>NC_140296.1:70414135-71614135 GCF_964211825.1 Aythya ferina
AATATGACTACATGTGATGACCAGCAGAGGACAAGAGTTTAAGAGCCTGATTCTTAATCATAACGAAGAGCCTTCCCAGCACCCTCCCCAGCCCTTCATGCTCTATGATACGAAAGCAACTGCGGAGTAATTCATGTGACCACTTGGGAAGGTAAGTAAGGCATCAGAATCACTACTCTCTTGAATCATCTAATATAGTGAGTTTTGAAAAAGCAGTCCTTTGTCAAGCAGGACATACTTTGCTCATTCATTACAGTCCAAATCACACACTTGATATTTCAAGAAGTGTCTCCTTCCCCTGTACAACTACAGTCTGCATGAAAACATATTGAAAAAAAAAGAAAAAAAAACAAGCAGATTTTGCTACGTTTGCTTCTTCATTGTTTTATCCTCCAATTCAACTCCTCCAAGTATACTAGGACATCAAACAGCTGAAACACAAAGGGACCTGACAAACATAGAGCACTGGTGGCTAAACATACATATTAAAACCAGAACTTCAGCTTCAGATACCTGTATTCTATTGAGCTCTACAACTGGCCCATGCTGACGATCTCTCACCATAGTTGCTTGTACAACTTTCCGGAAAGCTGCCTCCTAAAAAAGAAAAATACAAAAAATGAAGTTGCAAAACTGCTATCCAGTAAGAATGCTGCACATATTACACAGATAAACACACACACACTTCAATTTAGAGAGAAAAAAATGACTTCAACAGAACAGAGAAACTGATCCTGTACTACCAGCCTTCAGCAGTTTTCTTCCAAGTGCATCACAAAACACTAGAAAAAGCATAAAGCCTCGTAGTCTCTCTTCAGAAGACATGGAAACAGGCATCAAATGCTTTTGAAATACTCAAAAACAAACAAGTAAGAGCAACAGGAGAGGAAGCTGTGAAGTGTTAAAGGGCATGTTATTTGTGCTAATAGAATTCAAGCCTGAAACACGTGGGATACCAAAAAGTAAAGAGGAAAGTCTCTCCTGCATCAATCACTCAATATCATGGCTTGAAAAGTTGTACTGCATCCAGCTTCAGTTATTACTAGGCAACCAACACACTACTGAGTATAAATTGATTTATACCACACTAACATAAGTATATGGCAAACAGTTAATGTCAGAGAAAAACAATGAAAAAAAAGCCAAAGAAGAAACCATCCTGCTAAGGAAAGGAATAAACAAAAAAAATAAAAGGAAAACTTTTCATGCAAATTTAAATATCTGAGGTTAACTCGCTAGATACTTGGATACAATTTTACACTCTCAGTTTGAAGGTGGGTTTTTTGTTTAAGTCTTTAGAATCTCTGAAGGTAAGCTTGACTTAAATGCCTAGATACAGGTACAACATCACAACTTCTGCTGTCCCCAGTGAATGCCTTGGACAAAAAATACACCTTTTACCATATTTCATCTTGTATCTGAAGCCTTTCTACAACAGTTCTACCCACTCTAAAGTAAATGACATTAAATATGCTTCCTACACACCGACTCTCATATTTAATTTACTTAAAGACTCCCTGTTAATAGCATTAAGGTATAAAAGTGTCATGAACAGAATAGCTATCCCTTCTCTTTCCTTCCTCCCCAGTCCAGGTTTTGATGGAAAAAAATGTGTGGTCTTCTCTTGGTATGTGAAGTATGTGTTCTACCAGATTTCTTTACTTCACAATTTTATTGGGGTCTAGAGAAAGAGACTAAGACGATACATTCTAAGGAGTCTAGTTACAGGTTGTGTCTTATTTATTGACAAGGAACAGTACTGCAGAAGAAAAATTAACTGCTTCTAGTTTCAAATGGATTTTGTCCTCTGCAGATTTTGGATTTTGTCTGTTTTTATACTGTTATCATTTTTTGTTAGATTAGACAAGTTACTAGGACAGTGAGAAAATACAGATCCAAAACCAATGATCATACTGAACACCAGTCATCTTTTCCACATCTAAAGTTTTGAATTAATGTTGCACCCTTCAAGAACCTTAATTATCTAGACTTTCTCATGACCAACCTTCCTTACCACTGTGAAATTCCCTGCTTCTTTACCCATTTGAGACTGAACTCCTAGGTACTGCCTTCCTTTTAACCCTAGTCTAAAATCATAAAACCTGCATGGAGCTTTGGATCAGGCTGTGCATCACCTGTGTGTAACAACTGAAATACAAAAGCAATGACCATTTGAAATTTGTGGTTCCACCCCCCACGAATAAGCACCTACTGATTACTCTAAAAGAAATTTGCCTACACTACAAAAGACTTACAATATAAAGTTATTTTTAAGAACAAGATAGAGTAAAACCATAATGAAAACCAGAGGGGAACATAATAAAGGGAACACATTCACGAAGAAAGGTATTTGCATAATTGGAATGCAAATATTTGACATGCAACATACAGAACAAAATGAGATAAACAGTTCTACTTCCTTCAGAAACTGTTCAAGCAGTACATTTCTCTTACAGTTACAAATCACTGCCTTAAAAAACTATCCTGATAAATACCTTTCCCTGTGAAATCAGTATTCCCCGCAGTGTGTCAAACCCAACTGAGGGTCCTTGGCCAGTTTCATCCAATCTTCCTTCAAGATCAAACATTGGAATGCAAGGACAGAAAAGTTCAGAAATGTGATGCAACAGCAGAAGCCTGTTTCTCAATGAAATGATGGGTATTTCCTGTAGATGATTGTACTCCATAGGAACCTGCGATAAGGCAACAATATCCAAAAGTAATTTAGAATTATTATATACTTCATTTTATTAAACAGAACAATTTAAGATTTGTAGGCGAATCTGTATTAAATTCAGGTATTGCTTATTCACCCTGTCAAAACTTAATACAGAGTCCAGTTGTGTCTAAAAAAATATTCATAGCATATTAATAGTAATTATCTAGACTGAAACTGCCTGCAAGTATTAGAAACATGACAGACTATTCATGTTATCCCAAAATTCACAATTATTTTTATCCATAGACATACTTTACCACTACACACAGGCATTATGCACCATCATTACAGCTGAAAAACTGAATGTTCAAAACCAATCTTCTCAATGTGAGGCAAGCAATGATGAACCCCACTAGGAAGATCCTCACTGGTAGAATATAGAATTAAAATTCCCTCCAATTTACTGTTCAGTATTGGATTACCAACTGAATCTTTCTTTGGAAATAAGGACGTTAAACAATGGCTCAAAATAAATCAAAGCACGCCAAACTGATTCAGGGATTTAGAAAAGAAATATGTCTGCTAGAAGATGAACAATAAGAATACTAAGTACATTTAGAATCTGAATGTAGTAAGCCAAAATATTACCTGTGTAGGCAGCTTGCCAGCATTTGCAGGTTTACTGGTTGACCATGCTAAAGTATGTGCTGAGCCACAGGCTACCCTGTTGATCTTTTTGCCCTGAAGTGCTGCAACCAAGCGTGGTCTTTGGATGGCATTAGTTGTTCCGTCTCCAAGCTGCCCTTCATCATTATCTCCCCATGTATACACCTCCCCTAAACCAATAAAAGTAATTACTTCTGAAGCCAAGATAGAAGATTCTGATATTTTTAAAATAAAATTTTATAAACATTTTAACCAAATGAGGCCCTCAAAATTAGGATTTCCAGGACTGTAGTCACCCTGAAAACCACTATCTGTTGCAGGTAAAAATTAAATGACACAGTTATGTTCCTACAGCAGCTAGTATTAGATGCATCTATTTCTTCACAGTGTGTACAACAAAGTTCTGCTGCAGAGCAGTAGGAAATGGCAGACCAGAAGAGAAAAACCTTTTCAAAATATCAACCTTGTTTCCAAGCAAGGTTTCATTTTCTACAGTTATCTCCTATTTCACTACCATCTATAACACCCAGTTACTGTGCAGACTTTAAATTTGGGAGTGAGTCTGCTGTAAAGAGATCTTGTATCTCAACCTACTCTATAAAAAGCAGTATTGTTTGCACAATGCTTCATTTACCAGGTTAAAACACCTCAACAGGTAAAAAAAAAAAAAACTGTAAAAACACTAAATCAAATCATTCAACTCCTTGATGAACTTGTCGTAACTTTTAGAGCTCTGTATTGTTCTTTGACTGTCTGTATTTATGAAACTTAACTGTTATTTTTATCAATTAAAAGCCTTCTGTTATTTTTTAAGTGATCACTGTAAATCAATGACATACTTTCTACTCAAGATTTATGCAACATCTGCAAACAAAATATGCCCAGGCACATAAAGGACCAGTATTTTTAACAAGGACAGCCTACCAACATCTGAGCAAAAAAATATTTTTCCCCCTCCAAATGCAGTACTAAGTAATATCTGAGTACTAAGTATATCTGATTTTTATACCATCTTCAGTGCAGCAAACACAGTGTAAAGACCCTGTAGCAATTGCAATGACTTTCTTTCCTTGCAGTCCCTGCACTTGTCGTGGTCTTCTAACATGGTCATCAGATCCATGGCCTAGCCGATGATAATCTCCTTTGCCCCTGCACAGAGAAGATAAAACATTTCAAAACTCCGTTTTATTCTTAGAAAAAAACAGGAGGACAGACTCTGTCTGATATTAGGCCTGTAGATATATTTATAAATAGTCCAACAACCAAAAATATTTGATATTTAGGGGAAACAATATGACTCTGTCTCCAATTATTCAACATTAATCAACCCCAGCTTGTATGACATGGATGTGATTCTGCTGACAGAGTGAAAAAAAAATACTTAAAACCCCACTACATGGTTTCTGCTTATTCTGTGCAGGTCTTTACACCACATTTCAATGTGTATTTTGTTTCTTCTAAAAGTGTGCAGGCCACAGATCCATTGCAAGCATCCAATTGCAAAAACAGTAAGTTCACTGACGTCAGGGACTGGAACGGTAACTAATGTAAGATATTTACCAGGTATACACTGCTCCAGATTTGGTAAGAGCCACAGAAAATTGTGATCCACATTCTACTTTAACCACTCCAAGGCCTGTGAGGGAATCAATCTAGAAAAATAATAGCAAAATAAATCAAAATTAATTAAGGAAGCTATGGTTTCATCAACTGCCTTGTATTTAGGAATGTCTTACATGTAAGTCAAATAGGATGTGTAAGTGTTAAAGTGTCTGTGTATGCGCTTATGAATTAAAATATGCATATAGATCTTTTAGTAGAATTCCACTCCTTTCATCTTTCCACTATTTACTACTTAAACATTCAAAAGAAGCTCAGACTTGGAAAATTGTTTAAGATCTTATCTACTATTTTACCTGCAGTAATTGCTCCTTAGTAAAAACGGTAGGGTTTTGTCTCCAAATTCTTAACATTAATCATCCCTAGCTCCTCTGACATTGGATGTGATTCTGCTGACAGTAAAAAAAATACTTAAACCTGCAATACACCGTTCCTACTCCCTGTGTAGGTCCTCATGTCATTTTACCATCAATGCTATGGGACTGATGATTTATGAGACAAACAAGCTACTTCCATATTGTGTTGCATCATGCAATAAAAAACTTATTTGGGATAGTCTGGTAGACTTTGTCCTTTGAGAAATGGAATGTGGACAGCTGTATCTACATACAAAGGTGTGATTCTGGACTAAGAATCTAAAATCCACTGTGCACAGGTATTCACTTACATACTCTTATATTATTCTCCAACACAAACAGTGCTCATCTCTGTTTCAAGTGCTGATACTTGAATTAATATTGATATTGACTTGAATTGATAACGTACAGAGAAAGTATGGCATGAGGTAGTATTACACAACTTTATTAACAAAAGGAAGCACAGCCAGCAGGTTAAGGGAGGTGATTTTCCCCCTCTTGTGAAACCCCACCTGGAGCACTGTGTTCAGTTCTGAGGCCCCCAGTACAAGAACACCACAGACCTATTAAAACAAGTCCAGAAGAAGGCCACAAGGATGATCAAGAGGCTGGAGAACCTCTCCTGTGAAGACAGGCTGAGGAAGTTGGGGTTGTTCAGCCTGGAGAAGAGAAGACTCTTCTCCGCTATAAGCAGCCTCCCAGTACCTAAAAGGGGCTTACAGGAAAGATGGGGAGGGACTCTTTGTCAGGGGGTGTAGTGACAGGACAAGGGGGAATGGCTTTAAACTAAAAAAGGGTACGTTTAGGTTAGGTATAAGGAAGAAATTCTTCACTCAGAGGGTGGTGAGGCACTGGCACAGGCTGCCCAGAGAAGCTGTGGATGTCTGGAGGTGCTCAAGGCCAGGCTGGATGGGGCTTTGGCCAGCCTGGTCTGGTGGGAGGTGTCCCTGCCCATGGCAGGGGGGTTGGAACTGGATGGTCTTTAAGATCCCTTCCAACTCTTAACATTCTATGATTCTATGAAATATAAAGATTTCTTGGGAAAAATCTAACCTTAAGAACCAGTTAAAACAAGAAATATTCCTGAAGCCAGCAATTTCATCAAAAAGAAAACCAAAGTACAACTTCTTCAGTCAGCACAAAACTTGAAGACCAGTCATTGTATCCTACAAATCCCATTATTAACAACAGAAGAAGCCTGATGTCCCAAGGTAGGTGGAAGCTTGCTTATGTTAATGAATCTATTTTTGTTGTTCTCTTTAACCTCATGGCTTCTAAAACAATGAAAAAAATTATATTCAAATACCTTCATTGGTACTTTACAGCCATCACTGCCTCCTCTCCCAAGTTTTCCATAATCTCCATCACCCCAGGACCAGACTGTATCATCATCAGTAAGGCATAACGTCTGTGCATCGCCGCTGCCACACGCTATGTCAATCACACGATAGCCCTGGAGAGCTTCAACCTGTAAAGCAATCACCAGTTCTTGTTTACAACAAAAGACTCAGTCATTTAGTTTCATAAAAGACAACAAACCCAGCTTGGAAAGGTGCTTCACTGGAACTGTGGGTCTGAAATACCACAGGATCATGTAAATAAATTCAAGTCAAAGGCCTTTGCTCTTTTTAAACCAACAAAATGAAAGCTGACTACACATTTTAAAATACTGGATTATCCTTTTTACTTGGTTGACAAGTTAAATTTTTTTACTGAAGAAGTCAGGGAAAATAACTCATACAAAACATGTAAGGTTTTCAAAGACTATGTTCTGTTCACATAATTTCAGTTTCTATGGTTCACTACTGTATACACCACTTATTTCCCAATAGTCTTTTAGTAGTTTACGATTTCCTAGCACTTGCATTATCTGAATTTAATCAACATCTTAACTTCTGAAATGCTGCCATCTAGTGATGAAGTATGGAATTGGGAATCACAAAGTAAAAGGATACTGATCCACACGAACTGCATCCTCCCAGTCCACACCCATACTTGAAATAAGGGATTAGAGGTAGCCCAATCCATCATCCACAACTTCACATACTTCAAACTCATCTACAGACTAGCTACCTTCATAATAACCAAGAAAATGGGGTGGGGAGGGGGTGGGAGTGAAAGGAAGGGGAGGATGCATAACAAAGGTGGGTAGACCCTACTTTTGTGAGCAGGGGAATGAGCACATCTGGTTATTTTCGGTGCAAAGTACTTATGTGAAGGGAGTGCAGGCAGTTAAAGTGCATTTAAGATACTTCACACCCCCATCTCCACCCAAACTGGAAGCAACAATAGCTTGTAAATCTGTACCAATTGTAAACTGCTGTGACCTTTACACACCCTAGAGATGTTGTTTTGCTTGACAGGGAGGGTTAAACAAATTAGTAATAAGTTGTTTGGTGATCTCTAGCCGAGCTTTACAGCTCTACTTTTACTTCATTCTTTCAATCCATTCCTGTTTCCTAAAGCAACAGTACGTTTCCTACAAACGTATGCCGCCACTTCTTCCTTTTATTCTTTATACACAGAAATTGGAAGTTACAAATCAGAAGTTAAGAACTGGATTAAAACCATACAGAATTCCAAATGTTTCTTACCAGTTTAGGTTTTAGTTGGTCCTCACTATCTCCATGCCCAAGGCGCCCATATCTTCCCTTCCCCCATGTAAAAAGGTCTCCTGCAGCTGTAATGCATGCACTGTGTGCTCCTCCAGCAGCGATGTCAACCACTTCTATACCTCTCAGAGATTCGATTACACGAGGACGATCACAAGGGCTGAAATGAAAATAATTGTTTTGAGAACTTTTAGGATAGACCATTCACACACATCAATGTACAGAGAGCTTTATAAAACGAGTACAAGGGAATCTACCTCAGAATTTAATTTTGTGCCAGTTTAACTTCCTCAACATGTTTCACTATTCATTCAGAAATTAATTAATAAACTAGAATTATTTTACCATATGTTATACTAAAGCATTACAGGTTAAGTGAAATTACAGAAGCATTTACACTGGAAGATCAGTCCAATTTAACACTAGAAATTTTGATAACGTATATTGCATTGGACTGCTTTTCTCCATGGACTTAAACATTCCTTTTTCTTTTTGGTTCAGGATATTGTTGTCTCAAACACAACAGAATTTCTCCTTTAACATAGGAAACAATGCATATGAACATCAAAAGCAGAATGGCAGTTCTGCTCCCTCCTAAAGTGCCATGAAGTTCCACGTACCCACAAGATAAATTCCAAAAGAAATCCACTGGCCTTTGGCATCTACAGGTGTGCTAGAACACAGGATCTAGTCACAGAAATCCAAGTAACTTTATCTGGTAAGTATTTTGTAGTTCTCCAGTCTAAAAAAATGCCTTCCCATATCACTTCTTAACACTGACTTCAATATACAGACTCATATAACACTTAAATACATCGCAACTGTAATAATACCCATTAGCAGTTTAACAAAATAACACCTCAAAGCATTACCTTCGGTTTCCATGACCAAGTTTACCATCTTCTGCTTCACCCCAAGAATAAACTTCTCCCTCAGAAGACAATGCCAAACAGTGCTTTCCTCCTGAGTTCACTGCGACTTTCTTTATAAACACATGCTGAATGGATTCCAGTAAAGTTGGAGTAGAAACCGACTCTGTTCCTCCAATTCCAAGCCTACCACCTGCTCCGTATCCAGTGGCATACAGCTTTAAAATGAAGAATACGATTTAATTTCATTTGTGTCTTGAAGAACATTCACTAGAATTGTAGAGAAGAATTCTTATTGAATGTATACTAAAAGATAATTAAAGAAAAGCCTGAAAAAAACAGCTTTTTGCTTGCCTGTATACTAGTCTAAGGACAAAGACAAAAGTTGAAACAGAGGTTACATTCTTTTTCTTACTACATCAACATAGACGGAAAAGGTAGGCTGGCTTTGGGCAACAAATTCTTCATAAAATCTGAAGCAGAAACAGCTGGCTGCAAACAAACACAAACTCCTCCAGTATGTGTACCTCTTCTCCCCCTTTGCAGGTACCATATTTATCATCTAAGGCCTCTTACTCATGTCATCTCTACTGCATAGACATTAACTTCTTTTGCTTTCAGAGATGACCTGACACATAATTAAATTCTTCATAACCACTTGGTTTGTGCTTAGCTTTAAAGCCTTCAGCTTCCCTTTAAGACCTCAAGAAGGTTTTACATTTCCAGAAACTATCTACTTTTCCAATTCTACAAGCTAGTCCAGAAAGAAAGAGAAAATTCTACCTATATATGCAACTGTGACTTAATTTTGTTAATCAACTGTTCTACACTCACAGGAGCATTTCCCATGGCAATTCAGATTATCTTTCAAACCCAAACAAGGCAGACTCAGTAGCTGCAGGTAGCATGCAACTATTCAGTTTCACAAGAGGAATTTATGCTAGCCTGCTCCAACATTCCCTGTCAGGTGCGTGTAAACAAATTCTGAAAAACCATTTTCCACACTTCTTTTTACTGCAATACAATCTAACCTTAATCAAGGAAATACTAAGCACATCAATTTCTTGTCACCAGTTTCAATCTGTTTTGCCAAAAAATTGATCAGTGAAATATGATTATATAATTATGCAAAGAAAATTCTGCTCTAGGTTTTCAAGCTTTATAAGAAATACATGTTTCATAATAAAAAAGATAAAATGGTTTAAAAATCCCTCCTCTGAAAAGAAGAGCGATTTGGCCAACCTCTTTTCAGTGGTTTGTGGGGACAGGACAAGGAGTAATGGCCACAAGATAGAGCCCAGGAAGTTCTACACCAACATGCAGAAGAACTTCTTCATGGTGAGGGTGACGAAGCATTGGAACAGGCTGCCCAGGGAGGTTGTGGAGTCTCCTTCTCTGGAGATATTCAAGACCTGTCTGGACACCTACCTGGGCAGCCTGCTCTAGAGAACCTGCTTTGGCAGAGGGGTTGGACCCAATGATCTTTTGAGGTCCCTTCCAACCCCTTCAATTGTGTGATTCTGTGATTCTGTTTGCACATATTCCCCTTAAAATAAGAACTTTTTAAGAAGGTTTTATATTTTCAAAGTTTCTAAATCCTATGCCATAAGCCACAGTTTCTAGTCTGCTAGGCATTTAATTTTCCTTCCCCGAGAAACATTCAATTACTTGTACCTGAAAGTAGAACTAATGAAATTTAGTACCTCTCATGCCAGGAATGAAAATAAGGCTATATTCGAGTCAATATGAGCTGTCACTAATCTAATGAATTTTATTTTAAATTTTAATGCTGATTTTGTAAAAGTATCTAGAAAACATAAATGTGTGTGATAGTATTACAATATCATCTATCACCCACATGTTTCTTTCAAGCATTACTGTTGTAGCTTTCTTTCTTCCTTGCAATAAAGCACATGTAAACACAATTGCTTCTTCCAATTCCATCCCATACATGCAGTTTTTAAACAGTACCATTTTTTACTCTTCTTGTCTATCCAAAAGGTATTTGTCTCAACGCAATGATGTCAAGCAATTAATCCGTTCCTTATCCTTTTGTGAATCATTAACAAGGATGATACTGACTGCTTAGGACGGAAACATTAATCTAGTGATACACTATAGTGAAAGTGTTACAAGAAGTCTAGCTAAAAATCTCAATCACATCCTCTACACAAAGCTGCCATCTGTATCAAAATTAAGTTGTTTTCAAATTTACAAACTTATTTTTTTTCTCTTATACCTAACCCTAAATCTTTACATGGCATTCCTTTCCACTGAGGATTTAAGCATCTACAAATTAAATCCTGCAATATCTAATTTAAAGGCATTTAGCTAGCCCTGAACAATCTCAGATTCCAATTATAACTCTCTTCTGCCAGGGAGGCAACATCACCTTCACATTTTACTGTCTGTACTGTTTTATGGGACTCTATGAGCCTGTTGTTTCTATTCTTTCTTTGTTTTCCAAAATCTGATCACAGTTCTGAATTGAAAAATAAAGTATTCATGTCTTGTTTCAAGCATTTAATGCAACTGTACATTGAATTCCTGTGTTGTACCGGCAGAGTTGGTACAGTTTAGTTTCATTTAAAAATATATTTAATGTATTAAATAGGATACACATATTACTACTGACTTGGCCTAACTTATTCTGAATAACAGGATGAAATTTTTAAAGGGAGTTTAACAAAAAATTATTTATTGTATGCTTACTTTTCCATCAGCAGTCACTGCAAACAGAGTCTGTTCACCACCGATTAATTGCACTGGTCTAAGAGTAGCAAGAGCTTCACACGGAGTTGGGACTTTGACTTTTGCCCCTTCAATCCCACCAAGTTGTCCTCTATGATTGTGACCCCAACCATAAATAGTTCCACTGCCTCCAGCTGAAAGTGTCCAATCGTCAGGTCGTCTACGTAAAATTTGAAACAAAACAAAAAAGTTATAAAAGAGCTTCTAGGAAGTCACAAAAAAAAGTTGTTTGTTGCATAAGAGTTAAGCATCACAAGACAAAACAAGTGACAGTTGAAATCAATAACCTATTCATCCACTGGACAAGCTGTTCATCCTGTTCTCTCTTAAAGACATCATGGCACTCATGAAGAACATCCATATTTTCATTATCTGCCATTAATTCTCGGATTTTCTTTGCCACCTGTAAAATATTTTGGATTAAACAATGTTATTCCAATTATCAGCTACTCCTACCGTAGTTGACATAAAACACTTCAAATCTCAGCATATTCTTTTAAAGGGAACATTTTCACATGTTCCATCAGCTATTTAAAATTTTCCTGCAATACCTCATCGAGGAAAAGGCGAGGTAATGGAGTTCTTTTATCAAGAGCCACAGCAACCCTGGATGCCATACAGTATCTTCTGAACCAAGCCCATTTGTGTGTCTCTGCACAGCAAGGGAGAGTGTCCAATTCTAGATCACAAGCGAGAGCCACAAGCACCTGCAGACAAACGAAACAGATGCATCAAAAATGTGTAATAAAGAGTAATACGCATTTGATGTAGTAGAACAGCTCAGACCAGCAGGGCATGAACACAGTCTCAAAGAAATGTAAAGTACAGGGGACATCAAGAGCTATCCATCTTCATTACTCTCATTGACTGGGCAGCATCAAGTGTACCCAGACAATTTCACACAGTTAGCTATCTAATTTCTTCCTCCAATCCAACAATTTTCGCAGTACCCCTGTGAAAAATACTCCTAGATTAATTATCTTTTCAACATCAAATGACACATGCTGAACTTTTTACCTTCCATTTCTAAACTAAGTATCTTTCCACTAATGAAATCAATTTAGTTTACTGGTGAAGATGGTGAACAATAGATTACTTCTCTGTAAAACCTTTTACTGGAAGACTTTAAGGTAGATAAACCCTCTTATTTTAACTTTTACTACAGGGGAGGCTTTTTCAGCCTTCTTACTCTTGTTGATTTTCCCTAGACCTCTTCAGCTCTTTGCATTTTGAAGTACAAGACCCAAAACTAAAGAGCCTTACTTTTAAGGCATTTTTATTTCTTCCAACCAGAGGTCAGGAACATCTTCAGGGTATTTAAACCAATAAAAATATACAATACTCCTGTTAGGGAAACTCAAATCAGTTGTCAAAAACACAGCTTCAACTGTAATCTACTATACTTTCAAGGCTACCTACCTCTGCCTAGCTAGGTACTCCTGATCTTGTATTTGCATATTTGGTTCCCCTTTTAGAAGTAGCATTCTGATTAATCTTTATGCAATTTCATCTGTGACTTCAGACCCATTTTTCACAATTAATTAAGATAAGAATAAAATCTTCACAAGAATTTTCTCTATCACTACCACGTGAGCTAGTATCACAAAAAAAAAATCCAGAATAACTTGTGCAATGAATTCTTTACTGATTGCATTACCTTAAAGAAAGGGCTGTGGAGCAGTTGTTTGCCACCTCTCACAATAGGGTCTTCATAGTCAAACTGTCGCTGCAAAGCTTCTGGAAGACCTTTAACCAAAGCAGCTAAAGCACTCCCTGTGAAACTCTAGGAGAAACCACAGAACAAGAACATTTGTCTATGCATTGCAATGAGTTATTTAGATAACTATGACAAAAAATTAGTAACTTACCAAACTACAGTTAGTTTTGTGACGAATTGTTTCCAAATACAGAAGTATTTGTATCTTTTTTCTTTTTTTTTTTTTTTTTTTTTGACAATTCCAAAATCACACATATAAAACTGGAATTAGCTTTTTTTTTTTTTCCCCTAAAATGGTGTCCCTTTACAGGGACTTAGAGACTTGTGAAAGTAGCCTATTCATGTGCACGTCCTGTTTTGTGGTTAACAAAAGCCTTTTACAGCAGGGCCAACATTTTTAATGCTTTGCATATATCTTAATGTGAAAAACGTCAGAGAAGAGCATTGCAGCTTGCTTACCAAAGCTCGTGTTTCCCCATCATTATCTCCAAGAATCCGGTTGATGTTAATAGACTGGCCAAATTCTGTTGTGAGCAGTTTCCGTAGTCTCTGCAAGGCCCACATTCGGTGACCAGCAGCTAAGGAAACATAAGCACACAAAACCCAAAATTACTTTAAACAATCATTATAACTTCAAACAAGCAGACAAACTTAAGACTTACACCTACCTAAGGCACTCAGTTGAGCGCAAGCTGCAAGAGAAGCTGCCAAGCGAGGAACTATACTCCTGTTGGAAGCAAAATTTAAGCGAAAATCCAACAAACATGTAACCAAATCCATTGAGGGGCATGAAAGAATGCAACGATCTGAGAGAAGGTCCTTGGGGCCTGCAACAAAACAAAAAATAAAACAAACTAAGAAAATAGAAGGTGGAGAAGATTTCCCTTTGAACTGACATAAGAACAGAACAAGGGCAGGATTTAGCTGACCAAATGCAGCAGTCTACAGTGCTGGTCTACATCTGAGTTGGTCCATTCCACCTCCCTTTGAAGGGACAGGAAGGCAGACGCACTTTCATGACATAGAATCATTGAATGTCTTGAGTTGGAAGGGTCCCATAAGGATCAAGTTCAACTTGTGACTCCACACAGGGCAGCTCTTAGGAGTTAAACCTTGTATCTAAGAGTATTACCAAACACTGCTTCAACAACTGGTTTGGGGTCATGACCATGAGTGCTTATTCCAGCACTTGACCACCCTCCTCTCAGTGAAGAGCTCTTTCCTAATATCCAGTCTGAACTTCCCCCAAATCAGATTTAAGCTGTTCCATTGCATCCTATCACCAGTCACAACATAGTTCACCTAATTCCAAAGGCTCATTAGAAAAAAAATCACATGAATTATGCCTCAGAAGTAACCTCTCTTCACTGATGGAGAGGTTACAACAATTACAAAAATATCTGTTTCTCTCCTTCCTGTACAAGTACACCTCTCAGGACTTTGTTGAAAATTTTTCCCAGGTATGAAAAAAATTTCTCATACTATGAATATAAATTTAAATATTTAAATGTTAATTAAATATTCAAACAGCATGTAAATATTTAGATTGTGGAATAAATTTAACTGTAGAAACTAAACTAGTAAATATACTCTCTCATCCTTATGTAAATGTGATGAGCTTACCTGCAGCTGGCATGATAGGGTAAACAGTGAATCGCCATCCCCATCCATTTACAGAGCCGTCACTGATGAACTTCCACTT
The DNA here is from genome assembly GCF_964211825.1 of Aythya ferina. NCBI lineage: Eukaryota > Metazoa > Chordata > Aves > Anseriformes > Anatidae > Aythya > Aythya ferina. The sequence continues at coordinate 70,429,088 of NC_140296.1, forward strand.
CAGTTCATCCCCTGGAATTCGCAACTCACTAGACCAATCTGACCACTCTCGACCTGTTACAGCAGGTAATATGAACATATTCACATACACTGACTGAGCCAATGCAAGCCACTCACCAACAGTAACTTCCCTCAATGATTATGTCTTGTAAACATCACAAATACAATACAAAATAAAAAGGTATATGGAGCACGTGAATATAACTATAAAGATGCTACATTAACAAAACTTAATTCTTAAACAGTTCAATTACCACTTTTAACATATGTTCTCAGTGCTTTTAATACCTCTTTCAAAAGACAATCATGAGACCTTATTAGAATCCCTTGTTCTGTTTGAAAATTGCAAGAATTTTCAAGTTCTTTTCATGCTAACTTTTAGTACGTTGTAACAGATCTTCGCAAACCTTAGGTCTTTTTCCAACCAAAGCCAGCTCAATAATGAATCATGTGAACATGTGCAACTGAAGCAGGTTGAGGAAAAAGTGGTGAACAGTAAAAGCCCACATCACGAATGTTTGGAAGTGTTAAGCATAGGCAGTAACTACTTAGACCCTTGCACACAATGTATGGGTAGGTCAATATAAGATTTGATTAAAAATATTCCTCCATCATCTACTGAAAAATCAACAGTGCTTTAAAATGAAATTACAGATATGATAAAAGATGTGAGATTTTATGTAGTGTTAGTTACATAGATCAGAGCAGAAAACAGAAAGAGAGAGCCTAGATTATATTTTGGGCATTCAACAGCAGAAGAGCATTTGTCTTGACTGTAAAAAAGCTCAAATCTCTATAATTATTACTTGAAAAAGACAAAACCTAGCTAAAGAATACCGTTTTACAATTGTTTTTTCAATTTGTTAAAATATGCTTTGATTATACAGAAATTCACACATGGTGCCATGGGTGCTAGTAATTAATTTTTTACACTCTAACTGCTCTTTGGAAAAGCAATCTTTCATGTCTGTATGTAGATCATACAGTGGTTGTCTTCTTTTTTTTCTTTAAAATAGAATATCAATTTACATAGTTTTTCCTCTTTGTTACTGGTATATCTTTGACAAGGAGTATGTCACAGTGGTACATTTCATTCAGCGTTTAACAGTAAATCACACAAGACACTTTTGAAGAGCACCTGATCGGACGGAAACAATTCTGTTGACACCATCCATGATGGTGAGTGGATCATGACGCCGCTCTGTAGAACACTGGCGATCAAATTCTACTCTCAGTCCCTCAGCACCTAAACAGCAACAAAGAATTTACACACTTCTACAGAGCAATCAATACCACAAACAAATGCAGTATTTTAGAAATCCACATGAAATCAAATGCAATGGTTTGGAAGCCAGAGTGCTCATTAATAAAAATGAGAACGTGGACTTGCTTTGGTTTCATGACATTGTTTGTCTAACATCTTCTCTTTGAAAGACTTACATCGTAGAAAGCTCATGTGAACTGGGGCTAGAAGACAGAAGACTATATTAAGAACAGTCCCAACTGAAGTTGCCCTAGTAAAAAAAAAAGTCTATTTACAGTTAAGACAAATATCAAAAGATACAGGCAACAGAGAACTAAGTACCAGATAACATACTGAAGGAAGCATTACATGAAAATACAGTAAAGAAAGGAAAAAAGTATTTCCTAATGATCAAGGCTGAAGGAAAGGTGTTCAGTTACTGACCCTGAAAACAACTCAGGTCATTCTCAGCTTTGTAACTGAACAGAAGACAGCAGTAATACGTAGCTGCAGAGAAATGGTATACAGAATTCCGTCACAGAGAACCCAAACTTGGGTAAATGTATATTTCACAGGACTGAGATGTTCATGTGGTATGCAAGTGTTTTAAGAAATATATTATTATAGTAACAGGATACATAGCATTACTTTAAAAGTAGTATTTTTATACTGTTGTATCTTTGTATGTATTGTTGTTTGTATTGTAATGTTGATCTGGTAGAATGGGTACAGAGGAGGGCTACGAAGTTGATTAGAGGGCTGAAGCACCTCTCCTATGAAGAAAGCCTGAGAGAGCTGGGGATGTTCAACCCACAGAAGAGAAGGCTCCAATACTTCAAGGGGACTTATAAAAAAGACTGAGAACAATTTTTTGCTCAGGCAGACAATGACAAGACAAGGGGGAATGATTTTACACTAAAAGAGGGGAGATTTAGATTAGAGGTTAGGAGGAAATCTTCACTCAGAGGATGGTGAGGCACTGGAACAGGTTGCCCAGGGAAGCTGTGGATGCCCCATCTCTGGAGGTGTTTGAGGCCAGGATAGATGAGGCCCTGGGCAACCTGGTGCACGGGGTGACATCCCTGCCCAAGGCAGGGGGGTTGGAGCTGCTTGGTCTTTAAGGTCCCTTCCAACCCAAGTTGTTCTATGATTCAATGGTTCTATGAAAAGTTCTACATATATTTTTGTAAGCTGAGGAAAAAACAATATGCATGTAGGCTTGCAAGTAACTGGATTTCAGTAACAAAACTCTAGGAATTCTATACCTGGTATTTTAACTGTGCCACTAGAAGATGTATCATCAGTGTATGGATGGCTGCTTTCTACCACAACTGGTTGCGAAGAAAGGCGACCACTTTGTGAATCAGTTGCCACATCTTCTAACTCAGTAACACATAGCTCCAACAACATATCAGCAACCTAAAAAAAAAGAAAGAGACAAACCTAAAATCAAGCTTACAAAAAGTATGTATGATTAACCCATGAAATCTAAAGCCAACTACCATTCTTCCTGAATAAAAAAAAAAAAAAAAAAAAAAAAAAACACATTTTCCTCTCTGATTCATAAACTATTGTATTCATTAAAAAATAATTTTAGTGCTGCTAAAGCTTGAAAATTTTTAAAACTAGGAGCCAAACACCATAAATCTCCAATAAGTAAAAGCCAGAACAAATAATATTTTTCCCTTGCAGAAAAACTAAACTAGAGCATAACTAAATCATAGGCCAAGAGATTAATGAAAGATGTAATCTTTTAACCAAAATGTAACATTAAAACATAAAATTTAGAGAGAATAGTACTCATCTTTTAAAGAGCAGGAAAGAAAAAAAGTTGTTTAGCCACTCACTATTAATGCTAGAAGGGAAAATGCTTATATGTTAGTACATATATACTTTGCATTTCACTGGGGTGGGACGTAAATAACTATCTCAAATCCAGAACAGGAGTATACATAGAACTGATCATAATAAGGAATTTAAAAACTGGAAAAAACAGCTCCAAAAATGTCACTTTATTACTCCTATACTAATCACATCAGATAGGGTCTCACACAATCCTAGTTTACTAGGACAGATAGACATTTTTATTTTTAAATCTTTTAAGTGTAGCTGTCTTGTCATTTATATCATTTATTTTTAAAAACTCTGAATCCAATATACAATCTTTATTAGAATCATTATTTATCTTTTCGGATAGTGATCCAAGTTTTAAAAAGGAACACAAACACCAGCTTTGCATCATTTCCAATGTTTCAAAGCAATCTTTAAGCAGCGCAAAGCCATAAATGAACTACATCACGTAAGGATCTTAAAACAAACGCATCATGCTCATTAGGGAAATATTTAAAGGGTAAAGCTGGAAAATGTTAAACAACTTTCAGTTCATTCCTATTAGCAGACATTATATAAAACATCTGTGATTTGTCCTATTCTTTTGTACAGCTGTTAGCATCCAGGGTTAGAACATCTATTAATCATTTGTTAGTTTTCCCAAGGGAACCCACATCCATAGATACTTTGTAAAGAGTTACAAGCTTCAATGCATCAAATATAAACCTTAAAAATCAAGAACTATATATTCTTAACAACACTGACATTTTAGCTTGCAATAATGACTGCACCAATTTGAGAAATAAAGTTAAGTGTAAAACAAAACCAACATGAAACTTTTTAAACTAACGTTCCAGAGATTCATCAAATAGGGTTTGGTTAATTCAGCTTCATGGTTTGCCAGCATGACAAACCAAGGAAATATACTGACATTTATTGCAAATACGTATGTTCATATCATATTTCTATTAAAAACATTAAGGCTTACATACATGACGTTCAACTCTAATTTTCATACATAATAAGCTTCTCAGTAAATCAAACTATATTTCAAATACAAGACAAATTTCTAATAAGCTAAGAGTAAAAATGACAGTTAAACTGCAAGATAAACAAAACCTGACCTGTGGGTAAGCTGTGCCCATGCCAGACAGAACAGCTGAGAGAACATCTCTTCCCTTTTCACCTGCTCGGTTGGACACAGCAAGCTTTAGCAGGTCAACCATGACTCGTGTGTCATCTGGTACTAAGAGACTAGTAAATTCATCCAAGTACTGAGGTTCCGGGCCAGATACTTTACTTTGGCTTTCTACGTCCTACAAAACAAGAAAGATTGCAGAAAGATTGACAGTGCGAAGAAGAAAGAGGCATCTCATTGAATCTAAACACAATAATTTGTCTGAAGAAGTCTGAAGGTAGTTCAAGACAATTACTAATTACGGGTTTACATGGGCGCAGAATTAGTCTACTGTTAAACTTGTTTCTCAAGTGGAAAGGCTTTTCTAAAACTAACCTTGTTCAGCTTTAGAAAAGGAAGTAATATTAATTAACCTGTCTTTTAATATACTTCAAAAATGCATTCATATATAGAATAGTTTAAGTATTAAAATAGCACAAGTGCTCAATAAAAACACTGAAAGAACTTAAGGAAGGCATTGACAACATTACTTCTTTGGTTTTCGTCATGGTCTCTGCAATGATACTGGCAGCTCCAGGATCATCTGTGACTGGAATGAAAGGACGTGAAGAAGCAGCAGCAGCTGAGGGAGTTACAGCAGATGGCGTCACAGCATCTTCTGAAGAAACAACCTAACCAAAATGAACAGTAAGTAACAAAGGCTGCAATAGGATACTGTAAATCCTTTAGGAGTCTATTTGTTTGAAGGGTTTACATTCAAAGTCAGCAGCAATTCAAAAACAGACAAATTCAAATACAACAGATTCACTCCCTGTTTTTCTGGATTCTATTTTATATTCCTATCATGGCAAACCAGCCCTGACCCCTGCAAATGCCAGCTGCTACAAAAACACAATAAAGCATGAGTGCCTGCACAGGAGTCTGCAGTGCAGAAGATGACCCCAAACACTGCATGTTAAAAGCCTGAGAAAGAAAGATCTTCAGTAGCAAGCCTTTCCTTTTATCTGCTTCTCTTAGCAGTTAGGCATCAAGAGAGTAAAATTTCATTCAAGCTCTCCTGTCTACATTAGTTAACATAAGTTTACAAGTTATGTTCCACTAAGTAATTTTTGAAGATTCCCTTAAATCCAGACTTTTTTTTAAAGATCACTCCTGTAAAATTACTTTGATATCTAACCAAATAATTAGTATTTTTAAATCAACTTTAAAATACTACAAAAAAATCATAATTGCCTTTTAATGACATACTACATTCTCAGTTCTCGATTGCTTTCAGACTAAAATCTTAGTTTTTCCAAATCTGACGCACACAGCATACCCACTCCAGAGATCACAGCACAAAAGAACTGTTCAATCTCTCTATCAAACTAAGCACTGAGCAGTATTTTTCAGCTTTACTGTTAAATGATGTCGGAAAATTCATTTGATACTACCTCCCCTCTCCTGTCCTGCCATGGATTTGGGCTCAGCCTCTCTTCTATATCTCCTACAAGCATACATTCATCTCCATTTGCAGGGCTTCCTGTAGACGTGGCATCTGACGGGGGGGCTGGCGATGAAGAGGGACATTCTACCGGTGCAATCATACTTGCAGGCATCAACGCTCCAACAACTGCATCCCTGAAATCATTTAAGACAGATGAACATAAACCTAATTATACTCCCTTGTTGAACTAGAGAAAATATGAGCCTGTCTTAATAAAATAACCAAAGGTTTCCAAACTGGAATTTACAGAGTAGTTTATCTCCATCCTTCAAGTCAGATGGTTAATGCTGTTTCTTAAGGCCACACTATTTTACATAAGTTCATCTTTATAAATTTTAGCACAAATATACTCTCTTCTCTACCAACAAGGAGGGCACAGCTAAGTTTTATTATTCTTTTCACCCTGTCCCCCACTGCTTCTTCCACTTCACCTATCACAAATTACTTATGCTCCTTTTACATGGTTTACTTGAGCATTCTTGAATAAAAAATTGTTTTTCCTCAGGTACTGGAAATTTCCTCATTCTGAAGAAACCACAACATCATAAAGTTAACAGGAACATCAAAAGATAATTCCAATGAAGCTTGGCCCCATCCTGAGGATTCCAAATTGGTAAAACCGTTTATATTTGACTCAACAGGCACTAAAAGAAAGCCAGCTATATCATCATTCACTCCTTAAGACACAAGAACACTTGCATGCCTACCTGGCATACATAATTTGTAATGCCATCAGAATATGAGACAGTGCCTGCTGTTTGGCAACATTCCCATCAAGTGATAAGAGAATCTTTGCAAGGGAAGGGCGATTCGGCTTCGAACTGTTTGCACCACTGATTTTGTTACTGGCAGCAGAAGAATCTGCATCTGAAGGAACACCTGAAGTAAGGAGAAAAAAGAGAAAGCAAGTATTTATTTTTATGTTCTTTTATTATTTTTTTTGTAAATCTTTAAAGATCACATATCACAGTGTGGCTGAGGCTGTCAGGGCCCTCTGGAGGCCACCAGGCCCCAGCCCTGCCCCAGCAGGGCCACCCAGCGCAGGCTGCCCAGGCCCATCTCCAGGCGGCTTTTGGAGATCCCCAAGGAGGAGACCCCACAGCCTCTCTGGGCAGCCTGTGCCAGGGCTCTGTCACACAGTAAAGACGACTGTAAATCTAAGTCTACAGGAGATTTTTAAACTGCAGTTCCTACAGCTGCAATATTAAAGTCAATACTGAGGCTTTTCAGCAAGTGCTTTTCATAAAATGAAGTGTTCCACCTTGTTACTTAGTCACGAACAATGGTGTGATACAGATAAATACTTTCTCTATTGGAATCTAAAACAAGTTTTTCTTAAACAGAAATTTCCCAAACAGCATTAATATTTATTAGGTACCCTTGCAATTCTAAACAAATATTCTATTATGTAGTTTTTGATCTTGTTTTAAATACCCATGTTTTGAAAGAAAATAATTAGCAAAATGCTGGCCCTTTTATATTCAACACAAAAACATCGCTTTCTTGCCTCCCTAATTCTTAGTCACTTACTTTAGCAAAAAAAAAAAAAAAAAAAAAAAAAAAAACAGAAATTAAGTAAAAGACAATGTAAGAAGACAGTAGCATCCATCTACTATTATCTTCATAAAGCTCTATCACAGAATAAAGACAAAGAATTTGGGGCATTTGATAAATTATGCTGCATTTTAATTGCCTGAAGATAAACAAACATTCAAACTGTTTCTTCTGAGCAAATCCTTTTTATCTTCCATTTTCAAGAAGAGATTTTGCTTTTTGGGTCAGGAATGTTTTTTGTTCATTTTTTTTTCCTCTATGTCTTTTTTTGGTTTTTTTTTTGTGTTTTTTTTGAAAGACACTTTTCTTTTTGCACTCTTTTATCAACTGTTAAACCACAAACACAACGAGCTCTGCAGTGGCATAAAGAAAACATAAGGCGATGAATACCAACCAAGATAAGAAGCACCTAAAGGGTCCCTCGCTGTCTGGAAAAGTACTGGTTCGTGAACAGATGGTGTAGCTACATCCACTGTTGTCCAAGCTACACTGTGGGAAGATCCACAAGCAACCCGGGTGATTTTCTGGCCTTCCAAGCCCTGTACAAGAGTGGGCTTTCTATTGACTGTAGTCGTTCCGTTGCCTTGTTGTCCGTGGTCATTGTCACCCCAAGCGTAAACCTGCCAGTAAACATTTCTGTTTATTACTTTGTCTCGCTGATTGCCTCATATAATTGTTTTCTTTAAAATTTCTGCAGAGAAGCTTTAGTGATTTGTATTATTAAGCCAAGATAATTCAGAAAACTTATTGCCATGACTTATTTTTTTTTCATTATTATTTTTAAATAATGCAGGAATTACCATACATTAAAAAATCAAAGCAGTCCTTTATCAGGTGACTTAAAAATTACTGCAGATTCATAAATCATTGGTTGATACATAAATTATTCAATGTTCACAGTGAACAATTAAATTAAAAGAATCAGTTGCACAGTAATTACACTGGAGATCTCAATACTATGATAGTAACAATGCTGGACCACAGCAGAAGCGGCTATCCAAATACTATGACTACTATTTCATTTTAAGAGTGGGAAGCCAGAAACAGATCATGTGAATAATCCACAAATTAAGAAAATACAACAAAAAATACTAAAACAACTACACTTGAAGTCCAACAGTAATATGGAGGTTAATGGATTTCAAATTATAATAAATGCACATATTTGTTCGGTACTTCAAAAAGCAAATAAATATAGTGAGAAAATTTTCTTCTATTTAATCAGCACGGATGCTATTACAGTCTTCTTCAACAGTTTGTTTCTTTCTGGATCAAGGATAAAGGGAAGCATACCTGTCCAGTGTCAGTAACAGCCAGGCAATGGAGCGCACCTACTGCCACATGCACGATCTTTTTACCCCTCAATCCTTCCACTACTTGCGGCTTTCTGACATGCACATCAGTACCATGGCCTAGCCTGAAGTAATCTCCCTTACCCCTAAAACAGATAGAAAAATAAAAGCAAAATTCAGGACAATTACACTGTTTGCACATTCCTTTGTCAATGCAACTTCCAAAATCAACACTCCTCAGTTATCATTGCATAAATGATATATACTCTTCATATATACAAAGGATACAAAATGTAACTCTAATACTAAGACCCTATTTCTTTTCACCTCAGTATAGAACAGGCATCATTTATGACTACTTTTTGTATATATTGCAGCTGAATTTGTATACTTACAAAATTCATTCAAGTCTGTTTGGACGAGCTTATACTATTGAAGATACACCTAAAAATAACAGACCACTTGCCATGTCCACTCACTTGAAAAAAAATAATACAAAAACTACCATGTTGGCAGAACTGACATTTTTCACACTACTGCAAGCCTCAGTATAGGCTCTCAAGCCTCCACAGTCTATCTAGTCCTGTCATACAGAAGTTAAAACTGCACTGAAAATATACAATAGACAAAAAGTAACAGACAGCTTAAAATCTCTCTAATAACATCAGTGAAGACGAAGACAACAGACTTCTTCCACTGTGTTTTTAGTAACCATTCACTCAGTTCTGCAGCTCAGTACTACCAATTCCAATATCTCAAGAAAAGATGTTACTGTACATCACATTTGCCTCCACTGTATTATTGCCTACCTAAGGACACAACACAGAAGTTACGATTTTGCCCTCAAATCAGTACAAACTCATAAAGATAAGAAAAGTGAGAAGGAACTCTGCCACCCTAAAGTACAGACATGTACAGCAGAAAGACAAAAAATCTCATTGTAATCCTGTCATGAAATGTCATGAAATAGATGTAGATTTTATGACTAAAAGTAAGTATTAAGACAAAGAGGGGGAAGGAGAGAATGAACAAGAATTCTGCAAAGCATCCTTAAAGACTGCCAAATTCCCTTTCCTCTTACTCCTTTCGTCACCACAGTAACTTAAAATATGGGGAAAAGTGAGAGACAAATACAGCTTCCAGTAGCCACTCAGAAATGACAACTCTCCTAAAAGCAATTCTCCCTTTTAAGAAGAGAAGAAACTTATAAAAATAGAAGTTTTGTCAATTTCTCTATGTATTATTCATCAATTGCTGCTTTATAAAACAAAAAGGATCACTTTACATCTTCTTAGCTTTGATATATGTCAAACAGCTCACAGTTATATTACACAAAGATGGGTAAGGCTCTGAGGTTGATCTGCCACTCAGGAAACTCAAAAATTTTAGGAAAGGTTTATAAACTTAAAAAGCCAGTTTGTGTTCATAACAAAGCAGAAGTGAACAGATAGAGAGAAGAAAAAGGATCATTACTGACAATTTAGTGGCTTTCTGAGCAGCAATGAACTCTGCAATGTCCCACGTGTTTCCAGTGCAGTTCTTTCCATCTCCTCTCAATACTGGATGAGTCCTTACTTTATTACATCCTTACTCGGTCTCTATTTTAACTGTAGGCTACATACTCCATGATACAATTCTCATGTTCTCTTTCACAGTCTGCTCCAAAGTCTAAAATTAACATTTCTTTGCATGCTTTATTGTTCCTAAGAGGGAATGATCTTCTACTTCCTCCACTGATTCAGTGAGACCCAGGCATCCTAACAAAGTACAACAGACAACTCGACATGCTACAAGACAGTAACTGAACAGATCACAGCTTGTCTCAAAGAGATTCCAATCTAAAAGACGAAGTCTGCACACAGAGAAGGCACAGATGGGGTTAAGATGAACAAAGAGCAGCAAATACAACACATACATAGCAATTGCTTTGTTAATATTTTCCAGCATATTTAACGTACCATGTCCATACCACTCCTGACTTGGTCAGTGCCAACGAGAACTGTGCACCACACTCAATCTGACAAACGCCTTGGCCGTTTAGTCTTTCAATGTTCTGAGGAATGTTGCATCCTTCACTTCCTCCTCGGCCCAGTTTTCCAAAATCACCATCACCCCAAGAAAACACCAAACCTAACAAACACCAAACTGCAGGTCAAACAACGATCACAGTAGTCCTACGTGCCAGAAAGCTTCTGGAACAAGACATTCCTACCTTCATCTGTCAAAGCGAGAGTCTGAGCATCTCTGCTTCCACAAGCAACCTGAATTACTCTGTGGCCAAGGAGCACTTTAACCTACAAAACAGAAAAAAGATGTTTCAAAGAGATTCATTACATTTTAAAAGTTTTACAAACGTTTTCAAGCTCTTACAATTAATCTTGTTCTTTATGTCCAGCCTGAGCATGCTATTTAGGAAAGCTTTAATCAAGCCCCACTTAGTCAATATCCAACACTGCTCAGTGACAACAGTAGCTTCCAGCCATGTGTCAAAGCAGATGCATGACATGGATATTCAGAACAGCACTAGCTGCTCTGAATCATTTTCCATGACAAAGCAAGAGAAACTGGATCAGGATTTTCAGCCTGGGGAAGAGAAGGCTCCAGGGAGACAATACAGTGGCTTTCTAATACCTAAAGGGGGCCTACAGGAAAGCTGGGGAGGAACTCTTTGTCAGGTAGTGGAGTGATAGGACAATGGGTAATTTAAAAGAGGGGAGATTTAGATGAGATATTAGGAGTACATTCTTCACTCAGAGGGTGGTGAGGCACAGGAATAGGTTGCCCAGAGAAGCTGTGGACGCCCTATCCCTGGAAGCGTTCAAGGCCAAGTTGGATGAGGCTTTGAGCAAGGAGTCTTTGCCCACAGCAGTTTGAATTCAATGATCTTTAAGGTCCCTTCCAGTCCAAATCATTCTGTGATTCTTGGCCTTTCTGAAATACCTTGCATACCTAATAAAGAGGTGTGTGTACCAAAAACTCATCAGATTGCTCCAAAATGATGTCTTCATACTGCTTTTACAGTTTTGGCTTTGCTTTACTTTATCAGTCACTAAACACTCGCATTTCATCAGAGATGAGAAACATTTACTTTACCATCTTAGGTTTCAGCTGTGTAGTATTATCTCCATGTCCTAGCCTTCCATATTCTCCAAGACCCCATGTATACAGTTCACCACTAGAGGTAATGGCAGCACTGTGGGAACTGCCACAGGCAATATCACGGATCCGTTTGGTTTTCAATGCTTCTATCAGTCTGGGTTTATCACAGTTCCTAAAGACAGTGAGTAAAGAATATATCATTGCATCACTTCTGAAAGAGTTACACAATACATCAACCTCTATAACCTAAAAAAATATTTGTGTAAAACTAACAGTATCCTGAAGATAAAATAAAATGCAGCTTACAATTCTAAGACGTATCCTGTAGTAGCACCATACATTTTAAATTTATACTGTTCTAATGTACTCCAAAGGTTTTGTTTGGATTTTAATTTTTTTAAGCATCTACACTGCAAAATTTAGGTGACAAAACTAAAATATCAAAATCAAAATTATGAATTAATTAAAAAGTATATATATAAAGTGAAAACTGATATCCTATCATTACCCAAGGTTGAGTGATTTGTTAGGTATAACTATTTTTCCACCGTGATGACAAAGAGCAGACAATAAGATTAAAAGTTGACATTTCCATCCCAATTTTGCTTGTTAATAAGAGAAATCAGAACTGGAATTTATTGTCAGGTTTCTGTGAGAGTACTGGAAACATTTACTATTCACATCATAACAATATACTTTGAATATAGGGAAGAGTTTCAACTCAAAAGGGTTTTCTAATATTGACTATATCAGAGCCACTATTCATGTTTTATAAATATACATGTGACTTTTGGAAAGTTAGCTCCCAATAAATGCCCATGATAAGAATTCCAAGTCTCTCTGTTAATACATCACAGAAAACATGAGGCAGTTGAACAAAGAAATGATAATACTGCTCTAATCTGGACTTCCATTTTCATAGATTTGAGTGACACACACCCCCCTAATATTTATGTATCATCATATATTAAATATCTGATTTGAGGACTTTCATTTTCTATGTATTCTGAGCAACATCTCGGAATATACCAGAACGAAAAACAAAGATTTCTGGTTATATCTATATCTTTTTTCTTTCAAAACTCTGTTCCATTTGCATACAATCCTGACAAATTTAAATTTTCTTTACCATTGTCATGTGGAGGATTGAACTGTATTTATTTAGTTAGTTGTCATACTCTGTTGAGAAAGTCTTTTTGGACACAATTTTTTATTCCTATTAAATTAAGAACCCTGTAATTGTCAAACGTGGTGGTTAGCTGTGCTATGACACACAATAGCAATGTTCTCTCTTACTGAAACACAGATAAAATTGGTATCCTTACATTCGACTGAAGTGACCAAGTTTTCCATCATCTCCTTCACCCCATGAAAATATCTTTCCATCAACAGTTAATGCCATAGCATGCCGGCCACCTGAAAGTAAAAACAAATTTAAACATTGAAACAGGCAGAGGTCTAGCAGAAATCTCAGAAATTTGATACTGCTTTGTTTCTGCAACTTATTTGTATGAGCCTTTCTACCCAACACATTAGTCACATTCTAAACAGCTTTTATGTGATTTAATTTAAAACACAAAACAATTGTGAATGTAGACTTCCTGGCACATTTAAAAGAAAAACATAATCACTTAATTTATTTTTAATGTTGCAAGGAAAATAAAAAACAGTATCACACATACAATTTAGCAGTATTAAAAAAAAATTAAAATACTTTCTCTGGATCAGACTGCAAAAACTTTTCCAGCAATTAAGAGTGTTCAAATTAAGAAATTAAGAATGTTCAAAATTCACAGATTTTACCATAAGACCTCCAGACACTCTACTTCTAAAAAATAAAAAAAATATATATATAAAAAAAAAGAAGCATGCTGGGGCATCACTGTACCCAAGAAACTGCAAAACAACTTCTATTTTTAGGCTTAATATGTTTTGTTTATGTATGTAAGCATAGCAATAGCTAGTACCTGAGTGAACAGCCACCTTCTTTACAACATAGTTACTGAGAGCTGTAATCTGGCGAGGAATAGGCACGGTTCCACTAGATATTCCTAAACCCAGCCTTCCATTTGTAGCTTCTCCACAGGCATATACTTTACCCTCTACAGTCACTAAAATGGGGAAAAAAACATTTTGTAATACCGTTAATGTTTTGAAACTGGAAATTTATTTCTGCTCTTAAATACCCAATACATATTTTAAACTTGTATTACCTGCAAAAAGGCTTTTGGACCCTCCAGCTACTTGTACAACATTCAAGGCAGATAGGGTTTCAGAAAAGGAAGGAACCTTTATCTAGAGAAGACAGGAAACAGAAATTATTACAATACATTTTAAAGTTTTATACTTTTAATAGAAGAGCTATTCTGAAGTGATCAGCCACTTAATCTGACAGCTACATTTAAGATACATGGAAATTCCCTGTATTATTCAGACAGTTCACACATCTGTTAATATATATTAGGCAAAAGACAGAAACCAAGAAAAGGCACACAATACTGAAACCATGATAAACAAGAAGCCTGAGAGAAAATGAAATGGGATAAAAACAAGGAATTTTTTTAGTATAGTTCTCTTGAGAAAAACTAACTCAGTTCTGAAGAAAGGCAAAAAGCAAAATAAACCAAGTTGAAACAAACACAAGTTGACCAACACACTTCTAATCAGCATGCAGGAACTGGAGCACAACTAAGTTTTTCAATAGCAAAACACTTTAGCTATCTGGATTAGAGATAAAGTCAAGAAGAGAAACAAACAAGCAACCTGTTTTCCTCATTGCTACAAAGAAGTCTTTGATCAAGCTGAATATTTATGAATAGATACTAATTCTACTCCCTTTTCAAGTGTTTTAAATTAACATATTCAAACCTGGCATATCCACTTTTATAAGAAGGGCAGATATCAGTTATTTATTTTTATGCAGATAAAAAAGCAGTTTCCAGCAGACTTCTTTATTGCAGTATATAGGGAAAAAAACTTTCCATAGGCCTTTTGTAAGCTAATATTGACATCACTGTCCAGATGAATATAGAGGGACAATCACTTCCATAGTCCTGCTGACCATGCTAATTTTTGATTTAAGCCAGGATACTGTTGGCCTTCTTGGCCACCTGAGCACACGGCTGGCTCACATTCAGGGAGCTATTGACCAATATCCCCAGGTCCCTTTCCGCCAGGCAGCTTTCCAGCCACTCTGCCCCCAGCCTGTAGCGCGGCTTGGGGTTGTTGTGCCCCAAGCTCGGGACCCAGCCCTTAACCTTGTGGAACCTCATACACAGTTTGCCTCAGACCACTGATCCAGCCTACCCAGAGCCCTCTGCAAAGCCCTTCTACCCTCAAGCAAATCAACACCCACGCCCAACTAAGTGTCACCTGCAAACTTACTGAGGGTGCTTAACTTTGTGGTTTTTTTTTTTGTGAAAGGCACTCCACAGACACAACAGTACACATTTCATTTAGAAATTAATGCCCTTAGCATACTTGTCAGATTAAAATATCAAACTGATTCAGTATTCACCACGCACTTCCCATCTTGCATCATATCAAAAATTATGCCTAAGCAGTTGCATACAGACCTGAAATTCCTTTCAAATGCACTAAAATGTAATCAAGTTACACTAATGGAAAAATTAGAATTAAACTTCTTTTTATGATTACTGAACCAGCTCCACTTACAGGTAATACATAGAGAAGTTCACTATTATCTACACTTAATGTATATAATAAACTCAAAAGGAATAAAACAGAGTGCACTACAGATTTTTAAGACAATTAGTTTGTTATCATCTAAACCAAACAGTTAAGTGGTTGCTAAAAAAAAACTAGATTTCAGAGTAACAACCAAAATGCATATTTGCTCTAAACTTTCCATCTAGCATATATCTACACTTCTTAACACCAGAAAACCATGAAAATCTACCCGTAATAGATTCTGGTAATGAACTTTAAAATTCTGATCATGTTAGAATTAAATTTGAGTTGTGTGAAACTTGCATATTTTATTTTTAGCTGCTTCCATCTCATACTGAAGTATTAAAACCACAAACATACCTTAGAACCTTTTAGTCCTCCCAACTGATCTTTGTCATTCAGTCCCCAAACAAAAACTTTGGTTCTTATTGTAGCTGCCGATTCCAGCCCAGCTGCCTTCTTTCTAACAAGACTGAGGATATTTAGGAGTAGGAAAAAAAAAGGGAAAAAGTTAGTCTAAGCAACCTTCATGCTATAACATATAAACTTTTTTTACTTTATCTACTGATTTTGTAATACTGGAATAGTTTTGGTATCCAAACTATATCATCCCAGCTGAGAGGTAGCTACGAAAAACAAACATCACAAAACCCAGAGTGTGTATTCTCTTGAGCAGTGGTAAATATATACCAAGTATGAATTTATCAAGTTTTCAGCTAAGATTTCAACTCCAGGTTGAGAACAGTAGGTGATATACAAAATGCTACCATCTTACCAGTGTGATAATCTTACAAAATATATTTAATTAACAAATGGCCTACCTACAATTCTGACAAAGATACTGGTTTCTTCTTCTGCCATTCAACCTAATTAAATTGCATTGCTTACAAGTAATCTCCTGAATGGAATATATAGATGCTAAGTCTCTATAATTTTTTGCCCCCACCTACAGTTACCTACCTCCCAGTGTTAGCTTTATCATCATCTTCTTCCTCATTATCAGAAGCAAGGAAAGGGACTGCAGCCAAATCCTCATCCTCTGCACGTATACGTCCCAGTATGCTGAGGCCATGTATTTTGCAATCAATTCCAGAGCTCCTGCACTGCTTGATTGCAATCTCAATATACCTGTGATACTAAGAAGAAAAAAAAAAATTGCCGTCTTCTGCATCCTCTATAGCTTTACAAAACTTAGGAAAGACTTAGAACTTTTGCTTGATTTTTGTAACCATTAACTAAATGAATTCGTAATTTCAATTATTTGGCTTTTCAGCACAAAATAATTTGTACTCTAAGATAAACATGTGGCCTCATTAGTTTGATGATTTCACTTCCAATCTAAAATATTCAGTACTCATTCTTTCTTGTTGCTGAAAATGATCAGAACTACCATGCAAAATAAAATCACCTACCAAAGTGATCCCCAGATTTAAGTTTATTGGGAGGCCACCTTGGTTCATAAGTATATTGATTTACATCACACACAAAAAATAATATATATGTCTGCTAAAGCTATTACAGAGTTGCACTGTGGTTACAGTAAAACTTACCAGGATAAATAACTTTACCACTGCCGGAAATGCTTCTCATAGAGAGGAAAAGTAAAATACCATGCTTTAATAATAACAGCACTTCTTCTGATCCATCTCTTTCAACAAATTTTTTTTTTTATTCGCATACAGGAATAATTCTCTGAACACAAAGTTCACTTACTTCAGTACAATCGCTGAGAAGAGGCACTGTGGTATCTGTAGGATTTATGTTGATTGTCTTCAGCTCTATAAGGTTATTTAAGGAATTCCCCCCTATAGAAAACAAAACATTGAAAAAAAAACACATTAAAATAAGGAGTTTGTGTCATGAACAGGAACACATGTTGAATACATGGCTATACTGACTGAAGCCAGATAAATACCTACTCTTGGATATACAAAAATGTATTTTTCAAGCTTCTCAGAGTGCATTCACATACCTGAAACTACAACTAAAGAGGGCATGTAACTGCTGTCTGCAGGGTCCACTACCATCTTTAGTCTGTGAACAAGAACATCTGGAAAAATCTCCAAGCGAATCCAGTGCTAAGGAAAAGAAAAAAAAATAATTTTCAGATGGTATTTGTAGAATCACTGTATGACTTAAGAAGAGTAAATGTGTTTTTCTATAAAGAGTGAAAAAACATTCTCCAATGGTACACTGGCACACATCTGTAACGCATGGAATCTGGGCAGTCCAACCCCCATGTCAAGAGAAACAATTGCAGCAAGCAATTGATTTCACTCAAGAGCAACACCATCTAGAAGACTGAGAAAACAAAATACCCTTGGTGGTCAAGAAATGGGACAACATAAATCTTTGAAAGAAGCCTAGGTGCAAATGAAGCCTACACTGGCCACAACGCAGCTCTGTGGGCCAACAGACTAAGAAGGAGTGCAAGTGAGAAGCAGCCAGAAGAGTTGTATTTAGTAGGAACATCGGTGCTTTTCCTCTTGCAATAAACTCACTTAAGTAAAATATAATCAATATGATAAAAAATGTCAGTTACTACACTGAAAAGGCTATTGCAATCATATCATCAACCACAGGGTAAAATAATTACCTTGTATCTCAAAACTCACAAAAGTTCCTTATAATTTACAAGAAATAATTGTAATGAAGCACAGCTTTAAAAACAGGCATATTTACTATGAAGAAACATAGCTTTGTACTTCAGATGTCTGTTTTTACTACTTTTTTATCTTACATGAAGGTAACAAACAAATATATTAGCAAAGTAAGGTAAACAGTTATCCTCTTGAGAAGAAAGGATGCCAGAATAAACCAGTTACGGTTTCAAGTTACCTTTCCTTGTGAGCCAGAAGACTGCCAGCACTGCTCACTACCATCAATAAGTCGTGAAGCCTGATTCACAGAGGACGAGACGTTCAAATTCTTCACTATTCTTGACCAATCGTCCAGTAGCATTCCCCGCTGGCTACTATGCCGTCTCTTCAGCTGTTTTCCAGAACGCCCACAAAACACTGGAGACTGACCTGCGTGGTTAAATGAAATCATAAGCATGCACCTCTCAGGGAAAGTTGTTTTAAATAAATCCATAAGCAACATGAAAGGAAACAGAAGAAATCCAAGACTTCAGACATGTGATCTGAAAGTAGAACACGCGACACATAAGCATGAAGAAAGCATGCCATATATATGGTAATATTATTCATGTTTAAAGGGCATAGCTTGAAATTTATTCCTTTTTATGAGTTCCAAGCACTGTATCTGATGACAAGTTCTCATGCCTGTCATTCAGGATGTCACACCTTCTATTCTTAGGATTGATTTCTACCAAGAAACCATCCATGATTTCATAAAAAATGATTATCAACAAATTAAGGAAAATTGCTCTAATATCTCTAGGAATGTATAACACTAAGAGTAATTCTGAAAAATGTCCCTTCCTTTTGAAATATCAATCAAAGTTCGATGGTACATACACTTCAAAACGTAGGCCCACAGCACGTGAGCTTTGTACACCACCACAGAACATGAAAAATATTCAGCCAACCCTCAAGAGAAATCTTTTACAGGAGCATATGCATCTAAATTTCATCACTCAAAAATTCTGAACCTTAGTCAAGAACAAGAAAGGTTAGAGAGCTGCGGTCTTCCTCCTTGCACAAGCCCTTTACTGATGTTTGTAGCTTCTAGTAAGCCTGCCAAAAATATTACAACTTCTCTAACCTACACCCAGTGCAATGGGCAGGATTACCAATACACAACCATACTAACTGATTTCTTAATGGGAAGTCTTTCTCGCCCTTTCAAGAGACCATGATATAAATATGTTCAAGATCTCTAGTAGGTATAAGTATGTTCAAGATCTCTAGTAGGAAGTAAGTATTTATTTATTTTCCAAACTAATCAGACTGGCTATGTGTAAATATGAAGCTTAGTTCAAAAGCCAGCATCACCTTGCAAAAGCTTGATGTGAGACTGATTTTTAGCTGGGTGGGAAAATAAACAAAATAAACAAAAGCCAATTTCAGGTATTAATGATGATGCAAAACCCAGGAGTTTGGGAGTTAAAATGGGTTCAACTGTTCTCGTCTTAGAAAGTAAAGAATTCTGATGAGTCTTTCAAAAGGTTTCCCTTTCTTGTAACAGGCCATTCTTACAAATTTATCTAGAGTCCAAATCATGGACGAAGTGAGACAACAGTCATCACACATTGCTAGGCAACACTATTACAGAGCAATAGATCTCTAAAAATGAATCTTAGAGGAGATATTTAAAGTTTTAACTGCTGTCATGAGGATCCATTCACCTACAGTTAAACTGACAGCAAAAGGCATGAAGATTAAAGAATTACACTATTTTGGTTCTTGGTATAGATCAGTTCTAACAAAGAGTTAGTTGTCAGGCAGCCTTTTTTAAACTTATTTAACACTAGAACAAAAGCTTAAGGGTTGGCATTTTGGTGTAGTTCATCACAAGCAATTGCTACAGCACTGTGATGTGTTAAAAATGTTTTGTTGTCTAGAGGGTGAGTCCAACCATTAATTTCATTATGATACGATGCTGAGTTTTAAAACTTTTTAAAACAAATTCATTTTGAGTAAATCCTGGAAGCACGTGAATTCTGAAACTTACCTGGTTCATTTATTCTGCCAAAAGTATGTCGGGTATTGTGCTTCCTAGTTTTAAAACAGGTTTCACAAAAGTCAAAATCATCACAGTTTCTGCATTTGAATCTAGGCCCATTGATAGGAAACATCTGACAGCCATCACACCTGATTTCACAAAAGGAGAAAATATAAATACACTTCTAGCAGTTTTCATTACAGAAGCTAATTATACCAGCAGTCAAGATAATGGAATCAAGACAATAAGGCCAAATAATAAACTATATACATTAAACAAGACATAATTCATCACTCACGTGACTCCAGGATGAATGCTGGGGACCAGTTCCATTTCTGACAACAATCCAGTCCAGTGAGATTGCTGAGGAAAGTCTACAATGACATCTTTCCCATTGGCACTAAAAGCTGTAACAAAAACAAACAGAAAATAAAATGTGTTACAAATCTCTATGAAATGCAGCAGAGTCCAGGGCTACAGTCAACATCGGACAAGAAAAAAAAAACAGAAGTCTCTTTCATAAGCAATCTTTTGTTTTAATGGAACTACGTATTAACCTAGTCAGATAGTCTGGGAAGGTGCAGAGAGAAAAGGAGTACGAAAGAATTCTATAAGTAGAATATATGTTTAAATAGAATATAGATAAAAATATATTAAAATTCCCTGACTTCATATTACAAAGGGAGAGAGCATTTCTAAGCATAAATAGAATGACCAAAATCTGTACCTCTTAAAAAAATCAATACCCCAAAGATTACTTCTGTAACATCAATTGCCATTAGTGTACCTCACTTTTAGCTCACTTTCATACAGAGTCTTCAAGTCATGTTTACTTCTTAAAGGGAAACCGTAATAAACCTTTGTGGTTCATCCAAAGTATACAGGAGAACTACAACTGTGCAGGAAACTGCACAAATTCTTAAGATCTCTTTACTAGACGTGAACACAGCAGCTCAAAAAAGTACTGGGTAGGTACAGAGTGCATAGAATCATAAAAAAATTAAGGTTGGAAAAGACCTTCAAGATCATCTGGTCCAACCATCATCCCACTACCAATGTCACCCACTAAACCAAGTCCCTGTGCACCAGGTCCAACCTTCCCTTGAACACCCCCAGGGATGGTGACTCAACCACTTCCCTGGGCATGTCTCTAAACCCATCACGGATATCACATACATTCTATTCTTATCATCAGTAAGAGAGAAATCACAGCAGTATGATTTCTTAGTGTGTCTAAAAGATTCTGTCCTTAAACACTGCAGAAAGTCTGTGTGTTTTCCCATTTTATCTCCCATGCCCCATTTTGAATATACATTACCTTTGACAACTCCCACACTCCGGTGAGTAACAGAGCCCCATTTGTATTTGGGTGTGGTAACAGAGGTTTTCACTCGCACTTTGTCACCTATCTTGATATGGGAGGCAGAACTCTGTGGTGGGAAACCTAGCAGTCACGAGAATAAATGCATGGTAAGTACTTTTTTTTTCACCCCCAAAATTCATCTCCCTTAATATATCATTCAAGCTTTTTATTCAAAAAAAAAGTTAGCAACCAACTTACCTAAAAGCTCAACATGGATATATCTGACCCAGTAAGTACCACCTTTTTGCTGCCAATCACACTGTACATTGAGGTCATGCAAGCCATCTCGATCCAATTTAATAACTTTGCCAACATCTCCTTCACAAACCTCCTCATAGGATCTGCAGCACCTAACCATCATCCCCACCTACAGAAAAAGAACGATAAAATGTCAGAACTCTGCAGAGATGTTTGTACCAGAAGGAAAGCATGGTGATGAAAGCTATATGGAAAATACTTACCTGAATATTCTCTCTCACATACACAGCATAATCATCATTACTTAAGAAATCAGCTCGTTTCTTATAGGTCTGGCTTTCTGTTACAACAGCACCATTTGACTGGAAAAAAAAATCCAAGATAAACATATAACAGTTAAAAAAATTGTTTAAAATTCAGATAAATAGGATTGTTAGCAGAAAATGAAGATAATCCAATAAAAAAAAAAACAGTATCATATCTAAGTTACATGACAATTCTTCATGGGAAAAATCTTCAATGAGTCAACTCTTTATAGGGCTATTGTTTATGATCTACCTTAAAGCTTAGTTTCCAGAATGACTTGCCAAGCTGTAAATTTTCAAGATTTGTGGAAAAAAAATCGCTAAGTTGCTTGTATGAAATCTGCTTGCCAAAGAGTATTAGTGCAAAAAGGATTTGTGAGTAATCTACTTAGCCTTACACATACACATTCACATTCCACTCCTTAGGTTGTGTGATTGCCGAGGAAAAAAACAAAAGTGTGTGAATAGTAGTCTCTTACTTAGACTACATTACTTTTTTGTTGTTGTTGTTATATAACAATCAGATTTTAAGTGTTCCCTTACAAAAACAAGCTGACGAGATGGAATATCATTCCTTTCAAGATGTATTTTTTATAAAGATTGAGAATTACAGGATTCCTGTTTTACTACAGATGTTTAGAAAAATGTGTTACATTAAAGCCGTCACACTCAAAAGGCTTTTTTTTTTTTTTTTTGCCAATCACTTAAAACAGTTGTTATAAGGAAAAGGAAGTTATTTCACTGGCATCTTTTTTGCCATTTATTCACTAATTCATTAGTTATGCTTTATTGCTAACATTTTACTTTTATTTTCAGCCAAAGGAAGAAAAAAATAAACTAAAGGAGTCCTTTACAAATACTACTCTATAGCACAGACTAGTTTACGTGAAACTGAGACTAACTGTATGGGATACCTAGAGTTACTGATAGTGAAAGATAAACCTGCATTCCACTCCTCCTTCTGTGCTAATCATACATACATTCACAGATTATTCTTGAGATCTTTTATGGTCTATTTTAGAAACTTAGGGCCAATGTGGTCTTCTTTTAGTCTTGCAAGCCTGGATCAGCACAATGTTCTTGAAATCTAACCAAGTTCATAAAAGGAAAGAATTACAATTTACAGTCAGCTAGCCTTACTTACTTTTTAGTAACCTGTTACTTACCACAGGGCAAGCAGCTTCAGCTTCTTCAACCTCCTCTGTTATTTCCTCATCTGAATATTCATCGGAGATAGTATCAGCATCAGAGAGATCAGTAATTTGAACATCAGGGTGATCCAACAACCAGCCAACCAGGGCTTCCACTCCTAATACAGAAAACAAATATAGTCTGTTACTGAGGGACTCTCTAGCGTTCTTAGGATTATATCCAAATAGAGAACAGTTGTTCCCTTGTTAAGTAGCATTTTAATCTGCTAGCAAAATTTCCTTCTAACATCATTAAATTAACTAAATTAAATACCTGGTAACCCAGACGCACTTCCAGATGTTCCAGACAGAGATTTTAATGCAAATTCAATGTTTTTCCTAGGAAATCCCATTTCCATAAGTTGAACTACAATGGGAAGGGGTGGAATTGGAGATTGCTTCCGTTTCTTCACTTTCGTGGGCCGGATATGCTGCACTGTGATGGGTGTCGTAGCCTCACTAGAGCTACAGTCTTCAAACACTGGAGTTGATGGATGCGTAGACTCTACCGCCAGATACTGACACACTGCCAAAGCAGCAGCCTAAATGACAACAAACTCATTAGTCTAAGTAAAACAAGCATACTTAGTACAGTTTGTGTGTGCATGTGAAATTAAACGTTATTTACTAAAAAGGGTTCAGTGCCACTTTTTAACGTATAGCTTAACGAGTTTCAATAGGAGTGTGACTTAGAAAGGGTTATTTATTAAGATACTTTTTAGCAGAAAAGACAGACTCTACCTCAAGCTCTTGTTTGTCAAATATTGCTTTCACAGGTGATGGTTGCGTAGCAGCTGTCAGAAGTTGCTGTAAAAGTATCATGGGAGGCTGAGGTCCTTCAGGAGACATATCTCCTATGTCAGGAGAGGCAGCTGCTCCATCCTCTTGAAACAAAAACATTATTTTAACCAAAACCGTGTAACACCAGTCCATCAGAGGACTTATTTTGGAGCCAGAATAAATCATATCAGTAGATCAAACATATTGTTACTTCTCACATATCTCTTCTCCACAGGAAGCACGTGTTTAAGATTAAACCATGTGTGCTACACTTCCGTACAAAAAGCAAATGAGAAATTTGTAGATCATGAACGCTAGTTTTACAGAAATTCACTAGAACATGTCTAGCAGAAACTGCTCAAGAAACTTGTGAACCGACCTTGTTACAACTTGATTATACAGAGGTCCACAATAAACTACTTTAAGATAGCTAACAACCTCCTTTCATTGTTCCCAAAATCATGGTACCTACTTGCTGGACTAAGTCACCTCCCTTTCTAATACACCTCACGGGAAGAGCTCCGAATAAGTATTCATTGCCCATTCAAAAGAATAAACCTTTTTTGAATCAACTGCCTCTCGATTCTGCCATTTTTATTATTTATATTCTTTTTGGCATAAACATTCATGTTTCCTGGATCTTTACTGTGATACTTAAGTGAAAAGTGAGAATGCTTTTCTTAACTCCAAAAAAAGTTTTCATATTTGAAACAATAGCAGAGTAGCTATACTCATCATGCACTTAATGCTGTCTTTGCTTGTTTGTTTTTTAAAGCTTTTTCTTCCTGCCCTAAAAATCCAATGGTAAAAGTAAAATCTGTTCAATTTCTGTAAGAAAACTGATAATTCTGTTGACTTAGAATTTGGGAACTGAAAATAAAGCAAAACATACAAGCTGAACAAACATTTATTTAAAGACATTATATGCTTCAGAAGTTCCCAAAGAGTTAATATGAACTAGAATGGCATCAATAACTACACTGGAAGATGGCAAAGCTATTTCCTTTATTTTTATGTGTAGAATGCATGCATGCAGATAATTAATTCAAATTAATTAAAACTAAAGTTCCCTAAATTCCTCTTGAGGTTCTGTTTAACATGTTATTTCTTGGTACCTGTTGCTCTGGAAATTGTAAAGCATTTTAATTCAACGAAATAACTAAATGACATTTCATACTTTAAGCTTTGAATCAGAAAAAGCAAGCATTGCAAAACAACTTAATACTTTTTTTTTTTTAATAAAAAAATCTGGCCTGGTACTAATTATAGAAAACCTACAAATTTAGCTAACTCCAATATTTAAACTTCAAACACTTGACCCACTTATTCTGCAAAGCCAAAGTTAAAAAGTCAAAGTGTATTTGCGATGGACACACTCAACTCCTGCACGTAACACAAGTCTTGCTCTAGCTTATTAATCACAGTAGGCCTCAATGTGACTATTCCCTAAAGTGGACAGCTCATTAATAATAAACCACCTGGCGAATGCACACAGCCGTGACCACCATCAAAAGGGGTACAAGCCCTAAAACAGATAACCAGTTGAAAACCCTTACAAAGAAATAAAGAATTACATTGAGAGGTCAAAAACAATGCAGTAAGACTAAGTATGACTATGACCCACTCACTTTATCCTATAAATACAGCAGTCAGAGAAAGCTTAATTTGAGCTCTCCTTGCTGAAGCAGCAGGCTGCATGGCAGAGATCTCCCCTTGGGCAGGGATGCCTCTCAAGGTTACTCCTCAAGGTCAAGAGATGCTTGATGGTGAATGAAACTTTAATCTTTAGAAGGTACCCAATTTATATCAAGATTGAGCAACTCAAACATGCAGTAGACTAATCACTGTGACTTGCCATCAATAAACCAAATTGCTGCCATACCACTCAAACTGTGTTAAGTGCTGAATATCTCCTGTGACAGCTTTTAATATACATTGTTAAATCATCCCTGAATTCTAATATTTAATTTTGAGTCTTTAGAGGGCAAACCTAATTTCTAACCTACAACTGCCATTAGCAAGGGTTACAATCACTGCGCTCTAACACCTAAGCAAACAGTGACACACACAGATTGCATTTCCAAATACCTGCAGGATTTAACGCACACTCCTGAACAGCTGGCTGAGATAAGATCTGCCGTAGTGTATCCTGATGAGAGAGCAGAGCTCGGCCTGCTTTCAGTATGTACAGCTTTAATTGCTGGCATCTCAGCAGATCCAAATCCACTTGACCTATCAGAAACATCAAGCAGCCATTAACACTATGATGGCTATATTCATACAACCTCAGTCCAAAAATCAGTTTACATCTTAACTCCGTATGAAAACTTGTGAAATGCTACTGAAGTATGAGTTACTTTGAACTGTACCTGGATAAAAAGTTTGCAGGCATTCTGTGATGTATGATATTAAAAACACCACCTTCCTGCTTTTCACACCTTGGACAACCATACAGCTCATATATGGTACAGTAAGTGCAGTTAAGATGCTATATGTAGGCAACAGTTAAACCAGTTCAACATAAGAAGACCAGCCCCAAACCATATTTATATTTTCTCACCTAATTAGGAACAGTATTCCACCTGCAGTGCAGGGAAATTTTTCTCCTAGCAGCTAAACTAGTATCATAAGTGCATATTATTCAATGTCAATTAAGAAGAAAGTTAAGGTTACAGACTTTTTTTTAATATATGTTTGCTGTTAACAGTATTTTTCCCAGAGAATATTGAGCCCTTTAAGAAGAAAACAAAAGCAAAGAAAGCAAAAGAAAAGAAAAAAAAAAAATTGTACCTGAAAGACCCTGATTGGGAGACTTCATTCTGTGTTTTTCTATTTTACTTCCAGCCAGATTTACTAGTTGAGCCCAAATGGATAGCATAGGTTCAGTGAAAGGCAAGTTGTTTACATTAAAAGCCACAACTGGAAGCTGTAGAGAGGGAGAAGAAAGACAAAAACAAAAACAAAAAAAATACTGGTAAGCATTTTACAAAATTCGACAAAGGCATTCAAGATGTTTGTATCATTATTAACTGAGGAAGAGAA
The DNA here is from genome assembly GCF_964211825.1 of Aythya ferina. NCBI lineage: Eukaryota > Metazoa > Chordata > Aves > Anseriformes > Anatidae > Aythya > Aythya ferina. The sequence goes on from NC_140296.1 coordinate 70,455,923, forward strand.
ATATCTGTACCACATAATCCCAATGTACACTTAGTGAAGAGGCAAGACACAGTTAAAGCAAGGAAGAACTACAATCCCTGAAGCAGACCAAGTACCTCAGCTGTGCTTTCTGTCAAGTCTTGTTAACCAGTCTGAGATTAAGATTCAAGTGAAAACATGTGAGAGTCTCCACATTAGTTAGCAAATACAATGAAAGACAAATAAGAAAGCTCTTCTCATGTAAGTGATATAAATCATGTTGTCAGGACTTGGAATTTTACAAGTCAACAAACTTCAGCTCAAATACCCTCTCCTCACCTCCCCAACAAATGAAGGCATTAAAGACCCGATAGAGGCTTGCATCAGTATCACCTTAGATTAGCATTCAGAGCATTGCAGGTCTTGAATGTCAATGTATTTAACCCAATGAAAAGATATTCTTTGCACCAAATGAAAGCCTAGTTTCACAAAGCTATACTCTTCCCTGTATTAAAGCCTCAATAAAACTCACTTACTGGTTTTAGTTGGTTCAGTGGGCACACTCTACATGTTCGCATGTCATAGAACTGCACGGTGATTTTCCCTTTCGGGGTGATGCGTGTCACTGTGCCTTCTCCAAATTCGTCATGAACCACTTGCCCGCCCAGTCTCAAGCGACTGTCTATGCCACCGATCACGGCTAGCACTGCCATTAGGCCTCCCACCTCTGGATTCTCGGTGTCAGGGAAGTAGTCATCCAAAAGAGCCTAAGAAAGAACAATAAAATTATCTGTAGGGTGAAAACAGGCTTCCTTCTGCTTTAAAACACGAGGTCAATTAAACATACTTTAATTTAAAGATTACAACACAAATACATATATATAAATTAAAAAATGGTTTCAAAGTTAAGCTTAATATTGTTTACATTTATTATTTCAAAATAAATATTGCTATAAAAAATGAGCTTATTTTAAAACGTGGAAACTACCCCTTCTGACTGTTTTCCTGCAAAGATGTGGGTGATGGAGGTTAGCTGAGAGTTGATGTACTTGTTTATGAGTCCATTCCACTGGCTTAGCGAATGAAGTGTCCTCAGCAGTGCCACTATCTCTTCTGCTAAAGTACTACTGTGAGTTGCAGTTAGAGATGCTTGGGGCCTGGCCTTTCTCCTTCTCAGAGTAGATTCTGAAAAGATAAAGCAATTGCACAGAGTTATCAGTTTAAGGCATGCAATTCCTATGAAAAAAAAAATAAATAAGCCATTGGGGAAAATTCCTCTACCTCTGAGTAGTGGGATATCTGAAGAACAAGTACTAAGCAGGCTGCCTAAAAAACCAAACAGTTTTTCCACAAGAAATTTCATGTCTCTTGCTCGTTCATTTTTATCCCAGGATGGAAGTACTGCTTTCAATAAATGTACAGCAAGAATCTAAAAAAGAGAACAAAGTTGTTATTCCATTCTAAGTCCCCAAATATTACAAAAATTCTCAAACATTAAATACAGAAGAACACTGAAAAAGTTAGCCTTCCTTTGCTTTTTTTTTCCTACAATACCAATTTCTCTCTGGCTAAAGAAGTTACAGAGCTACTGATTTTCTGTTCATTTTGCTAAGAAACTTGTTAAATTGTGCCAGTTTGAAGTCAGAAACAGTTCCACTGTCACACTTTATAAGTGAATCCAGCCTCTGCAGCATTTAAGACACAAACACACACTGGGAAACAATGTGACAGACTAAATCATATTAAAGAAAATCACATTAAGAAAAACAGAAAAAGAATGGGAAGTGTTCCAATTACAGAATTGGAACTTAGCACTAACATGTATTTCAGAATGAAAGTTTCCAAGTGTTCTGCAATGAAGGTATGATAATTTAAAAAAATGTGAAATGTAAAGCCTAACGATACAAGAAGGTAAAAACAATCAAAGTGACACCCAAGAGTATTTACTATGTAACTAAAGCCTCTGAAATAGTGTAGTAAGTACAGGCTACCTCTCTAAAATCTAGACAATTCAGCCCTGACAAGGAACATGGACAGGAACTGTCCTGGCAAGGAACTGCACAGCTACACAGTACCAGAGAAGATGGGGTTGCACAGTCTGAGCAGGAGCATTTCAGGTTTCAAGCTGAAAAAGTTTATTCTGCCCAGAAGACAAATACAACTGACCAACAGCAGTGAAGAGAAGAATCTCTTGTTGCAAACCTCTTTCAATACTACAACTTTTTAAAACTTGAAGGTCTCATCTTTTCCTTGTTACTAATAAGCTAAATGCTGGCATGTGAGGAATGTTCATTTCTCTCAAGTATTCCCTGAGCAGCACAGATAACTATAATGCTCTAAGTCCTGGATGATGAGAGAAGGCTCACTAGATGAAAAATACTGTCAAGAAATCACTGGAAGCTTGCAAAAATAAGTGTACAGGCCTTTATGATACCAGATTTAAGTTAAAAAAAAAAAAAAAAAAAAAAAAAAACTCTGATATCTCAATCAAGGAAAAGATTAAGATTTCTTGATCCCCAAGTCTTAAAACTTGGAAGAGTTATTCCATAATAAAGGTGTCTTTTCTATCTCATGAAAAAAGCATTAAAAGATATTAAGAAAAAAATAGGAAAAAAAGACAAAAATATGCCAAAATTAGATGCAAAGTTGCAGCTTTTTTAAGACTGTAATTAAAACAGTAACAATAGTTTAGCATGGAAGGAAGGACAGTAGATAATACCTAACTTGATACCTTTACAATGAAATTGCACCTTTTTCCTAATTATTTTTCTCTCTTCTCTTTATTCAACTTCTAGGAAATGTTGTATGGGCTCTCCAGAGAATGTTTTTGGAACTCTGTTTTGACCTCACAACTGCACAAAATTTTAAGGCTTTCAGTAGAACAAGAGAGCCTTAACTACCCTGAACATTCAAAATCTTTACAGATATTTTACAATGTTTAAACAATGAACCCTAAATATAAAAAGTTAACATTTTTTTTCCAATTAATCAGAAACTTGTTAAGTACATTTCCCACGTTGTTTCTTTTTTCATGCATTTTTTTTTTTAAGACAACTAAAATCTACTGAATTCATGGCCTATCAAAGTAATTTGGAAATGCACACGTTACCTGTCTTTGTAGTGAAGCAGCAGTGAAAGATTCATGCCCCTCAACAATTTTCATTAGCAAAGTTATCCACTGAGAGGTACTGAGAGTGCTGCACATCTGAGGCATGAGCGCTATACTTCGAATGAATCCCAGTGTGCACCAGCTTCTATGCTGTTCTTTATAAACTAATTTATTTGGCAAGGAAGCTGAAAATAGAAAGACATACATATAACAGTTGACTTTGCTACCAGCTACATAATTCTGTGTATACTATAGGCTTGGGATTTTTGGACAAAGCATAACACTGAGTTATTAAACTCATTATAGGAGCTAGGAACTTTAATTTTACAGACTAATTTTCTTAAATACGCCTCCAAAACAATTCTCATCTTTATATTGCTTCCTCATTTCAAGTAGTTAACAGCATTACTCCTGAAATTACAAAGCTAGGAAATGAATACGATATATCCAGTCACACTCCTTCCCCCAAACAGAAGACAACTGCTAAGAAATTCATTACCTAAAACAATTACATATATATCCCAACGCTCAGTATCTGACAAACTTCTCCTGCTATTTCTGCTAATGTTCTATGAAAGCTCAAGATCATTTGTTGTTTTTGTCAACAATTCAAGTTTTTAAGGTCCAAAAATGCATTTTCTATTAGAAGAATAAAAACTAGTAACAAAAGATTTACAAAGTTCTAAGAACAAAACACAAAAGAGAAGCACACAGCTGAATCAGACTGTGTTCATTTAAAATACCTGATTTATCTATTGTTCCACTCTCCACAAGCATACGGAGTAGGCCACACAAGGTCCTAGTAGCATCACTTTGCATGACTTCAGCGTGGACACCAGCAGAGAGGCACAGTGTCTGCAAGAGGTTCACGGTACTTGTCAGCATCATGGCAGTAGGGTGAAGATTTCTTTCAACTTGTTCTCCTTCTGAAGGGAGACACAAAAGGCGAAGAGATACAATAATACCAAGTCAATCTATTTCATAAAAAATTCTGCAACAAACAAGATGCTAGAAATTCATGGTAAATATTTTCTTTAGATGATTTGACATGAAGAAGGTAAGGGATTAAGTATAAACCATGCATTTTGTGCAAATATTTACAATTTATTCTCTGGCAGTAAACTATTTAGAAGAAATTCAGAATGCAGTGCTGACAACAGGTAAGAAAGTGACTAGACCATATAATTAGGCCACGTAAAATGCGAACTTTAGAATAGCATTAGAATAAGTTCAAACGTATACCTCCTGAGACCAGTAACAAACTATTTCACTTGGGTAATGACGATTTCTTCAGCCCATAAATATGCAACAAATATGATACTAAGCTTTCTATCCACCTTTCTCATGATAAATATATTTTAAGAAAGATTCTAGCCAGAAATCTAGACTTATTAAATTAGCCTTTTTGATCTAGCATTTTCTCGTGAAAGCAGCCTTTTTTCATATTATAAGATGTCAATTTTGGAATTCAATTAACTCCCTGCCTTCATTTTGTTTTGTTTTGTTTTGATTTATTTATTTATTTATTTATTTATTTTACCAGAATCATCCTCAGTGTCTGAATCCTCTGTTGCGGGCTGTGCTGCCGGTGGTGGCTCAGCTAGTTTGAGATCATATTTTCCCTCCTTCCCCATTCTGTAAGAATTTGTGCTTCCCGTGTCCCACTGTACTCTAATCCAGCCATCTTCTCCCAGTTCTCCAATCACACGACCCAAACCTGGAGGAGGCCCATCCTGACAAAAGAGAGAGCCTCAAGTTATACAATCAACATTATATCAGACTCAAAGTTCATAAAGTAATAACTCTTTTGCTCTTTTTTGCTGCTAACCTAATGTATAGGTAGTAAACATTCAATAACATTTTAAAATTCAGCATAGAGTTGGAAAACATTTCACAGTCTTCTAGAGAAATTATCCCAGTCAACTCCAGCAACATTAATGTTTTGATCTTTAATCTATTCTACAACATACTATGTAAGTACCACACACCTAGTTGGAATTGCATAATCTTGTAGCAAATTTGATCCAACTTCATTCTAAATCACGAATCAGAACATTCTCACTAGAAAAAGAATTTTCACCTCCAAAACCAAAATTAAACAAATACTTAATCTATTTTATGTTAACTCTCCAAGTCTTGAAAACATAAAACTACCTTTAACATTTAAAAATTAAAAAAAAAAAAATCACAAACTTTAGACTTTAACACACTCAAACCTGTATGGAATAAGTTGTACCTGATCACCCCATTTCCAGTCTACCCCTCTCACCACTCTGGTACCAATTTTCATCATGGCTGCCAGCTCTGGTCCAGAAACAGGGAGCTGAACTGGTGTAGTTTCTTTTCTTGACTCTTCTAGGACCGTGGCAGAAGCTCCATGAGAAGAAGCAATCATATCTTCTTCAATGTTATCAGAACTAGGCCCTAAAATTAAAAAAAGAAAAACAGAGACGCCACACAAAAATTACTAACAGCTTCATTTTTATTTTTATTTTTTATAAGTACCTCTGTCACACTTAAACCTTGCAGCAATCAGGTTTGTAGCATGAAATAATAAATAGGAAACATACCTGAGCTTTTTAGAGAACTGGGATGTAATGATTTTAAATGCACAATGCTTCATGTTGAAAAAGTAAGTGATATTACAATGATGAGGCCAATAGCTAAGTCATTGTAAAACAGAAGTTTTTTGGGAAAAACTTCATATGAAAACTCAAGTTAAATAAAATAATGAGTATTTCCTATTGCCTAGGAAAACCAATTTTAAAAAAGCAGGAAAAAGAATCAGGTCAAAAGACCACTTTTTTTCTTTTTTTTTTTTTTTTTTTTTTTTGTAAAAAATTTAACAAGGGAAGCTTCCAGCTTAAATATACAGACTGGGAAGGGTTTTAGTAAGTAGAGCAGATGTAACAATGTATTGGGTGTATTGTCACTTCCAAAGTATTGCAAATAAGGACCAAGGCAAAAGCTTACGGAAAAAAATCACAACTGAATAAAGGCCGTAATCAAACTGACTTCCCTCTCAATCATATTTACAGTTCATTTTCTTTTTTCTTTTCTTTTCTTTTCTTTTCTTTTCTTTTCTTTTCTTTTCTTTTCTTTTCTTTTCTTTTCTTTTCTTTTCTTTTCTTTCGAGGGTGGGGGGAGGGGGATAGTAGGATTAAAGGTGAACAGCTTAAAGTACTACTTTTAAGTAGCAAAGTCATTCTGTAATTTGGGTACACCAACATGTAAATTTGGTTTCTTCCCAACAAAACAGAACCAGACTCAGACTTCGTACCTATCAGCCGCAGTGCCGTTTGTGTCAATGCTAGCATGCCAGAGTTGAGGAGCAGGCTCAAGTTATTAGCACCATGCTGCAGTGTCAACATATTGAGCATAACCAGCAGGAAACGTGCTTGTGGAATAGTTCCAAGACTTGGTCCTGCTGGATTCTCATTAGTAATTGTTTGCAGAGGAACAGGCTGCACACCTAATTCAGAAGGAATATAAGTAACATAGTCAGTTGACACTTAGGAAGCTACAGTAAAATATAAGCAACAATAAAGTACAAATTTATTTGAATGTTGGCTTAAAATATGTCTTGATTCCACACTTGGCTTTAAGAATTTACTAGCCAAACTTCCAAGAACTTCTTACGTCTTAGATTTTAATGTTAAAATGTCACTAATGAATAATCAAATCACCTGTTGCTGGAAAACCAGCAACATTCTCAAACACTGAAGAGTGAGTTGGAGGTGAGGAGACAACAGACAATACAGAGAAAGAAGGTCAAAATATTTCTTAGCACAAAGCAAGGGAATTAATTTTAGAATTCCAATTACTGGGAACTTCAAAGAATGTAATGATGTTAGTTTAAAACACCTTTCTCCCCAGCCAACAGCAAGAAGAAAAAAGTATTCACCTAATTCCTTAAATTTTGCATTGGCATCTAACAAGATGTTCCGGACGTTCTGAATAGCCCATGCATATAACTTTCCAAAAGTTACTTCTAGGAGCATTCTGTTAAAAGGTGGGATGAGATCAACATCCTTCAAGCAGTCGGTAAGAGGTTCCCTTCACATAACAAAAACAACAAGCAAAAGGTAAGTATTTTTTCCCCTCAATATAGAATTGTGAAAGGAAAATTAAAAATAAAGTTTTACCCTATATTAGCTCCTTCTGGAATAAGCCTCTGCCATCCACAGAACATAGCATACTGCACAGATGGGAGCAAAAAATTCTTTGTTGCCAATTTCAGAATAGTATCTATTCCCTCCAGACGAACTTCTGCTCTTTCCAGCTGCAAAAGGTAAAAAAAAAAATGTAAATACTTATGTAAATTGCTAACATGTCAATGCTCATTTTCATCCACTTTACCTGCTTTAATAAACATTTCCTCATTTTTTCAACATCTACCGGCTCTTCTTTAAGTGCAAATTCAACAATGGTGTTAAGGAGGGCAGACTGCGGATACAAGCCTTGGACATTTTGTTTCAGCCATTTGTACTTGTGGACACCTGTAACTGTACTCAAAATTGGCTGCCACTTATCCTGTAAAACAGTAAAGTAGCATGTTAAATCAAGTTAAATTACTGAAAACAAGTTATTTCACATAAACCCGGAAAAAAAGTCTTCAAAGACAGTGAAGAATTTAACGTTATTTCTAATTTATTATCTTGTTTACAATTGCTACATACAATTTCAAATGCATTACTATTCAAAAAAGTAGTAAGTCATCATAATTTTATGCTGAAATGAAGCCTTATTTGAACACTAAGTTATCAATAATCTTATAATTTGAGAAGGTATATCTTTACATATGCTAAATATGCATGTAGTATAATACAACAGGTTATTTTTATGAATTATTCTAAGTTTCACTAAATCAGTGTGCCATACTTAGTCACATATCCCAAACAACACTATTAGAATATTGTCAATTTATTGCAATCATCGCTTTAACTAATATTTCTTTCTCTTCTTCTTTTTATTTATAAGGTTGATTTATCTGATATCCTACCTTAGGTGATTTGATTGGTATGGGCCTTTTATCTATAGGTACAGGACTGTGAGGTACAACACAGGTTTCTTCTAAATCACTCTCCTCATTTCCAATTTTGGATTCTTCTACATCAGCAGATTCCGATTTTTTTGGCACTAAAAATAAAAAGTTACTCCTTTGTGTAACCTGGTAACATTTACAGTATCATATTTTTAGGCTTGATATTTTTAGGTTTGCAAGATAACCTGAGCATACAGAACATTTAAGATCTGCCAGGGATAAAATGGAAGGGTACTTCAGATAAACATTAGGTGTAGCTACTACAAAATTAGCTCTAGCAGTATCTTCAATATGCTTATATCTTTAAGGCAAACTTCAAAAGCACCTGAGTGTTCATCACATAATTGCTTTCCAGTTGAACAGTTGAATGCTTGACCACATTGCTTTAATACAACATGATTTTTCATAAGATATCACTTCTAGTTAAGCTGCAGTAAAACCAGTTCAGGACTGATAATTTTAATATGCCAGAACTCAAAGAAGCATGCCTCATTTAAACTTGTCTTTGTCATCTGCCTGCCTTTGCCCTGGGAACTGATGTATAACTGTTGGTTTTGAAATCATGGAAATTTAACAGGAAGCAAGGTTTTGATGTTTTAGCTAACAAAAGAGCGGTAAGCTTTGGAATGAGCTTAATTTGCTCTCTTTCAAATAAAATACAGTATTAATGTTGCCTTACCTCTCTTTTTCCTTTTTTCTCTAATTATTTTCTGAACTACTCTCCGCCATCGGGGCAAGGAGCTCAGAAGTTTAAATTTAGACATTATAGAGAGATCATTGCAAACTGCAGGACGTAGCTCATTGAATAAGAATCTCAAACGCTCAATGACAGGAGCACAAACTTCCTTGTAGGAACGCCCTTGTTCTTGATGGGTCTATAAAAGACATTGAAAGATTAAATCACTATGAGGTATACAATTAAAAAAAAAAAAAAAAAAGAATAAGCAACTTTTTAAATAAAACAATTCAAATAATCCAAATGTCAGTACGTAAGAGACTTACCTTAATCAGTGAGCATTTTGCTTGGTAGACAACACGACACACATCCACTACGGATTTCGGTAAGGTTTTATGTTTTACCTGGTCAACTCCAAGGGTACCAGGATGAACAAGAGACAATGCCACGTGACCTTAATGGGAAAAGACAATTTCTGAACATGCATTTCCAAAATCATGAGTAGTAGAGTTTAAACCAGTACAAAACGTATTCTGGAACAGCTACACCACAAGCCTACCTACCCAAATCTTCATGCTTCAGAAGACAACATAATAACAAACGTCCTACTTCTTCCACAGGATGTTCAGGAGGGAATGTGATTGGTGTCGTTAAGTGACACTGTTTACAATATCTCTCTATTTGACACAAGAAGTCCTACAAAAACACAAAAAGGCCACTATTTAGCTTTGTTTTTAAATACAATCAAAAGGATTCAAAATACTCCAGCCAGCATTTAAATAACTGGTTTACACAACCTGACCTAGATAGTACTCAGAAATCAGAGACACCACACAGTACACAACTACTTAATACATGGTAATTACAACCCAATACTACAAAAAACACTTTGTATCATTCATCTTGTAAAAAGACTAACACAGCTACAGGTAATGAAGCTACTGTTATCTCTGGATAACTGGAAGTGAGCACAGTCTGTCAATACTACTGAAGCCTGATATCACAAGTAATGCATTTTTTATTTGTTCTGTAAGAATACACTTAAAATACTTAGTTCTACACTCAAAAATTCAAAAGAAAAAACTGTACTGTTACAATATCAAGTTAATTCTTATCCATTAATAGTATTCAATCATTCCTTTCACAGAGACAATAGAAAAAGTTATTTCAGAATTGCTCTGCTGTAACTTTTAGAGGATCTGCACCAACGAAACTGCTTCATGCCACCACTATGTCTTCAGCAATTTTATTTTTTTTTTTTAAACAGAACAATTGAGGGCTTACCTTCACAGTATGATCCTGAATATTATTATCTGCAATAGCTTGGAGAAAGGGTTGTGAATGGTCACTCAGAGTTAATCGATGTGAATATAGTTTTGATTTGTTTGGGGTTGTGTTCCCGGGTGAACTGCAGTGGTCTTCATCTTTTTCCTCATTGTAACTGTAGTGAATCTGACTAGTTTGCAAGCCTCCAGAAAAGATAGATGACTTCAACCATTCTAAAATAAAGAAAACACAAATCTATATTCTGATGAAAGCTTAAGCTATTGAGACTCAACAAATCCTGGAAACGAAATGCATACACAGCTCCAAACAGAAGTTTCAGCAACTCTTCCATTTGCTGGAACATTTTTCAACTGAAAAAGGAATCTACAACTAAGAAACAATCAAGTAACAGGGCAGTCACCACCTGTTTACAGATGAGAAGGCCTTAGCCATTTTTCTGGGATTAACATGGAATCATATCCTCTATTCACAAAATAGTGGTATTCAACATGGAAGAATCCAGCACCAGATACTTCAGGCACTCTTATTGGAGTACTCCACTGTGAGTTAACTGTGCTATACAGTTACTAGTAAGATATCCTTCTCTTTGAAAATTCTCTATACCTTGTATATTACAAAATTCTGGATATGCAGTTGTTCAAAATTATATCATAATTCCTATCTAAAGCTTGCTACATTCTTTGGCCTCATTGAGTGTGGTAATTAACATTAGGAATACAGAACTTCAGTTTTACTGTCCTCTGAAGAACTGAAGATGTTCTGTTAGTTTGGCCTTTTCTGGTGTGCTTTGACAAATGTAATATGAAGTTTTGCTTACTGGCACATTCAACTTCCAGAGGAGAAAGTGGTGTACTCATTGCCAGGTAGGAAGCATGCAGTCCAAGGAGAAGACCCAAATTTCTTTCTGTGTCGATTAGAGGTGATGACAAAGTACTGAGATCTGGTGTTGTAATCACTTCCTGGTCGGGCTGGGAAAAAGAAAGATGAGTTGAAAGCTAGAATTTGAGCTCCAACAAGGATTTTGGAAAGAAAGCAGTACTTTACTTAAGAGAGCGTGCATCTATTATAACATTTTTACCTCCATATACTGGCCAACACAGAAGGCATGCATTGACTCCCTTGTGTCTTCAAACTGCAAAGCAGCTTCCAAAGCAACAACTGGGTCCTCACCTGCAAACTGAGCTAATGAGAGAATGAGGTAGTCAGAATAGCATCTAAAAGCCTGTTTATGCCATCTATTTTTAAACAGAAGTAATTTGTGCATTTAATTCAGATGCTAATTCTCACCAAGTATACTATTGCCAGTTAAAGACTGGGTCTGAAAGTCCTTTATATCATACACTTTCCCATCGATTACTGTCCAAAATCCTCCATCTTTGTTGTGGTTCTCTAGATCGGCTTTACGTATAAGCGTCACCTCCTCATTATTTCTGCAACTCTGGCCAGTAAAAAATGAACCTACAGGTATAAAAAAGAATAGAGAATTTATTAACAGAAATAGAAAAAGCAAAGTTTCTCTGGACATCCTTTTAACAGTCACATAACTGAATTCGTCACTTCTATTCAAAGGCTCTTTGCCTTTTGACATGCTTAGAAGTCAAAATTGATTTCAATATCGATGTTTCCCTCTATACACAGCATGCAATTCCGTTGTCTAAATGCTGTATTCTTTTATGCAGTAATCTTCAATGTCACCTTGCAATAGACCTGACATTACCCAACTACACAGCTGTTTTGTTTGGAGGTAGAGCAGTACAACTATTCTAGCAGACTACTGCTGTTTGGTTCTCCCTTAAAATTACTTCAGTTTTACTACATGCTTGCCTGCAAGACACTGGATTTTTATTTAATTTCAGTTTAAGTCCACGTTTTTATTTAAAAAGGCAGTTACTTACACACGCGGAAAGTCTTCCAATCTACATATCAATACACTATTTCAAAACAAATGTAATTTCATTTAGGCAAGAAAGATCAAAGTAAGGTTTTCACGTGGGCATCTCCATCTCACTTTGTTCTTTTAGACCACTAACTGAATTTTCATATAGCTTTTGTTCTCCCCAACACACTATCAGTGTGACATTTCACTCTGTTTGGTTATGCTGACCATGTGTTTCATTCCTCCCTCCACCAGTAAAAAGCTCAGTTAGAAATGCATGTTTTCTGCTTCTCTTCTCACCCCAGAGACAGCCTGTTATGAAATGCCAACAGAATTAGTAACAAAATGCATAGAAGTAGTACTCGTGTATTCACTGTAACTTTAAACTCTCAAAATGGAAAAATTAAATGGATGTTGCAACTTATGCAAAACACTACATAAAGTGCACTACTTCTCTGAAAAGCTGCATTTATACTCTGCTTAATCCTACCTTTACAAGTAACTTCCTTAAGAATTTACTTCCTTAAGAAATACAGCAGTATTTCTGCTAGTAAATTCTGTATACTGGTTAATAAAAATTTGTCCTGTAAAACACAATTCCCTTCCCAAGAAGTGTTCATACGAATAGTCATTGTTTTTACATAGCTACTTTATGAAAATATAAATAAGTTGGTACAGATGCTTCAGGCACATACCCATTATTCCTGGCCATGCTAGATCCTCGTTGTCATCTCTTTCCTTCCCAGGGGCTAAATGGTTAAACCTATCTAGATGTTCTAGCAAGCCAGCCAGCAGAGGGATAGCACCAGCTTCCTGCATTAATCCAGCATTTTTACTGAGTAGCAGCACTATAGAAACCACCAGTTCTGGAAGAAGAATGCCTAAAACACAAAAAAAAACAGAGCCAATATTCAGATTTAATTAAAGACTTGGGGTAATAGCTTCACAGAAGTAAATCACCAAGCAACACATTCTACTTTCCATTACTTCTTCAGTACAAAGCTCTTTTCTTCTCTACATCAACTTTGTCCCCTCTCTCTCACACCAACCAAAATATTAAGTAGATTCTATTTCACTCATTTAACACTTCCAAGAACATTTTATTGGTTTGTGGAAGGGAACGACAGGGGGACAATAAATAAAAACCTACCTGTTAAATCTCCATCTACAACATGAGATACCTCTGCAAAATGCCTATGACTAGCAGAAGCGATGCTGGTTGCCACAGGAAGTATATCACTGATGTGTGTGCACAGAAGAGCAGTGTATTTCTTCAGTAAAGAGCCAACACCTAAGAGGTCGGGACCTGTATAAAAAGCAGGAAAAGCACAGAAAACCATCACAGTCACGTTTAAGAAAGTCTTCAAAAGCTGACAAACTCTTCTGAAACACAGCCACTCAGTATTAACACTGAATAAAGAAATATTTTTCTAAAACTCTCAAGAGTTTTAAAACTGTATGATCTAGATCCTACTGCCTTCCAAAGAGGCATTTTCTTTTACAGAAAACAATTTAAAGAAACTACTTCCAAACACTTCTCAGAAGTCAACAGCTAGACTAACAAATGAAAGAAGATAAATTAAAACATGAAACTACAATCTTGCAAAAGATGTGTTACAGAAGTGCTTTGGGGAGGGGGAACATATTTTTTAGGATAACTTACTGTATGTATTAGGGACCTGCCCAACACAATCTCCTGGATAAAGTTTACTAACAAGTAGACGCTGAAAACGGAGCAACAGGTCCAGAGAAGCAGATCTCTCTTTGCTATAAAGCTCATGGTCCATGCAAGAAGAAATGCGACGAGAGACATCTTTTAGTTTGGCTATCGTCTGTGAAGCGATGTTCCTAATTGGTATACAAACATTGTGAAGAATTTAAAAGAGTTCACAGTGAAGACAGGCCAAAGAAACACAAGTTAAGCTTCTGCTGGAACTTCTCACAAACCTATGCAAAGTTGCCTTGTAGGACGTTGTTACTTTGTTTGCATCATAGTACCCAAAAAGTCAGGCTTCCTTTGTGGAGGTATTTAAAATACACCAATCTTTGTCATCGCTCACTACAAAAACATAACCTGACTATTTTAACAGTCATGACACTATCTAGTTCAGAAGATTCTCAGTACTGATTATATTACGTGGTAAGCATTACACTTAATTGAAAAAGCACATTAAGTTTCTTAGTAAGCTCATCATTTCTTCCTACCATACGTTAAACTGTTGTAGCTGGCATAAAGAAGCTTTGTTCTCAGCACCTTATTAATCATGTATTCGCAGCTTTCTCAGTGTCAAGAATCTAAAATTCAGGTGTCTTCCCCACTTAAAGAGTATTGGTCTCCCCAATGCAGAACATTTAGTTCTAAATAAATTTGCGCTGACGTTCCTGCTAAAGTAATAAATCTTCCTAAAATCAGGTAATTAACTAGAAAACTTTACTTCTTACCCACATAAAACGGCAGAGGTAAATATAAACCAGAAAAATGTTCAGTGCTTTGAATTCAGTGGAGCTAGAATTCTAGAATGAAGACTGCATTTGCATACTAAAATTAGCTATCTTGTATTTGACTAGTTTGTAAAATATTTCTCTAACAGATTTTCCACGCAAAAATAAATGAAATTTGATGTAATTACCTTAGTAACTGCTGAATTAACTGAACTAATGGTAAACTTTGTTTTCCTGCAGATTCATAGATTCCAGTATTAATAAGGTCTTTGTCCAATGGAGTTCTACTCCTATGAAGCGTTGATGCATTTGCTTCTTGCTCATCAATTTCTTTTTCTTTCTGTGCCTCTTTTTTTGCTTCAATATCCTAAAAATAAAGAACACAATTAAGAAAATGACCAAACTTCCACTGTCATGGTGAAATATTTTGCTAAAGTAAAATAAGTTTTCATGAAAACAAAAGAGTTACTTTTACCTATATAGAAATATATACTGTATATTCCAAAAGGACTATATGGGATTTGTTTATTTTTTTAATAATTATAATGTACAAAGAAGGAGAAACAAAGGGAGGGAGAAACAAAGCAAGACAAACTCCAAATTCTGCTTCCACCAAACCACGTTAACAATTTATTTCTGTTCTATTTGCTTTACCATGACAGAAGCTACTGCGTGGTTTACAAGCGAAGGTGTGTTTACTCTGTATTTATAAAAGTAATGAATCCAGTCTGCTGCAGAAGCTGGGTTTGATTTGCTACGGAACTATAGACTCCGTAGGAGTTCTCTATGATTAATTCACCTTGTTTTTAGGGAACTGAAGTTACCCTATGCAGTGCTGTATGCTGTCAAGTAGATCACTTTCAGCACGTATCTAAAGCCAGCTCAGGCATCTCAGACCTACACTATAATGTAGACATACCATAGTAGAGTTGGCTAAGAATAGGTCTTGCATGTCTTTAAATGCAACAAAAAATACTAATTACTAACACTAATGCATAAAGCAAAACTTAATACATTAACTATTTCCTCTGTATCAAATACTTCACAATATACCAACAGTGGAGAGTAACCAAAAAGAAAATATATTAGGAAGAATTAAAGTGCACAAGGAAAAAGCACATTAGTGCTTTCTCAGCCATACATAAATACAGTAATTTCAAATAGTCTGTAAAGAGGATGTTATACCTCTGAGGGTATTGAAGAAGGCAATATATACAAAATGTTTTTTATCCTCTGTGATGAACATTTGAACCAGTCTGAAACCGAGCCTACAGAAATTTGGGATGTGGCAAAGGAATTCAAGATGAATGAATTCTAAGTAAAAAAGATGAAATTTCTGCTGGAAAAGTGTGGGTGTAATCAGGGAAGTGAAGAACTTAAGAATCCCACAGAAAGTTACAAAGCAGTTTGTAAAATTATGCTATTACAGAGCTTTATAAAAACATTTGTTACAGTTGCTAAAGTCATTACTCCAGGCAACAATAAGAAACACTTGTCTAAAAAGGAGAACATGATTCATACTTCCATACAAACACCAGCTGAGGCTTCAAGTTTCAGGTCAACAGAGGATAACATCGCTCCACAAACTTCAGAAGACACTTGATACATCTCCTTCCTCTGTTTGTATAGAACTGCAAAGCCGTTAGAACGTACCTGAATTTCTGCAGTAATAGCAGCATTTAGTGCAGACTCTAAGCCTCCATCAGCCATCAAGCTGCCCACCAAGAGGTCAATCATAAATCTACGGCCTGGGCTTACATTCATCTCATTTCCTGAAACTAAAAATAGGAAAAAAAAAAAAACTATTAATGAACTAGAAAAGCAAGCACCAAAGAGTTTTTTCATCTTAGAACCAACCTGCACTGGGCAAGAGCGCTGACAGAGCCCTAGCCCTCTCCTCTGCTGTTGGCAGCAACACAGACCACCCACTCTGCAGCACTGCTTGCGCAGCCGACTGCACTGTGTTAAGAACACCAGCGTTGCTTGCTAACGTCACGACTGTCTGCTTCAGGCTATTGAGCAGCATGCCGCCCAAACCTAAGCCAAGACATTCGGGATCCACCTGATGACTAATGGCAGCATGAAGCTGAAAGACGAGAAAGAGGGAAAAAAAATGGGAAATTTGAATTAAGAAAACATACAAAACTAAAAAAAAAAAAAAAAAAAAAAGGCAGTCCTAGAGCAACTAAATTCACTGACCTAGATATAAACATTTTATCTGTAAATTTGTAAAAATTAAAGGAAAATGCTGGCTTGCTGAAATAAACTGAATTTAAATTAACAGTCAAATATTATCAACTAACTTACTAACATATCCTCTGAAATTCTCAACTAAAATTCTCAATTATCCTAAAGAATAAGTAACTGTTTCTACACCCCTATACTATGCTAGGTAAAGCAACATATCTTCACCATGTGTCAGATACAGTCTGAAGAGGACACACTCTTGGAAATGCTGTTTAAAATTCTTAGAAATGCTTACAATCCCTAGGAGAATGGGTTTACTGAGTGACTGAGTATGCAAGGCCTACACCATTTACATATTTAATGACATTCAAATACAGTCAAGAGAAGAAAAGAGTTTTTTTTGTTTTTTTTTTTGGGGGTTGGGGGGGGGGTATAATATTTCTGAGCTTTAAAGTAAGGAAAGCCAAAGTTAAAACAACCATAAGCTGCAAAATTTCAGGGAGTAGGAAGTGATATTCTACTTATTTCACTTTCTTATCAAATAAAATGTTTTTAAACACCCTACATCCATTATTTTCATCCAAGCAATTTACTGAAACATTTATCTCACTGACTACTCAATGCGTAAGAAACTTAGGGTACCTGAAGTCTTAGAAGGTTTAACGTTGCCACAGCCATACACTCCTTTTCCTGAGGAGGAGGCCAGTCAGAAGAGCCATCCATTCCCTCTGTCACTTGTCTCAGTAGAAGGTCCAGCTGCTCAAAGGTCATGGGGCAAACATCCACCACAAAAGGCACACGCAAGCCTATTGACCACTCGGAACATGATGACCAAGCAAAACTCTATAAATAGAAAAAAAAAATGCAAAATTCAATGGGTTTCAGCAGTATCTGCGCATCTGCAAAAGAGAACTCTCTGCCTGCATTCCTGTAAACATACACAAAACCCTACCAATCCCAGAAAAGAACTTCATTATCACATCTTCCAAAGTGCTATTATGCCAATCCAGATACCTCACTATCTTTGCTGCAGTAAACATTCAGCTAAACAACTCTTCAAGTGCTCCGCAAGTGGGGAGGATATAGCTACTCAGAATACTCAGAGGGAAAGCTAGTCATCTCTTTTTGGCAGAACAATTGCATGAAATTTGTTTTTTTTTCCAAGCCTTCATCTGTTCAGAATAAGGAATAAAAGAATTCATACAAGCACAGAAAAAAGGACTGCGATTAGTGTACAGAACTAGTCTCATATAGAGACAAATTGCAGTTAACAATTCAAAGATTAAAAACTCACCTGAGCAGGCCCGCAGGCAATTCCAACAATATGCTTTGTGTCCAATCCTGGGAGAGCTGTAGGCTCTGGTTTGGTGATCCGCAAAGTGTCAAAATGTTGACACTGATCATTGCTCCCCCAGCTATGCACTTCACTATCTTCGGTCAGTGCCAAACAATGCGTGGATCCAGCTGCCACATCTATCACTTTTTTTCCTGAGTAAAAAAGTAAAGTATCGAAAATAACTTAAGGACTGTAATTATTAACAGAGAAAAATATCAGAAGGAAAGAAAACTGTGCTTATACTTAACTATAACTGTGTTCACACTTAACTGTAAACATGTTATGGACATCAATAGTCTTACCTTTGCTTTACTAGTGGATTGGAAGAGTACAGTAAAAGAAAAATCAAGGGAATATTTAAAGATTCTTAACAGAGAAACATGAAAGTCTACAAGTTCAAAACAAACAGCTTCTATTTTGTATCCCTTCCACTTGGATCACTTTTCAGGAAAGGGTTATTAAAAGATCTCCCCATCCATGAACTGGGACTACAAAGTTACATTATACTCCTTAGTTCAGAAGTTACTTTCTATTAGAGCATTCCTTATATATGAACAACTGTTTTAGGAAAGACAGTGAAATGAAAGTTTTTCTCCTCATCCTCCCCTCCAGAACCTCAGGTTTCTATCACATTGAAGAAGTAACCCTCACTGATTCAAACTAGTCAAAAATATTTTCCTGACAATGCAAAAACATGTCTTTAAATAAGCATTCCTGCAAACCTAACAGGAGAAAAACAGTATGAATAAGTAGAACACTAGGACAAGCAGCATTTAAAGTAATCTTACCATAGTAGCTCTACGTCTGCTGAAATTTTAAAGGCAGAAAAGGCAGAAATGATGGGAAATGTGCACAATTACCTTTTACAATGAAAACGGTATAGAATATGACACCAGAGTACATGGTATTGTCATTTGTATAGTTGAGATCATCACTTCCTAGCTAAAGGTTCCCAAAACAACAAAAAGCTTTTGAGTATTTCCAGCTAATTACCTTTCAAACCTTCCAGAAGTTTGGGATATCGAACATGCTCTTCCGTTCCATGCCCAAGTCTCTGATTGTCACCTTTTCCCCAGGTATACACCTGACCATCTTTGGTCAAAGCAATAGAGAACTGACTTCCACAGCGTACTTTCACAATGTCCAGGTCTTGAAGTTTTTCTATCAGCTTGGGAGTCTTGCAACCATCACTGCCTCCCCTTCCTAGCTTTCCATAATCGCCATCACCCCAAGACCATACTTGGCCTTTAAAAGAAGAGAAAGAAAAACAGAAATATTGCACTGCTTTTTCATGTAATAAAGTTATCTGTTCTAATAAGCAAATTTTTAAAAAATCTGAGATTCTATAATTAGCACAATTTTGAAATTGTAAATTAGGAATATCAGTTATTAATGCATTTTCAATAGTTCATGAAATACATATGAAGGATGAGAAAGTTCTGAACAGTGGTTCTTAATCTGTAAAGTTCTCATGTTGACCAAACTAGCATAGAAATACATGTATAACATGCACAAAAATTCATTACTGTGCAAAAAGTCCTTCTTAAAAGCATATGTAGTAGAGAATATGCCACAAATCAAGCCTCTAGTTTGATCTTTAGTTATTAAGAACTTGCAATACTATTTCCACACTGAATGGTCAAATTGTCTGTGAAAGCTGACCTCTGTTTTCAGTTCTTGTCACTCAAATCATCTCACTAAATGAAGTGAAAACTGCCATTGTCTGTTATCACTGCCTTTCGATATTCACTACTTAATCTAAGCCCTACAATATCAAAAATCATGAAGTCATTCTGCATCTTCATTTAATAATAGTTCAAGAATGAGCATCTCCAAGTTTTGTCTTACATTCTAGAGCACTTACATTCCATCCTTTCATAAGCTATTCCCAAAGGTACTCTGATAAGCAAGAACAGGACCAAGGAATAAAATAATTAGGAAATCTCAGTTTTAAATTCCTGTATGAGGAAATCTTTCAGGTTTTTAATTGTGCATATCACCATAACCAGCTACATTTTAATAGAATAATTCGCTTCCAAGAGATACCTGATTTCCAAATGATGACTTTAGTGCCTAACCTCATACACTGAAATTCAGGTTTTGAATCTCTCGCATTGGGAATCTAGCTCAGGGATGCCAGGAAGCTGGATTCCAGAAGGAGCTTCTCTTTGTCAGTTCCCATGGGTTAACATAGACAACATCCCTCCTCAAAAATCTTGCTGTTGTGACATGAGTTTATTTAATTATACGATGCATAAAATGTAAATACAGATGTATATATATTTAATGTTTTGTGTATCTATTATAGATTTGTCATTTTTTTAAATGTATATCAAACAAATGGTAATACAAATACGTATATTCAAAATGAGTATATTGCATACATATACATAGAAATGTTATCCATGCACATAACATGCAAAATAAATGCACATATATATTTCCCCAAATGAAATTTCAGCTTCAAATTCTTAAAGAGTTAAAGCCACTAAAAATAAGCATGGTATTTGCAATATAAATACATATCTTTAGAATGAAAGCAAGAAAAGTCAAGCTTAACTGTTATATTTTGCTACTAACCATTTTCAGTAACTGCAAGAGTCTGAGCATCTCCACTTCCACATGACACATCAATAACTTTGAGTCCTTTCAGCCCTGTGACGAGCATTGGGATGGTCTGATCTTCACTGGAACCTTCAATATAAAGTAGACAAGGTGAGCAGCAAAACCAAGAAGGCTTGGTGGGTTTTTCTGGTTTTGGCTGGTTGGTTTTGGGTGTTTCATTGTTTTGGGGTGGAGGGGGTTGTTCTGTTTTCTTTTCAGATTTAAGTATTATGACTGAACTCCCATATGGTTTCTTAGGTATTTAATGTGGATTTCACCCACAAGAAAAGCGGATTTTCACCCACTTGTCTTTGCTTCACAAGGAAGGGAACAGGACAATGCAGATTCCCTATGATTCTTCTCCATCCAGATGCCTATTTTTACAGAGCTGAGACTTAGTGGATTTGAAAGACAATCCCTCTCATAATGTATGCTTCTCAAATCAGCTATGGGTAGGTTGGATAAAAGATTGAGATAAACACTAAACAACTAATTGAGAAACAACTGATTTTAAGACGTCAAATAACATACCATGACCAAGCCTGCCATAGTTTCCTCGTCCCCACGTATATAGCTCTCCTTCAGCAGTAATGGCTGCACTGTAAGTGCTTCCACATGCTATATGAACAACATGTTTCCCAGCTTGCTTTCCAGACAGGGCAGATATCAACTTTGGTTCCTCCAGAGGGCTGTTTAAAGAGAAGGTGACATATTTCACAAAGGGTGATCTGACGAGTAGGTAATAAAAGGTGTGCCATATTTGTTAGAAAATAACTGATGCAGTTCTACCTGCAAATCGTATTAGTAGCCTGAGGTATCAAAATAGAGTTGTAAGTCAAAAATAAAATTCAGATTGTTCAACAACATACAAAGCAACAGAGATGTCTGACAACTATGATTTCTGTTTCCAATTAAATCAATGATGTGGTTTTCAGAAATATTTAAGCCTACTACAAAAATATTATCTTTTATAACATTATTTGTCCACATGTAGCATTTACAGTTCTAACCCTTGTGTAGGAACTGCCTTGCTTATCAGAAATTCAACACAGGGGGAAGAAACAACCTAAAATATATTGATACGCGCTCCTGCAGAATGGTTGAGGTTGGAATGAACCTCTGGAGGTCATCTAGTCCAACCTCCCCTGCCAAGAATGGTCACCTAGAGCATGTTGCACAGGATGGCATCCAGGAAGGTTTTGAGTATCTCCAGAGGAGGAGACTTCACAACCTCTCGGGGCCAGTGCTCTGTCACCCTCCCAGTAAAGACAGTTTTTCCGCATATTCACAAGGAACTTCCTGTGTTTCAGTTTGTGCCCTCTGCTCCTCGTCCTGTTTTCTGGGCTCCAATGAAAAGAGCCCAGCCCCATTGTCTTGACACACTTCCTTAAGATTTTTATATACACTGTTAAGATCCTCTGTCTTCTCTTCTCCAGGCTGCCCTGCCCTAGCTCTCTCAGCCTCTCCTCTTAAAAAAGGACCTCCAGATCCCTAATCATCTTCATAGCCCTCCACCGGACCCCTGTAAAAAAAAATGCTCCTACATAAAAGCAGGACAATAATGTTATTGTTTAGTAAGGGGTGTCAGAGGGCAAAATGAATGATGTAAGCAACACGACCGCATTTGTAAAGACAACTCCACTGACATCTGAATCAATGTTCCTAGAGAAAATACACTATGGATTCATAAAACCACAAACAAAAGGCCTGGTAATAGTGCAACTACTACTACGCTGTCTACTCACAAGTATTTCAGACAGCATCAGTGCAGAAATAGGAATATTAAAAAGAGAATATATGCAGAGAGAACATAATTTGTTCGGTAACAGAGTTGAATAGGGAATGCTTACGGTAAATGTGAAATACTTAATAGATTATCAAATCAAATTATTTTTAAAAATGGATTATCCGTTATATTTTGTATTGTTTTGTATAGCAATAGAATATTTGAGGTTATGAATCTTTAGCTGCCTACTTAAAAAAACGCTTGCTTGTTAATGAGACTGTCTGAGGTATGGAGACCATGCACCAGGATTTTGCAGAAACACATTAACTTCCAAAGCAATGGGCTTTATGACAATTTCATTATCAAGAATTGCTTGCCACAATGACAACACATAGAACACTACATACATAGGAACGGTCAGTTACTATGCCAGCATTAACAGCCAGTTTACTTGCTGAACAAGTCACAACTACCAGCTCGGACAGTATCAGAAATATGGTTATTAACAATGTTTCCTACTTGCCTGATTTGTCAGACAATGATTGAAAAGTACAGGCACCCTTTAATAAATCATGATCGGGGTATATTACACCTTTTACGCATGGTCTCAGTGTAGCATGCCACGTTTCAATAATATTTCTTATGGGTGTTTGTACACACAACTAAATAGTTTCTACTATGAATTCAGAACACTGACAAATGTTACTTTTTTTTTTTTATTATTACATACACTGTATCTCCATGGCCCAGTCTGCCACCATCTCCACAGCCCCAAGAGAAAACTTCACCATTTGCTGACAAAGCAAGATAGTGATGCCCATCCGAATGTGCTGCAATCTTCACGATATTTCTGGAAGCTAAACTCTGCACCAGCTGTGGTCCCTGTGAACCAAAAGTAATAGAGTTATTAAAATCGCTTATGTTTTCCATCATTTGCCTATATAGAGAATAACTAGGAACACTTTTCCCAAGGCTTATCAAACCTGTCAAATCTATTAAGTTAATGAAGCAAAGATACAAGTAGAGAAAAGGCCAAATTGCTATTTAAATCTGATAAAAATGATGCTCTGCAATTATTCTGTTCCCATCCTTATACTTCTTTAGTATATACGAAAACAGTGTTTATTTTAAACAAGATCTTAGCAGCAAATGTTTGTTATGGTGCAGTTTTGTTTGACAAACTACACAGTTTGAGCATGCTGCACTGAACTAAAATTCCTTTCACATCTGCTGATTTCTACAGCTGTTATCAAGGCCAGAATAGCAATGAAATCAAGTATTATAATGCTCATAACCTCTAGCCTGACAGAAATTACAGGAATGAGATATGTTTAACTTCTGAAAGCTCAAAAACAACAACAAAGAAGCTCAGAAAAATCAGCATGTTTTCATCTACTCTTCCAAGATATTATAAAAGCAGAACTATTGCATGAAATAATGAAATAATATAGAACACATTTTCAAAAATATGCAAAAAACTCACCAGTGTATCACTGTTGTATGCTTGCGTATAAACTCGTCCATTCCTAGATAATATTAAAAAACGTTTCTCTGCACAGGCAATCTGCACAACACCAAGATTGGCAAGTCCTTCACACTGAATTGGACCACTCACATTAGCATAGTATTTCCAACCTATTAAACCCCAAGCAATGACCTCTTGCAAAGATCCCTAGAAAATAAGAAATTCTGTAAGTACAGTTTTAAAATATGCAACTTAATTTAAAAAGATGCAGCATTTTTTTTATTTTTTTAAGCTATGCTAAATATACTATTTATAAGTATATAAATATACTATGCTGAATATGCTATGATTTCTATGCTAAATATACTCACATCTTTGACAGTCATTACTGTCAATGGTCAAAAAGTCTTGTCTATTAGCAGGATATCAAAAATAAAAACTTGCATGCATCACTTTCAGTCTTTTACTGAATAGGCTATAAATATGTACAGGAAGTGTAGACTTTCAAGATGGGAAGTTTAACATATAAAGAGGTTTCTTTGTTTTTTGGTGTTGGTTTTTTTTTTTGATTGTTGGTTTGTCCTGTTGTTGGTTTTTAAGTAAGCCAGACAGCCAACATTTAGTAAGTCTGGTCTTGAGAATTTTCTCTGATAAACAACAGGAACAGTCCAAAACATGGCAGAATTAGCCATAATATTGTGATACGAAAGAATTGTTCCCAAACCATAGAATTGTACTCCAAGGCTGACTGAAAGATTTCTGAATGTCGTACAAGATACCAAAGACAAATTTAAGCAACTCAAAGCTACCATGTGAAAATCAAAAGGAAAACAAAACAATCTTAAAAGTCATTATTCTTCCAAACTGAAAACTAGTTACACTTTTAGGAAATGTATCTTACTAAACTTGATTCTGCAAATAGCTACCTTATGAGATGTAGGAGAGCTACACTGTGGAGGCATACATGGGGTGGCTAGACGATCCAAGTGGGCCATGATCACAACTGCAGTTTGCCTCAGATCAATTGCTAGCTCATTGTCCTGTGGTAAAGTCAGATACCTTAGAAAACTTTCATTTGGACTCAGAGGATAAGTCAGCAGCTAAAAAGGAAAAAAGAACAGTCAGAAGAATATTCAACATATTTCCATGCCACTACACATACAGATACAGAATACACTATAGATATGCTGAGTATCTGCACAAGTTTAAGAGAAGCTTATTTAAACAGGCACATGTTTTTTCTTATAGTAAAGGAAAATCCCGAACACTTATGTTGAGAAAATTCAGCCATATTGTGAATAGGAAGTTGTAAGTGCATTAACACTCATTTGCTGTGTTTTATCAACCCCAGTAATATTCACTAAGAGTTGTAATTCAATTAACTTCTTACAAAATTAAATAAAAACAATCCAAATGTGCAGAAAAGTTAACTGGTCACATTTGTAACTTAAGACAAAAGCATTAGCTCTGAATACAATGTTTATCTATAATCATACTATGAAATTCCTCCTCCTAGCTCAAGGAACTCAAATGTACGCCAAAAAAAATCAAACAACAATGGTGCATGTATATATGTCATCAGGAAAATACTACTGCTAAAGTAAATCCAAATTTTGTTTGGATAATTTTGTAGCTAATTTAGTCAGCGAAATCAAGTTTGATACCAAGATAATCCCTCTTCCAACTAAGTCAAATGTAAGTACCTGAATCTCTTCCTCAGTATTGGGCACGTCTTTATTACATATTATACTCTGAAACCTTTGTAACAAAGGTAGAAGGGGTGCACTTGTTCCCTGTGCAGATCGCTCATTATCCGTTTCCCTTGTTCCGTTATCCCAAAGTTGAAGCAACAACATAACTGCAGACAACATTTGGCTGAAAGAGGAAGATTATGTCTTACATTAAAAAGCATTTTTAGGGAAACCATTTTAGGTTATCCATACAACTCACTTTCTATTTTTAACCAGATGTCACAGCTTTACATTTTAAGTAGATGTCAGAATATCAAAAATGGATTTTACAATCTAGTTAACATGAGAGTTTGATCTCCACTGCATTACAGTAAAGGTCCACATGTTTTGAACCACAATCATTATACAAAACTAATGAAAACTGAAGACAGGCACTGCTCTGATCATTCAAACCAATAGCAGTGGTTAAAAATCAGTGTTCATGCTCCTCACCTTAACGTGCCCCTCTGCACTGCCAGTTCTAGCAATATGGCAAGTGCCAAGTGCTGGTCTTGTAACGGAATGTTCCCTGGGCCTTTGGTACTGGGAGCTCCATGCACATCTCTATTTAAAAATCAAACAATATCCATTAGCTAAGAAATAACTGGAAACAATAGATATTTGCTTAACAAAAGCATCTACAAAACACCGAGAACCACTAAACTTAAAGAATATAAAATTGGCAATGAAAGCATGTAACAAAAGCTGACACGTTCCACAAAAGGTTATTTTTAAAGTGGCAACTAAGCTTTAAAACTGCCCAAAGCTTCACTATCTGTTCCTTAGCTCTCTTAAATATGGTAAGAACATGAAAAACACATTTTTCACATGTATAATTTAAATATTCTTTATGATATTCACCATAAGGATGCAGTTCCAGTATTCAAAAGATAATTTAACAATCATAAAAGGGTAAGCTCAAGAGTTATTAAACAACAGGGAAAAGTAAGGGAGTGCTCCAAGTCCAGAGTGAGTATCTTTATTTTGTCCCCCTATGCACAGTCTGTATTATATTGCTGTAGTGGAAAGGCTCAGTAAAGCATACACATACATTGCATTACTAAAAACTCTTCATATGGGTACAGCTTACAACAGTGATATAGTATTTTTAGGGTAAGTCTATACAGGGTGATTCAGAATACTCAAGTTTAGGTTCTTCTTAAATAGTTAAAGGAATTAAACCATGCTTGAGGAGCGTCATTTCAACAATTTATGTACCATTTGTTTGCTTGATGTAACATTATGGAAAACAACTGTTTTTCTTTTCTAAACTATTTCTGCTCAGGCCGTCAGTTGGTAGGAGATTTAAGTTTGCCATGTAACAGATACTTCAGCAATACCCTAAAGAAGAAACTTACCCAGTCACAACAGACCTTAGGAATTTAGTAGCTCTTTCCACAACTTCCAGCCATACAGAAGATACAGTCCCTTCATCAAAAAGGGATGCCTCTGGCAGAGCTCGTAGCGCATCAAGTGACTCCTGTAACAGCTCACTGCACAGGTCTGCATCTTCACCTAAGGATCACAGTAACACTAGTTACACCCACACCTTCACAGAAGGCATACAGATGTTCTTTACAACACTGTGGATTTTTATTTTTTTAATCTCACTGTTACGAGTTACTTAATATGTACATGAGTTCTCAATATTCATACAAACATTTTGACTGCAAGACTTCTGAAGAACAATCTGCTTCACAAAAAAAATGCATTTGGAAAGGCAGCAAGTCTTAAAACAGCTTGCCCTGCTATGCATCTGCTGAGGCAACTGGGAAAAGAACTAGCCCGGATGAAGAGCCAAATAACTGCAATCTAAACAAATAGCACAGACTGAGACAAATATTTAGGTAAGTCTGTGAGACAACAAACCTACCATGGTGTCCACTAGGCAGAGAACTCACTTCAAAAAGACTGTGGCCTGCCCAGAGACACGGCTGCTCAGGCCTCAAGCTGCAGGGAATGCCTGAGCCTGCTGCTGCCGGGAGAGGACAGCAGGGAGACTGCCAGTTCTCAGGTGCAAGGTGAGCTGTCCATGGTGACAGAAATCAAGGAGCAGGTGGAAAGACTAAGGAGAGACTAAGGAGCATGTGAGCTGGAGACTGCTTGGTGGAGTAACTCTTTGGCATACCAGAGAGAACGGCACCGGGGGATGCCCCCCCAAAGGGTGGTGGAGCCCCTGCCCTGTCGCTCTTGGGCAGAGGGAGGGGACCAAAAAGAAGATGAGGGTTGGAAGCGAGTCCCAGTTCAGTGTCACAGGCAACCCCCCTACCTACCCACCTCACTTCCCCAAGGGGCCCCTCCAGAATAGGTTTGAGGCCCTCAATCTTGAACAAGAGGTAGGAGAGGGTGTGGTGGAAGGCCCAGCTACAAGGTTACACACAGGAGGAGTGACACCATGCCTCAAGACTGACTCCAATCAGAAAGAAAGATGGGTAATTGTAGTAGGCAATTCCTTTCTGAGAGAAGCAGAGGGCTCAGTATGCAGAGTTGAACCTCATCATAGGAAAGTCTGCAGTCTACCTGAATCCCCAGATCACAGATATCACCAGAACACTCCCCAAACTGGTGTGCTCGACAGACTACTACCCGCTACTGATCCTCCACACAGGTGGGGAGGAAGCTGCATCCCGTAGCCTGAGAGGAATGAAGAAAGACTACTGTGCTGCAGTAGTATAGTGATACATCTTTTCTGAAAAATAAATCTAACTTCTCTGAAACCTGGCATTAAGACGCGTTCTCTTTGTGAAATCCCAGTTTGTATAGCTAAGCACAAAAGTAGCCCAGCACAATACAGCAGCTGGACTGGCTTGAATAGCAATGACTGGCTCCGATGGCTTTGATCGACAACAACAGTTGGACATAATACCACATAAAAGTAAGATACAATTATGGTAGTCAAATATTTATAAGTATTTGCATCGAGCTATATCTTTAATACATGCACGTGCTTTTATGAAAAAATTGTCTTCAGAAATCAAAAATATACACAGTATGCTACAGAATAGACCTACCTGACCTCCATGCTCTACGAAGGAACGCAAATGCAAATGAAAGTGCTGCTCGGGATCCAACTCGTGCAAGTCCTTCTACACCTTTCCCTACAGGTCTTGGGCTAAAAAAAATCATATTCGCATTGTCTCTATACAGTTTATGTAACAATTACATTATAAAAAATATTAGTAATATATGTATTTTACAGTTTTCCACTTTATTTATATGCATGCAGATACAATTACATTTTTTTTTTTTTAATATAAATAGTTGTAAGTTCCTCTTGAGAATGACGGTGGTCAACACCAAAACGACAACCAAAATGCAACTTCAGCTGTTCTGAAACCCAGCTAACCCTATGTGTGACAACAAAAAGCTTAACAGAGAAAAAATAAACCAGACTGGCATAATTGCCATAGGAAAGGCTCCTAAATTACTTAGAGTGAAGTTATGACTGCATACTAAAAATACACAAGTGTATAATGTTTCACGTACTCATTTTTATCTGGGCTGTTCATACTTCTAGTGTATTTGGACTGCATTACCTAGAATTTTAAATTTTGTATAAATCTTCTATTCAATTACTGATAACAAATTTCATCCATTTTGTCATTGCCTATCTTTTCACTCAAGTGTCAGTATTACAAATCTCTTTGCAGCTTCTGTATTGGTTTGTGTACACAAGAGAGAGAACTTGAATTTTTGTTGGCATTCACTGGACTCCCAAACATTTTTATTACCTTTGTTTTTTATGCAAACCATCACAAACCTGGTTTTAATCTCACATCACAATGAAAGCGAACTTTCAAGACTTTTTCAAGCAAGGGAAAATTTAATCTGGCTTTTCTTTTTAAGCACTCTGATAATTTAAACATACCAGTGTTCTTTTTTAATCAGAACTGAAAAAAATTATTCTTCAAAGAACAGATTATTCAGAGAAAGACATCCCCATCAGAACAATCCCACAGATGGTAACTCATCCACGATATTTGCTTACTGTCTCTTTAATTTTTGAAGCTAGAGCTAATCTAAAATAAAATTTTCCCTGGTTAAATTGCTTGTTCTGTCCAACAGCAACTAGTTAACTATTGACAAGCTTCTTTAATGCCTCAATTAATACTTTTTTTCTATTCTTAGGTCAATAAACTACCTAGATATAGAAAGTAACAAGATAATTTCTTATTCAGATAGTTCTCCTGAAACATTTTCAGATGAAATGTCTGATTTATCGCTCAAAGAATAACATCTACTGAAGTGTATTATAATAAAAGACAGCCAGTATGAACAGTCAGCATAAGTAAGCATCAGCCAAGGATAAAAAACTGTGTGGTAGATAGCACCACCTAAAACCATCTTAAATAAGAAGACTGTCTTTACTGGTAATGCTTCATGAGGAGAAAGAAATCCCATTAAGCTGTCACGCAGAGGTTGATAACCCTTCTATGATGTTGCTAATATATTAACTTATCCATACAACTTGTCATTACCTTTTCTTATCCACCGTAGGCAGAGGAATACTATTGCTTTTCCACTTAACTTTGACGTTCTCCTGAAGAACTGTTCTGTTCAATGCAATGAAGTATCGTTCCAGGATAACGAGCCTCTGCTTTAGCCTCATAGCTGAAAGAGCTGTTGTAGCAGTTTGCGTGGCCAGAGTTTGCTGTTCCTTCACTAGTACATGAAGGCACTCTTTCAATTCGTTCACATCTAAGAATCAGAGAAAGATATAATTTTAGTGGCGTTCAACTTTCTTACATACATTACCAGGAAAAGTCAAGAACAATTAACAACTATGAGCTGACTAGAAGCCTGAATCTCAAAACCTAGTGAAATTCACTGTTTCCGTATTTAATGTGCACATTTCTAATTAGCAGTATGTATTACACAATTACAAGTCATATTTAACAGGTGTTTACACAAAGACTATGGTTATCATTAAAGTTAGTTTGGTGTGAATACATCTTAACCTTCATATTTCGTGTCTGAGATTAAAATGCCATAGAAAATATTTATGCAAGTGTTCAAAACAAGTTATACAGCAAATTCTTATCAACAGCAGACCTCAGAGCCAGACTTCTCCTAAGTACAAGCAACAACCTTGCAAGTACCTAGGAAAACATGCTTTCATTTTGCACTGATACACATTATCTTAAGTTTCTCAGAAGTTATAAAGCTACTCTCAGAAGCTCCAGGGTCACTGCCAAGAGCTGGTTAGCTTCTGAAACAAGCTGTCAGAAATTTAAGACACCCACAAGTAAAAACCAGCAAATAAAAGATGTGACCTACGTACCGACACCACCAGAGAATTCTTTGCTAACCAGAAAAAAACATTCAATAGCCTGAAGTCCAAATTATCTAATGACACATGACAAAGACAGTCTCAAAACACTTGAAAACAGGAATTTTGGAGTAATGTTTTCTATTTGGTTGGGGTTGGTTGGGGGGGTGCTTTCCTCCCCCACCCCACCTTTTTTTTTTTTTTTTTTTTTTAAACATTCTCTGTAGCTTTAATTCTTCGGATAGACAGCAACAAAGTTTTTGGTTTTGTTTTTTTGTCTTGGAAGGGTTTCTTTCCTCTCCCTTTATTAGCAGTCTGATCACTGGGCCACCCCACTCTGCTTTTCTCTTCACTACAGCCCTCGTCCCGAAGCCAACCACCAGCATTTGCTGCCTGGCTGCCACACAGAAGTGACTTTGTTTCAACTGATGCCTGACTAAGGGCTATGAAAAAAAAAAAAAAACCTACCTGCAAATATGTACCCGTGTTTGTGAAAAGATGGCAACAGCCTTCGAGAAAAAAAAATAAATGGAATAGCAGCCTCCAAGCTATAGAAATTCAGACACTCTTATGGTAGCATCTGGAGTTGAAAATTGTATCTAATGAGGCAGGAGACTTTTTATTCTTTTGTAAGTGTAACTCTCTAAAGTATTTCAAAGTTTTGTTTCCTCTGTAATAAATCTCTGTGTGGCCAGCAGAGAATTCAAGCAGCCTTCTCTGCCACCATATCACATTGCCCAGTCACACACAGCTTGTTGTCACCCATCACCCCAGCCTGCTTTCAACACTGCTACTCACATTTCACTATTTCATGTGTTAGATTCCTTTCCCTGAGGCAATTTGCATTTTTCCCGCTTATGACGAACAACTGACTTTTTTAGTGAGTAAGAACAGTAAGTGTTCCTTACAGCCTAGACCTTAAGAAATCAGACAGAAATAATAGCAGCTATTATACACATCCATGCTTTGGCTCAACAACAGGAAATGTGACCAAAAAAGCCACAATATCCTTAATTTTTGCCCCATAAAATTCCCTACAAAGACATCTGTAACATAGCTGTCAGTCATAGCTGAACAGAGCCACGCCAGATCACTCTGTAAACTAAACATAAATAAAACAAATGCCTGATAAAGGCATGTTTGGTTTGGCTTTGGATAGGACAAGAGGGAATGATTTGCACCAGGGAAGGTTCAGGTTGGGAATCTGGAGATATTTCTTCTCAGAAAGAGCAGTCAGGCATTGGAAGAGGTGCTGGGGTCACCATCCCTGGGGGTGTTTAAGGAAAGGTTGAACCTGGTGCTTTGGGACATGGTTTGGTGGGTGACATTGGTGGTAGGGGGATGGTTGGACCAGATGGTCTTGGAGGGCTTTTCCAACCTTACTGATTCTAATTCTATGTTTATGTCCTTTAACATGATGTAAGTTTACTAGGAAGTTTTCATGGGTGACTGGATGAGTCCCCAGCCCGAAGCTCCAGCATACCTCCAAATGAATACCATAATTTCAAAGGAAAAAAATCAGTTGAAAAGTGTTAGCATTACTCAGCTTCAAAGTACTGTAACAGAATATGGTCACTATTGACACACCTATTTGTCAACCAATTTCACTCTGCAGGTTCATTCCCCATATTACACACTCATGTATCCACAGGAAAAGTAAATAAACAGTTGATGGAAAAAAAATGGCACTTTCATTAGCGTCTGTGTTTGGGGAAAATGATAGAGTGTATGTTTGGTGATAGAGATACTAAGCACTAGGTGCCAGACTCCACTGAGTCTATAAACTAACAGAGAGCTACAGTTTTCATAATCCCCTCCTGGATGACAAGTTATCTGCAGGTGAACAGCCCCTCAGATTCTTTCTGAGAGTTAAGGAACGACATGTTTTCTGGTGACAGAGCCCTTCCTTTCAAAGTAATACACTTAATAAACATGTGACACAGGGAAAGAATCAGGATGGGCAGAGGCTACCTACATTAGACGTAATTCGTTATGAGGAAGTTTCCCTAAAAGACTACAACTGAATACTTTCAGAGCCAGCTCCAATCAGGCACGTTACTGCTGTTATGAAAATCCCATCCACTCTGATGCAATAGGAGACACCATACAAACTCTGAATGAAAAAAAAAAAATCCTACAAAAGCACATACAATGTATGCAAGTCAAGCAGTAGCAGTTTTCAAGCTGACCATTGTGTGCACACAATACCATGTCTGTACAGGAAAAAAAAAAAAAAAAAAAAAGCATTATGTTTCATCTGCAGCACCTACAAAATTAAGTCCTAGCACAATACATACTGGGGACTACCTGAAAGACACTCAACATGATAGTCAATGATCTGATGTGACAACTGGCTCATCTGACAAAAAATAACATTACTGTAGCTTTTAAGTACCTCAAAGGTTCAATTCTGTTTAATACAGAAGATCTACATAATACTTCAAGATGATTGGAGTTGAGTCCTATTAAATATACAAAGTTTCACAAAACGAGAACTTCATGATAGTACTTTTTAAAGCAAGGGATATTTCATTTCAAAAGCAAGTTATTTTTCTTTCCTGTCTAAGTCAACAAACACGTATGAACCATTAATGTAAGTTTTCTGACTTGAGTTGTGGTAAAATTCTTTTCCTTTACTCCTCTCACTTTGCTTTCACAATCTGAAATGGCGACAATTTTAGGAGGCTTTCTCCCAAAATTAAGTAATTCCTTTCTTAAAATACTTTATATGTACTTGATTATTTCAATAATCCAGAAGAAACTTCATACGCAAAGTGTAGGTAAAGGCTGGAACAGCTATTCCAGACAATGTTAGCTATGGTAATCCTACAACTCAGACGTGCCTCAAAACTGAACCAAGGACTGCATTGTTTTGTTAGAAGTAACACTGTTGGGGGAAAAGGGTGTCTGGGTGTCTTTGGATTTATGTTGTGTGTTTTTTTTAAGTGAGCTGTTATCTACACACTTCCCATATTTAAATCTTCTCTTCTTCCATAAGTAAATTAGCCTTGATGAAAATTTAGTTCCTCTTCAGAAAGTTTTCAATACATTGGGGAACTGACCAAGTGAAATCGGTCAAGCCCGAGCAACATATATTACCCAGTGTCTAAACAGACTACTGAGAGAATAGGTTATTAATAGTGACGATTCGAGTTTCATCTGAGAAGGTTACAGCGAACTCTTGAAACAAAACTGTTTATGCCACCACACCAGTCCTTGATAACAGATGTCCCTTGCAACATTCTGCTTTGTCAGCTATTTTCTGAAGGCTGGAGACAAATTATTTACCTAATCCACACCTACAATGTAAGAGTTGATGTCATAACACACAAGTTTAAATTCTCTAGCTATCATTCACAGAATGCTTTTT
Organism: Aythya ferina; assembly: GCF_964211825.1. Lineage (NCBI taxonomy): Eukaryota > Metazoa > Chordata > Aves > Anseriformes > Anatidae > Aythya > Aythya ferina. The sequence continues at coordinate 70,490,002 of NC_140296.1, forward strand.
AAGTGAGAACTACAGTCAGATATGTTCCTGGCTGCAGCGGAGGCAGGTAAGGGTTTTACCATCTTCTATTAAAATTTATCACATCCCTGCCTCCCCACGGCAGCTAACATAACTACATGTCTTCACTTCTTAATTCATCCTGCCAGAAATTCCCTGCATTAGAAGGAAAAATACCAGTAGTGTTTAACCTAGATCGTTTGGCAGAACAGGGTTAAGCAGTGATGCGTTCCCTAGTTCCGTCAGCAACTCTGAGGGGGCAAAACAAGCAGCTGAAGGCAGTAACTTCTTAAATCACCTCAGCCACCGCCAATACACTGATCCGACACAAGTCTAAGGCAGGTAGCCTGTTAAGGGCACATTTGCTCCCTTATCAACTTTTAAAAAAGTAACATACTAAATGGTTTCTTAACATTTGTGTCAGTAGCTCTCGTAGAGAACTCTGCAGGCTTCTAAGTGGCAAATAAAGATCATGAAAAATGCCCTTCCAACGAGACACGAGCTTTAGCAAAAGGCAAATACAGATGAGACGGTCTAAAGAGAGTTCAGACCTGAAAATTCAAAACATGTTTCAAACAATTTGGCAAGAATGTACTACTATAAAGAGCACACATTTCCTGTCAGCAGCAGGGCTAATGTGCTCTAATTTCCTACAGCTTTTTATGTTTTGTCTTGTCTCTTTCCCCTCCTACTACACAGTACTTCCACTGGACTAAGAGCAGCCAGAGGATGCGGTCAGCCCAGCTTAACATGCATCTGCTAGGCCAGCAAGCCAATGCCACAGAATGCACAGTGGATTCAAAAGCTAGAGGGAAAAACAAAAACACCATCACATCCACCTGATTTTCTTCAGAGACATGGCTAAATATACTCCTGTAATTGTTTTATGTAATTGTTTAAAAACAATTGTTTAATTGTTTTTAAGAACACAGGAGGTTCTCTGAGCCCCAGGAGCACTTCTGTGCTGTGCGGGTGAGGAGCCCTGGCACAGGCTGCCCAGAGAGGCTGTGGGTTCTCCTCCTTGGGGATCTCCAAAAGCCGCCTGGAGATGGGCCTGGGCAGCCTGCGCTGGGTGGCCCTGCTGGGGCAGGGCTGGGGCCTGGTGGCCTCCAGAGGGCCCTGACAGCCTCAGCCCCTCTGGGGTGCTGTGAAAAAAACAAATTCCTAATGGGTGGTTAGCTTTTTGCTTCCTTCTCTTCGCTCCCCCTGTCCAAAGGACACCCATCAGCACGCCTAACCCTATTCATATTTAGTGAGGCGTTTAGTGAGGTGTTGAAAGATTCAACATTCAAAATCAAAAAGATGCTTGGAGCCAGACAATAACTTTCAAGTTCAGGGTGTGGGGGGATTTAAAAACTGTTTGAAGTGGTAAGAAAATGGAAAAAAAAAAAAAAAAAAACAGGGAGGCAGAAGTTCTGTGAGATGTAAAACAGGAGGGTAGGCCTTGGGCAAATGTCATCCTCTCACTGAACCATTCTCTTTATCAGCTTTTCTAAAGCTGAAATTAAAAGCATTCAATCAAGAATTTTATTTTTTTAAATCGAAGTGGAAATGTGTCACTAACTTTTAATCTGTTGTTTTAAAAAAAGATTTTTCAATGCCACCAATGCTTTTGTTACTTCTGTACACAATACAAACCTGACTCACGTAATAGCTCCTACAGAACAAAGCTTCAGCGTGTCTCTCCCTTTCTTACAGGAGACGAAGATTCAACTGCTGTTGCCAGTGACATGTTTCTCGTGTGTATCTCACTGAATTCACAAGGGTGGTTTTCACTTCCCCTCCCTTAGGCATTGCCTCTGAACCACTTCTCAGTGCACTTAGCTATACTAACATTACCAAGGAAACAAGAGGCAGCATTATCTATAAACAGCTCCTCTTTGAGGAGCCCCCAGAAGTGCTGTGCCATGACAGTGATTTACCAGCATAGTGGTTTAATTCATTGCTAAAACGGACTGCTAAATCAGGTCCGACTACCCAAGAAAAAGGATGAAATTAATAAAACAAGATTTTTAAGAAAAATCAGAAGGACTAGCTAATGAATGCACAGTCTTGTGGGGACAGGACGAAGGGAAGATAAGCACTTATATAAGCGAGGCTCGAATCTGGCATCAAGTAAGAGCTGAATATGAAATGAACACGGAAGCCAGAGAGAAGAAAAACAACTTAAGTCAAATAATAAACTACCCATGTTTTTATTACTATTTTACGCATTTTTTTTATTTCTTTTTACAGAACTTAGCATAGTAAGGCCACTCAAAAAAAAAAAAAAAAAAACACCACAAGTATGACATCTTCACCCTGTTTTGGCAGTGATCTCAGCATAAATTAGAACTGAGGAAAGCATTTTGCTTCACTGAACTTGTGCCCGGATCACAAAACAGAGTGGAAGACAAAAAGCACTGCTTCTCAACACATTTTATGAAGAGCTTTTTTTGTGCTTTCTCCAAATCCCTCAGTTCTCATGGGGGAGGGATGTCACAAGGCCCAGCGACCTGGATTAGCCTGCTGAAGTTCAATAGCATGATCTTCCAGACTTCTTGGCAAAGTAAGACTGTATTACAGCACTTCTAAAACATAGATAATCCACTATCTAATGCCTAGGTACAACTTCCATAACATAAGACTTTCATAATATAAATCATTAAATTCAGTAAATATAGCTCGGAGTATTAACCCAAAACACAGACCTTACTCGTGAAGGAACATAAAACAAGTGAAAACATGGTAAGTTTTTCATTCTTACTGGATCAGTAGGAATATCTTTAAAAAACAATTCTCATTTTCAAAAGCTCCTTCATGCTTTTGACAAATACCGAAGGATCAATTTTATTTTTTCGGAAGGATGACAGAAGACAAGCTTAAAATAGTTTTGCTTGTTTTATGAGACAGATGCAAAGCACCAAGACTGAATTAATTCTCAGTATTTTTTTTTTCCAAAATGAATTACCAAGCCACAAAAACTAGCATGGTGCAAAAAGCAGCTGTTAATTCTATTTCTTACAAATAGAAAACAAAAAGCTACCTACAATCATGAGTGAAAGCCACCTGTTACATTTATATAAATAAAATACAAGTATGTTTATAATATTGTTTCAGGATTTATCTGTCCCAGACAGTTAAATCAGATCAAGGTGATGTGATCTTCTAGCACAAAAGGTAACTGGAACCAAGGAATACAAATTTAGTACATTAAATCTTCATAGATATTTACCCTAGAAATAATATGTTCAACAATAATGAGCCATACCATATATAAGCACTGAAAGTTAATGCAAGAAGTTAACTTTTTTTCCTGAAATCTCCATACACACAAACACCTTTTCTAAACAGGTTTTAATATTTTTTTTTTTTAATTTTAAATAAATAATTGGAGAGTAAATTTAAAGGCCAGCTCTTATCCCAAACACCCTGGTCAGTTGAGAGAAATTTGGTAGGATAGTTAGTATTTAGATTACCATTTTTTACAATAGGTTTATTTTCTTCTTCAGCAAGAAGCATTAAATACAAATATAAAACAAAAATAACATGACCTTTAACTTGCGTCTCTTCAACACAGTCTCTCTCCTTTAACACTCCCTCCCCCTTCCACTGTAATGGCAATTCTTTTCATTCCTCCTACACTGCAAAATTCTGTCCTACTTCTAGAGTGACATCAAGCCCATCTGCCCTTCTGTCCTTAAGAAAGGGGAAAAAGCTGGCTGGCACAGAGCAGAGGACAGCAGACTGGCAGCTGACCTATGGCTCAACAGAAGCAAGTTACAGGGCTTCCCTAGCGAAGACAGCTACGCAGATCCAGATTCTAGCACTGAAGAGACAATGCTTCTTGCCAGGGATCCTCAAGTGATTCGGGGTGAGGGGACAGGTGCACAACAGATGTCTCTGAAGTTTGTACATTCCAGTATCTGAATCAGGTAGTATCAGGCACCAGAAGTACAAAACAAACCACTGAAGTAAAGCTTCTTTTGTAATATTGCTTTCAAAGTTGGATCATTTCAGACCATGTGTTGCTGCTCTGCAGCAATAAGGAGCTACAAACTTCAACTGGGTTCAGTATCAAGATCAGTATTTTATAGAGCCACAGTTGAAGATGTGAACACAGACTGTTTTCCCACTGACGTCACAGGTGATGTTACTGTCAGTAAAGGTCAGGACAGTTAATTGAACAAACCCTTTCAACATTCCTCCCATAATTCACTCAAACTCCTTCATACCAGACCACTAATCCAAAAAGAAAAATCACCCGTTAAACCTTTATTGCCTGCAGAAAATTCAGGCTTCAGAAACTAAGCATTTTGTGTGTGTCTGTAACTGAACAGAAATCTAAAGGCATCTTAACATTTCGCTGCATAACTGCATTTGTTCCAAGCCAATTTATCATTCCTTCAAGTAGAACGAAAGGTGCAAATTGACTCTCCAAGTCGTGAGCGTAATTAAACCCAAAAGTAGTTATGGCGAACGTTTATCTTGAATCACAGTTAACCACTTACCAAACTTATTCCACTAACCTAACAGATGCACCTGTCAACAACTACATTTGATCCAATTACTTCCTGATGCTACAAAAGCAGTGATCAATATAGAACAAAGTAATGCTTCGGTGAGAATCATCAAAACAGCCACAATACCTGGTTGTTTGCCCCACACCCAACTCTCAACAATCGATTTGGCCCTGTAAGTGGGCGGCGGAGCCTCTTCTTCATCTTTCTTTTCTTTGTCATTTTGCTCTTCTTTCTTTGATGCAGTTTGGCATTCAGTGCTATCATCTAAAGGAGAAAAAAAAAAAAAAAAAGAGAGAGACCAGTTAAGCTACTTCCTCCTTTAATTCAGATCTAGATTAGAAAGGTAAAGCTCATAGCCCAAATTTTTACAGCCATATTGTTTATCATTAATAGAACAAAGAAGGGAAAATACAGTGGTGTGCACCATGTTAACTGCCACAGGTGCTAGGTCTCATGTTACATTTCATAAGACAGTGACTTCAAAATGCTGAAGTCACTGCCACAACCTCCTAGGTAATCCGACTAAAAGCCACACTAACACAAAGTCAGCATTGCAATAAATGCACTTTAAGTCAGACTTTGTTCTCAGCTACCTCCACTTGTTTCATTTACTTGCTTTCATATTCCAACATGTAAAATACAGCAATTGGCTTACTTTCAAAATCAAGGAGAGCTATACATTGACATTTACACTAATTTTATGCAGTGTATCAACATTTCTAACATATCTAGCATCTTAGTAATTACCAGCAAGCAATAATACCACCACTTTCTACCCAAGCAATAAAAAAGCATTTGCAATCCTTTTAAGATTACTTTCATGAAGACAGAAAACAGACATTAGTCACTTATCTCTGTAATCAAAGACTGCATGAAAGCCCCAATTTGCTAAACACAGAGGAACCAGACAGCTGGAAGTCTCTCTCCTTACTCATATGGATTTCCATATCCTTACCTCCAGCCAGTTCAACATGCAAGACTGCCTTGCAGTTGCCTGCGAGGCCCTGAATTGCATTTCCCACTACAACCCTCATTTCTAAAAATATCCCCCCCCCAGATTTCTCAATACTAGCATTTGCAACCTATCGATGAAGAGATTAAACCCAGACATTTTTACCAGGCTCTTAAAAATTACTGGTCCTCAGCTCCTATCTGCCAAGCCAGGCTACAGACTCCTTCCCAGAAACCCTGACCACAACCACAACTTTGTCTTTCCTCCCGTCTCACCCCCCATCACCGAATACAAACATTTGCACCAGCACATTCCAGGAGATGATAGTAAGCAAGAAGTTTACAGCTGTAGCCAGATACAACGCAGCTGATTGCACCTATCCCACTTGGGTATCAAAGGCTCGCATTACTTCAGAGCACGCAAAGCACTGCAATTTCCAAAAACATTCAACCATTTCCTCCATCTGGCTTGAAGAAAAAAATGAATGTCTGATCTGGTTGTAACTGGATCTGTGATTGACTATTTGCTAAACACTTCCTTGGCTGCAGACAATAGCACCTCCCAAAATAAGCTTTTTTCAGCTGCCTTAATCATACAAGTTTTAAATTAAAGCCAACATTTCATAACCCGCAACATGCAGCAGCACTCAGGAGGTGGCACCTGAAGACAAGGCAAAGAGGGAAAAAACAGACAATTGCACAGTTAGTGCTACAGAAAAGATTGTGGGCTAAGGAAAGGATAGCACAGCTCACCTGAGCACAGTAAAAGCAGCCTGGATACTCCACTTTCAAGTGGAGACTATACCAAGTGCGACCATCTCTCCCAAATACCAAGGAGCATCCACCAGTCCAGCAGTCATCAGCATAATAAAACGTGTCCAAAAGATGACTGAATTCAGCTGGTTTTACTCCAAGGCAGAAGTAGCATTCAAAGGCACAAATCCCATCATGGAGTTAAAGCAAGCACCCTGTTTAGCCAGAGCAGCTCAGACTATTCCCACAGTAACACCATGCTCTCGCTGTTCCCCCACTCACCCACACACCTAAAGACACGCTCCACAGGAGCTGCTGGGATTTCAGGCAGTGGGCAGAAGGGTGCTGTGCCAAGGCACTATGTTTTGCAGAGAGCTGCGAGAGAGCTTGTTATGCTTTTTAACAGATCCTTGGCAAAGGATGACAACAAAGGGCTACAAACTTAGTCCCTCGCTGCAAGGAGACGAGGTCCCAGCCCAGGCTGGAACTTCAGCACTGTGTCGTACACAAATAACCTTGACATTAAACATAGACAAATCCACTAGGAGGAGTTTCTTTACTTTCCTATATGAGCAGAAAAGGAAGGTAGGGGGAAAAGGAGGGAGCTCAGCTAAAAGAAAAAAAAAAAAAAAACAGAAAACCACATTAAAATCCCATGACAAATTGTTTCTCAAAGACTTCTCTATGCTTACACAAAACCACTTTCTCTGTAGGGACAATGCTGGTATCAGTCTAAATTAAAAGCAGCACCACGGTCTTCATATTCATGGCAGCTCAGTTATGCTTAAAGAAAGGGATTGTGGAAAGGGAACCCCAAAGAAAATGGGGGCTGGAAGGAAGAAAACTTGAGAAAAGCCTGCACAGACCAAAATAACAAACAATAAGGCAGTTTTCAAAAGAACACACAAAAAAAAAAAAGTGGCAGTGTGGCAGCCTATTTTAACATCATTTTTCTCAAATTTAAGTGTGAACACTGAGGAATGTAGCAGGGGAAAACACCTATGTTACAGTTCCCCAAATCAACTTTCTCTTAACTGGATTTTGGTTTATAATCATAAGCCTCCAGGATGAGGTAGGTATGCTCAGAGAGTGAAAACCGAGCAACTGAAGTAATCATCCACAGCTAGAAGTTAGCTCCCAAAGCATAAAGAGGGGAGAGAAAGGAAACAGCTAAAAGTGGGCCTTATTTTCTTCACTGACCATGAAATGTAATTGCCTCAAGCACCTACTACAGAAAGATCTTGTGCTGCTCCCGGTTCCAACAACTGATCAGGTCAGGAATTCCTCAGCAGAAGAAAAAAGCCTGCAACCATTTCCCAGCAGATGTTGCCACAAATACCTTGCCGCTCACAAGTTACACAGTGTGCTTTAAGGGCAGGCTGCGTTTCACAATTACTCTAAAATAGTATTTGGTAATCTGAGATCGAGGAAATATTTCAATACCAGAAACAAATAACAAGTTCTCTCCGCCAAAGAGCCGGCCAGGAGATAACAGCATTAACATATGAAGCCCTAAACATCCAAGCCATCTCTTCCAGTTTCTTTTCCCATAACCACCAACCCTTCAGAGGATCAGCAACTTGAGATCTGCAGCATCTGCAAGCAACATGTTTGTGAAAACTTCCCCCAGACCTGATCACTGACACTGGACACACACATTTTCAAGTCCAGCTTCTTCCTGACTTCTGCAAAGGAAAAGATGAGGGGATGGATAACAATGACTATACCTTGCTACATGGGATGAGGAAGATTCACTGAAAAGCCCAAATGCTAAGTGTTTTACATGATATAGACTACGTAAATATACATACATGTTGATTGCTATTTGTGAAGGAAGGATGCGTGCCTAACCATATATAAATCATATTTACACAGCCTCCAAGGTGTAGAAGTCCAGATGACAGAAAATTCCAATCACCTAGCCCTAACCAGAAATAAAGTTTGTCTTCTGGGGTATACTACTTTTTAAATGATTTTTTAAAAAATCTGTTGAACATGCAATAAAGCATTTTGTAGTTATGAAGTCAAACTGTCCAACAGGATGACTTCGGATTTCCTCCTGTCCTGCAAAGAGTATGGTAATCCACAGCTGAGTACTGAATGACTAGAACACTGAGTAGAGCCAATGTAAATAGCTTGCAGGACACAGCAAAGAGCAAGAAAAAGAGAGGCACTTTTCCCATGTAAGAAAGAACTTTTTTAAATGTGAAAGGAGTCTCAAAGCAGGAGCCAGCCTGCATGCCTGCTCACTGCTACAGTTTCATATACATGTTGTCTGAAGGGTAGCCACCATAACCACTTCCCACATACTGTTATTCTCATTACAAAGGTTTGGGCTGTGCCAGCCTCTCTGCAACCACTTGGGCATTTGGACTTGATCATCTGTTTGCAGACATAATGCTGAGTGAGGTGCATGCATTCAACAGCACCAGACTGACAGACAAAGGTCCAACTTCCAGATAAGGAGCACAACAGAAGAGAAGAGGCAACAAGAGGAGAGGAAACCCACTGTGCTTACCAGTGACAGGACAGAGGCGTGAAGTTGATTATTTTATAGTTTTACCCTATTTAATGTAGCTAATTGAAACAGAAATTCCATTTACACACAAGTTTGTGGAAACAAAAAAAGGACTTGTGTCATCAACTGACATCTTCAAAATGTACAGTAATGGCTTCCTAACTTAAAAGCTTAATAGGAAAAAATATTTTTAATACTTTTTAATATTTCCAGACATTAAACTGATCCAATTTTCCTGATGGCAGCCCGACTACCTTTTAAGTACATGCCATACCGCGAGCACACCTGAATTTGAACATCACTACTGTCACAGCTGTGCCCTTCGGTGATACTTGGAAACAAGCAAACTCATTTCCCTGGATGCATTAATCACACATGTTTTTCTGAAAGTGTCATGAAGAAAAAACAAAGGGGTTATTCCTAACCAAATGTTTCTGCTAACAGGAAAACAAATGCAGTATTTGTACTTTCTAGAGAAGAGAAGGAATCCTTTTCACTATCAATAACGTGGTTTTCCAATCTACTGCCTCTGCTGATCACCCGCTGCAAGAATGAAGCACCTCTGCCCAGCAGCCCAGCCAGCATTAGCAGAGAACGATACAGCACTAGTGAAGTAAAAGGATTAGAACATATGAGTATAAATCAAAACTTCTTACAACAGACTAAATAAAAAGGACTACAGCAACCTCTCATCTCCAAATTAGTCGATAGAGCAGCATAATCCGAATATTGATATTTGAATATATTGATTTTCATATAAAAACACTAGGATTTATCTAAGTCTGGTTACTGGCATGCACTTTTCCCTTTCCTCTTGAAATAGATTTGTACAACATTTATGTAAAAAATGAACTACTAACTAAACAGACTGAAGTATTCCACATTTTCATTTCATTAAATTCAATTTGAGCTGCAAAAGGACCACCAGTTTTTCTGGTTTCATGACTCACTACTGCCTAACCAAATCAAACATACAATCTGATCAACGCTGACCAGAAATAGCCTTGATTAACTTTTCCTTTTCGAAGTTCAAGTCTAGTAAACAAAACAGTTACATCTTACAAACCCTGCAGTCCAGCACGGTGGCATTTAAGGCGGCTAACTACACTGAAAGAGAATTCATACACTGATCTGAATATAGCCTTCTCAGGCTCTTAACTCTTAAGATTTCTAAACTGTTGTAGCTTCCAAAAAAAAAAAAAATATAGGTGTTTTAGAAGTACGTAGAAAAGAACGGACATGACCTCCACTCTACTGGACCTACACTTCACACCTCCAAAGGAACAAAAAGGCAGACTACTTGTGCTATTCATAGTAACTGAACACTCACATTTTTAAGAAAGTTTTTGCTGCTTTCCACAAACCCCCTTATTGATAAAGGGGAAGCTAAATGGCACACCAAATCCAGGTATTTCAGAAAGATGAAAATCATTGAATATCCAATGACAGATATTAATAATTCTCTATTCCTTTCGTAAAATATTGAGCAAGTCTCTAATCAAAGAATGTGATTATTAATCTGAATAGATACTTTACTCTGTCATTTGATTTGCAGTGTTTGACCTGCCCTAAAGGAAACTAGAAGACAAAAAAAAAAAAAAAAAGCACTACATGTGCAGCTGGATTGCGGACAGTTTTCAGCTGACCTTTTAGTCACTTCATGAAGACTATAAACAAAATTAGAAATAGCACTATCACCTTTACCCCTTCCTCAGCCCACTTCCTTTAGACAAAGGCCTCAGGTGTAAACACACCAAGGAGAGTGAACAGAAGGACACCGCCAAGCCTCGCTCATCATAACACGAGTGGTTATGATGTTTAATTTAAAAAGAGACTGGAACAGATTTAAGCCCTCATTTGAAGACTCAGACATTACCTTCCTGCACACTTTAAAAGAGATCAGTTTCAAATGCATTTAACTCAAAATATGAACACTGGCAGACTGTGTAGACACGTGACAAGAAACCAAAGCCAGTATGAACCAGTATGAACTCCAAATTCCACTTTCACCACAAAAAAAGGAAAAAAAAAACATACCTTTTCTTGGAGGTAGTTCACTACTTTGTGTTAACTCTGTTCCAGGATATACAATCTCCCCATCTTTTACCATTTCATTCCATAAGCCACAGAGTCCATCTCGTGTAAAAGCAAGCTGTTAAAAAAAAGAAAAAAAACAATGTTATATGCAGTTACATACAGTTGTATTTTTCCCCTCAAGCCAACACGGAAGAAATTTTTAAAAACACCATATGTCACCTCACTGGTAAATTCATTGTGTGTTTGACAGAGACTTAAATGATCTTCAGGATCTCTGATTCTCTAGCTGTGCTATTTTCAGATTAAGAACTATCTGATCTGACTGTGTGGACTTAAATACAGCAAGATCAATTTGCTTTTGGTGAATAACTCCCATAAAAAGCATGATTTGGTCACCTCAGAAATACCCGATTTCAAGATGACATCATGCACTAATTTGGGTAAATCCCTTTTCCCCTTTTTCACAGGGGAAGTCACTACAGTCCCCTCTCCAAACCAGAGACTGAAGAGCGTGGAACTCAGTCAGGGTACATGACACGAAGGTCACCAATTCATGAAACTACCTTGAATCTCCTTTGAAGAAACCTACTGACCAAGACAACCTCTCTTCTGCTGCCGGTGATCTATACTCTATAGGACATCGCAAAACAGGAGTCTACATCTTGAGCAAACTCCTTAATAACCAGGCTATAATTTGCAACCACGTAGCAGAAGGGAGAAGGGGAGTAAATGGAACTGGCAAACAGAATTCCTTCAGCATGCCAGAGCCGTGCAGCGGAGACATCCAAGAAAAATGCTGAAAGCTTATTTAGAAGCACTCTTGGGTTATGTAACTAACATTCAAGTCCAAAGTGTTTTAAGTGAGAAGGAATAACACAAAGAAGTTACACAACTGCTGTTAATATTTGCCTTTATCCACAGAAGTCTGCCTGTACTTTCTTTTGATCAGTTTCCTAAGGATATTTTATTGAAGATCACAGTTTTTAAGAGCCACAACCAACTGCAGGGAGGTCATTTGCTGACCCAGCTAATCTAAGCAACATGAAAAATTAAAGACAGGTTGCACATTATGACACCACTGCAGCATACTAAATCACCACATTAGCTTTTTGACTTCATATTGCATAAGCCAGAAATTCACTCCAACAAGTATTAATGATTTCCTTTTCTTTTACTCAAAGTACGGGCTGACAAATTGTATGTATTTGTCACTTGCTATTTCCTTTCCTCAGGGAGGTAATAGAGAGAAGAATCACACAGTCTGACCTAGACCTCACTCCACTCATCTGCAATTTACCAATTATGCAGCACCAGAATTACTTTGTGAACTTATTTTAAAGAAAGTGACATTCCTTTTTCTTTGGGGCTAGAGGGAATAGGGGTCTCTTGCAGAGATTGGGTTTTCCTAAAAACTTTACGCTTGGGTTAAATTAAAAAAAAAAAAAAAAAAAAAAAAACAGAATAGATTGAACTAAAGCCACACTTCAACAAAGTAAAAAACAAACAAAAAACCCTCTTCCACCACTGACTGAATTTCTTGCATTGTTCTAGGTCTATAAATATTTCAACAAAGGCACAGGCGCTCATTTTCTCCTTCATCAGACATGGGCATATTCTTTACTGGGACACCTAAAGAATTTATTTTTCCCAGTTGTCAATGATAGGTTTTCTTTTTCACTGTTTTTGGCTCCTATTGCATAGGAGATGTTTAATTATTTTAGGATGTTCACCTGCTCAATGCTAATCTATGGCAAAACACAAGCTTGAGAAATAGGGAAGAAGGCAACCCTTGGGATGATTTGCAGAAATAACTTTTGCAAAAAAAATTTTCACAAAATAAAGGCTTCTGCCTACTAAATTGTCATCTTTTCCATTTTATGTTCTCAAATCACCCTGCTATGGAAAATAGTTCTCACTGCCCTTAACCTTACACACTGAGAAACCTACGGCCTTTGAACTCATGATTCTTCATAATGCAACATTATATTAATGAGGAAAACTTCCTACTTTTGTAAGCACTGCTATAACAGAACGAAAAGGATTTTTTCCATTTTAACCTCTAACCTTTTTACATGGCACAAAGCTCGCTCAAGTCCTTCAAGCAGCTCAAAACTGAAAGAGTAAACAAAATTTCTTCTGCCTGGGGTTTGGCGTTCAAATTCTTATCAGTCATTTTCTTGTTATGTTGCACAAAGATAAAGCAGCCACTGAGATTATAGGTCAGAGAGCGCTCCTCCTCCTCCTCCAAATATGTCATGTGGAAGCTTACACTATAAGCAGCCTCCAAAAAAACAAACTTGCTTTCATTCATGCTGTCGTTAACATTTTGCTAGTGGGATATGCACTGGGGGAGAGGGGGGAAGGGACGAGTTTGAACGTAAAGGAATATCGGGCTTTTCTTGCAGCAATAACCAAAGCAACCGCCTGAAAGGACATTGAAGAAGCAGTACATACAACCAGTTCACGTGTCGTAACTGTAGGCAACTCAATTCCAACTGTAACAGGGTCACTATTAATCTACTCGATGTAGAGCAAACACATTAAACAGTGCCACTGTGACAGCCAGAAGTGGAAGCGAAGGTGAATTTTAAAGGGATGAATTGTTCAAGTAGTTTTATTGACATAATCCAAAAATTCCAGAACCGTAACAGAAGCTTCCCAACTCCCTTCACATTTCAGCTACCCCACAGAAAGTGGGAGGAGTGACCAATATGCCAGAGCATCATGCTGCCATCCAGAGGGACCTTGACGGGCTGAAAGGAGCCTTATGAAGTTCAACAAGAAGTGCCAAGCGCTGCACCTGGGGAAGAACAACCCCATACACCAACATATGCTGAGGGCCACCCAGCTGGGAAACAGATTGGCAGGAAGGGCCCTGAGGGTCCTGTTGGACACAAAATTCAACACGAGCCAGCAATGTGCCCCTGCCACACAGAAAGCTGGTGGTGTCCTGCACTGCATCAGGCGAAGCACTGACAGTGGTTGAGGGAAGTGATCTTTCCCCCACTGCTCAGCACCGGTGAGGCCACATCTGGAGCACTGGGCCCAGTTCTGGCCCCAGTACAAGAGGGACATGAACTGGAGAGGGTCCAGTGAAGGACCATGAAAACAATTAAGGGACTGGAGTAGCTCATATATGAGGAAAGGCTGCGCACTGGGGCTGTTCATCCTGAAGTGGAGGCAGCTCAGGGGGACCTCATCAATGTCAACAAACACTTGAAGGGAGAGCGCAGCGACAACACAGCCGGGTTCTCTTCAGTGGTGCCCAGTGCCAGGAGCAGAGGCCCTGGGCACAACCAGGCCCCCAGGAGGCTCCCCCTGAGCCCCAGGAGCACTTCTGTGCTGTGCGGGTGAGGAGCCCTGGCACAGGCTGCCCAGAGAGGCTGTGGGGTCTCCTCCTTGGGGCCCTCCAAAGCCGCCTGGAGATGGGCCTGGGCAGCCTGCGCTGGGTGGCCCTGCTGGGGCAGGGCTGGGGCCTGGTGGCCTCCAGAGGGCCCCCACAGCCTCAGCCCCTCTGTTTTTCTGCGAAACTAGCAGCTGAAGATAACAGTAAGTCAACTTCATAGCATAAAAGTCAAATTTCTGCTTTGATTACGCAATCCTGCCTTCTTTCTTTCTAGTGTTTTAAGACTTGTCAGGAAATCTGATGCATTCCCGGCTTGTCAATCAGTAGGTTTTCTCACCTCATTCCCTAACTAGCACACTGCACATGTAAGCACAAAATGACAGAATAATAGTATCAGGAAAGCCAGTATGTTTTAATACGAATGAATTATTAACCAGCAGAATTTAGAACTTTCAATGTATTGTGGGACCTCTGCATGCCATGCAGTTACTTAAATATGCAAATTACTATTAAAAAAGAGGGTGCTGTTCACAATGACTTCTCACAAATATTCTGCAGGAGTATGTTACATCTTACTGTCTCTTCACTGTTTCTGACATACTGGGATGGCAAGTACAAGAGTACAAGTCTAACACCCACCCACTATTTATTTGATTTACGCGATCATCTTTCCCTCTAATAATTTAGTAACTTCATTTGTGAATGTTTAAAGGGATTAATTTGACAAACTCACTAAATTAACAAAGAATAAGTTTTCACTGAATGTTTCCAACTGTTGACAGTTGCAGAGATGTAAGCTCTGTAAATTTACCACAAGGACCCCAAGTCCCTGCTTGCCCCACCACCCAGACACTTGCTTCCCAAGTCTGAGACAACAGCAATGCCATAACTCCAGCCCCACTAACCAGTACCCTACAGCCCTGGCACTTGTTCTTAACCTCCCTACTCATTTCATCGTATCAAGTGGCATTCCCCATGCCCCAGATCTCCCTCATCTTTCCCATAATAGCTCCTAACTTCCTTTCAGATACAACCACACATCTTCATCTCCTTTACACCTCACCTTCACAAACACAACCTACTTCCACCATTTATTACACGTTCTCATCTCTAGACCACATCTTCTTGATCTCTGCACTTCTAAGGCACGCACCTCACCAAATTTATACTTCCCACATAGACCTAAATCTCAGTCCTGATCACTTACCCAAATCAAAAAAGCAAGGGCCCAAACAGACTTCAAAGCAAACTTTTACTGTACTGTAAACTGAGCAGCCCCTACTCTAATCTTTTGCTAATCTTATCTCTACAGTTAAACTGTAATTTACTCTGTCTAGTACAAGACTTAATTCAGTCAAAGGGATCTCTAGTTTGGTTGCTAGCATATGTTATTCCTATTCTCCAATGGGGCTGGCAGTGAAATTCTGCCCCCATACATATCCCTTTCCTGCCATCACCTCTACAGAACAAGGCATTAGCATTTCTACAAAATGAAACATTGCAACCACAACTGGATAAGCTTCTGGGAATCCTCAAAACACCACTACAAGGTTTGTTTTCAGTAAGTTACTTTAAAAACCATCAGAAGCTGTGATTCGGTTCTAAAGACAACTATTTAAAATCAGACAATGCTTATTCCATGTGCTCTAGCAGATCGCATTCTTGATGTGGTTTCATAAACTGTCCTGTAACAAGCACAGAAGCCTCTGTAAAACTTAAACAGAGTTCAAGAAAAATGATGCAAGTGAAAGAAAACAACATAAAAACAGGCCATAAGGTCTGATTCAGGTAGGATTCCTGATTATACAGCTACGTTGGAAATAGAAGATAATCACAAAACGTCATTATGGATTTAAAATATAAGCTACTTAATAATCTTCACCTCAGAATTGTCAGCAGTTGGGGTGGGGGGGCAATGTGGACAGAAATCTGTTCTTCCACTCAGTTACTTCTGCATTAGCTATAGGTTGCATTTTAAAAGGTACGTTAAAATACATTTTTATTTAGAAATAGGTGAAAAATATTTTTTCAACACATGAACAGAAGAATATCACAGGAGAAACAGTAAGTGCTTTCCTAAGCCTTTCCACTCTTTTCACTGTTTTAAATCCCTTCAATTTATGTTTCATTTTTTGTCTTCAATATTCTGTCCTAGCCTCCTTCCTTCCCTGTTAAAGCATGCCACAAACCCCAGCTGCTAATCACACCCATACAAAGCACAGAGGAGCATCATTAGGTCTAACATATTGCTCTAAAGTTCTGGTGACAAAGACCATGAAGTTCAGCAGTCCTGTGTCACTTCAACAGATTTGGGGTCAAACTAGAAACGTCCCCCTGTTGACCAGGCTTCCATTTGTTGCAAAATTTTACTAACATTTAAAGTTCAAAAGCAAAGAAAAACTAAGTCTTACCCTCAAACTTCAAAGGGAAGTTCTCTAACTTCCTCTATTTGAGGAACAGCAGCTCTAAGCCCAAATACCTGCACAAACATTGATCTTAATTTCTCCAGCCTATCACTCCATGTAAAGTCCAGTCCTCACCTCTTCTCTGGACCCTTCCTTTTTATTCTGGAGGGAGAATTACCTCATTTCTTAGATATATTAAGAATTCTCCATTACAAATTTCACCACATTTAAAAAGGTAGGAGTTCTCATTTGCAGTTTTACATTTCATTTTTGATCAGCATACTGAAACTAAGGAGAAAATGACTGGGAAATCAACAAAACAAAGAAAACATCTTCCACTAACTTCTTAACAGTCAAGACATCCTTTACTTACATCAGCAAAGATACTGACCTAGGTGCTAGAACAGCTGGCCTTCCACAAAAATACAGAGGCCAAATTTAACTTTGGGGGAAGGTGAAAAGATTTCAGACAAATGCAACTCTAATAGGCGGCTGCTTCAATTTAAAAGGATCTCTCAAATCCCTGTGGCAAAAGAAGACAGAAATAGCCTACCAACCATAAATTGAATGAAAACTGATGAAAATCCATGCTAGTCTTTTTCGTAGACAGCCCTTGCACCTTTCACTATTGCTTAAAGTTTCGTTGTGGGGTTTTTTTCCCCATGCTACAGGAATATGAAAGCTTTTCTCCCTTATCCCCTGCTATTAAGCACAACAGTCCTCCGCAGGATCCAGAATGGGCAGTCCAATAAGCACCAGACACACGCATGCATCTCATTAGCTGACTGATTCTGTTTTTTTCATGATTCAGCCATCACTAATTAAACTTCTCTGCACCAGGTTCTAAACAACTGGTGCAGTACCTTCACTTCAATGGAACTATTTAAAGCTCATATTGACTTGGCAAACTGCTTATCTAGGTTTAAGTAAACAACTTTAATCTTCCCTAGCATTTGTAGTTTGTTATGTTTTCCTTTTAAGAGGGATGCCTTCGTTAGAATAGCCATTAGAACACAATCTCCCATTACAGATTTCGTTACACAAGTGATGGTTTCTACTAGTAATAGACATGCATGGGTATATGCTTTAATATGCATTAAAACAAAACCAAAAATATAAAATGTATAAAATCAAATGAGTGGTAATCCAACCTTTCAAGCAACTCCAAGTTCAGAAGGAATTCACAAATTAACAACAATCATTAACAACACAAATAAAACACAATTTACAAGATGAGTGTTTAGACTTTTCTAAACTTTTTTAGACTTTTCTAGCAGCTGTTAAACATACAATAATGGGTCAATTAATTACAAAGTTTGTAAAAAAAAAAGATCTGACATAGTTGTGGGCTGCACCTAAGTCTACAGCATTTTGGCTTCCTATAATAATTTCTCTGAAGCTTATTTAATTAATATTAACAGAAGCAAAAATTCTGTCATCAAGACATATAGTGTCCACCAACTTTTCACACCACGTCAATTGCTCCTGGAGGCTAAAGGCTCGCTGTTACTACAAAGGGCTCAGATACTTTCTTAAGAACAGTAACAATATGCTACACCATGCTGGCTTTGTCTGTTAACACCAACACCCCAAAACTCAGTAAGTATACTTAAATTTGGCCTGAATGCCAGCTGAAACAGTGGCTCTCACAGGTGATTAAACACAATCCATGCTAAGAAAAGAATGACACATGGATTTTATTCCATTAATACCACTACGTTACAGACTGCTATTAATGCACATAACATTAGAGTATCATTTATTACATTATTACCACAACATTGTCTTGAGCTAAAGTCAAAAAAGAATCCAATGATCATCAGAGACATTTCAGTGCCTCTAATCCACAGTGACTGCCACAGCCATCAAGTCTAAATAAAGAGCCTCTGGCAACAGAGGCAAGAAAAACGGAGGAGTCAGACTTTGGAGACTGCTCATCAACCAGAAGAAATACTTCCCTTCCACTTCCAGCTATAACCCTCAAATTAGGCAACAGCAAAGAATGTTATTCAAGAACAACAACAACAAAGTTACTTTTAGAGACTGGTTAATCTCTGTATGTCTCCTAAGGTGAAGAACTCCCCAGTACAACTTTCCTTCTCCAAGGAATCCCACCAACATGCTCTTTGACTACTGTAAAGCAAGAAATTATGAATCTAGGTGCAAAGTGAAGAGTTTCAGAGTCAATTCTAATCAGTAACATGTAGTCAGCTCGATTCGTTCACTTAAATCAGTGTGCCTTTGTTCAAATCTCTCCTAGGTATTATTCTCATCATTTCTATTTCTGTCAATAATCTCGTGAACACTGACAAGGCCCTTCTACAGTAAGCAGGTAAAAAAAAAAATACATACAAGGCAGGAAATCTGCATGCTTGGTACAAAAAGAACAAAGTGATACAGGATTTATGTCTACAAAGAGATTTCACAAGTAGCTAGGTCATGCTGGTCAATCAGGCAATACAAAAATTCCCCAGAGCCTAAAACCCCTTTACTTGACAGAAGACATCTGCCATTTAATACAATAAAAAGAGCAAATCAAGAACCACATGCCTTTTTTTTTTTTTTAATTAATAAAAAGTAACCAACAGATACATCTACACAGAGTTCTGTGACGAGGACCTGCCTAATGCCAAAAATTGCTAACCTAGTAAGAAAACTGTATGATACCTGGGAGGTCTGCCTACGCTTCACATTCCAGAGAAGCGACGTTTGTGTCCAGCAGATCACAAACGATTACTGTTCTCTTATTTCATTAATCTCATTATTTTGGCTAGAGCATGATTAGAAGAAAACAAAGGGAGAACCCTGGCAATTACAGTCTAACTTATTACTCATAAACAACTCTCATAGAACTTATTCATAGAGATTTGTTACAAATTAAGATTTTTATTATTTAGTGGAATTATTATAACCCATTAGCTATAAAACTGTCCCATAAAAGACAAGTGTTTCACTGCATTTTATGCACTCAGTTGAAAATAATCCTTAAGGTACGGATGGCAATCGAAACCTTCCTGTCAAAAGTGCATGTAAGCATAAAAAACGGGATGCAGAAGAAAAAACATTACAACAGAGAGGAAAAATATGACAAATCACATGAATAGTCACATTGTTCACCTTGTATAATACGGAAGAAAAGTATGCAATCCATATTCAGCAGCCATTCCAGACAGATGGCCATTTTTTCAGCTACAATTTTAAAACAGCCAAAGCAACTTATTTGCCATCTAGAACTAAACATCCAGGGACTAGAAACAGTATTTCTGTAACTCTTAATATATTCATCTTCCAATTGTTTTGTACTAAGTGTATCCATCTCCTTAGCCAAAACATCTAACATTGAACCCAAACTTTGGCCTTTGGAAGGATAAAAAAACAAGAGACAGAACTAATCTAGCCAAATCAAGGGTGATCCCTGTAATTTTATGGCCCTTACATTGTATAGTAGAGCCCTGTTGGTTGCATACTAAACTTGTCACTTCAGAATCCGATTTAGCTTGTTTGATGTAAAATACTGGAAAAAGTTTGCTTTTGGGTCACAAGTGCATAGAACAGACCTTTGTCTAGACACAATGACAGCTGAACTCTACCATCCAGCCTATGCAGGATGGACTTTTGGGTAAAGTCACTCAGGATGCAATAAATAAATAAATCTATCAAAGGAATAACACCAGCCGGCCTGTCCCAACAAGAACTTCAGAGATTTGAGCAAGAACTTGCAAAGCCTATTCAAAGTAAGGTATCTCTATGCTACATCTGGAGGAAGGAAGACAGACAACACAAGGACTTACTCTAGTTACCCATTTCATCCAAAACAAACGTAACTGACCCAAAACACTAACTTCTCTGTATTTTCCTCTTTGCTTTCAAACTCAAATTGGGCAAACATGATAATATCCTCATTCCCCTACCACACAATCTTGATAAGTAAACATGTCATCCTCTATAGCAAAATTCACCATATACCAGTACAAAGACCAGTTCCATTTCAGCCACCTCTCTTTGACAGACTCCATACAAAATTAACTCCCTTGGAAAAGGATGCCTAAAGGAAGCCTACACCTGTTACCCAAGCAATTGGGGTAACAGCTAATCTGAACTCTTTAAAACTTAAGTTGATTTCTAGTGTCTTTCACGTCAGTTTTCTTGTGTATTAAAACCACGAATTTGGTTGAAGATCAGAAGTTTGGCAGCAGCCTAAAGAACTCTGTTCTAGCAGTAATGCTCTGTACACAGGTGTGTGCTTTGGCACTGCACAAGGATAACACACACGTGTAGTCCAGCTTGTTTCTATGCAAAAGAGACTGGACTGACAATACAGATTTGCAGCTCAAAATAATTTAGTGTTCCCTCAAGTTTTGTCAGACATTGGAACAGGCTGCCCAGGGAAGTGGTGAAGTCACCACCCCTGGAGGTCTTTAAAAGACGTTTAGATGTAGAGCTTAGGGATATGGTTTAGTGGGGACTGTTAGTGTTAGGTCACAGGTTGGACTCGATGATCTTGAGGTCTCTTCCAGCCTAGAAATTCTGTGCGCCTGTGTGTGTGAAGTGCAGTGTGATACCAGGTACATATTCCTTTCAGCAAGCCACCTCACTTTTGCAGCCCAGCCTGCAAAGCACCTGGAAGGTCTCCCAACGCCTCACCTGTAGGTCTGTCTTCAACCATTTGGAGTCGAACCTCGCCTGCGCAGCCAGACAAAACGCCTCAGAAGACATCTTCCCTCCGCCAGCCTCCTGGCCGAGCAACCCAACCTGCTGCGGGAGGAGACAAATAAATAACAACCCGGCACGCAGCGAGCAGAAAAATAAATAACAGCCCGGCACAAAGCCAACCAGGGGGTATCTCGGGGCGGCTCCCCCGGGGCCCTGAATAATTTAGGGTGCGAGCGACCCCCCCGGGGGGCCTCAGGGGGTTGGAAACCCTTGGCCACCCCCTCCCCCTGCACCCGAGGAAGGCCTCCCCGGGCGGCCCCGAGCCCCTCGGGGACGGAGGCACCGGGAGGGGACCCAGAGGGGACCGAGGAGGGACCGAGGGAGGCCCGGGCACGGCCCCCGCCCCGCCGCCGCCATATCCCGGGGCTGGGTGCGGGGGGGTCCCTGTGTGTGTGTGTGTCCCCCGCCCCCCAGCAGCCGATGGAGGCGCTGCCCGCTGCCCGCACTCACCGGCGGCTCCTCGCCTCGCCTCGCCCCGCTCGGCCCCGGGTTATCCTCGCCCCTCCTTCCCGCTACCCGCCCGCCCGCCCGCCCCCCCCCCCACTTCGTCCGCCGGCAGCGCCGGGCCCTGCCTTCCCCGCGCCCGCCCTCCCTCCACACTGGAAGCTGGGGGGGAGCTCGGCCCCTTCTCAGCCCGGCCCCTATGCACGCCAGAGAGGCTCGCAGCCAATCAGGAGGGGAGGGGGAGGCGGGACATCCTGCCCCGAGCGGGCCGCACCATAGAGAGGAGCGGCGCAGTGGAGATAGATGGGCAGTGCGCAGAGGGAGGGGGTCCCCCTCAGACCCCCAACCTCCCCCCCCCCCCCCCAGCATGGTGAAGGCCTGAAGTGTGACACCGCCTCACGGCTTAAAATAAAACAACATAAAATTAAATTAAAAAGTAAAATCAAATAGACAGTAGCAAAAACACAGCCCTCCGTCATCACAGAATCTTCTAGGTTGGAAGAGACCTCCGAGATCACCGAGTCCAACCTCTGACCTAACACTAACAAGTCCTCCACTAAACCATACTATACCCAGAAATCGATTTAGAAACATAAATAAATAAAAAAGTGCTGTTCTGCTCTTTACTTCCTTCAGTCATTTTAGCTGCAGGTTCCGCTGTTATGGTGCGGTGATGTGGGGAATTGGCAGGGGCCGAGGGGGGCTGCAGGCCAACGCGGCGCGCCCCTTGCCAAAGGGAAAAGCTGAAACTGTGCCGGGGATGACAAAATGGATCAGTAGTGCAAAATGCAAATTAATCAAAATTACAGTATCTTGCAGCATGTAGACTGCAGTTCTCCAGCACTCATGGAGCCCAAAGGTGGGAGCAGGGCTTGGCAGATGAGACTACAATGGGTTTTGGCCCATGTGCAACCACAGGCTGCACACCAACAAAATTCCTACAGAACCAAGACCATTTGCATGCATTTGGGCAAAGGTTATCATACTTAGGCAAATCATTTTATTATGATTAAGAATAAAAAAAAAAAAAAAAAAAAAAAAAAAGACATGGACTTGTTTTAGCAATCCAGAGGGCTACAAGGATGATCAGGTGGCTGGAGCACCTCTCCTATGAAGAGAGGCTGAGGGAGCTGGGGTTGTTCAGCCTGGAGAAGAGAAGGCTCCAAGGAGACTTTACAGTGGCCTTCCAGTACCTAAAGGGGACCTACAGGAAAGATGGGGAGGGACTCTGTCAGGGAGTGTAGGGATAGGACAAGGATTAACGGCTTTAAACTAAAAGAGAGTAGATTTAGATTAGATATAAGGAGGAAATTCTTCACTCAGAGTGTGGTGAGGCACTGGCACAGGTTGCCCAGAGAAGCTGTGGATGCCCCATCCCTGGAGGTGCTCAAGGCCAGGCTGGATGGGGCTTTGAGCAACTTGATCTGGTGGGAGGTGTCCCTGCCCATGGCAGGGGGCTGGAATTAGATGATCTTTAGGGTCCCTTCCAACCCAAACCATTCTGTGATTCTAAGAAACATTGTCGTAATTATTACCAGTAAAGTGGAGTGAATTTTATTTTTTTGGTGTTCATTTTCCAAGTAACAGAAAAATGCTGCCATGACCTAGCTGCTCAGCTTGTGACTCACCGTGGACCAATATGGGATCAAGACACAGTGACCTTAAGTGAAAACCTGTGCATTTCTGAATTGCCTGAAAATTTATATAAAATATAGAATATAATAAATACAGAAATAACTTATTTCCTCAAGTTACTCTCCAAAACTCAAAAATATGAACCTTTAAAACAAAAAGTTTCCCTTGAAAAATCTGCCCAAATGCCTGTATGTCAAAAACTTTATGTTATATATCAGGGAAGTGAAAGTTTTGTCATGCGTTTCATGTCATGTCTACTCTGGCTAGTCCATGGCTAAAAAACAACTAGCGCACCAGGATGGGAAATGTTTTAGTCTCCTATTTCCTGGTAGACTGAAAATATAACAAAGTAGTCATATTGTCATATTGCAAGTAGTGATAAAAAACACTTTGCAATGTATGGAGTCCAAACCAGAAGGCATTAGTAAAACTTGGTTGAAACCATGGTGCCCATTGATCTTGATTTGCAAGTCGGATATCAGAGAGCTGCTTTGCATGTGCTGCATTCTTTGCTATTTTTGTTTGGCTCTCCAGAAAGGTCATTTGCATTTATTTCAGATAAATCTCTTACTTTTACTAAATAACAAGCAGCAGTAATCTTCTATTGTTAACTCTTGATGAGAATAATTTGAAGAGTGCATAACTGGCTAACCTGTTAGACTTGAATCATTGGCCCAATTAGCAGGTACCCGCAGAATCCCAGAATGGCCAAGGTTGGAAGGAACCTCTGAAGATCATCTAGTCCACCCGCCCTGCCAAGCAGGATCACCTAGAGCACATTGTGCAGGATGGCGTCCAGGCAGGTTTTGAATATCTCCAGAGAAGGAGCCTCCACAACCTCTCAGGGCAACCTGTGCCAATGCTCATAGTAAAGAAGTGCCTTCTCATATTCAGCTGGAACTTCCTGTACTCACTCACTTCCACAAAAATCAAAACATATTTGGGTGCAGTAACCATGGAAATTCAACAGATAGTGATGCTTCTGAAGAATTTATGGATTATTTTGTATTTTCCAGATTTAGATTTCACTTCTGATTAATAATGTTTGTTTTCATTTCAAATACACTGTAATAGCATGATGCAATCTAAAATGGCATTCTCATTTACAAAAATACTATGTACCCACCAAATTTTTCAGAGAGAAAAGTATATCTGGTAAAACAACATAAATAATTATTTTGATGATATTATTAAAAAACAATTCAGTTCCATTAATAATCAGAAAATTTAAACACTCTGGAACCTGTAATCATCTTTATACACAGTGTTCACACTATTAAGTCCATCAATAACTATGTTATTCTGATGTTGTTTAAATAACAATGATGTGTTGTTTTACTTCTGACAGACCAAGGTAATGAAGGTGGTAATATACGTGTCTGGCGGATTTCTGAAGGCAAGTTCAAGCCAAACAGGTGAAGTGCTACGACTCCACTCTTGCGCTCTACTCTTCTGATGCGTATTTCCATCTTAAAGCAGGATTATATGATCTTGAAAATCAGTTCACCAGCTGTCATCCTTTGTGGCCCAGCTTGCTCAAGTAACCTACTTTACACCCAAGAAAATCATTAAGTGGATCTGATGTCCTTGCCTTAGAGACACCGACATCCTCGGGATGGCAGGGCAGGCTGCTAGTGAGGTGGAAGAAAACTCTTTGCTTTCACTGCAAATCTGTCAAAACCCTCGCACTTCTTTCTTGCTTCCTCCAGCAAAATGGCTGGACATGAAAAAATCTAATTTCCATGGACAGACAAAGTCAGTCATTTACATGTAGCTGCTTCTAGATATATTGTATAAACCACTATTAAAATGGACCAAAGCAATAAGTAAGCATATCAGAATGCTTTCTAATAAGGTCTCGTTCTCTGACGCACTTATTAGAGCACTTACAAACAATAGAGTGTGTTCTAAAAATGCCTGGCTTTGGGCAGGAGACCTCCCTTTTGCTGTAAATGTGGAGGAGGAGACGTACCAGAGAAGAGGCACTTTCGGGGTACAGGAGGTAGAGGAAAAGTAGGTTAGTGGTACACACGCAAGGCTGGAAAACGTAGGGTTGTTAGCATGAATGATGCCCTCCCCTCACCTCCATGCACTGGCTGTTACAGTCAGACAGGTCTAAGGAGACAGGGAAGAACAGAAACTAACTGAATAAACTAATGCTAAATACTAATAACCTAATACTAATAATCTAAAGCAGAACAGACAGAAGGAAAAGAAGCGTCTCTGAACAATCTAGGTAGCACAATATTTGTTTTTATTTCACTTGTGCCAATGAGATCATAAGTAATGACAGGATCAGTCACCAAAAAAAAATGAGACAATTGCATTCTCAAGTGCCTAAATCCAAAACCTTAAGAACCAATGAACAAAACAATAGAAGTTTTTATTATTATTCATAAAGGACCTCAAATATTAAAGTATATGTTTACATATAACCAAGTACCCTGCCCTACCCGCAGGCGTTCTAGGTATAACGGTCAAATCTTTACTAATTAATAATTATTTTAAATGTGTGAGCTCTAGGGAGTCCGTTCTTGTTATATCAGCAGCAGAATGTGGGACATTCCTTTTCTCTCATTTTCTCTCAATAATTGTTACTCATGTGAAAGGGACACAAAACCATCTCTGTAAGAGCAGTGCCCAACTGTTCGCTGCGAGACAATGGCTTTTTTGTTTGTAATTTTTTTCAAGAGCCATTTGTGTTGAGCTCTCCCACTGAGTTTCGAAGTCTTTGTGTGTTATCATCCACAAAATACAAAATCCAGTCCTCTCTGGGTTTAAAACAGGTCACAAAGAATTTCCTGGCTAATTCTCTGTGTTGAAAGCTTTCCCAAAGAAAGTGAGAAATTTTTACAAGTAGCTTTTGTTATTTTAAGACACTCTGAACTGGACTGTTGGCCAAAATTTCTGTTTTATGCAATTAAAAGATCATGATGAGGCCCATTACTTCTTTATTATATTATTTGCAATGAATGCCATCAGTTCACATTGGTCAGTACATTTATTCCACACCAGTGCTTTCTTCAGAGGGAAAACAGGACAGAGCAAGGACATAAAAGGATTCTTCTCCTTCCCCCCCCCCCCCCACACCAGTATTTCTAAATAGTCATAATGATGCTTTCTACTAGCCATTTTAATTACTGAGGGGAAAAAATAAAATAAAAATAATAATAATAATAATAATAATAATAATAATAATAATAATAATAATAATAATAAAATAAATTTACATAAGCAGAACAACCAAACAATGGAAGCAGCTTTTTTGTTCAAAACCCCAAACTCCTTGCCATCAAAATCCCAACCTTCTTTCCTTATGTCTCTTTAGGACAATGAAACATCTCCTGCCTCCATGCATGGCTTTCTGGTCCTTTCTCACCTGCAGTGGTCACAGCCCTGCTGTTTCTCATCTTTTTCTCTACATATCTTTATTCTAACCCCAAGCCTTCACATTCATCCACACTTCCAAGGTGATTTCACTCCTACCTTGATTAGGCAGTGACACATACCCATTTGAGTTTGGAAACTGTATTGTTCTAATATTAAACAGAACTAAATTAACCCTGCCCCTCCTTTTCACTTAGCCCTGATCTTAAATGAAGAATATTGCTTACACACAGAGCTTCAACAAGTCCTTCTCTCATGACAGTTTTTCTTTGTGGAAAGAGTCTTCAACCTGTGAGTCACAGCGCATTGTACAGCTGACACAGCTCAATTGCAGAGGTGGTGTTGGAAAAGCAACTCACAGTGTTAAGAAAAATGAAGGACAGAGCAACTAAAACCTGTCACAATAAAGCCACACTTTGCAAAGGTAGCTAATTAGACTCCGTTGTTAATTACATTTTGCATAGTTAATTATTTTTAAAATGAGGGTAAATCCTGCCCTTGTTAAAGCAAGCAGTGAAGTTTTCATTGACTTCAGTAAGCTCAAAATTCAGCCTCACCTACCCTTCATTTTGCTCATCCAACACCAACCACGAGTGTTTCTAATCTCCCAGAAAAATGCTATCCCAACAGCTCATTCTCCAGGTAATGTTTCCATTACAGAGAAAAAGGATTGTTTTGCTTCCCCAGGCCAGCCCCAGTTTTTCTGTCCAGGAAGGCTCTTGCTTTACAGCCCAAACCAGTCTGATCTGATTTGCATCTCTGAACTCAACACCAAGAATAAATTAATTCTTTCCTTATATTTCTTTAAATTATAGATTCAAAATAATTATTTCATAAAATATTTGAGATGGATGTTGTTCTCTGACTCGCAAAGTAGCTTTGGAAATGACAGCTTGAATATGCTCATTAAGCAGATCTTCAGAAGACTTTGGAAATAAATAGTGCATAAATACTCAGATATCCATTACAGACCTATGGAAATGAAAAGTATCTGGTATACAGCAAAGGACAGGTCAGAAATTCAGATAGGAAATATATATGCATTCCACATACTAAAATTAGCAACCGCCATAAGCTCTTTATCATTTTCATATTAAATACAATTAATGACTTAAAGCCAAGCAGGATATGTTTGAATTTAAAGGGGATTCTCGATTACAGGAATATTCCATACAGGAAATAAGATTTGCTAATAATGACATCTATTATGGGATCTAAAGATTACAGTACTAAGCTGTGCTCATAAAACAGTTCACCTACAAAAATTAGATTTTTAAATCATCAAGATAAAACCTTAAAATCCACCCAAACATCAAGATAATGCTACAGTTATGCCAGAAATGCTAGAAATTGAATTATATCCTCATTATTATACTGACCTATATATTGAGGGCAGAATGAGTCTGCATTATGCGAATAGCTTATCAGTATATGTAGTCTATTTATGCAAATAGATTACCAGTATTTGAACCTATTCTGCTTGACAGGAGGCTAGTTGCCCAGTTAAGATTTAGAAAATAACCTATCAGTGGGCATTGCAACATACTTCACAATCACATAACGTGATGGAGGGATGTTCAGTGTTCATTTTGAACAGCAAGTGCCTTTTGAATTTTGAGTTTAAGCAGATAAACAAAAATGTTGCTCCCTCCCCAAATTAGAATGCAAATTAGAATGCACTTAGGAACAAAATGGAAATTATTTGCCACAATGAGAAAAGCATTAGATCTCTTAAAGATCTAGACTTTTTTTAATCTATGCCCTTTAGATAGTGTAGGTGGATGCAGAAGGATGAAATTTTACTAGACAGAGAGGGGAACAGTATCCTTTAGCCAATAATCAAAGCATGAGAAAAATCTCCTACAATATAAGAAGACAGCATGATGCTAATTTTAATTCTTTCCATTTAGAAACTACCAAGTATTGAGTTTCTCCTAATGCTTGGAAGGTGGCCAAAACACTTTAGCTTTTTTACATTGCTTAATGTATAGGGAAACACTTTATGAATGCTGATGGGAATCTTTACTCATTTAAACAGGAAAGGAAGCAGTATTTCTATAAAGGGTTTGTTAACCTAGAGCCATATGGTATCCTTCCATACAAAAATGCTTCATAAGGGAAAAAAAAAAAAAAAAAACTTACTTAAAAAAGTGTTTGAATGAGTTGAACTTATGCCATGTTTTGTCCTTGCTGCCTGGTGTTGGGCGAGGTATTAACAGCTAAATAGAAAGGTCAAGGACAGGTTGCTCAAAGCACAAGCCCAGGTTGGGGGGCAGGAGGGAAGAGAATCAAAACAACTTATTGGGACTGTCCTTAATATGTAAAATGAATACCAACCCAAAACACCAGCAGTCTTTTTGCAGGAACTTTTTGCTCCTTCTCATCTGTTTTCCCAATCCCATCCCGTTTATTACAATTTCAGAAAGTATTTTATCCTTGAGGGAGAATCACGCGATATTTCAGACACGCTAACATGGTTTGCACTCTAAGGGGATGCCAACAGCGTGAGTGGTCTAAAATGAAGTTCAAATAGGAAGGAAAACAGTCCACCAAGACAGTGTGTGCTTCAGCTTGTTCCTACACTAACCTCTGTTGCATTTGTGGTATTTTATGTTCGGAGCAAACACAACCAAGTGTTGCAACCAACAGCATTCACACCCGGTTTTCTTCTGCTTCGGGATGGGAGCATTAACACTGCTAAGTCTTATGTAGCGGTTGTTCCCAGCTCTTAATGCTTTCTTCAGAGCAGTAGGTTTTCATTACTTCTCAACCAGATCGCAGATTTGTCTCTACACCATGTTATTTCAACATCTCAATGATCAGTATTTTTGAAAAATTAGACCTTGAAAGTCTTTTTCATCTTATCTTGTTCATAACACTTTGAAGAATATTATAGCCAGGAAAACTGCAACACCGGGAAATGAGCTGTTATGAATCTTCTCTTCCCTACCAATTTTGAATTTCTAGTCCATTTTCAGACGGTATATAAGATTTTAATAAATATTTATGAAACCTTTTCTCTGAAGTTGACTGACTGTTTGATGTAAAGCTGCGATGTCTGTGCTGTGACGGTAAGACTCTAGCTTAATCGTAAAGTTTAGGGACCTTCTCCTATAGGATCTCTGCCCCTCATACAACAGCCCCTAGTATCTGCGTGTAGTTTTGGCCCCACATGCATTTTAAAACAATGAATGCAGATCTTCCCACCACCACTCCCAGAGTGTGATTCTTGTTCCTATATCTGTCCCAGATGGATTCTAGCTTTCAACATAACACATTTGAGATATCAATGTTTTATAAAGTTTTTAGCCTTTGCCACTCATACCATCAACCTTTCTCCATTACTGATGGCATCTAAATTCTTTTCACTTCTATAGCCTCTTTTCTCTTTTATATTGGTATTTATTAACATAGCCTCAAGAGGAGCTGAGAAAATGGGAGCTGTCTTTGGAGCTAATATACTATGCTTGAAACCAGATCCAAAAGGTAAATCTAGTTTACAACCTGGCATGTTTATAACAAGCTAGTTTGGAGGCTGACATTAATGAAGTTGTTTATAGATATGTTATTAATTAATAACTTTTTGCAGATGAAAAGATCCCTTGAGTTTTATGAGTTACCCAAGACGTACACGCTTCCTTCCTGTTTGAGGACAGGCAGTTTCAGTCCCATCTGAAATCTGTGGTGGCATTTACTTCTCATCGGGGTAATACAACAGCAAAAAGTTTGATGTCAAGTAAATCAGATGTAACTGATTTACAGTGGTACATACTAGGTGTAATTGGAAGGGGGGGTCACCGGGATTTCACATCTAAAATAGAAAACTATCAGAAACAACCCTGTAGAGCATACTCTATTATAATTAGTGACCCTCAATACTCCTCCCAGTTATGCTATTTTAAAATACAGCACTGATTGAGGCTAATATCAGCTGTTTTAGGCTAGATCTTTGGACTAATCTGCTGCCAGTGGCAAGGAATAAACACCTCAAAGGCAACTCATTCCACTCGCAGCAAGATGGAGGAATCACACTCAGAAGTGCAGGCATCTCATCCACAGTAAAGAAAGATGGCAAAGTGAGTTGTGGAGCAAGAGTGTCAGGCTGAAAGAACAAACTTACACCAGTGGTATAGAGAGTAAAATCCTGATGTGCCTCTCTCAATGATCTTTAAGAAAAAAAGACACATTTTTTTGTTTGTTTAAAGAAGGAAGGTCACAGGACTCCAATCTCATTTCTATAATCGATTGTGATAATGTCATCTCCACTCACTCCAGCTATGCCAGCCCTGTTACATTATGTTAGGCCTGGCTTACTCACAGGAAATTACAAACTGGACGTAGTTCACATTTTATGTGTTTGTTTGTTTGTTTCACAGTAGAATTTCCTTGTCTGAAAATGCTAGCTCAAAACTGTCAGTAAATCTTCCCTGAAGCATCAGAATAGTTTTCCAGCAGAGAGTTATGCTACCCAAGTTTAAAAATATATATATATTAACCTAAGCCACCACAACAAAAATAGCAAAACAATTGCATTGTGCCTTCTCACAGTAAGTCTTCATTGTTTAATAGCAAAATAACAAGCTAGGGTAAGGTATTTCATATGTACCTAAAAAGCAAGTTAGAAAAAATTAATTCCAAAATATAAGACGACAGCCTGGATAACAAAGCAGTTATCCACTCCATCTGGGATCCTCTTGGGGAAAAAAAAAAAAAAAACACATCCTTTAATCCTATAGCCACAACAGTGCAGCTTGTTCCTTGCAGTTATTCTATGTATTTGCTTCATTCTGTCTTTGGATACAAAAGGAGGCTGCAAAGAGCCTGGTGTCTATTTGTGTTATTCATTAACTGCAAAATTAATAGTAATTTCCTGCTATCTGTCCTCCTGGGTACCAGACGCAGGAGTTGCTCAGACCACAGTCCAAGCAGATAACATCCCCTTAGGTCCTGCTGTGAAGTCCAGGGCGTTCCTTCACCATACGGCACAGTGGGGAAAAAACACCACAGCTCAGAGAAGTTGATATGAAGCTTAGATGTCACGGGGTGAAGGCAAATGGACTGAACTGGAAGCAAAAGGCAAGAGTTAAGAGGCTTATCCACACCCATGGTGCTGCACATCGACCAACTCATGCCCTGATTTTTCAGCCTTTACGGATTGTCAGGAGTAGTGGAGACAATGCTGAAGTAATATCCTCACCTCTCTGTCAATCCCCTACCAAAAATAAGAATAGTAAGGTAGGAGGTGCTGCACATATATATGCAGGCTCAGAAATGAGTGCAAGTTTTAATCATCATCAACATTTTGAATAAACTTGTATTTTACATCTGATTTTAGCATCCTTTGCTGTCCTGTGGAAGAGTTACACACTTAGCCGCGAGCTGCTGTGCCTGACAGAGGCCAATGCAGCCAACAGCAGCCAACATCTTAGCTCTTTATAAGATCAATGACCTTCAGCTAACAAGCCTAAGTGGCATAAATGGCTTCACAGATGATACTTTGAGTGGTCAAAACTAATTAAGGGCAGAAGTTCTGAAGATTTGCATTTATACTAAGAGATACCATTTCAGCAGCTAACACACCACTGATGCCTCTGCATACAGCAAAGGTTTGCTGATTGCTGACATTACACTGTTCAAGTGAAATTTTAGTAGTGACAAGGGCATTGATGTAGCTTTAATATTTCACTGCTCTAACACAAAAAAGAGATAATTTTAGCCCCAGTTCTTCTACAGCTCCTTTTGTATTAATAAACTATTCTCTAGTAATTTGGATGTAATTTAGATTACAGTGATCATGAAGACAGACAATTTGGATAGACCCTGAGTGATGCTTTGCCTTACTTCACTGGCAAATAGCTCCTGATATTAAATCTAAATGACAGTCTTGTTAGGTTCATTTATCTGGAAAGGGCTGATGCTGGGCTAAATTAAGTCAGAATTAACCCTTAAAGCATTAAATGTCCATCCTATAGCAGCAATAAAAACGAACACTTCACTATATGTCTAAAATAGTACAACAGCAAAATAAAGTTTTTTAAAAAAAAACTGTGAACGAAAATTATTTTGCATGTATTAATACAGCTCTGCTATTTAGGCTTTCAGAGCCTTGTTTCAGAACTTTGCCAGTGATATAGAGCAAATATGATTTTGCATTGTAAGGCATTTTTGTCTGTGTTACACAAATATTACATTCAAAGTTAGCTCTCAGCAGTACCCCATGAATTTCCTTGACACATCTACTCTGTGCATAAAAACAAATGACAAATGGTCTACAGTTAATCTCCATTAATAAGCCAACGGGTAAATAAAGCAGCAAACAACCCATTTTTTGACTGATCAGCACCATTTATAACGAAACCATCTTGCACAGCCATCTTAAGTATATAACAAGATTCCCCCGTTAGTTAAAGATCACAACTCTTGAGCAGCCCTGATCTTCTGTTTTTCCCCTGAGTCTTTTTGAACACTATGCAGACCACACAAGCTTTACTATTATCACCACTATTTACTATTAGTATCATGTATAACACTTTGTTGTAGACTTCAAATCTATCAGCCAATTTCTATATGATTTTTTTTTCATTTAATATGGTGCAATTCCCAACTAGAATGTGACTATTTTTTTCCCTATTTGGTTTTACGAACATTAATGTAAACATTTATTCTGAACTACATTCAGGAGCTAATGTATTGCCAGAAAGCACCTACAAGGTTAAGAAGAGCAGTTTCAGTGCAGTGACCATCAAAATAGCACAAAGGAAAACTGAAAATTGGAACTAAACAGCACGGCCAAAACTTCTGAAGGAAAAGCTGGGTGGTAGCCAGCTGTTTGACCACTACCTACTTGGAAGAGATACTTACAGACCTTGCCTTCACAAATCACATCACTCAAACACTGCATCTCCCGTCCTGCAGGTACTGCTGTGTCACGGCTAGGTCTGGAACAGTTTCACCGTTGCATATTTTGAACAGAACCTCTCATAAATTACTTAGATCGCTAAAAATATTCACCAGGATTTACAGTATCCTGCGTAAGCAGATGAATGACCTTCAGAGCACTTTGACAAGAATCAATTAAAGATTCCTGAGCTGCAGCAGCCAGATGGCCGAATCTGAGACCACATCTGGACTGCTAGAAGTTTTAAGAACACCATGTTATCTCCGTGAGCAAAAATGTTATGAGAAAAATCCCAGATGATCTCAATGAACTTGAAAAAAAAAGAAAAAAAAGCCCTCTCTGGCTCTCAGATAGGCTTATTGGAGTACAGGATCGATGCCCGGGAGAAGTGCCAGAGATTTATGCAACCATTCCATTTGAAACTGCTCAACAACTGGGGTTAACAGCTTTGCGTAGTTTGGAACTCGTCCACTTGCTCGACCCCGGGCATTGCAGAGATCAAGGACAGGAGAGAGTGGTTATTGCCCGCTCTGCCACCGCTGGACAGAAGAAAGATGTTGGGAGCTGCAGCAACAGCTGGGCACATTGCAAGTAATCAGATTCTTATTTCCAGAACCTTACCTACATATTTAGAGGTGGAATTGCACTGCAGTAGTTAAAAGACAAATACATTAAATAAATATAAACTGCTAAAGGCCTGTTATTTCTAGGACACTGAGGGGATTCCCATCATGCTGAAATTGGGATGTTTCCCCTATAATCACAAAAGCCTTCCTTAACTTCAAGCATGTAAGAGGTCTGGGGATGGGGACCCCACTTAAGTGATTGATTGATAGCACACAAAATTTTGTCCTTTGGGAATTGAATGTGGATGCCATAAAATATGAACCCTAGATGTGAAGTCATCAAAAGACAAAGATCTGTCAGGGAAATCCTCCCTCAGTTCCTGGGGATTTGTCTGCTTGGGCTTCAGGCTAATCTGTATTGCAGCTGTTCAGCCTTTAATCAGAAGTGTAAGAAACCCCTCAAAGGAGGTGATTTCTAGGTGACACCTTCAATCTAAGCTTCGCAGCAGTTCCACAGTGTCTGGCATGATGGGATCAGGTACCCACCCTGAATTTCTGTCTTGACTTCCAGGCTCGACCTCAGACCTGACTCACCGCTGTGGACTTGTCTAGTGACCTGGACTGTTGGATGAACCTGGTCATGCTCACCCTATGTGGGACTGCACCCCTTTTGAGTGAGGTGACCACCCTGCCTGTCCTGCTGGCACACCCAGCTCCCTTTCCTTTATGGAGCTGTTCATGGCTGCTGCTCCCTGAAGAGCTCTTCCATTACTGCCCTTGGGAGTTCACTCAGCAGTTCATCACCACTGCTTAGCAAAATCAAAGAAATGCTCTTCTTTCCAACTAGGAACTACTCAGTCTTGCTGTGTTTTTGTTGTTTTGTTTGTTTTTTCCCCACTGAACTGAAAAACCCCAATATCTCCTTCCCATGAAGGAAGGGAAAGCATGTTTTGAACAAGTCACCCCTTGATTGCCTGCTGAGATGGAAACTAAGCTATTGAAGTTGTTCTCTCTTAGACATTTTCTTTTATCTCTCAGGTAATTTACAAGCTACATCACTAGCTTTTCATCATGCTTTTAAAACATTATGAGCAGAACTGCACATCCCGTTTCAGTATGCTATATGCAGTGCCTCATACAGAGATGCTATTTGGTCTCCCATTACCTACTTCCATAACTCCTCTTTACTCTGGCATATCAGGATTGCACGTGCAGGTGCTTGCCCACTAAGGCGCCTAACCCTGCTCACAGCAAGTTGCTATTGAAGATCTACTTCCCCTTCCTCTTCTTCCCCAGCTCCCACCCAAGTGGTAATTCACCATCCTTTCTCTTTGGCCAAATTTGACAGAGCCCAGATTACCTGATGGTGCAGGTTTCTCCGAATGGTGAGAGCCTTCATTATCTGCCCTGTGGGAATAGCGCAGAGCCCCGGTGGGAGCACATCTACCCAGTGACTCCAAAAGGACAGCTAGATTAGTGTACGTTAGTGATCTTCATATCTCTCAGCTGCACCACAGTTTTTTTACCTGGTATGTACCTGTCTAATGCTGTACAGAAGTATTTTCTGGTCATAACAAAGTCAAACATCTTAGGAAAGCTAAGTTTATTAAACATATGCAATTATTTTTATCAGATTTGTCATGTCAGCAAAAACAAAGATCTGTTTTGCTTAAAAAGGAAGCTTTCCAAACCTTACATTGATCCCTTCCCTTTTAACACTTCTGTAGTGTAATGCTGTATCAGTTTTTCCCCCTGTTATTTTGCTCAGGATCAATGTCAACCCAACAAAACTAATTATCCAAAAAGGGTGGGTGAGGAGTCCTAAGGCGAGACCAACATCACCAACCATTTTTTCTTTAATTTTCACAGTATTCCCAGATTTATTAGCATAATAAATAGGCAGGAAAGTGCCTTACCTACTGAATAGAGACAGGGCTAATAGATTCAGCTGCACTTGTCTTCCAGCATAGCTTAGACTTGTACTCTTAATCACAGCCAGTGAAGAATGGGTTTAATTTTTCCTTCATAATGTCAGAAGCTCTGCCCATTTCCCCTGCCCATCAGAATCCCTTACACACTCTCAGCACACCAACGCATCTATACTTCAGTCTGATTTATTTTTCAATATTTTCTTTCAGCCTCTTTAAACTACATGTCTGGACGGGTGCCAGTATCAGCTGTCCCTCTAAGGAAGCAAATTTAAGCTATATCCCATCTCGTCCTCCTGCTTTTATTTCTCCATCATGATTTTCAGAAGTATGAATTTATTTGGGATTGTTTGGGGAGCTCTGCACTCTCTGATTTTAAATCTAGCTATTGTTCGTGTTTTCCTAGCCTCTTACCTGCAGCTATTCCTGCAGCAGCCTTCAGGAGTTAATCAAAAAGGAACAGCACTTTGAGATTGCAAAATTCGCACTGGATATTGTAATAATCTTTGTTAACCTCAGCCTAAAACCGTGTTTTGTAGTAGATTAAGTATTCTTAATAACACTCAAAATTATCTTGAACCTTTGATTGGGGAAATGGCTGTATTCACTTTTGGTATAACAGCCAGAAAGCTCCATCAAGATCGTGCCTGCTGCTCTGACTGACTAGCACCATAACATCTCTACCCGTGGTGTACATTTGCCCCCAAACTCTCTGGAGCTGACTGACTAGCCTTTATTCCCAGAAGGGGAGGAAGGTGCCTGTTTCTCTGGCCTGTGACTGATAATTGGCTTTAGCCTCCTTCTTTTTGAAGGGGCAGAGCAGAGGCCAGCACTTGGCCTTTGTTCCCCACCAGCTGCCCCCCAGGTGCATTTCGTGCACACTTCATGCTCTGTGACTTTACAGCTGCTGCTTTAATGCGGCACATTGTCAGCAGCATCAGATGTCGTTCCAACTTCATCACACCAGAGAGATCAAGCCAAGAATTATAATTATTGATTTATAGGTAGGATACCACTGCGAGCAGGAAAACAAGTGCTGCAGTGCCTCTGCCAGCATTAGTCTCACTAAAATTGGGGGATGAGTTCATTTTTACCTCTGTGTTCTCAGAGACTACCAGCTCCTTTTCCAGTCCAGAAAAGAAGAGAAGCAAAAAGAATTCAACTTCTGTTTATACTTGGAATTTGAGGGGAAAAGGAATTATATGAACATTTTCCCTTTTTAGTTTATGTTTCAGGGCCAGCTAGGTCTCATCTTCATCTCTTCTACCTGGAATCCAGTCAGAAACTGGAGCTGGGATGGGGGGAGACTGTCTGTGAGGGGCAGGGAAAGAACTCCTGCCTGTGCTAACAGGGATTATCCTCGAGCTTTACTTTTCCCAGGGATCACGAGGAAGTCAGGGCTATTAGGGATGTATGTTTCTGACTACTCCCTGCCCACAAGAAGCAGCGAGGGCCGTAGCTGGCTGTCCTTCTGGCAGGGCGGCTGCACCACGCTGTGCTGTCAGGGGCTCACCTGCCCGTGCTGTTTTTAGCTCCTGCTATAGATAGGCTCTGCTGCTCAAACACATGTCTGATGGCCTCAGCCACATCCGCTGCTTTACTAAAAGCAAACCTCCCACAAATCTTGCTCCTCAACAGGCAAGCGAGTGCTCCAGAAAATAATTCGGCTTCTACAGTTACTGGCAGCCAAGAATCCTTGAGCAGCATAGGAATGATTAATTATCATCTAGCAACATCTGCCTGCCTTTAGCCTCCAGTCTCCTTCCTACTGCTGATGCTCCAGACTTCAGGGAAGGGCTCATAGGGAGCCTGGAGAGGGGGGATTCCCATCTGAGGCTTCCTTGCTTTAAAACTTTCTGTCAGGCTTAGGGGATAGCAGGCTGCCCAGGTATTTGCACTTAGGTTAACACTATGAGGAAGTGTATGTATTTGCTTCTGTCTTCTGTCTGATGTATTAATATTTTGAACCTTAACTCTGTAACAATACAGGTCTTCTGTTAAGTTTTCTCTAAGGCAGAAAAAGCATGACAGTGATGTTGCATGTTGTTAAATTCTCATTACAGGAATCTGTTTTCAAAAATGTGTCCCCTAGACCTAACTGAGTCCCCATTATATTGAGACCAGAATTTAAAAGTTTGAGCCAAAGTGCATCATTCCAAAGATACTAGAATGTGAAAAGTACTTACCTAGTATGCATGTTAGCAATTGTACGAAAGATTGCGTAGTTGATTTTTTTTTTTCTTTTTTTAGCACAGACTAGACCATGAGCATCTTGCACAGTCCGTTTGCAGGCTACACCTTTCTCCATGGCTCAGGGGACCGTGACTCAGCCAGCAGCAGCACCGGATTTTCCTCCTTCCTCCCTTTCTCCTGAAGTAAAAACATGCCAAAGGGCTTCCATGCAAACTTTGTGTGTTATAATAGAGCAAGGAAACCTTAAATGAGGAAGCCTCAGATCTGCTGGGAGAGCCGTGTTCAAAAGGTTTGAAAATGTGGCCTTTGCACAGTGGTGTTGCAGACCCCCATTCCTCTGCAGTCTAGGAGCAATTCACAGTCACATTTTGTGTAAATCAAGCACAGAGGGACCCAGAGAAGACATCATGAAAACTCTTTCATGTAGCCTCTGAAATGTGGCTGTGGGCTTTCTTTCTGCAGAGACAGGTTCCCTGTTTCGATCAGAGTTTCTCCCCCTCTTGCTGACTGCTCTCCTCTGTGCTTTGCCAGCAAGTGCCTTGTGCTGGGCCTTCCGCAGGGACTGTGGTCCCTCTCCTTTCTGTAAGGATAAGCATCACCAAAGCTCCGCAGCTGGGGAGAAGGCAAACAGGCAGCTCTTCTCCCTGCTGCCCACAGACTCGCCTTTTTAGTAGGTCTACAACATGCAATATCCCCTCATTGAAGCCTAGGCAAGTTTAAAATAATTCTGTCACAGGGATAAGACTTCAAACTCTTACTAGCATTCTCCACTTTTGTAGCCACATAGCACAGGATTAAAATATATCAAGACTTGTAAGACATCCAAAATCTGTCAGATACATTTCCCCTTCTTTGCCATAAAGGAGGAGTAGAAATCTACATGCTGTTGTAACCAGCCTGTCCAGGTACATTGAACAGACACACAACAGTACAGACCCAGATAGATGCTGGCATATGAAAGCCATTCTGAACGGTTTACAATGAGATTTGTCAGGATTTGGGGTCAGTTCTTAGCTCCTAAGGATTTCAAATCAGTTATCTTTCATAAAGAAATGTGAACCGTTCCTCTCAGGTATGCACTTAGGAACCTATTTCTTGCATATCTCGCAAGAGCTGCCTGTGTCTTTGAGCTGCTGAACTTTCTGACATCTTGCCCATGAGTAATTGATAAATATTGATAAAACTCCATTCAGTGCTGTGTAAGGAAGGGAAGGAGACCCCGCAGATGAAGGGCTGCTACTAACTTGAAAGCTGGACATATTCACCTGATGATTTACAGCTGATTGCTTACCTTAAGCATTAGATTTCCTTCACTAAGTGAAGAGAAAATCATTTAAGGCGTTAAACAAAGTCATCAAATATAGCACAGATGCTTTCCTCTTCATTAACCACCCTCCCTTCCCAAGCCATGGCCCACTGCCCAAAAGTTTAGCATAGTGCTGCTCTTCAGTGCAAGTCTGGGATTTGGCAGCCCATCCTCCCATTTCCCTGGTGAGAGAGCTCCACGTTGTGGGAGGAACGTGCACAATGAGCAACAAAACCAAGGCATGCCGAAAAGACAGAGCATTGCATCAAATTTTCTCTGCTGTTTCACTGATCATTTTCTAATGGCGGGGGTGTCCAACAAAGCTCTAACCTCTTGAAGGGCATAGACTTTTGGCAAAAACATTGTTTTACTCCACTTTTCCCAAGCATGTCAGCTCTTAGAGAAAGACATAGCACAGAAATGTGTGGAGAGTGATTCAGAGATCTCAGTTCAACCAGGTATTTAAACAGATACCCAGCTAAAATGAAGGCAAGATTAGATATTTTGAAACAAAGGCACAGATCAGCATCAAAAAACAACTTAATCTGAAGCTAATAAATGTTTTCGTCTCACTGAAGTGATGATTTATTTAGAAAGTGCTTGTACTAGGATTTTTTATGCTGTCATTTTCATATCTGTTTAGTTCCTCTGTCCATTTTAGACATTAAGATCTGAAGTGGCATATTCTAAGGGACATGTTTACCTCCCTTATTTTAAAGAAAAGGTAATAAAGGAGACACTTTCTATTAGTTAACTGAAATACAGGATATGAGAACCAGGGTGCCATAACCTTTAAAAATGAAGTCGCTTAGCACCGTGGCATTTTGTTTGTGTGCAGTGATTGGGTGACATTTTCTTGTGCCAATTTTGTACCTGGCAAAAAAAATAAAAAATAAAATAAATTAAAAAAAAAAAAAAAAGCAACACTAATTTCTTCTACCCTGTTAGGGACAGTGGCCAGCCTATTCCCTGTGATAGCTGTTCTCCTGCGGCCAAATTCTGCCACCCCTGGATGGTGAGCACTTTTTAATCTCAGAATCGCCCCTTCTCATCACCCTGTGCTGACCTATGCATTTTCTCTCTGGCTTTGAGTCTCACTTCTTTTGCAGTTGCCAGTCTAGTGACCTTTTTCCTACTCACAATCCCCTTGTTCCCTTACAGTCGACAGGCCAGCCATCACCCTTTTCACTGCACTTTAATCTTCCATGCTTGTTCTCCATCAAAACCTAGCAAATGTTAAGCCTTTTCTATCTTCCTTCCCACCCTGACGCTGCAGCTTTGGCCCATCTCTTGTCATTTCACAGTGTGCTTACATGGTGAAAAACAGATGCTGAGGCAGCATCTTACAAACAAGATGAGCCTTCAGCAAAAGAAGAGGTTTGTACGAGGCAGGTTTGCATCTTAGGCTGCACAAAAGAGAAATTTTATTAAATGTTACATTTTCTCCCTAAATTCTCTAAGGCTGATACCTTTAAAACTATTCACAAACCAGACAGATGACTTTCACAGCTATTTAATCTAGTCTAGTACTCCCACCATCCATAGAAACATACAAGGAAAGGACTCTAAAGGTTATCTGTGCTCCTGCTCACAGAAGGTCTCATTAGACCAGGTCTTCTGTCTTCCCTGTGTCCTCTGATCAGGTAGATGTAGAAACGAACAACTCCCCTTTAGACTTTTCTTAAGTCTTGAACAGACACAGTTCTCTCAGCCTTTCTTTGTGTGTCACATGCTCCAGTCCCAACCATTTTGGAGATGTACCACTTCTCACAACCTCTCACTCAGGGATCTTGGGGAAAATTACTGTACCACTGGAATTGCTGTTGCAGCATCAATTTTACCCCCTTCATTTGCTCTTGTCATGGTTTAACCCGGCCGGCAGCTAAACACCACGCAGCCGTTCGCTCACCCTCCCCCCTCCTTCTCTGGGATGGGGGAGAGAAACGGGAAAGTGAAACCCATGAGCTGAGATAAAGACAGTTTATTAAGACAGGAAAATAATAATAACAATAATAATAATAACAATAATAATAACAACAATAATGATGTCATTATAATAATAACAATATTATAGTACTACTAATAATAGTGTGTACAAACAAGTGATGCACAATGCAATTGCTCACCACCCGCTGACCAATGCCCAGCCTAACCCCGAGCAGTCCGGCCCCCTCCCCCGGCTAGCCACCCCTATATATTGTTTAGCATGACATCAGATGTTATGGAATACCCCTTTGGCCAGTTTGGGTCACCTGTCCTGGGTCTGTCCCCTCCCAGCTCTTGCTGCACCCCCAGCCTGCCCGCTGGCAGGACAGAGCAAGAAGCTGAGATGTCCTTGGCTTAGTATAAGCGCTGCTCTGCAACAATTAAAACATCGGGGTGTTATCAGCACTCTTCTCATCTGAAGCCAAAACATAGCATTCTACCAGCTACTAGGAAGAAAATTAACTCTGTCCTAACTGAAACCAGGACAGCTCTTTAACTTGGGGGTGGCAGGAGGAAGAGAGGTGGTGATCTTGCACTTGGAGGAAGGCCATGAGCTCTTTCCCAAGTCTGGTAATGGACTGGGATCCCTGACCAATAATGATGCTGTCTGAAATTGAAAGAAATGCTGAAGAAAGAGTCAGACAGACCATGGGGCTGTAAGCAGTTTCCTGAGGGAAACAGAACATCCCATCCAGGTGACTTTACACTACTAGGACAACCATGTTCCCCTGCAAAGGGCACAGGCTGCTGTGAAATCCATGGTCCCAAACTGCCATGGCTGGTTGGGATTAGGAAGTGGCTGATGTCTTTGCAGAGGTTCTTTGGCATAAGCACGGGTATGACATGAGTAGATATAGTCAGCTACATCTGACTGTACCATGGACCACCAATAGGTCCAGGCAATCAGGTGTTTTGTCTTCCAGTGGCCCCCATGTCCAGCTGCAGGTGCATCATGATGCTGGTGGAGGACCTGCACGCACAGTGGGTCCTATGGGATGTGGAGCTGCTCGCCACAGCATGACATTGTGCCAAGAATGGTCATTTGCAGTGGCCCGGAGAACTTCTTCAGTAAGTTCAACCTCTGCTTGAGAATGAGGTGTCTTGGTGAAAAGAGTGCAGGGCTGCATGCACAAGACATGCCTCCAAATCTGTGTTGTTCTTCCACGGCAAGCTGTCTGCCCTGAAATTCTGTTTCCTCAGACATATACGAAAGTGAAGGGGAAACATGAAATGGTGGAGGTTCAGTGGGCAAGGCAAGGAGCCATTACAGGAGCCACAATCCAGGAAAAACCTTTTATGAATTATCAATGATGTTGGCAAATCCTGAGAGACATTCCAC
Source organism: Aythya ferina (assembly GCF_964211825.1). Taxonomy (NCBI): domain Eukaryota; kingdom Metazoa; phylum Chordata; class Aves; order Anseriformes; family Anatidae; genus Aythya; species Aythya ferina. The sequence goes on from NC_140296.1 coordinate 70,532,906, forward strand.
CCTACACTCACAATGGTTTCAATATCTGTTGGGGTACCTACAAACACCACAGGACCTCCACGCCATGCTTCCACCCTGTGGAAGGAGCATCTCTTGAATTTGGCATAGTTGTTGTTGTGCAAGTGATTCAAAACCTCTCAGGAATCGTCTATGTGTGTCTTGAATTGAGGAGAATTAAAAAATACTCTCTATATATTCTACAATGCAATTATAAAATAATTCAGGATGTCTTTTACAAAACGTTGGAAGGTGGCTGGAGCATTACAGAGATCAAATGGCATCACAAGATGCTTTCTGTGGCTGGATGTAGTGCAGAGAGTGCTTTTCCTACTTGTTCCCCTGCCAGATTTAGAGCAAACCATATGCCTCTCTCAGTTCCAGTTTTGTGAACCAGCAAGTCTCCTGTGGACATTCAGAGCTTCAGGGGGAGAAACAGAGGGGACCAGTTCTGCACAGTGATGCCAATATAGACGCCTGTAATTTACACTGGGACTAAGATCCCATCCTTCTTGAGAAGAAAAGCATAGGGGTCCCAGAAAGGCAGGCAGAGAGAAATCTGGGAACCACCCCATACTGTGTCCTGTGGTGGGGTGGCAGCCCCAGGTGCTGGCTCTTGCCCTCAGACTCCAAGTGTCCCCTTCCTGAGGAGGAGCAGAAGGATCCCAGTTGGATCCCAGAAGGAAGCTAGTCAATGATAAGGTTGTGGTCCCATAACCAGGACAGCCTGAAGATGAATGGAAAGAGCACATGCGTGATGGGAAGGAGTCCAGGTGCACAGTTACTCTAAAAAGAAGTCTAATTTTTGATACCCTGCCCACCTTGGGTGCTCTTCCTTTCTCCAGCAATGACTGCCACTAAGTGGGGTGGGGCTCGGTAGGGGGCTGGGCATTCTGGACAATCCCAGAGGGCACAAAACTACAGAAGCCCCCAGGTTCAGCAGAGCCATGGTTTGGGTACTGCACCCACCTGAGAGAGTGATGGTAAGGCATATTGGGACTCTCTACTTCGGTAGATAATGATAGGACAAGGGAGAATGGTCCTAAAAGAGGGAACATTTAGATTAGACATTAAGAAGAAATTCTTCACTGTATGGGTAGTGAGGCCCTGGCACAGGTTGCCCAGAGAAGCTGTGGCTGCCCCATCCCTGGAGGTGTTCAAGGCCAGGCTGGATGGGGCTTTGGGCAACCTGGTCTGGTGGGAGGTGTCCCTGCCCATGGCAGGGGGTAGAACTGGGTAGTCTTTAAGGTCCCTTCCAACCCAAACCTTTCTGTGATTCTATGATTCTGTGAAAGAAAGAGGGAATAGTATAGATAATCTTGCATCCCTTTAGATGATGTGAACCCTGAGCTGTGCAACATCAAACAGGTCTCTGGACCATGAGCAGCATACCATGCAGGACCCATCCATAGAAAAGGTTACACCATTTTGTTCATATGAGCTATTATTGAATTTTCTTATAAGAAAACAACCCTATTTGTCATTTTTACTAACAAACAGAAAGGATGCTCACATGAGAACCTGTTGCTGCACTTCTAGATCAAGGCAAGGCCACGCAGGTGTCACAATTGCCAGTACCAGGTGGGGGCTGCTGCAGGTGCCTCTGCTACATGGAGCTGGCTGAGGTTACCCTGCAGCCAGGCGGCACAGCACATTTTGTTTTATTTTTTGTAACTTTTATAGTAATCTTTTCTCAGTTCTACCTGATGCTCATGCTTCTGTTGTAGACCACACTTGTCCTTCGATGATGATGATCACAGTGCAAGGTGCAGTAATGAGAGACATGGTTTAGTGGGTGACATTGGCAGTAGGGTAGTGGTTGGACCAGATGATCTTGAAGGTCTTTTCCAACCTTAATGATTCTATGATTCTATGATTTTGGTTTGAATGGGTGCAGGGGGAGTGCTGACTGGAGAGCAACAGGGGACGTGGCATGCAGAGGGCAAAGGAGCTCCTGACAGCCAGGTTGAGAATGGAAGAAGTCTGTGACTGCTGCAAGCCACAGAGCCAAAACAGTGCTCCTCAGCTAGGACACCAGAGGCAACAGGAGAAGAAGGCTTTTCCCAACAGCTCTCAAAATCCATGGGTTGCCTCAGCCACACTTCTTGGTGCTGCCTGTCTCCTCACCCAGAAGGAACCTTACAAGCACATCACAGAATCACAGAACTGTAAGGGTTGTAAGGGACCTCTAAAGATCATCGGGTCCAACCCCCCTGCCAAAGCAGGTTCCCTAGAGCAGGCTGCCCAGGTAGGCATCCAGACGGGCCTTGAGTATCTCCAGAGAAGGAGACTCCACAACCTCCCTGGGCAGCCTGTCCCAGTGCTCCACCATCCTCACCATGAAGAAGTTCTTTCACATGTTGGTGCGGAACTTCCTGTGCTCCATTTTGTGGCCATTGCCCGTTGTCCTATCCCCACAAACCACTGAAAAGAGGTTGGCCAAATCCCTCAGTCTCCCACACTTAAGATACTTGTAAACATTAGTAGGATCCCATCTTCATCTCCTGCCTCCATTCCCAGGCCATCTTTTTCCCTCCCTCCCCTCCCCATCCCTCAGCAGCTCCCCAGGGACCAGCCACCTCCCCGCGCTAGCAGATGCGTTGCCCAGGTCCATAATGCAGCAATCATCATCTGTTGGAGAGCAGCTGTACTGAAATGCCACATCCTCTCTGAAGGTCATAAGCTGTAGCCCACAGCCCAGGGCCCAGTTAATTAATTAAGATATGTGGCTTTACTGAAGAAATTTGGTTTTGAGCAGTGAGAGAGCCAGGCAAGATAAAAAAGCAAACACACACAAAAGTGAAATTGTTGACTCATATTAGTTATCAAATCAAGGCCTCGGGGGAAAACCACTAATGTGAGAGTTATAAAACTGTGGGGGAAAAAAAAAATAAATAAAAAATAAAAATAAAAAAGACGATTAGAAGGCAGGAACTCAGCAAGACAGAGGATTAGCCTGCTCCAAGCAGCAGCAAGGCCCAGTGTTTCCGAACGTGCCTGGCCACCTGTGTGGCAACACATCACCCTGCACCCAGTTGCTAGTGAACCACTGGAAAAGGAGGATCACAGCCCAGACACTCAAGTGGCATTTAGGTGTTCCCCTTCTCGCTCCACACAGTGATGTTAGTCGATCCGCACACTTAATCTTGATATGCTGAGAATTAATACTGAGAAAGGCCCAGTATGGAAACCTCAGAGACTAAATGGAACGTGTATTTCACAGTTCAGATGTGCAAGAAACACATGCTTGCATTTGCTTTAAGCACTAATGCAGATGGCAGGCTATGTTCTTACTTGACAGCAGAAATAAAATTCATCCTCTTCATCTCAGAATCACAGCACAGTGGCCATTTCCTCGAGCTACTGCATGGCTGTGGCCTGCCTACTTTCCAGCAGAAAGCAGGCCGTGGCTTTGATTCTGCTACTCATTACTTAGATCATTTGATAAGAGTTTATGTTTTTACAACACAAGTGCCCAGGTTCTACAGAGAAGAGCACTTTCACACCCCACTATACAGTCAGCAACCACTTGGCTACACTCTCACTGCAAAGACAGGAGGAATTAGGTTAGGGTTAATGAGCTAATTTTTGTTTGACCCGCATCAGGACAGCTTGTATACACAGTGTTCCTCAGCTGTTCCTATAGGAGGAAGAAATGCCATGGGTGTAGGAACCTGCAGAAAGCAAGCTCTGGGTCCAGTGCACTATTAGTGAAGCGTATTTCTGGTTCCTGAGCTGAGATTTCTGGCTTTATACTACATCTGGTGCATTTTATCCCACCTGTGCATGTGATCAATGCCCATCTCAAAATCCAGCTGGGTTTTTCTTTTTTGGATCCAAGCTTGCTTTTTTCTTTTTGAGGAAGGGAACTCTGACCATGGAGGTTGAAATCCTTCTCTGCTCTAACTCTGTGTTAGGCATTACACACCTCCTGTTCTCTGTGAGCTCAGAGTGGGGCAGAAGAAGTTAAAAAGGAGACAAATAAACAAACAGACAACCCAATGATTTATTTAAGGGCCAAAGGAGGGAAGCCTCCCAAATATTAATTTTTGGGGTTGGCAAAACTGAAGTCAGCCAAACAGAGTCCAAAAGAAACATTAAGGCAGAGAATGATTCTGTTTCAGATACTTGCTCACTCACGGAGAGGAAGAGGCTGAAGACGTTCTTGCTGTTCTATTGCTAGACATGCTGAAGTAGCAATTATCATATCTGCCTTGCACGGTGCTATTATGCAGTCAGCATCGTTTGAAAGAAAGACATCCTGAGACATAAGATTTAAAAATACTCTTTTGTTTGCAGGTTCCTTTTTTAAAGTGTTGTTTTGTTCTGCTTCTTTTTTTAAGTCACATTTATTTGACAAAGGAACCTCATCGTTTCGTTGAGTTTAAGATTAGATCATTAGACCAGAGACACTATTATTTGTTACAGTCAGCCATGACTGAGCCACAAGATCTCATTTCAGTCGTGGTTTTCACTAAAATCATCATTAAAATGGTCTTTATCATTAAAACTAGAGATAGCATGATGTACATCAAAAACTGCAGTCTGCCTGCAGTCTGTACACAGGAAGACTTGCCCTGCAGGTTGACGTAATCTACAATATTTGTTGGCTATCATGTGTAGCCAGTAAATCTTTTTAGGTACTTTCAAGTCAGTGACAGCCAAACACAGGGATTCCTGTTCTCAGACCTCATTCTGACAGTGTAGTGACTCTAAAACATTGTGTGTGCAGGTCAATTGTTGTACATCTTCACATATCCACTACAAGCATAACACTGGGCCAGCTAGTAGTAGAATCACAAAAGGGACTGACCCCTTTGAATTAAGTATTTGAAGGGCAGGCAACATCAAAGAAATCTGTAAGACAGGTGTATGTAAAATACAGAAGTGGAATAGCTGAAGTAAGAAGAAACTCAGTGAGTCTAATAATCCCTGCATCCTGCATCCCTGCTAGCTCATCCTGCATCCCTGTCCTGCATCCCTGCTAGCTCATCTGCTAACAACATGAAACAAGACTTCCAATTTAACATAAGTTAGCTAGCACTCCTTTCTGCTGCTTTGTGTGCATTCAGACCAAATTCATCCCAAGCATGTTAGTCATTACTAAAACTCACTTTATGTTAGGAACCATGACATACAACAGGGGATTAATCTCAATCTATCATATAATAGGCACTTTGACTACTAAGAAAAATGACTTTTCAGTGTAGACATAAACAGGATTTATAGAAGACGAATGAATTTCCCTAGAAGGTAGCAATGACTTTCTGACATTGCCTAAAATCTTAAAAGTTACACTTAGTATAAATATAGCCTTGTCTTATTAAAAGGTGAAAATCAGCAGGTGTGATGATTGTGTGATAGCACTGAACATCTGACAAATACAGTGAGACTAACTTCATGCCAACTGGTTTCCTTCCAACTTAGATAAGTAGAAACCACAACCACCTTCCATTACAACTCTCAAACCAGCTCTGTTTTAAATATTAAACAAAGTTTTAAATATCAAAGTAGCTGGCACTGCAGCTGCTCCAGTTTGGGGCAGAGTAATTTCATGGAAAGCCTTCTTGCACCGTGATGGTTTTGGTAGATTCTCCGCGGAAACAGCTCCCATCAGCTATTTACCTTTTCTTCTGCTAAGACCCTGCTCAAGTCCATCAGCTGGGCACCCCAGCTTCTGGGTACTGTTCTCCCAGAGGAGATAAGGGTCTGGGGGACCTTCTCTGGTGACAATGGTGAGTGAACTCGGAGATGCAGCTTTGCTGCTTAGAAGGCAGGTATTTAGTAGATAAAATGTCTTACTAGAATGGTGGCATAAACACCTAGGTAAACACCTGGAATTAAATCCCAGGGTCCCAGATAGGTACTGCAAGCTCAGTGGCTTACAGTTTGCAAAGGCATGGTTGGTTGAAAGTCAAGCTTCAAGTGGAAAGTAGTTTAGGATACAAGCCTTACTCTCTCATTGAAATTGGTTCCCCATTGTTTAGCTGGGTAACCAAAAATTCCAGTTCTGACACGTTGCAGTGCATATGTGGCCATGCAACAACATGGCCTTGAAATCCCGTTCAAAAACGTCTACATAAAAATAAACTTAACAGTGAAATTCAGGCTTTGGAGTGCAGGATTACAAGGGAGGATGAACTCTACCTTACAAAGACTGATCTCCAAGCAGGCGGTTGACTGTTACATTCCCTGAGGTGTCTGCTAGAAAAGATGATTCTCTGAGCAGCAATGTAGTAGAAAATCCAGATGCATACTGTTGGAACTACTCACCAAATCTTATGACAGAGTTTACTTGGTTAGTGAGAGGAATGCCTCTGAGGTTCTTCACTTGTGAGAGAATTTGAATTGCCCAACTCTCCAAGGTATACCCTGAAACTTGGTCTCCACTTGCTCAATTCTGCAGCTGACCAGTTTAAAAGGAAGAGATCATCACTATAGGGAATTCAGCGATTATAACATGCTAGTTTGGTATGCAGCTGATGAAGTGGTGGTATAGGTCACCACATCAAAGCTGACAACAACATATATAAGTCTGAAACACGGTCCAGAACTCCCAACTGTTAACTCCAATTAACAGCCAAGGTATGGGAAAGTCAGGCAGCTTCTTTGCACCCAAGACTGTGATAGAGCCTGCTTTTCTAATAATTGTGATTATCATATCTTCATTGGAAGACTTGTTCTAAAGGTTCATACCAAAATGCTAACATATACCAGACTTTCACCATCATTCTAATACACGAAGAGTATATATACATATACTATACACATTACGTTAGTGGAAAGTCAGCATCAGAGACCATGCCCCAGTCAGACTTTGCAACTAATGTAGGTGGACTATACCATCTGCTGCAAGATTAACTGGAAAATCTGTGCTTTTTCCCTGTGTTCCCCAGTCACAGGGGATCTAGAATTGATTTCTGTACAGCATGTGGGAGCAGGCATGGTGTTAATTAAATTGGGTTCTCTGCAGCCTGTTAATGAACATACATCAGAACTAGCTGCCGAGCTTCTGCTGGCTGCACAACAGACAGATTTCCTCTGAAGAGACCTGTTTCCCTGCAGGAGAGCTGAAAGTGCCCGATCTATCTGCAGTACGCCTGCCGTGCTTCCTCTGTCAATAACCTGCCATCAGTCTTGCACCATCTCTCTGGGAAGGCAGCTGCCATTTAGCTGAGAATTTATTTTCCATAGGCGAAAGAGAAAGCAAAAAATTCTGTTACTCATTCAGTCCAGACTTTGTTGCACACTGATAGCAGCACCGCAGCATGAACTTTGGACAAAGGATCAAAGGAAATCTCCCGTCCTCGCTTTTCCACCTAATTTCAGATCGCAGCAGGTTGTGCTTATTTGCAGCCTGTTGTTCTGCCCTGGAAGACAGCCAGTGCTGACAGCAAGGGCTGCCTTCCTCGTGGTAACCCGCAGGACAGAGGGACCGTGGATGCTTGTGAGACCTCCCATATTGCAGACAGGTTATAAGGCAGCGTACCGTTGCAGTTTCAGTCAGTGCCAGCCATCAGGGCTCAGCCTGATTTTCTTCATTTCCAGCTCCAGGAGTCTTGTGACCACAGCCTTGTGACTTCAGGAGCCTCCTGACCACGGCCTACAGCGCAGTAGAGCTCAGAGCTACAGTTTCATTTCACAAAGACCACTATGGATGTAAAAGTCCAAACCTGGGCCCAAAGACTGCATGCTGTCTTCTCTGGAACAGTTCAGTGAAGTCCTTATTCACGGAGCAGAGAGGAGAGCAAAAGAGCTGACAGGACCCATGCCCACCGCAAGCCAAGAGCTGGATGACCACCAAGATTCAAGTCACCTCCTTTCCAAAGCAGGCCAACTCATACCAGCAATGGCCCCCCTGTACCAAATCCACTTCCAGACTCCAGCCAATCCTCACGACTCCTTAGAAAGGGCTTTTAGGAACCTTAGGACCCTTTAGGGTCCACTGAACCTTCAGGCCGAGGTTCAGTGGACCATTGCATAACAGTCCTCAAATAACTTTGCTCACTGTGGTCTTTCGTTCTCAAGAGCCAGAAAACATAGTCTTCTTCCACTGTCTTCTTGCTGTTTTCTCAGTTCTTACTGCTCCAGTTGCTGGCAAAGTTGATCTTTACAGTGCTTCTGCCAAGCAGAATTACTGCTGTTGCCTCAGGGTCTGATACAGCTGTTGGTAGATATCCACCCTGCTCTCCCAGCTACTTTATCAGAGGACTCAGATCACCTTCTGGGCATAGCTACTGTGTTTTCATTCTGCATCAGATACAGGATGATCTGATTTTCCTCTAGCCTGGATAAAACACTCCAATAACTGCTTTAATTTCAAAATGAAATTTATTTTATGTACATAAAACAATCGTAACAGAGGAATCCAAACCATTACATAGGAAACAACACATTCCTTCAGATCAGGCAGATCTGAAGCACTTTTCTTTCCCCTTCAGATCAGGGAAAAACCCATCCTAATCAGAAAAGTTCCACCTTGACATCTTCCCTCTACCCAGAAAAACAATTGACCAAACAAAAAATGCAAAGAAAGCAAAACAAGAAGTGGTGGAGGCTCCTCCAATTTTTCTCACCCCTTCCCAAGAGCCCTACCTCAATCATTCATCCTTTCATCTGGGTAGGAGCCCTGCGTAAGACAACTAAATCCAGCTCATACCTCTTGACTGATCCGGAACACCCACACTGGTGTTGTGTTGCAGAGTAGAGTTAGCTATTTCTATAAAACAACCTGTACAGTTATTATACCGGTTCTCACATATTGCTTGAATTAAGCAAAAATGGGCCAAAAAGTGTGGAACTAGAAGTAATATGAGACTGGGGTTGGATAGAAGTGATGGAGGGGAGCCGAGTTTGTTAGAGGAAATGCCACATAAGTTCTGATGTTCCCACTGTGAAATTTGTGTGTTTGTGAGACTTCATAGCGCAGTGACATCAGCAGTGCTGCAGCACCACCATGGACAGGCCAAACTAACCCAAAGCACATTGTTCTGCAATACTACAAACAGGATCAGACAGCTTTGTCAGAATGAATGATGCTATCACAACAAAACTCAGTCTCAGAAGAATGGATGTACCTTAGGATTTCATATGTTGGGCATATGTGATAGTTTAAGGAAGGTCATCTAGTTTCCATTAATTATAAGAGCTGCTATTTTTGAGGTACCTTCCTGTTTGGGGTCAATATGTTTGTAAACTACATAATGCAGATTTTTTGCATCAATTGATCTTAGAAGACATTAGTGAAGTCAGGTGCTCAGGTTTTCAATATATGCACAAAGTTAATGTTTATCAACACTGTGTTTCTTATTTTAGTCTCTGACTAGTCCTTAAGAACACTACAACTACTAGCTGGCAAGGGTAATAGTAACCGAAGGAACAAGGCACGCTAACTGTATTTGGAATTACCCATCCAAACATGTACTTGAGAGAGACATTTCTGTGTTTTACAATTTGGAGATTAAAATAACATGGCTAGAGAGTAATAAACTGCTTTCTTAAGATCTCTAATATCTGTTTTGTATTGTTTGTCTCTGTTTGACCACAACGCAGAGAGATTTTGAGTATAACAACTGCTCAGGTTTGAGCTTTGTTCAAAAAAGCGCTTGGTAATTGGTTGTGAGGACTGTTAAATATATCTCATCTTTCCACTGTGCAAACATCAAGCATTTCCTGTAGTAAATTTCATTGTACATGGTAGCAGGCTGCAGGCGGATCAGGAACTGGTATTTATAACCAGCCTCTGTTTGTCCTCACCTCTGTCCTTGTTCTGTGCTTTGCAGGATTCAAAGGGCTGCTGTGCATAACTGCGCTTCCACCCCGTATGTTCTCGTTTTGCGGATCCTGAGAGTCTCACAAGGGCAAATCCTCCCTTCCATGGTATTAAATATGTATACGGTGACCTGCTGAAGCAACGCAGGTGAAACTATAGGCGGCACAGCAGTAAGTGCTACATCTTTTTACCGCTAAACGTACACGAAAGCATACTCCAGCCTTCCTGAGGCAGCTGCTCCAAGCAGAGCAGGCGAACGGAGAGGGACATGTTCGGGAGTTTCTCTGAACTTGTGTTTTGGGGGCGCACTAAAATGCATCAGTACTGAAAGTACTGATTGATAGCGTGACGGGAAAACGAGCTTTTATTTGCAGCTAGGATCTCTGTGGGGCAGATATCGCAGATACTGCCAGCTGAGGCGCCATCTCCTCAGGCAGACACTGCCACAGCACCCCTCAGGGACCCCTCAGGGCCCCGGCCGTGACGTCACACCGGGGGGGAGCTGCCATGACGTCATCGTGCTGCCGTCACAGCCCCGCTTTTCCCCATTCCCCTCCCCAAATTTCGGGGCGGGTCCCCTCCGCAGCCCGCCCCCCGCCGGGCGGTGCCGGTGCCGGTGCCGGGAGGGCCGGGCGGGCGGAGCGGCGGCGCCAGCAGCAGCAGCAGCCGGCGGCGGGGGCGATGCGGATGGCGGCCGAGGGGGCAGCGCAGAGCCCCGGGCCCGGTCCGGGGCCCGGCCCCGCCGCCGTGTCGCTGGGCCTGAGCGTGGCCGTGGTGTCCAGCCTGGTGAACGGCTCCACCTTCGTTCTGCAGAAGAAGGGCATCGTGCGGGCCCGCGGGAGAGGTAGGGCCGCGCTGCCGACGGCAACACCGCCACCCCCCCCTTCTCCCCACCCCACCGCCGGGCGGCCCCAAAATTTCCTCCGTAGGGGTAGATTTCCCTCTCGGGGGTGGCTTGTGCCGCTGCCTTGCCGCTGCCCCCAGCGCAGGCTGCAGTGGAGCGGCGCAAACTTGCAGCTGGCGGCTGGCAGCATGAGCTGGCAGCTTCCCGTGGCGTTTTGCACCCTGCGAGCGTACAGCTCGGGGTCCCGCACAGCTGCTTGGCAAGCGTGCTGCCCCTTCGAGGCGGCTGTAAGGCGGTTTTGTGGTCCGCAGAGGGGTTGTGTGTGCATGGTAAATGCAAATCTTGCTGTAAGGGAGACGATGGGAAAATGAGGGAGACAGGAGTGACTCTCCAGCCTAAAGGAACTTTCCATTTTGCTCCATAGTTGGGGCTCATCGCTTCGGTCATGCATCCCTGTGCGTGGTGCTGGTGTCTAAAACACCTGCTCTGAAGGTTTCACTCACTTTTATCTGTCTACCTTGCCAAGTGTTTCCCATTGCTGTGCTCGGCGTGGCAGGTACCCTGCGTCCCTCTCCTTTTGGTGTTCCCAAGCTGTGCAGCACTGCCTTGAGCCCAGCGGCCAGAACCAGGAGCCCAAGATGGTCGGTGTCAGATGATGGCTTTTTTTTTCCATTGCCTTCAGTGGGTGTTGTATAATTAACAAGGAGGCACTTCAGGGCTTTCCTCGGTTCTCTCCCCAGTCAATAACATGGTGTCAATGCAATTAGTAATCCTCACTCTAGTTAGAAACAGCAGCGGGTGGCAAATGTTTTGCAAAGTTATCTTCCTTGAGTCAATATTTTCTGTAATTTGTGCTCCCAACAGTGTTTTTATTTTATATGCAATAACAAAAGTCTAAAAAATGATTACACCCACTCTAAAGCTGGCCATTTTCATTAGTCATTTTCCATCTCACTTCAATTATATAGTGTGATTTCCAAGCATTTAATATTTCATAAGTCTCCAGAGTTGCAGATTACTGTATCTTTCTTTCATTTGGGATTTCAGAGTGCCCGCTGTAGGTACAATGTTGCCTATTGCTCCAGCAGGCCTTAAGAGAGCATCTTCCCAAGTAAATTCAGAGCTGGATTGCTAGAAAGAGAAGCAGAATGTGAGAGAACGACGTGATGCCAAGGTCATGTTTAGTGGGGCTAGTAGCCTTGATGCTCTGCAGAAGTAGAGCTGATAAAATGTGGTGTACAGGCTCCCCGGTGTGCTCCAGGTCAAGAGTCTATCGTCTGGCAATGAAAACAGCCATCCTTGAGCTGGGGAGGCACTAGGGGACAATCCAGAGTTTTTATTCTGCTCCTGGAAATGTGGCATTATGTCAGTAATTCAGAGGCTTCAGTCATAGTGTCTTCCAAACGTTCACATGCAGGAGGATCCATCCATGCTCCCGTACTGCCAAAACTGCGTGCCAGAACAGCTTCTGTGATACAACTTCATTCAGGCTGCTTGAGTGAAGTAATTTATCCAAATCACGTCTTGTTTCCATAGGTTCCCCATTCTCCTCGCAGTGGCTCCAGTGTGTACATACATTAAGCAGCACCTTCAGAGCTTTTCTCATGTGCTGACATTTTGGACGCTCTTCAAAGTAAAGCAGCATTACTATCACATAGGTGCTTCTAACACGTTGCCTTAAGGGTCTGACTTGGACGCCTAGGCCAAATCTGGGCACCTCTGTCCTCCCTTGTTTTCTGCCCACTCAGCTGCCTTGAGAAAAGGGGTTAAGGTGAAGGTCCTAAATAGCTGAGAGTATGGAAATTATTCTGCTTTGTTGCTCCAATATTGCAGTTTCATATTTTTCTAATATATCTTTCTATACTTCCTCTCCCAGGTACTTCATACTTGACAGATATAGTATGGTGGTCTGGCACTATTGCAAGTAAGTATCTTAAATGGCTCCTTTTTTTTTTTTTTTTTTTTTGTTGTTGTGGTTAGGTGGCAAAATGAGACATCAGAAAATCTGGTTCTAATCTTGGATCTGGCACTCGCTGGTAATGAAATTCCTTTCCCTTGGGAATATATCGCCCTTACTAAACTGTCTCTCTGGTTGTTATGTCTGATGGTGTTAGAAAAGGCAAAGAGCTGGGATAAAACCCAGTTAGACTTCTTTCCAGATATTCTGTAACATTTGATGCTTGTAGCCCTTGGCACCCACACACTGCTCTGACTGGATTCTTGCATGTTTTGTGTCCCTGGGTTGTACTGCTATGCCCAGTTTTTAAATAAAAGTCAAAGCTGAATAAGAAATTGTAGTTCTGCACAAAAGAGCTCATTGAGCATGTTATTTTTTAGATCAGAAAGCAGTTAGCCAGCCTCAATTAAAAAAAAAAAAATTTATTTAAAAAAAAAAACTTTTTGATTTCCAGTTGACAGTTCCAGTTTGGGTGTTGTGTTAAATCTGCAAGATTATTATGAAGCCATATACAGTGCTGATCATGAGATCCGTACAGTTTTCATCTGAGTATCTTTGTAAGCTATCCTCACACTGTGTTCAGTCTCCAATTTGAATCCAGCACGTGGAGTAACTAGCTCTTTCGTTTTGCAGCTCAGCCCTAGTTTTACCACAGGAGTTTAAAATCAAACCCCACTTACAGACACTAGTCCAGCCCTTTGTGGATTATATGGAAACATTTTGATGCTGTTTCTGAAATGTATGTGAATCTAGTTTTTCCCTTGTTTTGATGCAGCAAGGTATTTTTTGTTGTTTTCATGCTGTACAAAAGGAATGGACATTGATAGATCCCTCAAAGGACAAAGCTTACAGCCAATGTAGAAGCCAACAGAGCTTCAGAGGCAAGTCCTCAGCTAATTTAAGATGAGCTTAAGCGGTTCTTTGTGGGCTTCTGACTTTGCTGTGATCACTGCTGCCTAAGCAGCAAAAGAATTTATGCTTTGGTCACTATTGTTTATTCTTGGTGCGGGCTTCTGACTCGAGTCTCAGAACAGAGTTAAAACGAGCGTTTTTATTATTGGAGCTTATTTGGGTGAATCAGAAGAAAAGATTTCCTGCTTAAAAGCTGCCTGAAGGCAAAATAGCTGCAGGGAAAGGTTTCCTTTGGCTTATGTCTATCAGCTAGGTGCAGGTATTTCAGAACACAGCCACAATTATTTCACAGAGAAACCGAAGAAAGGATTCCTTAAGGACATTACAGGTTCAGTATAGCAGCACTGCCACAAACTGCAACAGCAAGGGCCAGGTAGGCAGCTATGGGATCCGGGGACAGGTGGTGTTTTGGGGGTTAGCAATATCCACAGTAAATCTGGGTGCAATTATAGTAGCTGATAGTGTTTTCTCAAGTATGGAATTTGGGGTTAGGATGACGAACAAAACCAGCATAAACTCTACCAACTTGTTCTCACAATATTTGTTCAGACAATGAACAAGCATTTCTGAGTTGGCATGCTGACTTGAAATAACACTGCCTAGCTATTTTGTGGCAATAGGATCTACTGCAAGACTTCAAATGAAAACCTACAGATTCTGCTAAGGGACTTTGGGGACTTTTTTTTTTTTTTTTTTTTTTTTCACTGTACTCAGAGTGATTACAGATATTCCAATTAGCATTAAACTCATTAGCTAAATAATTAGTTTCAGTGCAGGTTTTGATAGCTGCATAAATCTGACATTTGTGACTTTTTACAGTGGATGCATGTGTCTTAGCATGTTATTGCAGAATAGGAATGCACTTGGGAAAGAAATCTCCCGTTTGTCTCCTCTTACTGTGCTTTAGTTCATGTTGTGGAGCAGTGTTGGAGCTTTTGGGCTGAGCTCCTTTACGATGAAACGAGGCTGGAAGGTGCTTTCTAGGGACATGGCTGATGCACATCAGCTGCAAACAGACTCGGTCTGTGGGAGCAGGCTAAAGTAAGTCAGCAATAAAACCCCTGAGATGCATGGAGCAGATATCTGTTGCTGCTCAGATCTGCTCTTACTGGTCTCCTTGCTGATGTAGACATGTCTGTGCACCAGGCTGTGTGTTGCAATAACTTCTGGGATAACCAGCAACCCTGGTGTGCCATCCAGAGCTGAAGTCATGTCTTGATTTACAACACTGGTGTATCTGGAGACGGATTTCTATCCACTGAGGGCTGAGTAGGTTGGCAGCAAAGGTCCTCCACAACAAGCAGATGGTAGCCATTACTCAGATTCTTTTTATAATTGGCCTTTGTTAATCCTGGCCTGTCACTCGCAGTGGTGAGAGACTGTTACTATTATTCCACAGCACTACTGAAAACTCTTGGTGAGTTCAGTTGGCTCACAATACGTGCAGTGTGACCAAAGCTTCAGAGTCCTAATTCATGCGTTGGTGTTGGTGCCATCTATTAGGGTTCTGTCCTCAGAAAGATAAGGCACCTGGCCTGCAAAAAAAAAAAAAAGAAACAAATAGATTATTGCCAGAATAACTTGAAAATGCAGAATCAGCAGAAACACTGAGCCAGGTGTGCCCTGCCCTCTGTGCAAGGTGTTCCTCAGGGCTGTTGGATGCCTTGAAGGTATCCGCGTGTGCCTGCTGAGGAACAGGACTGAAGCTGATAGCTGAGTTCCTCCATTCCCAGGGGTAGAAAACATTCAGAATACCACCACTGACTCCTGTGCTCTAACTCATTAACTTCTTTGGCTTGTTCTGGCATACAGAGAAAGCCTCGGTGCCTTGAATTAGTTTAATTTTGCCATGCTCTGCAGTTCCGTGAGTTTGTTTGTCTCCTTCGTGTTCCATGTAGGTTACACAGGTCTTCAGCTTCGCTGAGCTAATGCAGTAAATTAATTAATGTTTGCACAGCGCTGTGCAGGTGTGAAGAGCAGGGTGATAACAATATTTGATAGTCAAGGGCAATGCCAGCCTGAGCAGAAAGACAGTTTGGCTTCTTGATACGTTTTTAAGTGCTAATAATGGCTCTTAACTTCAGCTTGAACTGCGAGCTGTGCGTAACTTGTGTTCAGTCTCAGGGCTCTCACCCGTTACCAGGCTGTCACTAGGCCAGCATCATGTTGGCCTGTTATAAACTTGCCAGCCCTTGCAAAACCATCAAGCTGTTTTTCTTTTTCTTTGCTGAAAGCTTGAACACATGAAGTGTTTATCACAGCTGTGGTGTGCAGTAGCGTGGTAAATTTAGGAATTGGCTTTCATGGGGCAGAGGGGAGAGAATAAGACCGTGAGGTTTTTGCTGTGACTTGGCACGGATCTGTTCTTCTTACAGTGGTCGGGAATTTCTTCTTGTGTTATATAGGGCTTTGAAAAGTTGATGCAGTCTACTGTGTGTCTGTCAAGGAGCTTTTATGCATGTGCTTCTCATTATTAGATTAGCTTCCTGTCCTTCCCTTCTTGGTGGAGGGTAACACTGCTGTTAGGGACTATAAGCAAGTGCATTTGTGTTATGTGTACGCATGTTCTAAAGTTGAAATTGGGGCTTAGATATGCTTTTAGCACTCCCCATATAAAAATATTTGAGTGTAATCTATGTTTTTCTAATTGATAGTCTTATTTGCAACTCCTCTTGGTGGAATAAGAGTAAGATTTACAGTATCCTCTTGGATCACCATCTATGGGAAATATAAATCCCATATTAATGTATAAAAATTCCACCCATTTTGTGCAAAATTAACAGAGCTGAGCAGATCTGTAACATCTGTTTTCCAGTTAGATCAGTCTTTCTCAAGCAGTATTGGGTAAATTCTCATTCCTTCTTTTTACAAAGGGATTTAAAGGCTTATTTCTGTTTCTCTTGACAGTGGCTCTGGGTCAAATAGGGAATTTCTTGGCCTACACTGCAGTCCCAACTGTGTTAGTGACTCCCTTGGGAGCACTTGGCGTTCCATTTGGGTAAGAGTTTGCTTTTTTTGTTTTTCTTTGAATGCTGTTACTACTGAGCAAAGCATCAAACAGACTCCATGATCACTGGATCCACTATGAAGATATCAGGCTTATGAGCTTTAACGATGTGTTATAATGCCACCGATCGCAGCTTTGCCCAGTAAAAGGGGTGGTGGTGGTGGCAGAACAGTGAAGAGAGGGTTACTGAGTATCTTCTGTTTATCACTATGATCTGGGACAGATAAATGACATTTTTTCCTTCACTTTGATTATTCTGGACTCTTCTGTTTATTCTTTTATTTACAGTTCCCTCACTATGTAGATCTTTCTCATTGTTTCACATTCCTGCCCTACTATCCACAACCCATGTGTTTATTGATGCTGATGTTAATTTAAGTGGGTTTGGCCTAGTTTCCTGTAGTTCCCTTCATATGGATGCCCACAGCTTCTTCGGTGTGATGCTCATTTGAGGGAAGAGGGCAGAAAAAGGCATCAAGTGCTCTTGAATGGATTTTAATATATAGTAAAATATTTTTTGAATAGCTAAGCAGTAGCAGTGAAACTACCACAATGGAAAAAGTACAATTATTTAAAAACAATGCTGTGCATTGGCTGAGGTTTGTTTGTTGTTTTTTTTTTTCCTGTTCTCCGCTGTTGTTTGCTGAATTATCTGACTGTTTTGGTCATCTACTTTAGAGTATAAATTGCTTTGTGTAGGCTTCATGTCTGCCTTTAGTTTTATACTCTGTGAGGTACAATGGTGCTCTGCTCACCACCTGTTTAGCCTAGGCCACATAATTTTGTATATTTTGTTCAGCTACACATTTGAACTGAGCCTTGGGATCTTTGTAACCAGAGCTGACTTTTATCTCCTGATTGCATAACATATAAAAAATGTGGGTTACTGGTATCTCAACAAACCATTAGCAGGTAGGTATCTGCCTCAGAGCTGCCAGATGCCTGTTTGTTCCTTCCTTTCTTTGTTTTTTATTTCTTCGCTGTTTTTTTGTTTGTTTTTGTGTTTTTTTTGGGGGGTGTTTTTTGTTGTTGTTGTTGTTGTTTTTGGAGGAGTTTGGCTATGGTTTGGGGGCTTTCCTCTTTCTGGGGGCATTTTGTTTCTTTGTTTGTTTGTTTTTCCTGAGATGAAACATCAACGAATGAGTAAGGCAGAGATTGGGTGAATCTTTCATAAGATAAATCAGAAGCGCATTTTGAGGGCTATTTGAAGATTCGCTAACATCTGGCAAAAATTTCTTTAAGAAGGAAATTGATGTTTAAAGTATGTGTTAGAGCATTATTAACGGGATTTATTCACACTTTTAATACTCTTCCTTTTTGTGAAAGGTCCATTTTAGCTTCTTACTTGCTGAAAGAAAAACTGAACATTCTTGGCAAGCTGGGATGTTTGCTGAGCTGCGCTGGATCTGTTGTTCTCATCATCCATTCCCCAAAGTCTGAGAGTGTAACAACTCAGGCTGAGCTTGAAGAGAAGCTAACAAATCCAGGTACTTTGTTCTTTTCTTAAGTCAGAATGATTTTGTGAGACTGAGAGCACACGTGAGGAGGGGACGTGCCATATCCATGAGACAGGAAAATTGAATTCTGAAGAAAATGCAACATAATAGAGGCAAACCAGTACAGTATTTTGTGCAGGAAAACGATGACTTGCTGAACTTAGAATTTCTCAGATTTGTTGATAGGTATGTGCCAAAAGGAAAACACAAATGTTTTTGAAAATGTTCTCTTTCACAATAAGATTAGAGCCTTTTGAACTTGTAATATTCTAAAATCTTGAAAAAGTGTATCTTGCTTCTTGGAGATCAAAGGTATAATTCTAGGATTTCAATTTAAGTTGCTTTGTACAAAGCAAAAAATACTCATTTGCTTTAGATGAGAGAAACTGAAACCTAACAATATCAGCTACCTACAGTTAAGGATGAGAGGGGAAAAAAAGTAAAGCAAAAAAAAAAAATTGCAAACAAAGAGAACAAAACAAATACCCTAGTCTAGATTTACAGCTTGTCTGACTGAAACGAATTGGAAATATATTTCTTTAAGACTTTAAAGCACGCAATATTTTTCACTAGTCCAACTTGTTTACAAACACTATAATATAAATGATACGGCCTCCCGGTTCTTCCAACTGCCCCTTCATCCCACTCAGCTAAATGGGATCTAACTTTATGCCTAAGCTCCTTGCTGGGTCCACCAGCTTATGAATAAGGTGTTGTCATAGCTGTCTGTCATACAGGACTTTAAGGAGTATAACCCTGATGGAAGAGAGCATTAAAAAAAAAAAAAAAACCACCTTCAGTTCAAGTGTGCGGCTGTGTATTTTACTACTTGATTTGCTTTACACAAAGCATGTGAGAAGTCACCAGTTACGGGTGCCCATGCCGTCACTAAGAGCACAGCAATATGGGTGTGTATTCAACAGTAAATCTGAATTGTGGTGTACGCCTTAGGTTCATTGGTAACATGATTTGCCTGCTAAAATGTCAAGAATGCCAAGAGTTCTTACCGTGCTGTTATCTTGTTTTCTTTTTGTTTTCCAGTTTTCGTGGGTTATCTCTGCATAGTACTGCTAATGCTTCTCCTGCTTATCTTCTGGATAGCTCCAGCTCATGGACCTACTAATATCATGGTTTACATCAGCATTTGCTCTCTCTTGGGCAGTTTCACTGTTCCCAGCACAAAAGGCATTGGGCTGGCTGCTCAAGATATCTTTCACAATAACCCATCGAGTCAAAGGGCTCTGTACCTCTGTCTGGTACTTCTGGCAGTATTAGGATGTAGCATTATCATTCAGTTCAGATACATCAATAAGGCACTGGAATGTTTTGACTCCTCTGTGTTTGGAGCCATCTACTACGTTGTGTTTACCACTCTAGTCCTGCTGGCTTCAGCTATCCTTTTCAGGGAATGGAGTAATGTAGGAGTGGTAGATTTCTTGGGAATGGCATGTGGATTCACCACAGTATCTATTGGAATTGTTCTTATACAAGTCTTCAAGGAGTTCAACTTCAATATCGGAGATTTAAATAAACCTAACATGAAGACAGATTAAAATATTTTTTTGAGGGGAAACTGGATGGCTCAGGGAATGACGCAGAGCCTTTCATTTCTAGGTCACTGATTCAAATGTGATTCAGGTTGGTAGTTGCCCTCTGACAATTTGGTGGCCTACGTGAAATGAATTGGAGGCCTCCATCCAGTTTCAAAGGAGCAGTTGTCCATGTACCCCAGTCAACACAATAAATGACCTTAATTGGGACCGTTGATTGAGTCAGCATAGGGACCGATGTATTTCCTTACTGTAAAGGGTGATCCATCAGAAAAGATTCATGGCTATCCTGACAGACCTGTGTGTGAATGCTTGTGTTATGGTGCCTGCTGTGGGTAGAGAACATCAGTTCCTAATGCACTCAATCTGATACCTTTCATGGGTGATGTATACCTTAAAAATAAGGGGGGAGGGGGAGGTGAGTAGAGCAATTTGTTAATACTGCAATGTGTTCACCGTCAAGGCTGTGAATTCTGAGACAAACGTTGGCTGAACTGTGGACTGCAGACTTGACCTTTTTAGTGACTGTCTTAGCAACTTGGTCTGCCATGTGGTGAAGACACTGGGGAGTCTTAAATTGAATTCTTTACACAGAGCAGTGGACCCTTAAAATCCTCCACTATTTCCTTATCAGCTGATGGTAGTGTCCAGGTATGCGTTTTTCTTTGTAACATGTGCATTAAGACATACCGCATTCACCTGAGAGTTTTTAATTGGGAGCAGACAGACAGACTGTGGAAACAATCACAGACTCATTGCCTATATGGTGGCTTATTTGTAAGCAGCTCAGAACTATCTCAGTGCCTTTGTAATCCAAAAATACTGCATAAATGTGAATGTATTTGTTTCAGATGGCCTACATTGGTTTAATAATTCAGTTTCACTGTCTATAATACTGTATTCAAATTCTAAGCATGTGAAGCATTCAGAAGGAGCCATGTATTTTTGGCAGAATTGAATTGAAACTCTAAGATGCCTTGACAGCTTCTTAAAAAAAAAAAACAAAAACAAGAAAAAACAACGTAGTCATAATGGGAAGAGGTAACCTACAAGAGGGCCATTCAAAGATGACCAACATACCTTGATTCTGGTTCAGTGACTAGATAGGAAACCATTTTATGAAGTAGTTAATAAGCAGCAAAAAAAAAAACAAAATAAACGTGTAGAAGACAAAAGAGAATGAGATTTCTCAGAGCTCAGAAGAAGAAAAGATGGCCTCATCCTCTTATAACGTGGGAAAAGGAGGTCAAAGGCTGAAAAAGCATAGGCATTCAGAGAGCTGGGTTTCAGAAAAACAACAGGAACATAGAATCAGAGCTGCTGACTTACAGACCTGTGTGAATAGTTCAGCAATAATATTTTGACAGGTAGTATAAAATAGGTTAAGCTGTGATTGGAAAGATTCTGAACTGTTTAGTTTAAACCTTTTAAAGAATATTGGTATTTCAAAAAATAGCTAACTTTCATGTTGTTTTTATATTTGTTAGTTAAAACAAAGTCAAAAAATTGTAAGGTGAGCCTGAAAAGTAACAAGTGTTACCATTTTAAGAACAAAAATGGAAAGTGTACAGTTGAAGTCAACACCTCTATGTCAGGATGTCTCTTGAACAAGCAAACAAACACACAAAGTGATTATGAGACTGTTTGAGAAAGTTCATGACACCTTATCAAGAAATCACGAACCTAGCTTTGTGGCTGGCTGAGCGTAATGCAGATGTTGATTAATGGGGAGTGATAGCATCTACTTTCATGATGTGTTTTTTTGACCTGAATTAATGCTACTTTAAAACTCAGCCTCTGTTTTAATTTCAGAGAAATGTTAAAAGCCCTTCTGATGGCAGCAATAAACATGAGGACTTACTCTCAAAGACTTACTATTCTGAAGGGAATATTGTGAGGGAATAAGAGCCCCAGGACGTTATTTGGAAGCCAGTATTACAACCCCAAACTGTGTGGGAGTGATTCTGAATTGACTCTGAGTCTGAACTAGCAGAAACATATGTTACTATAGACTGGCACAGAAGCCAGGTGTCTTGGTGGAGTAAAATAGCGCTAGTAGAGAAGGGGCCATCCCTGTGGATTTGCAGATACTATGTATGATTTCTAGACAGTTTCAGGATTGTAAATGAGGGGAATTGGACTATGAAAGATGGTTAATACTAAACCCTGCCCTTTATTGGTTGGAAGATGGTATATTGGTTATCAGCAGACAGGTATGTTTTGTCATACTAGTTCCTTTTTTTTATTGAAGCCTGAATTGTACATAAGTTATGAGACCTGTAGTGACCTACATTTTTAAAACCATGTTAGCTGTTTTCTGAAGCAGTCAAATTGTCTTTTCAAAATCCGCATTCAGAGTTCATGAGTTGCATGTTGGTTTTATACCTAGCATTTGGTCTCTGAACAGTTCTGTGAAAATCTCTCTTTAGGTTAAAGTGAAAACATTTGTGTTCTCAGACCTCTGGCCATATTTGTGTGTTTTGTTTTAAAGTTTACTCCTATTTATTTAGAAAGTGCCTATCCTAGAATGTTAGGTGCATATGCAAATCATTAGGAAATATTATATCAAAAAAACTTGACTGCCCTGTCTAAACCTTGCCATTTTCTGCACCACACAAACAAGTTTACTTGATGAACACCCTCTATGCAGAGTAAGAATTAAGTAGCAGCCGTGTTCTGTGGTCCTCTGGCCATTCTTATAGCTGATAAAGGTCTGCATAGGTGTCTTCTCCCCAGCTGCTCCTCATCTGTGATGAGCTTTCTAGAAATGTCTCGTTAACCTTCTTTAAAACAGATGTCAAAAGCCAGCACATAAGGTGAAAGAGATTCTTGTGGCCTTGCACATCTTTATATCTGCAGCCTTTCACATCATGAATGCTAAATAACGGAAGCCTTTATTTTTTGCTACTTTGTTCAGTATCTAACAGCGTTCTTCTGAGTTCTGCTGTACCTGGATCTGGTTCAATTCTCACTGAGAAGTGCATTAGCATTTTATTTTGTCACTGTTGGTATGGTTCTTCTTCCTTCTATCCCACGCCCTCCTCATTTTAAGTGTCCTACCTCTTTTAGTCTTTTCCCGTTGCTTTTCTGACTCAAGAGGAGGCACTGCTGAAGCTGAATTTTAGCTGTTCCCTCTTTTCCACCCCTTTACGAGTGACTTTGAATAAGATATCTGAGTTCTGTCATCTCAGGGAGCAAATGTGCATAGTTGTCTCCTGAGCTTTGGTGTCCCTCATGGGTCTGCCCACCTTCTCTTTGCATTACGTGTGCTGATAGCTACAAGCCAGATGATTTGTGTGCTGATGCCGATGTAGAAGTGACGGAGGCTGCACATACCATAAAGCAGACTGATGACAGGGGTGGGGTGCATTTTGAATTCAATTCAAATCCATATGAAAGACGTTTCACTCCGTATGTCTGGCTTCTATCGTGCTTACCAAACAGTTATATGAAGACAGCTCTTTGACCATTATACCTTCAGTATATGGAGGATTTACACGTGTCGCTCCTGATCTTTATTAGGTGTCAAACACAAAAATCCCTCAAATGTTCAGTAGGAGAATAGAAACCTTTTTGATACAACCAAAAAAAAAATTTGCTACCTTACGTACTTATGTAAAAAAAAAAAAAAAAAAAAAAAAGAAAAATCTTTAAAGAAAGTTATTTGCTGTATTGACTTTCCGGGACACTGTATGTGTAAATAGAGCCTATTTATTAGTGAGCTGAAACTAACATGAACGAGAACCTGTCATATCACACAGTTTGACAAGTGAGGCTTCCTACTAATAACCTTGGTTTATATTTAACATAGGTATTTTTCTGAAGTAACTGGCACTGGAAAATGAAAACACTGGATTTTGTTTGTTGAAATACTAGAATCTGTGAGGTTTAGCTTTGCTTTTTATTTAAAAAAAGATAGAGGGTTTGTATTTGAAGAAGGATCTCGGGTTATTAAGTATGGGGTGCTTAAAATGGGGCTTTGCACATTATACCCATCTTACCTTAAATACAAAACATTAAGGACTCTACAGATCTTCCTCAGTTGTCTTGTGATGATGTAACAGCTGTGAAGTTTTACTGTTAAATCAAATATTATCAATAATTTATCTATTACCTGATATCTTTTCTTTACAGAGATTAATCTTTGTAATAATTCTTTGGTGCTGCTGAATATGGGCTTAAGTGATGCGGGGTTTTAGTGTACTATGTTAGGCAGCAATGAAGTCAAAAGTTATTACTAGTGCCCAAGTGTTTCAGACAGCAATGTTGAAATGATTACAAAGTTACAGATTAAGAAATCTTTTTTAAAAGCTGCAAATAAGTTTTCTGTGTTTATTTTTGTTGCTTTTATTTTCCCAGATGGTTGCTCTAGAGAGTAGAAAATGTTCCACAAAGGGGGTATTTTTTTAAGGTAATTCTTTTTTAACTGTGGATTTTTTTATTTTTTTTTTACCACTTTCTCTTTTCTTGGAATGTAAAAAATAGTTCTGATGGGATGTGGGGGCAAAGGTGGATGGCAGCAAATACACAGTGTCAGGTTGGGTTGCTTCGATGCTATTGCAATATAGTCACTACAGATTACATAAAAATGGTTTATTTTACTAGCTTCTGAACAATGTATATATATCTTTGTTAATGGCTTACAAGTCAAGCTTACTTCTTTGCTTTTTAAAAAATAGTTATAGGCATGTTGTATTTGCCTTGTGTAAATTATTAAAGGCTATTTATTAAGTTTTCTGAAAACTAATCTATTTATTAACCTGTAATGTTTTAAAATAAATGATTTATTTCTAGCTCAACACTTGTTTTGTGACTCCTGCTCTTTATTACACAGGGGGAAAAAAATATTTTCCTACGCATCTAGCTGCTGTGCAGCCTAATCCCAATTCATACACCCAAACTATTTTCCTTTACCTTTTTCTACAATACTGGTCTTGCTTTTACTGGTGGTAGAAGCATCTTTCCTGTGTACAGATCAATTACCACATGAAGGGCTCAGTCACCATATGGTGACATCTGCCAAAAAAAACCTGCAGTCTTAAGGCCTTAATTACACTGAAGTTTGCTCATGAGATAAATAAAGGCTTCTCTGGCAGAAATGCTTGTTGGGACCTGAGTCATTTCAAACTGTGTTGGAACTACATGATCTTTATGGTCCCTTCCAACCCAAAGTGTTCTGAAATTCTGTGTCTTAAGGAAGCCTGGGTCACCAGTCTCATTTACTGTTAACAAGAGCTTTCTACAGAAGGAAAGGAAAATTGTGGAGCCCAACCATCTAACCCTTCATCCGAGATTCCTAGCTCCTCAGGTACTGGCACGTAAGCACAATTTTCAGGCATGCAGTTTTTCTTCAAATGGCAGGATTTTGATTAAGAGCTCTTTCAGTCTTTGTGATGTGTTTTAAGGGGTGCATTATTGCTGGTCAAATTTCAATGTTAATTTAAAACAAGCAAAGTAGCTCCTTTCCAATATAAAACATTGTGCGCAGTAGAAAACATTGTCGTGGATTCTGTACAAAATATGTGTTGGAAATTTTATTTTTGAAGGCGTTGATGATGTTAATGTGCTGTATACCAAGATAGGAAGACCAGAAAACTAGAGAATCTTTCTTTTCTATATGCAGCATCTCTGGTTTTATTTTTTCTTTTCAGTTTTTTAAATAGACAAGGAGTATGTATTTTGGGATTTATTTTTTTTTGTCCCAATAAAATTCAGCTCTGTTGTTCTCTTATTGTATATCTCTGCAGTTAGAGCTTTCAAAGCATCATTCTGGTAAAAGCCACCTATACCACTGTTAACTACTGAAGTCTGTGACATAACCAGTCCTGAGCATACATATCTCACCCCCAAAGCTCATGTGGGAAGTGCCTTTTTTTTCTTCTTTTTTAACCAAAAAGTGGGGAGAAAAAGTGCTGTTGATTTGTTTTTCTGAGCTTTCTTTTGAGATCTTATTTCTTAAGCAAAGTCCCTGAAGTTGCATCTGGCAGTGCAACTGTTGTATGAATACACTCGCAGGCACGGATCCTTTGTTCTGCTCAGCTGTCTCTGTTAAATGCAGCAGGGACACGGCCACGAGAGACCACGCTCCAGCTGCCTGATTTCCTAATCAATTCTCTGCCATGTACAGACATCACTGAATTTAGCACCCTGGTGGGATGCTTTAAAACCTCTGCCAGCTGGTGGTATTCTGCCAAGGGACTGTGTACCAGATAGCAGCTTTGGGTAGATAGCTTTTATCATGATCCTTTCACAGTATGTATGGAGTTGGAGATCATTGCACAAGAGTCAAGAAGTATGCAACACAAAGCAGAATAACTGCTAACCTGTTAATGTTTCCCAAGGGTGGCAGGTTTGCTCTTTGTCCCTCTTAAACCTTGAGGAATGTTTTTATAGGCAGTAGATGCTGAGCCCTGAAAAGTTTTGTCCATAGTCTTGCAGAATTACCTAGACTAACAGACCTCTCCTCTGAAATTCACTGAGCACCAAGCTGGATTGTGCTTAATTTACCATTGTTCTTCTTTTCAGAGTTCTTACCAGATCCTCTGAAAACATGCCTGGTACATCATGCTCTTGTAACTTATTCAGAGATGCTGTGATTATTTTCTGTTAGCGAGCACAACCCCTGGCTGCGAAATAAGGATGTAATGGTTTGTGATGAACTGAGAGCACTTAAACATGTTGTATTTTGTGTGAACAGGTAACAGTATGTTGATCTGAAAGCATGGGGAAGAGATTAATCAGCTGTTGACCTTTCTCAAAGACTTCACAGTTTGTCTCTTGTAAAACACAGAAAACCCAGCCTCCTACTGTGTGTTACTTAGCTGACATCTGTGTATTGCTTAGCGTATGTGTATTATATATATGTATACATTCATAAAAACTGCTTGACGTGTGCAAAGTTATTGTAGTGATCACTAGGCTAGCTTCAAACTGGAGAATGTTGCCTTAGGGAATGAAGTAGGCCTGAAATTGATTAATTCACTTCAGTGGCTTGAAAACTGCAAGGATTTACTGTGACAGAGTGAGGGGCCATTTTGATTCAGCTGAGGAGTAAGAATACAACCAGCAATGTGAAGAGGAATAGTTTTGTTATGGGTTTCCTGTGAGGGAAAGCCAAGATTGCTTCTCTGCCTTTGTTACTTCCTTTTCACAAAATGTAAGAAGCAGCTTGTGTGGTTTCTGATAAGGTAAACACAAATCCTGAGAAAGAAGAGATAAAAGTAGAAACTGTAGTCAGCAGGGGATGCGATAAAACAGGTTAGACCTATTTGAAAAGGTGAAGTTGCATCTCCCACGTGGAGCTACCACATTTTGGAGTTGTCTGGAATAATGTTCAGTTTTGGAAAGTGTATTTGGATATTGTTGAAGGAGCTGAAGGGCCCTGTGAGCCTGAACTTGCCCTTTGTTACAACTGTTCCAGTCTTCACTACAGGCTGAGAAATGCTCACGTAGATACATGCGTCAGTTATATGGCATTAAAGTGTATTTGGTTGTAAACAGTGCGTTAGGAGTGTGCGACCTGAATTAAAAGGATTAATAAATTGTACTGTTTAACAAAGTCTGTACAATGTCGTTTTTTTATTACTGTGAATGGGTTGTAAGACTTTATTTGTTTATTTTATTTAAGGCGCGGGTAACACGTATGTTTAGGAGTGCTTGGGGTAAGAAACTGATGAACGACGCGTGGCTGTGCTGCAATTTCACAGAATTTCACAGAATTTCTAGGTTGGAAGAGACCTCAAGATCATCGAGTCCAACCTCTGACCTAACACTAACAGTCCCCACTAAACCATATCCCTAAGCTCTACATCTAAACGTCTTTTAAAGACTTCCAGGGGTGGTGACTCCACCACTTCCCTAGGCAGCCTGTTCCAATGCCTAAATGCACCAGAGAAAATATAATTTTCAGATGAAGCTGACCCTAGTATAAGGCAAAACCGGGTTAAAGCACCCATTTCACTAGGAACTCCTACCCATCCCCGCGCCAGGCGGCAGCCTCCATTCCCCTGAAGGGACGGGCAGGGAGGGCGGGGCCGTCAACGGCCGCCGGCGGTGACGTCAGAGGGAGGGCCGCTCCCCGCCCGCCCTGAGGGGCGGGGGGTCACGTGACGAGCGGCGGGGGCCCAGAGCGAGGCGGCCGCGCCCCTTCCGGCGGGCGCTGCCGGGACCAGCGGGGAGGGGGCGGCCGGGGCCGGGGCCGGCGCCCGCCATCACCTCACGGCCCGACCCGTCCCGTCCCGCCCCGCCTCGCCGCCGGTTCCCCGCTCCCCTCCCCTCATGGCGGAGCAGCGCGCGGCCGCTGGCCCCTCCCTCCGCCCGCTCCGGCCTCCCCCTCCGCCTCCTCCTCCTCCTCCTCCTTCTCGGCGTCCGCGAGCGGCGGCGGCCGCAGGGCCCCTCCCGGCGGGGGTGTGAGGGGCGGCGGCAGGTAACGGGGGGGGGGAGGGGTAACGGGGGGGAGCGGTGAGGCGAGGGGGCGGGGCCTCGCGGGGGTGCTGGTGACGGGGGGCGGGGCTTGTGATAGGCCACGCTCACTCCCCATCAGGCCCCGCCCCCACGGGCAGGGGGCAGCGCCCAGGTGGGGCGCGGGGAGCGGGGCCGGGGCTGGGGCTGCCCGCGGCGCTGTGCTCTGGGGCCTGGACATATATATACTTATTTATTTATTTATTTATTTATTTTTATTTATTTATATATGTTACACGTTTTCTTCCTGGAAAGGTAGCAGGTTCGCTGGTAGGAAGCTGTCGCGCAAGTTCCCGTCAGCCCGGGTTCTGCTCTCGTCAAAGCTCGTCGGTCTTCGCAAGGTAAAATCCTGGCAGGTGGAAAGCAGGTTGCGTGCTCCTTGGGCACGCCAAGGGAAAAGGGGTGCCTGAAGAACAGATCTGGCGTGGACTTGCTGTTTCTTTCTCTATTCGAAACTGCCCGTCTCAAGTGCTAGAGGCGGGACCTCAGTGAGCTTCTGCTGGTTACTCAGCCTACAGAGAATGGGAGCAGTGCAATGGGTACAGCCAGGGTGAGGCAAGTCATATCAGTGACTCCTAATTTTAAGTCTGTTTTGATGGGCTTCTGGGAAACGCAGTCAGTACAGAGAGTATTGGCTACAAAGCACCCTCTGTAGTTACATTCAGTGAATGAATGAACTGTTTTAGTGAACATACTTTTCAAATTTTATGTTAAAATCTTCTAATTTATGATCATTCTTTTTATAGAAGGGAGTAAGTACAAATACAAAGAGTAAGATGTGCAGGAAGTTTAGGTGTGGAATCTTTTGTTGTTTTTTCCCAGTACCTTAAAATCGAATGCTCGCTGGTTTTCCTTTATTAATAGAAATCTGGTGTGAAGGAGTAAGTCGCCCTGCTGTTTAAAATCTTTAAAAACGTGTGACTTTGAACCTGTTAATGTCTTTTGCTTGGAGTACTTGCCCTGGTGCCTCTAACATTATGCTGTATATATACATGTGTATCACATTTTGTAAACACCAAATATTATGACACAACGTACTGCCTGGTCTATGTGATACATAAGCAACGTGCATCAGATTGAACGCTCATTTATCTTTGTTGACAAAGCTGGAAAACTTTACTGGGGTTAGACTTGCCATGCAAGTCCTAAATAACTGCTGGAGCATCTCTGGGTTCTGGATGTGTAGGTGCATCTTGGCCTTTTAAAGATGTACGTGGCTAACATTTCAACCAGCAGCTGTTTTGTCTTAATGGGATGTTATGCTTGTCCTTCCTGTGTTCTCTCGCCCTGTGTGTCAGGGAGATGTTCATGAGTGAACAGAACATGACTGAGAAAAGACTCGAATTAAAGAGTTAGCTGTATTTGTGGACTTAAGTAATCTTGCTAAGAATATCGGTTTTCGTACTTCTTTCCACCGTAGGAGTTCTGTATATGAACATCCTATCAAAAACTTAATATACCAAAGCCAATAATTAAAATTTCATATCACTTTTTTGTAATAAAGGTGCTTTAGCACCTAACTTACTGAACTGAAAGGACTAGGATAGTATTTCAGCTCAAATTCAGCATGTTGCTTTCAAAGGAATATCTTAGATTGCAAGTTAATTTCTTTGATTAGCGAAATGAAAAGCAAAGGGATGGAATAACTGAGGCTTCAGATCAGACATATGTAGGGAAGATAACAATGCTACTCTGTTATTCAAGTTTTTTAAACAGCGATTCTGCGTTTTTAAAGCATAGGTGAGACAACGTCCGCTCTTGTGTGTCATGCGTGAAAATGAGATGAGCGTGAAACTGTGGACGTAATTTTTTTAGCTGAATTCTTAAAATGCCAGTTAATACTCTTTTGAACTTACATCTTTGGAACCTCAAATTTGAAATATTTAAAAAGCAAATGCGTCTGGATTTTGGGACAAAATTGGTACGTGTAACGAGCCTTTGGAAGGCTCATTGTTGAACATTTATGTCGTTAGGGAGTGTTTCTGTTTCCTGTGGATTTATGTCTCTGGAAAGGAAGGAGGAAACACGTAATAGTCAATGTGTATTTGTTAAGAGCTTTTTGTGATTGAACCAACTTCTCTTCCGTGGAAAGACTCACAGATGTAGGTGCATTATTTCAATACTAGAAACACAAAACTTCTCATGCAGCTCTTACAGATCAGTGAAATTGAAAATAAAATACCGCAGAACAGTTCAGAAGGCTCAGGGTGGCTGGAGCTGGCGTAACCATTGCCGATGTCTTGTCAAAACAGACCTTTATTTTAAAATGCTTCCGTGTGAGTCATACCTGAACCTTGTGCTGGTTGGTGGTAGTGATCTGCCCAAACGACAGAGTAATTAATGGCACGGGGCAGGGAAGGGCTGGCGGTGACACGAGCCCATGCACTGTTAAAATTACTCAGCTTTTAGAGAGTAAACCCAGAGTTCTTGCAATTAGGTATTTTGTCTTACGTTTAGATTGTTTCCTCAACTCCTGAGGGCTGGTGGCCAAGTAGGCAAAGTTTCTGAAATCCACCCTGTTCACTTTTGCTGACAGTAATTACTGCTTTCATACAATGTACAGCTATTAGAGGTGATAATTAATTGTCTTTGGCTGATAATTCCCCCATAGCTTGAGCGTATCTGCTTTTAAATGGAAAATACTATTTCATCTCACAGTGTTACTGTTAGTGTTTCTGAACATTTAGAGAATTGATTTGTTACAGTAAATATTTAACATCTTCTGAGCACTGTGTGTGTGTGCGCTACTTTGGGGAGCAAAGGACTTTTGAGCGAAGAGGAATTAAAATATTTGTGTGTTTTAGACCAGGGACTCTGTGTCTTGTCAGCAGCTTTATTTGCCATTTACGATACTCCCCAGTTACATCAGAAATTAAGCAAATGGACTTTGTGGTTAATCTGGAGCTACTTACGTCCCACCAGTTTTTCGGAAAGCCTTTTCTCCTTGCCCACTAACCCTCAAACTCGGTAGGCTCCTCGTGCTGTTTGTCATTGTACTGTTGTGCTCTGAGAGGTAGGGCTCTTGATGTTAGATGATCCACAGGCAGATGCTCCTTTCTTTCACTTTATTTCATTCTGTTCATATTTCCAAAGATAATAGAGAGCTTTGCTAGATGATGTTCATGAACATCAGGTCCTCTTAGGTCCCCTTAGGTCCTCTTCTTCTCCTGAGACTCGGGGTTAGGATTCAGCTACAGGCTGCCTGAAACGAGAGCTCTCCTGCGCCTGCTGTCGCTTTGACTCTGCCCTGCTACACACGAACCCATCTCTTCAGAGGCAAGCCGGGCTCACCACGGCTGTGGACATCCCTATAAGCTGCAAAGGGAAGCATGGCCGTCCTGTCCGACCAGGGATCAGGCTGGCCACGTCTGTGAGGACAGCTCAGCCTAGAAAGAAAAGCTAGCACTAACCTATGTAAAGAAGTAGTCAAGATCAGAATCATTTAGGAGGTTAACAGAGCACTTGATGGGGAATCAAAATGCTTTTAATGTATTTAGGACTTGAGGGAAAGTAGCATTCATAGTTTTGACATATAGCATCCTTAGGGCGTTTTTAAGTCTAAAATCAGAAAACTGCCATGAGTTTTTCTCAATTGTCTGCAATCATATTTTTCTACTCCAAAGAAAAACAGCATGTGCCTCCTCCCTGGTCTCTGAGACGCAGTGGGTGGCAGGATGGGACTGACTAATGCTCTTCACCTCTGTCAGAAAAGTTTTTGTGTAGGTTACACTGCAAGCTGGAAGAAGAAGAAAAAAAAAAAAAAAAGGTGTTTTTGCCAGTTTGAGTCCAGTTTTAATAACAAGCTCCCCTAGTAGAAGTGCTCTCGTTAGTGACACAGCTGGAGCAGCGACTGCTGGAAGCACTTTGGCAGAGAGGAAAGCTCTGCAGGAGAGGTGCCCGCCCGCAAGCTGGTGCTGCACCAGCACCACGCGGCGCATCAGCTGCTGCTGAAGAGCTTGGTGACCAGCTGCGTGACTTGGGACCGCCAGAAGGGCCGGTAGGATGGTCACAAACATCTCCAGGTGCCTCTTCCTTGCATTAAAGGTGCCTTTGTTCTTCAGGGGACTGGAAGTCTGGCTTTGAATTAAAAACCAGAGAAGTACTTGATGCAGTTAGGAGGTGACTTCTTCCGCTCTGTCTCACGCTAGTCACTTGTCCCCTGTGGTTTTGTTTGGTGGCTGGCTTTGTATCATGCAAGAATCCACTTCAGTTTTTTTTTTTTTTTAAGTCATTTTTAAGTCATTAGAAGCTGAAAACAGACCTTCACTGCTTTTTTTTTTTTTTTTTTTAAATAAGATACTACTTTACAAACTAAGATACTTACGTAAGGATAATCAAAGAGGGCTTGAGAGTTTTGAACAGCAGATCTTACAGTGTTTTGAATTAGTGCCACGTTGAGCTCTTATGAAATGGGACTGCTTTCCTGCGCTTCTTTGTAGCCTAACGGGATGCAAATCAGAGGATCTGTGTTCAGGGTTAATGTGAACCTACCTGTGGCTCTCTGCTGGGCTTCCCTAGGGGTGCAGTGCATTAATCCAAGTTGGCAGCAGGAACATAGAGGGAAAGGCAGCATTGGAAGAAAGGTTTGTGAAGAAACAAGCACAGGAATGGGAGCTGTGAGCTTGAGTGGCAGGCTGGAATATGCCTTTATCGAGTGCTAGGCTTGCCCTGGTATGTCCTGGTGCTGCAGCGTGTTAACACTGGCGGTGTGCTCCTCCCCTGGAGTTGCTTTCCTGCCTCCTGTTCTTTGCCCCCTTTGCCTTCGAAATCAAAAGCTTGGTGATACGGCTTGCATCACGCACCGTGCTTCTGAATAGCTGGAAAATGGTTGCTTAGGGAAATAAATGCTCTTCCGAGCACATCTGTGGTAGGTGCTCCCAGGAAATAAAACTCTTATCTCTGGGTGTTTTCTTCCTTCAGACTAGTTCTCTGTACAGTCATAATTAGCTGTTATCTTAAAATCAAAGCCTAAAGATAATTTCCATTTGCCTCAGTATAGAGAGGTTAATCACCTTGAAAGTACTTTATTTGTTTTGTTTTCAGTTTTAAAATGATTTATAGAGATATTTGAAATCTTATGTATTATATGGAGGCCAGGATATCCCCACTACATCTTACCTCTTGTTATGTACTGCACTGAAATAAAGCTTTATTTTTAGGTAGAGGTTGAGTAAAATCTTGATCTCTAGTCTGAAAGTTAGTTTCTCCTGCCAAGCTGTACTTGGAGGTCTTGCATGACTAAATTTTGAGCATGGGGAGCTGGCTGAATGCTTTTCAACAGTAAACTCATACTTGGTACCATAGGTGAGCTGGAAAAATATTTCATACGCGTGTGGTAAACTCTTTGTACAGTGCATCAACAAATGGCTGCCTTCTCTTGTTCCAGATTGCCTGTTTGTTAGAGGATCAGTGCGTGTGCGTTCATTCAAGTTTGTTCGTGTTAGACAAGTTACGGTCTGATTAAGCAGTTCTGTTCTTTCACTTTTCTAGGGAGTTTCTGTGGAAGAGATGCTGTGGCTGTTCTCGAACTCTCTTACAAACTGATTTTGATGTAAGTAATTACTTGAGCAGTATCATCAGTTAGGTGGTGTGCTGGACATGATCCGTGTACTTAAGGAAAAGAAAAATAAATTGCACATCTTACAGTTTACCTTAATTATTTTTTTCAGAGAATTTTCTTGTTTGGGATTTCAGTTTTCGTGTTCTGGGTCCGATGCCCTCATATGCATTCAGACTTTTTAGTCACTCATCTGTGATGTAAGCTTACGCATGCTTCAGGGGTTTCCTTTTTCTTCCTTTTATTTTCCTTCTTTAATTTTTTTTCCCATAGACCATTCACAGGACGAGCCAGCTGTTGAGGATTTTTCTGCGCATTTATATTTCTCCCAGTTTAATCAATGTGTTTGTTCTGCTCAGGTTTCAGTGTTGCATCATCTCGTGTTGAGTAACAGGAGTTGTGCTGTTCCTTGATCAATGTGACAGTCACTCGTAGTTTACGAGATGAGCCAAACCCGTGGGAAATATGACTTCTGTATTGGTCTGGCGTTGGCTATGAGCTCCAGCATCTTCATTGGAGGAAGCTTCATCCTGAAAAAGAAAGGGCTGCTCCGATTAGCTAGGAAAGGCTCCATGAGAGCAGGTAAATACGTTTCAGAAACTTGACTTTTAAGTTTTACCGCTCCAAAGAAGATTACTAAACTTAAGATTTTGTTCTGACTCAGATACAGGAAACCTAAAACATGTATCTGGTGTTTTGTTTTTCTCCCTCCGGTGTCAGATACACCTAACTCAGTGTGTGATGCATACTACGCAGTTTGCATATAGCGATTGCCCTGTGGGGATGCTTACTGAGCTACCCTTTGCATCTCAGAGTCACATATGGTGATGCCCTGTGCTGTAGTCTGTTATTTAGAGCTGCTGAAAGTGTTTGGCTTTTCAGCCAGGAAGATTCTGAACAGTGTTCAGTTTTAATTATGGATTAATATATAGTACCAGTGCACAAAATGCCAATTTAGTGGACTGTTGTATGTATTTCCGGCTTTATTTGGTTGAACTGCATTTAATAATATTAAATAGCTTTCAGTATAGCTGTTACTATTTTGGGAACTGATTTTTTTCATCCTTTGGCCAGTGTACTTGATTGGAACAGTAAAATGCTGATTTGCACTAACTAGATTTTTATTTTTTTTTTATAGCTGACTCTGGTAAATGAGGTTCATATTTGAAATATCAAGTAGCAATTCTGTCTACGACAGGGAGGAGCCCAACTTAATGTTTTCAAGCTCTTAAAAGCCTCTTGCTCTAGCTCTGTATTTATCCTCCAAAGGCAATGAGTGATTGTTTTGCTAGGTCAGAGCTGTAAGAGAATACTGGCTTGGGTGTGCAATGAGCATGTGAATGAATGATCCAAGGGTGCTGCAACCAGAAGATTGAATCTGAGTAGTTTTAATTCAGCACTTGTCATGTCTGCTTGTAAAAGATGGTTGATCTCGAGTGAGATACATGATTCATGCTTTCTGGGTTGGAAAGGGGAAGTGTGACTGCACTTCACATACTTGTACGTGTAATCAACTACCTAAGCCAGGCATGTCTCAAGAGATATATAATTTGGTCTTTCGTGTCATTGCAATGAGTTGAAAGAACTGTTTTTTAGTGTAAAGCCAAAATGGTCATCCATGCCATTTTTAATAGGAAGGAAATGAAATAAGTACTTTTCAAAGTGGGCTGCAGGAGGAATCTGCGCATCAGAGCTTGAAGATAACTTTTAGCTATAAAGACTAAATATCAGAAGGCCACCCATGTTTTTATGGGCATGAGTTATGAAAACTATTTTGGCAGCGATACTGTTTGCTGAAGTATGGTTTTCATGGAGTAACAAGCATTCTTTCAATTTCAGGACAAGGTGGTCATGCATACCTTAAGGAGTGGCTGTGGTGGGCTGGACTTCTTTCAAGTAAGTACATTTTGAGATGGTGTGTGTCTTCGGAGCTTTTCATTGCTTAAACTTTGGACTTCCTGGCTGTAAACATGAAACTGGCTTAATTTATATTGTACCCTGTAACATGTTTGCTTTGTAGCCTGGTATTGCAGAGGTCTCCATGCAAAAGTTCATGACTCAAGTTAGCAGGTTGGGGAGCCACAACACAGCCACTCCAAAACAAAACACATCTTCTAAGTTGGCTGAATCAATTTTAGTATCTGTTGTAGTCCTCCAGTCTGTTCTGCTCTATAAAATAGTAATGCAAGTTTTTTTTTCTGTTAGCTGAGAACCAGAATTAGACTTTTCCTTTATTCCTGTACTGAATGTTCGTGTCTGAAAGAACACTTGCACTGATTCACAGGTTTATTGCATAAGACACCCTAACTTGTGTTGTTTTTTGTTTTGTTTTGTTTTTTTTCTTTCTTCTTATTATTACTACTCTGCAGTGGGAGCTGGCGAAGTAGCTAACTTTGCTGCCTACGCTTTTGCACCAGCTACATTAGTGACTCCTCTAGGAGCTCTCAGTGTTCTTGTAAGGTAAGAAACACTAACAGAAAGCAGTGTGATTTCAGAGGTAGAAGTTAAATATTTATTTAGAAATAAGTCACTGAGATAAGCAGTAATAATTGTGGTTTGTTCTTAACTGTGAACGAAAGGTGGTTATAAACATTGGGAGTAACTCCTAAGTTTCTCCAAATGTAAAAGGACTGTTCTAAAATGATTCTAGAGATCTGCACCTCAGTCTGCAAAAAGCTATCACCTCCATTTGAAAAATATGCTATATGCAACAGAGTAGTATTTTTATTCACAATTGAAGATATTTATCTTTTTAAAATCACTAATTCCATGTTTGCTGGTGTGTATTTTTTCTTCTTAGTGCCATTCTATCATCCTTCTTTTTAAATGAAAAACTTAATCTCCATGGAAAAATAGGGTGTTTGCTAAGTATACTTGGATCAACTGTGATGGTCATTCATGCTCCACAAGAGGAGGAAGTAGAAACTTTACATGAAATGTCCAACAAATTAGGTGATCCAGGTAAGACAAACGCTGGCTTGATCTCCAAGTAGCTAATGCAGAAAGATGTGTGTGCTTGCTCTTCTCTAAGCAGCCCATCGTTCCTTTGTTACAGTTTTATTACTGCTTTTTTTTCAAGTTCCAGGAAGACAGCCTGTCTGCTTCATTTTGTCAAAACAGAGATTTGAGTTCTGTGATGGAATTCCATAGGGTGCTTTGCATGATGCCAGTGAACTTCTTTGGCCTTGAACAAAGCGTTTTGATATGAACCACTGAGATAACAGTTTAAAGAAATGCAGCAGCACAGCTGGATAAATACAACTTTTACAAATTTTAACTCAAGTGTGTCAGTCTCTGTAAGCCCAATTTTGATCCCTCCTTAAACAAAGAAGGTTTGGTGGTAGATGTCTGCTGAGAAGTGTAATCCTCCAGGCTGCCTTGTATGCTTACATGGAAGACAGGGCACACACAAATACACTTCTGCAAAATACTGTACTTACAGAGCCAATTCCCATTTTAAACATGAGGAAGTGTCCAGCACAGAGACTAAAAAGATTATTTTAAGGAATGCCCTGATTGTTGGAAATCTGCTGAATGCAGCAGCCTGCCAACACATACTTCCTTAAAAGCAGTCAGCCACAAGCCTGGATCCAGTAGCTTTGTGCCTCTGTGAGGCTGTGTGTAAGGCAGTACAGCAATCTAATCCTGTAGTCATCATGCTGATAGAACAGTAAAGGTAATGTAATATGCCCAAATTTCATTATTTCAGCAAGGTCACTCTAAAAGTGTTTAACTTTGCTGTTGAAGGAGCAGTGAGTGAGAAGCAGCCTGATCTTTTCTGTGTAAGCTGAGCCAATCGCCTTGTTAACGTGTATTCTTGGTACCTCTAAGACGCTTTTGATCGTATATATCAATAACAAGAGTTGTTTCTTTTCCCCTCAAACACAGGTTTTGTGGTCTTTGCAACACTTGTTGTCATTGTGTCTTTAATTCTAATATTTGTGGTGGGACCTCGCCATGGACAGACCAACATTCTCGTGTACATAACAATTTGCTCTGTGATTGGAGCGTTATCAGTTTCCTGTGTAAAAGGTTTGGGCATCGTTATCAAGGAACTCTTTGCGGGGAAACCAGTGCTGAAACATCCCTTGTCTTGGATTCTGCTGCTAAGCCTTATTGTCTGTGTGAGCACGCAGATCAACTATCTGAACAGGGCTCTGGATATATTCAACACGTCGATAGTGACTCCGATCTATTATGTAATCTTTACGACATCCGTTTTAACTTGCTCCGCCATCCTTTTCAAGGAATGGCAGCACATGGCGGCTGATGATATTATTGGCACCTTCAGTGGCTTCCTTACTATCATTGTGGGGATCTTTTTATTGCATGCCTTCAAAGATGTTAATTTCACCCTGGCGAATTTGCCCGTCTCCTTGCGGAAGGATGAGAGAGCAGCAAATGGTTCTTTGCTCAGCACGTACGACTGCTTGAATCATGACGAAGAAAGTTCTACCTGTGTAGGTGAAATGCAATCCACTGAGAGTCTCTCAGCCAGGAGAAATGGAAGTCTGTCAGCCTTCTGAAAATATCTACGTGGTAAATAAGAAAAGAACAATTCTGTAACTCTGGATTATTTTTTTTTCTGCTGTGAAATGTCTGAGCTTGTCTGGAACCTCATGTTCTTCTTAACGGTACGTGTAGACAATCTGTATTTTTTTTTAAGTTTGATTAGTTTGGATCAGAATCACTGAAGGGGTTTTAATTTGCCTTATTTTTACTTTAAAAAATACTAAAATGACCTCAGACCACAGTTGGGTTTGTTGCTTAAGTTATGTGTAAATACTTTCATTTCACTCTTCTGTTTTCAGATGTATTGCACTAATGACAATTTTATCAAAAATAAATGGCTTTATTTCTGCATTGGTGGTAAACAGATTGCAGCGAAACTGAATCCTTTGTACTCACGCCCTGAGTGAATGCTGAGTGGCTGTAAGCGCACTAAAACTGGAGCTGTTCCAGCTTTAAAGCAGGAAATGGAAAACTACAACCAAGCAAGAGTAAATCCTTTGAAAATACTGCTGAACTAAAGCTTTATGTTAAACTTGCAGGCTTTACATCAACCACAGCAGCCTTACCCCATCAGCGTAACTGGGTGGCAGCAGCAGGAAGGCAGGAGCTTCTGCTTTGCTTGGCTAGGTAAGGCACTAGCACCAGCTGTCATGCCACCTCCTGCAGGAGGAAAAATTAGAGTAGTTAGTAGCACCTGAAACAGCTCTTGCCTTTTCTGTGAAAGGTTCCATCGAGGCTGTTTGGTTTTAGTACTTACTGATAAGGAGTATGATTTATTACCAGGAGCAAAAACAATCCAGCTCCCACCTGTGAAAACAACTTTGCTACTGTCCTTTGGTTTACTGGAGGAGGCGCTGAGGCCCAAAGTGTCAAGTAAGAAAACAAGGTTACTGAAATTCTGGGTGCACAGCAGGATTTGAGCTTTTAACTAGTTAAAAGGAACATGACACCAGCGCTGTTCAGCTACAGGCCACAGCCCTCTGAAGGTTGTGCAACAAAGCCTGTAACAGCTGGGAGTGGCAGGGAAGGGATCAGACGGTGGAGTCACAGAGCACCTGGTTGTCCCTTCTAGTAGCAAAGCACCACCCCAAAGAGCAGGTGAAAAATCTCACACTGCAGCACCTGTTGCTTTATGCCTCAAGACACTTTGGACTCCACACCCCTTATGTCTGATGACTGATTATTTAAAATGAGAAAGTTACACAATTTTTATACACTTTGTTTTTAGTGCAGTTTTTTTTCCCCACTCTCTTACCATCTTAATCTGGTTGACAAAAATAGTAAGCCACCTCTGAAAGCATGGAACAAACATCTCATAGGCCTAATGTCTGAAGGTTCCTTGACTAAAGGGAAAAAGGTTATGTTAGTATCTGTATTAATGCCCGTACATTTAAGATGTTAGAGATCAAGTCTCTTACTGCTGCCAATTAACCAGGAAGAATTATAATGTGCTTTAATTATACCACAGTTAAGTTATTTT
Organism: Aythya ferina; assembly: GCF_964211825.1. Lineage (NCBI taxonomy): Eukaryota > Metazoa > Chordata > Aves > Anseriformes > Anatidae > Aythya > Aythya ferina. The sequence goes on from NC_140296.1 coordinate 70,572,450, forward strand.
TAAGTAGTTCTTAAGCCAAAAACTAGACTTTATTACTTGAACATTTATGTACCACACAGCCAAGCTGACGCCTCAGATACGTGTGACTTTGTTATTCCTACACCAATTATGACCTAGCCCCTAGTTTGCTGAGGAATTTCATCCCATTTCTTCTTCAAAAATAGTTACCCACTCCTGTACATACACATCCCTTATTTTCTGCCTGCATCCTGTCAGGCACTTATTTCTACCCATTACTGGACAGTGTTGTTACTGCAAAACACTTGAAATAGCAGGAGAAAAGGAGCTGTTGTTGCTTACCTTGACTGAATAAGAGGGATGGGAGAAAAAGAAGTTCTTAAAGGGATGCCTTCTTGGTTTCACAGTAGGGGTTAGAAACACTGATGAAAGAACATCTCTGGGTAAAACCTGTACTTACTCCTTGCTGTCTGTTCCAACCATCTTAACTAACTCCTACTTAGCTTGATTCTGACAGCTAACTGGCTGTGAGACACCACCGAGCAGTTCTGGTAAGATCCCCCAGTAAGGAAGCAGGACTTCCTACTTCCAGGTGAACTGGATGCTTTAAAAGTCAAGTCTTAAGAGTTGCAAAGTTTTACAAACAATTTTACTGATGCAGTGTTTGCATAATACAGTTAAGTGTAATAAAACATTTTCTGCAAGTAAATCATGATTAATAATCATTAGAGCTTATGTACTGAGATAGATTACAGCTGATCAATCTATTCACGATTCTTGTAAGAACCCCTTACCACTTGTAAACATGTATTTTGCTAGACAGGTATCCATCTCCAGCCAAAATACAAGCTGTGTTAGAAGCTCTCATTAGGAAAAAAGTAAACAGATCCCATTGTAATCAATTAAAGTACTGCAATTAAAAATAACAGAACACTATCTGTCACCTCCATGTTAAATAACCACCACCTTAATTAGCCTTCATTTCCATTATTGCTGATCACAGAAAACAGTTTTATGAAGAGGAAAAACACTCGACTGACTAGAAAAATTACTCACAAAGCACCAGAGTTTGTTGTTCTGTGTTCTTTTTTGTTGTTTGTTTTTTTTTAATAAAGGCTAATTAAGCAATTATGCTCTAATACAATTAAGAATTGATTTATAAAAAAAATTCTACAGAACCCAGTTTCTTCCCCTCCACAGCCATTATATTGACAGCATAGGGGGAAGTTATGCCAAATCCAGTCTAACATAGCCACCTCAGTACAGGAATGCAAAGAGATTTCAAAAATGAACCTTTACACTTGCAGGCTTTTAATCAAAGTATACAAAATTTTAGTCTAGAAAAATAAGTATGGATTGTATACAGTTACTGTGCTTGGAGACTGAAGAGGACAGTGCACCACTCAAATGGTACAGGCATATTGAAAAACACGAGTAAGAGACCCTTTAAAATTGTTGGTGTGTTTTTTTTTCTCCTTTCTCATACTTCTAGCGTAAATCGGTGCAAAAAGTACTGTTAGGTGAGAAGTCTAGTTGCTGGCAAGGGACTGATGAATAGGAGGCTGGAAGCAGCGCACGTGTTCCACGGGTGTGCTCTCTCCATCCCCAGACTTCAAATACTTGTCCAAAATAGCAATTATTTCATCATTCAGAATCTGGAACTTGCGAATTCTTTCAACCATTTTCTTCAAAGGCTGAAAACATCAAAAAAAGTAAAATAAAAATCCACAGCATACAAACAGGAATTAGCTCTGGAGATTAAAAAAAAGACAGACAAAAAAAGCACAAAATGCTGACTTCACCACTCACAGCACTGTTATGAATGTTATGAATGAGTTTCCGTTCCACTGCTAACCCTGTAAAAAATTCTAGTTTTCCGGGCAGTGCTGCTTTTTGTACAAGAAAAGTAATTTACAACAGCCTGGTCATAATCTTCATGCATGTGTATGAGATGAGCAGTGTTAAGAAAACCCCATATAGCCAGGAAATTAGAGTTTTGACTGATCAGTCTTTGAACTCCAGTATTAGTCACAGCTTTTGTTCCTAAAACCCTTGTTTTCAACATTTCATTCTCAAAAGTGAGTGTTGCATCTACACGTGAATACAACCAGCTCTGATTGTTTTTGTTGCTGTTACAGCGAATAAAGACCAGCTGTTTTCAACGTACCACATTCTTTATAACTTCGTCTTTGCCATCGTGCTTTTGGACTTTCAGCAGGTGGTAGCAGAAATCCAACACATCGAAGCGCCGCTGCTGCCCCAAGAGCACAATGATCATACAGCCAGCCCAGTGCAAGCCGTCTCCAAAGCACTGCCTGAAACAGAAAACACGATGTTAAAACCACACTTCACCTAAAGTGTTCAGAAACACATCTACAGGAAAAGTTTAGGAATCAGACATATCAAAATGCATATCACTCCAGAATATTTTGGACAGTAAGCTAAAAAAATACTGTAAAACCTCTAGTAAATCAAATTCTCTTTTCAAAGATACCACAGGGGATGTAAATGGATGCTTAAATTTTCTACAATGTACATTTTCTACAATATACATGAACTCCCCCTTAGGCTCCAGCAGCGTTGCATTTCATTTTCAAAGAAAACAAAGGGGGAATTCAACACCACTATGCTCCTTTGGACTGCAGACACGAAAGGAAGGAAACGTTTTACATCGTTGCCTCCATAACTGGTCAGTCAAAAGCACTTGACAGCAGTTTTTCAAGATAAGGATACACCAAAACCAGCAAAAACAAGAATTCAGTCCTGTTAACTTTCACATGCTCAGCCTTGCTCTTGATTGAGATGAGCAAACACTTGCTAGGACTGTGTGCATGCATCCAGCTATTGTATTTATGTTCAGCTTCAGCAATGGTATGACTGCTGCTGGAAGCCATGCGCTGGGGCCTGTTTGGCGTGGGCTCATTCATCAGATGCTGCCAAGACAGAGGGTTATTTTCTGTAAAGATACAGGAGGATCTGTGTGCGGGCACCAAGAGCCCCGCTTCTGCACTGCGCTACCGCAGACCCCCGAACAAGCCCCCCTGTTGTAACGCCCGCGTCCCCTCGCACTGCAGGGAGAACAAAGCAGGGGCTGTGGGGCGCTGGCAGCCCCCGACACGTACTCCACAGTGAACTCGTGCGTTCCCACGGGGATGCAGTAGACGAACTGCATGGCGCTCCACAGGCGGTGGAACTCCACGCACTCGTCCACGTGCATCACCCCGTTGCTGGGCAGGGGCCCGCGCCAGATGGGGTCGTCCAGGAAGGAGCGGATCCGCGTCAGGATGACCTCGAACATGGACAGGCCGCAGCAGAGGCGTTCTTTGGTCAGCAAGTCCCCTTCCCTCGCGATTGCTATTTGCTAAGATGGAGAGAAACGAAGCGCAAAATCCTGGTTATACAACGCTTTCTGTTCACAGACCTCTTCAAGGTCAATTAAAAAAGTACCCTGTGAGCTAACAGCACGGCACAGTTTACCTAAATGCTCCGGTTCCCATGCTGCGCTCTACTTTGAAGCACACTGATCGGAAAATATGCAGTAGGTGCTCAAAAAAAAAAAAAAATCGAACCTATTTCAGTTTCACTTGGCTTGTTCTAGATATTTCTCCCAACTTTAAGTGAAGTCAGACTTCAGTTCAGTGGAAAAAAAAAATCAGAAAATTGTAAACGCTTTTTCAAGTAGGCCACAGCCATGCTAAGTAACGCTAACTGCAGTGACGCTAATTCTGTACCAAGAGTTTAAGAGGTTTTTGCCTGCATGGAGCCTGAAAGCAAAAAGGTGTTCAGGGGTCTGCTGCCAGTATGGGCAGTATCTTTGCCTGCACTCTAATTCATCTCTTGACCCTGCTGCCATTAGAGACAGGAAATCTTCAAAGACAGCAGAATGAGCCTCGCAGAAAGCCAGTAATTGGCAGTACGGGTTCGTGCTGTCCCAGCTGGCACCATGGCACTGACAGCTCTCCTCTGCAACGCCGCAGTGCCTCCCGCTATGCATTACGATAAAAGCAGTCCCAAGGCTTTGCCTCAGAGCACCCTGCTCTTCATTTTTACTGCTCACATCTCATAAACTGCTACAGTTTGCAGGGAATTAACATAGCCCTCACACTGACAGGGAAATATTTCTCCATTGCATTTGCAGCTTCAGCACTAAGGTTCTCCTTGGTCATTAAGTTTCCAGGAAAACGCAAATGAGAACTCATTTTCAGTGACTCTCTAATTTACTGGCTATGAGGGGAATAATTTGTTTTAGGAAGATTACACGCACAGTAACACTGATTGCATTTGGTGGAATTTGCACTTGGAATGCACAATCTGGCCCTTACACCAAGAGGCTATCACACAGCAACATACATAAAAGTTGCAATTTTCCTCCAAACCTGTCACCCCCACCACAGTTTCAAATATTTTAAACTTGTGAGCTTTAACAGCTTTACCAAATCCATGGCCTAATACAATTCTTGTTATGTGAACGAGCTGGATGTGCAGGCTGAATTTCTGACACAGCTATCAGCACTGTGTGAAAGACCGGGCTTTTTAGCGCCCAGAAGCTTCTTGAATTGCCTCCGACACAAATGAGAGATTACCTGTGGTGTTCCCAGTCTTTCAATGAGAGGGACTAAATGTAGTGGAGCGTATTTCGATTCTAGTCTCTTCATTTTAGCATCAAGCCTTTCACCCTCTGAAAGAAAAAAGAAAAGAGCACTGATTCATCTGAATCATTTAATGGATGTCCGACCATCTTTATTGTTACTCAATCTTTATTTTTACGCAATCTTTATTCAGTGCAGTAAAAAGCTGGAAAAGTTTTTATTTTAGTAGGTAATTTCGGTTCTAGATAGGTGGTTCAATGTGCTGTTAGAAAAATGCATTTTTAAATGTTGCTTTAAATGTTGCTTGGTATGTTCAAACAAAAAGAAACCAAGGATTTATAGTGGAATACACTTAATTAATTACTAGATTCAAGACGGAATATAAAGCTGTATTGTACTGCTGCTACTAACATATTTGACTCCCACTTGTACTAAGCCAACTAAATTGCCCTTATCATAGTTTAAATGCCTGCCTCTGGAAGGTGGGTTATAACGAGGGTGGCATTTATGTATAGCAAGGCTTAAAAAAGCAGCTGGCACCCACTCATCACTGGCAAGTAGGAAGTGTTCTCTGGCAAGTGGGAAAAGGCTATTTACAGTGGTCTAACAAATGGTTAGTTTTATGTACGGAAATGCAAATAGCTACAGAGAGGCTGAAAATATTCTCAAAGATTTTTAGCTGATGGGATTTCTCCAAGCAGAACGAATCAGCTGCTCTGGCAGTGAGAAGTGGGGAAGAGAGGAGACAGAGGAGCAGCAGAGGAAGAAGCAGAAAAGGGAGGGGAAAAAAAGTCACTTCCTAACGAAGGATAAGAAAGTAGATACTGAAGGAAGCAATCCTGCATTCACAGCATGCCAATTTAGTAAAAAAAAAAAAAAAAAAAAAAAAGCACACAAAAAGTCTACAGGGACCATTTGCATGTAATTCATCTGCTCATGGGCTTTGTATACCTTGTGTGATCAAGCCTATCCTATTTAACTGACGATCATATCAGCTAAACATGAATTTCTGAAAAGCCTCTCACCATATCCAAATTAAGGTGTTAATACTGCCCTGAATACCCCACCTGTTTCTGGCAGAGTACTCCTCAGCTTCCTCTGGTAATTAGCACTGAGCCTGGCTGAGGAGCACAGATTTTTCAGGCTTGAATCACTTAGCTCAGGTCACAAAATTAACAGCAGTGTCAAGGGTGACTGGAAATGGTTACCAAAACCAAAGCAGCAAGCAAGCGAAGTGGAAAGCGTTGCCCGAGGAAGTTATTTCCATTTAGCCCGTACCTTTGACGTGAACCCTGGGCAGGATGTTTTGGAACGGTGCTGCATGCAACAGGTCACACACCTCCTCCAGGGACTAGGACCAAAAGGAAACAAGAGGCACTTAGTAACAAAAATCCTCAAACCAGGCCAGATCACAAATCCAGGCTTCCAGAAGCGTGCTGATGCTGGAGCAGAAACAAACAGCAGAGGGCAGCCAGCCTCTGCCATAGCTGCCTGCTGGGCGCCCTGCCCACAGCAGTAAACCCACCGACAGTTGGATTTCACCAGGTTACCTCGGATTCACAAATAAACTCCAGCAGCTCTCCTCCCACCCCGAGCTGGCAGTTGTTAAAGGCCAGGATATTTATTAAAAAGCCTAATTCGGGATGAGCAGTTTCGGTGTGAAAGTGGCAGACGGCTCCTGTGCAGCCAAACAGGACTGTGAAGGATGACTCATGGCCCGGTTATTTTTGCCAGCACTATTCCCACAACCCATTATCGTGTCAGGCACATCTCCCAGCCAGGCAGGCTGAGACACGACAGCACCTCTCAGGAGCTATTTTATACCCTTAATCCTTAGAGATTAGGAAAGGAAAGGAAGGCAGGGAAGGCAAACAGATTATCTCCTGGTCCTTGGCTTCTGTACATTGGAAAAACTTGCCAATTTCACCCTTGTTTTTTGTGACATTACCACAAACGTCAGGGCCCGCTCTGAGACACGGCGGGGCTGTAAAGCAGCACAGCAGGCACCTACCAGGCTCTGCTCAATGAGCAGGCAGAACAGGACAGCGTTCCCCACTTCCCGCAGATTCTGAAAGCAGACAGTCTTCAGCTCTGCGTATTCAACGATGTCCTTCAGCTGATGGTGGAAAAACTCCAAGATACCTGAAATCAAAAGAGAAGCAAAAAAAAAAAAAAAAAGAGAGAGAAAAAAAAACCATCTCAGAAGATAGAAAGAAATTGTGTCATCATCACCCAGGTGCTCCTATTGTGAAAGCAGACAAAAGGCTCTGGTCGTGTGGGTAAGAGTCATACCTATCAGGACTATTTTTTCTCCCCACCACAAAAGCTCGCTGATTTTCTCACCTATTTGCCTATTCAAGGCTCTCTGAATGTGCCCGAGTGTGCTGTATCACAGCACAACAAAGCAGGGGTGCAGGTTTGGAGTTTTTTCCTCCATCTATCATCTCGAGATGTTTTTATTTACAGATGTGCTGCCTAGAGGGAGCTGAAAGGAGCAGCATTTAAATCATCACCCATCAGAGGTTGTTAAGTTGTAAGGCAGCGGTGTGCCGACCCGCTCAGCTGGCTAGATCATGCATGAGGGAGCACCTCGCTTCTCTGCTGGAAAAGCAGCTAGCGTAGGAGGTAAGAACACCATTTCCAGAAGCAGGATGACAGAACAGGGCTCTCGTCTGCTATTAGGCCTGTTCCAGCCTCTTGTTCTCGGTTCTATTTCTGTCCCCCAACCTGCTGCACCACCCGACGCGCTCCGTTCCCAGCTGTTGTTTTCCAGGATTACAGAAGCAGCAGGGAGCAGAGAGAGATACTGAAGAGAAGGGGAAGGCGGCTGGTGGCAGGCGAGGGCTCCGACAGCACCGCGGATGTCCAGCAGCGAGCTGCAACCTCACCAAACAATTAAACACAAAAATCACAGAGTCAAGCTCTGCTGGCGAGGATGTGTCAGGTCCTGCTGACAAGCACGCTCAGAACCTTGTTTCTGTCAGCGTTGCCAAAAGCTGTTAATAAAAACAATTACAATGACAATTTTCAAAGCCATGTAATGTACCTGAACATCTTTTCTGCCAAAGCTCTCCCAAACAAAGGTGAGGCTTCATGCACTGGTGGACTTCCACCTGCTTCCCCCACCCCAAAGAAAGGTTGCACGGTCCCTTGGTTTGGTTTACAGACAAACCCAGGGAACCCCAGGTTCAGGTGGCTCCTGCATGGTCAGCCACTGGTCAGAGGCATCGAGGTTAAAGCGATGTGCAGGGCAGGTGAGAAAGAGCATCTTCAGGCTCTTTGTAACTTATTTTCATCAGCATTTTTCCATCTGTTCGCATAAGCCTGGCCTTTTAAAAATGAAACCAAAAGCCTCAACACCAGTAGCAGAAGAAAATATGCAAAGCTTTCAAGTTGTATGCTACATAGAGCAGCTTCCACTACGCTCAATTAACAATTCCTGTAGGTAAATCTATACACACAAAGAAATGGAGGGGAGGCAAGGAAAGAGACCCGACAGCCCCCAGCACCTCCCCATGCACTCCTTGGATGTGGCTGACGAACCCCTCCTGCACAGGAGATGCGCCGTCAATATTTACCCAACAAGGCAACAGCTCGGGGGGAGCACACAAACATGAAATACACGCTGGAGAGCAGCTCTGCCAAGGAAATCCCTCGGATTCAAGCAGAGGAACTTGAGAATTTACAGCAGAGGAAGGAACAGTACGAGTAACCCACACACTTCTCTAGAAAGCCTCACGTCATTAAATTTAGTAACGAAACATCAGCAGAGTGCATGGTAAGGGGATCCAGAGCTGGCTTCGTTACAGCTCCAAGAGCTGTTTGTCAACAGAAAGTCTGCAGTAAACAGTGCTCCCACGTGCATTTAGTGGAGGGAGATTTCAGACCCAGCTCCAGCAGGTGAGCAACTAAACAGAAAAACAACTGAAAAGCTGATGGAGGTTGCTCAGTTGTAATGAATGCTGCGCTCGATTTATTCAAAGGAAAACACACTGAGATATACCTAAAGGCAATCAAGTCAGACCAGCACACACCAACTCCCCCTCAGGCTAAAAACAAAAGATTGATACAGCAGAAAAATGCTCACAAAACATTTTGACACTAGAGAAAAAAAAAACAAGGCACAGTGAAGGAATTAAAGGCAGCCCTACAAGTCTCTAGCGCACCTCAGTTACATGACTTAGTGTTTCTGTGGCTTTCTCTGGCAGGGAAAGGGCTTCTAAGGATCAACAGCTACAAGTCAAATACTTTCCTCATACCAAGACTGGATGCTGTTCTGGGAGGGAAAGTCCATCATGAATTTAAGTCTGGGTCATCGTCTGCTTGTAATACCCACGGCACGTATTCAGAAATGGATGGTGAACTGCCAAAAGGGCTGGGAGACTCCCCAAAACACAGTGAGTAACTACCTGCAGACTTCTCCACATAGTCCCCAAGTAGGATATTGGCTACACGAACAGGCATGGGGGTGTTTTTCCCCTTTAGCCTGTCTGACGAGTGGGGAGCAGTTTGGTGAGAAATGGAAGCTGAGGAGAAGGAAGGATGATTCTGCTGCTGCAATGGAAACAACCAGTGGTCACGAAGGGAATGGAAAACAGTAGGATCTTCAGATGCCTTCAATCCCCTGCCCAGCCCGTGGATTTCCTGGAAACAGGAAGTGTTTCCAAAGTGTCTTTGGAAAGTTTCATTCAACTGCACGCAACCTTTCCTCCTCCTCCTCAGTCTATTTTGTTGGTGCAATTTGTGAGTTACTGAACTAGTTACCTACACACCACATTCTTCAATGTTTGCTCCTTCTTTCCAAGAAGTCAATTTTAATTAAACCCGTCTATTCCTGCAGATGGAATGACGCTAGGCGTAATGGTAATTGGTCATATAATCCCAATTCCTCATTTACACAGATCCCAACAGAAGCAAGGCTGCTGATGTAAAAGGGATCCAGTAAAGTACAGAAGATTAGTCCAGGATTAGGCTCCATCGCTGAGTCCAAAACCTCATCTCGACAGCACTGAAACAGCAGATGTGAAGTTTGAGCTGTGCAGCCCGTACACTAATTAATTTAGGAAGTCAGACCAAATCAACACACGCACTGCAAAGCTGGCTGCATTTCTTCACTTCGGCCATCTTTGCTGTGAAACAAGCTCAGTTCACACCTAGAGACTCAAACCAAACACGTTCCAGAGCTTGCACCAATGCTGGTACCTGCGAGACTGGGTGAGAATTGGCTGTTAATTGCAGACCTCAAGTGTGAGCTAACAACAAACTTGATCTTGAAAATAATTGCTGGTCTAGCCGCGTTATGGTTCGTTTTCTGCAGAGCGCTGACTTGAAGTGAGATCTGCTCATCTGCAGCAGCAGAACTGTTCCCAAGAAACTGGTGCTACACTGACCTTTACTTTATGTTCGCTTTCCTCCACGTCTTCAAATGCTGTCTATGATTATTCCTTTGGCACGCAAGAGACATCATTAACTTTGCATTAACTTTCAACAGAAGTGTTCATGGAATTTCTAGCAGATACACAGATAGCTGGGAGTTATGATCAAACAGCCCGTGCACTGTTTATTTTGCTAGAAATAACTATCCCGTGGGTCTTCATGTCCACTGCGTTGCTCACTGCTCCTTCAAGACCATCTAGGTCTTCATGGTATGAAAACACCATTTAAACTTCTGCATTTTTTTTTGACAGTGAACTGGGATTACCTCCATTTCCATCAAGCGTAGACATTTGAAGGGCACCTCCAACACCACTGCCTTTTAAATGATTTCAGTGGCATTCCTCAGCTTTCTGTTTGCAACCGAATGGCAAGTTGCAAATCCAAAAGCAGACGGAAGCGAACATTGCATGGGAAGTTTGAGAAAGTTTGTCTTTGCTGAGTAAGCTGATACCAGAGCTCAGAAAGTAGCCTGCCCTTTGTTTTTCTGCAAGTCCCTCAACACTCCTCCTGGCTTTTCCTGCTTTTTATCTCCCCTTGTACCCAAATTCTTTTGAAAATCTATCTCCAATGGACGGATTCCAGAAAAACCTATGAATAAATTTCCTTCCTGTTCTTCCCCAAAAGGATTCAAGCCACGGTGTTCCACCAAGAAATTAGCTTTTATGTATTATTTTTTTTAAATAAGAAACGTGTAAATGCTGTACTTAGGTAAAAAGCCTGCACTTAGGCTACCTCCTTGGCTAGTTCATACCTTGCTGAGCTCATGGATTTTCTTTCAAAACTTTTCCCTGCAGGGGTGATGTGGCAGTGACACAAATCTAAGCCTCATCTCACAGCAGAGCTGACAAACTCCTTTCCTCACCATGTCTAAAGACATTTCAGAGTGGCAGGAGATGAAATGCTTGTTTATGAAAAGCAGGAAGGTTATATTCAAATATGAGAAAGATACCAGAAAATGTTATTTCCAAGATCAAAGCTCAAGTTTAAACTTTTTAAAGTCAATATTCCTCTACGCTTAGAGACTCTAAAAGGTCCCTTTAAAAATTCCTTATGCTTAATGTATTTTTAGACAAATATTTTTATGACTACAGGAGAAGCAAGCTCCCCTCTGCTTTAAGATTGTTTCTATGGAAACAAACCCATTGGCGAGCAGCAGTCCTGAACAACTAAAGCCACTGTCTGTAGCGAGAATAAATCCCTGGTCAGAAACCCACGGGTCTGGAGGGCTGAGTACGCAGAGCTCGCAGGATGCAGCCAGTGGAGTCCAAACAAAGCTCTCGCAATCAAGGTTGGAAGCGCATGAGACAGCCAGAGCACTGCTGAGCACACTTACATTGCTTTGCATGGGGAGAGCGGACTCGGGCAATTAATTCTGAATTGATGAATGCATGTTACGTTGAGACAGAGGAGAATCTACATATTTAATCTAGATGAGAATCACAGATTTGGCCTTTATGTGTAGGTAGTGGCGATTACAAAGAAGCGATCGGATGTTTTGGCAGCAAAGAAAAGCAGCAGCATCCAAGGACGCTCCAGAACACGCAGGCTTACTGCTCCAACCACTAAGCACTACTTCTGCAGGAGGCTTTGGGAGGCAGAGGAAGGAAGAGACAACAGCTGGCATGTACTTGCTTGGATTTTCAGTGCGAACCCAGTAAACAAGGCGTGGCACAGACAGCTGCAGAGAATTTAACAGAGGAAGGAGATGAATGGGATTCAAATCAAGCATGGGTTGAGCCTCCCCCTTGTGCACTCTGGCAGTTCCTCTCAGCGTGCCAGACCAAGGCTAAAATCTACAGCACGTTCCCATCACAGACAATGGTTTCTCTGATCAGACAGATCTGCTCCGAGGGCAGACAGCTCCCTGATGGAAAGGCTCCGGAGACAGCAACACAATCCTTCGGTGATGCTGCAGTCAGATGAAAACGCCCTGAGCTTCCCCACATGTTTTCTGTTTAGTATCTTCTGAAGAGTACAGAGAGAAGCCGTGACAGCGCCACAAAGGCTGGTCTGCCACTTCTTGGAAGAGACTCTCTGGGAAGTCATTAAGTGTTCTTTGCCTGAAATATTTCAGAACAGGAAAAATACACGTGCCAAGACAAAACCTGCCTGCGTGCCAGCCACAGGGGTGCTGAAGGAGCACACAATCAAGTGTTTTTTCCAGACCCATTCCAATTCTAGTTGCTAACTATCTTATATTGTAACATGAAGAATTACTCTGACCTCTCCCTACAGCAGGCATCTAAACATATGGTATATTTTTCCAAATACAAGGTCAAAATCACTCACGATCTGTACAAAACAAGAAAATTATGAAGGATTTTAAAGTGTTTAGGTCCTGTAGCAAGTGTAGATCGACTGTGTGAAGGCTACCATTACACAAGTCAAGTTTTTCCTTTCTTATGAGACAGGTTGCCTTTTATTCTTAGAAGAAAGTTTCTGCTTAGGTCCCAGGGCATCTCCCACCAAATACTCGCACAGGTGAGGATCTCCAGCAAGAGAATATAATCTTCCTAACCTCACCTGTAGCACTTCAGACCCTGGTGATGCATAACCTGTATTTGAGAATACATGCTGCTTTTGTGGTCAGGCCTTAATGAGTGGCTAAAAACCTCAGATAGGTTATTTTTATACTTCTAACTACCATGATTCATCCATTTCTACACTCCAGGGAGAAAAACAGGAAGGAAACACTCAGTAAGTCCTCGATTTCGTTTAACATTGGTAATGAGTGTCGAGCAAGCTGTGGGAAGCAGAAGAAACAACCCCACTCCACTTGGAGTGGCATTTAATAAACTTAAGCAACTCTGGAAAAATAGACATACTCAGGAGGTGGGTGGCACATGGAAAGATTAATTTGTGTTAATTAGGCATTGTGGAGGAGGAATATTTTGAAGGGGGGAAGCAGTTTCAGAATTTCAGCGAACAATGTGATAAAATACTAATTAGCCAATTATTTCCCCATAGTGGCAAGCAACTTTCCACAGCATTTCTTCTGCAACTGTCATGCCTCCTGTTAGGTGGCTAAGCTGCTCCCCGCACGTCCTGACAAAACTATTCTGGCAGGACCAGTTTGCCTCTCAGGAGCATCGTTCCTTTATCTTTCATAAAGGTAAAGGCAAGAGGGAATGAAAGCTTTTCCAGAGAGTCAGTGTGAGCTAAAGAGGCTAACTTGCAAAGGAAAAGCTCGCCATGCTTATGAGAAAGCCTAGAATTAGGAACTATTCTGAACATCCCAGCTCAAGTTCAATTATGTCACAAGGCTGCCTCTCTATCAACAGATTGCCACCCTTTTATTGCCCTAAGGACCTAGGTTTTAAAACACCATACAGTCCTTTATTAAGCACTTTCTGATTGCCCAGCTTTTAATGGCTCTTGCTAGGAAAAAAAGACTAAGTGCTAATTAATGGGACAAAGAAGAGGGAGGGACAGAGAGGTAGGCATGATCCAGAAGACAGTAATTAGTATAATCTCATTAAGGCTGCTATGGTAACATCAAACATGAACTAACCTGGAGAACCATACTCATGTCTTGGCAACCTGCAGATCTTAGGCATGACTTCCATTAGGGTCTTGACATATTGAAGAATCGTCCCTTGTAACTAAGAGAAAAGAAGTGCTTGTTAACATGTCAGCGTTACTAACTGAGAAACTTCACAACAATCGTGTTCAAAAAGCATGTAGATTGAACAAGGCCCAAAAATGATGCATTTAACTCTGTCAGTCATCTTCGAAAAAGCAACTTCCCCAGATGAATACAGTTGCACTGTAACGCAGTTCCTTCATAGGGCATTAGCCACTGGTTTGCCATGGGAGAAGTGGCAGAGCAGCTGAAGCCAGGAAGGAAAAAAAAAAAGTACAGGAAATCGCCATCTTTTCTTACAGGCCATCTCTATTGTCTGACCAACCTTTTGATTTTTGGTGGAAAAAAAATAAAGTTCATCTGAATGTTTTCAATTCTTAGTACCAGGTATGCCTGTAACAGCTTAACTTGGCATTCCAGACATACACACATACGTACATCTCCCTATATCTCAGCATTTGCCTCAAGCATCAGCAGGATACCTCCCCCCAGTCCTTTCAGCCTCCTTTATAAATGCCTAATCACTCCATGCTACCTTCAGTGAACTGAGATGATTTGCAAATAATAATTATAATCCCCCCCAAAAACAAACCAATACCCAGAGCAAGAAAATTATGACTGTTTTTACAGAATCATGGAGTGGTTTGGGTTGGAAGGGACCTTAAAGACCATCTAATTCCAACCCCAGGTTTCTCAAAGCCCATCTTTCCCTGAAGACGGTACCACGGCATCCCTTCAAGCAGGGTCCATTCTTTCTAGAATTTCAAAAGCGTAGGTAGAACATGGTGGGGATCACAATAGACAAGCTACCAAGTATGTCAAGTATGTGAGGGGAGATTATGAATATTACAGCTTTCCACCTCTTACAGCTGGATTATTTTGGCAGTGTGCTCCTTATAGGCAGCTAGGGCAGGGAACACAGGACCATTTCTGTACCTTAAACTTAAATGCATTATGGCTGTATGCAGATATTAACAATGCTGTGAACAAACAGCCCCTCAGTCTCCTTCTAGTTACAGATAAGGCCATTTCCAATACTAGATGCAACGGCTGTGTGGAGAACTTCTTCAACATCTGGTCTGAGCACTCTTCTAAATAGGCTTGACGCTATCCTCTGCTAGATCAAGCGTGGAGATTAAACCTCCCTTGTTATTAAGCGTCATCTGTCAATGCTGTTATTAATGAAAGCCCTGAGGTTAGGGAAGGCAGAAAGCACATTCCAGCTCCAGATATTCTGAGAAAGTAAATCAGTTCATTTGAAACATCTGTACTTTTCCTGAGTTCACCCAGGTCCTACCAGTGTGAGTCTCCCCAAACCCGAATCCAAGGTTTTCAAAACACTGCTCAGATTACCAAGGCACATCTATTACTTTCACAAGGCACTGGGTACTCTCAAATAGAGTTTATATTGAACCTCAGTAGTTGTAACACTTCAGTTTTACTCGAGATCTTACTTTCCTTAGGAATCTTACTTTCAATTTGCTTTTCTAAAAGTATTTCCTATCAGAAGCCATTTGGAATAGCAATACTGACAGACAATTGGCATACCAAGCTCTTGACGACTTTCAGCAACTCCTCCATCACCACAGCAATCCCCTGGTACCCAAGAAGCCTGCAGATGACTTTAAAGTGAGGGGGGCCCACAAAATTCCTGTAGTTGCTGTAGATACTGGAATATGCCAGATTCAGCGCCTAAAATGAGGAAAGTAGATTTGATTAATGAAAATTTCAGCTGACTGCATCTTAGTAATAAACTCACTTAGACAGCATTTTTAAGCATATTAAAAAATAATACTAAACAACAACTTTGTGTCTCACTCTCTATCCAGGAAGTTAAAACATAAATCTTCTCTTCTGTAAGACAAGTTTTTCTTGCTCAGCAAGGGAGTTCCTCTAAACAATATTTGTTAGCCAGGTATCCTCACTTGCCATTTATAGAGCCACGAAATTTTCCACTTTCATGTTTTTCTGCTTCCACAGGTAGAAAAGGCTGAGTAGTACATGAACTCAGAGCACAGCTTCTATTCCTACACAGCCCATTTTATGCACAAAACATCTTGAAAGAAGTGACTTCAATTTTCAGTTCATAGTGAGTGTTTTAAACCTCTGAGGACTCAATTAAAAAAAAAAACAAAACAGCCTTTTGCAGTGAGCGGACTCTGCAGCTAATTAGTAAGGATCTCTCTTTTTCAAACATCTTAGCTGTACACAGCATGAAAGCAAATCCAAGCCTGGGGCGTAACCTCATGGAAATTCTCCTGGAATTGTATAAAAAGGGTCAGGTGCTTGGCCATATTAACGTGTATTTCTTCAAAGTGAGCAGAACTATACAGACCGGTGCCATGCAGGGATTTAGAAACTGTTTGCTGGAGCATCCATCCTACAAGGACAGATTGTTCTGTCCTTCAGTCAGAACAATCCATTTTAACATCAGAAAAAAACTTTACTACTGTTACAGTGGTCAAAGGGTGAGGCTGTGGAGTCTCTGTGTCCTTGGAGATGTCGAAAATCTGATTGGGGATGGCCCTGAGCAAGCTCCTGGAGGTGCCCCTGCTCCAGATGATGCCCGAGGTGCCTTCTGTCAGCCTGTGGAGTCTGTTCTGAGGACAGCGTCCTCGTGTTGGTTTTGTGGAGGAGAGCTGGTTTTGAATTCCCAGCCCTCTTTTCCGTGCATGTAACCCAAAATAGATGCTGGGCTAATTATTAGCCTCCACATGCAACGCTCACACTCCTGCTGGATCCGAGCTGACAAAAAGGCTCGATTCCAAACAGCCATTGCTGGCCAGAAGCCTGAAGCCACAGTCCCTCACATACCACGTACCTATTTGCGTAGCTCTCCACTTACAGAAAGGAAATCTGGGGCACTGAATGGAATGAACACCAGTAAAACACTACAAAAACACTTGCATATAAACATCCCAACAGATTGAAGCATTTTATACACAGTTATCTGCCAAAAGGCAGGATTTCATCCTTCTCTTTGATGTTTTCGGTCAGGTAGGTCTGCACGTTAAACGTATCCAAACTCTTTCAGCTACAGCACCAAGAGTGGTTCCAGCATGAATAACTCGACGATACATAACAATAAGAAGTCAGCACACCTAAAAATACATCTCTCTTTAATGTAACCTTCGTGGAGCAGCACCTAACGTGGTCCACCTGTGAACACCGGGTTAGCAGAGCTTTGTGAACTGTGACGAGGGATTTGGAGAACAGCAGCACACACCTCCGGGATGCTCAAAACCAAAGCATTTAGGGAAAATGCCAGTAACAAGGCTGCGGGTGGAAGGAGAGGAGGGAAGAGGGAGGGAGCTCAATGTTTTTTCAGCTATGCTTGCTCCCTCCCCTACTTAAATGTAACAAAAAAAAAAGAGATGCTAGTTGCTGATGTCATCCAAGTGCTAGCATTAATCACTCACAGCATCACTGGTACAGGCACAGGAGCATATAACAGGGATGTGCTGGCACTACCCTGTCCAAGAAGGAAGCAATACAGGAGGAAAAAGACATTATTGTCCTCCTCTCTGCTCTTTGAAAACCAAGGCAAACGGCATCTTTAGACAACATGTGCATGAATTTCAGTAGAAGAGACGAAGAAGCCATGCCACAACCAGCACCGGGGAAAAAACCTGAAAGGAGCAAGCAGTGAGGATTCAATCCAGGGGGAAGAAAAAGCAGAGATCATGAAGCAAATAACTCCTGTGGGAAATGATACAGAACATCTAGTGGTTATGTTATTTTTGCATCAGCACCTGAAAATCCTGTTCTGAAAGCTGTGTCGGGAAGTGATGGTAAGTACTGACTTTTTAAAACACCAAATGTGGTTTCCAAACATTAACTTGCCAGTAATTATGTATCTAACAGCTAATGTTCTATAAAAAAATCAGAACCTATTCCTACTGTTACTAATTAAACTACTATTACTAATAAAACCCCAAACACTCTACTTACAAAATGCTGTGATGAAGAAGCTATGGTTTCTAGACAGTATTAAGGAAGTATTCTATTAAAAAAATATATATAATTTTAACTAATTGGAAGCTAACAACTACAAAAAGGAAACAAAAGAGTAAGTAGAAATGCTGATTGTACTAATGTGCCTGATTTTAATATTTGCAGGTGTTGGTTAGATGTCAAAATGTCTGTCTAGTAAGTTTATGTGATAGCAAACTCAGTTTCTTTATCCTGTTGCTTTATCAAGAGTGCACTCCTAAATAGACCATGATTAGAAAGATCAGTCCTAAGGTTTTGTATTGTAATGAAAATAAACATACTGGGAAGCAGGGAGAAGAGCTAAGTACAATCCAAAAGCCTTGAGCACCAATTTTCCTACTTAATGGGAATTATTAATGCAACGCAACTATCAAGGTCCCAATAAAATAACATATATTTTGCCAGCCTCCCATGTAGTGTAAAATGCAATTAAAGCATTACAGAATAATCTCAAAACATATTACAAGCAAATTTTATGAGCTTTCTCCATCAGGAAATTGTTATTTAGCCAGGAGACTTAACATCTTAACACTGATCATCACAAAACACAATTCATTTTTATACTGAAGTCATAAACAATGAAACACAGTGCTACTGCTGGCATTTACGTACCCAGAAAAGCAAGGAACGTTCACAGTGGAAAAAAACTTTCACATGACTGCCACTGGAAACCGAGTATTAAACCAAAAGACGATCAGACTGAATTGCTCAGGGAGGCTCTTCTCAAGAAGTTACCTCCATAGCAAAGCAAAAACCAAACCTCCCAACCAAACGAAAACACCCACTGGCTGTTATTAGTATTTGTTTTGTTATAAAGGAACAATTTTAATTAAAAGTCTACCAAGGCAGAAGCCAACTTTTTTGTCCCAAAAGGAAGCTATTCCTTAAAAGGAGCACTTAGGAAACTGCACAGAAACTGCGATGTTTCTACGCACTGTTTTGTTTTGCAGTTCCACCTAAATGCAAATTCCTCTTGAGAAAAATACCCGGTGCTTTATTCTGGGGGCTGCAGCACTTGTGCATGCAGCACGTATGCTGAAAATGACAGAGGCAAACTTTGAACGAGGTGCTGAGGGCCAACATCCTCTGATTCCCCACTGTATGGGCAGAGCAATCTGAAAATGCCTTGGTAAGGAAGCGGCTCCCCAAATCCCAATCCTGCAAAATACACCACCTCTCGAGGAGGCGGGATACAACTGAGATGAGATACAACTGATCATCTGGGCAGGCAGCAGCTCTGGCTGAATTTCTCTACGTGTGTTTTTAGCCTTGGCAAAGAAATAGACGGTTTCAAGCTAAGAGAGCTGTTTCCTAATGAACTCAATTACTTTTTTTTTTTAATTACAGAGCACCACGATCCACGCGGTATCCCCAGCAGCACAACCTCTCAGTTATCTCCCTGGGAAACACTAAGCTCCCCTTTCTGAAGATCCCTGCTGGGAAAGGACCCCCCGAGCAGCTCAGCAATGGGCATTACCGTCCAGAACATCACCGGGAACACGGCGGTGGTGATCTGGCCCCAGCTGGCCAGCTGCGCCGACAGCTTTTACAGCGTCATGTACCACCCCAACTGGAGGAGCACGCCGGCCAGCTACTCGAGGAAGAGCTTCCAGAAGGAGGAGAGGGTGCCCGCCAGCCGCTCCTCCTTCGTGGTGGAGAACCTGACCCCGCTGACCACCTACATCCTCTGCGTCACCTGCCAGTCCGCCAACCCCTCCAGCGACCAGTGCCGGGTCTTCAACACGCTGCAACGCGACCCGGCGTCCGCCGGCACCGCCAAGAAGGAGCTGGCGCTGGGCATCTGGCTGGCCAGCAGCCTCCTGCTCCTCGTCATCGCCGCCGTCCTCCTCTACGGCTGCCTGCACCTGCTGTGCCGCAGGAGGCGCGAGCGCCCGCGGGGCCGAGCCGGCTCCGCCGAATGGGACCCGGGGAAGACGTGGACCAAAAGCGCAGCGGGAGCCTCCAAGGAGCTCGGCGTGCAGGGCAGAGGGAGGAGGGACAGCCAGGAGGAGCAGCAGGAGGGTGGCATCCAGCTGGCCACCATCATAGCCAACCCGTCAGCCTGCCAGCAGCCCTGCCGGCCCGTGGCCGAGAGCCGGGAGCGAGCGCCAAGGGCCGGGCCGTACTCTGCCATCAATTAGAAGCCTTTCGGCAGGGAGGAGAGCTCCTGCCGCTTGGGACATCCCCATCCTTCAACCCCATCGTGTGCTTTGTCACCACTCGTGACAGGGCTGCTCGTCTGTGCCTGCTGCCCTCACGGCCCCGTCCGACGCCCTCGCACTGCCCCAATACTCAGAGGCAAAGGTTTGGGCTGCCCATAACTCTCTGCTGCACTTTGCTGCTTCAAAATGCACTGAAATACCCTGGGATGTCTTACTTGGAGCTCTTCAGCACCCACCAGAAGCTCCTTTCTGCACCGCAGTGACTCCCTGTAGAGGCAGCAGGGCTCAGAGAAGCAGCTCCCGGTCCTTCCTCCTCCCCCCCCTTCAGTTTAGATAATAAAACTCATCCATCAGCTGCAAGTTTCTGTCCAACCATACCGTAAGTTTTGTAGGACCAAGGGGGCAAGGAAGTAAAAACACGCCAACAGGCATTTTATTTTGGTACCAATCCGATCTGCTAGTCATCTAACTGCGCCTGTGGACGTCACGGCAAGAAAAAGCCCTTCAGACAGAAATCTGTTCGCCCTGGCAAAATGATGCATCTTGTCTGGCTTGTGTGTGTAAGTCACTCTGTCTGAAATCCCTGAAGTGAATTTATGTTCCGTAAAAACGTAATAAATCTCACTAACGCTGCACGATGTGGTATTTCTAAAAACCAAGAGGCACGGTGACTGCGGGCCTTGTGGAGTGCTATCAGCAGGAACCTACACATAAAGCCAGCTCTCACTGACCCGGCTCCTGCACCAGGAGCAGGCTGGGCAGCTGCCCCCACTGCCACTGCATCTGGCAGCCCAGCTGGCGTACGAGCTCGGCAGGAGAGCACAGGGTGAAAATTTCACAGCAGGCAATGGGGCTTTGCAGCTACCGTGTTTGGGCAACACTTACCACAACTGGAGAGAGACCTCAGCCCTCATCCTGCTAGAAATGCAGGAGCTGACCTCAGTCTGATGCGTCTTTTTTCCTCCCACGATAGGTAAAACACGCAGAAAATGTGTGCCAAATGAAGGGTAAGCGTTAATTTTAGGAAAAAAACTTCCAAAGGGATCTTTGTTAAGGCAGCAGTAACACCTTCTCCACCCCCTGCACAGCATTTCCTCCAGCTGCCAAGCATTTCTCTTTGTCTTACAAACTAATCTCAAATAAACTGCGAAGATGACAGCGCTGCGCTGCTGTGATTCATAAAACAGGTGATTGATGAAACGCCCTGAAAAACTCTCTTCAGAACATGAAGGCAATATGACAGGTTGCCTTTCCAAAAGGGGTAGCTGGGGAGGAGGGGGCAGAAAAAATGCTTTCAAATGGTCTTGTAATTAAATTAATAACACTCCTCTGACCAGGAGTTTGTAAGAGAGCGAAAATATTGTTTTAATGTTAAAGGTACAGAGCCAGGAGACATAAATTCTCATCTCTACCAACATCTTGGGCCATTGGAAAAGACTTTATTTTTCTGCATCTCTGTTTCTTGCTGTGGATTTTGAGGCAATCCTATCCATATATTTACACAGTATTTGTGTATTATTTATACACGTGTGTATCCCATACTGAGAACACAAGGGGCAGCTCAGTCTTAAAGCAGCTTTGAGGAGATTTAACTCCTGAATGTACTGTTTAAGCACAAAACGTGTTCATGTGTGTGTGTTTGCGTGCACATCATCTTGAGAAGGTAAGGAGCTAAACATGGAAGTGTTCCCAGGAATGGGATTTCCTTCATCTAAATATAAACCCATTCCACTCCGGGAGTTTACTATGCACTGCTTAGATAAATACATCATTTCGCAAGCAAGGGGTTGTCTTGCTCCCACCAGAAAAGAGGAATGCACACAGAGTGTCATTTAAGGACTTCTGCACTGGTTTTCAAAATCATTACACACACACAGAGCTACGGGATTCTTCAACTCTTGCTCAAACATTTTATTACAGATCTGTTCGGGCTCCTTCTGGCAATCCTGTGTTTTGGTAGTTCACTGTCCAGTTTTAACACTCAAATAATAAAGGGCAAACATTTGAAGTGACTGCTAAGCTGATACCAAGATGCAACATGGTGCCAAATGCTGCTTATTTGTGCACCAGCAGCAGATAAACATAACGCAGAAGACAAACAAACGTGAAAATGTTTGAAAGATGTTTTTTCAAATCCCTAGAAGAGGCTCTTTGTTACATATCCACTATTATTTTATGCCTCCAGCCCGCATTTCCAAATTTCAGTCTGCTGACATTCATTTCATTTCGCTAATCCTACACACATTTCAACAGAGTAAAGGGATTTCAGCGACCACACTCAGTGAGCTTTCAAGGTACGCCAGCTCCCTTAGACAGCTGACGAGCTTCTGCAGGCAAGCTCCTTCCTACCTGACAGCTCTGCTCCCATGCTAGCCAGGAGAGGTAAATCGTGTCTGTGGGCTTTTGTTTTGCTAATCAGATGGAAATCACCCTCAGAAAATTAGAGGCAATAGAGAATGCGGACTCGACTGTCTACGATAAACAGGAACACAGATTAACACAGATCACATGCTTTGAACCATGTAGAAATATCTGACATGTGAACCTCTTGAGACCAACACTAAAAAAAGATCTTTAATTATTCCTAAGCAAGCATTTTGCTTGTGCAAAAATTCTGCACAGCAAGTGTTTAAGCTTTACAATCTAGTAGATGCATGTATGAGTGTGTGCCTGCACGGGAAACCACCAAGCCATTGTCTTGACCTAAATAAACACCACAGATTGCTCAAAACCAACCCGCCAAGGTTCAATATGAAAAGAAATCATTCCTTGGCGATCTGGCCAATACAAAGTGCTTACCTGGATATTTTGAACAGTTCAAGAAATCCAAAAAAGAATCACAGAATCACAGAATTTCTAGGTTGGAAGAGACCTCAAGATCACCGAGTCCAACCTCTGACCTAACGCTAACCAGTCCCCACTAAACCATATCCCTAAGCTCTACATCTAAACATCTTTTAAAGACCTCCAGGGATGGTGACTCCACCACTTCCCTGGGCAGCCTGTTCCAATGCCTAACAAAAGAAGACAATAAAACCAAAAATACATGGCTACTTAACGTTCCCCTATTATCCATACATCAAGGCAACTGAACAGTGTAACAGTCAAAGGACTGAAATAACACAGACTAGATGCACTCTGTGACAAGCCACCTATATAGTGCAGAGAATAATGTCTCTTAATGATATCACACTCCGGAATTTGTAGCACCCATCATGTAAGAAATACTATCAGTTGCTTGCTACATAAAGCAGAAACGTCCTCTTCAAATTCCATTCAGATAGCCTCAACTCTAAAACACACCAGATTCAAGAAACACTTAGAGCCACAGGGTCAGAAATATTTGCTACCAAAGGCATATTTAGTTACTGAATTTGCTCCAGAAGTGCACCTTAGAACCCCTTTGATTGCTCCCGCTCATAGCAATATGGAAAAATAATCAGATTTCTAAAAATGTTTAGCTCTCAGAGTAAAGGTTGCTAAACTCATTTTAATAATGTAACCTGACTGATGAGAAAAAAAAAAAAAAAAAAAAAAAAAAGGTTCTCCAGTAAATCCTCTCTCCCTCAGCCCACTGTATCATCACTTAGATAAATTAAGTCAGCAATCTGTACTAAATTCAGTGGGCTTTTTGCTCTTTACACAGCATCTGGTGAATTCCCAAAATAGTAAAGAACACAGTAACTCTAATGTAAGAGAATCCTGTTTGCCTATATTTTACTGTTCCCAGTTGGAGAACAGTTATATAAAAAACCATTCACAGGACCAGACGATCGGGTGTTATCGTTCCATACTACAGAAATGTGAATCCTTTTCCAACTCTTCTGCACTTTAAAGCATTAAGTTTTACAAGAGCAGCAGATTCATTAGGACTAAAATTTGTAGCTTCACAAAGCACACGACTGCAAATCACATGCGCTTCTACTGGAAATTTGCATAAACCTTCTAGGTGCTCCTAATTTCCAAAGCAAAGACGAAGCTGATACAGAATCAGGAGATGAGATGGCCAGAAGGCCAAGTTCATCAAAAAAGACTGACATCCTCAGGTTGAAGACTCCAAAGAAATGCTACATTTTCTTTAAAATAATTTAAGCACTTAACATCAGATAGTTTAGGACAGTCGGTCGAAATTGTACAATTTAAGTCAGGTAATAACTAAAGCAGCTTTTCCTATCTGCTCCCTTTTCTCCTGCTCTCACAATCTCCAGCACTGTAGCAAGGGAGCAGCTGCACCCAAGATGGGCTCTCATTCTCACTCCCCCAGCTGACTGCTCTTTTTTTCCAAGTCTGCTCTGACACTACGAGCAACTGCAATGCAAGGTGGTTGGGGAAGGAATTATTTTTAGCTGTGTCAAATAAGACTAACCATCAGACCGATCGCTTACACTCTGGCTAAAACATATGGTGATCTTCACAGTAAAATCTGAAAAAAGTGCATGTTGAACTGAAAATAGTCACAAACTGCATGCAAGTCCCTTTTTAAAAGCTTTCACATTCCATAATTTCTATAATTAAAGTGATGCCTTTAAATATTGGCAAACCAAAGGGAATGAAATCCAACCTTTGATCCGTACAGATACTGGGGCTGTGCGTTGGGCTGCTTATCCCTCTGAAACTCCTGGGAGAACGGCAGCACGGTCCGAACAAATCTATGAAAACAGAAGAAAGAAATAATTATTCACACTTCGGTTATTAGATGTGTGCCTAACGTACCTTGTTAGCCTGTATATTGCTGTTTCTGTCTACATCCAAAATCAAAGCCAGAGACCAGTTGCCTTTCAGACCAACCTTGGGAACAGGGAAGCGCACAGCCTGCGTTGCCCAAACGCCTGGGCACAACTCAGCATGTGATTCTCCATCACTTACAGGGACCCCCTTCTTCCCAGTGCTGCACAGGGTCCATTTCCCAACAGTGCTCTAACCCAGCAAAAAGAGAAGCACCCAACAAAGCACCAACAGCCTCTCACAGAGTAAGCGAGTTCCTCATGCTTCTGAAATGAAGCACTTAGGAATAACGACAGCTTCAGATAGCATTCCTACTAAATGGCTGGTTTGTGCTTGTCTCCTCCTCCCCTAGAAACTCACAAGAGGAGAAATACTTCAGGTTAATACCTTAAAAAAAAAAAAAAAAAAAAAAGGCACGAAGGGTACAATCCTTGTAGCAAAACAAGCGTTTCAAACATTTCATCCTACTTTGCTGATGTTCTAACCCATGTGTAGCAATACACAGCACCTTTAATGAAGAGCATTACCTCTGTATATCGTAAGGGGAAGAGAACTACAAAGAGGAGGAGTTCTGCAAAAGATGTGATCAAACTGTCCCCTTGTATCTGAGAAGCTGCTTATCTGGGTCCTCTCCTGAACAACTGAGCTCTGACAGTGTCGGAGAACCACACAATTCACATTTTACAACAGTACAGTTTTGGTGGAGAAAGAAGTTAATCAACTTCTACAATTCTCATTCTGCTTTCACTTTGCTCAACCAAGCAAAATAACTGTGTGTGTGGGGAGAGGTGCCTGTGGGTGGCTTATTTATTTTTTCTTTTTTTAAACCTGGCAAAAAGGATCTCTTGGTAAATGTTGCAAAGCTGCAGAGGCACAAGGAAGTGGGAAAACAGTCATTTAGGAACTGTATGCCAAATATTTGTATCAGGTCAAGCTGTTGCAACTGATAGCTGTCTAAACAAATTGCATTTAGGAGGAGGATTCAGGAAAGGAAATTTGTAGTACAGTAAGACATCATAAGATACACTTGTATCCTAATCTGGTTTTGTTTTAAATGTTTGAATTGAATTAACACACAAAATAAATGACTCACTGAGCATTCTTCCTAGAAAGTACTCTTTCTGCTTTTAAATCAGAAATTCTGCTTTTAAATCAGAAATTTTCAAGCTGAAAACTGGCACAGCCACGCTAAACAAAAATGGTTTCACCCAAACATGTATAAATTGCACCATGCTGTTTAAAGTTATTTCCATTACTTTTCTTCCCCTAAGTAATCTGAATCATTCTTCTGAGAATCTACAACTTCGGGGCAAGGTTTTCTTGGTTTTTTAATCCACTCAAAACCAGGCATGCCAACTGTTTCACAGCTGCTTGTTTATACGTATCTTAGCCTTGTCTTTCCAAAAGTACTTATACTTTTGTCCAGAAAGTGCTTGCATCTAGAGCTTTTGAAGATGAACATCTATGTGTATTGGTTTTGATACTATAAATATTAAATTTTTTAGTTAAACCTCCTTATATTTAGATTTCCTCAACTTACAAGTTCCCCTCCTCTCTCCCCTTCTCTCCCAAGGAAAAGAACATTTCAGACTATAAACTGGGGTGCATCCCATGACTTTGGGAGCTGCAACTATTTTTCTTTCATTTTTCAAAAAGGTATTATGAACATATTTGGATTACTATGCCATTAGTGTCTGAAGACAAAGTCCCCTTAAGGGACAAAATAACCTTATTTGTAGACAAAATAACCTTAAAAGTTTCTTAAAGATTTGAAGTAAACACAAACTTTATACCTTCTTGAGGGTGTGAAGGAAAGATGCCTCCAGGAAGGAAGAGGTTATGAAAAGGAAGTAGGAGCAAGAGACAGCAAGACACTTCTTTGGTATCTTACAGAGGAGCTATGACTAAGTACAGAAGAACCAACAGGGAAAATAGGCTGCATCGTTCTAGGAAGTGTGTGACTAACGCCAATATATCACTCAGATATTAGACATTCCTTCCCACTGCACTAAAAGCTTCAGAGAAACTTTTACAGTTCAGCATCACCTGCTCCTCTTCAAACTTTTTCAGTGTGCAGGTATGTTTTCTTTTTGGCATCCTGCAGGCTGGCTTCCTCCTGCTCCTCCTCAAGAAACAGAAATATCTCTTTCAGGGATTGAAGAATTAAGCTCTTGGAATACCAACAATAAAACTAGGCAAAATTTGTACTTTCCCTCCAATATTGCTGGCTGCAGGTTTTGGCATGTTACGAGATAATCATTTTTAATCATTGCTGATGATCTCATAGTAACTTATTTTAATCAACATGGGTTGTAAGCAGCCAAAGCAGATTAAGCGATGAAAAGCCTCCTGGCTTACCAGAGCTTTGCAACGATTGCTAAAGGGAAACGTGAGCCCCAAAGTAAACATTTTAGGGATGAAATAATTTCATATCAGTGTTTCTGGGGTGCCTACCAGGAAGGAGTTCATAGTGAGCACTTCACAAGCTGACTGCCAACATTTCTTTAAGAAAATAAGGAGAAACCTGAGAGGTGCTGCTTTGGTCAATGAGACCATTTCCTTGCTACTGCAGGCACAAGAACAGGCAGCCTCAAACTTTCTGAACTTCATCTCACAGTGATCATCCACATCCTCTGCTGTTTTACAACCAAGCCTTTTCTAAACAGCTGGGAAGACTGGTAAAGCGGGTGCTTGTGGGGTGGAGTAGAGGGTGATGCGAGGGAGGGTGAGAAGATGGACAGAATTAGCACTGGTTAACACTCAAGGAAGGTGCTACTGGAGAAAAAGCAAACAAAATGAGGTGTATATTTAGCTAGAAAAGAAAGCTTTGGACTTTGGGTAGTTGCAAAGACGCTTTGCCTTAATCTTTTTAAACAGCAAATGTCAGATTATCATTCATGAAGGAAACACAAACATTCTTGCAATATTCAGGGGAAAGAGAGAGAGAGAGAGAGAGAGAACAGGAGCCTAAAAACTGAAGCACAAGGAAACAACAAGATGAAAGAGTACGAAAGAATAATGGCTACCTAAAACTCTATCCGTATCCCCATTCTTTCTGGCCTTCCCTCCTGGCAGAAAGATTTTTTTGTTTCTTAAAGCAAGAGAAGATAACATGCTTGTCAAATATGATGGGCTGTTTGACTACAACCACCCTGCTTTACATCAGCCTACACAACAGCACCATTTGGCTCTTTGTAGCAGAAACTAGTCGTTTCCAAAGCCAGTGCGGCTTTTCAGACTTGCTCCAGCAGTGTCTGAGAGGGCTGGAAACTCTTCTGAGCAGTGACAATCACACGGTATGTACAAGACAAGACAACAGCTGTTATCTTGTGAAAACTAGTCTCAAAAGAAGTATGAGAGAGAGAGAGAGCTTGTGAAGGGAAGGGGGAAGAAAGGCTGGAGGTGGGGTAGAAAGGAAAAATTGATCTTTTTGTTCATTTGGTAGTAACTTTGTATCCTCACAAAAAACATGACATCTTGCATTTAAAAGAGTGCTATACCCATGATTTTTTAGCAGAGAATACAGATTTGTAGTTTGTAACATTATAATGTGTTGAGAGGAGTTGAGATGAGTGAAGCCTGACTACTGTCTTGGGAAGCTTGTATTAGTGCTTCAAGGAAATCCAGAAAACCCTCAATGCAAATAAACACCCAGGTTGTCTCACGCTCATCTCACTCTGTTAGCCCTGAGCACAAAACATGCTATCATGGAAGGAAAAGATCAGCTCAGGATTAGTAAAGAAAGAAAACATGACAGAAAAGGGAAAAGTGACTAGAAACACTGGAAAAGGAATGAAGAAAAGTCTGGGAGCTGTCCTCAGGCCTTTTGACTCCTCTGGACAGTCCCAGTCCTCCTAACTCCGCAAAGATACAGGAGAATGAAAAAAGTACAGATCTGGGCATAAGCGTGAAAAAGACTCATGGTGCAGAAAGACCTTTGGCTTAGAAAAACGTACAACTGAGGGAAACATGAGGAAAGATCCTGAAAAAAGAGTCCCAGGCAGCACAGAAAAGACAAGTGGGAAACACTCGACATCCACGTGGCTGCTGCCAGGGTCAGGATGCATGAGCAGAGAGTCCTGCGGCCTCATCCACTACTGCAGCTCTCGTGCTCATGCTGTTAACCACAATCCTGTTCCCTCTCGTTCCTGCCTGACAGCAAACAGATTAAAAACACCCTTGGGCTTCACTGCTGTTGCCCACCTGCAGAGGTCCTCCTGCTCATCTCCCAGCTCCTCCTCCACACAGCGCCTCACCAGCAGCTGAGCAGCCAGCCAGGAGACTAAAATTCAGAAACTGGTAACTCCAATTATTAAATTGCTAAGTGTTTTAATAACAGCCTCACTATTTACTCTCAGTACAATATCAGATATAATTCCTAAATCTCAAGTAATTAAAGATGCAACATGTTTCAGTACTTCTGTGTGAACAACCTTAGCCTTTGTATGAAACCTGCGGCCTTGTAAAAATTTGAACTCTTGATGAATATTTGAAATTATCAAGTTCAAGTATTCTCATGGGAAGAGCTTTGAAAGGTACGGGGCACAAGTTAATCTGGCCAAAACACTAGCTTTACAAGAACAATCCTGACATGCAAGCTCTGCTCAAATTAACAAAAGGCAAGGCACAGATACTACACCTTTCCTGGGACCTCCACCTCCAGTGCCCAACTCCAAGCAACGTCTCTGCTTTTCATTATACACACTCCTCTTTCTTCCAGCCTTTTATTGTTACTTTTCTTCCCTCGCTCACACGTGCTTCACACAAGCCATTACCTATCAAGTGTCAAGACTTGAGCTGACGGCTCATACAGAGCCTGTCACTGGGTACTCACGTACATGCACGCAATACCCTGCACTAAGTTAAATACAGAGAGAATTTGAAGTTCAAACTAACTGCCTGGGATCTGGCTCCCTTTAGCATCTCTGAAATTAATTTTCCTGATATAATTACCTGACAAGCTCGAGGATCAGCCTAACTCGATTTGTGCATACAGCTTTTAAGTAGACAAGCAGCAGCCCTTGGCCACCTACACGTGCTTCCTGAGCACTGCGCTCTGCACTACTGCAATCTTTCCAGGCAGGATAGACAGATGCTAAGCTGTTCTAGGAGCTACTGAACATCACTCATTGTGGCTGCCACATGAAACATCATCATTGCATCAGAACTTTCTTTGAATATTATGCTTATGTGATTGTTAACACACCGAATGTGATGTTATGTGATGTTAGCACACCGAATATCCCAATACTGATTTCCAGACACACCAACACGCACAGGGTAGCTTCCCCAGAAGTACATTCAACACTGCTACGAAGACAGATTCATGTAACAGAAGCTTCTTGCCTAAACCTTAAACACAAAACCCACTCTTTTTTGTTTTTTTGCCTCCTGACAGAACCTTGGATCTAAACCACAGCATAACCAGCAAGAACATGTCAGACAGAGGAAGCGCTCCATGGAGAGAGTGAGAGATGAGAATGGGCTTTCTCCTCTTCCTACAGCTCAGTGTTCAATACCACTTTGCTGGCACTTCACAGGGCTTTCAGCAAAATCCAATTAAAAGCCAAAAGCAATACAAATCCTAAAAACAGCACACAAGCAGGAAGTCCAACTACTGAGCCTGCCACTCGTTCAAATTGTGGATCCCACCTTTTGCTTCCTTTTTCCATTTCTCACTCTCCTTAACAGCTGCAACAGCAGGAATGAAGGACACCAGGAACAAAACCCTAACACTACAGATACCCTGGAGTCTTCTGCTAACATCAGGTGAATGAAAAGAAAAGCTTTCAGTTAGAAAAGCCAAACTTTTAAATACAGCACGAACCACCTGAGACCAAAAAAAATGACACGAAGTGCAATGTACAGCTTCTCTGAATGAGTGTCCTCTGCTCCAAAAAGGACTCGCACTTCGGAGTAAGACTGCAAGACTTCCCTGGCTTATGAAGGCTCAGTAACACACAACTGATGGGAATAAAATAGCCAGAAGTTCCAGAGACATGGAAAAGAGCAGCAATACAGATAAAACCATATCCAGCAAACCATGAGCTCTTCCCTTCCAGCAGGCAATCCTTTTTCTTCACATTAATGCAGAAACAAACAATATAGTTTTAATTTCATCATCTCACAGCTGAGGATCCCATTTACCAAAGCGTCTTCCCGATATACACGCTGCAGTGCTTTTTGGGCACACTTCATTTTCAGCATATCATAGCAGAGTCATTAAAATGTCATAGAATTTGGATGCCGAGGTTGATTTTTCATTTCTACCGTGGACTAATAAGTGTCTTTCATACATTTGACAGCACTTAGTAAAATGACTCATTCCCCTTCATTTCTCACAGAGCATTAGGAGTGGAAAATACACTGAAAGAAGAGTGATGGACTTTGTCAGCATTTGCTGGGAGAGAGGTTGCAGGAGAGTCAAAGAACTTTTTAATCAACAAAAGGCTGTCGTGCCAACCTGTTAGTGGATCCATTGTAGCAGTAGTTTGGAAGGAAATCGTAATTCAGTTCCCAAAAGACATGAAGAGTGATTCGTCCATAAGGGGCTGACACGTTGTGATTGGCTTCCCTGAACATGGCATCGAAGCTATCCAAGGTCATGTATCTGCTCAGAAGCTTGTGAGTCATTTTGTTTATTTCTATCAAGCCATCCAGCTCCTACAAAAAACAAGCAAGAGGAAAGAAAATGAGCAGCATGTTTAATAAAGTGGAGAACCTCAAATGAAGTACATAAAAATCCTTGATGAATAGGAGACTAGAAGTCCAAATGAACTACTGCCTGCTCTCCCATCTCTCACTTTAATGATAAAGCTGGAAGGAATCTGTGCTCTCAGTATTGCTTTATATCTGTGTCCCACCAAACCCTCTGAGATACTGAGGGCATTCAATAACATCCGTCCACACCACCTGCAGCTGTCTCAAGCACAGATCTGGGCCACCTCTTCTTTCACTGAGCGAAAGTAAAAACTCCAACATTTAAATGGGATCAGATAAAGGCCAAGAGACAGCTTCTGCATTTCCTACCTCACAACCTATCACAAAGTCATTTCAGCTGGGTAGGGGAACTGGTGACCTCTCTCTTGTAGTAGCGCTACTAAGGATAACATCAGATTTACCATAAATCCTTCTCTCGGTTTACTCAGGTAAAGACTGCACTAAGATGCAAAGAACTTTTAACCTGTAGGTGCCAAATAAATAAATAAATAAATAAAAACCACACAACCACTCACACAAAACAGCCCATGAATCAAAAAGAGAACACCACTTCTTGTTCCTAAAAAATACCAATGAGCACTGCTTATTTGGCAGTGACATATTTGTGCCGTCACACATGAAGCAATGTCCAATGGAAACTGGGCTTTATTTGGCTGTGCAAACTCCAAATAAAAAAAACTCCTGGTCATCTTCCCATACAGGGTCTGATTTTATAGCTCCACTTCTCAAAGGATTTTCAAACCTGTGACAGTTACTTTTAGAAAGCAAACCAAAAGAACCACTATGATGGTTATGACAGTGCTGAGTCCAATCTGAGGGCTAAAATAGCTCAGTCTTTCAACTGACTTCACTTATTTAGCTTGTAGAACAGCAGAAGATATTTATTAGTTAAGCTATTAGTATCAGCTTCTTACTGAAGAAACTAAGTCGTTTTCAGCAAAAATGATTTTTGCAGAAAAACAAAGAGGAGAAAAAAAAAAGGAGGGCAAGTGGGATGGACAACAACTTAGCTCTGCCAATTTCTAACTCTGTGAGTAAGAATCTATGACCTAAGAAACACATCAATGGTTTCTGTTCACTTAGCCAGTAAGAAAGTAATTTGAAGGTTATAACACCCAGCACCAAAGAGGTGTGAAAAGCCAGACTCCTGCCCCTCTTTATGGTCAGTATTTAATTCATCTCCAGTAAAGAATGACACAGAATCAAGGGAGCTAACTGCATGACAAAATTTCACAGGTGAAAAACCATTACAACAAGATTGATGGTAAACTTCCTTGCACAACTTTTAATTTTTTCATTCCAGCAGAACAGAATGTAGCGGATATTTTTCTTGTTGACTGCATATTTACTTGTCAAATTCATGCTGTCTGGAAATAAAATTTGTTCGTTAACATTTTCATCAGGAAGCTAATTCAGAAGGACACCTCAATATTGCATAGATGCTCTCCTTCCATAGGCACAAGTCAGAGCTTATTCTTCCACAAAAAATTTGCCTTGATGTTGTCAAGCTCCAAAACCAAGCTGCCTGGTTAAACAAACTCCTTTTGGTTCTACCAGCCACAGTGCTGTTTTGTTTTGGTCTGCAGTTAATGTGTAAGTGCAGACAGAAGTGTGCGCTTCCCAAAAGCTTACATCGTGACACTGCTCATCCTCCTCGTTTCCTCACGTCTCCTAGCATGCTTTCTCTACCGATGCTGTTAACAATTTACAACTCTCAATTAAAAACATAGCCCATCAGAATCAAAAAGGTCTACAAAAAAAAGGTCTACAAAAAAAAAAGTCTACAGTTGCAACAGAGGATGTGCACGTATACTTTATGACGTAGCTGCACATCCTAACTACACCACAAAAGAATGCCTTTTGCAAGGATAAACTGCTTCTCTAGTGGGGGTGGTTGTCAATCTTGATTTAGTAAACAAGACAAACATCAACCGTAGCACCATATGATTTCACACATACAGAAAAATGAAAACAAAACATCAGAGTGAACAGTTTTGTTATTTTTCTTATAAGGCTGCTTAAATTCTTTCCCACGCATACGTTTACCTAAGGTTTGGGATAAAACAAGTTTGCCTCTTAATAATTCAGCCTCTTCATCCTACAGGAGTGACTGTGCATCCATCCACTGAGCGAATATCTAGAGGACTTCCAGCAAAACCTCAGAAAACAGTTTTGGATTCTACCATTAACAAACACACACATTTATAATAAAGGGGAAAAAAAGGGGGGGGAAGGCTAGATGTCTATCATTCTCAATGCAAATAAAACCTATTGCTCAGATAAAAAAATACGTAGCATTCTAGGCACCCAGCTGCACTGCTGACGCTCTGACCAAACTGCAGCACAACACTCACCACAATGGAAGTCAAATCCTCACTTTCGAATCGCCCAATCGCCAGCTCCATTGACCTGTACATAGCTGCTGAAATGCGCTGAGTGATCAGTCGGTTCAGGTCTATCGACCTACCGAGAAGCTAAAGAAAAAAAAAAATGCTCTTAAGCTTTGAACAGAATATTAAATGACAAGACAAGCTGCACAGGAACTATGAGATCCCAGAGTAACAGCCTTTTAAATGGAGATCTTGCATTCCAAACAAAAAGAAATAAAGTAGATGGATCTACCTTACTTCTCAGTTCTCACAAAAACAAGTAAAATAACCTGCTGCATTTACATCTAGGTATTTATATCAGCGTCCTATTGCCTCCACGACACTGTGCCAACAACGCATTCAAAACTGGTGAAAGACATTATTAGGAAGACAATGCTACCACACAAGACATTTCTATTGGGCTTGTGTTTGCTTAACTGCAACAGACATTCACCTTAAAACATGACCTGTTAAGATTTGTGTTAATTCACTCCTTCATACAACAGAAAAAAATGATCTCAAAAGGTCAGTTCTGCCACTTAGATGGCGGAATGTAAAGCACAGAAGTAGTTTTACATACCTACATAAATCAGTATCACTGGAAAATCGCCAGGGAAAGCAAATACAACAGAAAATGAGCTAACTCACTTGGACGTGTCTTTGTTTCAGCAGTGTCTCATAGCGGTTGGATTGGTGCAACTGAATGCTTGCACCCTGATTCTTGCATTCTGAACGTAACCGTTTATCCAAAAGCAGGCTATTAAAAAAAAAAAGAAGAAAGTGCTTAAGCACAGTAGATGACAAACCTGAGCAGAAATGCACGAATAAAAGCTGTTGCTGCTGGAATACCTACCTGCCAGCCATTGCCTTGTAGTATGCAAATATCTGGTCTGCCAGCTTGTAGACAAATTGGTCAAAACACAGGTTTACCTTTGGGGGGAAAAAATACGAGCATTTATGGCTACTTAAAATTAGAAGAGGGGAACTTAATCCAAGACTTCCCACTGCTTAGCAATCATTAAGAGAGTAAACATTTCTAAATTTCCTAACACAAGAGATGACATCAGCTTTGAGTATTAATGCAAGTGGTTTTCCACAGATCAACATGTTTCCTCGCAACTTATTGCCAGCCCAGTTACCCATCCTCTGTCTTCTCAGCCTGTTCCTTATCCCCATTTGTTCTGTATCTCTTACAACAGGTCTTAGCCTTTAACATAGTTTTGACAGTAAGGTACAGACTTCTTTTCTCCAGTAGGTAAGGTTGCTTTACCTCTGCCTCAATCTCATCATAGAGGAACTGCTTCTTAAATTTAGTAAGTGCATAATGAGCACTGTCATTATAAAGGTCCAAAGAATAGAGAACATACCTGAATGAAAAAGAACAAAGAAAACAAGTTACATGTCTGCAGAGATTATGCTTCTTCAAGACGGTAAAATCAACATACTGTAATCCAGCCAACAGTGATCTACACGTCATAAAAACAAGGGTTTTTTTATATAAACTCAAAATAAACACTTGCTCCTTTAAAAAAGCCTTTTCTAAGGCTTTTCTTTCTTTTCTAAAAAAGAATTTGTATAGATTTGTTTACAGTTTGAAACTTGTTTCACAGATATAGTTTTAATTAAATGGAACCATGCCCTTACTAGTGTGGGCTACACTGAGTAAGTAATCAATGATGTTGATTACAATTAAGGAGGCATACTACAAAGTAAGCCAGAAGAAGAGCTCATCCAGAGAGCAGCATCTGGTGCAGTGATACTTGTATGACAGATTTAAGATTTCAATTATTCCCTTGGAAAAGAAAACAGAAAAATCTGGAAGTCAGCACATGCAGGAAGAAAACTTTATGAAGGTTTAGAGTACCTTCTCAGTTACTGCTTGTCAAAACCAATTAAAGCATTATAACACAGAGTGGCAGTCATTATGAAAAATTGTTTGGTGAAAGAGCACAATTAGGTCTTACTCCATCATCGATGCCTCTTTTGTCTCCAAAATATGGTCCGTCAGAATCCAAGGCATGGACATCTCAATGGGAAACTGGATTCTTCTGCCCATGGTCAGTTCTAAGAAGAATTCCCTGAACCACAGCTGGGACAAATCACAGCACTGCTGCAGGGTTTCTTACAGGATAAATAAGGCAGAATTAAACTTCTTACAGAAGCACTTCAAGAACAACTCAATTATGATTCTGATGATGCAATGTGAAACAAAAAAGCAAGCGTGAGTTATTCACAGGCCAGATGTGTAAACTCAAAACGTAAAGCCCGTAACTTTTTCAAATAGCTCTGAACTCCGTGTTGGTCCCCAAAGAGGTGCCTTATTACAGACAATACCATGGATGAGACTACCAGTTAAATGGAAAAACTACGTTCACCATTACAGGGGAGTTTCTAGCTTAATTTCTCATTTAGGGGCTGCTCTCAGCTGTGCGCAGAGCTTGGGAAGCAGAAGGCAAAGGAGACAACGTTGTACGGGAACCACCAGGACCACCTATCCCCTGGAGGACTGAGTCACTCCACACATCCCTGTTGATTTAATGGGCAGGAAATGATATACAGACACATGAAGACGGGATTAAAATAAAAAGTTTCTAAGGCCACTGTCAGGGACACAGATATGCTGTTTCCCACCTCTCCAGTAAACGCTCAGCACAAGCCTTCTTTTGCAGAAGGCTTGAGACCCAAAACAGAAATGAACTTTTACATTAAAAACTTCCAAAGACCAAAGTGCTCTATACCAGGAGCATTGCAATAGAAATAAAACAGGCTCCCCCTTCTTGGAGGGTAAAGGAGTCCAGCAACAAAACAAAAATGAAAGACAACACAGCATGGTGATGACAAGGACTCAATACATTCAATGTCAGTAGGTGAATTCTTTAGGACAGCATGTTTCCGATTACAATTAACCGAATAGTAAGAGTAGTGAAATGACATCGAATTTACCACAACAGAGAACTCATTTCCTCTGTATTAAAATAAAAAAAAAAATCAATACCCTGAAGCAAAACACAAAAGCTACTTCCTTTTTTACAATTTCATTGCATATAGGCTTATCTGTCCCTTGTTTATATGAATGCATACATAAAAAATATAAAAGGGAGGCAACAGTATGAAATTTGACCCATTATAACTGAAACGTATAACAAGTCAAAATAAAAATCCCACCACAATATTGAATATCACGTCTCAGAAAAAGTTTGGCCAGACCCAGGTTTTTGGTAAGTAAACCCAAGGTAAGTTGGCTTAGGCAATCGGAAACATTTTCCAGGTCGTGTTAGAGGTGTTAGGACATGCTAAGCTGGACACTGATCATCTACATATCTTACCACTGAAATTTATCAAATGAGTGTAGAAGAAAGACTCGCGGTGGAATTTTTCTATGTCCAATATGGTGGGTCCCTCAAGGCTACTTCTCAAGGTTTTCTTGGAACCACTTTTGTCAGCAATGAGGGACTCTAACATAGTTCTCACCATGTAAAGCTGTATCATTAAAGGAAACAATTGTGGTGGAAGGGGGGGGGGGGAAAAAGGAAAATACACATGGCACATTAGTTGAGCAACACTGAGAATTACTACTATCAGTAAGCGACCGCTCCACTTCAAATGGAAAACTTTGTGGCACCGTGGGGGTAAAAAGCCCTGCAGGCAGGAGGAGGAGACGCGGCGCTAGCCCAGGCACCAGCACAAATGCCTGCCCGTGCCAAGGGGCCTCCGCTGGCATCGGGCAGCAGAGCGTCTGCCGTGGAACAGTTCACATCACCACAAAAGGAGAAGAAGTAATAAGTAATGTCTTACCACCAAAGTTTAAAAGAGGCGGATAGGTGTAGGACTGCCTCAGAAACTTGTGTGTCACATGCAATAGCTTTTCCAGTCCCAGAGCCTTGAGCTGCTTCAACAGCTCGGCAGAGTTTAAGGACTCTGTCATAGTGCGAACCATGTAGAGCTAAAAACCAACAGACAGGGGCAGGCAGGGGAGAGAGAATCCGTTAATAAAAACACATGGGTAAATAAGGAAGGGGGAAACAGAAGCAGAGGAAACGTGTTAGTTTGTTAAAAATGAAAAGCAGCGCAGTAAGCATGCAAAGGGAGGCAGCACGCTCTAAAACTGAGAGGTTTCCTCATTCAGAAGGATCAGAGCCACCCGGTGCTCCCAAAGGAAAATGGAAAAGTTCCCATTCCTCCCGGAAAATGCAGAGCCAGGCCCTCAGCCATTAGCTTCTCAAGTCATTTCACAAAGATTTCCAAGCATTACCAATTCACATATTCATAAACAGCAATTTTAGAGCTGTGAGACTGAGGAAGAAGTTTCTACAATGGATATATTTGACCTGCCCTCCTCACATCAGCCGAGACAAACACGTGTGCCAGCCTAGGAGCAGAGAAAGACGACAAATGGGTACTCCAAAGGGCTTGGTCCAGCCACTGAAACGAAGCCCTTAAACACACCAACCACTGGAGAAGCACACTAGTGGTGATATTTAAAAAAATAAAGGTTGTGTTTGTTTGTTTAGAAAATTAGAATTCAACACAAAATCTTCATTAAACCCACCTCAGCAAAAATTTAAGCAACTTATTAATACCCAAGATTATTATCCAGGTGTGTTCTCTTCCCCACAGGTTTTAGGTATAAAAATATTTTATTTATATATCACAGTTGCCTTTGGTTTTGCACCCAAAGTGCTCGGTACCTCATTTGCTCAGTTGAATTACGAATACGAGACCATATGCTCTCCAAATTCATAAATAAAATAAAAAGGAGGGATTACGTGGAGGTAACAGAACCAACATCTAAGCATGGGATTTTGATGACTACCATGGAAAACACACTTGTACTACGTGTTGTTTTAGGAGCAGCACAATATTAAACAGATTCTAAGGAGCAGTTTCATTATTCATTACTGAACAAGATGAGAGATCTTGTCATCATTTAAATATGTGAGAGTATTTGGATTTTAAATATCATTTTAAACTAATTTAAAACAATAATTTATGGGATTTGATTGAAAAAAATACACCAGCCACGCCAAAGAGTCTAAAAAGCAATCAGTCAAGAAATAATCAAATCTTTATAAATCAAATATTATATTAAACATTAGGAGCTCAATGAGAAAATATTTCTAAGTGAGTCACATTACGGAGATGGAACACTTGGAAAATCACACATCAGAATAAAAAGTGACAGCATCGCAGAAAGACGATGTTAAGTATACATCATTTTTGCAAATACAAATCTAATCGAAGTAGATTTTGAACATTCCAAAAGAAATTTGCATTTTTTAAGTAGTTGAGGCCAGAGAGAAAACATGACATGCAATAATCATTGATGGATAGCACAACCATTAGACGGGAAAATACCTGAGTACTGGAGGGTCCCACTGCACGCCTTGGGACTTTAATATCAAAACCACTTTTGGGGTCTTTTTCTCCCCTTAGAGCTGGGTCATTGAAAGGTTCATGACCTGCTTCCCAGTCACAGACAGTCTTCCTGATGGCCTGCAAAACACTGGACACAATTCACACTACTTCAGACCCACACGCATCCAAGTGCATTGTTTGGAACATTTCACTTTTTAGGATTCTGGAGCTCAGCGTAACTTCAAGGAACCAGAAATGATTTTGCTAACAATTACAAGAAAGCCTGATCCACATAATAATCATTCTACACTTTTTCCTCAAAACAAATAGTTCAGAGCCCTCCTCCTTTACGTCAGAGAAACATGAGACACAAGGAAACACTGGAATTGTAAGAAAGATGGACAGTAACACCTTTCTTCAAAATAAAATTAGTCTTTCTTTAAAATAAACTACAGGCAATAGAATAAATCCTGAGGTAGCGCTGAGAAGCTCAAGATGGCCAAGATTTGCACCTTAGCCATACTGACAGCCATTCATTTACGAGTCTGGGCTTTTAATTTCTTAGACTCACAGTACATATTCAACCAAGCTAACTACAATGAAGAACAGACAGAACAAAACCCATCAGCTGGACAATCTGCACTAAATTTAATAAAACCTGGGGAAAAAGGATGCAGGAGGAGACGAAAACAAGCATGTTACCTCTGAATGACATTTTTCTTCTTTTTAATGGCTTGTCTTAATGGCTCTCTAAGTGTGACCTGGGCAAAGTCCTGAAGAGCTGCATAAATGGTATGGCGAATGGCGTGATTGAAAACACTTTCCATCCTTCCCATCAGCACCTGAAGACCTTTGATCATAGCAATCACCTGAAAAAACAAACAAACGAACAAAAACTTTTTTTTAAATTTTGTCTGTAATTTAAGAGCCTTTTTTTTTTTAATACGGAACAGGAGAAAGGGGAAATTAGTAAATGCAAAAAGATAAATGAGGAAGTCACTCTGAAGAGGTTAGTTTTCCTGCACCCTTTCTAAGTATCAAATGGAGAAAAGCATGCTCTTTCAGAGTCAACACAGGGCATGCTGTTTTTTTTTCCCCCACTCAGTATAGAAAATGCTACAGAGAATATTCTCCTTTGTATAGAATTAACCTTTGGAAAATCCTGGTAAAAAAGATTTATCTTACCTCAACCAACGCAAACTTTTCCTCACTAGTGTAATTGTATCTCGTTGCTCTTTCATACTCCTCTGCATTGTCAGGACAGTCTTTATTAGAATATTTGTCAGTTGGGTGTACTAGCTTCCACGAATACTGCAGTTCACATGGCAGAATAGGGAGAAAAAAAGATGGGAAAAAAGGTCTGAGAAACACAAAACATATCTGAACACAAATAATGCACTTATAACACTTGTAACACTTATAACTTAGTGTTTTCAAGAACATCTGAAAAATATTTGGTATTATACTCAAAACCTGCATAAACATCCATCAGGGTACAGCTGGTGAAAAATTCTAGTTACATTCAAATACAATTTTTTTCACAACAAATAATAGGTTCTGGTTGATATCTTTGCACAACTGCTAGATTACACAGTGATACAAATTTGTCTACTATAGCAGATTAAAAATTTCATAAATTTCCCTATGGCAAAGAAAAGCATCACACCCTGCAATCTGAGTGCTCCAAGATGACACTGGAAAAATTATTAAATGAGGTAATTTGGGGTCATTAATTTTACAGCGTTAAGTTGGACAATAATCATTTGATGAAATTTTTTATCTGGACATGATGTATATTGAGTGAATCCATGTCAGAATAGATGGGCAGAGGAGGACAGGGAGAAGATGAACTTGCATAGGAAGTACTTAAGGGAATCCATATATAACAGAAAGACAAAGAAAAGCATGAAGCTAATAGGGTGAAAAACCCTGATGTGGTCATCAGGGAAAATTTGTTTCAGAACTGGGAAGATAAAAACAGAGGTAAGAAAGAGAAATTTTCTACAAAGTTATAATAAAATAGGAACATTGTCCTGTGAAGAGAAAGTCTGAATACAGTAATTGTGGTGACAGAAATAAAGGGAATGGATCTGGGAGTTGCAGAGGCCAAAAACAGATGACAGGAACATCTCTTAAGAAGGACAAAGGGAAAACTAGGTTTTCACCATAAAATACACTGGTGATCTAAGTAAGAACAGGATAAATTAGGAAAAAGTACAACTCATCTACTGGTTTTCAAAAGAGGCAGTTAAAAATAATGAACAAAGAAAACTGGGTCTCTGGATATGTCCACTGGATTCATGCAGTGCTTGACAGTCCCTCAGACATCAGAAATAAACAGGAGAAAGTCTGGCTCCTCTCATACATGTCATCTGTTTCAACCATTTCTAGGCTATGCTTTGGTGCAGGTTTTGGAAAAATGAATGAAGTCAGTCTACAAAACGTATGTCAAAAGCAACAAAAAAGCATCTGGCCAAAGCTCACAGGTGATCACCTGTCCATTAAA
Organism: Aythya ferina; assembly: GCF_964211825.1. Taxonomy (NCBI): domain Eukaryota; kingdom Metazoa; phylum Chordata; class Aves; order Anseriformes; family Anatidae; genus Aythya; species Aythya ferina. The sequence goes on from NC_140296.1 coordinate 70,613,846, forward strand.
TATAAGAAGTTATATGCAGCATATGAAATTGTACAGGCTATTAGATATTCAAAGCTGCAACATTACTCCTAGCCTTTGAGAACTTATTTGCTGCCTTTCTCTGAGAACACGGTTTGGAGCAGAAGGAGAAAAGAAGTGAAGGAAGAGCAAAGAGAGGAAGTAAGGGAAAAAAAACACAACATGTATTTTTTGTTCTGTTAAAGCAAAACCTGTCCAAGATCTCCAAACAGGCTATTTTTTAATCTGCTTTTACTCCCCAGAAAACATACCACTTCCATGACGTGTGCACTCCATTGAGAGAGAAGCTGCAAGCCTTGGAGAGAGAGATCAAAGAGCTTCCGATACTCTGCATCTGTTTTCTGAGCTTCCTGTCGACCAGAACCAGTCACCACCTAGAACAATGTTAAACAAACAAAAAGCTTTAGAACATGCTGTGTCCAGCTTCCGTAGTCAATATTCTAACCGGATTTCTTTTAAGCATTAAAACAGTGTCACGTATCAACACCTGCATACAGGATATTAATATCACCTTTTTCTTCTAGAGAATTACCTTGCCAAATTTCACATATTCTGGTCAGGATATAGAAGCCGCTTGTACTCCCAATCACATTGTTGCGAATTAATTCATGACAGCAAACAGATCAGTTCTATTTATATATATAAATATATGAACCTTATACAGCGTATTTTAAATATGCACGTGTGTATATATATGTTCACTTCATTTTGCTTTTTATCTAATTGCTTAACTTATAATTTTATTCAATGCATTATGAATACACATTTGGAGTAAGAGCTTGACAACCTATTCCAAAAGAGACATGCAAAACATTTCTGGGATATACATATATATATATATATATAGGCAGAAGAACACTGCAGTTTGTATCAGAGGATAGCATTTTAAATTTTAGTGCAAGTATCATACAAAGGTTACTAGCCTTGTCTTCAGACATTTAACAATAGCTGCTAATTAGTCACGTAAAGTCTGCACAAATAGCTCTAATCCCACCCACCTCACTGTTGCTGTAACGAGCCAGTTCTGATATGAAACGCATATGGTCTTCTCTGATTTGGATCATCTGCTCACATATATTGTACTGGGGACTGCTGCTGGAAGACGTGCATGTCCATCTGTTCCAGAAGACAAAAAAAAAAAAACACACCTAAATCAGTTTAGGCAATAAAAAGTACAACTGATACTAAAAAGAAACAATGAAAACATGTAATTTTTTATTTTTTTAATCCTCCTTCTCCTCCATTTGAGGCCTTTCCTCTCCTCTCACCTCTACCTCCGACCCTGCACATGGCAAATTAGTGATGGATTGCCTTTCTGAGTTCAAAGCACTTCTTCCAAGCTTGTTTGTTGTGGTGTTTTTGTTTGTTTTGTTGTTCTTGTGTGTGATTTGGTGGTGGTGTTTTTTTTGTTTGTTTGATTTTGAAGGCTGCTACTGTGAAATACAAACCACCAGTTCTCTTCAAGAGCATACACTTATGAACAGGACCGAAAAGGACTGAAAGGCAGGGCAGAGGGACAAGTAAAGGCCATGAGATACATTTAGAATGTATCAGAATATTTTTCTTTATTCATGTTTAATGAAGAAGAGCCTATAGTATGCTCCCAAGCAAAAAACAAATGTATTATTAAATACTAATAACATGTTATCAAGAGGGACACAAAAGACATGCTACCAAGAGTGTCACGTTAAGTAGCCTCACACTTTTAGTAGCTCAGTAGGCTCACTACTCTTGATTTTCTCTTAGCAATTACATGCAGGTTACATGTTTTTTCTGCAGGAATTAAAATGCAAAGCACTACATTCTAAATTTACATAACTGCATAGAGGGAAGGTCTCAGAGGAACACAGAAACGTCCACTAAAAACAAAGCAGTAACTATAAACCATGGAACCATTTCTATAAAAACTGGCTGCATTCCCCAGCTGTTTTGCTGTGTTGCACTCCTCGCAAAAAAAAAAAAAAAAAAAAAAAGGACACAAGCTAAGTTGCTGCTCCATATACAATACATGCCTATTTTCCCATGCACTACTGCTCACCTTGCTTAGTATAATCCTTCATTTCTTTTAAAGAAAGTTTCATATTTAAAGGAAAAAAATAAAAATTATATTAGTGTAAGATAAAATTTCCTCCAAGCCAGGTGATAAGCAACGTCACAGATGCAAGAATGAGTTCACCAGCATAGACAGGTCATTAAATAACCTGTCCTTTCAATTGCATTTACTATGTGAAGTACATTAATTGTGAAATATCCAAAACAAAAAGTAAACAAAGGTGAAAATCCTATTAGAGTAATGACCACAGACTACCAGGTGATTATAAAAATATACCCTACTGGGATCTTCCTATCCCCAGCCCCCAGATACTCCCATCTTTGTTTCCCTCTCCCCCTTACCTGGATTTATTTTCCTCATAATGGGCACTGGTCTTAATGTATCTTGCAAGTTCAATCTGCATGTCACCAAAGAGTGGGACAACCTGCAATTGCTGTACGCAGGGAATAGAAAAAATCAGATTGAATAAACGATTAAACACAAATCTTAGTGAAAGGAAACTGTTATTTACCCACATGAAAGTGCAAAGTGATTTTTTTTTTTAATTATATAAAACTGTGTGCACATCTAAAATGCAAGACAGTTACCTTTAAAATTACACGTTATGAAATGCTCTCTTAACCAACCTTAAAGAACTTGTCTATCTTGGCTAAATTTATCCTTTTCTTTGCATCCAGCTTATAGATGTTACTGACACTTCCATCCATCAGATACAATCCAAAGCCCATAACCTGGGAAAAAAAAAAAAAAAAAAAAGATAAATTCTCTGCAAAAGGACCTCAGGGGTAAAAACCTGCTGCAGTAAGATTGTTCTTCTTTTATGGTATTAATAGTTTCAACTTTATTATTAGCCTGATTCGTTATCCTTAAATGATGTTTCTTTTTTGTAATAGGCTTAGCAAAAAAAAAAAACAACAATGAAAAAAAATCAAACTAGAGCCCAGCTATTTTAACATACCATTTTTTCCACTTCCATTTTATTAAAATTCTGTATGTGCAAACAGATATCTAATAGAAGTTTAGGACTAACATATCCGAGCTGTTCCTTTTCTTATGGCCGTCAGCATCTCTCTGAATTATACACACAAGAACTCAGAAGCATCCAAAAAAAAAACAACTATTTGTATTTTGTCCAAATTACTCATTAATGTAAACCTGTAATTGAGTATTTACAAGAGTCAAGCGCTAGAAACTTAGCCTGTTCAACGCACACATTTACTGAACAAAAGGCCTAAATATGAAAGATGCCAAATATTTCTACAGACACAATGCAAACGTTCTACTTGTGTGCTTCAGTTTGGTCACAATAAATTGAGTTTTTTAGAAGTTAAACACCAAAGTGATTCAAAATATTTGTCATTAAACAAATTCTCAATTTTTAATCTATACCTTTTCTTTTACTGTCAGTACATGTTGCTGGTAATACTGACCTCGCTACATATTGCCCAGCACTCTCCTATTACACGTGCACATTCCATCTAACTAAATTTGTCTCCTTACTAACCTTAATTTTAAGCTGCCTGTTCCCTGAAAGCTTTGATATACAGTGTCACTTCCAAAAACCTTTTATACAAATTTGCCACATATCTAAAAATAAAATGTAGTAGTTCCTTTCTGTTGTTGTTATGAAGTGTTAACACCATTCAATAGAATTAGTTTCCTAGCAAAGCTACCATTTAGTTGGGTTAACTTCAATTTATGAAGAACAAAAATGGATTAGAAACTTTCTAAATAGATAAGCATGTAATATTAAAAAAAAAAGACATCAGAATTGAAAAACAGGAATCATTTGAGTAACTCATTTCATCTGGTTCTGGCAAAAGGAAGCAAAAACAACAGGAATTCAATTTATGTCTTGCTTCAACCTTTCTTTAAGCTTGTACTGAAAAGAAACCTACTTTCAAAAGCATATGTTTCTCGCTGGGTGTTAGATACATTTTGTTTTCATAGTAGTCCACACACAAATTCACAATATCTGCAAGCAGTTCTTCATAGCCAACAATCACTTCCAACTGCTGCTGTAAAGACTGAAAAAAAAAAAGAAAAAAGCATTAGTCAAAGAGTTGCACTACCAGAGGAAAAATGGTTACTACCAAACTAAAAGGATTGTAATGGTTCTGTAAAGCATTCAGTATTTTGCAAAAAAGACAATTTGAACTTACTTGTGTTATCTTGTTGTGGTTAGCAAGGAACATGGAGAGATTCTGGGATTCTTGGATGGACTGAGGATCTGCCATTTTCCGTAGGAACTGAGCAGCTCTTTGTAAACAAAAGAAAAACAAAAACAGCATTTCCCTTCAGTGGCACTGCTTGTAAGCAAATTTATCCCATCTTAATTGAAACCCAATTACCCTCATATCTACCAGACAGTCAGTGGAACTGTAAGTTGTCAACAAACCTGTAACTGTCAGTGTAATGGCAATACCATCAGTGCATCACCCACCTCAAAACTCCTGAATCAAGCCAAAAGAGAACCTGAGAGACATGGCCATTATAAAAATGCATTAACCAAACACTGGCTATGGATGCTACAAAGCTGTGCCAAGAGCCTATTCTACAAAACAGGGAAGGCTTTTTAAGAAAACAGCTGAAAAGAAAGGTGAAAGTTCCCTATGAGAGATATACAGATGCAACATACCCTGAATTAACTGTTTTTCAATCCCAAATGCCCCACTGCATCCTAGTTAAAAGACCCAACTCAACCCAAACTGAAAACTATTTGGTGAATTTCTCAACTGATGCAGGTGGCAATGGCTCTACAGATCCAAGCCACGTAACAACCCAGTAAAATGCAGCCTTCCAAAACCAGAATTTATCCTCCAACAGCATGCCTCCAAAGAAAAACAAGCAAACCAAGTAAGTTTAAGAGGTCTCCAGACACAACTACTACAAATGGCGCTTACTGGTAGAGGCAAACAAATAAATAAATCTCACATAAGTGGGTCAGTACAGATAAAATTGACTAGTTGCCTGAATGCTTTTCTATATGAAAGACCACAGATGCTAGAGCTGGCATAAAGATAGCCTATCTTCCCCTGCTGCCCTGACCACTGCGTCTAACAAAAGCTACCTGCTATCATCTGGCTGCCCCAGCAGAACTCTCAGCGGCTGATCCTCTGCCCTCCTCCCCTTCCTGCTACACCCGCAGCCACAACCTCTTAACAGCAATGCCGAGATGCCTTAAGAACAACTCTCAGCTAACAAATATCAAAACTAGATGCCAAAAATAGCACAAGTGACCAGAAAGTCAGTTTTCTCCGAAACTTGAAAAGAAAAGCTGCACTGAGCAATGCATATTCAATACATTCAGTGTTCACCAAGACAGAAGCATTTCATAGTTTTACATTAAAAGACAGAAGAACTGTCTGTTGCCGGAGATTTACTCAACTGCTTAACTGCAGTCATTGTACCTCTACTTTCAAGGTAATCTGTTTTACCTGTGAAAGGACTACGTTTGAAGAGATTCTGCCCAAAAAAAGGAGCAACTGCTGCCATCTCGTGGGAGGTCTGCCTCCCAGCAGCAGAAACCCTGGTCCTGCTCATTTCAGCTTACCGCTTGTAGGCCGAATGGTCGTTCTTCACGCTGCACTTCATGTTTTTAAGCTCATCTAAAACTGCAAACATGTTGATAAATTTGCCCAGTGTGATCAGATAGGCTTCAGAGACAAAGTCTTTTCTCCTTTCTGCGTGGCACAAGCGTCTCACCTCCCCGCAAAACCGTTCAATTGCATTTCGCTAACAGGGGAAAAAAAAAGAGGAGTCAGGGAGTAAAAGCCATGATGTTTCCAGGAAAACAAAGTTTTATCACATAAGTGGAGATCTGACAGCTGTCTGTCTTCCCGTCTATGCAGGCTCTTCCACTGTCACAACAGACCACTTTTGGTACATCTACAGGGTCCAGTGAAAAGCACCACTGAAGTAGAAAACTGTTTAAAGCATGCAAAGCCAACAAGGCAACAGCATAAGCTTTCCAGTTCCACCTGTGTGCACAAGTGTCATGAGTGATTTTAGCCACAGAATATACCTGGCACAATGGGAAATACTCTTTGCAAACTGAAGTCACGCAATTTTTAAATGCCTTTGAAGCAAGTGATTTCATATTCTTTAGTGAGGAAATATATATGCATTAGAAGGCAGATTGTAGGTATAATCTCTTAAAAAAAAAAAAAACAAAAAAAAACACAACACCAGTGATTAGCAGTACTATATGCCAATTTGCACAAACACCCTTGCACATGGTTGAGGGCGTATTTCCAAGTGCACATTAGGGCCGTTTGAGATGGAGATTGAAAGTACGAAGAGACAAAAGCTTCAAATGTAAAGAGGAATCTGTTCTTAGTTTAGGACAACAATCTTGAATGAAATGAGACTGTTTGTAGTCAGTAAGATCCACCAGTTCAGGAAGATGACAGGAAATGCCACATTGCATTCATTCTCCTCTTCCTACACGCTCTGGGGCTTGCAGGCTCTAACTGCTCTGGCTGCCTCAGAACACTGCCTGGAAACAGCCTCAGTCCATTGAACAAAATGGCACGCTGCCAGCATGGGAGGAGAAAGAAAAATAGATGCCTATTCTCCAGTCCATGCTGAGTTTGCGTAGCTGGCAGGTCAGAAAAACTGGGTTAGCTTGCCTCTGCTACAGAAATTTGTAGTAAAGCTGTACCAGGTGCTATGATGTCCAGATTTGTGGATCCCTCGCTCCCCAACAAACGATTCCTGTGCTGCAACACTCTTATGGACGCATGTGAAATGTATTATATTTCTATTTCCTTTCCTCCTAAAGTGCCAGAGCTGTTCCCATGTGCTGGGCAGGGACCACAAACAATTACCTTCTATTTTATGCTGAAGGTCTTATGCTTTCAGGATTGCCTAAAGTTTTTAAGACAGGCATTAGACACACTATCCTTCTATGAGACTTTTTTTCCCTAAAAAAGTATAATGATTAGGTTGAGTATCTGAGCACATACTATTAACCATACCAAACAGGAATATAAACATAGAAGCTTACTAATTAACTTTGTTTCCATTCCTTTTACCTGAAAATACATAAAATTCATCAGTTTTGTGACTTCTGGTTCCAGAACTTCCACAGTTTTCTCATAAATTTCTACTCTGTTAGGCTGTTCGTTGCACTTGACCTGAAGACAATTAAAGAGATTGTCACATTTACAGCTTTCCCTGACAAAGCCTCACAAACTAAGAGTCCATACAACAACTTGAGAAAATATATTATCATTCTGAAGATACAAATTTAAGGCATAAAGTGTTTGGTAATTTTATGATTGTTCTGTAAGATTCAGTGCATGTTTAAATAAAAAAAAAAAGAAAAGATTTTTCTAATACCTCACAGCAAATAATTTTTCAGACAGTTTTCAAACACTTCTGTATGGTAAGAACAATATTCTTTCCACATTATTATGTCATTTGTTCAGTCATGCACTAAAATAGGGCCAGAACTAGAAGATAAAACAGATTACCTGATTTCCACTCTAAATATTTAAACTATGGAATAAACCTTGCATTTCAGTGCAAAAATAATTGCATTACACATTCCTTAAAAAGCATGCTGTTGTCAACTGCATGGTTATAATTTTGTTCAGTCTTCTGATGTATCTTAACCTTCTTCCCACTCCATGCTTGCACAACCATTCCCAGATACCTGAGGCTGCTTATAGACTTGTCATCTATTCACAGGGGTTTGTTTTCGTATACAGATCAAGAAAACACTGCATAGTTCTGACATTTAGAAAAAGACTACCTAGGATATCTACAAACCTAAATGCATAACCTAAATGTTAATTATTACTTGCTATATCACATGTTAAACCTGTTCTGAATTTAAATATTTGGAAAAAAAAAACAAAAAGGCCAACTGTTTCCCAAGTGATAAAAGACACTATTCTATGGCATGGCCAGCTTGCTAACTCAGGAGTCTGAATTCAGGAGCACACTAAGTTCCAGAGCTTGTTAAAAAATTGTATTCAAAACAAGACAGAAGTTCACATCCTGCAGGACAGTTCAGTTTTGATCCTTTACCTGTGGAATGGCTCTTGAGCAGCTTCTCCATGTGTATAACATGACAGCATATTCCTGACCCTCTTCTAGCATTTCATTCTGTAAGAAAGACATTCAGTAATAATTAAGCATTGTAAAACAAAAGGATTAAATCCACTTGTCTGCCATTGTTCCAAACAAACTTATTTCTCTTATCGGGATGTATACGTACAAACACATGCATATTACAAACAGAATGATACGTCATGCTACGTGTATATAAAATAGCATGGCCATAATAAATAGGTGCAGCCGGCACATTACATGCATCAGAGCTGTCTATACCACTGAAATAAAGATATTTGAATTAATCAGTTATGGAAACCCAGCTTGCCTATAAACCAACAGATAAAAAAAAAATCCATCTATTCTCAGTCACATTTTAGCATCCAACCTAATTCTGAGAAAATCTTCATACCACTTAAACCAGCAAACACCTATGAGATCACTAGTTGACAACTGCAGCAATTACACCTACTTACTGATAAGAATCACACCAAATCAAATTATCTTTGGCTTTGTTCTTCCCAAAACTAAAGACACTATAATCTATACATAAAAGCTGGGGACTGCAGGTAGAATGTTCAAGGATGGAAGAATCAGCACATGCAAAGCAGTATCTTAATTTACATGTCCAGGAAGAGGACTGACAACATACAAACACAATCAAAAGATGGGTAAGGAGTCACCAGATAATTTTAAAGGCAGACTAGTGTAAATTTACATAACTTTCAGTAGCATGTAATCAGGTGTTTAACGTATCCATTCCACAGTTTGTGAACTGGCTTCTAGACTTACAAGACATATTTTTCCTCATTTTTCAAAAGTGCATGAAACAACTGAAAGTTCAGTACAGACGAGTGTTTGCAACCTATAAGTTCTTTTGTATCCCACAATAGCAATACCGTCAGCAGAGATGGCGCTGCTCATATTAAGTCTTATCTTCTATTGTGGAACTGTTAAAAACCACAGAAGAACTTATCCAAAAGCACACCAATAAACCCCTAACATACACACTCACCACGGAAGACCTTATCCAAAAGGACGCCAATAAACCACTAACACATACACTTAGAGCGAAGAAGCCAACAAAGCCCTTCAACACCACTAACCCGATGGAGAAGCAGAAGAAATTTGGGAGGATGGAAATTTTTAATTTTTCATTTAAGTTACAACAGAAAGCTGTAAACACAACTAACTCACCTCAGAACACTGGGAAAATGCACAGAGAAAGCATCAAACTTTTGAGCAACACTGGTTGATCAAGAAAAAAGCAAATTCTAAAATTATCGAGAAGTACATGTACACAAAGAAATGCCACATGCTTTTTCATCTTATTGCCTCCTCAAAGCGTTGTAGGTAACCTGGATTCCTGTTTTCTGTGACCACAATAATGAAACGCAAGAGGAATGTTCTTCTTTTTTTATTCCAGGTAAAAGAAAAAGTACGTATCTGAACAACTACTTACCATGCTAGAGTGGACTGTAGCTTGCTCAATGTATCTTGCAATACCAGTGACAAATGCATTTCTGTCCTCAAAGTTAGTGTTGAAGTTTGGCTGCAGAGAAAACAGATAGAATCAAATCCTTGGTGGGGAAAAGGACTTATATATATTGTAAATATGAACATGTTTGTTTTTTTTTGGTTGCTGTTGTTTTGTTCATTTGTTTGCTTTTTAAGAGCGCACACTTGTGCAAAAGATCCGCAAAAATATTTTTTCCTGAAATGACAACAGACCTGGTAAAGCAGAGATGATGGTGGGGGTTCAATACATGGTTGCTGATCTGGCAGTGGTAATTCTTCCAAGAGATCCACATTGGACAAGGCATCCTCCAGTGTTACTTGGGCAGTCATTTTGCACCTGTGGTTTAAAAGAAAACAAATATATTTATATATACACATGTGTATACTTGCACGTACACGTAGCAAAGAGCAGGGAACTCCTGCTGTTGAGGGAAATATGCAGTTTCCCATCAATAAAGACATGTTCTAGACACCATAATGGAAGGGAAATAGTAAAACCAAAACTCAGTTGGTTTTAGTATTCAAGTTTAAAAAAGACTTTTAGGACTGACAACCTCCTCCTTTTACGATCTGAGAAACGTTTCTCCTTCCCCACTGCTGCACACCAGAAATGCCGCAAAAACAGAGGAAAAAATGGCCTCCAATGCACAGAAAAGAAGTACTGCCCTCAAATCTAACCATAAGGACGCCAATCTGAAGTTGTTAATAAACAAACAGACCACCGCCACCAAAAAAAAAAAAAAGCAAAAACAGAAACCAAAGCAAAAGGAAGGAAACGCTCAGAACAGATAAGCTACCTGCCCTCAGAGACCAACCGGTATCCAAAGCTGTAGCTGCAAAACCAACAAACCACATACGGAGAGAGCTTGCCAACACATTCAAACAGCTACGCTAGAAAGATCTGCAGGCCTTTTGCTTCTTGAAACCATGGCTCCAGCCGTGCTTCAAGCCCGAGCACGTGAGGTTTCATTAAAATAAATAAATAAGCAGCATCCATATCACGCAGTCGGCAATCCCTGCTGAAAAATGATGAAGGACTGGACTGACAGGAGTGCTTGCTGGCAGAGCTGCCCTGGGACGCTTGCCCAACACCATCCCACGCCCAGCTTGAGCTCCTCCACAGCCACCATGGTTATTCCCAATGAGGGGCAGGCAAAAAAACACAGCATCTTCCCTCCAATAAATAAGCAAATGTCAAAAAAAGCTTTATGTATGGGCACAGGTCCAGTGAGGAGGTTGAACTCTTAACAATTTCAGCCTGAAGGAAATGGATGAGAGTTGCTAAGAAGTCAGAGCACCGCAAATAAACGTTATTTTAATATTTTTGTTGTGAGTATCTATAGATCAAGCTTTAGCTAAAATAAAAGCCAATGCACTTTACCTGCGATAGCTTAACTGAGAGGCTCCTTCATACATGAAACTTCTCCCCACAGACTCACTACCAGAGCAGAAATCCCCACTTGCCCAGCTCCCTCCCATGCTGTGGCATGAGACAGGTGAACAGCCACAAACCGCTATGAAAACCTCCTCCACCCATACTCAAAACCCAGAGAGAAATAAGGGTTCCCCATTTCAAGCTAAAAGCTACTCCACTTAACCACATAAAGGGGAGTTGGCGCTTCACGGAAGAAAAAATGACAAAGCACCCTTCCCCAGCCCAAACATCCTCCCCAGCACTAGTAAGGATGCTTGGAGCACTGTGTCCAGTTCCAGGTCCCCCAGTATAAGAGGGACATGGACATACTGGAAAGAGTCCAGCACTGGGACACCAAGATGAGCAAGGGACTGGAGCCCTTCTCCTATGAGCAGGCTGAGAGAGCTGGGGAAGAGGAGGTTCAGGGGATCTCATCAGTGTCCACAAACACCTGAAGGGAGGGTGCAAAGAAGATGAAGCCAGGCTCTTCTCAGTGGTGCCCAGATCCAGGAGCAGAGGCCCTGGGCAAAACCAGGCCCCCAGGAGGCTCCCCCTGAGCCCCAGGAGCACTGCTGTGCTGTGCGGGTGAGGAGCCCTGGCACAGGCTGCCCAGAGAGGCTGTGGGGTCTCCTCCTTGGGGCCCTCCAAAGCCGCCTGGAGATGGGCCTGGGCAGCCTGCGCTGGGTGGCCCTGCTGGGGCAGGGCTGGGGCCTGGTGGCCTCCAGAGGGCCCTGACAGCCTCAGCCCCTCCGTGCTCCTCCTCCTCAAACACGCCCCAGTTCCCCAGCACAGAAGAGAGCCAAGGATATACACACAAGCAAAACCCCAATCCCTTCTCACTCACAGTGCCACCACCCATTTCACAGCACACACCCACTTAACCCCTGTCAGCAGGAGGGAGGCGTGAGGCAGGGAAACATGGCTTCCTGCTGCCCCTGGCCTGTGAGAAGAAATACAGGACGGCACGTTTTTTCCAAGCCCTTCGGCATGATTTCACAAAGATAAATCAGCATTTCTGGGCCCAGGAGAACGTAACTAATTGCGAGCAGACTGTTACAAAAGCCCTGTTTTAAGGTCGCTCACGGCCTCATTTGGTAATTTTGATCCGCATGCCTGGTGCTTGGTTGGCCAAGCCATTTCAGCATGCCAGTTCCCTGCTTTTTAATTCAATTATCTAGCAAGACGTGAAAGAGGAAGAAGCCCCTTCCTGCCCAGCTCTGACACATCTGCAGACGCGGCCAGGGCCCAGCTCTGCTCACCCTCTGCCCCTGGGACCAAGCAGCAGAGGCCTGAGAGCAGCGAGAAGAGCAGGAGCAAAAGCTCCTGATGTACGAGCCCTGCCACATGGGCAGCAAAGATTTTCTTCAAGGTTGCTTTCCCCCCCTTCCTTTTTTTGCTGCTGATGTTAATAAAACCAGCTCCAAAAGACAACAGTTATTTCTGATGTACAAACACGAATGGCTGGCAAAAAGAGGTTTTGGTTCCCCCACCCCCCCCCCCAAGTATCAGGAAAATTAAATTAAGGAAGCTGAAATTCCCAAGACACGAAACTGGATGGTTTTGCTTCCTTGAGACTCATTCAGTTCGAGTGAAGTTACAGGTGAAATTACTGGGCAGCAGCACCAGCATTTTAGCAGACTCCCTTCTGGCAGAGAACATGAGAAACTTCAAAAGATCTCCTTAAAAAATCGTAAGTCAGTCTGATTAGGAGTTTACCTAAATGAGAACAAATTAAAACACCGTAGTTACTCTGATAATTATAGTTATACAAGTCAATTTACCCAGGCTGTGAGGTTTATTTCCTACTACTTTCCTGTGATGCTGTGTTTTCAGCTTTACACCTACCTGAGGTTTACACCTACCTGAGAAGACAATGTGTGAATTACTTTTCATTTTTTTTCCCCCATTTTATTATCTTTGCATCACAACCAGCATTACAGCACTAAAGACAAAGCATTCCAGGAACATGTTTTCCTCGAAGTACACAACTTATTAAAAACAAACACTCATTACCTTTCATCCTCCCTCCAGGAGAGGGACTCCCACACCCTACGTGCTGGTTAGCTAAATGCTGGTGTTTGAGGAGCACACTCAGCTTCCTAACTGAGACAGCAGTGTCTGGGCCGATTCCCAGCCTCTTTTTGTGGATTTCAAAGCCAGCACACAAAAATCCCTGTCTCCTGTACAGGCAAGCTTCAGTCTTACAGTGTGAAGTCCCATCATGTCCAAGGGTCAGAGGCATCATTCAGTTGTTTTTTTTTTAGGGAAACTTTGTGTATGCTAGTGCAAGGTCACTGACTAGCTTGAATTTTCTTCTTTTTCGTTTCTGGAGGAGACGAGCACCAGCTTGACCTGCCCAGAAAAGCTTATGCTGCAGAGCTTACCATGCTGTCTCCGTGACATTTGGTCCACAAGAAAAACAAAACAAGGAAAGGCACCAGACCTTGAAGCTCCTCCAGTGTTACTTACATTTTGATCTGACTTAGGAACTTGCTTATCATTCAGACAGAAGGTTTGCTGATCTATTTAAGTGTCAGCATTCCGTACATTGCTCACAGTCATGCAATGGCATTGCACGCAGTGCCCTGCTCAGCATCACTCTCTGGTTTTTAAAGATGAGGGTCAATCCTAACAGCAATCAATAAAGCTTTTCCACATCTCCATCCCTACAGAATAACGTAATAGCAAAAGATTAATTCCAAGCATATCAGAAAATGCCCAGCATGCATCTTTCAGCTTGCTCTTTAGGCCCTTCTGAGGTTTAAAACTAATTGGAATAAAAAAAGATACATATATAATTTTCCCATAATTTCCTCCTGCTTATGTCTTTTGAACAGCAACAACCAATTAGAAGTTACCAGAAGAAAATAACAAAAAATAGAAAGTATAGAAAGTAAGGACTGAGAAATTAGAGCGGAGAGAAAAGTGCATTAACTCCAGAACCACTATGAAAAAAAAGAGGACTGCTGTAATACAATTCCACTCTCAAGCTCAAAGTTTAAAAAAAAAAAAAAAATCCTAAGGAATTAAGGAGGCAGGAGAAAAAGAAAAAAAGAAAAAAGACACACACACACAAAAACACCGCTGTTGAATTTTTAAGATTTCCGCCAGTGACAGAGTTATGCGAGTCAAATTATTTATCAAGCAGAAGATCAAGAGACAATTCACAAATAGTCTATAAATACCTAAAACAGGAGTATGTTGGCAGATGGTAGGAGATAGCTCTTAAACACGTCAGCAACAGCACCCCAGATGCAGAAGATGTAACTTGTAGCTGGCAACTAAGTCTTAAAAAAGGGTAAAGCAAATGAACTTAAGTAACTGTAGGCTTCTTGAGACCTCCTTGCAAGTGCAGAAATGACCAAGCAGTTCCTTTTAAGCTTCTGCCACAAACACTTGGGCAAGACTTCCCCCAGAAACAGCCTCTAATGGCCTTCAGGATCAATCCATCTGAACTTCGGAGGGACACTGATTGTCAACACAAAAAATTGAACCTCAGAACTGGGCTTACAGATGAAAAATAAAGCCCTTCTCCACTAAAAGCACTTGATGAAAATCTTTGTTCAGTAAGATCAGAGTGTGCAGCACAGGACGTGTGACGAGCAGGGGGTCAGCACCACCTCCACGCCTGGTCAAAACTTACAGGCTGCCTGCACACACTCACCAAGCTGCAGCTTCACGTGGCATCTGGGGGACGGCTGTGCTAGAGAGCTGCAGAAGATGCACTCTATCTTTTTCACTTCTGCCTGAGGTTTTTCCTCCCGGTTTAACAAGGTTGCCAGAGCGCCCAGAGGTCGATGTGCTTCTCTCTTCTCTCTGTGCACTTTCTGGCACCTGGTTTCTACTGAAACCACGAGCTCCAGGAATTGTTGCAGATGCAGTAACGTGCCTGGATCTCTGCTTGCATGGCTTTACACACGATGCAAGTCAGACCACAAGGACTCATCTGTATCTACGCCAGTATCTTAAAGACTGACCTCAAAAAAAAAAAAAAAAAAGTATGTATTTTCGTTTAACCACAAGTTCTGAGCACACATGAACTCTTAAAACAAGCATGAATCCATCAAAAATAGTTATACTTCAGCCTGACAGCTGTGAAATCTACAAATGCATTTAAAAAAGGAAGTGATATAAATAAAAACTTCCTTAAAACCCCAAAAAACTATTTCTTATCCAAAAAAAAAAAAAAAAACTGAAGAAGAATCATGCCCAAGCCTGAGATAATTAAGGGTGGCTATAAATGACTTATCAAAAAACTGCTGGATAACAGAAGCTCTAGAAATTTTTATGATTTCACAGACGAGAACAGTGCTGTATTTGACTGCAGGCAGGTGCTGGGAGGGGATTCCCTGTGCCTTTCTGCAGCCCACTGGACACATTTTTTCATTTTGTTTTTGAACAGATGCACTGCAGCTCCAAGTGCTTGTGCATGTTCCCAGGCTCAAAATAAGACAAAGAGGAAGCCTGTCTGCACTTTAAACAGCACTTCCTTTGACACTGGCTCTTTTCTTTCCTAAGTCTCCAAAAGCATCTTTGAATTTCAAATTAAACCAGGAGTCTTAAACTAAGCCTAGCATGGATACTGAAAATTATGATTGTGGTGCAATCTGTGAATTGAAATGCCTTTGCACAAGTTGTTCTGATTTTTCAAAATAGGCTTAAAGAAGTAAATAAACCAAAGCTTAATCTATTTCACAGGGCAGGATATGATGATAAAATTCAGATAATTCTAAGTGCAGCAGCTAAGGAAGGGGAAAAGAAGCACATCCTTCAAAAAAAAGGCACAAAGGTATTCAAGCAGACCATCCACAGTAGGAGAAGAATTAAAATAGGGATAAACTTAAAAAGACAAGCGAATGATCTAATGAACTGGGACCTCGGTGATCTCCATAGGAATCGGCGACAGCATTCCCGCAGGAACAGGCTGGCTCTGCACAGCAGACGTTCAGCTCTATCCCTATAGCAACGCAACATTTTTCTCATTTCTTCTGTTCCCTTGTGCCATTCTTCCACGTTATTGGCTCGCAGAAAATCGATTGGGTCATTTTTCTATGAAGATGAATTGATTCAATATTCCTCGTAGTGTTCCAGCTCAAGATAAACCATGAGACCGAACACAATGGGCCCTTATGAAGGCAAGAGGTAACGAAAGGAACTGATCTTCCTTCCCAGGAACAGTACAGCAACAACTGTGATGCTCACTTTTCTTTCCAACTTCCAAGATCTCTTTCAAAATTTCACTTTTAGTTTTGTTTGGTCTTAAATAAGCTTCAAAACCAGCAGCGGCTCAGCTGCAGATCTATCGGCTCAGGCTGAGCAGAAGCGATTTTAACAAGCTGATAACTAAACTGCTTCAGAGAACAGCAATATGCTGGACCTGTCCCATCTGAATGCTCTTTTTCAGTGCTCTGACGCCAGGATCTGCCTTTTTGCGAAGGGGATTCATGCAGGGTGGGTTTGGGTGCTTTTTTTTCAGGATTGGAGCTCCTCTTCGTTCCTAAGCAACAGATTTGAATAAGCTGAGGGAGCAAAGAAAAAGTCCTTTCACATCATTTCCTGACCCACCTTATTAAAGTAAGGGACAGAAGGAAGCAAACAGCGGCTGACCGTCCTTTCTGCAACAGATCTGACAGGCAGCTAAGCTTTCACGAAGCCTGCATTTGGAGTAAAAAAGGTTCAGGAAGTGTAAAAAGGAAAATAAAAAAATAAATAAATTAAAAAAGACTGAATTATCCTACCCCGGCAGCACAGCAAACCCTAGAAGAACGGAACATAAGAGTAATGCTGAACTCGGTGCGGTGCCGGATGCTCGGGGAAGCGGCCGCAGCGCCGTGCGTGGAACCCAAAAGCCACGCTGCCGTGACTCAGGGCCGACCCTCCCTGCCCACAGCACCACCAAGGGCAGCAGGACGCTGCTGCCAGCACCGTGGTCCCCGAGACGCAGCGGCTGGCTGACACACGGAGCAGCAGGCAGCTGAGAATCAGTCACGCTCGTGGAGGAATTGCAGGCGCCCCCCCTCCTCCAGGGCTACCAGCCTCCTACCACGTTCTTACAGCCCAGCAACGTCCCGATGATCAAACCTAGGGTCGAGTGATAGCCCCACACAGTGCAACTCACACACTCCAAAAACAGGAGCCTGATTCTGCTCACTGCCACCCGTTTTGTTTGTAAATCCACGGCGGCACGGCAGGGGCCCAGCCCCGCAGTTCCTCGCTCGGAAGGAATCCCACGCACGCGGTCGAGGAGGGAGGGTCTGTCTGCTCTGCAACGGCACTCGCACTGCAGGAATTCACGGGCCTTCTCCGTGGGTTGGTTTATCTATGTAGCTAAGCCTCGAGCCCAGAATACAAGCCCCTTGGTTTCAAAATAACAATAATAAAAAAATATACGTACCCACTACTGGTGGGGCCAGGTGGCTTGTGTTGATTTGCTTGCTAGTTCTTACCAAACTGAATTTATATTCTGCGTGAATACCACATTAAAAAACACGTGAATTTTAAAACTTCCACACATATGAAAAACCCTGCTGCAGTACTTGGCCTCTCCTCAGGACAGAAGGAAGCTGAAGCTCTGTCTATTCCCTCACTCTAGCTTGGGTTCTGCTGCGCCCATTTCCCTCGCCCTTTTGACACTCTCTGATGCTCCGTCTTTGAATTGCAGCAAGCACAGCTTAGGTTTTGCTGTCCTTTGACTTCCAGTTCTTCGTTTTGATTGCTTCTTGGCTAACTCCCCTTCCCTTTTTCATGTGCTTTTCCCCTCACACAGTTCACTCCTCCCCCGTTGGTTTGATCTTCTCATCGTGTTTTGCTGCGTTGGGCATTTTGCTGATCTCCTGCAGCCACCCTCGACGTGCACGTTTCCCATCCTGGTGTTTCAGATTCCTCCTGCTGCTGCGGGAGCTCTGTGAACCAGCTCCTGTAATGCCACGCAGATGTGTTAGGAGCCAACGCTGTTCGGCGTTGCTTTGGGAATGCCTCAAACCCAGCACAGCAGCGAAGCACTGAAGCACTCAACTTAGGGCATGCTCAGCAGCTGTGAAAAGCCCTCTCGTTTCTTAGCAAGGAGAAGATTCCCAATGCAAGGATTCTGCAAGGAACAAGGAAGAAAACAGCAAGAACCACTGTGATCCCAGAAAGAAGAGGAGGAAGCGGGTGTGCATTCCTCAGACAGCACCACAAACGCGTCCTGTGGAAAGGCTGCTGGCACACGTTGCTTATGCACTGCCTCTTCCACACGGGCTTGGTGGGTTATCCTTTTTAGAGGGAAGACAACACAGTGCTGTTATTTAATCACGAGAGGGTCCACCTGCACACACACACTGAAAGCAGCAGGTATGTTGGTGGGTAGAGCACCAGGCTGCCATGCTACAGGTGAGGGAAATGACCCACAGAGACCGAGCCTGGAGTCTTTCTGTTTCGGTCCACGCAATAACACAACCCCTCTTGTTAAACAAACTGCTTCTTTCAGCATGTAAGGTCTTGAACCATGCTTTGGTTTCACAACATCAGGGGCCAGGGTGGGGAAGAAAACATTGCTTTCCTCCAGGGAGAAGGGGGTGCACTCTTTTCAAGTCATTTTCCAGACATGGCTTCTGGAATCACTACCTTGCACATCAACCCTTAAGACCCATGTCAGAGAACCACAGAATGGTTTGGGTTGGAAGGGGCCATACAGACCACCCAGTTCCACCCCCCTGCCATGGGCAGGGACACCTCCCAGCAGCCCAGGCTGCCCAAAGCCCCATCCAGCCTGGCCTTGAGCACCTCCAGGGATGGGGCAGCCACAGCTTCTCTGGGCAGCCTGTGCCAGGGCCTTGCCACCCTCTGGGTGAAGAACTTCTTCTTTATGTCTAATCTAAATCTCCTCTTAGTTCAAAGCCATTCCCCCTTGTGCTATCACTCCACTCCCTGACAGAGTCCCTCCCCAGCCTTCTTGCAGGCCCCCTTTAGGTACTGGAAGGCCACCGTGAGGTCTCCCAAGAGCCTTCTCTATGTCCTAACATAGTGCTAGCTTTGAAAAACAGGTGTTTAGTTTTTGTTTTTGTTTTTGTTTTTTTTTCTAAAACATCCAGCACTGTTTATTTTTCTTATGCTTTATACTGTATGCATTCATAAGAGCATTACAGAGACTCACCCCTGCTGACGGTTTGTAGAAACAGTCATCTAAAAAGCGTAAGTCTGCACCTTCTCTAAAATATTAAGATGCCTTTGGGTGGAGGAAGGGGAGGGGAAAAGGCATTTTATGCTCCCATTGAGTCATTCTTGGCTTTAAAAAATTGTTTGGTCATTCTATCACCTCCTGACCAACACTCCCGAAAAGAAGACCTGCAGAAACGACCTGCCCAGCTGGAGGACCATCACGTCCACCTTTCCTCCTCTCACACCCCTCCTGAGAAGAGAGTCTACCAGAGGCCACTTGTAGCAAGTTTTATGTTCTGGATATCAGGAGTTTCCAAGCCTGTTCTGTTTACTTCTCACTCTCAGATTACCAAGTGATCTAATCGAGAGCACATCCAAGGGGAGCTCAGAAGCAGTTCCATGAATCACATTCCCACGTGCACACACGGATCCATCCGAACCACTTCGCCGGCCGTTTGTGCTCAGTTTGTGTCAAGCTCCTGCAAAACCCCTACAGAAACAAGCCCTTATTGCAGGTCTTAAATAATTACTTCCTGAGCTGGGCTTGCCATAGTAGCTACAGCTGTTTAAAAATATATAGACAATAAAAATTCAGAAACTCTCCCTGTCGCTCTTTCAAGAGAAAAGAAAGTCAGAAAAAGAAGAGAAAAGTCAGTCACATCTTGACTTCTGATTCACTACGGTACAGCACACTGCCCAACATTAAAGTTTACTTTTACTTGTTGGTACAGTGAAGGAACCACATTAAGAATTTGCCCCGAGAACACGGAGCAATGACTGTAAAATGGGATCGTCTTGACTCATACATAAATGCATGTGGAAATTATCCTAAAATTAATTTTCTCTTCTGTAACACTGCAAGCTATTCTAGCAGCTTTCTGGCCGACCGATGAATAAAACTGAATCCACGAAAAGGAGCTTTGTAAGGGATTTTTGTTCCGTCTTATGTAACTTTGTAGATCCAGTACAACTGCTCTGAAGTCTCCACTCTTTAAACAAGCCTTGATCTGAATGTTTCTGAAGAAGTCTTTCAAGAAAAGGCAAAGAACAAAATAAAGTCTGCTGATTCTGAGAAACAAGTTATGAAAAGATCATGGCACCTCTCTCAGGGACTAGTCACCTTCCAAGATACCTCTCTCCCAGAGAGAATAAAGAAAGCATTAAACAAAATTAAGCCACATATGAGTCCAACGTCTAATATAATCATGCAGCTGGAGCAGCTATCTATTAATTATACTTTAAGGTCTGTGTAGTTGGTCAAGAGAGATTGTGGGTTCAAGCCTAGGGGCAGATTTCTACCTAAAGCAAACTGAAAAAACAAGGATTTTGTTAACAAATGCTTTAGATAGTGTACATTGTACACTAAAGAATTACAATTTTTTGTGTCAAGCAGTCATTCAGGAGTTACGAAATGAAGAGTATGGATTGTTTGTGGAACATTCCCTTTCTCATAACGTGGATTTTTTAGAACAATTGTCACAATTCAAATCCCCTTAATAGATAACACAATATCCAGACCTCAGTTAGCAGAGGTCTGAACACATCTCAAACGCTGCTCCACTCTCCTCCTCAGCACCCTGAACGGGAGCTGACCAAACCCCAGGTCTGCAAACAATGCAGTCTTACCCAGCAACATTATCCTTTAAAGGAAAAAGAAAATGAACTGCACATTTCCTTGAGCAAGCTTTGATGCTGCTGCACCCCGATCTTGTGCAGGCTGTTTCCGAATATCTCCTCCTCCTCCTCCTTCTGGGCAGCCACAGAAATGCCGGCTGCCTGCACCAGACAGGCTTCACGGGCCAGTTGTTTGGGAATGCTGAGAAGTCTGTTATGTTAGGTCAGGAGGAAAGAAACAAAAAGAGTTTTTGAAAGGGCAAAAAGCAGGAGTTGGATAAAACTACGAAGCAAGAACCTTTGTGAGCACAGAGCATGCAGACTCAGCCTGTGCGTAAGGCAGTTTGTATACATGCAGCTGATACCAGCATAAGCCGGAAAACAAAAAGTTATCTTAGGGTATTATTAGAAGCCTCACTGAAAAAATTGCCAAGCAGGGACACCGCACGGGGAAGTTTTCGGTAAGTTAATACAGTTGTGACAAAGGAGGGGAACGCACTAAGGACCGTGCTTGTTGCAGAGCCTAACCTACGCTTTGCCTCTCCCCTGGCTTACAGCAGCAGGGCCGTGTAATTAGGGAGAAACCCTTCCAGGCAGCTTTCCTCCACTCGGGGCAGACTCCCAGACGACTTCCCGGTAGCATAAATAACAATCTACATGTCTAAATGCCACTCGGACCTACCGTGGGGTGGCACCGGAATGAGCCAGCAAGGCAGAGAGGGCTCACCGAGGGGCAGACGCTTCACTGAGGAGCTAGAGGGTTATCTCAGGGGCTGAAGGAAAGACTCCAAGGGATGAAATGTTTCGGCCCTTATCTGTCAGAAACACATCCCAGCCACGTACAAGATGTCTGTGAATTCATCCACCACCCTGCTACCCCCTCACACCACGGGTTTCGCTGAAACATCACTCATTTAACTGGATAAAGCTCGACTTCCCCAAAAGCCCTGCTCGATGCCTGCAGACCCACGGGACCGCCACCTTGATGTAGGCTGAACTTATACACGATTTTTGTTTGGTTTTGTCCCCAACCCGCTGGGGGACAGCGCTGGAAGCAAAACCCAAGCAAGCCCTGCGGTACCAGCCGACGGGTCGCGGTTGCTGAGGCGAGCATTGGGACTTTTGACGCCAAACGAGAGACAGGCCGGCTTGCAGCCACCTGAGCTACGAGAAACGACCCCAAAACGAGACAAAATAAACCAAAAAGCCCCCAGACGAGGTCACCGCCCGCCGCCCCTACGCCGGGCAGGGGGCGAGGCCGCGCCTGAGGCGGCGCCGCCGGGGCCCGCAGCCGGGGCCGGGCCCCCCCCGCTCCGAGCCCCGCAGCCCGGGCGGGCTCCGCCGCCCCCCGGCTCTCACCCGCTGGGCGCTGCCGGCTCCGGGGGTCCCGGCCCGGCTCCGGGGGGCTCCGGAGGGGACTCGGGGAGGGTGGCTCCGCTCCTGGGCCGCGCCGGGCTGGGAGTTTCCTGCCTGAGTCACCGGGAGCTGGAGCGGCGCAGGGAAACACCCTTCCTGCCGCTCCAGCTCCTCCTCCTCCTCCTCGTCCCGCCGCCACCGAGCTTTTTCCCTCCCCGGCCCTCCGGTTCGGCCTCCCCCTGACGAGAGGAGGGCGGGGGTTGGGGTTTTTGTTGGGTTTAACACGCCAAAAGGCAGCGCCCGCCTCGGGGCCGCACGCCAAGGGAGAGCCGGGGGTAGCCCCAGCCCCCCCCAGTGCTACCCCCCCCCCGTGTGGAAAATTAACGCCTGGGTTTATTTATTTTCCTTCGCTTTGGCAGTAAGGGTCAAGGATCTAAGCTGAAAGGCAGAGGGGAGGCACCAGGAAACCCCCTGAACATATTTCCTATGGGTGGTGCCCACATACAGCCCTCGTCCCGGCCGAGGCGCCACGCCTGCTGTATTTTTCTGTAAAACGCACCATGGAGTTGCTCATTTTTAAGGCTGCTTACATCTTTTTCCGCTTCACCTTCTCCCATTTCAAGCTCTGGTTCTTCAAGATTCATCCCATGAACGCATATGCTCTACCACGACATGAAACTGCTTCGTTAAAGCTTGTCAAAATTGCTCTAATTTATGGCAGGCACAATCCACCGGAGTACATACATACAGGTTACTGGCAACGTAGAGCTTGGAAACTTCCAAACAAGTTAGAGTTTTCCTCAAAATTATTCCTTTACTTGATTTTTTTTTTTTCCAAATGAGTTACCCCTGTACTAAGTTTCCTTAAACAGCCTTTTTTTTTTTTTTTTCAGTATCATCTACAAGACAACCTTCAAAAAGTGGGAATAAGTTGCTAAATCCCGTAATTATCATTACTTTGAGTACCATCTTATCACGTTATTCCACATCATCATGAATTCCAACAGCTCGTGGAGAAATGACGCATCATTTCAAAACGTTATTGTTCCCATTTCACCGTGTTACTGCCATATCTCCAGAGTCTTATTTTTTCCAGTGCTGCATTCAGTGCTTGTCTGTTAATTTGTGCAAGTTTCTTTTCTAGGATGGGGCTGCTGCTGCTCCTCTGCCTGGATGTTTCCCTGATGTACTCTGAGTGCATACATCGAATGAATGAATTTCACCTGTCACAGTTCCTGATCAGCCTAGCTCCTAAATCCTGTTCAGTGAAAACTATAGAAGACGACGAGAGCGAGATGCTTGTTTCTGGCTGATACTGCACCCTCTTCTACAAACTACTCTTGGGGCAATGTTGTTAAAATAGAAGTTAAAGTTGTTAAAGAACAACTCACCTTTATAATGCAGGATTGGTTTAGTTTCCGTGTCCTGGGTGAGTGCAAATTGACAACAGATTTGTCTTAATGCAGCCACTTGGTCTGCATCAGCATTGAGACCCCAGTTCCCAAGCCACTAGAGAGCAGCAAGGGAGACTTGAAGTGCAATGTTTCTAGACGTGGAACTTGCTCCAAAGCTATAAGGTCCCAGCAAGCTCCGATCAACTGTGGCTTGCCCCCAAAATGGGTGCCACTCAGTGCTCCTGTGCAAGACTGCCGCTGCAGCTCCCAGAAGTGTTACTTACCAAAGTCACCTGGTGCCAGGAGTGGCTGCTTTGCATGAAAGCAAGACACTGCCAGGAGGCAACTCACCCTAAGGATCGGCTGAGCCCCGGGTCTTCCTATGCTCCTTCTCGAGTCACTGATGCCATCGGCCAGAACTGAGATCTCAAACAGCCCTAACTTGGCTGGAATTTATCTAAACCTGGTATTTAACCCCTACTTGCTAGCTATCTTTGCTGAGATCGATAACACCAATGCATTATGTTCCTGACAACTTGCATACCTTACACCTACATCAGATGAACAAGATATTAGTTAGTAACAGGCTTAATCCAATTCTCTGTACATTAGCAGAAGCCTTCGTTCAAAGCACTATGCTAGCCACAGACACCCACAAGTCTATTTCCTGAATTCTAGCTGGTTTCGTTTTGTTTTGAATTCCTGTCTTTGGGCTTTACAGTATTTATGCAAGGTCTGTGAAAGAAAATCTTCTGTGGGAGCCCACAGGAATCTACAGAAGGCTTCAGTTCCATGTGAATGAAGAGGTCTGACAGGAGCCCTGGGGTCCTGCCTACATATGTTTAAAATGCTTACATATTCTCCAGTTCTGCACCTTTCCACTTGGATATTCTAGCAATTAAGCTCAACAGCATATCCATCCATCCATCCATTCAGTTTTCATCAGCTGAGCCCACAGAGATCTCTTCCTCCT
The DNA here is from genome assembly GCF_964211825.1 of Aythya ferina. Classification (NCBI taxonomy): domain Eukaryota; kingdom Metazoa; phylum Chordata; class Aves; order Anseriformes; family Anatidae; genus Aythya; species Aythya ferina. The sequence continues at coordinate 70,638,385 of NC_140296.1, forward strand.
TGGAAAGGAAGACAGACAGCACAGGAAACCGTCATGATTCAACACAGAAAGGTTTTTGGGAAGCCAAGGTAGGCAATGGCCACAATGACCCCAAGATAGGACATCATGCAAAACTACAAAGTTGTCTGAAAATCAATGAAATAAATCCACACACCTGGCAAATCATCAGCCACTTGTCCATACTCAAGAGAAATGGAGATTTTGGGCACAAGAGGTCGGTACAGACTTCATTTTGTGTCAGACAAGGCCAACAGTTTGAAGCAGAGCAAGACTACGAACACACTCCATGTTCCCACACCAAGTAATGCAAGCCTGTAGCTTCAGCTCTCAGGAGGAGACAGGCACAGTGCTTGGGGAGTTCAAGCAGAAGAGACCAAGCAGAAAGCGACAACTGTCTCAAAAGACATCAGTGAGCAGAGAGCTCAGAAAGCAGGAACCTGCCCTAAGACTAGGGCACATTTGCTATGCAATTCATCTTTCAAAACGTACCAGAAGATTTCAATAATCTCTGTAAAAGCATTAAATTTTTGTTTTAACAAACTACTACCAAGGCACGAAGCACTCTGTTACGGATTGAGCATTACACGGTAACAGGTTGCCTTCCCCAGATCAACAGTTGTGTTCTTCCAGCTACGTACCGTGTCAGGAAATAACATGAATAGTAGCACTACATCCAACTTTGTCACCCTTATTAGCTTTAACACACACAAATATTCTGTTTGCTGTTTCGGGGTCACATGCTGTATCATGCAAGCCACTGCCCCGAATCCCTCACTTGGCCTCTTTGGATTCACAACTGCTTGCTAACTTTCTTGATATCAGTAATGTGACACAAGCAAAGGTCCTCAAGGACCTAGTGGGTAATTAGAAGGTTATTAAAACTGAACAACAAAGAAAGCGTTAAGAGAATTTACAAAATCTGTGCTAAAATGGGACCTAGATATGACAGAAGGTCACGAGAAATAAAAGGAGAAGGAAGAAAAGTATTGTGACAGATAAGGGCCTCTTTGCTGTAACTTCTCACAGAGTGCACCCAGAAGATAAAGAGGAAAAAAGAAATGTCGAAATAAAGCACAGATTCAACTGTGACAGGACCCGATAACAATGTGCTTTATTCCAGACACTTTCGATATCGGATTTAACACCATACCTTGAATATTATAATCTTTCCTAATCCCATTTAGCCAAATCCTCATTTTTAAAGACCCAAATCCATGCTTGCTATTCCATCTACATCCGTACTGCTTTACAAAACCGTTCACTTCTCCCTTGTACATCACTCAAGTGCTTATTTTCGTTTTTCAAAAACCCAAGCAGGCCTTCTTGTGCCTTCATGTTTAGGTCATGGAACATAGCTTTTCTTATCGAAGGACTGTGTTTAAATGTTACGAAAGCAACAACCGTCAGCTCAGAAAGAGAACTTACTAAAAGCAATCCCTTGAAATTTTGAAGTCTGCCACCTAGTGGGCTTTTAAAATATAATTTCAAATTAGAAGATACCCCTTAGAAGCGTAGAAATTTCAGTTTTCAGATGCTTTGCCTTTTTTTTTTTAATGCTTTCCTTAGTTAGACTTAATCATTTACAAAACAAAAGACTACATCAGAACCCCCTCAAATCTAAACATAAGTGCAACGAATCAGGCCTAGTTTTTCTCACATTTCTGCAATTGCGTACTCGAAATCCTAAAAGTGTGAGTAAGGCATACTCGAACGCTGTGCCTCCTCATTGAAGAGGAGGATCTAAAGTTTAAGATTCAAATCAATTCATAGGTGACAGACAGAAGCAGGAATTTGGAAACGTGGTTTAAAACGTCCAGAACTAATGGACATGGGATGTGATCCAAGTAACAGCACTGCTGTGAGAATCAGAAACCAGAAAACGTTACTCAGAAATTTGAGCAAATTGCTAAAATGCCCCCAAACTGTGCTTTTACAATAACAGAAGAGCAGGTCACCATTGGAAACTGGCTGAGCAATAAGCAGCAGGTATCACCCACCTCCAAAGCACACAGAGGTCTCTTCACAATGCACTGTTAATTTCCTAGCAGGAAATTGGTTGAAACAGCAATTTCACTATATTTCACTAGCATTTTTACTTACAAAGTAAGTAAGAGCTGTAAAGGAATTTATTATGGATCACTGCTTCATCAACATGAAGGGCTGAAGGATTTTTTTTTTCCCCATATCTCCTTAGTATTAGCCAAGGCAAGTCTATGAAAAGCAGGAATTTCACTGAAGGTAAAGGTAATCACTGTACAGAAAGGAGGAATAAAGCAACTGCTTCTTAGATTTTTAAAAGCATAGAGTACATAACATACATATACTCAAAAAGTAATGAGCCAGTGCATGCAAATGCTGAACTTCCCAGTCTAATTATACAATTAAAAACTACCAGTGTGCTGAATGAGCAAGAAGCCTTTTGTGGAGCATATATGCTGCCTCTGCATGCGATACGTTGTGTGGAATTTCAAACGAAAACCAGTCACGATAAACTAGAAGCACAAATTACTTGTGTTAGGAGCTGTCCTCCTATCACACAAAACATTCTCTTGGAAAACTGTCATGCAGTCACGGAGGACAATACAAGATGTTCTCTATAAAGCAAAACCTCCACTCAGTCAAACAAAAAAGAACATGCTACAGGATAGTAGGAAGTTTCCTAGTGCTATATACGAAAAAAAAAAAAAAAAGGTTGTAGCTTTGAAGAACCTTTTGAGACCTCCTGTTCACACAAGACTCACAACATTCCTCTTCATGTGAAGTAACACAGGAACTCACAGCTGCAAAGAATTGTTTCAGAACTTAAGCCACAGTCTCAGGGCTGGTAGTAAATACTCACATAGCAGGAACATTTCTCAAACTTTAATAAGTTACCAATTAGGTTCCAGCAGAAATACATGCACGACGGCGGAATTCCAATTATTAAATCTTTTATTTATTCAAATAAATAAAAAGGTAAACAGCTGTGACTGGTATTCTCTTTTAACATAGAGGTGTATCGATGCCAGAATTACAGAGAAAGTTCCATGGGAGAAGACAGGGCAAGTCATCTTGTGCAGAACAAGCCCCACGTTTACTTCTCTAAAAATGTACCCTTCTGTATTATGATCTACCTCTTTACAAGAAGTTAGTTATTAGATAAAAGGTTTGTTTGCAAACGGCTTTGAAGTAGGGTCAAGTCATATCTGACCACCTCAAACACCTCAGCAATCCAGTAGTTAAAATTAATGTATGACGCACTGTGATTTTGATCATGCTTAAACTGACAAGAGTTTATTGCTAAAATTAGTAAAATATTGATCATTTAAATTCAAAATACTGGTATTTTATGGTCTGCAATAATATCCTTTACTTAAATTGATGTTGTATTTTGTTATACCAGTTTATTGTAACAGTCTTAATTGTTCCCTAAGAACATTAAGCAAATATGATTCCTTTTCTAAAAGGAAGAAGAGGCTAAAATTAACAAAACTTTTGAATAATAAGAATTGCCATACCACTCCACATTGCCACGTGACCTATTCAGAGCTGCAAAATTAATGGAAACAGTAAATCAACAATTATTTATAATAGAAAAAAAATCCCTTATACAGCATGAAATACAGTTTATATATTTTCAAGTGAGACTGTTTACAAAGGATGCATTTTACACTGCATGTTTTTTCATGTTAAAGCATATACATACAGAGAAAAGTACAGCCACAAGCAACACACTTAAATACCTGTACAGTATTTACATTTTAACATACTTTACACAACTCCAAACCATCAGTATTATTTAGCTAGACACATTTCAAAATGTGGTGTAAAATGCTCACAGTTAACAATGGAAATTCAGTGTAAACGCTGCTTTCAGTTGCTTAGTAGTTCAGGTGCAAGTGTTAACTTTGTTCCATGCCAGCCATCAGTGACAAAGCTAAGGATTCCACTGTGAAGCAAACCATCAAAAAGTTAGTATTTGCAGTCTGCAAACATTCACTGCAATATTCAGCGTTGTAGTTTAAAAAGAAAGATACCAGTTTATTTTTAAAATTTTAACATTTCAGGATTTAAGATGGTAAGACATTTAAAACTTTACGAATCTCTGACATTTCAGGCAACATTGCCATTTTTGTTACCACCTCAAATAACTAATGGAAAACTGGTAAGAACTGTCAAGAAATGAGCTAACTGCCAAGAAATACTGATGTCTGTAAATAAAAAAAAATGAATAAAAGTTGGGGGGAGTTATGTGCAGTAAGCCATCCTCACAGACAGTTCTTACATACAAGGTCTTGTAGGCTAAACAGCGCTGATATAAGATATAAACCTCTTTCAGAACCCCTTCCTGCTTCCTTTTGGAAAGTACTGCTCTCAAAGAAGCAGCAAAGTGAATGTGCATGTACATCCCAGCTAACCCCATTCAGAAGTTGCCTCCTTAACTCAAACTGGCATCAATTGGCAATTTAAGCTAATATCAAGTGGAAGCAAGTGGAAGCACAGCCACATCCTCCTCTGCTGTTTCTGCTACTGATGAAGCAGCCTCCTACATGGATGGGCAGAGCCAAGAGCTCTGAGCAGCTGCACCTAAGTCATCATAATACTAAAACTTTATTTGTTTAAGATGTATCACAACTGTCTGTCACCCAGCAACATCAGAAAGAATGCTTTTATATGCTCTCCAGGTCTTGGTTTCATTTATTCATGTAGAAGACTGCCTGTTGCTCTCTTGGCTACATCAGTCATTTTTTCCTCAAGCAAAGAGGTAAACTGAAGGTAGTTGTCATAAAAAATAAAGTATGGTACGCATACTCCAAGAATAAATGATTAAATTTATTAAAAAGTAAAGGTTTCACGCTTCCCTGAATACCTTTCACAAACTATTTTAAGATGTATGGACAAACAGATTAAAATATATTCGTAATAAAGCTTGTGTCCCAAGAAGTGTAGGTTTAGGAAAAGCCTCATGTACTTACAGTGAGGAAAAGAGCCTCGACAGACAGCTTTGTTGAGGACAGTTACAAGAAACATGTGACAGTTTTTAAAATCAGATTCCATCTTCTCTATGGATTCCATCCTACAAAACAGTTTAACAGAGGTACACTTAACAGCTGAACAACTGTTATCTGCAAAATATAACCACAGCTTCCCAGTAAATGACCAGAGCGCTCTTTGCACAGCAATCTGCCTTGAACTCACCATAGTTCAGTTACGTCTGTGTATAACACTTCGAGAAAACTCAGGCAATTTAGACAGGAGTGCCTGAGTGCTATCGCAATGGCATTAGGAATGATTTCTTTATCCCCCTAGAGATCTTTATATTTACTAGGAGGAACTGTGTGGTTCCAACTGACAAGAACTACTATTCCTATGATTCACTGGAATTTCAGCACAGCCATCCCTGGTCCCTATTGTCGGAGCCATATTCCCACTTCTCAAAAACCATTTAATGAAGTCAGCATCTGGCTGCCTACAACTTTACATCACAGCTAGGAAACTCCATCATAAACCAAACCCTTGAACCTCTCATTTTACCATTATGAGCAAACATGATTGAAAAGAAAACCCTTTGTTGCTATGCTCTACAATCTTTTCAAGACTTTACATTTAAAAGTTACGTATGAAGCACACTTTTAATTAGTAAATACTGAATATATACACTGACATCGGTGCAGGAAACTTGCTATGTTCTATTTATTTTTCTATCTAAAATAAATTTCACTTTTTAAAAATAAACAGCAATTAGCCTCTGGTATCTGTTAAACTGTGGTGTTAAACACTAAGCAAAGTCTTGTTATTTCATGGGCAAAAAAACCTCAAAAGCACATTCTGAGCTGTGAAATCACGACCATGTAGAATTTTAGGTATATATACTCACTTCCAAGCCCCCAAACCAGCCTGCCAACGATCTGCAAACATCAGTACCAAATTTAACACTTTCATTATAGCTTCTTTCACAAAGCTAACCTAAAGTAACAATCAAACAAAAGGAACAGCAGTCAGAAATTCATAGTTAAGCATCATTTTCATTATTACAGATACAAAGGTATCCCACGCCATTTAATCTGATCTACAAAACACAGTCTCCTAGGTACACGGCGAGTCTTCACATTTAAGATGTGTTTTGTATTTGCTCTCTCATTCATTTCTGTGATTATTTCGATGAGGACTAGTACAGACAGCATGTGGAATAGAAGGCTACAGCCTTGAATCTCCATTTCCTACCACACCAATATATACAATCCTCGTTACATTTCCAAGTCTTGGTTTCTTCAAATCCCAACATCTCTTCTCTCAAAACCAAGTAAATTAAGTGAAACCCAGTGTAAAGAATTTCATTTTATCTTCTCTTCTCTCCTTCATAGAATTGGAGCTGAGACTTGCAAGAGAAACTGAATCACAGTGTTAACTCTGGATGAGCTACCATTTCCTTTAGGGGACCCATATACTGCTACCTATGTATGAACTGCAAAATAGGCATCATAGTTAGTACTAAACCATTTTCTTGTCCTGCTAACCTCAATGCACCAAATATTCCATTTTTTTTTTTACACACCTTTTCTCTCAGCAGGCAGCGATCATGGATTGTAGATAGGTATCTGTAATGAATCTTTATCAACTGATCTAAATCTTTGGCTTCTTCTACCTGGTGCTGAAACTCCAAGCCCGTACTGTGAAGAATCTTAAGGAGAAGATCACAGTTATTAAATTCAGTGTTCCACACAAGTGCTTACGACTCTCTTTCAAGACTTTTTCAAGAGGGGGAGAGCGAGCCTATAATTGCTCCATTCATTTGCTCTGCCCTTTCCAATTGCATCTTTCAGGCTCAACCTCCCTGCTACCATCAACACAGTAAAAACTTCAAGCTCTTCTCACAACTCAGTGACATTCTTCACTTAAATAAGAACATTGCCACTGCAGAAAGGCAGGCATGCTATCCCCAGAAGAGTTGATTTAGAGAATATTGATTTCATAAAAGATCAAAAAAGGCAATAGTAAAGCAGATATGAATCTAGAGGCATTACCTTTGTTTCTGAAAGGTTATACATGTCCATTTGGATCAGTACCCTAGATATTTTTGAGAAGGATCAATTTAAATAAAAATGTCTTTTGGAATACTTTTATAAGTATAATATCTCTTAAGAGATTTAACAGCTTAAAAAACATATTTTGACATGACTGTACGCTAGGAACATAACACTGGGAGAAACAACCAAAAAGAAAAGAACTAATTACATCAAAAGATTTGTCCACATTAAGAACTTACAAAGTATTTTTAGAATTACTGATTTTAAATAGCCAAATAAATACTGATATATTTTTAAGCTCAAATCACTTTGTAGAATGGACATTAGAACATGATCTTGCTTTTTATTTGCATTTATTTGCTCTCAATAGACATAAAGAAAAAATAATACTGCATCTTCAGTTACAAGTTCGTAGTATAAATGAAAATTACGATATAAGACAAACCCTTGTCATGATGTAGTTGTGCAGACTGTTAACAAAATGCATAAGTTTCACTCTTAAGAGGAACATGCGATGTATTTGTTGTTTTATACTTTCTGTTTGCAGTCCAAATAGAGGAAGTGTTCCGTGTTCTAATAAAGCTCCTTCCTTAACCTGTGAGTTTTCTGCAGCACTGACTAGTTCTAAAAAGAAAATGCAAAAGTATTTAAATGAAGCATTTATGAAGACAAACTGTGGCTAAAATGTAACTTGAAACTAATTTTTATTTCTTATTATCCTGTGTGACACAGGGTTTTTTTTCTTGCAATTCAGGTGTTTTATTAAAATAAAGCAGCAATATATTGAAATAGTTTGAAAATATATGCACCATGCAATTTGATAAATACTAGAATAGGAAGTGCTATTTAAAAGCTATTTATGTGAAAGGAAAAACACACAACTATATTAAAAATAAATGTGTATACTATCTCCACAATGGGGAAAATACTAGAACAAAAATATGTACGTAAAGTTTAAGTTTAAACAACAGAAAACTTTCAGGAAAAGAATTAGTTAACTGATATACAAAACATAAATGAAGCATCAACTTTCTAATTTGTTTTTCTAGACAAGAATTTTCTAGGACAAGAACTTATATGAGAAAGGAAAAGCATAATCCAGTGAAGGAAGACACCAAAATATCTCTTTTTACAACCCCCAAATATTTAAATTATAGCTTCAAGTATCTATTCCTGTCTAGCTTACTGTTTCAATCTCAGAGTATTTTTTTTCATTTTGTTTCCTTAATTTGTTTGCAAGATATTACTGATAAAACTTGGGCTATAAATAAAGCAAAACACTAGGGTGCAGCAGACAGACCTTTCAACAGCAAAGTCTGAAGAATGAAGCAAGTTTCAATATAAACTAACCAGACCTGAACCACAGAGACAACAGGAATGCATGGATAAACAGTGTCATCCCTAAGGCTGAAACAATGTGAAAAGTATGCCCTGCTAAATAGATCTAATTTCTGAAATTAATACGTATTAGTATTTTATAGAATGAATCAAACTTCTAACTGGTTAATACTAGTTAAAACTGAAGAAGGCAGCAGACTATTTATACCCTTAGGCCACAGAACAAGTTGTTAGAGTATCTTTCACTGAAACAGTTTCTTACCATCAAATCGTAAAACATCTAGGCTATACTTCGCCCACTTTATTTGCAGCAAGAGCAGAAATACTTGATTGTAAATTTTTTGGCACTCTAAGCTTATAACTATATCCACAGGCCAAGGAACCTAAGAAGAGCAGAGGATAGGACAGAAAGACAAGACAAGAAAAGTTAAGTCACTTTAACGCAAAACTTTAAATCTGTTCTAGAATTAAAACCACTGCAATATTAATTTACTACACTTTACCTTATAACTTAATGTCAGGCCATCTAAGGTGTGGACAGGAAGTTTCTTTTTAGCTGTGTCAACACTTTCAAATGATATAGACAACCTATGCAAAGAAAGAAGTGCTTTTATTGATGGTGATCTGTTTTAAATCACTGGCTACCTCCATCAGATATTTTCAATTTCTTATCATTAAATATCAATTGTCTAATTTAATTAGGTAGAGGTGTGTAGAAAGAAGCTTTAATGAAGCTCAAAGCTTCATTAAAACAGATGTTTGTAATGAATACGCAATAATTAGCATTGACCTATGCAAGTGAAGTATTTTACTATGGGCAGATGTGATAGAAACCGTAACTAAAGTGTATTTGACAGGATTTTGCATTTTACCTTGAACTGTCCTCTGGATAACGTTGCCCTACTGCTTCTTGAAGTTGAACATTTAAGAAAGCAACATTCTGCCACGTTTCTTTTTCTCGTATTTTGTCAAAAATGGATGTATAGAAATCGTACATAGTATCACCAGCTTCGAGCAAGAAAAAGTTTCTCATTGCTTGCAAGTATTCTACAAGCCTAAACAGGGCAAGATACAACATTTTTGAAGGCTTAATCATACAAGCAAAATCAAATAGTTGTTACAGAACAAAACATTAAGAACTCTTACTTACAAAAATTCAGTATTGAAAAGAAATTCAGTGAAATCCACACAAAATCCTATGCTTACCCCTCAGGCAGCCTTCAAGTACATTCAAATAAAACAAAATAACCAACCCATTATTTCTTGTAAGTTTGAACAACACGCTACCTTCAACAGAAGTGCTCATGGAGTTCAGCCTTCTTACAGGCTAGGCTATTCTCAAAGACAGCTTTAGCAATCCCATCCCTCTTTCTAAACAGAACTTAGGAAAGGAGATGCAATTTCAGGGAGAGTTCTGTGTAGTAAGGGACTTCAATACGGAGCTCCAGAAAGTGATCAAAGTGATTTTAATTACTTTTTCAGAAACAAAGACTATAAAAATACATTAAGTACTATAGACAGATTAAAAGCACAGTGACTTCATTAAGTACTTTAGAGAGATTAAAAATCAGTGACTTATGACCATATAAAATATAAAAGGAATAGTCATTTTCACTTTATGTAGTAAGAAAAACAAACAAACAAACAAACAAAAAAAAACAAAACAACACTAATATTGTTTCGTATAATACAAATTTTACATTACTGCAATTGAATCTCATATTAAATAAATCTATTCTGGCCTCCTAAAATTTGCCTTCCAGTTTCAAACAGCAACACTATTAAAAATACGATCTGAAACAACTTCCCTATTAAACAACCACTCAAGACAAATAACTGTTTTGTTGTTGATTCAAGTCAGACCAAAGCTTCACTCACGACAATGTTAAATCCCCCTTCCTTTGCTAATGATTTTTTTGGTGATTAACAAATTGCAGAAGAAATAAAACACACTTTGAGGCTTTTCAATCAAAATCTTTAAAATAAAAATTATGTTTTTAGTATGTAGCATATCACTGGTAAATAAAAATGTTGAGGAAAACTGATTTACTTTCTTACCTATAATCCTTCTTTAGAGTTTGCATCAGATTACCACAGCATTCCAGGTACTGCTTGTCTATGTGAGGATAAAGGCAAGACCTCAAAGTCAACTCAAAAGTCTGGCAGGTGACCGATTCCGAGGATCTATCCACACAAACGTCCCCACCAGTAAACTTCTCGTGAAAGTCGCTCTGTTCCAAATATAATCTTCAAAATAAACACACTACTTAGGGAAGAAGGCACATAATTCCTACAATATATAAAAACGTCATACCTTTGAAAATCTTACTCGAAATTGGAGCTTCTACTCTAAAAAAAATACTGCAGAATAAAAGCTGTTTTGTAACTGTTAATTGCAACTGTTACATTAAAAGAGTTACAGTTATATAGCTATATAATTATATAATGTTACAGTTATATGAGATAGTGATATTATAACTGGCCATTCTTGTTAGTTTCAACACATAATGACCAGGCATAAGAGCATGAAAAAGAACAGCGCACTGTAATCACAAAGGAATAAATAATAATCAAACACTGAAATAACAACATCAGGTTCAAACAGATTAATAAACCCTTTATCATTATCAACTTTTTAAACCATGTTACGCATATGGAGTAGCCAGATGAACTGCCAGGTAAAGAAAAAAAGGCACAAATCCAGATTTTGCCTGAGACACCTTAAATATGGGATACTTGTATAATCTGTAATATTATTCCATGGGAAGAGCGTGTCTGTGGCCAGCCTACATCCAGTAAGTAAAGTTATTTTGTCACAGAAAAAAAAATTATAACAATTTTTGAAAATCTGCTCAGTAGCTGCATCAACTGTAAGAGGAAGCCTGCTTCATTGCAGATACCAATGACTGGATGAGTCAGACATTGAAATAAACTTACTGTCAACTTTAACAACCAGATCAGTCCCAATGAACAAGAGAAGTAATAGAGTCTTATCTACTCTTAATTATGATTTCTTTAAAACAAACTCCTTCTAAGACTGAACTGAAAGCACACGATTGATAGCTGGTATTTAGCAAATACATAAATAGCTATTTCTTATTTGCAATGACAAAACGGAAAGATGTTTAGAGTTAGCCTTTCCTGCTAATTCTCAAGACATTTATAATCTGTGTGACTTCCCTCTTTATGAAGAATAACAATGTTTATGCAGTAAACAAGAATTTTGCAAGGCTTTTAAATTCTCTAACACCACCACAAACAAAGCTGCATTTTCCAAAGAATACGCACCAAGTATACAGAACACAAACTTCAAGCAAGCACATTGAAGTTTAGATTTTACAGCTATATTCACTACTAAAACACCTATCTGTGTGCTAAAAAGGTTATGAAAAAGATTACTCCCTCTCTATGCTAACAGATGTCAATAGGAGATTCCTCACTGATTTTAATTGTTTTTCTTTAACTAAGCACACGTGTAATGTTTATTTAGATTGTGCCACTGATTATCAGCACTCTTTACTGTGTTTGCTTTTTTACTGCAGCAGCAATAAAAATTTGGGTTTACCAAATATCACTAAGTAGAACACTGCTCTCAACAACACCGCAGGAAGATCCTTCTTAGCAAGTGGTTGTTTACTTACCTAGCAAAATTAATAGCCAGCAGTGGGTCATGGACATCATCCAGTTCCAAGTGTCTTTCTGCTATAGATTGCATCTTTATCAGGCTCTGCTTTGTGGCCTGCTGTTCTGTAATAATATCTGGAACAGACTCTTCCCCATGCCGCAGGCGAGACTGCACTGATTCCAAGAACAGCGTATACAAACTCTTTCTTTCAGCATCTAAATTGGGCAACACATTTCATGGTGAGACTTTTTTCTAGAAGATAACATCGCCACCACTCAAGAAGAACTGTGGAATCTAGTATTTTCTTGATATATTTTAGCAAACTACGTTTTGGCTGCTATTCAAGAAAGTACTCAAGTACATAGTTAGAACTAAGTATTGCCAAATCAGGAGGTCTAATGCTTAAAGTCAGGTATAAGTTCAAATGCGTTGCTGATCAGAGACTGTCAGAGAACTTCTTCCTCCAAGCGCAAAGGCAATTAATTCTTAGCACCTAAGCAGCCCTGCAGCCTTCACTAGAAAAAATTACATTCTCACATCAAAGGGGGGAAACGAGCCTAGATATTCCAAAACAATTCAATTATCTCTATTAAACATACAGAAACTGAGTAAGCAAAAAATGTATTTTGACTCTTCTGAAAAAGCAACATTGGTTATACTGCTGTGTTCTTTTACAATCATTCAAAAAATTCCTAAATATAAAAACCTATAAAAATGTCAATATATCTTTCTTCTAATTATTAGTATGCTGCTTTTTAAAAGAAGTTGTGTGTGCTACCTCAGAGTTATTCAATCACTTAGTAATGAAAAGCAACTACTTATTAAACCAAAACAGTTTTACTATTAGAACACAAAAACTGTTCTTGTCTGTCTCATAACAAATTAAATGTGCTCTGAAAGCATATGAAAACAAGTTTAAGAAAGCAATATTGGAAGCCATAAAAAGGGAAGGGAATGCTCAATCTTTGTTTGCTTTGTTCTTGTCACTTGTTTGCCCTGGAAGATGGTTTTCACGTGAAGTTACAAACCATGACACTGACACATAACAAGGACAGTTACATTATTCTAAAGCTGCAGAAAAACAATTACATAGAATACATCCATGCTATTAGATACCCTACAGCATGGCGTTTGACAAACTGACACCTCACCCCTCGATGCAGCCTGCTGCGGAGAGCCATCTTTGCATTGAAGATTCTTCAACAGCTGCATGGATTTTCCAGCCATGATGATTTGCTTCAGCACAGGTTTCAGAAAAGAGACCATAGTGTGTTGCCTGCTTGAAGGGGCTTGGTCACTGCCAGAACTGGCACTGGCATTATCACTCATCTTCTCTTCATTCTCTGTCTTTTCTGACACACTATATAATGTGTACGTAGCATACCAAAAATCCCTGTGATTAACTGGAACATTTTTGTTTCTGCAAAGAAATAAAAAGCTGTTGAATATTTCCTTTTAAAAAAGATGAATATACATCTTATAGTAAGTTTCATCTTTGCTCTATACTTTGCCCTTCTCTTAGGGTAGTCAGGAAGCACATCCATAGCATACAAAATAAGTTCATATCATAAACTATCCAGACACCTCTAGAAAGGATGATAGCTTTAACAGAATAAAGAATCAATTCACAGCGGGTTAAAAAAAAAAAAAAAAAAAAAAAAAAAAAAAAAAAAACACAACACACCTAACTAACCAAATCCCCCAAACAAGACAGATAATTATAATTAAATTTGTGTGGGAAATTAATTATTCACAGTGCTATGCGTAACAATTATTAGTGACTGACAGGCAGATTTATTTAGGACATTAAATCCACAGAGAAGCAAGTAGTACTAGGAATGCTGAAATATTCCAGAGTAGGTGAAACTCAATTCTTAGTCCACTTTGCTCTTTTGTGCTGCTTACGTTTACATCACATGCACAGTTTAGTCTTTGAAGTTACTTGGAAAGTAACCTAAATCATGTAATTAAAAGCAAAGCTCAAATATAAGTAGGATTTGAAATCACCCATTATTAGTTATGAAAACACAACTGTAGAATGACAGAAAGAAAAGTCAAGTAGGATGCAATAAGGTTTTTTGAGTTCTCAACTACTACGGATTTCTTCATAATAATGAATTATTGAAAAATTAAAATAATTTATATTCCAGAACAATAGCTGGTATGGATCAAAATCTAAGGTAATTTCCCTAATGGGAAATCTGAAGCAATCCATAATAGAACGATTAAGAAACAAATTCTACTCAAGTGAAATAAAAAACGTGAAACCCTACTTTTGTTGTCACCATTTACTTCCTAGGCTCTACAGCAGGTTTTGTATTCATACTTGCACAGCATTAGGTGGGTCCAATATCAGAATCCCTACCTCTGAATGATAAATTCCTTTGCAGGATCAAACAAATTACCATGGACTATCCATTCATCCACTGTCTGTAAGTAGGGCCTCACAGTCTCAACCCAGAGAGAGAACAGAAGGGACACCTGAATTTAAAGGAAAAAGAAGAAAGTAGCTGAATGTTTTTTTTAGTATTACAAGCAATAAGGCAAAGTCTAACCTGTTAGTTGTGCTGTCCTAAGTTTGTAAGAAATACGTAACTATCCTAAAGATTTTTAAAGATAAAATATTCAACTAAAAATTACAGCTTTAGCACTCTTAATGGCAGCACTGATTGTGCAAGGTTCCCCATATGCCTTTTGTCATTGGGATTAGGCCTGAACAGCAACTTTCATTATTTTCACTCTTACATCCCTTATGCTGTAACTGATAGTCACAAAACATGCTGTGGTTTTGTAACGCAGAAAACAGGAAAATGAAAGTACACAATGGTATCTACTACATTTTCACTAGTGTAATCAGCAAGTTAATGTAAAACCCAAACTCTACATTTCAACACTAACTGACTTATGCACCTGTAGAAATAACACAAGGGGAAAGCTACTCCAAAGCTCCTTCTTTTGTAACAGCTCTCTGGCCTCTGATTCCCCACAGTTGCTCCCCTCAGTCCCCAAAACGCACTGCTGCTCATCTCCTCATAAATCTTACTCTGTCCAGGTTGATTGAACTCTTCTCAGAAAACAGTAATTTATTTTGACTACCAAATCTGCCCCCTACCCCCAGTAGCTGTAAGCTAGCAAACTCACACCCCAGAAAGAAATTTAAGATATCAAATATTCTAGCATGAGAAAATGATTTCCCCTACCGTCTGCTCAGATGCTTCTCCAACACTGTCATATTCCAGAATAGCTTTGTAGAGAGTATTAAGCAGATGGGATGCTCGTACAACATTTCTAGTGTCAGGTGGAACTTCTGCTACTCCTGTGCTAAAAACTTTGTGAAGTACCTTTAGTTGTGCCAGCCGGGGAGACAGCTTATCTATCACTATTGAAAGTGTGACTGTTTTGTCTGAGGGGAGGAAGAAAAGAAAATGTATAAAGGCACATCCAGCAGAAAATCATATTCTGGCAATGCTATTCATGAGCTTTTAAAATGCAGCATAGCATCTTCCACAGTTTCAAAACATATTTGCATAATGTTTTGTGCGCTTCCCTCTCATAAAATGTACTTGTGTGCCTATTTCCTATGCACTGTACCTTTGTTGATGATGCATTTTTCAATTTCAGTAAGTTCTTCTTTAAAGCTAATGAAATATTTATATAATGCCCACATAAAAGCTTGATAGGTTCTGAATGGGGCTTCAGTAGTTTTCTTTGGAGTGGAAACAGTTCCATGCATTACATTTTCCGGGCTGTGTCCCATCACTTCATCAATAAACTTCTGTAGTCTGAACACAACTTGACCATATGCTGCTATCTGCTCCAGTACAGACCTTAGGCAATTCTAGAAAAAAAAATGTATTTTTTAGAATCATCTAATAATAAATTGTATCTTATAAAGATAACAATTAAATCCCAAGATATTTCTTGGGAAAAGAAATTTTCTATTTTCTATTTCTATTTTCCCAAGAATTAAAATATAACGAAGTTTTGCCATCTCTATCAATTCATCACATTTTCACATACTGGAACAGCTCTTACTATTTTATTAAGTCAGGCATGTTTTGACTAAATTAAGAACAATTACAGAAACATCATTTTTCCACAAGCAGTTTAGTTTCCTATTCCCAAAAAGTTGCATCTTCCGAATGACAGATATTCAGCTTAGATTCAGGAACAACTTACATGGGTTAAATGAGTTACAATAATATCGTTGCGCACAGCCACTTTGCCATCATTCAACTGAAATATGAAAAGCTTTTTCACTCCTGAAAGTAGCCTTGAAAAGAAATGAAAAAGAAATGAAAAGAGTAATGCTTTTTCACCCCTTAATGGACTCAATTATATAATTAATAACAGGATTAGCTCTCCCTTACCGTTTCCTTTTTTCAAATGAAAGGGGACCACAGATCAACTACAATGCTACTGGTGCTCTAAGTTGTTGCTACAAGAACAATAAAACACTGATACCAGGCAAGCATAACCTAAAGTTCCTTTCCAGTTGAGGTATTTTTCAATAATGGGATGAGTCAAACCTACTTTGTAAAAAATGGACACAGTACTAAAATCCCTACGGGCAGGATAAGAACAAGTTGGTTCTTCTTAACAGTTAGACTTGAGGAACCAGAAGATACAAGAAGCAGTAAGCTATTTTCTTCTTTGTGAACCTGAATGGCTAGATAAATGCTAGCAGAATTTTTTCTTGTCAGCAACACTGGAAGCTAAACACTCAGTAATAATTCTTTGATCAGGTAAAACTTCAAAGATTAATCTGTTATTTCCTTGAATGAGGATACTAAAGCACTAGAAGTTAAAACGCAGGTTTTGATGCTGCTCTTACCAAAGAGTTTCCCGTATAACCTGAGTTTCAGTGACTAGCGTTCTCTCTTCTGGCACATACAAAGGATTACTGGCGTACAAGTGGTGGTCCCTTGTAAAATATGAAAGTGATTTAAGGGTGAGATTACAGATCAACAATCTGAAAGTAAGGATGAAGCAATAATCTTAGGGCTCAGTCCTGCTGTAATTATATCCAGGTATACACAATGCTCATGCAGACATTTTAAGTATACAAACAAGAAAAACTTTTTTTTCATACCATTTAGCAAAATACTATGGAAAGCACTCAAATACTACCCAGTTGTATATAAAAGACAAACAATTAAGCAAATACCCAAATTACTGAATGAGTGTTTTTTTTTGTTTTGTTTTATTATTGACCTGTGACTACTTACTATTTCATTCTCAATGCCATGAAAAGTTATGGAGTTAACTCTTGCTGTTCAAAGTACTAAGCTAAAAAGTAAAATACCAATTTCTCTAACCCACATCACAAAATTCATACTTTTTCGGAAAAGTTTGCTTAAGGACTGGAAGCTTTCACAAGCAACTAAGAACTCTTCCCTATGATCCTGTGTTGCACAATTCTTCCAAAGTATTTTTCACATTTTAGTAAAGTATTCAATAATTATTTGCATCCGTAGTATTTGGAGTCATTAATATTATCAATGGCAATATTTATGTAATCATGTTAAAAATTCAAAAATCCAGATTAATACCGTTTATTTATCACACATTTGCTAACAGAACTTCATAAGAGAAGTAGTATTGCTTTATTTATGTTGCTGATTTCCTAATATTGACTGTAAACTTTGGTTCGTAACTGGCAATATAACTGACACTAAAATAAATTTAACTTCTTGATTATGAAATTCATTAAATTAAGGAACCAAAGACAAACCTAATGGTCTGTATTCATGCAGTACTGATCCTTCAGAATTTGAAGGAAAGATGATCAGACATTAGTTTTTGTTTTTGTTTATTTAATTAAACAACCTTCTCATTTTCTTTCCAACACCACAGAGAATAGAATGTTTTTTCCCCCATAAAATCACTGTTTAAGATTAACCTTTTAAGCAAGATACCAAAAATAAACCAAAAGTTAAATTTTAGGGAATTCGTAATTTCCAGGACCACTTACATTAGTTCCACAGAGACCGTCAGAAGGGTCCACCCAAACAAAATCCCAACAGTAACATCTGCTTCTTTGAAAAAGGAAAACTCGCTTTCTTACAATGACAAAAGTAATAAAAACTACATTCAAGGAAAATAAATTATTAAAAAAAAAAAAGCTCGTTTGTTTATCTTATTAATTTGTACTCTTTTAACTAATTTCTGTTTTTCCCTAAATCAGTAGAAATTACACTACCTTTTTATTTTAAGAGTAAAGATGCTTCATAAAGTCATTATTTAAAATTATATGCCAGTAAGGAATATGTAGGTGGTATTGTTTTCTTACCAGACCGCAGCCAGGTTGGAATGCAAGTGCAAACTATGTGAAAAACGAGGAGCTCTTCCGGTCCAGTACTGAGGAACTACATGCTGCTCCAGCCAGCTGCGGGCATCAGGTTCACCGACTGTGAAAACATTGGATAGTGAGTGGGGTATTTTTATTTGTTTGAGAAATGCTTATAAAAACACAGGAGAAGTTATTAATAAGCCTATGCACTCAGCTGCAAAAGCACAGATCTTTTCAAATAAATCACAAATTACAGCTACTTCACTGTGTTCACTTGCATGATACCATCATGCACAAGTTATGTGACACAGAGACACAGACGTATCTTATCTCCTGAAAGTTAAGGAAAAGTCCTAGAAAATAAACTCAGACATTTATATGGTTTTCAATTCTTTGTCAGAGAATGTGCTTCAGGCAATTGTTAAACAATATATACAAAACTTAAGCTGACTTAAAAAAATAAAGTGCCAAATATTTTTAGCTTTTTCTCTTTGTTCCTTTTTACTATTCATTCAGTACATTACCTAAATATGTTTTTCTCTTAAATGTGATTAACAAGAAAACTATACCTAACCCTAGTTAGATAGCTACTGATTATTAGCCTTATGAATATTACAGTCTATTTATACAAGGTATTTTGTGTCCTAAATTATTCTACACAAAAATATACAGCTACAGTTAATATCGCCCGAAGCTATCCTAAAGTGGTATTTGAATGACAGAACGGATTTTTCAAAAATGCTTCATATCTACAACTGAGTCAACTGTCTGTTGTCAATCACATTATTTCAGTATTCTGCTACTTTAAAATAAAAATTTACATTATACCCGTAAAACTGCATGTTACATTTAGTGTGTAAGTTCTCATTTCTATCTTGGAATATTTGTGTGTATTTCCACACAAATAAGCAGAAGCCTTCTCCATTAGTATCAACAGAAATCAAATCAAGCCTTCCATGTTGTTACTTTACTGTTAAAAATTAAGCAAGTGGTAGTGCCAGTAAGGTGCATCTTTAAATTACAATTCTAGGTCTAACAGTATCTCACTAAATAATAAAAAAGGAGCATTAGCTTGTTAAATTTGAGCACATATGATTATAAGAACTACAGTTTAATCTAACCTTTCCAGGAAACATTAGGTACTGTTTTCTTGTTTGGATCTTGGTCTTCTAAAGGTGTCCTGTCCACTTGAATACCCGAGTCCTCCCTGCTCAAAGGCTGAGTATCTTCCTCCTCTTCACTTTCTCCAGACCAATCCTAGCAAGTGTAACAAAACCCAGCGTAACAGGCAGATCTATATTCAGTTTCTATTGATCTGTGAAGCTGAACATAACCTATTATTTGTTTTCACTATAAAGCCAGTTCACAACACTAAAACTAACGTAACTGTCTCCCAGAGTTTAAGTGGCTTAAGTTATATTAACAATAAGGCTGCATGTCTGAGGTGGAAGAAGCATTTGTTTTTATCTGCAAGGAAATCAAACACAATTGGTCTTAGGTATAGCATAAAGCACATGCTACTGAATTTGTGCAACATATTCCACGTGCCCACAATCACACGAGAGAAGGCTCCAACAACACTACTGTGCTGTTCAAAGTTATCAGGAGAACATCTCCTGAGACTCAAAAATGTGATATGAACTCCTGAACTTCCTCTACTCCCTACTTAGTGCCATACTGGTTACTTCTCACAATATTGGTAAGCTTCTAAATTCCAGAAGCCTTTGTTACGATGATCAGGGAAATCCACATATATTCTATTAATTTCAGCTAGTACTGTGAAATTATTACTTGAGAATCTGCTGTTGTACTTATCTCCTCTTGTCATAATATATCCTATGTTGGTGCTAAAACATTGTCATACCCCTCCATACCAGGGACAGCATCTGGTTAAGCCTTGCAATTGCCTGTTAATTAGGAGAGAGGTCAGAAGAGTACACTGGCTGCCAAAGGAAAGCTTTTTTTTTTTTTTTTTTTTTTCCAAAAAAGCTTTCAGGGGAATTGGAGCTTGGGAGTGGAAGCGCGTTTAACTGTAGAACTACAGGATGCTCTGATGAGGAGCAGGCAGAAGGGTCAGCAGAAAGGGCCAGCTTAGTTGCTGAACTAAGTCAGAACAGGGTCAAGAACAAAAGCACTTGCATTATTGATACTCTGCTTGGGTCTGTGTGTATTTCACGGTATTAAGTTAGAAGAAGCACAGTAGGGAATCCTGTGAGAACTGATCTAACATAGCATAGAAGCCAGGGCAACTCAACCAAATACATTAAAATAGTTTATACACTTACTTTTTTTTACCTTAAGAAATTACTTACCGGTGAATCCGCACCTGGGCCAAGGTAAATTTCTTCTCCTTCCAACAAATACTTTCCCCAATCAAATTCTTCTTCCTTTTCTAGAAGTATAAATAAGAAAAATATTAAGTATCACATAACTCTGTCTTCTTTAAAAACATTTCCAAAGTTATAATTACCTTTTTACTCTAAATCTAAAACAAAAGGCATTCCCAGCCATTTCAGGTTACACCACCACTCCTTTAACAAGGTTATACACTTTCAATGCAACACACAAATTGTGGTAATGACCACGTATATTCTTTATTTATTCATTCTCAATTCTTTTGTTTGTACACTCAAAATATGCAGCAAAGCGTGCCACCAGCATATTTATCTCTACTACATACACTACCCTACACTTCATTCCTGGAAAAACATGCAAGGATGCAACGTATTACTTATTGTAACTCATCTCGTTTAGCTTGGCAGAGACATTCTGAATTTGTAATTTGCCAATGCACAAGCATACTGGACTGTAACCAACAATAAAGCAAGGGTCATCTTACTCTCCGAAAAAAAAAAGACACCACATATCAATGACGTGATGTGTAATACTTTAAAAAATAACAAGTCACACTTACAATATATTATCTGAAACATGAAGCTTACTCAACTGTAATTAGTGCTGTTTGAGATAACCTCTTCATATTCACATTCCTGGAAGGGGCTGAAAGTGCATTCAAAACACCGCCGAGGGAATGTGCAGAGATCATTCAAAAAGGAATCTTAAGATGCAAGATTTTCTTTAGGTTAGTCTGAAATATTCTTCTTTCGGTCTATGATACAACACTGTAAACAAATGGGGGATGGTATCCACTCACACTTAAGCACAAGCCTCATTTTTAGGCACTGAGTGAAACAGTCCTACTCTGGAATGCAGGCAACTGGGATCTCCCTCTGGAAACCTTCCAAGGCATTTAGCTTTCCTTGACTACATTGGGAACATAGGAATTTATATTACCAGAGCTGGTTCAACAGACCTCCTATTAAGGTGCAAGACAGAGACTGAGGACAGAAACCAGTTGTCTGCCTTTGAGTGTGTAAGCTGCTGAACAGGTAGAGAACATTAGTAAGTGACAGCAGTACAAGGCAGAAACAGTTCCCAAGGTGCTTTCCTGACTGGAAAGCTTAATTATGCAATGTAACATAAATGGGGTAGGAAAGGCTACTTGCAGGCTATATAAAATGTATAAATCATAAAAAAGACAATCAATAATACATCTCGATGTGAAGGAGATAATAAAATGGAGAGGAAAAATGGCCTTCTTATCAGATTGCATTAATTGAGCATATCTTTAACTAGCAACACAAAAAAAAGCTTTAAACTTACCTGTCTCTTTTTGTCTTGGTTTTTCCACATAGGTGGTGTTGGATGGAGAATCAGACAAACACAACAGAAGAGACAGTATGGAATAGTGTGTATCTGTCTTTAAAACACATTAAAAAAACCAAGTCAATAAGAGGACTAAATGATTTTGGTTAGGAACAAATACAGCCTATTATCCGTAGGAATGCTCCGCATTAATTCCTGCAGAGACTGGCGTTATGGTCTATTTCCTGATACCTGCTTAGAGCACAACCACTGCTATCAGAAGTGAGTTTTTTTTCTTTGGCCTTATTCTGACTTTCCACAGCTCTTCAGCAGACCATTTGAAATGGTCAACAGCCAGATGGATTTCTGCTATCTACATTCTTTAAGAAAAAAACTTTTTCAAGTCTTAGAATACTTGGGACATTCAAGTATAAAGTGCTTGTGTGGGCTTTTAATCTTATTTAACTTTCAGAACAAGAACAACTAAAGGTACTTACTCAAAAATCTAGAGTACATACAGTACAATAAGTCAAGATACGTGTACGTTATTGAGGGCTCAAGAGCTGAAGAAACTTCCAGTTTTCAAAAGGCCAAATTCATTATTAAACTATCACACTAGAAAATGTCCAAGTGAGACAACTTTCACCATTTCCATCCAGACCGCATCCTAAACAGATTTGATGCGAAGTGTACCACAAGCAAAACACACACATGGTCTCAACAAAGAAGCTATGGGACAGGAACACTCCACTTGGGAGTACTAAAACCAAAAATTGCAGACTTGTTTCTTAAGTGCAAGAACTTCTGTTCAGCTACTGTTTTAGAACAGACAGGAATTCAGCTGCAACACCTGTATAACGTTGACTGCAAAATGTCTGCTCTGCAGCAAAAAGATTACCTTTAAGTCATCCAACTGTGCATGCTGAAACCCTGAAAAAAACGATAAACCTATTTCTAAAACAAATGGGAAAACTACAACCCTGCAAATCCATGACTTGAACAGCAACTGCAAACGTCACTGTTAAGTCACCAAAAATTTCCAACTCAACAGTACAACAGAAGCCCGCTTCATGAGTGTAAACGTAAGGGTGGTGGAAAAAAAGAAGGAAATTGAGACATACATACTTTTGTTTCTTCAACATTTGGGAGTGGTGAGTTCAGAAACTTTTCTGTTAGTCTCTTCCAGCTTGCAGCTTTTCCAAGGTCAGAATGAACTATCAATTTTTCATGTATTCTAACGAAAAAAAAGTTTCAATAACACTTCAAGAAAGTTAACTCCTCGATTATTAGTCCATAAACATGAAACTCACCCTTCTATTGTCCTCTCTACTTTATGACTGTTCACATCCAGAAAACGGTGAAATCTGTGTAAGAAATCTGTATCAGAATAAGTTTGAAAAGGCAACTTATGAAAGGAAGAAAATAAAGCTGATTTACATACATGATGACAACTTCATTATCTTAATATATTTTCCTTTTAATAAAGCATGTTTAGTTCTGCAACATCATTAAGCATCAACAGAATTTAATCTCCGTGCCTCTGATCTCAGCAAGGATTAACTACAATTGACCTTAAAGATGGAAAAATTGAATGCAGATTATGTTTAAGCAGCAATTTCAACTGAATGGAAAAATACTGCTGTAACAGCAAAGCAAGCAATTAAAATGTGTCGTCAGTTAAGTCAAGCAGAACAAGGAGATGAAGAACACTATTGTCAAAGGCATCTGTGTCAAACACACAAAAATCATCTGGGACTTGCACCACCAGCACAGGCAGCACATCCACAAGGGAAGGCCTGTAAAACCCAAAAGAAGCTCCCTTAAAAATGGCAAAGGAGGGTGCCTAAAAGAAAAGAGAGCCTAATCAATACACAGGAAGGTAAAACAAAGGTATGTGAATTAAAAAATAAAGAACTTGTAAAAGGCACAATAGACTTTGAAGGAGAAATTAAAATAGGAGTAAGTTTCTTTGTATATATATATATATATCAGTTATATAGACAGAGAAACCATGAAGTGGGACATGACAGCAGTGAGCACAAGGTACCCAATACACAGGCCCTATTTTGCCTCAGTTTCCATTAACAACTGGAACAAAAACAGGGAGAGAACTCGTATGACTGCAGAGAGAAATGAAAACTAACTGCATCTGAGTGAGGGGGGTGAAAGTCAAGTTCAACAGCCTGAATTTCGACAGACAACCTAGAATCACCTCCAAGCGTCACAGCAACGAGCTAGAACATGAAGCTGCAGGCCTGGCAGCGAGGATTTCAGCAAGCATGCGATGCTTCTGCAGCAAGGAAGCACTGCCTGCGATGTTGGGATACGTTACAGAAAATATTTGTGGTGAATAAGGAGAAGCTGTGGCAGACGGCAGGGACAGCACCAGCCCTGCCCCCTGCCCTCCCCCTCCCCTCCCGTCCCTCCCCAGCGGCTCGGGGCGGACCTGAAGTTGGACCATGCGAAATCCAGCGCTGTCTGGAACCGCTCCAGCTCCGGCTCCGGCTCCTGCTCGGTCCCCGTCTCCCGCGGCGGCTCCCTGCCGCCATGCAGCCCGGTGATGCTGCGCACCAGGGCGCGGACAGCCCGCTCCTGCTCCTGCTCGAAGCGGCTGCGGCGGCCGGGCGAGGCGGGGGCCGCCATGGCGGCGGCTGAGGGGATGGGGGGGGGGGGGGAAAGCGCCTGCGGGAGGCGCCACAGAGCCGCCCGCAGCGCCTCTCGCGAGATTTCGCGGCGACTTCTCGCGAGAGCTCTCCCTGTCCCTCAGGGTGGAGCGGGAGGGGAAAGGTGCCCTCAGAGGGACGCGGGTTCGCGGCCCCTGTCCGCCGTTATGGCGGCGGGGTGCTTACTGGGGTTTTGTGTCTCCTTCCTCTTTCGTGGTGAAGAAAAAGAGCCTTGCTCTTCACCACGGAAGCATTTAAAACGGCACAACCAAAGGGGCCGCCAAGCGATCAGATGAGCAGCACAAAAATGTCCTTTTTAAAATAAATGGTGTTGCACTTGTTAAATTCTGTTGCTATGCTTTGTGTATTTTTGAAAGGGTGTTTCTTTCTGAGGCC
This sequence comes from Aythya ferina, assembly GCF_964211825.1. Lineage (NCBI taxonomy): Eukaryota > Metazoa > Chordata > Aves > Anseriformes > Anatidae > Aythya > Aythya ferina. The sequence continues at coordinate 70,663,351 of NC_140296.1, forward strand.
TTTTTTTCTGTAAAGACACAATAGTCTGTATAATTTCACATTCCCAACAACAGTAAAATTGTAAAAAAGGTTGGAAAAGCCCTCCAAGATCATCTGGTCCAACCAAACCCCCTCCCACCACTGTCACGCACTAAACCATGTCCTTGAGCACCACGTCCAACCTTGCCTTGAACACCCTCAGGGGCGGTGCCTCCACCACCCGTCTGGGCAACCCGTCCCAGTGCCTGACTGCTCTTTCTGAGAAGAAATGTCCCCTCGTTTCCAACGTGAACCTCCCCTGGGGCAACTTGAGGCCATTACAGAATCACAGAACTGTAGGGGTTGGAAGGGACCTCGAAAGGTCATCAGGTCCAACCCCCCTGCCAAAGCAGGTTCCTCAGAGCAGGCTGCCCAGGTAGGCGTCCAGACGGGCCTTGAATATCTCCAGAGGAGGAAACTCCACAACCTCCCTGGGCAGCCTGTCCCAGTGCTCTGTCACCCTCACCACGAAGAAGTTCTTTTGCATGTCAATGTGGAACTTCCTGTGCTCTAACTTGCAGCCATTGCCCCTTGTCCTGTCCCCACAAGCCACTGAAAAGAGGTTGGCCAAATCTCTCTGTCTCCCACACCTCAGGGATTTATAACAATTGATAAGATCCCTTCTCAGTCTTCTCTTCTCCAGGCTGAACAGACCCAGGTCTCTCAGCCTTTCCTCATAGAGAAGATGCTCCAGGCCCCGTATCGTTTTTGTGGCCCTCCGCTGGACTCTTTCCAGTAGATCCCTGTTTTTCTTGTACCGGGGAGCCCAGAACTGGACACAGTACTCCAGGTGAGACCTGACCAGGGCAGAGTAGAGGGGGAGGATCACCTCCCTTGACCTGCTGGCCACGCTCCTTTTAATGCACGCCAGGATCCCATTAGCCCTCTTGGCCACGAGGGCACACTGCTGGCTCATGGTCAACCTGTCGTCCACCAGGACCCCCAGGTCCTTCTCCTCAGAGCTCCTCTCCAGCAGGTCGTCCCCCAGCCTGTACTGATACATCCGATTATTCCTTTCCAGGTGCAGGACTCTACACTTACTGTTATTAAATCTCATTTGGTTTCTCCCTGCCCATCTCTCCAGCCGGTCCAGGTCTCGCTGAATGGCAGCACAGCCTTCTGGCGTGTCAGCCACCCCTCCCAGCTTTGTGTCATTGGCATACTTGCTGAGGGCAGACACTATTCCCTCATCAAGGTCATCGATGAAGATGTTGAACAAGACCAGACCCAGCACCAGCCCCTGGGGAACACCGCTAGTCACAGGCCTCCAGCCAGACTCTGCTCCGCCAATCACCACCCTCTGAGCTCGGCCAGTCAGCCAGTTCTCTTCCCTCAGGTCCTGTTGTGGTGCATTCAGGAGCACTGGCACACTTTTACCAAGGCAGGCTAAATCTTGAGCTTCAGATATAGAAGCTCGGAGGCGTGCTGCTTCAGTGCCTTACGTACAAAAACTGAATTTTCAAAACACTAGTAGAAAAAGTGTATACATTGTTGGTGTTCCTACATCTCCTCTGATGTTCTCTCTCTGTTTCCTACTTTAGAAGCAATTTCTTTGCCTTTAAGTTGAGCGGTACTTAGCCAAGCAGTGTTTTGACCCATAATTTGTTGTCCTAGGCATTAAGTAAGGTCTACGGAGTCAGTAGGCACCAGTGGTATACACCATAGTAATTAATGCTTGGAATATCACGAGTAGCATTTTAAAAAATATATTAGACGTTGAGGCTTCAACTGTTCCTTTTACAGAGTTGCTGTGTTTTTTAGCCTATCACTTAATCCTGTGTATTTAAGTATATCTGTGCCACCGCTTTGATTGTTGTTCAGAAGGGAAGTTACAGGCTTTGCAGCGACTGTAGCACGTGTGTCATCTGCACCCTTTGTGGTGTGACAAGCTTGGCATCCATCCACTTCAGCACCCCACCAAAATAAAAGGGATTGTCGCATGGAGGATTCCGGATCTGGATGGCTAATGGGACAAGCTGAGTCCCACAAAACACAGATTTAATGATTTCCTGCTTCCCGGCTGCCCTGTACAAGTCATTTTCCTCTCACACCACACCCTCAATTGTGCTGTGTGTGGAGCGACACAGTGAGCTGCATCGGGGAATCGATCCTGGTGAGAAATAATCTCAGCTCTGTTTTGCAATGAATTTTAACACGGATCAATTCGCTGATCCATTCTGTTGGAGGTGTCAAGAAGTGAGGGAAGAGCCACGCACCCTGAAGCCTCCAGGCAACAAAAGTACACCCTCAGTGGCTGGTGAATGAGAAATCTGTATCTCTGGTTTTCAAAACAGGATACAAGGGCTGGGACAAAAGTATAACATCTGCGCTCCTTCTGTCATAAAAGACACTAACACTACTTTTTTCTTTCCTTTTTCTTTTTTTTTTTTTTTTTTTCTCATAATAAGCCTCATTTCTATTATTGTTTTGCCAGTTTATACTAGCAAGGCTTGGTGCTTGTTTTCAACTGTGGGAGGGAGCGCTGGGCAAGGAGAGGGCACAAAGGCCCTCTCTAAAGTAGGTGTAAACACTTTTTTTAATTTTTTTTTATTTTTTATGTTTGGAAGATGTAATGCTAGGAAGCTTAATAACTGTCCTTCCAGGCCACATTGCTATGAACTAGATGTATTTCAACCAAGATCTTCCACAGTCACAGGATTAGGTCATATTTGGGAGATATGTCCCTCCACATAATGGCATATAAACATCTGTGTCCAGTTACATATTAGAGGAGGAATTACAATGCAAGTCATTTGCTGAGCTGTGTCTTTTAGTGAGATTGCTGTGAGCTTTACCCTGCTTCTCAACCTGAATTGGCGAACCAATTTGTCAAGCAGGATTCAAAAGTAGGACAAGGTCTGCAGGAGATGAAATGTGACTGCAATGGTTCATTCATCAGATGAGCTACGTGAGGTTCTCAGTTCACGCACAAGATTATACTCTGGGTTGGAAGGGATCTTAAAGAACATCTAATTCCAACCACCCTGCCACAAGCATGGACACCTCCCACTAGACCAGATGGCCCAAAACCCCATCCAAGCTGTCAGCACTTCCAGGGATGGGGCATCCACAGCTTCTCTGGGCAACCTGTTCTCTCAAACCCTCACAGTGAAGAATTTCTTTCTTTTACCTAATCTAAACCTACCCTCTTTTAGTTTTAAACCATTATTCTTTGTCCTGTCACTCCACCCCCTGACAAATAGTCCCTCCCTGACTTTCCTGTAGACCCCCTTTAGGTACTGGAAGGCAGCTGTAAGGTCTCCCTGGAGCCTTCTGTTCTTCAGGCTGAACAACCCCAACTCCCTCAGCCTGTCTTCATAGCAGAGGTGCTCCAGCCCCTTGATCATCCTTGTGGACTCCTCCAGGACTTGTGGACTCCTCCTCTGGACTTGTTCTAATACATCCATGTCTTTCTGTGCTGGGGGCCCCAGAGCTGGACGCAGCACTCCAGGTGGGGGTTCATGAGAGCAGAGGGGAAGAATCACCTCCCTCACCCTGCTGGTCACACTTCTTTTGCTGCAGCCCTGGATACGGTTGGCTTTCTGGGCTGTAAATGCACATTGCTGGCTCGTGTTCAGGTATCCTTCACTTCCGTCCATCACCTCTTACCAGCAAAGCATTGGATAAATTCCACGGGACTGAGAAGAATATGCTTAACATACTGTGTTTAGAGAAGTATTTAAGATTTTAAGGTTGGGGTGGTTTTTTTTTTGTTTGTTTGTTTGTTTTTTGTTGTTGTTTTTGTTTGTTTGTTTTTAATTGTGAGTATATCTATAGAAATAATTCTTTAATAATTAGTTGGAGGGTGTCACAGAAAACTGATATTTATTATAAATAAGTTGTGGTAATACTTCCCTTTAGTACTAAATATAGGATGCATGAGGCTAATCTGAGTGCTGAGTTACCATGCGTTTACGGTCTTGCAAAAATCAGTCTGGGCAACTGAATACCAGAGGAGGCTCTAAGCTCTTCAAATTTACCTAATGATTTGCACCAGAAGTTGCACAAAAAAATATCTCAGAAAAGCAACAGGAAGATGATGTACCTGATCGTTATCCGTAACAGGAAGGAGGTCATCTGATAACTTTCTACTACAATAGTTTTTGAAGCACACCATAACTTCTTGCTCTCAATTCTTTATCTGGTGGAGCTTCACAACTTAATATAAAGTAGGACAGATTTAAAAAAAAAAAAAACACTGCTGAAACTGACTTTAAGTCTGTGATTTATATTTTTTTGTTGCATGCATGTATAAAATGGACATTTCAGGATATTAGTTAACCTATCATTAACTGCAGATCCCACGGACTTTTGTGCTAGACTTGTAAAGATTTGACGTAGTCCTGAAGGAAAAAAAAAATAGTTTTCTAATTTTTAGAAGTCATAAAAACATAGAGTATGGATAAAAAAAATTGTAAGGGTGCCAAATTGACTGAGTGTCAAAAAGGACAGGGGGGCTAATTTGATGAATTTTGCATTGTACTAACGTTCTGCTGGTTTTAAAGATCAGTATTTAATAGGCAAGTTCAAGCTCAAGCGTGTTACCTGTGTATTGAAACTGAATGCATACCACCAATCTTCTAATTACACCATTACCATCAGCTTCAACAAGGATCATTGTTCAGTTCCTGTGCATCTAAAACTTTATTATAACTAGAGTAGAATATAAGATAAAATCTTTACTTTATGTAAATTTTTCATCCAGACCTTGCAGGACAGGGTGGGTGAACAGTCACCTTACAGGTATGCGTATTGTTGAAACCAAATCAGGCTCATAAAGGTTTCTTTATAAATTAACAAAAAGCACGCAAACGTGTATGACACAGTGAGAAGAGAAAGAGAGAGAAGGAAGATAGTGGACTTAAAACTGGTTCAATTGAAAGTCTCTTTGCTGAAATAATAGCTTTTTACTCCAAATTTTTATTTAGATATAATGCATTTTACTTCAGTAATATAATTCTAAAAGATCACCGGGGTTGCCATGGTCCCCAAGTTTTCTCACCTGGGGAAATTTCTCACCTGTGAATTTGATTGAGGAACCTTTCTTTAATCCTCAGTGGCAACTGCACCTGACCTTCACAAATGTTAGCAAGTATTCCAGTTTGCAGAGCTTGTCACAGGCATTTATATTTTGGGTCTGCTTTCTTCACTTTTCCCACCCATTAAAGCCATCAAGCTTTCTTAGACGATTTTACCATATGCTGTTTTTGCTTAAAAAAAGTATATAGATGTTTTCTTCTTTTATTGTACCCCTTCCAACACAAAAATATTTTGGTCTTCTAAAACTATCTTGATTTTTCTTTTCATTGTAAATGCACTGACGTAAGTTTCCACTCTTGTCAGATCCTTCTGGAAGCATGTTGTTATTCCGTTCCTATGCACAGTGATGTTACAACTTATACCTACTCGTATGGTTTACTGACCAAGTCAGAAATGAAAAATGTATGTTGGAACTGTCTACATTTAAGAAGAATCCAACAACAAATGAAGAAAAATGATACAAGGGTTTGATACAATGATTTGGTGTTATGGTAGTAGTGAGGACTCACTGTTGTATTTGAAGCACTTGAGCTGCATTGGTCCTCCTACTCCAACACAACAGGGCCAGAGTCTCCACTGCCTTCTTATACAGTCATTTGCAACCACTCAAATGGCAACAAAGCAATGCTGTCAGGCTCCTATTGACCTGAATGGTCTGTGTCCAGCTGGAGGTAATCTATAGATTTCAATTAAAAAATGCAGGTGTGAAGGCAAATACTGAACTTCAAGTAAAACAAGGCAAATGGAAAAAAAAAAAAAAAAAAAAAAAAAAAAAAAAAAAGCAACAAATGCTTCTCTTCATAACACACTGTAGTTATCTTACACTTCTTGATGACCTCAGAAATTTTCTAAACTACCTTTCTAAGGGGTTATGTTTGCAAAACACCTCCTCACACTTCTCCAGAAAAGCCTACTTAGTTTTCAATTATTTCCAGATACATTTCTGAGAAGAATCTGTTACTAGGTTCTGGATATGCAGGTAATCAGCAAATCTGAAGTCTTTTTAGGTATTATCCTGGAACAAGCAATGCCTGCTCTATTCTGGATATTCTTCCCATTCCAAGCTGCGAAAACATTGCTATTGTTAAGGGCATTTCTTTTTATTCATCTGAGAAATGGAGTTGCAGTGTATAGCTGGGGCTTCAGCTGCAGTAGTTTTGAAGCTGCTTTCCAGGCATAGAATGGCAGACACCAAAGTATTAAATTCAAGAATAAATGAAGTGTGAGAAATTAATTCGTGCTTGTCCTTGAGATGAAAATTTCTAATGAATATACAGCAAATGACATAATTGCTGTATAATAGGCTGAATTATGACAACACTGTATGAGATCACTAGTAATTTTATATGATTGCAAGCTGGATTAAAGCAGGTTGATATAATTAGAAGTAACTAATTTTTCATTTCAGAGAATTGCAAGAAATCCACAAGTTCCTTTATCTGAGCTGGCAGCAGAGATTAAGACAGTCATACCCAAACACAGGTAATATCTCTGCCTAAAAGAAAGAAAAATGACAGCTGCTCAAAAGTTTCTCAGGGACAACCACGTGCTTTTCCAAGAGCTGTTTCGATCCAGTGGCGTCTGCAAGGATGAGAAAGAGTCCAGGTGGTTAAAGAGGCAGGCAGACCTCAGAGCAGTCAAAAAATACAGCAGTATGATCCTAAGAAGAGAGATTTGCGGGGTACTTGCTGAAAAGGAGCTCGGTGATGATGAACCAACTCCATTTGTCTGATTCATTGTATGTTCAAGCAAGCAGAACTCTGTATATTCTTGTTAGTATAGAAAACTGTACTGGAAGTGGGGGTCTTTCATGATTTTTCCTTTTAAAGACAACTAATATGCATCAAATTCAACACATATACTGCACAAACCTTTTGCATTTGTGAGAGCAAAATCGATGGATGCATGTACATGTACATCAGTATAGAAGGAGTGTTTGCATCAGGTCATGACTGCAGTTGCACAGACAAATCAGCATTTGCTTTATGCCTTACAATATGGCTACCTTATACATTTTGCTGAGCATCCCTTTTGACATGCTAAGCCAGTGTCTGGGAACTGGCTATTTTCATCCAACTGAACTATAATTGAGGTACCAAAATTAAAAAAATAAGTAAATAAATAAATAAGTAGAATGAACTGAGTATGCTGGGGAGAATGTTTATTCAGTTACTTACATCATTTTCCATATGATTTTATCAACCATGGCTTCTCACAGCATTCCCAAAAAGAAACAGTCAAGGAGGGAGGTTTTGAAAATGGAGAATAGTAGGGTTTTTAGCCAGTTATTCCCAAGTGATAAACTCCATGTGGCTCTGTAGGGAGCCTCTAATATTTTCTTCCTTGCCCAACACCTTCACGCTTAGAGGATTTCCCATTGCATTTATGCATTTCCCATTGAATAAAACAAGCCTTACTGCTGAAACATGTGGTGGGAGCCAAGCTGGCCTCAACAAGAGATCAGCTTTTAATCTGAAGAATGTGATGGACTTTCGCCAAAACCGAGAAGGAAGCCAGGCCCTGAAAAGTCCTGTAGACCAAACCAGTAATAAAAATTGAACTTAAGAATGTGAGATTAATGAGGGAGACCAGTAAAATGTCTGGTAAAATAGAGAGCTTTTAAAATCCTTTAAAGTACTGCGAGTAGGTGGCCCAGTTCAAGGAAATTATAGATCAGGACAAAAATCACTGTTGTCCACTGCCAGAATTTCTGTGGCAGAAATCTGGCAGAGCTATCACAGGAAGAAAAGCAGGCACTGACCTGGGGAGAACCACTCAGTGAAAGAACTACTAGAGCATATTTCTAGATCAGAAAAAAAAAAAGCAACCATTCAGTATTATAACCCTATTTTGAAAAACAGAAAAGGTGAAGATTCTTGTTTTAACTTGCTACAGGATGTATTAATTGAGGCCTTTAGGGGTGACATCTAGTGCCAAGGTAGTGATTTTAATGCACAATAACAATGATATATTTTTTTTAAATCTCTGGCATGCTTGGGCTAGTTTTGACTCTAATCAAAACAGCGAATGATTAAGTCCAATTTTATTTTGTAAATATGCTGTTTATTCATGGAAATGTACTTATAAGTACATAAAACGCCACAAAACTCTCCAGCATGTGCTGCAAAAAGACAGTTTATGTTTATGAAAAATGTAACATTTATAGGCAAATGTACATGCCGTGTAGGCTGGCAAGCATGGTCATGACACTGGCATTTAACTGGAAACTCATTTAAATAGAGAGGGCAAGGAGACCAGCCTCCAGTGGTCTGAAGTAAAAAACAAACGCTCAAAGAATGTTTCTGCTGTAACTGAGGAGCTGCTTCAGTTTAACAGCAGCTGTAGTGAGTGGTTGAATTTCTTTGGATTATCTTAATTGTTTTGAATGCCCTGATCTGTTAAAAAATATATATATATATATTAGTTAAGGTAATCACATTCATTCTTAAAATAAAATAAAATAAAATAAAAATTAAAAAAAAAAAAACTCAAACATGCATTCCAAAATGCCCCAATGCATAGAGAAGTATTACAGGAAGAAATTAATTTTACTTACCTGTATCGGAAATGAGCAGTGAATGTCTAAGCAACAACAACCTTCATAAATTAAGAATGTCCCAGAACTATATGTTTTAAATGCAGGTCTCATACTTTTGGTGTGTGGGGCATGGAAAAGCACTGAGGTGACTAATAGACTTATTCTGAAGTATATGCTCATAGGAAATCTTTTTACAAACTCAAGAATTCTAACTAGGACAAGCCCACATCAGCATCAAGCATAGCAGGAAGATGTTGACAGACATATTTAGGACACCATAAACATGACTTCCATAACAAGTGATTATATGGATGCCATCTGGAAATCACAGAAAGGGAGTTGGATGAGCTTCTGTTGAAGTTGCTGTCTATTTTTCCTCCTATTTTTTTTTTTTTTTGTGCAGGTTCCTGACTGTGATTATTTTTATATCATAAAAATTCTCTTAGCCATACACAGTCTTATCACACTTATGGATGGAGGAGTTATGAAAGTTAAGGGCTTAAGGGGAGCAAATGTTTAGTTTTGCGGGGTTTCAAGGAAAGGATTTAAGCTGGCTGGCTTTGCCACCATTTTTCATAGAATCATTTAGGTTGGAAAAGACCTCTAAGATCATCTAGTCCAACCTTTAACCCAGTACTGAAAAGTCCACCACTAAACCATGCTACTAAGTTCTACATCTACATATTTCTTGGAGACCTCCAGGGATGGTGGTCTCAACCGCTTCCCTGGGCAGCCTATTCCAATGCTATACAACCCTTTCAGTGAAGAAATTTCTCCTAATATCAAACCTAAATCTTTCCTGGTGCAACTTGAAGCCATTTGCCCTCGTCTTATCACTTGGTGCTTGGGAGAAGAGCCTGATTGCCACCTCACTAAAAGTACCTTTAAGATAATTGTAAAGTACAAGAAGGTCTCCCCTGAGGCTTCTTTTCTCCAAGCTAAGCAGCCCCAGCTCCCTGTGCCACTCTTCATAAGACTTGTTCTCCAGACCCCTCACCAGCTTCATTGCCCTTCTTTGGGCAATGTCTTTCTTGTAGCGAGGGGCCCAAAACAGAACAGAGTATTTGGGGTGCAGCCCCACCAGAGCCGAGTACAGGGGGACAGTCACTTCCCTAGCCCTGCTGACCACATGGTTTCTGATCCAAGCCAGGATGCTGTTGGCCTTCTTGGCCACCTGGGCACACTGCTGGCTCACATTCTGCCAGTTATCGACTGATATCCCCCAGTCCCTTTCTGCCAGGCAGCTTTCCAGCCACTCTTCTGCCAGCCTGTACTTAGGGACACGGTGTAGTGGGTGATATTGGTGATAGGGAGGTGGTTGAATCAGATGATCTTGGAGGTCTTTTCCGACCTTAATGATTCTATGATTGCATGGGGTTGTTGTGTCCCAAGTGCAGGACCTGGCATGTAGCCTTGTGCAACCTCATACAGTTGACCTCAGCCCATCGGTCCAGCCTATCCAGATCCTCCTGCAGAGCCTTCCTACCCTTGAGCAGATCAACACTTGAGCCTAACCTGGCGTTGTCTGCAAACTTACTGAGGGTGCACTCAATGCCCTCATCCAGATCATCGATAAAGATATCGAAGAGGAGTGGCCCCAGTACTGAGCCCTGGGGAACACCACTAGTGACTGGCCTCCAACTGGATTTGACTCCATTCACCACGACTCTTTGGGCTCGGCTATCCAGCCAGTTTCTAACCCAGTGAAGCGTACACCAGTCCAAGCCATGAGCAGACAGCTTCTTCAGGAGAATGCTGTGGGAAATGGTGTCAAAAGCCTTACTGAAATCAGGGTAGACCACATCCACAGCCTTTCCCTCATCCACTGAGCACGTCACCTTGTCATAGAAGGAGATCAGGTTCGTCAAGCAGGACCTGCCTTTGATAAATGCATGCTGACTGGGCCTGATCGCCTAGTTGTCCCGTAAGTGTTGAGTGATGGCACTCAAGATAATCTTTGCTCTGTGAGCTTCCTGGCACCAAGGTCAGACTGATAGGCCTGTACTTTCCTGGATCCTCCTTCTGGCCCTTCTTGTAGATGGGCGTCACGTTTGCTAGTCAGCAGTCGACTGGACCAGTCCTGATAGCCAGGACTCCTGACAAGCAATGGAAAGCGGCTTGGTGAGCACTTCCACTAGATCCCTCAGTACCCTTGGGTGGATACCATCTGGCCCCATAACATGTAAGTGGAGTAGCAGATTCCTGACCGTTTCTTTGTGGATTATGAGGGTTTCATTCTGCTCCCTGTCCCTGTATACCAGCTCAGGGGGCTGAGTACCTGGAGAACAACTGGTCTCGCTGCTAGAGACCGAGGCAAAGAAGGCATTAAGTACCTCAGCATTTTCCTCATCTCTTGTCACTACATTTTCTCACATCCAGTAAAGGTTGGAGATTATCCTTAGTCCTCCATTTCTTGTTTATATATTTATAAAAACATTTTTATTGTCTTGAACAGCAATATCCAGACTGAGCTCAAGTTGGGCTTGGCCCTTCTAATTTTGTCCCTGCACAGCCTCACAACATCTTTGTAGTCCAGAGTGACCTGCCCTTTCTTCCAAAAATCATAAACTCTCTTTTTCTTCCTGAGCTCTAGCCACAACTCTCCTTTCAGCCAGGCCAGTCTTGTTCTGTGCTGGCTCATCTTTCGGCATGTGGGGATGGCCTGCTCCTGTGCCTTTAGGATTTCGTTCTTTCTCCTTTGTCCTTCAGAACTGCCTCCCAAGGGACTCCACCAGCCAGTCTCCTTAACAGGCTGAAGTCTGCCCTCTGGAAGTCCAGGGTGGCAGTTCTGCTAACCCCCCTCCTTATTTTTCCAAAATTCAAAAACTATTAATTTGTAATCATTGTGTCCTAGACGGCCTCCAGCCTTCACATCACCCACAAGTCCTTCTCTATTTACAAGCAAAAGGCACAGCGGGGCACCGTCCCTAGCTGGCTCACTCACCAGCTGTGTCAGGAAGTTATCTTCCACACACTCTAGAAACTTCCTAAACTGCTTCCTCTCAGCTGTGTTATACTTCCAATAGGCATCTCATAAGATGAAGTCCCCCCTGAGAAAAAGGGGATCAAGAGGGGAAGAAGAGAAGTCTCAAGGTAGTGAGACTTCTCCCATCTGTTTGTAGAATACATCATCTGCCTCTTCAGCCTGGTTAGATGGTCTATAGCAGGACATCTGCCTCATTGGCCTTCCCCCTGATTCTTATAAACATTTAACCCTGTCATCACCATTATTAATGTCAAGACAATCCAAACACTCCCTAGCACACAGGGCTACCCCACCACCTCTCCTTCCTAGCTCTGAAGAGCTTGCAGCCATCCATTGCAGCACTCCAGTCATGCAAACCATCCCACCATGTTTCAGTGATAGCAGCTATGTCATAGTTTACCTGCCACAAAATGGCTTCCAGCTCCTTGTTTGTTGCCCATACTGCCAGCATTAGATGCACTTCAGTTTGGCTAGCGATCCTGTCACCTTTTGGGGGGAAAAATCCCTAATTCCTGCATGATCATTCCCAGGCATTTTTGTGATTTCTAACCCGTCAACATCCATTGTGCCTTTGCTGCCACATGGCTCTCCATCTTCTACCTCAACAGGGCCAGTAGACTGGTAGACCAACTGATGGTCATGATGGACCCTAACAATTTTTAACCACCTTTCTTGCTGCCTTGAGCAGTAGAAAAGCTATAGAAAGCTTGTGGATTCCAGAGTGTGTCGCAGTTTGTTCTAATGGTCAGGTATACATTAGCAAATAGCAATGCTATGGGTCCCACAAGACATACAAGGAATTAATTGGTCTTAAGTCACTCCTGCCCTGTTTGGTTGCTTGTGCTTGAACTTCTTTCTGAGTCTGGGACACCTGCATGTTTACATTGCTTTCAGTGGCTTCTGCTTTCTAACACTGTGATGAAAATCTAGCCCTTTAAAGAAGAGCACCCCACTTATCACCTCCAGATTCTTGCAGTCCCTTTCAAACATGTCATCTGTCAGTAAACATGGGATCCTGCAGGCTGTAGTTGGGATGATCCCCAGGTTGTCATATTTAGTCTTTGTCTGAAGCTGCTAATAAACTATATTTCTCGTTAGCACTGAAACAGTTATAAAATAAGTAGCTGTTGAGGTCTGCACTATAGCAGAGCCTCATAAATTCATCTCTTAATTACCCTATTTGTCAAAAGGGATACATTAATACTAGGTGAGCAAACTGCCTATTGACAAATTGGTTAATAACAGAGCACAGGCCACTTGGCCCAGTCTGGCATCTCAGAAGCACCACAGCTACCTGGGACCACGTCTCACAAACTGGGGCGTCATAAATTAATACCCTATTTAAAGGAATTGTCATGACCATGGGATACTGGATGTCTCCAGAAGTGCATTTATATTCAGCTGAATTGGCAGCACATAGAGATGTTTGTAAGATCTTCCTTGTAAACAAGAGTTTCTAGCACAGGGGATGTGCCAGGGCACACAGCATGTCAAGGGAGCCAGCTCCCTTATCCAACAAGCTGCAGACGTGTCCTGTCAGCTCCCAGCTGAACAAAACCCAGAGAAGACTTTGGGAATCAGGCCGAAGACAGATAACCAATAAAGTTTGTTGTTGCTTCGTTTCTTTTCATTTGTTTTCTGAATCTACTTTCTAGTTTCTTAATTCATTTTACTTTTCATCTGGTCATCTGGCAAATGTCATCTGGTTTGGAAAACACTTTCAGGATGAGCTGGCAATAGTTCAATGTGGTCTGTCTTCAGGGCTGAGCAACATAACAAAAGTCTACCAAAACTGCACCTATAGTATGGAGGCAAATTATGCTTAAATTAGAGTCTGTCCTGCTCCCTTCTGGAAGAAAGTAGTGAAGGAGAAACTGAGAGGCCTTCTAAGTAAATCGAGCTAGGACAGAAGTCAGCCTTCAGCAGACTTTTGTCTGCTGAAAGAAAGAAGAAGACAGAAGTCTGCTGAAAAGGGAAGAAGCACTGGACTGTTCTGTAGCACGTGGGAAACAAGTGGCTTAGCTGAAGAGGCAAGTGAATTATTGAAGATATGTCTGAGTATAAATAGGAAAGGACATGCCAGAAGAAGCATCCCCCTTTTTTCCAATCCACCAAGAGATTTCTTGGAGTCGACTGGACTTGTCTCGCTTGACCTGTATGGACAATACACAGAGGACCTTTTGATTTATTTAAGAACTCCTAGTAAGTGAATGCTGAATCTGAAGACACTTGGAAAGAGTCTGCCTTCATCACTTAGATGGGATTTTAAAACATGTGAACTAAGTCAGTTCATAATGACATAAATTCTTAATAAGGACTTCAGATTCAACCCAGTACTTGTGGGTCAAATTTTCAAGTTCAAGAGAAGAACATAATTCAGGAAGAACAAAAAGAGCGTATAGAGATGTGTTGTGTCAGGAGTTTTTAAAAGACAAGAGCAAAGATAGGAGAGTAGGCTAAAGATGGTCAGATTAGATATTTCCAGTGCAGCATGAGTCGCCTCGGGCTTGTAGCGAATGGAGAAGAACAGATGTTTCTGGGTATGAGTCATCCCACGTGAAAGCTGGTCTACGTACTAATTAAACCAAACTGCACCTTGAAATTGCCAGTTTCTCTCTTTTGACTGCAAAGGTTGGACGAGGGTGATCAGCCTTGCTGTAAATGCTTCTAACATGGATGTATAAAACTAAGTCAGAAGTGGGGTTTGGACCAGAGGACCTCCAGAGTCCATTACAGCATCAACCATCCTACGATGCTCTGAAGCCCAGGCAAAGTTTCTACATGTAAAATTGGAGCAGCCAAAATCAGCTTCCCCCAAGCCCTCTACCCAGACCAGCTTTATGCCCAGCCTTTTGTGGCACTTGAAGTGATAACAGCAAAGTCATGAAGGGTCAGTGATATTGTCGCTTCATTTACCCATCTAGGTAGAAAAAGTGCAAACTTTGACAATAAGTATGTGCAGATGCTCATTGACAGATTGTCAGGAAAGCAAAGGAAAACTTACTGAAGGGCCTGCTTATAGAAAACCTTAATTTTGTTAAGGTACTGACCTGTACCTTAGCACCATTAATTACCATCAACCATTTTAAAGGACGGACATGAAACTGTGTCCCTTGGGAACTGAATACACAACATTTTACATGATGAGAGTTAGCCAATTACAAAGTAATCACTTTATTATCCCTGTGTGACCAGACCAACACATGCTGAACTGATGTCAGAGCTGCAGAGGAATGTCAGTGCCTTGGGGTGGAGCCACAATAGGAAAAGGGAAAGACAGAGGCCTGCAACCTAAATTGCCAGCTTTGTGAGGGGCCTGTGGTGGCCAACGAAACAGCTAACGTGGAAAAAGCCACCTTATTTGCCTGAAAGTCTCATCCTGCCATTAATTTCTGAAAATAGATTAGCTCAGAGGAGTAAGTGTCGTTATCTCCGAGCTGTTTATGAGTCAGAGATTAAAGTGGGCTGGAAGGGTGTGAAGAATTATGGAGGTGTGAGGAAAAGTGCTCCTCTGCGGCTGCTGTCAGATACAGCATATAGCTGCCACATCAATTGTTTGTGTTACAGAGGGAAGGCAATATCCTTTGTAATCATCACACAGTTTGTTTTTCCATACTTTTTTTAAGTCTGTTTTTAAATCTGATTGGCTAGGCCACCCAGGAGTGCCTTGACCTACTGTTGCCATAATTCACACCAAAAAAAATCCTTAAAATGTCATCCGTGCTTTTTATGAACTTGGAGAAAACAATCAGAAGCAACCTTTCTCATGTGTCCAAAACACTGCTAAGTACAAATAAGTAACCTAGACAGATGGACATCCATGGTAGCAGACAAAAAGCTGCACAGATCTGTTTATCCAACATTTGGTGTCGTGGGCATCACTTCCAAGTAATGGGAGTCAGGGGAAGAGAGATGCAAAGCTGGAGCTGCTCTTTTGGAATAAAAGAACACCATATAGCAAACAGGGACATGATCGCAGCTCCACAGCTCAAGCCAATGTGAATGAGAAATCTTCCTCTGAAGGGCATATGGCTGAAGAAGGGTTTACACCTTCTTCAAGAGTGCAAGGACAGAAGAAAGAGTTTATATTGCTCTGTACGCCCTTTCCCTTTTCAGCACTTTTAGCTATAAGAATTTTATCAGTAAACCCAAGGAAAACACTTAGGAATGAAGTGAATGAAGACAGAATTTGTTTCCCTAGCTCCCCCACCCCAGCAAACTCACATACCGTAACTCAAGAACTGTATCCCTCTCTGGGCTGTAAGGTATGCATTCATCTCCCTAACACAATTTTTTTCCCTGTTGTGGTTAGCATTCTTTTCTAATTCAAATCCCCAACAATATGCATTTACTATCTGAACACATTTTGCAACCAGGCCAGGAATGTGGCAAAGAGGAAATTGAGGGGAGAAGAAGGGAAACCAAAACATCGGAATTCTTGGTGACTTCTGAAAGCACTCATTGTCTTACTCAGAAACTGATAAAGAAAGATGGATCCATTAGCTTGGCCTTGACAATCGTATATTTAACCTTTTTATTGCTTTCTTGATATATTCAGTTAATGAGGGATCTAATTCTCCAATGTGCTGTGCAGTTTTAAATAAGGAGCTCATGGAAAGTAATATGTGTATCTTTCACTGTGCTAAATGAAGCAAACCAGCTTATGTGGCAAGGGAGAGAAAGATATAACAGACCTATTTACTTGAATATTTAAGGTTGGTCATGTTTAATTTCTTAGTTCCTCACAAAAGTATTTCCTCGCGTTCCCAGCCAAAAGAAATGTTTGTTATAGCCAGTGATTGCTGCCCTGAATGAGCACACACACAGGCTGTGGTGCTGGTCAGCACTTCCAAGTCCTGTGTGTGGGATGAGCTAAGGGACAGCAGCAGCTGGGACAGCATGGCCAGCAGGCAGATGTGAACCAGGAGGAAGTCTCAGAAACATACAGTCCTGTACATAGCATCAGCAAGGACATGGTGCAGCACTAGTTGCTGTGAAATACACCGTCTCGTATGCTGCAATCCCTCCAGAAGATCTTACTGACTGAACAAGCACAGTGTCTCTAGGCCTGGCCAGTGACTCTTCTGGTGTTTGGTGCACTCGACTCACTCTAAAATGAAACAGACACCAGAAAAATGTAACCCAAGAAGAGGTTTGCTGGTGAAAGCATCACAGGATGAGCTCACAGCCTTCCAGAAACTATAAAAGAAAACAAACAAACAAACAAACAAACAAAATCACAGAAACATCTTTCCAGCATGTTTTCATAGCCTCCATTATTTAGCTGGTTTTCCATCTTGTCCTGAAGCATACTTTCATGTTTGGTCATTTCTCTCCCTCTGGGATTTGCTGTGATGCTGTCAGCAGCTATGTGTTTTACAGGTGCCAGACCACATTCTCACATTCTTGGCATTCCAGACCTTTTTGGTTTCTGAAAGTGGGGCCTGACCTCTTCTCCCCAGGAATCGCTATGGACCCTCCTCTGGGCCGGCAGAGCCCCTGCCTTCCATCCTCTTGGCTGAGCTCAGATTTACTGCTACATGACTTTTTTTTAACTCTCTGCTTTCTATGCTGGCTGAAGTTGCTTTAATCCCATCACTTATTTAAATTAAAAAAAAAAAAAAAGTGATTGTAAATGTCACAAATGAAGCCCCCCTGCCTTTGTCAGTAAAGTGAATTCTGCATAGGTTTGCCTGCTTGGCTGTAGCAAACGGAGCTGCAGTCATGGGAGCCAGAAAAGGCCAGCCCTGTGACCCATTTTAAACACACAATCACTGATTCCTGGTAGAAATCTTATTATGGACTTCTATTTTTTTGAATAACTGCTGAGGAATGGATAACAGCATATCTTCAAATTAAATCCAGTTCAATAAATAGTACAAAATTAAATCATTCCATGTCTGGTCTGCCTTGAGCTGCACTTAAACCCTGTGCATGATTAACAGATTAGAATGAGAAAAAAAGAAGCTTAATCTGTCTGCTGTGGAGAGACTTTTATTCCTCTGTGCTGCAAATTGTTGTATCTCTAGATACTACAGCAGTCAAGGTCTGCCTTTAGGTCTCAGCAGATGGTGTGATTAGAGGAGCACTAACTTTCTGATTTTTGCTGGAACCCAAGCGTTCATGTTGCATCTTTTTAATGAACCAGTGATACGTGCCCTTTTCAATTCTTGCTAGAGACATATAACTGTACTGATTATATTTATTACAATAGCATTCCCAGTGAAGATCAACACACTTAGAGGATCAGACTTGCAAAATAACCCGTCCCAGGCTGTATATTAATTCTGTATAAGAGAAGAAGCAATGGCATCCAGATACCCTGAATCCTACTTGAATGCCTTACCTGTAACTACACTCTGTAGGTTATCCTTTAAATTAGTATTCTATACTAGGACATTTAAATCCTAAGTATTCCTCATCAGGGACTTCAGTTAACAAAGGTTCATTTTCTTAAATGGAGCCTGTTTTTATTTTTGACAAGCTGCATAGCTGCATGAATACACCACAGCACTTAAAATAAAAGTACCCATATCAGATTAACATAAGGCGCAATCTAAGAGAATATGTGCTGAATTTTTCTGCTGCACTGGGAGCATACTTCACTTCCAGCAGAAACAGAAAGGGGAGAGTGCTCAGGGTTTTGCAGAATGATGCCACTACATACTTGAATTATGACATGTATTGTGTATAGCACTGACAGCAAAGAGTATCGGTCACACACTGAGACCGTACTCAGTGACCTGGAATATCACCACATACTCTTTGGCACCTAAATAACCAGAACATCACTAGCTTTATTTGCATTTCTTATCAGCAGCTCACAAACATATAGGGACATACCTGAAAAACACTGAGATATACAGGCATATTCATATATTTTTAAACATAAGAACAAACAAACAAACAAACAAAAAAAACAACCTGCTGTTCAAGGTGCAATAAAAGAGGAACAGCCACCCTACATCACCATAGGCAGTCCCTTCCTCACTGGCCTCCCTTCTCAGCCCGTGCTCACCTGGCTCCTTGTCTGCCAGCCGGGGCTGGCCACGACACAGAGTCCCTGCCCTGTGACACCGCCACCGCCAGCACTCTGCCTGCTGTGACATGGCCACGATGTCACCAGGCCTGGTGCCCAGGATTATTCTTTCATCACATGATGACATGGCTTTTCTGGCATATAATGAGAAGAAACAATTAAATAACTAAAATGAAACAAAATCGACAGCATCAGTTGGTAATGCCGGGGAGGGAAACGATGTATCTGCGGGATCAGTTTAAGTGTAAAAGAGAATTAAAAGCAGCAGGTACTTCCCACTGGGTACTTCCCATTTTAAAGGTGTGTGGTAGTTGCTGCTGAGATATGTGGATTTGAGGGCTAAATTCTGCAAGAAAAATGCTCGTCGAGTTGCCTGAAAGTTATATTTCACACCTTTGGCATTAAAAACACATCAACGCCCAACCCTGTGTCTGTGAGTGGCTGGCCATACTAAAGGTATCTCATTAAGACTTGCATATTTCTTTCCCTGAAACAAACCAAAGATTTTGTCGAGGGCTGTCTTGCGCTGTGCATGTCAGTTGGACACCAGCATGAAACAGAAATGAGCTTCCACCTATTTCCTTCACTGCAGACTATTGCATCCTCTTTAATTGATAGGACCAGAGGCACTGGGCACAAACAGGCCCTCGGGAGGCTCCCCCAGGAGCACTTCTGTGCTGTGCAGGTGAGGAGCCCTGGCACAGGCTGCCCAGAGAGGCTGTGGGGTCTCCTCCTTGGGGATCTCCAAAAGCCGCCTGGAGATGGGCCTGGGCAGCCTGCGCTGGGTGGCCCTGCTGGGGCAGGGCTGGGGCCTGGTGGCCTCCGGAGGGTCCTGACAGCCTCAGCCACTCTGGGGTGCTGTGATTCAGATGTTTCCTCCAAAAGTGTCTGAACAAATCAGACAGCTGCAGGCACACAGGATTTTTTGAATGGAGCAGTGGGATTTTAATTTATTAAGTTAAATTTAATTTAGTGTCACACCCTGAAATCTCCATGTGGGCCTACAGGCTACATGGCCAAGTCAGACTGTGGCCTCAGGTACAAAACCCCAATGACAATTAGCGAATGCCAGCTGTCAAACCAGTGTGGGCTAATGAGTACTGCAGTGGGGTGATAGCACATCACCTGCAGCTGCTGGGGAACTGGCTCAGGAGAAGAGAAAAGCTTGCCTGGGAAGAGGTTTATATGTTAGTTTCCTCTTAGTAAGTTTTCCTATAATATTTCTCTATCAAGATTTCAGAACAGATCAGGTGATCCATGACCCAGTTTTAAACAGGAAAGTTACCCCACCTGTCATGTTGACAAGAGCACGGATGGTCATCTGCTTTTAGATAATACTCAGAAAAAGCAGAGATGATTAAATTAATCATTAGTTCTTAGGTTGTTGGGTTTTTGTTTGTCTGTTTTGCTTTTATTTATTTATTTATTTGGGGGGAGGGTGAATTTATGTTTGAGCAGCTGGCTTTCTTGTATTAGAGGTTTTTTGCAATAGTAGTAGTTTCTCTGGTGACCTCTACCCAAATGTTGCACAGAACAGTGGCAATGTGTTTTTAAAACCATTCCGTGTGATAAGGCTGTGCTGAGAATTAACAAACCTGATTGTACATGTGTCCAAAATATTGGATGTTTTTATGGAGAAAGACATTCAGAACAATGGAGTCTGTAATACAGAGAACGGCGAGCAGTTTTTAAGTTTTTTGCTTAAAAAAGATTGCATTTTTACAAGCTGGTGGCCTACTTCAAATTTCAGTGGACATGAGTCTTCATGAGTCTCATACCTAAGTGATCTAGAAATCTTGGAGGTTGAAGTGTATAAAATCCCTTAAAAAAAGAGCCTGAGGTGTCTGATATTTGATTTGGTTATTGTTGCCAGAGACATCCATCCCCATAGTTTTCTACTTTTTTTTGCTTATGACAATGGAAGTGAAAGCTTCATGCATGCCGTGAGTAAGGGGAGCATGTCTATAGCTGGCAGCACTAAAGCATGGCTGTATGGAGCCCAAGGAACTAGCAGCAAAGACAAGAAATCTTTCAAACATGTTAGATGCATCAAATCTGCTGTGAACACACACATCATCTGGGCTCCTACAATCACTCCTTATGTGTCAAGCATGTGTGTGTCCAACCAGACATTTTGTATTTGTCCAGAATATCTAGCCAGGCAACAGTGAGGGCCACCAGGAGCTCAAGGAGAGCAGAAGCTCAGAGTACATCAACAGGGCTCTGGCCAAAGCTGCAGGGAGGCCTCAACCAGTGGGACCACTGATGTGATTTGGTAGAGCTGAAAACTGTAGGCTTGCGGAAAAAATAATCATAAAAAAAAAAAAAAAAAAAAAAAAAAAGCTGACAGTAAGGCCGGGCATAGGAGAATGAATGTGAGAAAAATTTCCCGATTTAACATGATTCTAAATATTTTCATAAGGAGAGCCTCTACACTACTTTATGCAGCTCAAATTACCTAGAGATCTGAGACTGTGCTCTACTTTAATTAAGGTCTGTTAGGATTCCCACTGAAATGATTTTGCTAATGTTTATGTTATAAAGGCGCTGTGCCAGTAATGTGAGAATAACAGGAGTATCCTGTCATCATAGCAAAGTCCCCTCATCATAGCAAAAACTGAAGGGAGTTCCGCAATCGGGCCTGAGTTTGTGGTTCAAAAACAAATAGTTCTGCTTTTCTGTTCAGCTAAGTTCTATAATTTATTCAGTAAAATTCTCCAGTCCTAGCCTGGACTTCTTGTTCAAACTCAAAGTCATATTTAAAGTTTATATATGGAAAGGTTATCATGCTATTCGTTGTTTTGGTATTGACCAAATTGACTTTAATCTCATTTGAGTTTTAATTGTTTTTATTACAATTTAGTGTTACATGTTTTGGTGATACCTTTTCTTGATTTAATTTCATTGTGTTTTGACCTCTAAATACAGTTTTCTACATCAGGAATGCATAATAAGTCGCATTTCTGTCAATAGGTTACATGTGTTACACGAGTACGGAAAGGCTGAAGGGCTAGGGCAGACACCACTCTACCAAACCAAAAAAAAAATAAATTGTTTTGTGTTGATAAGTTTATGATTCCTGCATCAGCATCCAAAGTGGAAGCAAAAGTCACTTTCTGAGGACGCTGCTAACACAGGCTGACACAAAGTGGTACTGAGGAGCAGACAGATACCATAAGCAGCAGAACTGCAAAGGTGAAGACAGGAAATCCCCACGCTGGTTTTGTTTAAGTTATTTTCTATAATCTGTTGTAAAACACACGTTACTCAAAAAGAGACTGAGAAAATCAGTTATTTTTTATTCTTTAACTGCAAAATTATGCATCTTAAAATGACAATAGAAATACAGTAGTCCAGTTTAATTGCCAAATTAATTGGGATTTAAATATTAGACATGTGCTGTTTCATTTGGTCCTTTTTTTTTTTTTTCCAAATTGAAACGGATCAATTTTTTTTTTAATTTTAAAATCCTTTCATACCTCTCACTTCCTGCAAGCACTGTATAAGGTGTTTTGGATTGCAGTGAAAACCTGTGTATTTTTAAAGCTGAGAAGCTGACTACTTACGTACTGATTGCCGATGAAGGTACTGATGACTGACTAATGTCCATCACTTGAACATTTGAGACGTATCACTATAATTTACTATCAAATTGCTTTGATTTTCTTGACTGTCTTCTGGCAGCACAAACTGAGACAGAGAGCATTTAGCAAAGCCACGTAGTTTGGTGTTGATGCTAGTATTACTTTCATCATGAGTCAGTTGGAGGCATCGCTAATTAAGTCAGGAAAGATGTTAAATGCTTTCTGCTTGAGCATGTCATGGAGCAGAAGGGATTGTGGTCAAGGCAGTAAAACTGAGTCCTGCAAAATCCAAGGGTGGTACTCAGATCACAGGGAACTCTAATTTGGGTGACATAGGAAAGGAAAACAGGTCTCGCAATACAAACACAGATAATTTTAATTACTTTAATTGTTTTTACAGGAGCTGTTTAAAGAGATCCACCTTTTTTTTTCAGGTCTCCCGCAGGACAAAGATAAGTTAACCAAGTAAATAGACACAAGGCATCTTAGATCCCACACAAAACATTTAAGCAAACTGACCCATTTGACTTCCTTGCAGGGTAACTGCCAGGCTTCCCCAGGGGAAGAGGGATGACGCTGAGCAATCCCTAGGAAGTCAGTAAAACCAAAGTATGTAAAAGTGTTGATTTAGATTATCATTATACATTTACATTATCATTTTACAAAGCCTTTTTGTCAGTTCCATAAGGTGAGATACATCAAAACCAAGGTACTTGTGGATGGAGAGGGTTGAAGCTCTGAATTAGAGGGAAAAAAAGAGTCATAAGAAGAGCAACAAACAAAATAGATCAAGAATAAGGGAACGGAGGTTCAAGTTTCCCGAAGTACTGGGCATGACCGGACAGACTGATACCCTTGATGACCGTCAGTAAGATGCCAGGGATCTGGATAGGTGGAAGGCACCCATGTTCTCCTGCCCTGCTCTGCGTAATCGGGAGGTGTCTCTCAGAAGATGGCTTCAGCCAGAACTTCAAAGGAGGTCCTCAGGGCTTATCAAGCAACAGTCTGCAATGGCTGAGTTATGCAAGAGGTGAGGTGATACCATAGCTAAGAAACTCCTTTATTTCAAGTCACAGACTGTGAGTTTGGGTAAAATCTATACAGAAGCCTTTTCACCAAGACAAAGTAGATAAAACCCCCAAATAGCTGAAATGTAAAGGGACTGTTCAGCTGTCTAGAGTTGCTTGGTTCAGAGGCAGGCATAATTTTTTGTGGCAGAGACGTTACTTGAGTCAGTCCCAGTACCCAAGAGGACACCTCCCTCCTGCAAAGCAGCTCTTGGTCTAACAGGGAGACCAAGCAGAGATACATCCCTGTGATGCTGGTGTTATGCTTACCTTGGGGAGATGAGGAGAATATGTACACCTATTGTACACTAACCCTTACAAGACAAAACCCACCAATGTGTTTCTCTTCTTTCAGCGAGTACAGGTGGGAGAGCCTGGGCCTCATACCAGTGAGTCAGCCCAGACGTAGGTGGCTATCCTGCACATCCCTCACAGTGACTTTTGACAGAAATGAAAGCCAAGAGCACAGAAAAACATCAGTTATGAGGTGCCAGGCCCCTGAGGGCAGCCACAGATCTCACTGTCTCTGCCCAGCCCCTCAGGGCTCCCCACACCCTGCCCTGGACCCCAATACGGCCTAGCCCAGAGCTGTCTGCGGGGAAGGTCAGGATCAAAGGCATCCTGCTTGAAAAACAGGTCACAACTCAGACGGAGGTAGCTGTGGCAACACCTTCCAAGACTTAAAATATTTGAAAATTTTGTAAAACTTTCTGTTTTACCCGTAGTCTTACAGTATTTTCAGGAGGTGTGTCTTAACAGCAGGTTGAAGGGGAAATCGCACACACACCAAAAAAAGAAAAAGAACATTAAAACCACAAAATATGGCAATTTGTAAAAACAAGATGTAAAACAGGGGCTTCCCTCCACTTCACCCCAGTATCAAAACAAATGTGAAAAGCCCACAGTAGCCCCCTGCCTTGGTAGCAGGTGGGACAGGGAGCCTTGGAGGCTGGGTGGCTGGGCCGTCCAGCTGGAGGATCAAGAAAACCCCTGTAGGCAAGAGGACTGAAGACAGCGAAGGCAGGATAAAAGCAAAGCTAACAAAAAATGTAGCAAAGACTTGGAGAAAATTTCTTGCATGCAGAGCAGTGGTATGGGGAACTTTAATATCTGCTCAGCTGGTGAATGTTGTGGAGGGCAAGCTGGAGCAGCCTCATTTGACCCATTCAGTCCTACTGCCAGTAATACCTATGTGGTCCTCTCCGTACACCCAAGCCCAGCAGCTAATGCAGGATGCAGGAAGCCTGCCTGGGCAGAGAATAGTATATATCACCCAAAGGCGATAGGCAGAACGGGCAGAAATTTCTCCTGGGCAAAGAACAAAAAGAACATTGCAGAAACTATGCTGAGACCAGCTTGAAGCTTTCAGGCTGAATTTATACGCTTTGTGCCTGAGCTGAATGGTTCACGTTAATTTCCACAGAAGCTCTGCAACTGCATGTGATTTTTGTTGTTGTTGTTCAGCTAGAACACTAGTTATCTCTCATTTGTAAAGCAGCTACCATATCCTGTAATGACCTTTTACCGTGTGGTTTTCTTATGTTCAACCGCTTGTCCCCATTACTTTTTTTTTTTTTTTTTTTTTTTTTTTTTTTTTTTTCCTGCCAGAGTGCTGATACCTCGGGCATCCTTTACTTCTTACTCCCACCTGAGCTCAGTCCTGACAACGCAGTGTGCAGTTACCAGATGCCTGTCTCTGGGACTGTGAAACTGCTGTATCCTGTTCTCATTCTGCAGTGTCACAAAGCAAATACCTCCTGCCTCTGAGAACTACAAATGTGTGAGACTGAGGGTGATGCAGGAGGAAAATATTCGTGACAGCTGATGTGCATGTTAATGCAATTGTTTGTTGCAGCGATTCTCAGACATCTGTGAGTCTGCATGCATCTAGATGTGTGTGAGGTCTACCAGGATATCTTCTCTTGTCCTCACAGACAAATAACATGTTTTTTTCATAGAATAAACTGTACTATATATAAAGTTTATTTTAAACTTTTAAGCAGGAAGACTTTCTTTGAAAAGTATTGATTTCTAGTAGCTTATGATAAGCTAACTTGGGCGCAGCTTCAGGTGGATGTGCCAAGGACTTCTGCCCAGGAGCAAATGAAATGAAATGGTAACACTGGAAACCTAGGCAGGGCTGTCCTGCAATGCCTGAGGAAGTGTGCTGAGCTAGTGTGCAAGTTCTTTGTTGGCAGAGGTTACAGTCAAATCAATATGGTTTTCACCTAGTGTTTTAAGCATATAGATGCGTTACTAAATAAATTGTGTGTTTCAGCCACATAGTTATGCTATGATGCCCAAATTTTGTACAGCTTGCAGTGAAAGCCCAAAGGAGTAGCAGCGAGTTTTAAATGTTGCATTTCATTAGGCAGCTGGGAAAGAAAAAAAAAACAAAAAAACAAAAAAAACACCAGACTGCTGACTGCCCTTCAAATTGGGAAACCCCAGTCAGTACAACAAAACCAGGAGAGACTTCCTCAGGAACAGCCCGCAATGACAGCCAGGAAACTAGCCTGGTCTTCGTAGGTCACAGCAACCAAGGAGTTTCCCAGAATCACCACCTTTTTTTGCCTGTCAACATTTTCACAAGTTAGATCCTCTGGCACAAGGATATACAGGAATAGATTTCAAGTGAATTATACATTACAGTACTTGTCTTTCTCCCATAATGCACAGTAATGTCTCCAGGAAATTATTCACACCAGAAATTACGAATTTACAAAATAATCTTTAGAAAGCCGTAGGGACAAATATATTCAGCAGGTGTGGTGACTGAGCCCTCAGCATTTTCATTTACGCATGCAAGTATGAATTTGCATGTAAGACTAAAATGACTAAAAAGGCAGACAGCTCAGCCCAAAGATTATATTCTGTGCATGAAAGTGTTGAGTTGTGAAGGCACAGGAGACCTGCACATAGTTTGTGGCAATGGCTGTCAGAGGGATTTTTGAGAAAAAAAAAAAAAATCCCCTGTTAAAAATAGGTTTCAAATTTTCTAGTTATTTTCTTTGCTTGACTGAACTGCAAAAGATTTAGTTCCCTAATTATACCAGCACAATGGCTTAACTTGTTGAGTTGCGAAAGCTTGCTGTTATTCTTAATCAGCATCTTTAATCCTGCAACAGCATGTCTGCAGCAATGAGAGAAAACAAAAAAGATTCGTGGTGGCTGCCATTAAAAATTGTTATATCACACCCGTCTTTGTGTTGAGGCACTTCTTGAACTTGAAACTGGGAGACTGAGCACATTCCTGTCGGAATAATCCTTGTTCAGCAGCTACTGTGAATTGTCAGGCTTGGGGAGGCTTTCAGGAGGTGCTGGCTATTTGTGCAGCACAAGCCCAGCTCCGTTGCTGTTAAGGGGATAACAGAGCAAACTCTGCAGTGAGGAGCCTTAAAAACTTCAGAGTCACCCTTGGCATAGCTTGGAAATACTCAGGTTGCATTAACATTGAGTTTTAGTGTGGAATATATGTTTTCTCCTTTCATCGCCACTTAACTGATTTACCTGAGTTTCCAGAGTAGCATCTTCTATTACTTTCAATGAGGGTGTCATCTTCCTTTCTTAGAGGAGCTCAGAAGATCGCCAGTTACATGAAATGGACCACATTTTTTTATTTTTATTTTTTTAAAAAGCATTTTAAAAATTTTGACATTTCAAAACCCGTATCTCCCATTCTTGGTAAAGCTGTGCCATGGAAAACCAGAAAAGGAAGCCAAGTCCACAGGAAATCCCCACACTGACTCTTTGAGTGTACCATATTAATAATAGGTTAATCTTTAAAATCTGGAAGTGGAAATGGAATGACTGTGGTTCTTTTGGCCTTGCCGGGTGCCTGTCTGGCTGAAGGCTGGTTTGTGTTTGCTGAACCATGCTATTAAGCATCCCTTAGCCCAAAAGCATGCTGCAGGCTCATCTGGCTTCATCCAGGCACTTCCCCAGCTCACGTGCTGTGCCTGGCATCTTGCTGGGTGGCACTGAGCAGCCTTTATGATTTTGCCAGTTCTCAGCCGGTACTAACTGGAGAAGTTTGGGAGAGAGAAGGGAGTAGGGCACCCCTGCCACCCTTCTCCACACAGGCTGCTGGTCCCCTGACTTGGGGCACCAACCTCTGCAGCTGCCTCTGGGGTCTTGTAGCTTCCCACTCTTACACGGGCTGCTCACCAGCCCCTTGGCTAAAGCCTCCTCACATTTCGTCTCCTCTAGATCTCTCCCTCAAAACTCCTGCGATATTGCTGGCCTTCTAAAGGCTCTTGCTCTCTGTTCCTCTTTGGGGGAAATTCCACTGCTGTGAGCCCTCCTGCAACCCGTCAGGCTCCTTTTGCCACCAGCCATCCCGCTACTCTCAGAAATCCTCCTCTTAACCACGAGCTACGAGGACCAGACCCATAGGTGAGGCACGTGGTACTGCACGTGTTGAAACATCTGATGACAAAGAGCCTTCAAAAAAGGCAAAAAGAAATAGAGAAAACTGTAGTCCCAGCTTGTCGGCTTCTCTAAGCTTCTGAAGCTGTCATTAACCACGGACTTCCTTTTGGCTGAAGCCTGTAAGTGACAGTATGTGCGAGCACAGTGCTCATTAACAGCCAGGATGTTTGAGGCTAATGCTCCTCTTGCAAAGCATATTTAATTTTATCAGCTAATCAAGTTATTTTTAATCAAAGTGCTCTTTGAAAATGACAAGAGCACGCATGATCTGAAAGATGAACAGCGAGAGAGAGGCAACTATTTCTATTTTAAAACCTCTGACAGAAATTATTCCGGGGCTGAAGCACGGCATTCCAACATCTACTGGCTTTCTTGTCAGTCACAGAGCTGTGGGAGACGGAAGAGCAAAAATTAAGCTAAAAGAGATAACACACAGGAAGCCAGTGCTGTGTTAGATTGAAAGCAGCCAGTGCTTTCGGTGACAAACTTGGAAACTAGAATGGAAACACTGCTACACTAAATTATGCCGAACGTGCTAAATGTACATACTTTTTTTTTCTTTATATAATAGTATAAAGCACAGAATTATCACCAAGAAATGGCAGAAGCTAGATGCCAAACAGTCGGGCTGCTTCGCGTATGAACAAAGAACCTGTCTGCCTGCCTCTCTCCCGCACTGAATTATCATGCTCTTCTTGGAAGGAGATGAAGATCATCAGTCTATTTAAGCAGTGACTTTATGATTCATAGAAAAGCCTAGGTGGGGGACATTGCCCCCCTTATCGCCACTGTTAGTGGCAGATAGCACAGAGTCATATCGAACTGAAAAACAAGACAAGCCATGGCTGATCTCCCTGCTATTTTAGGACCTGCAATCAGCTCCTGAGTGTTCAGATCTGATACTTCTCATGACCCATCACAAGGCTGGAAAGAGGTGATTTCAGGTTTGTGAAAGCGCCCCATCAGCTGCAGCATGAATACCAGCTTTGTTGGGATTTGTGCTCTCTCCCCACTCCAAAAACAAAAAAAAAACCAAAACCAAATAAACATTAAAAAAAAACAACCCCAAAAGAACCAAAGCAACCATTTACAGGCTAATCCCACTTCAGCACAGGAGCCTCGCTGCGAAGGCGCAGAACAAAACATTTACTGTGGTTCTTGTTTGGTTTGATAATCTTTCGAGAACTTCCCATGTTTTGCTATCAGTAAAAACAGCCTGTGGTAAACTGATTTGTGTTTTCTGCCTTTTCCAGAACAGTAGCCATAGAAGTTTGTAGCCTCATTCTCTGAAAAAAAACAAAACAAAACAAAAATGCGTATATTTATTTCATTGGTTTCTCATTTGTCTTACCCTGTGAAATGTCATATAAAGGGAAAACCCCAGTAACTCACATATAACCACACTCCTCTGTACTTCTCAGGATCCCGTCCCGGAAAGCATAAGTTGGTAAATCCTCCAAAATTATTCTCATCCATGATGACAACCATGCTGGAGGTACCTCCTCAAACTACTAGATAAGCATCTACTTTGTATAGGTCAAGTTTTTTTGGCAAGCCCATGGCCCATTTTTGGCAAGTGTGTTTTTATTCTGTCCTCCTCCGTTAGTTGTGGGAGGGTTGAGATGAAATCCTGGCCTTACCAAAGGTGGAGCTGAAGCTCAGGCTGATTTATCTGACTGTTTAAAATGCCCAAAGCCACAATGACTGTACACAGGGAAATGTATGTTGGGACGGGAGTTCCTTTCAGATGCCATCATTTTTACATTCTCCTGCTCAGGAGTCCAGGAGTCTTGTTTGGCTTCACCTCCTCACTCAGCACGCCATAAACCGCAGGAAGCCAAGTCTTTAACACGTACTTAACAGAGGTCAAAGAAAGTGTTAGCAGGCAGGCTGCTGGCTCACCACCTGGACAGAGTAGGACCGCTCTTTTTCTCTCCCGGCGCTCTGTGTTTCTCTTCTGCTACCAAATAAATCCGAAATAAGGGTATTGGTTATCGTCTACTCACTCAGGCAGAAAAATGCAACGGCAGTTGCAGACTCTGTAGCTATATACTTACACTATAGGAGCATTTTTGGAAGCTGTATAACTAGGGGGTCATTTCTGCCTGCTGTTACACGTGGTATCGTTGGTGAAGGTGATGGCACAGGTGGGTGGGTACACAGCACACAGACTGCTCTGCAGGCGAAGACAGCACAGGCTGCGGGTGAGGACCATGTCATCCCGGCTGAATTTCTCTCTGAGTGCTGTGCTTAGTTGTTGATTTCTGTGCTGCCTCGAGGTTAGGACGGTCAGCAGCACAGCCAGCAGGACGGGGACATCACCTCTGTCAGGTGCACAGGGGGTCGTGACCCACCGTGTCGGTCCCGTCAGCATCTCCCCAGGGCAGGCAGGGGCTGCGCTGGATTTTGGGTCTGTGTTTTCGTATTTAAGCACCTGCGGTCGACCTCCTGTTGGCTGCGCAGCTCGGATGAAGAGATTTATTTAACTTATTCTGGGAAGCCTAAAAAAGCGGATGCTGAAGACCGAGTCGGTGATGTTAATGTTCATGGTATAAGCAAGGAGAGCGGCTGTCAGAAGGGGATCAGGTGCTGGGCGTGCGGGCTGCAGGACCCGCCTCACTCGCGGGCTGCCCACCCCCAGCCCCCAAACCCAAACCCAAACCCAAACGCAAACCCTGGGGGACAGCCCCAGCAGCTCCCCTCCTGCAGCCCGCCCCAAACCCACCGCAGCCTGAAAACACACCCGCACCTCTCCTCGCCGCCTTCATTCCCCGCAGAGCCCGGAGACGTCGGGACCCGGCCCCGCACCCCCGGAGCCCCCGGCCCCGCGGCGGGGCAGGTGCGGCCGCTTCCGCGAGGAGGAGGAGGAGGAGGAAGAGCAGCAGCAGGAGGAGGAGGAGGAGGAGGAGGAGGAGGAGGAGGCGGCGGTGCCCGTGGGCGTGCTCCCGGCGGGGAGGGCCGCCCGCAGCCCACACCCCCGCCGCTAACTTCGCCGCCCTCCCCGCCGAGCCGAGCCGAGCCGAGCCGGGCCGGGGCCGCCCCCAGCCATGAAGGGCCGGCGGCGGCGGTGGTGCTGGTGCTGGCGGGGGGAGCCGCGGCGCCTGGCCGTGGTGCTGGGGCTCTACACGCTGCTGCTGCTGCTGCTGGTGCCCTACGCGCTGGACTACGGGGCCAGGAGGGCGCGGGGGGACGAGGAGCCGCTGCTGCGGCGCTGCCCCAGCCTGGAGGAGGCGCTGAGCGAGTGGGGCTGGGAGCAGCGCCCGGCGCCCACGGGCGACGAGGAGGACGAGGAGGAGGAGGAGGAGGAGGAAGGCGGCGGAGGGGCGGCGGGGAACGGCACCGGGGCGGCGGCGGCGGGCAAGCGGCACATCTACCTGCACGCCACCTGGCGCACGGGCTCGTCCTTCGTGGGGGAGCTGTTCAACCAGCACCCCGACGTCTTCTACCTCTACGAGCCCATGTGGCACCTGTGGCAGGCGCTGTACCCGGGGGACGCGCTCAGCCTGCAGGGCGCCCTGCGCGACATGCTGCGCTCCCTCTTCCGCTGCGACTTCTCCGTGCTGCGCCTCTACGCCGCCCCGGCCGGCCCCCGCGACCCGCTGGCCCCCGGCTCCCCCAACCTGACCACGGCCGGCATCTTCGGCTGGCGCACCAACAAGGTGATCTGCTCGGCCCCGCTCTGCCCCGCCGCCCCGCGGCCCCGCGCCGAGGTGGGGCTGATCGACGGCGCCGCCTGCGAGCAGCGCTGCCCGCCGCGGGCGCTGCGGGAGCTGGAGGCCGAGTGCCGCAAGTACCCGGTGGTGGTCATCAAGGACGTGCGGCTGCTGGAGCTGGGCGCCCTGCTGCCGCTGCTCAGCGAGCCCGGCCTCAACCTGCGCGTGGTGCAGCTCTTCCGAGACCCCCGCGCCGTCCACAACTCGCGCCTGAAGGCCAAGCAGGCGCTGCTGCGGGAGAGCATCCAGGTGCTGCGCAGCCGGCACCGCGCCGAGCCTCGGGGACCACCTCGGCCAAGGGGACCCCCCGGCCCGCTGCCCCCCGGGCTGCTGGGCGCGGGTCGGGCACCGCCGCCGCAGCACCGAGCCGAGTTCTTCCTCGGTGGAGCGCTGGAGGTGATCTGCCAGGCCTGGCTGCGCGACCTGCTGCTGGCACGACGCGCCCCGTCGGGGCTGCGGCACCGCTACACGCAGCTGCGCTACGAGGACCTGGTGCGGGAGCCCCGCGCCCAGCTGCGGCGCCTGCTGCGCTTCGCCGGGCTGCCCGTGTCCCCTGCCATGGAGGCCTTCGTGGTCAACATGACCCGCGGCGAGGCGTACTCCTCCGAGCGGCCCTTCCTCATCTCCGCCCGCGACGCCCGAGAGGCCGTCCACGCATGGCGGGAGCGCCTCAGCCGCCAGCAGGTGCGGCAGGTGGAGGCGGCGTGCAGCGAGGCCATGAGCCTGCTGGCCTACCCGCTCAGCACCGATGACAGGCGGTAGCGGCCCCGGGACCGACGCCAGGACACCCCGTGGCATGGGGGCCTGTCTGAGACAGGGGAGCAGTGGCCTCATGGGCCTCCGCCTTGGCGTTGGTGGACATGTTGGCATTGGCGGACATGTTGACATTGGTGGACATGTTGGCGTGGACATTGGCGTTGACGGACACATTGGCATTGGTGAACACATTGGCATTGGCCTTGGCGTTGGCACACAGAGGGAGGGAGGTTTGAGCACCCGCTGGGTGCCAAGAGGCCAGGGAGCACAGCTGCCGAGGTGACGATGGAGGGGACACGTTCTTGAGGTGTTTGGTGAGAGATGCCCTCGGGGCACAGTGCCAGACTCTGAGGTCCACTAGATGTGAAACTGCGACCCCATGCCAAGAATGGGGGTTGTGTAAAAAGAAAACAAGAATGCTGTGTTAAATTTTAAAAATCCCCTGGACAACAACTCTCGGTAAGGAATCCGAGGACTCAAAAGTTATTTACGTAAGAGGATCACCCCTTCCAGAGCATGAAAACACGTTGTGTTCCACTGTATTGCTATTAAAACACTTAAAGGAGGCTTCTGTGAAATTCATGGCGTTTATGCACGGCCCGACTGCCAGAGTCTCATGCCACGGGAGGACGTCCCGCCGAGGGAGGAAGCCTTGGTGTTGGCGCTTGCTGAGCCCGTGTGAGCTCTGTCTGTGTGGGTGGCTTCGTCTCTTTCCCGTTCCTAGTTGCAGTTCCCCTTTGTCCCTTGGAGAGCTTGGGTATTTGGTTGTAGGAGCAGGGAAAGTGTTTGGATGCTTAAGTGTTTTGGAGATGTTTGTTTCTTAAATCGTAACTTTTCTAAGGAAATCTGTAACCCTTTTGTAAAGTTGGATATTTTAATACATTCCTGTAGCTTCATGGTGATATTCACGTGCAATACAGGTGGCTAACATGTTTTTTGCGGACACCCGTAGAGATAACTGTAGCTGGAAGGTGAACTCTTGGTATTTCCATTTTGTTTCCTCAACTGGATGAGTGAATCACTTTTCTTCCCTAACTTCCTGACTGATACATTGTGCTGTGCGCAGGTTCCCCTGCTCACATCCCTTCCGAACAATAACATCCTCTCAGCTGGTAACGCGTGTGCTTAGACAAAAGCAAATGCTTCCTAACAGGGCTGAGCAAATTCATCTTGGCGTAAGAAGCTCCCAAATAAAAGTTTGTATTTAAGTGGGGGGAGGGGGAAGAAAAACGAGAAGAAAAAAAAAAACACTCTAAGTTTCATTTTGGGTTTTCAGATGATATTTTCCTGCAGACTTCCTGGAGCTTGTATGAGAAGGGTGTGTGTGTGTGTGTCTGCAAGTGTCTTCGTTCTGTTTCTCAATTTGGGGATAGGAGGTTTAAATGTAATGTGAGGACACAGCGCTGTAACTCGTTACGGACGACTTTTGAGCCCGTTCCAACCTGACAGCGTCTCAGTGGCACTGCAGGAGTATACGAGGCTGTGGGGACGCTTACATACAGTCCTCCAACACAAAGTGAGAACACGAACTTCAAACTGAGGATAATCCAGGCTCAAGAACAAAGCTATATTTATATAAAGTGCTGGAAATAAAGGCAGTTCAAAGGGGTTACGCTCTCTTACAAGAAACATTTGCATTGCACTGTAGTTGTTCATGCTTTGCATATTGCACTGTAAAACATGCCAGGGTGTTAGGGTGAGCCTTAATTTATTTGAGCTCTTTTCCTTCCTCAGCCTTCCCACCCAAGGGTACATTAGCAGTAGAAGCATTGCTGCTGTCATTGTCTGAGGAAAAGGGCAGGCATAAAAGTGTTTTTGAGTAAATCAATTAACTTCATGGTAGCATGCACCATACAGTTGTGCATCATTTGGTTTCTGCTTGAGGTAAAAATTGCAGGGGCCCATTTTGTATGGAAACCACCTTTGTATTATCTAAGGGATGTTTCTGTGTCCTGCTGTAGGTAAGCATGAGAGCAGATTCGGTCTCTGGATGTTGTGGTGCTGTTTAGCAGTGGGATTTGTTTAGATGAACAGTACCTGTCCTGATGCCTTGATCACCTGTGTCAGGTAGCCTAAGCTGGCAGACACCCAGCCTGGCTTGTGCAAACAGGTTTGGGAAGAAAATACGATTTAATCGCATGCCAAAAGACAGTACGGTACTTATTTCCTTACGTCAGATGGGAGATCAAAATGCAGGGTAGCTTGCCGATTTGTTTCTCAGCACACTGCAGTCACGGGGTTGCACTGTGCAGTTGTTGAGCATTCGCTTCACCTTGGCCAGGAATCTCTTCTTGCCACTGCGGGTTGTGATGGTCTTTTGTAAAAGAGGTTGTTGGAAGCGCATGCTTAGCCTCAGTTCGTCGTGGTAAGACAAGAGGTGCTTATAGCTGAAAATATCCACTACCTGTACAGCGTATAGTGTCTTCTGAAATAGTTTTTACACTTGACAGA
This sequence comes from Aythya ferina, assembly GCF_964211825.1. Taxonomy (NCBI): domain Eukaryota; kingdom Metazoa; phylum Chordata; class Aves; order Anseriformes; family Anatidae; genus Aythya; species Aythya ferina. The sequence goes on from NC_140296.1 coordinate 70,697,974, forward strand.
GACGCATTTTCTGTACCCATATTTATTTTTCTCAATGGAAGGTGCTCCCTTATGCACTTTCTTCTTTCTGCTAGTGATTCATTCGATTTTTTTCTCACCCCAAGCTGTTCTCCTAAGACCCAGCGTGGTTCCTGCAGGTTTCTGAGTACTGTGAAAAGGGCTCTGTTCTGCAAAATGTACAAAAATACAGCAAGTGCAATTTCCGTTTTGCATTCAGGGCACGAGAGTTTATTAGAAGACTCCGCTAAATGATCAACGGGGAGTACATGAAGTGGAAAAATGGAGTAGCACAGAGCAGGATCTTCAGGCAGGATGTGCAAGAGCATCCAGGACTGGGCAGCAGTTGCCTAATGGCAAGTTTGAGTAGTTTAGGCTGAGATTTGGGGAAAGTGTATGCTTGTGTTACACTGCTTGTAATGAATGAACAACTTTAATACATTGAGCCTTGGTGGGAAATGGAAACAAAACTGACGAACGCTTATACAACTTATTTCTGTCATCTGGTTTTACTTAACTTAAAGGTCGTCATGCGTTCGCCTTAAGGGAGGTCGAAACTTGAGCACCGTAACTGTACGTAAAGCCCTGTGTTCTAGATGCGGCGTTTCCACGCTGGAATTGCTAATTGCTCTGTCACAGCACTGTGCCTGTGTTTAAATTGTTAAATTTAAATTGTTGGGCGACAACTGTGAGAAACGCTGGAGGTCGGAGTCAAAAACTACCGAGCCCCTGCGTTGCTTGTAGTGCTAGAGCATCACTTGTACATCCCCGTGGTACCGACTCACATGCTTCAGATATAACAGAAATGTTTTCATTGCTCAGAAGTGTTTATTTCTTTGGTTTCTTTTTGGCAGCACAAAGCTCTCCCGGTGCAGCATCCCCTGAGAAGCATTAGAGCAGGCATGGAGAATGGCAGCAAAGTTCCTTATTTAACAGCTTCGGCATCACTCCGGTCATTTCTGTCCTGTTCCCCCGCTCACTGCCTGTCCTTCAAGAAAAGCTGTGAGTTTATACGTTAAGTTCTCTTCAGGCATTGATACCACAGATTTCAGTAAGAGCATAAAAATCAGCACAGAACTTTGGGGTTTCTTATGGTAACGCAATTAAGCAACACCCCCGTGGAGAGCTGAGCTCTCGGAAGGCAGCAAGGAGCCAGCACGCCTGGCAGCACGTGCCGTCCTTTTCCTCAGCCTGCAGAACTGTCACTCAGCCTCCCCGGTGGTATTTGGGGTACAGGGACAGCGAGTATGGTGCTTGTGCTTTCTGAGAACCACCCTGCAATCCAGCCGGCACTGGGACTCTCTGAACTTATTTCGCCATCCCTATTTAACTGGACGTGGCACCTACCGCCGTGGAGACGAATATGGCAAAAACAGGATTGTCAGAGCAAGTCTTGTGCTAGCAGAAATTTTCAAGGCCACACTGGCCATGGGAGAGAGACTTTTTAAAATCCAAACTCAGGCTTTTAAATCCAACTTGGATTTTTAGATCCAAAGGCATTGAGGTTGAGGTTTTCTGTGGCTAAGGGCCCTGTTTCTGGCTGTTGAGGTGTACCTCCAGCGGTCTCGGCTCCGGACAGCAGGCTGGCTGGAAGCTGGCTGGCTCTGTAGAGCTTACACCCTGTGCAGGCATTTAGCACCAGCAGATTACAGCTTCCAGCACTGAGCTGTTAAGCTCTGCTGCTGACCCATGGCACCATTTCTTGTGTTGGTAAATGGGAATCAGACCTTTCCCTGGTGCTCCCAAATTTCTCTCCTCATTTCTAATCATATAACTTTGCCAAACTTTAACTGTATCTAGGCTGAAATGTTTCGTGTTGGGCTTAAGGCTCAGTTCTCTTTGGGAAGTTCAGTCCATCTTCTTTCGAAACCAGGGTTAGGATGCGGCAGTCTTTTGCCTGTGTTCCAGATGCTCTCCAAGATGTCTGTGAAATCTTCTGTCACGTCAGTGCTTTGGGACGAGCACTCCTGTTCAGGCAGGGGAGCTGACCTCTGTGTGAGGGATGCGTGTTCTGTTGCCATTCCAAGTTGGCCAAATATATTAATGTTTGCAAAAAAACCAGCATGTGCTCAGTAAAAGTGGTTTTGGTATATGTGTGTCTGTCTTTATTTTGTACCAAACAAAACCTGCCTTGCTTTTCTCTTCAGCACGCATGCTGAGACCTCTGCCTTCCCCACAGGAAAGCTCGGTGTGGCGTAAGGCACACGGCAGTGGGTACCAAAGCCACGTAAATACCACCAGGAGCTGCCATCCCTGCACTGCCGCTGATGCCTTCTCCTCCAGCCCCATGCTGCCCAAGAAATTTCTTAATTGCCCCACAGCTTAATTGCCCCTAGCAGATCTGAGGTGGGAGCAGCACCCTCCTGCTTAGCTTTTACAAGGTTCTTCCCCCCCATTGCCCCTCAGTACTGTCAAGCTTGGCTTGTGAGGAAAAGGGGTGATGTGGGAGCTGCCTGGTCCAGCTGGGATTTGGGAGCGCCTTTGCGATCCTGTGTGCATCGGTCATTAATACCCGCAGACAGAACAGATGTGTCTGGAGGAGGCCCTTGGCTGTGTCCTTGGCCCCAGTAACAGATGTTTGCACTTCGGATTGAGAAGCGCCAGTGCTGGCAGTGACTCATGTGCGTGTCACTGACATCTATTGCTTCCAAAGAATATACAGGATCCTCGGCTGGGAGGGACACACAAGGATCATCGAGCCCAAGGACCATTGAGTTCCTTTCCATGCTCCTCAACAGCTGTATGCATATCGCAGGTGTTTTTTTCCACAGGGTGGACCTGTCTGGGGAGGAACCGATCCCACATGAAGCCTGGCACTTGCAGAAGGGCCACAGCAGGAGCCAGCATGTGACAGGGGTGCCGGTGGCTCGCAGGGTGACCCTGAGGTGTGGCTCTGAAGGAGGCTTCTGAATGGGGCAGGAAGGGAGGGAAAAAAAGACAGCTCCTTTTAGGAGACAACTCCACTAATTTAGAAATGGAAAGGGATTGCTAGGGTAGACAGCCACGTGGAGGCAACAGGTGAAGCTGTGTGATCCAGGAGCCCTGTGGCCTGTGGAAAGTTCCACACCGAACGCTGAAACCTGAAAAATGGGCTGTCATGTTACAAAAAGAGCCAAGCCCGTGGCTCGCAGATGCTTTGTGCGTTTTGTTTGTGCTCTGTGAAAAGGAGGTAACGCTGACCTCCATGGAAAGGCTGCAAAACAGTTTGCTCTGGAGTACCCTGCAGTGGGCTGTCGTCACACAAAGCTTCCTAGGAAGAAGCCTGGTGACTTTGTCTTTGCCAGGATTTGAGCAAAACGTATTAGAGCTCAGCTGTACCATAAATCACAATGAGCAAAACTAATATCATAAATTCGTTTGCCCTGCTTGCGGAGAAGAGAGGAACCGAGGGGGAAGGGAAAATGCTCTGTGTTTGTGTAAACACAAGCCACGTGCGTGTTTACTTGCGATGGGTAAAAATCCAGCTGTGTACCCAAGTGTGCGGCCATGCAGCCCTAATGCTGCCCTAATAGTGGATGAGCTGCCCTTAATGCTTTGCTAGGAATTTGATAAATTATTCTCCTCTTGCTAATTTATGCACATGCGTGAAACAGGTACTTTCAGCTATGTTTTAGCAAGCATTTAAATCACAGGAAAGAGGTGAAAGAGGTGAGTGCAGTTGTTAAAATAATGAGAGGACTGTACGAGATCAGCCTAAGTACAGAAGAAGCCTCACTGGTGGAAGTTTTGGAAACCTTTCCTCAGCTTACCATAATCATTGTTGCTACTGCTTGTGAAAAGACGACTTCGGAGAACTGTCTCTCCTCTTTTTTCTTTTTTTTTCCTAAAACCAGTGTAAGAATAGGCAGTGATACCTAGCTTCATCTCAGGTGTTTTGAGGGCAATAGGATGTGACATCTGTCACCTGTCCCAAGCTGTTCATTAAGGATGGAGACTTCATAGCCCCAGCAGCATGCCCACCGTTAAGTTCTCTCTACTGTCTACCTGAATCATTCCTCCTTCAGCTGAAGCCTTTTACTTCTCTTACTGGGTGCAGAAAACAGTCTGCCACCACTTGCCTGTACCAACTTTGTTAACTAATCTTATCAGAAGCACACAATTATATGATTTTATTTTTTTTTTATACAACAGCAGCAACAACAAAGCATTAATCAGCTTTCAAGCCTATTAGTTTCCAGTTCAGGCCTCAACTTGGTAATTCTTGTTCTTATAGAGCAATTTGGGGTCATTTATCCTTTCATATTGAGCAATTTCCCTATTCCACACTCAAGCTGCAGAACCACTCCAAGGCCTGCCTTAATGCCACCGTATCAGATAACCAGATAAATATTTCAGCTGCTTATATAACACCAAATTCTCACATGAATAGAGGTGCTTTTGCTTACTGGTCTTGCCTGTTCCAAGTGGGTTTTGTTTTGTTGTTGTTTTGATATAAGAGGTGGAAACTGATACAAAACAGGCTCCAGCCTCAAGTTCCTTCTTTCTGATCAAGTGACTGTAATAATATCAGCAACAAATGAGGAATCATTTTACATGAATTTCACTTTGCATCATGAATTGTAAATTGGGTGCCATAGCTTGCTATTAATTCTCACTAAATTCTTGCTAAAATATTTGTTAGCTGGCTCTTCTAGGAACTTACAGTCAAAGCAGTTACATTCACATTGGGAGCATCTAGCCAGCATTACTTAAAATGTTTCTTGATAGAGGAGCTAGGCTGTGCTCTGATAAAGTTTATTATTAAAATCTTAAATACTGCATGGCAGTGGGTGAGGTGGGAGGGGAGTCTCCTGTGATGCCACAAACCCGACAGAATAATTTAGAGACCGGCAGTTAATTAATGGAACATTTTCCTCTTCTAACGATGCTCTGCTGAATGCAGAAGCAGCGTAAGGCCCTGCGGAATAATTCCCAAGACTGATTTTTGAATTTCTGCAGGGCTTCATCTACATATGAAAAGATAATTCCATATTTAGTGGTTTTAAACCAGTGAGGGTAAAAATTTTCTGGGGAAGTTGATAGCTCCTCTTTGCACTAAACCAGCCGTAGGACTAGAAGCATCTTTTAAGTTTGAGCCATAATTTGAGCACCTGTAATGGCATAGCTGCAATTTGCACAGAGCAATGTTTGCATCCTTCGGACAGTTAGGTTTTGCAGGAACTGCCAGAAGGTAAAAATTGGGCTGATTGCTGCAATCAAGCTTTTTCATACTTTCATTGCGTTACTCTCTGTATGAAGAAAGCTTGAACATCTACAGGAAAAAAAAAATCCATATCCATTGTCACAAATTGTGTTGGATAAATGCCCAGAATGGACCACCACGTTTTTTTAAATGGTTGTGCCATTTTTTTTCCACGCTGCTGCCTTTGCCTTGCCTGGCTATAGCAGTAGCTTTGTTGAAGCCTGCAGCTAAGCAATGGCTTTCAGTAACCCGAGGGTAGGGTTGTTCACATTTGCCCATAACGTTATGACAGATGGCTCCTTCCTAGCAAAGGGAGAAGCACAGAAGTTTGTTGGTGTTATTTCCCACTCCCCCTTCCTAAATACCAATCCCCCGTGTAAATCATGTTTTGTCTGCAGGGTTTTATCAACGTGCTTGTTGCTCGTGTTAGGAGACTCCCTCGCGTACCCATTGACTAAACAAAGCTGCGCCTAAATCCCCTGGGATCTCCTCCCTGCAGCTGCTTTAAATTGCTCAGCGCTACTATTTACGTGGGCTCTGAACCTGAACAGCTACCTCTGGTTGAAACAGAAAAGAAAAACACAGTCGAGACCCAGTTGTTCATACAAGGGAGGTGGCAACGCGCCTTTTGGGTAGCGATGGACCCGTCTGGAAGGAGAAGGTTGTTGATCCCCACCTGTGGGGGTGCAGCCATGCTCCTGCCCCAGGTGGTTGCTCCAGTACCCCTCCAGGAGCAAAACTCACCAGGGGAGCTCTGCTTCTTGCGACCATTTCAGAAACCAAAGACAAGAGAAGCAATTTTCTGCGCAGACTAAAGAGCGTACAGCAAAAGATGGAGGGTATGACTAAGCACACGAGAGCTGTCTCCTCTTTTAGCACAATGACTAAAAGCTCTGTTGGAGAGACAAGGCTGGGGCTCCTGTTTAGAAACGGGGGCGTTTCAGCTTGGTGTTTAAAATTTCGTGTCATAACCCCAGTTTCTGACTGTAACTGGGGCATGTGTGCAATTACTCAGCCTCTCTAGAACAAAGCATGTTTTCTGAAGATTACAGCTGATTATGCTTCCCTTTTTCAGAGCGTATGTTATCATTTAGCATTTAGACACAATTCTTGTTCCATAACAAGAGAGCAGACTGGATTTTAAGATTTTAAATAGACACGGGTTTGATCATTTTATTTCATTAATCAGATGGCTCAGAACACTTAAACAGTGTGTTTAGAAAAAAAGTCACATTTTCAAGCATTACACTGCACAAAACTGAACATTTTTTTAAACAAACAAACAAAAACAGCAAACAAAAACCTCTTTGCTCCTAACTTCACAAACACATGACTTATGTTATTTCAAGTGTGTTGCAGAAATCACTTGGTCTGAGAGTAGGGTTAGTCTAACAGGAGTAAATAGTTTCTACTTAGTGATTCCAGTCTTGGTTGGGGAAAACAGGAGGTAGAATAGATGAACAAAATTCAGTTTCTTTGCAAATACTGAACTCAGTCTAAATACCTATGATGTCTTGCAATGCAAACAGTATTAGGTTGATAAACACAAATTGATGATATTAAGGGATGCACAGACTGCCTGGGGGAAAGGCAGCGTGCAGATCTTCCACAGTTTGTCAAGCACAATTTCATTCTTACCACCATTTCACAGCATTATTTCTACTCCTCCCTTGTTTGATCTAGTTCAAATATTCAGCTGATGCTAGCATCCCGAGAATTTACTGAGTATCCTTAAAAAGCTTGTTTTTATTCAGAACTTGAAAAGGAAGTCCCCAAACATCTGAGGAAAGCATATTGCAAAAGAATGGTTTATTTGGATTGAAAAAAAAAAAAAAGTTGCAAACAAGTAGCATTAAAAGCATCAGATCTTCAGTCTCCCAAACAACGAGGCTGTGTAGCTGCAGGCAGGAAGCACTGTGATCTTCTCAGGTCTTAGTTTTCCAAGAGGTGACGTGGTAATGTTGAAGAAGAGTTCCTTTCTCTTTAAATACCGGATCTGAACTTCATAACTTACCCGATTACAAGCTTTCGCACGTTCTCACAAACGCTAAAACCTACTTCACTGCAGGAAGCCTCGACAGGCTTCTCGCCTTTGGATTTAATGCAGAGCTTCCCTTCCTGGCTGCAGGGCCCCTCCAGGGACGGGGCACAGAAGGACCTGTGCCACCTGGTCAGCAAGATCCCGCTTTGTGTGTACAAAGGGACAGGGCACCAGCAGTCACAGTCCCAAACTTGGAGCACACACCTACCTCAGCCAAACTGAAGCTGGGGAGGCTCAAGAACAACTTCCACAACACGTTCAGTCACTTTTATAACCTCGTCGTGGACCAGAATGGACAAGCACAGACAAAATGCAGCACTTCTAATGACTGAAAACGCTCCTTCAGCTACGTGTAGGGAGCTGAGACGAGGAGGACCTGCGCTAGGCCTCGCCTCCATTGACTGGAACTGTAATACCTCGTGCTCGGATCTGCTGACTGGGGATCACCCTGCCATCAAAAAACACAGTCACTCACTTCATGCAAAGCCTCAGACTATGTCCATGGGAAGAGGAAGACCATCCAAAGCAACTCGTGCACTGCTGCTTGGAGCAGACCTGTATGAGCAACTGCTGCACTGGGCCCTGAATTCCCCTGCCCCACAGCCTGCACAGGTACAGCACAGGGGTTAACACAAGGCAGCCGTTTCCAGCATTCATCTGTTTTATTGAAATAACAGAGAGCAGCTCCCTGTATATGAAGACAAAAGAAAATACATCCCAACAGTGGCACTCGGCCTGCCTAGGGGACAGCAATGCAGCTGTGTGGTGCTCGCCCCCCTCCCCATTTTTCAGCGGCTCAGGGACTGCCTGAGGCAGGGGCCACGTTTGGGTTGTGTCCGAGCAGTGTCAGGGGCACTGCTCTTATCAGAAGTGCTGACTTTTGTTCGAAAGCATATCACTGGGTGCAAAGGCTGTGACAGCAAGTTTCACTATTTGTTTAGAGTAAAAACACCGCCTTTGGGTTTAATTTGTCCCTTCATGTCAACAGGCAGCCTTTCATTTGTTTTAGTGAATCGCTCCCTGGTCTCCTTTGCCACACCACATTTTAATTTTACAAAGCCATACCGGATCTCCCTTTGCCATCTCCTTTACCAAACCAAAACAACTCAGCTATTTACTCATTACGTGAAAATTACACTGGATTTCTGGTCACCTTACCTGGCTCTGCCTTTTCAGTTTTGTGTCCATTCAAAGACAACAAAGGCTGCAGGGGACGCTGATGACAGGGACATGTGGTGGACTTCAACAGTAAAAAAAATAAATAAATAAAAATGTCAAGACAGCACTTTGCTGACCTAGAGCAGGTGTCTGTGTTCATACCTAACCCGAAACTTGTTAGCAGCACAGCAGCTCATTGCAGCACTGGGTTCTCTTATTTTAAAAATTTTTTTTTTTTTTTTTTACAAAGGGCTGCATGGACAAGGCCTTCATCAGCATGTTCAAACACAGCTGAAAGCACAGCGATGCCTGCCCACACAACTGAATGTTTAGCTACCTATGTGCACACATCAGCCAGTGGCAGAAAGCCCAGCAGGTGTTTCTGTTCCCCCTCCTCCACTACTAGCACCCTAGAACAGAGCTTTCACAATATTTTTGTTTTTTATCTCTGCCCCAACCCCCTTTTTTTTAGTTAAACAATATAGTTAAACAATAATCCATTGCTATTTGACATCATTAAGATACTGAGCTCCCAAGCCAGAGGTCCAAAACACCTGCATTTTTTCAGTGCACGAGCAGCCTAAGACCAAAACAAACCTTGAAAGTGCAGAGTTATTACTGCCCTTCTATCCTCACAGCTTCAGGTGTAAATAGTGGAAGGCTTGCAGTTGCTGCAGCTATCACCACTACGAAGAGGACGTATCAGCAGGTGGAGTGTTATATTCCCATTTTACCAACCCTGTGCTTACCACAGTTACTTCAGTGGCATTAAAAATGCACATGAGAGATGAATGCTGTCTCCGGGAAGGATACTGACTCCGTGTGGTACAGACCTCCCTGATACAGCACTTGCCACAGCCCCAGCTTGAACCTGTCAGGTAATGCAGGGTGTAGGTGCTTTGAGAGCAAAGGAACAGAAGTTACCAAAAATTTTGGAGAGGACATCTACCACAGCAGTGTTAGTCAGGACAGCATTAGCTACTTTGGTTATCTAGTGCCTATTTATGTTTGAAGTAACCTTCAGACAGCTCCTGCAACTTTGCCGCTGTGTTATCTTAAGTAGCAACAGGTTGCGAGTTCTGCAAATGGCAGACTGATAAAAGTTAGGTAAAATGCTGCTGCTGATTTTGTGCTCTATGGACAGATCACAACTAATGCACACACACAAAAAAAACAACAAACAAACAAAAACAAACAAAACAAAACAACAAAAAAAAAGAAACAACCCTGCAGTTACAGGATATAGTGTTAATGTTAAGGAAATGCACAGAAGGCTAATCTCCCTTAAAGGAAGAAAAAATTTAAGCCATCCTTGGCTGGTTTACCTTCTCCCTGTCCCCCTTAAGCCAGCTCTGGTGATATCCCTTTCTTTACTTCTGATTTCCCAAACGAAAACCAGACGAACTTACCTTAAGTGACCCCTTGTGCTAGAAGCTGTTATTTCACAATGGCTATTCCTGATATGCTGGTATGATCTAGAAGAATGTCTCCTGGCACGCTGCTTTCTGGTATTAATCTGTGTCAGCATCAAGACACTCAGTAAGGCAACCTAGGGCTGCAATTCAGAATCCGACAGGGGACGATGACCTCCTTGATTAAACTAAGATCTGGAAATGAAGTTCATGAATGCATTACAACATGGAACTGCGTGACCTACTTCTCCCTTGCCCTGCAATAGCAGCAAAGACTTAGTTAAAAAATAAATCCAATCTCTTTCTCATAGGCTAAAACCAAATATGTAAACACTGCAGCAAAACCCTTTTAAGTCGAGCATTCACTTTCTCTGAGGGAACATATTTTTCTTCCAAATAACCACATCAAAGTGGCCCTATAAGCGCAGTATTTCAAAATATTGCTATCTAATTGACCAGATTATTTTTTTTAATGCTAACAATGTAGCATAGCTTTGACATTGCTCTCAGGCATAAAAACTATGTCTATTTTGCTCCTTTTTTTTTTTTTTTAATCTTGCATATTAAATGTGCTTATATGGGATGCTTTCAAGTTTTGAAAGGTTGTGAGGTGCAGAAAACAAGGAGCATCGAAAATTAAATGAAAAAGCATTATGTTAACAAAAGCTAGAGCTAACCCAGATGTTTTTTTTTTTTCCCAGAATGAAGATTGCTGCCCATTTGTACGCACCAACCTAAGTCCTTTCTGGCTCTATGCTGCGGAGCATGAACGTGGGAGGAGCACAGGCTTTCTCCACATCAGTACACAGTATTTCCCTCCACGCTGACACTTTTCTACAGCATCAAGCTCCATGACACAGAGCACAGGCAATCGAGAAAGTCCTTTATTCCAGTACACATTGTCATGAGCTGTCTCTGTTCAGTTTCAGTCCCTAGATAAAGCTTTGAACCTAGACCATGATTAAGAAAGTAGTACAGGATAAAGGTGTATTGGCTAAAGCATCCAAACCAGATGTATCATTTTATTACCCAAAAATCTGACTTGATTTGAGTACTTAATCTAGTACTAAGTTCCATAGCAAAAGCTTGTGCACATCCTGTATCAAACTAAGATGTGAAATGTCATTTGAGTCTGCGACACAGATGCAAACAATTGGTCTACGTTTACATCTTGCATGTATAAGGCACTTTCACATATATCAGACTAATACTACCCTAAAAATGACTTTCAAAGTCACTAAAGACTTTTAAATTCAAGAAAGCAGAGCAGTGATGAAAAATTATTTTTAAACGATTGTTCCAAGTTCCTTTCCTTGCCCTGGACTAGAAGAAAATCAGGGTGTCTCTGTGAAAGACTTTGAATCTATGATGAATTAGGATGGGGGTAGTTTAATTACTGTTGTGTTATCCTAGCAGCCTTACTTTAGGGTAAGTTATGCAGAAGTCCCCCAAAACTTTTCAGCATTTAGGAGTGCAGGATTAAGAGTAACAGTTGTTTACAATGCTGTTCCCACAGTAAAGCTGCCTGTTAAAGCCATTTCCTGGCTCTGAAATTCACTGTTTCCTCCCCACTTTCCTTCTCTTTCACTTCGCAGGCTCCTTTCTACTGGAAGTTATTTTTTGGAAGGGCACTCCCAGCATTACAGGCCAAAAAGTGCCTGTGGTTCCTCCCTGCAGCACGTGAACATCTCCTCCCCAGACCTGGGGAGCAGGACCCTCCTAACTACACTGCAGATAGGGTTTGTGGGAGCTGCTTCTTATAAAGAGGAGTTTTCAATATAGGAACATCTGAAATTGTTACTGGGCCTGTTTTTTGCTTAGGAACATATTCATGGTACTAAGCAGCTCTGTCCTGCTTTCTGTGACTCTAGTCACAACCAAGATGACACCGGGGCCATTTGGGGATATTTACTGCCTTTTTTCCTGCACCCTCCCTTGCTTATAAGCTTCAGAGGGTCGCGAGTTCAATGTTTGGGAGAGGAACAGTCCCTGCTGATGATGCGTTTGAGAGTCCTCCCCGCGAAGGTCCTCCCCTCACCCTCATCTGGAGGAGAAGCTCACCACGCCGGGACTTCCGAGCGCTCAAATTCCATTCCCACACTTGTGCAGAAGCAGAGACCACGTCTGCCAAGACTGAGGTCAAGCATGTTATTCCTGTGAGCTACTTCAAACAGAGTTAAAAGAAACACTGGAAGTCTCCTTGAAAGGCATGTGAAACATATTAGTTTCCCCTCTTTTACTGTTCAGAATTTAAAAAAATAATAATAATCTGATCAATACTGTGAGAAGAGCGACTGCAAGGCAAGTTACACAAGACAGACCATCCTTCCCACAGCAATCTACAAATCGTCTTGCTGAATGATTAAAATCACGGGGTGGGGCCTCTTCATTAGTGTAAGTTGCTTACCCTGTCTATTAAGGTTGCTAGACTTCTTCCTACGAGGCCTTCTGGCCGCCCCAGGAGCAAAACAGAGTAGCTATCTTAACAGCAGGCACGTTAACCTTTGCAGTGTATTTGTCTCGGATCAGCTCACTGGAAGTTCAGCCAAACACATTTGTATTTTTTTCCTGCACTCAACATTTCTGCAGTCCTTTCCCCAAAGGCAATTCCTTCCATGTGGAAAAAAAAACCACCATACTACTTCTCAGCTTTAACTGATAAACCGCCTATAGCCCTGCAGACATTATGGGAACCAGCCTTTTTGCACAAAACACGCGGTGTGTACAAGTCATTCGTCTCACGCTCACACAATTAACAGCAGGCTAAGCACAAAAACACCTCATCTAGGTATTTTCAGTGTTCTCCCGAGTTCTGTAAATGGAAGCCTTCGCAATTCTTCCCCCAAACATTATAGATGAACATACAGAGAGGTTTAGGTAACTTCTTAGTGTCTGAATATCATGTTAATGTATCACTTGTATATTGCTGTGGCCTGTTGTGCAATTAAATCAGTGTTAGCTTCTATGAAGTCTTCTATGAAGTACTGAAAGAAGACCAGGGACTCCACTTTGCCCGTCTCCACCACTCATATCAGGAGATACCTTGGAAATTTCAGGTGAAGATTTCCAGCAGTAAGTTGACGATGCAGTAAGCAAAAACCTACAAGGAGGAATCGCTCAGCCCCAAGCACAAGGGCAGCCACACAGGCTGCAACACCCCACGTTAGTATAGCAGTACCTTTTTCAATGAAGACCATCATCTTACATGCTTTCCTCTTCCTATCTGAAAAGGACACTAGTATGCATCAATCGCCATTCATCCCAATCTTAGGCTGTTTTCTCTGTGCAAAACCTCACGCACAAGTCCTAAGAACTTACACATCTGCTGTGCAGTAGGTCAAGTTCTTGCCAGCTCAGCATCTTATTGGAAAGGAACTGAAAGGATCTTTAGGAGAGCACTAGTTGGTGAAGTACGCAGCTTTTCAGGACTGGGTGTTGTTTCAGGGCAAGCAGCTTTATTATATTTTTTTTTATTTTGTTTCTTGCTTTTGTCCCTCCCTCCCCCCCCCCCCCCCTGCACTTTTTCAGTAAAGGAAAATTGGGAATTTTGTACAAGGATCAATGTAGTAAGAACAGGCTAGATAGTGCAGCTTACCTTCAGCTGACAGTGGAAGATTTCAGTTGACATTTTGGAAGATTTAAAATAAAGAATTAAAAGATTTTTAAAAATAAACAAAAAAATTGAGGAATAAAACTAGGGTTGTATATACAGGTCTCTCCTCATTATGTTGGAGAAGTGTTTCAAGTAATTCTCGAAAACAAAAGTTAGACTACTTTATTCATCACTTCTCATCAGTGATCAGTCTACTTTCGTTGCCCTTTCACAACCACATTTTGGGCTTACTGGCAAACTTAATTCATAAAATTATAGAATGACTTGGCTCAGAAGGGACCTTAAATATCACTCAGTTCCACCCCCCCACCATGGGCAGGGACACCTCCCACCAGCCCAGGTTGCCCAAAGCCCCATCCAGCCTGGCCTTGAACACCTCCAGGGATGGGGCAGCCACAGCCTCTCTGGGCAGCCTGTGCCAGGGCCTCACCACCCTCTGAGTGAAGAATTTATTCCTTACACCTAACCTAAACCTACCCTTTTTTAGTTTAAAGCCATTCCCCTCTGTCTTGTCACTATCTGCCTGTGTAAAAAGTCACTCTTGGCCATTTATCTTTGCCATAGAAATTATAAACATAGACAAATAAATCTACTACAGATGATTTACGGATGCTTTCAAAAGACTTTAGTCTTCCTAAGAAATCTAATGAAATAGATTTTTTATTTTTACAATCTGTACATGATCTTTCTTCTAAGGAACAGATCTCTGCATACACCCCTGTTTTTCAGTCAAAGTAATTCGGTACATTTCAGCTTCAAGCTGCCTGTAAAGGTTTGCCTTACTGTATTATGTACATTTATTTTGGATAAATTTCACCGTCTCAAGCCAAAATTTAGTTCATACAACTCGCTGATAACTCAATTAACTGTTGTTGAAGCCTCAAGTCCTCACTCAGAGTGGGTCCTCAAGACTCTTGTTTCCATAGTTTTTAAGCTACTTTTATACTGTCAGCACTTAAAAAGAAAAAAAAAAAAATGAAACAAGCCACAAACAGTATAAATAGAGTGTGAATCATTGCCATCTTTGTCTTTCTTGAATTTGTTCTTCTCAGAGATCTTCATCAGGGTTTGTTACTCTTCACCATGTAAGATCAGAGCTCAGACCTCCAGTTTTCCCCACAAAAAAAGCTTCTTTGTTTCCTTGAGTCTTTCTTCTTTAATGTCAGATAGTCATTACAGATCAATGCCCTTTAAAAATTTCATCTTGGAGGGACACACAAGGAGGTAGATCACTCAAACACATTTGAAAGAAAGCAGACTTAGACGATACAACTGCAATGTTTCTCTGTAGCAGCAAGTTGTCATTGTTAGCCCATCATTAAGTTTAATAGTTGAGGAAAAACAGAGTGGGTATTAACTCACACACAATTTTATGACGAACAACTGAAATGGCAGCAAGATAAAACCACAATTTTTAGACAAACTGATATTACATCACATTAGTGGGCCACAGAATGGTTTGAAAAATAAACCTTTCGAGACATGAGAAATGACATTTTAGCATGCTTTAAACAGCTGAACTGCTCTTCAAAGCATAACAGTTTTCAGCTACTGGCAAAGACAATGATATCGCCTCACTTTGAAAGTAAAAAGCATTAAGCAATACGTTAAAGCTAGCCTACATGTAAATGGGCTAAATACTAGGCAAAGATTTTATTTTCCCTTTTCACATTTAAGATGATACTACAGTTTGTCACTTCTGTAGTTTATATATTGTTGTGCAATGCCCCACTGAAGTTTCACATCTACTCTGCAAAAAAGAAGAGCAGTAAACACCTTCCTTTTAGGATAGACACAAATGGTAAAGCCCGCAATGTTTGTCTGTCCTTATAGTTAAATGTTTGCTGTTTGTCGCACAGGAACTGCAAGCAGAGTCTATGGATTCTTCTGAGAAATATGAAACCTCACGGTTCCATGCAACTTCAATACTGCTTTCTTTTTTTTTTTCCTTCCCTTCTTTTTCCTCCTATCAGCTGTTTTCCCCAGCCCAAGACATATTTCCACCTCTCTTCAACTGATTTTAATAGCCTTAAGGGAGAGAAGGTTTTTCCTCATGACTTCTGCTCAAGAGCCTGGCTCCAGGCATGTCTTGGACCACAAGAAGTTGGACGTTACTCTTTTGAGGCACTAGACGTAGGCTAGTAGTCAAGTTGCCCAAAGCTAAGGGGACAAACAGCTCATTGTCTTCCTATTTAAATACATGTCCAGTGAAGAAATTTTCCCTTTTTTTTTTTCCCCTGAAACACATTAAGTACAGCTTGTAGTAACAGATTTGCCACAGTGCTGCATTCACGCGCCTGTGCTCCTAAGGTACACTGTCCCATTTTACCTCTGGATTCCTCATCCTCACTAGAGAAGTTAACAATGGATCTCTCCACATTCAGATACACACACATTCCTTTTTGTCTCATAATCATCTTGTTTATATTTCTTCTTCCACATTCACAAGCTAAGCCAAGACAAGCTCAGTTCTATGACAATTTTGCCACATACCTCTTCTCAGAGAGAGCTGCTGCAGCTGAACACGACAACTGCAGCATCTTAATTATACCGAGATTCAATGTGTGGTTTAAAAGCAGAGCGTGACCAGTTTTCATTTGTCTGTTTTCAGACATTTAGAAAACCCCCACTGTCAGCATCTTGAGTAAAAAATAGGGGACATCTTCAGACCTTAGTAAAACCACTCAAACACATTAACTTGTTCAAATAAGCATCCCACCTCAAGTGACACAGTGGCCTGCAGTCTTCCTTGATCCATCCACAGAGCAAGAGTTGTTTTTACTGAGTCAGTAATCATGCATTGTCTTCCAGAGGAAAAACTAGCCGGGTACCCCTGCTCGTAACTTCATGGTCTGCTGCTCCCAAGTCATGTTCCAGCGCCTCCTCTGAATTACTCTTTGTTCTCCTGCCATCAAGGCTAGTGGTAGCTGTATGGGGGCCTGAGGAACCGTTTGCAGTTATTGTTGTGTCACCATATGTCACAGTGAGGTCACCGTCGTTGAGAATAAAATCAGAATCCTCTTCTCTAAGCTGTTCTTGATTCTGGAATAAAGGAGAAAAGTCTTTGTACAGTGCACAACATTAGGTCTTTGCCAGAGAGATAATGGAACAGGAAAGTTTACCTACATGTCAATACAGAAGCAACAAGAGGTAGAATTCCACCTTAAGAAGGTGTTAAAAATAACCTTGAACCCAGTGTTTGCAAATCAGATTACTGTTCTCTGAATAACTACTGCTCTTGTGGATAGATGAGGGGGAGCTGAATCCAAGAACAGATTTAGCAATTTAATAGCACTGTAAGTTCACCAGAAGTACAAGAGAGAAGCAGTCTATGGTGGTTTTTGCATGACAATTTAGAAGGCTGTATAGAAAAAAGAAAGACTTGAGACCAAGCACAATTAAGTAATTCCAGATAAAGTCTGAGTTGCATCTTTCATTCATTAGACAAGTTCAGAAGCAGAAGATTCATGTAAGCTGCTAAGAATTCATTAAGTCCAAGTTCTTTATATTCAAGGTTTCCTCAACAAATTGTGTTTAGTTCTTGAACTAAACATTTCAAATATCTGCTTACTCTGTTTACCTGATACTAAACTGAGAATTACTTGACCTAGTTCTTAGGAACACTCCTGAGCCCTGGCAGTAGGAAAGGCTGATAAAAGAAAATGCTTCCTTCATAAATTTGTGACTAGTTCTGAAGTGTTCTCTTTTCAACGTCATTCAGGCAAGTGGCTCATCAAGCCCTATGAATTTGTTTTGATAGAGATGGGATGAAATACATTGTCAAGGACTAGAAATCAGTGAAGTATAATAAAACACTTGAATTTAGTTGTCCTACGCAGCATAGTACAACAGCAAGCCATTACACCATAATTCACTGCTGTTCAGCATGGTCTTCACAAAAGGCTGAATTGGTCAGAAAACGGCTTTTCCTCACGTTCGAAGAAAATTCTATCAATACTATAACCTTGCTGTCCTACAACTGAAAGCATTTCTCCATGTGAATGGCTCCATATTGCTTAAAGAAAATGAAATTTAGGTGCATGTATTGCTGCTCTCCCTGGTAAGCTGGATGCTGATCAGGCTATGTTCTCATAATGCATCATTTTCTTCCACTACAGCAAAGGAAGGAGGGGACAGGGCACAGGCTGTGTGAGATCAGCCTGACCAGAAAACCCTACTTCTATTGCAGAACAGGATTTCAGTACACTTGAGACTGACAATTTTGATTAATCTGTCTGCGATGAAAATCTCTGTGCCTAGCTAAATAAAACTTCCTGGGAAAACTGCCTGTCCTTATTTCAGGATGACAACCACTCAAAATAAAGCAGCATAACCCTCTGGATGATACAGAATGTCAACTAGGCAGGACTCAAAGAGGTGTCAGGAGTTTACCAAAACCAACAAAAAAAAGTGATGCAGTTCAGTGTCAGGTACAAGACAAGTCCTACTTAGACTGAACGCTAATTTCTCAGCACCTTTGTGGCATCCAAGTTTATCATCACAGATTTACAGGTAGTATTACTGTGATAAAGAGCACTGTTCTCAGAGAGCAAACAGAGTTTGGGATTCTTCCTTTCTTTGATTACAAAAAAAAACCCACCAAACTACTGAACTGTCTTAATGAGAACAAAAGTAAAAATTAAAAGGTTCAGATACAGTGAACAGAACTGCCTTTATAAGCTTTACATGGCAAAAAATAAGCAAGTCTGGCGAGTAAAACCAAGAGGAACAAAAAAGGTACAGAAAACAACCAGCTGTTTAAGAAAGTCTGATATCCTTCTATATTCCATTTTTGAAGAGACACTCAAATTAAGATGACAAGCAGAAACACTAATACGAATTAAAAAAAAAAAAAAAGTAGTTGTGACCGATTATATTCTAAAAAGCCCAAGAGGCTGCAAAGATGTATCACAAGTTGCCTGTCATGGTGTTTGCCCTTGGAATAGCATCAAGGAAGGGTAAGCAGTGCACTTGGAGGTACTGCGATCAATCCCAGGGCAATATGTGGAGCAGCTCAGCAAGCTCCAGAGTCACCTCCTGACTCCACAACGCCACTTCACAGCGAGTCCTGGCAGCAAGGGCATACCAGATGTGAAACTAGCAAGAACACACATTACACCTGAGCTTCCCCAAAAGGCTGAACAGCTCTTGGAAGAAAAATGTTGAGTAGAGATAGGGGCCACAAGCCTTATACTATATGGCAATTCCTAACTAAATCTTTTCTGGTTTTCCCAGGTTGTACGTGCACGTACATAAACACAATCAGTTCCAGAGAAAGCACTGAGCTTTCTCTCAATATAGTGAACAAACATTGCCTTGTGTGAGGCAAGCTCTTCTTACTTGTTTCCCTTCTGAAGTACGCTGCAAACAGCAGGCAATTCATTTCACACGCTTCCCCAGAGAACATACATGAACAAACCCATGTAGTATACAGATTTGATGCTACGTTTACAAGCACAGAGGATGCATGAATAAACCTACTGTGCTTCATGCAGCATGAACAATTCTTTCAAGAAAGACAGGAAATGTATCCAAGTCAGTCCCTCGAGACTTGAAATTCTTCCAAGAATAACCCTAAACTGGCCTCTACAATCCCCTACAATGCTGTTAAGAGTAACTTCAATTCGCTCAAGAAATACAGGTCTGAACTTCACTACTTAAAAACTATCATGTCTAAGTACCTAAATCCAACATCCTACAAAAGACTGAATCTTGTTTCAACTTCGGCACTGTAACCCACGGACTTTACAGCACTCTGTCCAACTGGTCGTAAAATTTGTTTGAGAGGTCACATGCCTATGACCACATGCTGGAGATGTTCACGCTGCTAAAGCCTATTTAGAGTTACTGCTCACAATATTGGTCTTTATTGCCTCTTAAGGCAGTATGAAAATAAGCATGAAGCATGCTACATGTGCAAAACACGGGTAGGCACTATTTCCACTGCTAGTAGTGGAAAGCACAAGCATCACAAGCGACAAAACTTACATCACAAGTTACTTATCTTGTGGCTCCAAAATAAAAGCATCATGTACTATGCATGCAAAATATATTACAAATTAAATCTGATGCTCTGCTTAGAATTTCTTTAGTTCTCTGCTGAGTTCAAACCCATGAAGGAAACTAAATTTCTGCTATAAAGCTAGATCCACTAGGAAAAGGGGGCGAGGTGAGGAAATAACAATTCTCACCAGTTTTGAGAGTTACTTTCCCCGAGACTCAGACATACTGCAAATGAAGTTTCTTTATTGGATTTACATATTTAGAAAACCACTTCTCTCTACTGCCATACCAAGTGTCACACCGTGTATGGTGCAAGAGCTAAACATTCAAAAAATGGGTGGGGACATGTGTAGGACACAAAATACAGCCCTGAGCAACCAAGCAAAAACAAAGTAGCCAGCAGTGCTTCATCAGGAAAAGCAGATGAGAATACAGGCGCTTCTTCCAAACAGGAAGAATGGCTGGTAGAATAGGTCTTTGGTCTTTAAGCCTCTCAGATGTACCATGCAATTTTCCTGAAAATACCTCACAAAAGCAAAACTACTCCAAGCAGTTCCTGTTCTCCAGAAGACATGGCTCTGAGTTGCTTCATCTGCACTTAAGAAGGCAAGAAGCTTCCTTATCCTTCTAGCTAGTAATAAAATGGTGTAGTCACGCCATTGCAGCAAGGGCAGCCATGCAAAGAAATGAAAAGCAATTGCAGAGTTAAGATATCTGGAAAGGAAACTAGAAATTGCATCTCAAATTAATATTCCTAAACCTAATGTAGAAATGCACCAAAATCGGAACAATAAGAAAGACTACAACATGGAAGTTCCACATTATATGTGTTAAAGAAAAAAAAAAAGTATGCAGGCTTTTAACATTTTTTTATATAAATAGCGAATTATGCAGTGATGAAGCTAACACCTCAAGACACGGGATGGTGAGGTATGTCACAGAACCAATGCAATTAAATAAATTAGCAGTGGCTAATGGCAGTAGTTAATAATGAGTAAAGAAAGAGCCAAATTGTTAGAGAAAATAAAAGCCAAAACTACATGCTCATTCTGGTTAGATCCTCAGTTACTGGAAAAGTAATCTCATAAGATCATACACAGATAGCCAAATGTGCAACACACAGGTAGGCTAATTGCTCTGATGGATGCTTTCCAGCCTAGATCTGCTTTAAGATCTCCAATGGCATTGCAAAGATGGGAACAAGGCCAATTTCTTGCATTACTAATAGCTCTAAATAAGCAGTGGAAGAGGAAAGTTTCTTTGAAGTTTTACTGTCAGATAAAAGCAAGATTCTAATAATACAAAAAGAAATTAAGGGAAATATATCAAAAGTTGCATGTGGAATTTGTAACTTTCTGGGGAAAATAGTAGAAATCTGGTCCTAAATTAATAGAGAACTGGCTGTGCTACTTGAACATAACAAAGATGTTACCATCTCCAGGTTCTGGAGAACCTGCAAACTGGAATGATCACACAGTACTAAGATTTTATTTACAAGAAGTTCATAAAAAGTTGTAGATTTAAGGAGCACTTTACAGATAGGAATGACATGTATCAGGATCCTGCAAGAGTAACAGGAGAACGAAGCATTAATTATTGCAAGACACGGCTGCAAACACAGTGTACTGCCCTGCTAGACTGAGATAAGTAGCTGATTAACAGTTTCTGAAATCAGATCTCGAATTTCACTGTGGAAACAACGAAGGGACATTCTACCAGATTTCTTTCTGGCATTGGTAAACATGTCAGTGTCTTTTCTGAAGGAGACCTCAACACAGCCTTAGCAGTAACAAGAAAACAATCTTGTCCAGAAATGTTAAGAACAGACATCATATTTGGAAGCAATTTACTAAGATCACTTACCAGCACTTACATACAATAAGTAAATCAGACCACCTTTTCTTAAAATAATGCTTTGGTGAAGTTAAACACATAAAAAACAAAACACAAGTATTGAGTTGCTCTACTTACATCATAAACCTGGGGACTCGTCAGGCAGCGGGCTATGAGGCCACACCAGCTGGGTAGAGTTGTGGTTAACGGAGGGCCGCTGTGAGTGAGAATTGGCTTTAAATAACTTTAGTAGTTAAGGAAAGCAGAACAGTGCTTGAAAACCACTATTTAAAATAAAAAGACAGTTGTACATAAACATGGTTCTGCCTTTGATCTATGTGTTGCTCACTAATTACATGTAACATCCGTCGAAAAACCTGCATTTGTGAAGAAATAAATTAAAACCATCTCCCTTCCCCACCCCAATTTTCCCTTGATCCTTTTAAGGGCAGCTTCTTTACCCACATGTTTTCTGCAAGGGCAACTAGCTAACTCCCTTACTGTAGTTTCATGTAGTTGCAACACTTCAAGCTTTTGCGCTTGCTGAAGTCAAGGGGAGCAAGCAGAGGTACAAGTGCTTTAATGTTGGTCCAAGGGTATTTCTGCTCTGCAGGTGGGAGCACAGTGTTGAGGTTGCACGCTAGAGATAACAAGATACCTATGTGGCTTAACACATACCAGTGATGAAATATTGTTCTGAGGATGTTGCATGCATACTGCAGTCACCTGAACTGGTCCACTATTAGCTGGCCAGTGAGCCACAGATGCAGCCAGGAGTAGACCTGGAATCTTCCAAATAAATCCATGTTTGTTTATACCATTACTCTAGGCTGCTGATATGCCTGAGAAGTCAAAAAAATTACTCATGAATCAATAAGGGTGTCCCAGCTACAGAGCAGCATGCTAATCCTGCCTGGCTCCAGGCTCCAGAACAGAGCTGGGGGAGAGTGCTAAGATGTCCAAATGTTGTCTGAAATCAGGGCGAGTGTTTTTTTTTTGTTTTGTTTTTTTGTTTGTTCGTTTCCTTTTTCCTTAGGGCTTATTTTAAATGCAAACATGATACAGGTATTCTAGCTACTTTAAGCCTCTATACACAGCGAGAATTTATTCCACTTGTGAATTAATAGTTTTCCTGATTCTTACTCAACAGATGACCGTTTGGGGAAGGTCAGGAGAACTAAAAAATAAATAAATTATTGTTTTAGCCAAGGGGTATCCCTCTCCTTTGGCAAAGCCTGGCATAGTGCATTTACTTGAACACACAGTGGTGTGATTATGCCACTGCAGGGTTATATTCCCTCCGTACCTTCTCTGCTAACAGTGTGGCTACATCCAGTCCTGGAAGGAAAAACTCTCCCCCCAGCCCTTGCACTAACCTACCTGCCTACATGTTTCCCTGTGTTGGACAGGCAAGCAGCAAATCCACGATAAAAAAAAAGCAAACCCACTAAAAGACACCCAGTACTTCATCACCCAGTTGTTGTTTCCTTCATATTTAACGGTTGTGGCTGAACCCAGAGAAAAGCCCATGGCACTGAATGAACTCCATGTTCCACAGGAATGAAGTTCCCAGTTACTCCTCTGCACAGTGCTCTGCAGAAAATAGCCAGCATTACAGCACACTGCCAAATACACCTTGCATCTTTTTCAAGTCAAATTTCATTCTTGCGAAGAGTGATTTTTGAGACAAACTGCCTTTCTACTCAAAACCAAGTGAATACATCAGCAAAAAATATTTTGATATTTACATGTAAATATAGAGCTAACAACTCTGTGGATCGTCCTTTATGTGCAACTAAAACCAGCCCAGCAGATGTTTATCTGAATGCTTCCTTAGAAGAGAAGTAACAGAATTTAACTTAAGATACAGCAAGACAGCTCTGCCTCTGCATGGCAGTTTCCTCAGCACAAACTTGACAGAAAGCTTCACTAAAGCTTGCTAGTTGCTACTGAAAAAGCAAGTGCACTATCAGCATCCTTTAAATAAAAGTTTTGTGAAACGGCTCATTAAGCTGTAATTTCCACTTAGCACTCCCCCCTTGCTGTGGCTGTTGGGGACTGCACTTGTGCTGGTGTCAGCTGGAGGGAAGTCAGCATTGCCAGCTACTCCTGTTATTCATAAGGCACATCCCCTTTGCAAAGGCAGGGGAAGAGGACAGCTCTGCTTCTGCTTCCTTGGGGGGTGAGCGGAAGGCAGTCAGCCACAGCCAGGTCCTGCTCTTACCACACGAGTCTTTTTTTTTTTTTTTTTTTTTAATACAAATATGGTATTTGAACAAAAAATTGACCTTGATGCACTTGGACACCAGCCACTATGTTCAAACTGTTTACTTGAAATCATTAATAGCTATGAATATTTAAACTATACACACACCCTTCTGGGCTTTGTCCCACTACCGTGCTATCTGAAAGCATCACTCACAGGTTTTACCCTGAACAGGAAAGTGCTATTTGGATCCAAATGCTTCCAACACTACACCTTGGTTTCCATGGATGGCTGATCTTGATGTACAAAGCAAGGAAGGAAACAGGCCAGCAACATCTCAGCCACCAATGGACAAGACCCCAGGCCATCTATTCACTTCTCAGGTGCAAGCTGCAACAAGATTAAGACCCTATCACAGGTATCTTTAATACCCCACGAATTACTAGGAATCAAGTACAGAAATGTCTAAGTTTTTAGTTAAAAGGGACTTGGCATGGCCACAAGATTAGCTTTCCCATTTTCTACTAAGTGAATATAAGACATTGAGGAGGGACACCTGTACGATATATTGATGAGGAATACACCAACTAGTTTAAAAAGGAAAAAGCCAACAAACTAGCATGAAGGATGGGACAGGTACATAAAAGTTATTATGAAGTTCAAGCAAGGCTATCTAAACAGCATAATAACAGCTTCAGAAAGGTTGTAGAATACTATATAGACAGAAAAAGACACTCTCTACGTTCATACTCATAGGAAGAGTTAATTGTCTGTCTTACTGTTAAGCAAAACCTCAGTTCACTGACTGACTTCTTTTTTTGGTCATCTGGCAAATGTGAGATAGCATGCATGAAACAGCAATGTCCATTTTCTGAGTCAGCAAGGTGAAGTTTCAGTTGTGCCTTGTTAAATACTTGATCTTTAATCATGCCTGACTCTCTCAAGTGCTTAAAGCTGCATATGGGTATATGGCAAGGAAAAAAGTCTGAATATTTCACGTCTTGAAGTGAAGCTGTGTTTTCAGAAGGATACTTATGGTCAAAGCTATACCACAGCCTGAAGAGCCAAGCACTTTCCTGCTTCGTTCTGTTCCTTCTTTCAGAATCTGGGCCATCCTAAAAATAAGATAAAAGCATATTCATTATTATGGGGAGGGAAAAAAAAGAAGTCATACATTCCAGTCATTCACATTATAATGGCCTATGCAAAGCCAAATGACTTCAGTGCTGTACAGAGACCGCAGGAGAAAACTATTTAGAGACTTGTACTGATGTTACTTTCCCTAGAAAGACCAGAAATGACTGTGCAGAGAACAAGCAGGCTCTCTTCATTATCCTCAAGTTACCTTAATAAACTCCCTACCACCAAGTTACCTTAAGCCTTAAATTTCACCTGTCACTGCACTCACTATGTGATAAGGAAAGAAGTTCAAAACTGAGAAATAAGCCTCACTGATACCCTGTCCTCCACCCACCTGTCAAATAAATGCACTGAGACAGTCCAGTCTGATTCATTTTCATTACTCAGCTGGCTTCCTTAACTCAAGGGAAAACATAAAATACTCCTAAAGCCTACTACACCCTTGAAAGAACAAGAGAATTTACTATACCTGATAAATTCTTGCAAACCTGAATAAACACATCAGGCCTAAAAGAAACATGCTTAATAGGGAATCCACATAAAAATCACAATTGAGGAAGGTTATGCAAATTTCCTAAGTGCTAGATCACAGCAGCCCTCAGAAGTGCTAACAGTTAAATATAGTCCCTTCACTAGCTGTGCTACATGTCGTCACACCAGCTGGTCTGCAGCTGCATTTGTGGTTTTTCTTTCCTTTTTTTTTTTTTTTTTTTTTTTTTTTTTTTACACTTTTGTTACTTTTTTTTTCTTGGACAGAGACCAAAGTTAAACCCAGGAAAACAGATGATGCGAGAACGCCCTGCGTGAATCATCTTCCAGCGGTGTTCTTCTCCAGCAGTTTTGCTAGAATTGCCCTGTGTACTTCCCATCTGCAGAAAACCCTATGATTCACCAAGAGTTAAACCTCAGTACAAACTCCTTTTCCCCCCTGCCTTATCCCTAACTTTGTATTTTCTTTAACTGTGACTCGCAGCCAGTCTTGGCTTTGTGAGAGACAGAGGAGTCCAAAGGGAACTGACTAATGGATTCCAGTAGGAATGTAATACACAGCTAAAGAGGGAAACAAATGGGTAAGTGCTTTATGTTTACATGGGAAAAAAGCAAACAAGTGATTTCCACCCCGACACTGAATGAGAACAGAATACTCATGTTCTGGCTGTGGCTATTTCCTGTTAAAACAACTTCTCAAATACTGACAAGCTCAGTCTGAAAGTCATCTTACCCTGATACCGCTTCCTAACCTTGGTTTTATGCCAGAACTGTGGCCTTCATTGTAGATGGTGTTTGGAAGCCTGGCCTTCTGGTTGCATCCGGACACACACAAAATCTACAAGAATCTATTATGTGCTGGACCCAGGCTTCATAAAAAGAACTCAGAGATGCCTAATTCAGTTTCTGCAATGAAATAAATGCTTCCTGAGCAGGTAAGCATCTGCAGAACCTGTCACAAAAAGGAAAACAAAAAACCAAAAACCAAAAAATAAAAAATAAAAATAATAATAAAAAAAAAAAAAACACCAAAGAAAACCAGCACACCTACACGAGACAGGAGACCACTAATAAAAGATGATCCCAAATGGAGTAACAGCCAGCCTGAACACCAGCATCATACAACTTGGGGTTTACAAGGCAGAGCTCACATGCTTGTGCTCTGTTCATCCTCTGGCTTCAGTCATCCTGTTTCCTGCCATTCAACCTCACTTTCCTCCAGCAGATGCCTACATAACCAATCAGTCACACCACTGAACGATTACTGTCAAGCAGTACACTGTCTGGGAGAGTGTAAACTAAGGTCTGGACAGAGAAACCTGTGATGAAAGTGTCCTTGCACAGAGGAAGCTCCCAGTCAGACCTCAGGAATTGTTTTCCTTCCAGACTATTCACTCCTCCTGTGAATTCACTCAATTTATAGACGAGGAAAACTGAAGCTTCTGGTACAGACAACATTCTTTCAGGAGTCTTATTTGCACATAACACTTTGCATCACAAAAAAAAAAAAAGCAACTCAGACTGTTACTGATGCACAGAATGCTGCACATTTCACAGCACGTTTGCTGAAGATGACAACTTTCCAGCTTTTCTTTTGCCTCAAGCAAGGTAGGTAGCTAAAGCAAGATCAAGCCAGGCAATAGTATGGCATACAGGAGTTGAAGTCTGAATAGCAAACTTAATCTTTGATTCAAATCAAGTCCAAAGGCCAAAATTTGCTATCAACTACTGGACATAAACCACGACGATTATCTATGTGTCAGTCTAAGGGAGGACCGTTCATGCTGTAAAATGTTGAAAAGCACGTTGGGTGGTGGGTGAGGGAAGAGGAAAGCACATTGTTATAGACTGTGTTAGTAGCTTTGGGAAGAGTTTTGATGCCTTATATTTACACACACGCCAAAATTTGAAATGCAGAGAGACACTGCAGTGTTATATGCAACAACACAATGTTTTTTGTGGGCATTACTTGAATACTATAAAGTAAAATGCATTATTGATTTGCCAGCTAAGAGAAAGGTTTTACCCATGCATGTAGCTTCTGCAGTTCTTTATCATCCTAAGTTATAAAAAAAAGGTCAGCCTAATAGAGAAGTTATGTAATTACTTACTCCTTGTAAGACTTGAAAGCTGTCATTAGTAGGTGGAGGATCCTGATCTGGGTCAACCCCAACCCTACAGAAACATTAGGAAAACAAAGCAAGTGGTGTTACTGAGGATTGCAAATGCTGTGAGTTTGGCAGAACGTGTTTTAAAAGCACCTTAAGCATCCAGCAAAGCTGCATTCAGAGAGATGAGAATAGTTCAAGGAAGAGCTGTCTATTATTCCCGTGCAGTTACATAGGAACAAACACGATGCTTTTTCACTTAAGCAGCTACTACTACCTGTAGATAACAGCTTTAACTCTACCTCAGCATTAGCTTTAACTGCTTACCTTTGTTGCCAACTCTTTTAGGACACTGGCAAATACTACTTTGGGCCTAAACAGGTGAATCGTAGGTGAGCTCCTCTTCAGTGAAGATTCCTCATGTCCAGCAGCAGGAAACCAGAGACTAAGGATAAATCCAGCCTAAATATTTGACATGGCAAATAACTTTGAGCTATTCTCAGGCCTGTCTCTCAGCTAACATACTATTAAGAAAATGAAAACACAAAACCCATATACACGCACCACTTTAAGGCACTGACAGTACAAATCATCAAAAATACTTCATGAGGGTTTGTAACATTAGTTCTTGCAAATTTTGTTCACCTTACACATAACAGCCACAACGCATTAGCAGGCAGTCTATCTAGTCCAGCCTCTCATCTCAGGAAGGGTCATTGTAGTAAGATGGTGTATGACTACTGTCTTTTGCATAGTTAGCAGGCATCTTACTACTGGACCATCCTTTCACACAGCCTTCCTATCCAAGACAGGTATTTAATCTGACCCTTTTAAGTATGTTCACGGTTTTCTGATCCGTTGTTCAGATTAGACTTGTCTAGCCTCAAATCCCATTCATGTCTCAATCTCTGGTGGTTTAAGTTCTGCAATGAAGTACAACCTCACCTGTAAGGCAAGACTGTCAGTGTCAAACTGTTGTGTTTGAGTTCTATGGAGTTATATAATTAGTGTAGAAAAACGCAAGAACTAACAAAAACACTGCCTTAAACAGCTCACATTTATTTTCCTTCTCTAGGAAGGGACTGAGCTGGTTTAGTGTCATTTATTTCCACCTCGGCTTTGTGTCAGCTATTTCTAGCCACAGTGTCTATGCAACCTCCCTTCTGAGACAGGATAACCAGAAACCGACAGAATACTGTAGGAAAGACCATATCATTTGTGCATCCAGGGGATGCATGCTTGTGTGAGGCACACAGGGATCCACACATGACTTACCATCAGACACAGAAGACTGCATTGATTAAACTAAAACAGAACACCATTAAACAGCATACAGGGCAGAACTTTCTAATAGGATTTTTTTTTTTTTTTTTTAAGAAAAAAAAAGGTAGGCATTGAACTCAATGTTTAAATCATCCTTGTGGACTCAAGGCTTCACAGAACTTAATGCAGTTCAGAGAAAATCCAGGAGGTCGCTCTAAGACAGCCTGCAGCATCCTCACATTGAACTAGCTACTGCTAATCCAACTCCTCTGCTTTGACTTTTCCCGTCTTTTCTTTCTTCATCCCTTTATTTTTCCTTTCATAGCAAAGAAACACAAAGAGAATCATCTTAACACTTTGGCACTGACCAGCCTCAACGACTAAAAAGCTTTGCAAATTTAACACTAGACAGATGGGAGTACTGGTCAGATAGATTGAGCACTGGATTGTAACACATGCCAGAATGAAATGCCACACACAAGAGCTTGGAAAGGTTACAAGGGCTTACACGTTACTGCTTAGGCTCCTGCTAAGCAGTGAAGAGATAAGAAGGATTTTCTACAGACAAACAAATCAGTTATCTGATGAGGCCTCACTCGAAGCTGACAAGCAACATCAGGATACAGGCTCAATATGGCCATATACAAGATTGCACATTCCTTCATAAATACAAATAATTAAAGATTTGTGGCTTTTCTCACTCCAACTACACATCAGGGAGGCTCAATGCACTACGAACAGCCACCATGCTCGACTTAGCCTTGTGATTGGCCGTATAAACGGGGAGTTCACAGAACTTCTTCCAGAAGACAAACATATCTCGAATACCCCAAATAGTTTTAATTCCCTGTGCTACACATTCACTTCATATTATATAAAAGCATAAACAATTCAGAACATCGCAGGTTTTATTTGATAAGGTTGTGCGTTTGATTTTGCAGACTTCTTAGCTTCCCCAGGGCAGTGGAATGGGGCTTCAGGGACCAGAGCAGGATGACCGTACTGCTCAGTGAAAAGTCATAATACACGACAGGTCAGGTTCACTGACTTCCTGAATAAGAAAAACACCTTTCTATATTAAAACATTTCAGCTTTCAAGAAATAAAAATAAAATAAATTCTTACTACATAAGTTTCTTTCAACACTGAAATAATACAAAGACACAGGCTCCTATTCTTAACAGTTTCCAAAGTTATTCTTCAAGGTAATTTGAGTATTTCTAAGGAATTTCTTTCCTTCAAGACACCTTAAAAAAAATTTTGCTGTTTCAAAGCTTGTCCCTCAGTTCAGTTTAACACCAAATGCATTACTATTTGGAATTCCCACAGCTACTTTTTGTATCTTCCAACCAGCGTAGAGTATCTTCTATCTGATGCACTAGATAGAAAACATTTATTATTCATAACAAGTCTGTCTAATCAAGTTTAAAGAGACATACACCCAGCTCTAATGACAAGCATGGTTTTTGTAGGCCCTGCACCCCCCAGCACTGGTGGATAAGGAGTTCAACATGAGCCAGCAGTGTGTGTTTGCAGCCCAGAAAGCCAACCATATCCTGGGCTGCACCAAAAGCAGTGTGGCCAGTCAATGTGGGAAGTGGAGCGTGGGGTGTTTGTAGCAGTTCTAGAAGCCACCAGCTGGAGAAGTCTAGGATTCTGTGTCTTCTCCACCCTTATCAGCATCTTCATGCAAAGCATTCCGACAACCCTTGCTTTTAAAAATAGATCCCAATAGATTCTGTGGGCTGAATCACCCACAGAAGTCCTTCTTACCTGAACAGTTGTATGACATAATCCCATGGAGTGCCTAAGACCATCTGTGTGATTAAGGATCACATCCATAACTTCTCAGCTTTCAAGTCCTCACAGGCCAGAGACACTAGTTTTGTTTTATTTTTTACACATACACAAGAGTTAAAGGTACTTTTTGTTTGGTTGGTTTTGTCTTTAAGCTGAAGACAATGAATGATCCACACTCTCCCAGCTCACAAGAAGAGAACTAATTCAGAAGTGAGGAGTATCTACGGCACTGCAAAAGAGGAGATGCAGCAACGGCATGCCATAGAACAGAAAAAGAGCACATGGTGTTATAAAGATGAAGAAAGCCAAGCACCAGGTTAGTTCGGCATCAGGGAAAGCAGCTCAGTGTCACCTGAAATACAGCCAGCGGCTTTCACTCATCTCTTCCACCGATGGAACACGGTCACCAACTCTGGTACAGCACAAGAATGGAAAGTGAGTAACAAAACGCTCATGAGATGGTAGCTTGACAAAGCTGCCTAGCAAAAACAAAACAAAAACCTACCCAACCAAAGAAGACACGACATACAAAAATAAGAATGGCAGAACAATGACAAAGTGACAAAAATCATGGAAATTAACAAAAGCAGCCCTTAGTGATTGAGATGTCAAATAATAGTCTTCATTTTTTTCAGATTCAGGCTAGGAAAGACACCCACATTCATGACAGGCCATCAGTCTGTATAAGTTATATTCAACAGCTCTTAAGAGAATTGCTACGTGTAGACAGAACTCAAAGACATGCTCCCAGTGCCTTGGGACCTGTGCATTTTTTAAAAGAAAGTAATAATATGAAGTCAAGACTGAAAACTATGCATATATGAAAGAGGCTATCATCACTTCCTAGTTTGAGTCAAATACAACCGGTAATACATGCATAAATCACTCAATTGGTTTAATTAACAGTTAACTAAATCTTCAACATAATACTTCAGACGCTGTTCTTACTCCTTCCTTTACTTTTTTTCTACTGTACTTAAAAACAAGTGAAAGCATGCTTGGTTTCTAGTACTTTCAATATAAATTCCTTAGCAGTTTGTGCTTTTTTTTTTCCCCTATTCTTCCATTAAGGTGTGCTATGTGAGTGACACACTGCCCACATGAAATAAATGCCCAGATTACCTCAAATCCACAGTGGCTTCACTTTACGAAGAACAAGTATATGCTTCCTGATTGCAAGCTTACGTGTTTAAGAACCAAACATTTAAGGCCATAGCCTGCACTACAAAGAACATGCACTAATGCAATCCTTGAAGGCTGATGCAAATACCGAACTTGGGTTAGATTTATTTTTTGGACTCTCGGTTCAATAGCTCGCTCTCATGCCAACACACGCCACAGGTCAGAACACTCTGCATGAAAGGCCAGCGCTGAGAAAGCTCTGTATATGTAGCAAAAACTAAAATGAGAACTGTCTGATAGCTTCCCTTTATGACTTTTCTCTTTGTTGTGTCTTTGCCAAGCTCATATACTGAAGTTTTCCCAGATGTCTATAATGAGTATAGCATTTTTGGAAAATTTTAACTATTTTGGAAGAGTTCAACTGTTTCTCAGAAGGTGGCTGAGGAAGAAGGCAATTCCCACCCCAATATTAAAAAAATATGAAAGCACTGATCACTAAAAAACCCTAGAACTAGGTAAGCTGCTACAGATGTTGTTTTTAGGGTACCTTCAGGGATTCCTTTACTTGACCTAACCAAGATAATGGCTCCTGAAACTGCCCACAGAGGCTTGTTAGAGCTCAGCAGTTAAACCCATATCACCCCATTTGCTCTAGATACATCAGCACAGCTCCTGTGGGTCTTTCCCATACTCTCTTTCTCTCTGTGTAAGGAATTGCCATGTTTAAGAGCACAAGAACTGACATAAGAAAGCTTCTCCCATGCTTACACCCAGACATCCAAAAGAGGAAGCAATTCCTCTCCCACCAAGGAGATACTGGGGACCAGTTCAGCAAGGGTGGAGAACTGAAGGCTGTCCTGCACCTCCATTAAGAGATTCATGACAAGAAATTAGAGGTTGGAGGCAAGAGGAGAGGAGAAACCAAATGTGAGAAGAAGACTGGAGAGAACAGTGCAGAAAGATATGGCAAAATAAAAAAGCCCACAATGGAGGGAAAGGCACAGTGCCTGCTGCGTGGGCAGAAGAAAGCAGCTAGAAGTCAGGCTTAGAAAATGATAAGCCAAATGAAAGATGTAAATTGCAGAAAAAGTGGAAACAGGCAGCAAAAGAGAAGGATATGACCTCTGATCAAACATTCCCCACACCAGCCCTGGATATAACAAGGTTGGATTCTGGCATCAACACTCACTTCTTGTCATTGCAGCACATGCAGGCACAGTATTTAAGGAATGCACATTTAACCCAGCAACTAATAGCTGGACCACCCTGGATGATTTAATATAATATAACCTGAGACTGACATCAAGCTGTTTTACCACCACCCCAGAGAGCTGCTATGTGAACTGTCTACCTGTATGAGTTTCAGTATTTCCAGATTTTTTTTTTTTCAGTTTGCTTAATGAGGAAAAAACACTAGATAAAAAGCTATGAAGATTATAATTGCAAAGTCATATAGAAGGCGATAAAAATTTAAGTTATCATCATTCAGGCAACCTTTAACTTTTCTCCAGAAAGATAACAAAACTATATTAAATCAAAAGATACTATTCTCACGTTTAAGATTTAGAAAGACTGATTAGTATAATTGAAATTACTTTATTAAAATACACAAACATTTGAAGCAGCTTATGATGGAGAAGCAGGCACTAATTTACCTGCTGCTTCATTCAAAATGAAAAAAAAAAAAAAAAAAACATGTCAAACCCTAATGAAAAGTGGCAAATATTTTTCAATGCAAATGCTAGAAGCTCCTCTTTTTTTTTGTTTTCCTTCCTGTGACAAATAAATGAAACAAGTCAGCTACTTTTCAGAAAAGAGGAACTTTGCCAGTAGTTCTGATTTATAGGGCTAATTTGCTGAAAGCATTAAAGCTTCATGCAGGAAATTGTTTCATCATTTTAGTCTCAAAGGAAGACACTTTCATTTGTAAAATTCAAGTAATGCTTTAATATCTACAAAAAAAGCAAATCTACTGCTAGAAAAAATTACCATTTATGATTCACATACATGAATGTTTCACAGCCAAGACAGCCAGCAAGTTCAAATATATGACATCATGGCTTTAACACTAATTTCTGGTGTCAACTTTTAAGCTTGCTTAGCATTAAGTGGCAGAAACCAACAGCATCTGAAGATCTCGTTCCTTTTGCTTGGATTTTGATGCCATGGTGTCACTTTCCCAACCAGTTCAGCAGTAAACTCAAACTAAGTCTCCACTGCAAACTGTAGGTCCTTTGCTTGGTTGTACCTTTTCATCCTGAGCACTGGACACTGGCCAGAAGAACCAAGCATGCATACAACTGCTATTAAAATAACAGGCACTTGCCTTTGCCTCTGAGCCCCAAAGCAATTCGGGGTCCTTGCAAAGGCACTGCTCCACGTACGCACACTGTGGATGTAGGAGTACCAAGCCAGGCTGAAAGTCGTGGCTGGAGTCAGCTCTCCGGTACTGTTCTACTTAAATTGTGCAGACTAACCTTAAATAAGATCCCTTCCTGTTTATGCCTTCCTTCGCTCCCCAATAACTGCTGTAAGCTTCACATGAGAGCTGGACTTGTGAGTCCACACAAGCCCTAACGTTTAAATCCAACACACAAATGGCATTAGTTTCCTATTTCCCTTCAGTTACTTACTCCAGGAAACAACCAGCCTTCTATCTTTTATTCTCCCTTCTGCTAAATGGCGCTATACAGAAGCAGCACTTATTTCCAGCCTCTTGCGGTGCAATCTAATGGGTAAGTGCCAGGGCTCACAAAGCATCCAAAAAAAATGCTGTGTCAGCAGCGTGCACTGCAGCTGCCTGAGGCACCGAGACAGAGGAGCATCTTCATCTCCTCCTGCCGAACTCCTCCACTGCCTGGAAAGGAATGGAGGAAAGCAGCACGCTTCCAAAATTCAGCTGGAAACTAATCTGCCCCTGTCTTCTCTCTGTAAGGTCAGACAGGTCTTGATTTCCTGCAGAAAGGGTTTTGTCTCAAACTCTACTTTACCAGAAACAAGTTCCTAATTCATCAGCTGCACACGGCTGCCACCTCCTGGTACAAATCTGAATTCGACCCTAAAAAGTGCAGCCTCGATGACCAACACAGCAGTGCTCATCAGGGCAACTGTATACTTACATAGAGTGCCCTTTTCTACATGGTAACTTTCTCTTAATGGGGATACTAACTATTTGTTTTCTGTCAACCATGCTTTTTCTGTCAACTGACACTTAAAATTCCTACTTACTAGCAAGCATGTGTAGGTCTTCCAAAACAAAACAGCTAAACACTCAAGACTGTGGTTCAGCTCACTGTTGGCAGCTGCTCCCCAGAGACAGTATCACAGGCACCTCTCGCTGTTTCCAGCTGTTCTGCCTTGTTGGCCATGGCAGTGATTTTGCAAGTGCATCTTACCTAAAGGGCAAGCCTGGAACAGATATGGCATTAGCTTTTTCTACCTTCAGGGACAGCTCATGAACCAGGTTCGTGGAATCTCATTATTGAGCCCAACTAGACCTGTTAAAGGAGTAAGTGCAGCTTCTTAGATGCTTCCACAAACTGTTTACTGGGCTAGACTGCACTAAAAATAAAAATAAAAATAAAACAAAAACAGCAAGTTACTTCAACTAGTTTCCAGTTGGCCAGGAGCTAGGACACGCCAGAATTCAGTCCTGTCCTACTGCGGATGACTGAAGGAGCCTCGTGGCAGAAGTAATGGTTGAATTTCACCTCAGCCAACGAAAAGCTGCAGGCAGATCTTGGCAGACTTCTTACCTGTACAGCACATGCCAGAACTCATCCCCTGCTCCTTCATACCCCATTCTCCAGAAAGAATACGTACGCTGCTGGTTATACAGACACTCTGGCTGCTTGGCTTGGTGAGGTGTATAAGTACAGTTGTTCCTTATATATCACTCTATATCTCTATATCTCTGGAACTTGCATTTAAACACAGTTGTAAAGGACAAAAATTGATTTGTGTGGCACAAAAAAAAAAGAAAGCAGGATTTTCCAATGTGTGCTGTTACAGCAGTGATTTACCATATTTCAGCTCTAGTGCCTCTCTCGGGCTGGAAGCATTTGACATCAGATACACGTGCTATGTTCTTGGCACAGAGTGGTTCAGCTCTGCTCAAGTGCATATCCATATTGACAGGATGTCAGCCAGTCAGTCTGACAACACAGTTTTGGTAAGCTCATCCTGTAACTCCAAAATTTGCTGTTGACATTGTTTTATCAGACATTTTAGCTTTAGCTACTTTCAATAGTAGGAGTTTCAGGCATTTCTGAGCATCCTAACCATCCTTTTTTTCCCCCCAACCTAGAAAGCACCTGCTACCTATTGCCACAAGAAATTTACTGAAGACTTCCAAAAAACAGCAATACACCTTGAGAATGGTTAATTCTTCCAAAGACTGAAACTGTTTTCTTTACCCAAGATTGTATCATGCTAGGATAGGAAAAAACAATAGTAGACAAATTCTGATTAGCACAACTAGAATGTGAGACAAAGTACGCTTTCAAGGACCAAACAGCATGCATAATTTACATATGAAAAAATGCACTGGAGTATTTGTACAGCGTGCTTGCATTAATTCCACTCTATTTACCCTCCCTCCTCAAAACAACAGCCAAAGCTTTCACAGAATGAAAAACATACGTAGTCTTTAACAATGATGGATTCTTGATTCTCTAGGACTTCTGTTGGTAAGCAGCCTCAAACATGAATATACTTGCAGCCCTACAGTACTAAGTATTGGCCCAGATTTAAAGCCAAGTGGCTATACTCATGCTGCTCACCATTTTCATAGGTCTCGTCAAAAACAGAAGAAACACACTGAAAAGACTAGCAGGTTCCCATTTATCACAGTTGTAGAGGTAACATCAAAACATTTACCCAAACAAACTTAAGTGCATTTTTAGCACTGAAGGTTCCATCTAACTTAATGAAGAGAATAGGGTCATTACCAGAAGACAGGGAAATGTCTAATAGGACAAGAAGTCAATACGGTACTGGATAAGATCATTTTTTTCTTTTCAGTACAGGGGTTACTATCCTGCAATGCTATCCCATATCCTACAGGGCTGAGAAGGATCAGGTACCTAATCACAGAGCA
This sequence comes from Aythya ferina, assembly GCF_964211825.1. Taxonomy (NCBI): domain Eukaryota; kingdom Metazoa; phylum Chordata; class Aves; order Anseriformes; family Anatidae; genus Aythya; species Aythya ferina. Next base: position 70,734,438 of record NC_140296.1, read on the forward strand.
TCAGGGAGCTGAATCCCAGCAGCAGCCTGTGCATTTCCTTTACCTGCCTGCACTAACACCTTCCTCTATATAAGAGAGCATTCTAAACATCCAGAACAGCTCTAGGAAGCATCAAACAAGTTCTGTAGGACTTCAAGTTGCCACCTCAAAAGAGTTTTCCCCAGCATACGTTTGCATACTGACCTGATGTTCAGCCATGACAGCATGGGAGTTGTACCTCCACCGACAATCCACACAGTGAAAAAGACGATGAGGAGGGTTGTTGAGAACATCATTTGGTGTGAGTAGGTAGCAGTATCTCGTATGGCCAGAGCGAAGGCCATGGCTCCCCTGAGACCTATGCAAAAGAATGAAATAGCAGAGCTTCAGAAGTGTGCAACCATGCCTATTCATAATATGGAATCTTTCCTTGCTCCCTCCCTGCCACACAGGCTCACAGTGACAGGCAGAAAGCATGGGGCTCAGCCTGTTCTCAGGTGAGTTTCAGTTATCTCATTTTCCCTGGTAAATTATACTCTGGCATGTTTTAAAGCATGATTTGCCCTGGTGGTTTTATGTGGCTTACAGAAAACACAGTGATAAGGAGTAACTATTTCCAGAAATTAACAGGAAAGGAATGCAGAAACAAACAAGTTGTGGACAATAGCAAAATATATTTTGGAAATCAAGGAGCTCCCTGAATCTAAATGAAAAAAGACACTTTTCCATTTGATTCCATAACCAAAACTTCTTGATATGGAATTGTTATCTCCTGAAAAAAATGTTAGTTAAGAACATGCTCACAGGCAGAACACATTGCTTCCCCTCTCCTACAGATTATGAAGCTCCCCTATCAAGGGCAAGCAACTGGTCACCTGCAAACTTGTTTAGGAGGGGAGTCACCAAACAGCTCTAGAGAGAAGGGGGCTCTAGAGGTCATCTGGTCCAACCCTCTGTTCATGAGGGGCTACCTATTGCTGGTTGCCCACGTTCAGACAGCTCTTGAAGATCTGAAAGGAAGGAGACCCTGCAGCCTCTGGACAACCTGTGCCAGTGTTTTGTCACCTGCAGAGCAAAGAAGTGCTTCCTGGTATTCAGAGGGAACCTCCAATGTTTCCCTTTGTGCCCATTGCCTCTGGTCCTGGCACTGGGCACTGCTGGAAATAGCCTGACTCCATCATGTCAAGTAAAGGAGTTTAATACATTTTTTTTTTTTTTTTCAATTAAGCAGGAGAAGTCACCCATAAATGTGTCAATTCTCTCAGAAGATACCTATTTCTGCACAACATGCAGATCATCTCACCTAGAACTAACTTTCTGGAAGAAATACATCTCGATTCCCCGCATTGCCTTCAGATGCTCAACATTTCAAATGAAAATACTCCATGCCCAACATAAGGTGACTGCAGGCTGCCAGCAGCTGGCAATTCAAGGTGTCACCCTTCTCAGACACGACACTTCATGTAAAAGTTTAAAGATACATATGAGGGCATGCTGCAATTGTTAATTCTTCCGTTTAAAAAACCTACATGTGAATTATAAAAGCAGACAATGGATCTATAAACATCTTATGATTTAAAGAGTATTACTGCTTTACCAAACATTTTTGCTCTTTTACCTGAGAACATCATCATGTGCTGAAAGTTCCAGCTGATCTTATGCCTTCTGCCCAGATTCAGCAAGAAAGACAGAGGGTAGATGTGCGCAGCTCTGCCCAAAAAGATCGCAACCTGTTCACAGCTGAGGGTTAAGGATTTCACTTTCCTGGGGTGTGCATACTCAGATACCTGTCTCTAATACAAACCTTCTGCTTTAATAGGAAGTTTACATAAAGTGCTCACGTTAGCCCTGTCTATGTAAAACAGACTTCCACCAATTACTTGCATAGAGAATTCACTTCACAGATTACAACCTTTAACTAATATACCCACTTTTTTTTAAGGCACAGTGAAATTACACCTAGTATTAAGGCTACCAGTACAAATGAAGACTTAGTATCACATGTTAAACAACTACCACCGACATTAGAGGGCGTATTTTAGCCCAACAGAAATGCAGCCCCAGTGCAGAAGGAAAGCCAACATAGGAGACCAGCAAGTGGCCACTCCATTATTGCTCCTGCAGAGGCACGATCTCCTACGGGCTGGCAGGCACTTAAGAGTTCAGAGAAACTACAAAGATGAATTCAAAAACAATTGCCAGCACTATAATGAGGTTCAAAAAGTATTTTTAAAAAAGTACTGCAGAAATTCATGACAATAAGTGGTAAGCTCTTTCCATGCTGTACCGTGGTTCCAGTGAATATCAGAGAGCTGAATACATGCTCCAGCAACTCAGAAACACTTTGGTACAAAATAGAGTGATAAGCTCTAAAATCCTGTAACACACCAACATAATTAGAAATGAACTGAGCACTGTTCATTTGCTGCTGGGATAACAACATTAGAAAAGTGAAACAGCTCTCTTACAGAAATGTGAAGTAGAGAAGAACTCTAGATATGTCTGGGTTGTTGTCATACCTAAATATGGATTTAAAACAACACAGCTTGCAGAAAGTTATGTCTACAAGAAACTAAGATTTTTATAATTACTTTCTACAAAAAAGTTCATGTAATTGTTACATGAAAAGAAGCATAGATAGCATAGCCTGAACAGAGAACAGAAGGCTATATCAGAAATGAAAAATTGCAACACAGCACACCAAACAGACAGCTATTCTATCCACATCTTCATCCAATGGCCATAGGGCTCTGGGACACTTTTTAGTTCAGAAGAACAGATAGGAAGACAGAGGAAAACTCTTCACTTCTCTGAAGCAATGAAAATGGCCAAATAAAGACTTATGTGATAAAACAGATGAGATAAAGAGTAAGAAAAAAAAGTATATTCTATATTAGGCCTTTTTTTATTATTATTTTTTTAATTATTTTTTTTTAACTGGGTTTTATCTCCATGGCAGATAGCCCTACTCCTGCAGCAGGTAAGGAGGAAACAAGACAGGAAGATCCGTCCCCATTGTTTGATTCACATAATTGCTCTGTTTTTTTTTTAAGCACCCAGTAAACCACAAAGGAATAGGTATATAGGCTATTTCAAGTTGGACAGGGGGAGAAAAGTATCTAATGACTCCCAAGTAATTTGAGTGATACTACCAGCAAAGTGCTCTGCTCTGAGGCAGCTGAGAACCAGCCAACAAGTCAGCCAGGGATGAGGGGAACTGGATACCCACCTCCAACATCAGCATCTCTCAGCACTGTGTTCCCTTTATGGTCTGCACCACAGCTCAGTGCCTGCCTCCTCCATCACCCGAGAACCTACCTCCACCTTTAGAATATTGCTTAAACAATTTGCCCACAGTCCCTTTTATTTACTTGAAGTTCATTCGCTTTGTTCAAGGGACAGCTGGAAGTGAAGAGGAAAAAAGTCTTTCTCAGGTCCCAAAAGTTTGAATACAACAGCATTAGAAGCACTATTTGGCATCAATAGCCAAGGCATATGATAAAGAATTGTTTTTTTGCTGTCCTCCCTCCCCATCCCAACAGAACTTGACAAGAAGCAACAAGAACAGTTTTTCTTTTGTATGAGACTGTACAAAAAAACAGTAAAAAAAACAGTAATAAGAAAGAAGCTTAGGTGGTCATAACCTCATCTCTACCTTATTTGTCCTGATATCTTTTGGAATCTGATTCACAAAGCTATTATTCCATTTATATGGACTGAAAACCACACAGTGCTTCCACTTAAGTTGTCAACATCTCCACAGCAAAGATTGGGAAAGAGCAGAAGGATAACCAGCTATTATTTCACTTTTTTTTTTCAGATTATTGTCAAGAATCAGAGATTTTGTGTTAATATATATTAATTCAGTGTCAGTGAGTGGTAGTCTTCTAAATGTCTTTCTATCAAAGACAACTGAAGTTATACCATGCAAATCCTCCTTGAAGGCACTATGCTTTGCTTTCATTAAGCTTTCTAGCATTAAGCACTTCAAATCAACTGGAGGAATGAGAAAACAGACTACACTTCAGGAATTTACAAGTCCAGAAAGACGTAGATGTGTTTCAGCTCACACCACCACACATGTTTAACCTGCATGATGCAATATAATTTCTTCAGTTGTAAGGTCTGGAGAAGAATAAAAGCTTCAAGTCTTCTGTCCCCAAAAGGCACAGATACTTGACATAGGTTCTCTGAACAACAGTCTAACTCAGACCCATTCCCTCTCCAATACTACTCTACCCGTCATTTCTCTGCTCTCTTCCACTCCACAGAGTATTAGATTCAATCTAGCGTACTTTTTCTAGGTGAGCAAGGTGTACATCTGGGACGAGAAGGGAGCGGGTAAAAGTTAGACTCCTGAATGTCATCTGGAAAAAACACTGCATTGGAGAACCACTCCTCTTCTCCAAGAATTCCCTGGTATCATCATCCATCAGTTTACCTTTAGATTAAATGTTTCTCCATATCTGAAAAGCAGGTGCTCACGCTTCTTAAGAAACTGACTCAGTTTGCCTATGCTGACAAACATAGGCAGCATGCTGTTTTCCCTTCCTGCTGACACCGAGGTTTCTGAGCTAGGAAAGAAGTTTCCAAATCCAATGTTAAAAGCTCCACTGCTATGACTACATGCAGCAAAGCATATTAGTTCATTTATATTTTGAATTTACACGACTTTTAGTACTTGCTCAGGTGCAAAGCCAACAACTTTGTGGCACAGAGTCCTTAGGACTTTGGTGTAAGGGTTAATGAAAGCCTTTCTCAGAATTTTTGCTCCTACAAGACATCAGGAGAACTCCAAGTCAACCACCATCATTTATTTAGTAAAGCCAGACACCAACAGCCTTCAGGCACACAGGATAATACACCAAAGCCTCAAACTGAAAAAGGATACAAAAGCTCCAATGATGAAAACCGGGCTGAATATGTGTTTCTGGAAAGTAAACAGTGCCAAACCCATATAAGAAAATATGAAGTTCTCAGCCAGGAAGTGCAATACCTCAAATAGCTAAGGGGAAAAAACAGACAAACAACACAATAACATATTAAAGGCCAAGCAATAAAGACACTTTTTGAAAGAAAAAAAAAAGTACACAATTCTAGAGCAATAGAATGTATAAGAGGAAAAAGAATCTTGCCTGCTTGGTGCGACTTCTTGATTCGACTGACAAGTTATTGTATGTATAATGTGCCTGGGTAATTCCACAAAACAGGACAGCCACCACACCTGTGAACAGAACTACATGTAAGTATCAGTCTGTTTCCTGCATTGCACAAGACTTCTCCCTTTTCAAGTTCTATTAAACTTAGACAACATCCTTAACCCTGGGATTTTATGAAACTCATTTTCAAGTCAAGGATTAGGCAAGGCACAGGGGGGCAGAAGCATTGGAAACAAATCCAAGCTGTTCCTAAAAGCTTTTGCCACACAGTGAGTTGCACCATCAGTGGTATTGTGCAGGAAATAAATAAATATATATATATATTTATATATATATATATATATAACTGCTAGAATCATGTTCCTTATAGGAAGGTTTCAATGAGAAAGTGGAAACATGGTAGCTTAGACAGACAGGATTTCTCTTAGCGTACTCGAAGCCACAACTCACCAGTAAATCCACAAGCTTCTGCTAGCAGGAAGGTGCTCCACGACATCAAGAAGAAGAGAGCCGTTTCCAGCAGGGGGAAGCAGTGCAGCTTGGTAAACTTCGTCACGTTAAGTCATTTGTTAAGGGATCAAAAATAAGAAATTCACCAGTCCTTTGGCTTCTCTGTACCCAATATTTGTGAAAAGAGCTATTACGTACTAACAACCAACGCTACTCTGAGAACAAAACACTTTTTGCTGAAAAACATCAATTCCATTACATCAAGACAAATTTCAGAATCAAGGTCTCCCCTTACAAGCCATTAATTTTACGTATTTGTGCTGCATATCCACAGCATAACTACGGCTCCACCTCCATGAACTAAGAGCTTATTCAATACCATGTTTCCCTGCAAAGCACCAGCAGGGAAGGCATGTGTACTTGGTGTTCCTTTTACTGTTCTTTCATTTTATTTTTAAATAAACACATGTACACAGGTCACCTTTAAATAAGTCATAAAATACATTGAGAAGTGCTTCATTACAGGGCTGTTCTTGACTACAGGAATCCTAGGATGAAGTAGATCTGTCAGAATTTTTCTGCTCAGATTTGTTGACAAGGTCTTTCAGCAAGTTGGGCTACTTCTGTACTTTTGAGGCAAAGCAGATATCCTGCCTACAACAAAACGCATTGCTTCTTGTGTTAATGTGCTTTAGAGGACAAGCCAGCTCAACCACAGCAGCTCAGCCTTTCAATGGGAGTAAGTTTATCTTCCAGATGAGGGCAAAACTTGAATAACGTCAAACACACACTGAATTAACAGTTCAGATAGCTACTGAAAGAGTGGGACAGATTTCAGTAGTCTTAAATATAGCTTTCTACATAATACAGAATGTTTGTTCACCTGTCTATGGACCTTTTTACCCTACAATCACTACTCTGGCAGCACGCAAACACGTTACAGAGAGAAACCATGTGCTAGTAAGAGTGGTGGAGAAGTCCTTGGTCTGACAACTAGCAGTCGTCTCTGAAATCCAAGCAGAAGGAGAGCACGAGACCAGCAAGGACACCTGAAACAGCGACAAGGTGGTAGCACCCCCTGCCCCTACGTAGGAAGCCAGTACCTTGACAGACACACGGAGGCTGCACCACCACCCACGGCTCCTCTCCACGCACAGCACAGCTGCAGCCAGGGCTCTGCAGCATTACACAACCAAAACCTAATTTCAGGGTAAGTCTGGTTAGCACAAAGCACTGCTGAGCCCAGCTACCTGCTCCCCACCCATGCCACTACTTCTTGGTGGCCTTCTGAAGCTAGAAAAGAGCCCTCATTGGAGCTGATGCCTCATTTCTAGTCTCTTCTGGCACCTTTGGGAATCAAACTCTATTCCCCTGGTTGTTATGCTGTAAGTAACCATACCAAAACATTTTAGAAGGCCAAAAGTCATCATATATTATCTGCATCATATTTGCAAACCAAGCGTTCTGCCTGCTTTCAAAGGACAATGCATGACCACAGGAACCCCCTTTGCTGGTACAGGTACAGCTGTAGGTACTCCACAGCTGTGGCAGTGCTACAAAACATTGGGAATCAGGTCCTATTAACTTCACTCACGGCTTAAGTTATGGGCTCTAATTAGCTGAGAGTAGTAAAATGCGCATTTACCATTTGCTTGTAGACTATTACAAGATGTTAAGTATTCCATCGCCAAAAATAGTTTAAATGGTATAATTAGAGCAAAAGTTTATGTATTTTTATGTATTTATTTTTAAACCGGAGGCTGTCTTGTGAACAGTTTCATAGCACTGTCCTGAGCACAAGCATTAGAAACAGCAAGAACCAACTGCTGCTTTTAGATCATGATTTTAAAAAATGGATCCGAATGTATTCAGGCTGTAATTAGAAGCTAGCCAGAAAGCCAAAAACCACAGCAACAGCACTCGATCGGCTAGAGCTATAGATGGCTGGTAGCTTAAAAGCCAGGCTAAGAATCATCATTCTGGGTCACATCGATTGCAGAACAGTGGAGCTTGAAGACCAAACGTTAAAGCATCACAGCACATCTTCCCCCCACATCTGAAGGGTTTCCATTCTGCAGGATACAATGAAGCAAACCTGAGCAGTGCATATATATAACAAGATACAGTTCAGACATTATTGGTGAAGATCAAGAGTTGCAGGTTCATGATTATTGTAAAAAATATCACATTCTACCAGTTTTCAGAAGTCTAGGCAGATCAGAGCAAGCTGGGATGTGTAAAAGTATCATTATCCTAGCCAGTCCAAAAGCAGAGTTTGATTTTTTTTTTTCCCTTTCCTGGGGAAACATCACAATTTCTGGTGCAGATCAGGCTTAAGATTTATTGCCCAAGCCTAAAGCAAAACCCACACAGATTGCTCCCTGAGTGCCTCAGAGCCCTCATCAAATAGACAAAGCTTTAAGAGAGCAGGACAGGTCAAGCAAAGCACGTAATGTTATGATGTTAACTCTGGTAGAGATACTCTTATCCAAGCCGCATGATACAAGATTTCCAGCAGAAAGGTTAAACGCAGAACTCAGAAAGAACCCATTAGGGTCAGAAATAGCTATTAAGGATTTTGCTGAAGAAGAGCAAAACACCAATTATCCTATGAGATGTCTTTCAAGCCTATATAATAAAAACTTTTTTATAATTCCTAAAAAGAAACTGAACATTAGGACGTGTCTATTTAGGGCTCCCCCTTGGCTTTAAATCTTTTGGCAGTACAATGCACACAGCAACATCACTAAAACTTCTAGTGTGGCCACAGTTACACCAGAAAAAGGGGATTTTATGGATACCTATATGCCTTTCTATAGGCAGAGGTCACACGAATGCTGGTCACGTCTTCACAATCAGATTAAAACCGGCTTAAGTCACCGTTGCTACTGCTGGAAATAGGTGAGCTCCATTAGCACATGAATGTAGCATCTTATCTGGAAAAGCTAAACATGAAAAAGGATATCAGAGCTGTCACTACTCCTGTCACTGCTCCCATCATGAAAGAACCACTGAATATTCCCAGGAAAACACCAACCGACTTGAAAAATGCTGCTGCATCAAAAGCATGGGTATTTTCACCTGTTGGCTGGTAGGCAACTATCGATCTAGGAACAGAGTAACACAGTGACAAGTTAGATGTGGCATCAGCAAGGCTTTACTCCAACAGCATCACCTGAACAGCAGAAAAGACAAACCCATACAGAAGGCAAACTTTCATTTCTGGTGCCTGTTATGCATGAGATATCTTGGCAAATGCTTGTAATATTTACTAATTCAGCTCAAGATGATCCACTTAAATTTAAAATAGCACGTCTAAAATAAATGCTTTTTCTGAGAAAAATACCTAAAACGATTAATTAATTTCAGAACAGAATTTCAGGTAGTTACTTACGAAGATAATACAATGGCAACAGCGTCATTCAACACGCTCTCCCCAAACAGAAGGGCATAGAGATCAACATCAGCATGCAGCTCATTAAATATTGCTAGCACGGTAACTACAGAAAGAGGGAAAAAAAAAAAAAAAAGACAAGACTGGCTGACTTCAAGAAAAACTGTGAGTTGTGACAGAGTAGACTTTCCAGTTTGCCTTAAGCAACAAAACCCAAAATTGAAGTACAGGCTCAGAATCAAACTGGGAAATAGACCAGCCACATTTATCTACAGGTAAGCAGCTTCACCATCAGTTTTAAGGCAGCTCCATTAGGACGGGGGCTCTGCAGTCCTCCCATCTGCAAAGTCCCCAATGATCACAGGGCACAGTGCAAATGAAACTTCTACCAAAAAAAAAAACAAACAAAACAAAAAAAACACCTTCAGCACCTAAACACCTTCAGCAAAACATTCTGCAGCCCTTGCTACTTTTAAAGGCTGCATGGCTTGTTGACATGGCTTTATTAGTTCAGTCATAGTGCTAATAGCTGTAAGTGTTCCCCAAAGCACGCACTATGCCACAGCAGTGTAAAATTGTGTAAGATTAGAAATATTTAGCAGTCTTGCCCATTTCAATCAGTGTTTTCACAAACACTTCAGTCTGGCATGAGAGAATGACTCTGAAGATGTTCCCATATATCAGCTTCAAAAAAATCACATGGTACTTCTTTTTTGCATAAAGGCCAAAATCATGTGCAACCACGAGCTGTTCAGAGCTCAGCTCAATCACAGGAGCTACTTCCCATTTTTACACCAACTAACACATACGACATCACACAATCTGTTTTAAACATCAGGCTTCACACTTCAACACTCCCTCCCCTAGCCCTTCACGCACACCAGCTCTCCAGACTCACCTGTCAAGTGTGGACACCTTTGTGAATATGCTGGACTTCCAAGGAATGACTAAATTTTTTTGCCAAAAGATAAAGTTAATCTGCAGAAGAGCGTTCTTCTGCTTGAATTTGTATAGCATCATTGGAATGAGAAAAAACACAAAGCCTCCTCAAGTACAGCCCTTAAAATATCCATTGTCCCAAGCAACATAACTACAGAAGTCTTGCTATCCAGACAGTATAATAATTTCATTAATTTTCAGCCTTAAATTTGAGGTACACTAAACAAAAATCTATTAGGGAAAAATATTTAAAATAACATAATGAACAGGAAAGTTTGATTTGTCCCCAAACATATTATCACATCAACAAACTGACAGAACAGCTTTCACAGCACCCAGCATTTGTATGCATTTCACAGAAAATCAGAGATACTAACACAACACAACTGAAAATAAAATGCAATTAATAACTTTGTGCTGTACAGCCAACAATCTAGCAACAGGATCTTTTAAGAAGATTATTAAAAGTTGTTCAGCAAGCTACCTGGATCAGTGGCAGATATTATTGCTCCAAAGAGGAGGCAGTCTGTATAATAGAATTTACCAGAGAGCTGTCCCACCAACTTCATTAGTTTCACAACCCCATACATGAGATTCCTGTAAAGAGAAGATAAAACAGTCCAAGTCAAACAAGCTGGCACATTTCAGACAGGAAAAAAAAAAACAAAAACACACAAGCAACAGAATTTCAGGTGGGCTTTGTTATTCTAGAGCTCCATGAAACACTGCTGCAGTTTAACACCATGCTCTCAAAATTAAGTTCCCTCTCTTTCTGAGCAAACTGAGCAAAGAGTGAGATATGATCCAACATTTAACAGTTAAAATCAGCAAACAGCAGAAGATCTGTTCATACAACTAGCACAAACTCCACAGGCTGCTTCCTTTTTCCACCGCAGGGAACATTTCTGTGCTCAGAATTCCCCTCAGTGTTGGTTCTGCCACAGTACACAAAGACACAGAAAAAGCTCTGAACTAAGAATAGCTTTTAACATATTTCTCTTTGGTGAAATTGAGAGACACGAACCAAAGTCGCATATGCAACTCTGTAATTCTCTCTCTGCAATTTCTGTATTTGAGAATTGCCAAGAACATAGCAATACTAGCTGCAGAAGTGATTGTATGCAAGTAAACCAATGTGATTATCTTTAACCAAACGTGTACATATACATATAAAATTATGCATACACATCCATCAGGGGTGAAGGGGGAGAAAGTGTGCATGCACAATGGAAGGAACATCTCTAGAAGTCTGACAGCTAAAATTCTATTACAAGTAGTGCCTACAACTCAAGATAAAGTTAATTCTAATAGGAGCCTAACAAGCTTTCACTTTGTACTGTAACATGACATTAAAAACAGAACGCTGCTCTCTATTGTAAATATTGTTGCCAATTGACCTTAACAATATTGTTTGAAGGAGCAGCATTGTTTAAAAACCATATCTCAGCAGAAGTTTATTTTAATTCTGTCTGGAAGATTTAAAAATAAAAATCAAACAAATCACAAAATTAAGACAATCTAGATAACTTTTCAAATTTAGCTTTAGTAAAAATAGCAACAGATAGTACAGATTTCACTTACCCAATGATAAAACAAGAGACTGCTGTTCCTAAGAAGGCATAAGCCAAAATTGACCCCAAATTCCTGAAAAAGTGTCTCTGCATAAGAAAACAGGTTTACTTACTCATTTAAAGAAGTTACATCACTTGTTCAAAAACATACAGTGCATTATTACACCTGCCTTTATTGGTGCTTTCTAGAGAAATCAAATGATTACTGCAATGTAAGTTCTGTCCAACTTCAATAAATTGAATATATCAAATCTGAACCAAGTATTGAATCTTATATGGAGCTCACTAACAGGAAACTTTCCAATAATATTTTTATAACAAATATCTAGATATAATATATAGATATAAGACATAGCTATAATAATAAACACAAGCACCACTTGAAGATGTCATAACCCAGACCTTCCGTCACCCAGAATCTAGAACAACTCCACTGGGATTCAAGTTTGGGTCCACTTCTCAGGGTAATTTACTGCATTTTGGACACTAGAGAAGGACCAACATGACTCATAGCAGGACATCTACTTTAAATGTAACTGACATTAACCTCTGGTAATACTCAAAGGAAAACAGATCAGCAATTTAATACGTTTGTCTCTTAAAACAGTATGACCTAACCATCTATGCAGGAAAACGGATTTTTCTTATTGTCACACGTGTTCCTGAACAAATCCTGATCCTGACCAGATCAGCAGTCTCTCATTAAGAAAAGGCTATTTTCCTCAGGAAATGATTACACTTACTTTCTTCAGGCTATAACCAGCGTGAAAGATAATAGGAGGCAACAGAATGTTGAAAAAGACTTCTGGGTCAAATGTTACCTAAAAAAAATAAAGTGTGAAATGAATTAGAAACAAACCCCCCCCCCCAAAAAAAATAAGTCTTTTTCCTCTTTTATTTTTCTGACAAATATTTGTAGGTGTTGAAATAAACTTTTGGCCAAGTTGACCTTCCAAAATATTGGCCAGCTCTATATAGATGCAGCAGCAAAAAGCTGCAGCTATTCATATTGAAGAGCATCTAGGAAAATAAACATTGCATTCATCAGTAATGACAGTCTTACAGTCCCCTTTTTGAATAAAAAATACTCTAATAGAAAGGATACTGGAGAAAGTATCTCTTATTGTGATACATGACAGTCACGTATTTGTACTTTCTGTTGTTGTGTGTGTTCCTCTCCCCCCCCCCCCGCCAGTCAAGTCGGGTTTTCAGGAGCTGGGATCACTCATCACTTCCAAATATTTCAGTGGATACTGCAGATATCCATGAGAGACTGCACTAGACTAAGGAACTAACCCAAACATTTAGAATTAAAACAAGACCCTCACACATGAGGCTGTCTACCGCTTCATTTAGTATCTAAACACAGACTAGAATATAAACACAAGTGTGCACTCCCAGCATGGGATTCATTTCATTAATCTGTAGCAGACAGGTACATATGAACAGTCACCTACATTCTCTTCATAATCACAGAAAAGTATTTTTAGGTTACAGGCCTAAAGCGGCAATCCTATACCTCAAAGTCTAGCTTTGCTACACAGAAAGGGTGTTTATTTCCAGCTACTGAATAGAAGCAGTGACATAGCAGATGCAAGCAACAGTTGATACGTGAATTTCATCTCCAACACCAGATTGTCTTGTTTGGCAGGTTACAGGGATGTAAGCAGCAACTATCTCCTGAAAATAAACAGTCAAAAACCCAAGGACAAAACAAAGAAACAATCACAATTCGTTTTCTCCCATATATTGTATTATAGAAGGCAGCATCAGAGATCAGAACGAAGGCCTTTTTTGCTCAGCTAGCTTTCATGAGTTGTACAGATGTTAGCAGTGTACATTAAGCCTCCAGCAGCAAGCAAGGGCTTCGGGGAGAACTACATGCTGGCAGCAGAACACAGCTTTGCCAGCAGCGCTAGAGCACAGAAGGTGCTTTTGAATTCAGCATTGAAGTGTTGTTACCACCAGATATGCAGACATTTGAGACTACCTAACATCCAAATGGCAGGGGAAGGAGGGAGCTGCAGAAAAAATCCCCACACAGCCAAGCAGCACACACTCACAAGAAATGGCCTAGCCTCACCTTTCGTAACATGTCATTTTGCTCCACGTTGTGGATTTTCCCGGGGCTTATCTCCCCTTTGAGCGTATATTCGAAGAACTTCCCACTGACGTTGACCAGCAGGGTTGTAAACGGCCTGTCCTCCTGCGAGCAGCTGAAGGGTTTATCGTGCCCACTGGTAGAGGGAGTCCCGTACCTCAGGATCACCCCAACGATGAGTCCTGGAAGAACAGAGTTAAAAATCCATGAGGCTGATCTGCCACTTCTTTATCTCGCTGCTGAGTTTTGAGTATCAGCTGAAGTATAAAGCAGGAACCTCACAAGCATCAGGCACACAGCAGTGAATTGCTACTTTCAGTTTCCTGCAAAGGAAGAGATGCCCCAAGCACACTGAAACTCCTGATGAGTTTGTCAAATCTGGCTTCTGCCCAAAGTGACAAAAATACTCACTTTCAAGTCTCTTCTTCCTCATTCACACCTCTGATGTGTAAACGCCGAGTTGTGCTTGAGGCCAAGCACTGGGACACAACAAATGGATTTCACCTTCTTACGGGCAGAACTGAGTAGATATACCACTGCTGATGAGTAACTGCTGAAAACGTGAGACCGTAACTTAACTGAAACCATTTGCTGTAAAATATTGGAATACAGCTGCAGTGAGGATGCAGCCTTTTTTTTTTGCCTGTCAATTTTAAGCCAGCTAACAACAGCAGATGCAGGATCTCCTGCATACTTGTAAATAACAAAGGTAACCTGATAGAAGGACAATGCCAGAAATCTGGGGAAGTATAACATTTAACTGAGCACCATTTCTTTTTAAAGGTACTGTGGAATGAACGAGACTCCACAGAAAGATGGATAAGAATAGTCAGAGTGGCTTTGGTCTGCTAAGTACACAAATGGATGCCCTCTTAAAGTCTCCCCGCCACGCCACCTTAAAACAACCTGTGATTTAATCCTTGTTGCAGACAGCTGCAAGGTGATGATGGGTATTTGTCAGTAGAGAAATGATCCTTTTGTGGACAGGTCAGTAGTTAATGCTGGCTTTGCTGTCTGCGACCAATCTGCACCCATAGATTTTTTTCCCCCCAGATGGTAAATAAAATTGACAGGTGTTAGCCAGAGCATAAATGAGGTGTAACAAGAAAAAAATACACAGCACCAAAAAAACCTTATCTTTATGGCATGGATTAAAGAGTAATCAAACTGTAATAAAACAATTTTAAAAAATAGAACAACCTCCAACCAAAATAAGCCTCCTCATTCTCCTCAGGTTCAGAGTGGAAAAATGGTTTTAATGGAAAAGGAGGTACAACCATAGCTGTGACACTCCGGTGGGCGGCTACCCATGTGTCCCCCTTCTCTGCCATCAGCACACCATAACGGCAGCATGATCATTAAAACCTAATTGAAAGATTAGCATTTATTTTGTTTAGAAACGAGATGTGTATGCTCAAAGAGAACACACGGGACGAAGACTTGGGCAAGACAAGACTACCTCCTGAAATTTCAGCTGCTGACAACTGAAAGGCAGAGTTACGGAGCATGCGTTCTCATGACCCCCGAGTATTTTTCGGCTGCACATAATGGCTGCGATGAAAGCGCAGCTATGCACAAAGTGACAGGCTACGGCCAGCCAGCTTCAAGCCATTTGCACTGCCAGTGATGGCTACAGACGCTTTCTACAAACCCTACCAGCCAAACTCCCAAAACTTTTTGCTGTTCCCACTCTCCTCATCCCTAGACAGAGAGAACCGAACTCACACAATACCCCCAGAAGGCTTTCAGTCTTAAATATTGATCTAACCAGGTTCAGCCAAAACCCTGTAGTAAATCAGGAGCAAGAATAAAAACTCCACAGATTAGCTTGTACTCATAGCAGTGGCACAAAACCAGCTCCGTACTACTGCTAGGCTGACATAATAGCTTCTTAGGCTCAGGGAGCATCATTCAGTGAATTCATTTCAAAAGCAAATAGGGAAACCTTTGTTGCTATTGTATTAGGAGGATGCACCAGAGGGAGCAGGATGTGATTCTATTACAGGACTGGATGTAAGCCACTCATACATTTTCCCCTGTAATAAAATACATCGGTTATTTTAAATCTGGTTTTGAAGACATGACAATTATAGCTGTAACTCGTACTCACTGTTTGAGGTTAAACATACTTTAACCCTCAGCATCCCATGGCCCTGCTACCAGGATATATCCTGCTTTCATACACTTTCCAGTGACAAAACACCAAGCTGGATGACCCTCACACCCAGGACCATGCAGTTTGGGAAGCTCTGATCCCTGCTGTCAGGCTGCCTTGCAGCTCTACCCCCAGCAACCTTGGGAAAACCACCACCAGCAGGATGCAGCCATACCTACTCATCCCCCCAAGGTCCCAAACATCTGAAGACCTAAGCAGCTTTCAGGCAGACCAAACAGCCTAATTTACAGCTTCACAAGCGATGCCTTTCTAAGCTGCCCATCATCACGTGTTATAGAGGGAGCAAGTTCATCCTTTATGAACTCTCTCTAGATCCTTGACTTCAACCATTTCCAGAGCAACAGAGTCACGGCTGCAGAAAAAGGCCGTAAAAGAAAAAGACATGGAGCTGCCCGATGGCCAGGCTTAGTGGGATGCTCCAGACTTACTTTAGCAACAATTGCTAGGACACTAATACAAACACAGATTTGGTACAGCACTACTGCTCATCTGGAGGCAAGAGGAGGGATGGCAGCAAGGAATAACGCAGTCCCCATGCTACTTTCATCCTGCACAGGTTCACTGATGAAGAGTTTATAGAGAACTTGGATCAATGGAGCAAATATTTGTCTGAACACTTGAGCATTTTAGCTCTTTAAAAAGAAACCTCAAGGGCCACTAAACCAGCACTGCCTTTTACTGCAAGGCTGTCACAAGAGAGAGCTAGAAGCGGACTATAAACACTGCAAAACTTTAGAAGAGCCTTACTTTCAAAATTTGTTTGTGGTAATGGTTGTAGATTTACATCACTGCTCATAAAGACTCAGGAAAGATAAATTCAAAAATTAATACTTTATGTCTTGCCTACGCATGACTTGTGCTCTCACTTCTAGCAGAGAAAGCATTTCTGCCACTGCGCTGCCTGTACAATGCCAGTCATGCAGCTGCTACACAAAGAGCATCTTATTGCACATAAAGCATTAAAAAGCTAGGACTTCTTTCCTTTTTTAAAAAAAGGAATCTCTAGTGATGATAAAAACTTCACAGGCAGTTAACACCAATCCAACAAAACACCACTTTAAGCAGCATATTTACTTTTGCTTTTGTTTGAGCACAGAAATCACTGCTGTGAGACTGAGCTCAGGCACTAAGCTCAACCACTAACTAACGCCTGTCCCAGGTCAGGGCTGAGTGTCGTGTGGTTTTCCAGTCAAGTCCCAGGACCGGCTGCATAATCTCCATCCTTGCATACAGTCAAAACTCACACGAACGCGGCCCTGCAGCCTGCTCTGAGCAGAGGGCTGGATGAGGCCACCTCCAGAGGTCCTTCCCCCTGGGTTAATTCTGCGATTCAGACTCTTTCCTGCAAACATTTAGAACCCCAGACAGGTAATTTATATTGCAAAGGTTTCTTTAAAAGCAACTTTGCTGCTTCCTTGGTCAGCCTTGGGGATTTCTGTGGCTTTGGAGCTTTGTTTCAATGAGACAGCGCTGCTGGTGCACAGCCCGAGAGGCACAGAGCATTTTCTGGGTACTTGTGGGGCTCTGGCCTCCCAGTGGTCCAAGGTGATGGCAAGTGAAATATTTTTTTCTCTCCCCAAAAGCAAGTAAATAGAACAGGATTTTGTAACTTTTGAGAGCCTAGATTTTTCCTACATACACCCAAATTGAACTTTTTACCAACTTGTGGACCAAGAAACAAAAGATTAAAAAAAAAAAAAAAAAAAAGCAAGACTGATGAGAGAAAGCCCTGCTCAAATATTTTCAAGGCAGAAGACTAATAATAATACACAGTATTTATCACACAGCTTATTTTACTATAGGATGTTTGTGTGCATTGAGATGCCACAGTTTTAAAAAACCAGGAAGTGTTTTTCCTAACAGAGGGTCAGCCTCTGAACGTGACAGCCCACACCTTCACCTTTCAGTGATTTATCATCAGGAAGTGTCAACACTTCTTACAAAGGAAAGAATTCAAGTATTGTTTCTGATCCAGAACTGAGCCAGCAGTGCTGCACCTAAAATAATCAGATCAAATGTTAGGTCCCACCTGCAGACCAGCTTGCAACACACTCTCTCTGTACCGAGCACTTGCTATTCACTGTCCTTTCCACGTACTGCAGTACAACTTCTCCAAGAAGGTGAGGTGCAAGCCAGACATCGCTGAGCTTCAGCCCTCTGTTAGTGTCTTGCACTCAGCACCACCTACCATTAATTACTTTCCTAAGGGTGCAATGCTTGCAGTGCAGGATTCATGAGCTCATCAGATCTCTGCAAAAAGATGAGACTTGTTTTGAGAATAATCCTCGTCTTTGGCAGTCTAGGTTCAGCAGCATAACTACAGGATGAGCCCTCACCACATTTCAGTGAAAGAGCATTTTTTTTCTGAGGGGAAATGGAGGCAGGCGGTGCCAGGTCTTAAGTCTGAAGGAAACTTTGGGGATATCCAGGAGCTGAAGTGTTGAATAACAGATTCAAGGTCATGCTTTGTCATTGCCTTAGGACTATTTTAGATAAGGACATTAAAAGACTGCAAACAAGGTGTGGATTAATGTCACTGCACTAATTCTTCCCTGTAGGCACAGCGAGTGGTTACGCTATCAAGGGCATTTTTGTAAGAAGTACTTTATTCACTTAAAAAAATATATTAATAAAAAAATCAGTGAACCAAACTAGGCATTGCTCTGTATTTAAACAAACAGATTACTCAAAAACGGTTAGAGATGCTGCACAGTACCCAAATATCAAATTAACTTGTTGACTTGATGCTGCCAGACACACACACACCATGCATGCCGCTGCCTTCTCTAAAACCTCGGTTTCCAGGAAGGCCACAGGAGTGTCTGATGGCCAAAAAGCCCTTCTGACTAACTGTTAAGTCTGATGGGTCGCTTTTGTCTTCGGAGATTTAATTCTTCTTCAGGTCATGTCATATTAGTGCCATCTACATACTCACGTGAAGTGACACGGTCAAAAGAGCACAAAGTACAGAAGGCAGCAGATGTACTTTACTCTTTAATGACAATGGGGTTAAAGAACAGCTTTAAGAGAGGAAAAAGGCATCTAAAAATATAACTACCAAAAGACAGAGGGCTGCTTTGGCAGTCAGTGATGTGAAAAATTACTGCTTCACAGAGCTGCACATTTACACAGGGCAGTGATAACCCCAGAAACATCAGTGCGTTCCTAGTAATTGGGAGGGATGAGCAGACACTGTTAGCAAGGTGCTGACCACAAATGTGACCACAAGTGTGTAGCAAACTGCTGACCAGCAAGAGAAATTGTTCCTTGTATTCCCCCACCCTTCTTGTCCCTGGAATCTAACATTCAGAGAAGAGTAGAACAAAATCCACATATTCAACAACTTTCCTGGAAGAAATTGCTGTCCTGTGGTAAGGGCATGTGGCCTCTGGCCCAAGCATGGGACAGTGAGTCAAGGCTCCTGGCAGCTCCCAGCTTCAGCAGTGACGCAGTGGAACAGCCTGGACAAGCCATGGAGGACAATTTCAAGAAACACCCTCACAAATAAATACTGCAGTTATAAAAGGCAACTTTTAAGTGTTTGTCAGAGATTACAGGTAACAGTCTGCAAGTACACTGTCTGTGTGCCTTCAAATTCAATTATAGCACAATTACCATCTCAGGCAACGTTCTTAAAGCATTTACTGTCAAGCGTTTTATACATATTTTAAAAGATTCTTTGTACTTCCAGAAATAAGTATTCCTTCTTAGCAATCAAGCCCAGAGCAATGAAAACCATACACGTACTAAAGCCACACGTACTCCTGGAGGCATGAGCAGCAATGGGCAACCACGAAAACCCTGACTCCAACCTCAGGGCACTTCTTTCCTTCTCTCCTTCCCCATGCAGCTGTGGCTTCGTAACCCAGCACCAGCTGCGACCAGTCCCATCCCCTGCTGCAGGGGCAGGATCCAAGCATCTCTTTCAACAGAGACCTGTAAACCAGAGAAGAGTTTAGAAAAACCCAAACACAGATTTATTTTTTATTTTCTCCCTAGGCACACTAGCAGGCTCCTTGAGAAAAATAAGCAGGGGGAGCAGCTCTGTGTTATATAACATAAAACCTCCTATTCTCTCGTGTTTTGTTACTGCTTTTCTCTCCATTTGCATATGTATACACACTAGGAACACTTGGTATACCTCAAACTGGAGCCCATGAGCTCCTCAGAGGTCAAAAAAGAATAACGTCAAGCTGTTTGGTACAACAAACCTTTATGCCAGTATCATCACCTGGCTGAGACACTAGCCAGGAAAGCAGCTTTCCTATGTAAGAGAAAAAAGCCCAGACAACAATTACTGCCCCAACCACCCCAAAACATATGCCATAATGCTTAGCAGAAGGAGTTATTAATCTGTCATTGTAGAAGTCTGGCTTCAATCCGAAACCCAACAGAAACTCATTAAGCAGCAGCAGCAATCTCTTTGCTGACACTATCATTTCAGGGTTTGACACAGGGAGAGGGTGGAAAGGGAAGAGGCAGGAAATATATCCATCTCTGCGCGGCTTTGGTTTCAAAGACTCCACAACGGCTACGAGGAGAGCTGTGAACTACAGATAAGCCTGTTTTCTTGCTAAAAACAACAAACCACATCCCAGCCACCAGCCTTTGGTCATCTGAAAAATATTTGCAAGTTTACAGGAGCGTACAGAAGCCTTCATCCTGGAAACTGTTTCTGGGATCTTCTGATTAGGACAGTGGCCCAAGCAAAGCCTTAAGAAGACTGACTGAAGACATATGAGCAAGGTGAACAGGCTACAGCCTGCATCAAAAAGGCGTTCAAAGGTTTTAAGGAGTACTTCCCAATACTCCCTGCAATGTCTTTTTGCTCCAAGCCACATTCATTTACTAACAAGACATCCTCCTACCTGCGGAACAGGAAGTTTTAAAGTTGACTGAATTTTCAAGGAAATCCTTTCTGCTGAGGCAACTGGTGCTTGTACGTGAGACAGGTCACGGCTTCCAGGGAAATGCAGTGATCCAGATGCCAGAGAAGGGGGGAAGATGACAACCCTGTGACTTCCTGTGGTGACGGTGTGTGATCAGCGAAGTCCTGTTACTGCAACACCCACCCACAGCCTCAACAGGAGACCTATTCCATCTTTCCACGCCTGTACCATTCCCCAGGAGCCGTTCCCAGCCTCTTACAGTGCTCCCTCCAGAACTGGTACAAGATTCACCTTCCTCTAACCAAGATCACCCTACAGTTCCCACTCACCGTCTCTGCTCCCACTGCAGACTGATGTCTCCCTGCCTGTTCCTGACAGATCTTAAATGCTGTTCTCACCTGACATTTTTGCCATCCCTTCCATCTTTTTTGCACCAGTGGTGTCAGCATGATGCCCGAGCAGCATCTGCTGTGTCTCATCTGCATCCCACCTCAACCCTAACCCCAGCACATCTCACTAGAGTGACAGAGGTGGTTGGGAACTGATGAGCTCACATCCCCTTGTAGCCCACAAGGTGCCAGCTGAGATCCAGTAGGATCAGACTTATTTCAGCTGAACAGCAGTCAGTCCCTGCTATGTGGAAAAATAGGACCCACTGACATCCAGGGCACCGCCTGAAACTGCGAGGGCTTGCTGCAAGACCCCTTGGCATTACAACAGCGGAAAAATAAGGAGTAAAACATTCTTCCAAAGGCTGATCTCACCTACATGATCAGAACCACAGTACATCTCATGAGACTGCTTTTATCTTAACCATTTTTGCATGCATATAGCTATTTATGCTGTCTTCTGGCCATCCATTCCTCTCTGCAGGCCTTCTCAAAAGATACAACCTGAAGAGAAAATAGTAAGATTCTCAGATTGAGCCAGTAGGTTTTCCACAAAATCTATTTTAACAGCAACAAAAACCTAAACAGTAAGATCTTGAGTTTAGACACGTACAAAGTAATCACCATAAAGCAACTCGTGCATCCCAAGGTGGAAAAATGCCCTTTCACAAAAATACCAAGACCAGAAAGATCTATTTCATTCCCTTTACACTACTCTTGGGACCGTTTCAGCAAATTGTCACCAACATACCCTCCGAACTTTATCTTGCTTCTCATGACACGGTTTCCATCAAGACAACCACAAGGGGTTAACAACTTGTAAGCAGTTTGCTTATAAAAAACACCAAAGCTGCTTTCAAAAGAAGAATTAACCACATACCATATGTATAAAAACCTGGCAACGTACACATTTGCCATGAGGAACGTGAACACCTCCTGTGGGAGTGAAGGCCGAGGGCCTGGCTCGCGCCCACACAGGATGAGCAGGCCGTGAAACCCGGCGCTGCTGCTCACCACAGCAGGATGCCCTCCACCATACGTGAGACTTCTTTAAATAATCGGCCACCTGACTTTGTAACTTTTCCATTCAGGTTTAAGCAAAACACAGCATCAGCTAATTCTGGCTTCGCGTCACTTTCACTTCTCCAAATACACTCTTTTCTGAGACTAGAAATGCTTGACGGAATAACACGAGTGCCAGTCACAACGTGCAATACCATATAAAACACCGTGTCTAGCCTACAGCTGCCATCCCAAACCACAAAAAAAGCACCTTATTTAACAGCACCGTGGCTGTTAGGACTCCTGTATCAGACAAACAGCTGAAAGTAACACAAAACTCCCCAAAATGCCAGTTTGTGGAGATAACCGGTTACACCACCTGGCTGAGCATATCCGGATCTGCCCATGCTGCTCATAGGGAGAGCTCTCAGAGAGCAGTCGAGTCCTTGCCAGAAGCTGCTTATTTATAAAATCACATGCTGGCACTACTGCTTTTGGGCAGCGTGGTTAAGAGGTGGTTATTTGGACACTTGGAAAAACATCTCTTGAAACTTTCTGTATTTATTTATTTATGTTAAGTACTTACTCCGAGGTCGGTGACCATATGAATTTGTGGGTCGATGGCCATGCACACATGTGCACCTTATTAATACTCTCAGCAGACAAGTTTGATCAGTAATTAACACACAAAGACCACAGATTTGCTTCACTGGAGGTAATTTATCAAGGGCAACTTGCTGTAAGCTTCTGTTTTGCCTCCAGCAGCCATGGTGGTGGTACAACCATCACGCACATATACCCCGAAGCTCAGGGAAGCCACAGGACCAACAAATAGCCCCTGCTCGTAGCCAGCAGGACACAGTCCTGTTCTCTCATCCCTTTCCAAGGGCTCAAGCTTGCTTGCTAACAGAAAACAGTCAACCCCCAGGCTTGCCAGTGCCTTCCACTGCAACTCCAAAACCTTAAGTTCACTTCTCCCTTAATCCCACTGACAGGTTTCCAGCCCACCAGCACAGGAGCATTTTCAGCCCAACAGGTTACTCCCTACCCCCCAGAAAAATGCAGTTTTAATATGCTGTAAAGTTGAGTTCAGTTACACCCCACGGACACTGGATCTCCCCTGCACAATTCACGTCAAAAAAAAAAAAGCCACAGGAGTACTATAAATGAAGTTCCTTTCTTTCAGAGATTGAAAATCCATGGTGCACTGAAAGAGAAGAGGTTTTATTTAATGATTTGCCTTTTAGAAGAAGTCATTAGCAGCTTGCAAGAGCTCCCACACATTCCTCTTCCAGGTTGTTCATCAAGAAAGGTGGGGGAAAAGAACAGTAATCAACTGCAAACAAAAATTACAGTGTTGAAGCATAAGCGCTGACTTCAGTCTAAAAAACTAGAAGTTCAAGCTCAAGTTCAAATTCTAAGGACATATTAGGAGAAAAATGAGGTGATCTTACAAACCAGTTGTGACTTCCATCTATAACAAACTTTTTATTTTCTTTGCTTTACTCAACCCTCCAGAAAAAGAAAACAGGAGGAAAAACAACAACAACATTCTTCCTTTATACTTCAGGTAATAAATCACTTTTGAAACCTAAAAAAGGTCCCTTTTCAACCCACAAAACTGCAACTATTTTTCCCTGGAAGAGTTCGGTTTTCCAGAACTGCTAACTCCCAAACCATGCAACTCAGAGCAGTGCTTTCTCAATTCAGCTAGGCAGTTTCCTACACACACACACACAACTAATTCAAAGGTGTTATGACATTTAGCATAGATTTCCTTGTTGAAACATGCCAGTGTCACAAGATTTGATTTTATTTTTTATTTATTGTATTTATTATATAATAAACGTGCACAACTTCCTGGAACTGAGACAAAACAACTTACTGGCTGAGGATTTGCAGAAAGATGGATCCTTTGCTTAAGCAGCCTCAAAATCAGAAAGGGCAGCTGTTCCAAACGCAATCTCGAACTTGAGCTTGCAGATTTGGGATACGAGGTGCTACATAAAGCATTCTTCCTGCAAACAGCTTAAGACTTGAATACAATAGAAGTATGGAGCCACAACATTGATTATTACTGGTTTAGCCTTCAGACACAGTGCTACAAGCACACCTCTGAATTTAAGGAGTCTGCAAAGAGCTTCAACAAAGTCACAAGGCAATTTTTAAGGAACTGCTCTCATCCGTGAGATTCCTGAGCGTCAGGTTTATAAAACATTAAGGCCCGACAAATTGCAGAGATGCCAACAAGACTTAAGACTTCACAATCCAGCACTGACAGCCTGAGTGTCTCTAGGATGTCCTTACCTGACGCTGTTGTGGATTCTGTGAAAGGCATGCTTGTATGAAAGTAACTTTGGATTTTTTGCAGAAAAAGAGTAGAAAATATTTATATCAAAAAAAATGACACTTCACAGTTCCAGTTTGAGAAAGTGTTTCTTAAAACTAAGGCAAGTTCTCTCAAATAAAACTGTATGAGAGATTTTGCTAGGCTGAAGTCATATCCTTGTTAAGGCCTATGATTTAAATTAAATTTGCTGTAAAAACTTAACTAAAAACCTCCATGTGTTTCTTTTTTTTTTAAAAAAAGGGATTCAAAAAATGTCCAGACTGAGCATAAAGTGACAGCAGACAGAAGAGGCTGTTGCAGCTCTTAAGACATCACTTACTACACTAGAAAAACTTTGAGCTAGCTTATCAATCAGTATCTCCAAGGAGGCTCCCATCATGGTTTTGTCACTGGTTAGGAAAGATTAATAACAAAAACTGTATCTACTTAGGCTGCCCCAGCACAGAAGCTCATGGGATGCCACAAGAGCCACAGATCTTGGAGCAGGGAGAGCACAGGGACAGCTCCAAGAGGGAGGAGGAAGGAGCAGGCTGCAATGAGCCGTGGAAGCTGAGACAAGAACAGTCACCAAAATGCAAAGAAGCTGCAACCAAAACTGCACAGAGCTGCAATCCCATACTTGTGTCTTCCCTCTGTTACAACTGCTGTAACTTTATCTCAACTCCAATAGCCATTGTTGTGCCGAGCACTCAGCGTTTCCTACTCTGCATACGCAGGGCAATAATCTGCACCTCAGTTTGCTTTGGTGAATCCCCCCTCTGCTCCAAGAGCAGGCAGACCACAAGAACATTGCACCAAGTCAGCTTAAAAATGACATCCAGCCTTCATCTAACACTTCTGCTGGGATTTACTCTGAGATCAGACAAGTTACAACTCACGTGAGGCTGCTGCACACTTGTCCCTCATCCTGTTTGGTAAAATTTGGAAAGGATATCACCTGAAGATGGGTCTTTTTCTAAGAGTGACATCACGCTGTCTGCAGAGCTGGATTCAAGGCTTGTGCCCGAGAGGTTCCGGGTGATGCTGACAACCACAAGGGGCTTTCCACAAGGGGTGTGTGTTTGCATTCTTACACCAGTAAGCATTTAGAGGTCTGCCTGCAAGAGTACCGGGCTTTCCAAGCTTCACTGGTACATGAAATCATACCTGGGATTACGCTGAGGAAAAAATCCGTCACAGGCATCGTAAGAGGTTCGGTGAATGCTCTTGATCTTGTTCCTTGTCACAGTTCCCTAGCAGGGAGATGGAGTAACAGCACTCCTCTGCAAACACATCAGGGGATTTAACAGATGGCTTGGTCAGTCTCCAGTGTTTGGATTCCCATAAAACAGGAGAAGGAGCAAGGAAAACTTCAGGAAGGATGTGTGACATGATGAGACTTCTACATACCACATACAAGCTCTTTTCTTGAAGCTAAGAGACTACTGTGCAAGTGAGGCAGAGCTCTCAAGATGCAGACGTTTGCTGTTCTGAGGACCCCCCTCTCTCACACATGTAGGAACTCATCTTCACTGCTGCTAGAAGCAACGTTTCCTGAGACCAAGGCGAAACACAACCTGACCAGCATGGTTAGGAGCTGACATGTGAGCTAGGCACACTGACAGGCACATGGCGCCTTTCCTTAGGACTGACACATGCAGAGCACAGGTTGGTCCAGAACATGCTTTGCATGTGACATTTGTGGCTTTTGCAGTTTCCAAAGGCCTGGTAAAATACCCCAGGAGTCCAGGTGACCAGGGTATAGCAACATTGGACATCACAGATTGATTTTTTTTGTGCCAGAAGCAGTATGGAAGCCAGTTTGTACAAATGTACTTCTATACAGGCAAGTTCTTCACTGTGACCTATCAAAAATATCAGAATAACATGAAAAAAATATCTGACATGAATACAGCAATGCAAATCAAGCCCCACAGGTAACAGCTGAGCAACTGATGCCTACAGAAAGACAAATATTCAATTAGCAACTTCTATCAGCAATAATGGTAGATGCCCTGATGTCAGGAAATGCAGCCATGAATTCATGCCCAGTCAGGGAACACACATGCGTTAGCAGAGATCTGCAAAAAAAAAAGAAAAAAACCTGTGCGCTCAACGCCTCTATTGGTGAAGGTCCTAAAGATGGCAACTGCATGCAAAGCAACGCCACCAGAAGTCTGAATGAGAGCAATATTCAAAATGCACATTTAAATACAGTATCCTCATCAATGGAGCAAATCTTTACCCTCTAACGTCCTTCCTCCAACTACGTATCTCAGTTAGTGACCATTTTCAAGCTCTTAGTTCGCTGTTCAAAAACTGTTTATGCAAGACTTGCTGT
This sequence comes from Aythya ferina, assembly GCF_964211825.1. Lineage (NCBI taxonomy): Eukaryota > Metazoa > Chordata > Aves > Anseriformes > Anatidae > Aythya > Aythya ferina. Next base: position 70,761,157 of record NC_140296.1, read on the forward strand.
TAGTGACAAGCTGTCACAAGCCACACACTATTGAAGAATGGCTATGTCTAACCGTAGATGTCTCCAAAAAGCCCCAGATTTGCTCGTTGACCCAACCAAAATACCTGAAGTGCCAGATTCTACTGTGAAAACAAACACACAAAACAAAGCAAAAAAACCCACCACATTCTTCAGATCAGAATATTAACTCTGTGTGCAGTAAATAAGACTAACATCAGCACGAGGGTTGTATTTTGTTTGTGCAGTCCCCAGGTGAACTAGTACTGATGGAACTGGAAGCCCAGGTGATGAAGACAAGTCCACTCTGACCTGCAGTCTACCTGCAAACAGAGGACGATTCAGCCTTCTGAATCAACTCAGATCCTAACCAAGGTGGTAAGATTTCCCTTCTTCAGTAGTCCTGGTATAACATCCCACGCCAAAGTGCAGGCAGCTTTATAAGACCTGTCTGACAGGACAAGCACAGCTAACAATGGAGGGCAGAATTAAACTCTGAAGTTGCAAGCTTTTCCTGAGAAATAAACAAAATCAAGTCATACTTGAGATCCACACTGGTACATCACGTGCTGTCTCCGAATACATTCCCTCTGAGTACTCCTTTATGCTTTTAGTAAAACCTGTATGCTACCCACAGCGAATGTTTTTTGCCAGCCCAAATACATCACAATATACTGCCAAACGACCAAACGCCCGGGACAATCCATCCATTCACGACCACTGGAGTTCATCATTCCTACTTGCTCTTCATCCTTCACAGATGCAGTAGCCCTCATGAATGCGGGCTTTCTTTGGATTGCAAACAGCAGCAGCGGGGGCCATAATGAAAATCCATCCAAAGAAATTCAGGCTTTCAAAGCATCCGCTGAAGACTTGCTGATCTGCACATTGATCAGCCAACAAAGGTACATGCTCTCCAACAAAACAGGAAAATTGTAGAAATTAAGTCAAAGGGGGTTTACAAAGCGCTAGACCATTCAGATGTTATATTTCAAAAGCTGCAATACGCTTCTGTATAAACAGAGTTGCTTCCCATCCTCCATCCCAAACACACAACGAGATGGCCTTTCCCCACACCTTGGTACCTAGGGATCAATAACTCGCAGAAAGAAGGAATGACAAAAATCGAACAAGGTTACCAGTGTGCAGAAATTACAGGGCACTGCGGAGCATCCTCCTGCTTCTGTGCAGCCAGCAAATTCGCATCAGCTCCTGACACTGCTCTGTTCCGAAGCAGTGACATTAAAGTAGCTCTTAAGAGAAAAAAACACTGCTGCAATGCCTATTCATGCCAAGGAGCTCAAGAGAATTACCGCTTTAGAGAGCCTTCGCTCTGTGGCAGGCGTACCAGCTGTTACAGTACTCTTGCTATAACAATGCGAATAAAAAAATTGCCTCTCAAATTCTAAGAATAAATTGCACAGTAGACCAGTAAATACACATTCACCAGATTTTTTGCATAGCTTTTAACGAGACTGTATCAACTTAAGCATGAAAACTTGTTATGAAACACGAACTGGTTAAGCAATAATAAATAGGAGACCAAGTTGGAGAACTGCTCCTGAAAGGAAGGCGTTACCTGGCTGCTAGGATAAAGGCTCGGTTTCCAGATCAGAGCTCATTATCATAAAGAAGCAATTGGACTAATTAGCCCAATTTATTTATTGGGCCATACCAATTATTTATGCTGGAAGAAAACATTTCAGAAGCAACAGCAGAACTTTGAAGAAGAACTTTGAACAGGCTGCCCAGGGAAGTGGGGAGTCACCATCCCTGGAGGCCTTTAAAAGACGTTTAGATGTAGAGCTTAGGGATATGGTTTAGTGGGGACTGCTAGCGTTAGGTCAGAGGTTGGACTCGATGATCTTGAGGTCTCTTCCAACCTAGAAATTCTGTGTGCCTGTGAAGAGTACAGTGCTGTCCTTGTTGGACTCCACTGGATTGTTCTAACAGCAAAACCAGTTGCTCATAGCAAATACTGACAGGCTGCACTGCAAGAGCATCGGGAAAGCATTACCAGATCGCAGTCAGACACATTTTAGACCACAAATGTAACACTAAAAAACCAGCAGGTATTATGACTGAGTGTATAAAACCCACGCATTTAGAAACCAGCACAATGACTGGGCACAACCGAAAAGCTTGCTTTGAGCACTAGGCTCAGCTATAGTTATTCTCTGAGAAAAGTATCTTTTTTCTTTCCTCAGCAGTTTAAGGGAAAGAACACGAAATATAACTAAAAGTTAACAAGGTGTGCCAAATTTCTCCCATCACAATGGTAACTGAAATCTTGCATTGAATTAAACAGTAATAAAGAGATCTGAGCAGATCTTGTGAGTAATATATAGATACTAACTTTAGGCTCGTGTAGATTTAAGCTGATGAGTAGAAGCTGCCCAGCCATTCCCTTGTTCTCTGCTATCACACCACCCCTTCAGGTGCGCTAGGTGTGCCAAGCAGGGTAGGAGTATGAAGAAAATAGGAGTGGTGTTAACAGGTGATTAAAAAAATATATGGGCTGAGCAATATAGTTGTGTTTCTTTAGTCAATGGTGTTTGTTTTTTTTTCCTTGTTGTCATTAGAAAATAAAATATTGTCTTGACATTTAAAGTGATGTACATACTACACCAAATCAAATGCAAAGAAAATAATGTCACTGATTTAGGGAAGTGTCAGAAGACTGTTTCTGTGTTTGGATACACAGTATTGCCCAAGAACAGGCTATTCTGGCAAGCAAGTCAGTCAGCTCTGTGGCATGCATGTAGTATGTGGGCACTCGCACGTGGGTCAGGAATGTGACCAGTTCACAGATCTCAGTGTCCGGAAAACATGATACAGATATTGCATAACTTGGATCCTGGCAGTTGCCATCACTGCCAAATCTGCCCATTCTTGTTCTTAAGAATTGCCCTTTTCTGCAGCTAAGGGTCCTGAAGATCTCAGCAGATCAGATCCACTAAAAGCCTATTTTTACCCAACTCATAATAACACAGTTGGAATTAAGCCAAGTTGGATTCACTTCCTCGCTCACCGGTCCAAGAGAATTCCATAACATAACCTTGGTAGTAAAGAACAGTAAGCAGTACACTTAAATAGCTTACAGGCGAACACAGGTCTAGATCATTTCAGCAATGCTCAGGGAACAGGCCTGCATGACAGAGAAGTTTGTGGCGGCAGGGGGAAGAAGTTATTTCAGTCATTTTGGACTTGAGCCTGTTACCTGTTCTCAAAAGAAATGAAGAGCAAAAACGTTTAGTTTTGACTGAAAAAACAGGCCCAATATACGATGAGGAATCCAAGTTGCCAGCATTAAGCTACTGAATGCACCTTGGGTAAGAAACAGAGAAGAGATGAAGAAAGAGTTGAAGGTGCTTTGCACAAAAAGCTGTAGGACAGAATGAGGACAGTACTCCTAGGGGAGCTGAACATGACCAAAAACAACAGGAAAACCCAGAGGAGCCATTGCAGGGCAACACGTATCTGTACCCACGTCAGCACCTCTTGTATGACAAAAGCAGGGGAAAGGCAGACAGGAGACTACCAAAATCCATACGGACATTATTCTTCAATTATTATTCATTATGTGACCCCCTCTTTTTTCTTGGAGCTATGGTAGAGGTAGAACCTAATGCTAAAAAATGGCTTGTGCTCTGGTAGCAGAGAAACTGTGACTTTGGGCAGCGAGGGTAGCAAACCAAACACTTCAGATGTGTTTTTTCCCCCTCATGTGTTTTTTGTTTGTTTTATAAAAAGAACATAGCTGCAAGTTTAAGCACAACTGAAGAAACTGAGGCCCTGATCCAGGGCCTTAACTTCAACAATCTTGGGTGAACATGTTAATAGATATAGAGTAGATTGCATTTGCACTTCCTGCCTTGACTTTCCAGCCTGTAGCATAGGGCCACACTCAACAGCTAATGAAAAATGTTCTCCATCCCTAATTAGGGTTGACAAAACACATATTGCATCAGGTGCTTCTGATGTCAGCTAAGCAGCTTAGGTATTTGTGTCTGAAGTACAGAGAAACATAACTGTCCTACGTTTTACACTTTGGAAAAGATCCCAGAACCATTAGGATTTGAAACTGAAAATGTTGAAATAAATACACTCAAATATTTGCCAGCAATAGCAATAAACTCCTTTTTTATGCTTCTCTGAAGCTAATATATGGGAAAGGCAAGTAAGAAATCAACATATTAAGTACTAGGTATCACCAAGTTATCCAAGTTATTTTTTCTCTGTTTCATGTGCACATATGTAAAAACTGAGTATGCTGTAATTATATTTAGTTAATGCAGCTTAACAAGCATTCTCAACAGGAAACCACTCACCAACTTCAGTTATGTTGTGCTAAGGAAAAGATTAATTTTGTGTTCATGAAGCTCTGTAAAAAATCATTAGGAGGATGGTCACCCACTGGACTTTTGGAAGCCCAAGAGATCTGTGTGTTCTGAACAGACTCCTTCTCAGAGAGGGAGAGAGCAATTTGGGAGCAGCCAATGCCCTGACAACTTAATAAGTCCAAACTCCAGAGAAAAATTAAAGCTGGTATGGAAACAGAATCTTCCCATTTAAGCTCCTTAAGTCTGAAGAATATGTCTGGGACTAGGCACATAAACACACCGCTCTAACATAGATGAATGTGGTTTGAGGGGTTTAAAGGTTAAAAGTATTTAGAGATAAAAATCAACTTCATGAAGTATTTGCCAAGTTACATACACTGCTGTGCAGAGATGAAAAAACAGTAATGGTCAGGCTAAAATATTGCAGCAATACTCAGTTACCCACATGAAAGTCTATCCCAGAGTTAAGGCTAATTCACTTACACCATCATGTCTGCCAGATACTCTCCTTCTTCAGCATACTCCCGCTGAACAGTGCAAATAAGCTCCCTGCAAGATTCCCAGTAGCTGCAGCAAACTGCTGTGCCACACTCGTGCCTTGAAGCTTTGTGCTCTGGCAGTCAAGCGAAACCAGCCCAAGTGCCTGCTTCCACCCCGTGGGGCACATCCCTCCTGACCAGCCAAGGAGCTCTCTACTTTTGCCAGTTCAAACTCCATTAAGTCCAACTTTTAAAGACTACTTAGAGTCACTTAAATAGTAAAGCTAAGAGCCAGCTGGAATAAATTGGTATTTCAGGCCAAGAATAACAAGTTCAAATACAGTATCCATTAGCAAATATAAATATAGCATGAATTTTATTCCCTGTTTTTCAGCCACACACAGACAAGCAGGTACCTACCTAGGTCTTTGATTACTGCTGTTATACAAAACAAGCCAACCCAGATCATTTTCAAACATGTCCTGATGAAGCCTCTACAAGTAACTAATCTCCAAACATCTATATACTTTTTAAAATACTTAACAGTACAGAAGAGTTTGCAATTCACCCGCAGAAACAACCAGGTCCTGAGACTGCAATAACAGCTATTATTTATTTTTATGACTTTGGGGTTCTTCCTTGGTATTCAGGTAATGCAAGGACATGACCTGCAGCGTCAGCAGAGTCCTGGATGGAGGAAGTATTCAGCTCCGTAGCAGAAGACTTGTATGTGCAGCCAAGTCTGCAAAGCAAGTTCTCCAGCCACAGAAAAGGGTGGATGCTGGGGCCGAATCCTATCAGTTTGCTCATGAAGAGGGCAAATTAAGGAAGAACATTCATGTTGTCTCATGGATAAGGGGAAGGAGAGAGACCAACACCCAACCAGTATGCACAGTGAAGACTGACATGAAAGGAAGAACAAATAGGAGGGATCACGCAGCAGTAAAACAGCTGAGATGTATATGACACTTTAAATGCAGGCCCCCTTTCACTACTGAAAGACTTGATTATAAAGTGCTAAGAAGTGGGGGGAATAACAATTATCTCACCAAATCAGTGTGGAAAGAGGTAATATCCATCTTACTGGATTTAAAGAATACTAATCAAAAGCTATCCATACCCTTGCAGGACACAATACTTTTATCAAGTCTCATGCTTGCAGGACATCCAACTGCACAGGACACTTTAACCAAAGGTAGCCACCGATGTTAGGAGTCACAGGTGCACACATCACACAGTGACACAGTGCCAACATGATGAAGACTGTCATCTTATGCACAGACAAGTTAATTGCACTTTGGGACACACTTACACTGTGCTCTTTTGTTTTTACGCTTTTTATTTTGTGTTAAGAATAGTCCACCCACCTTTGTAAGGAAAGAGCAGAAGAACAACTAAAGAAACTACTGAGGAGAATTGCTCCAGAGCTCTTTCAGCAGGGGACACGTCACAAAACCTGTGAGCTGTGACAGCGGCAGGCAGGGAGAAGCAGCGCAGGCCACAGCAGGGCTTCCCTGTGAGCCCTCGTGTGGGGCAGCCATGTTGGGCCCATGGGGCGCTGCCAGGCCGGGTCCCTCAGTCTTCCTCCATGCCTTGCTCACATGCTCACAGCTGTATCAAGAGGAATTTGGAACTTAAACCCTGCCTTTGAAACCGAATGTGAAATGTCGAAGCCAGGAAGAAAGCACACCCCTCCCTCGGCCAGGAGCACAGTTCACCTTCCTCCAGGCTAATTGAAGGGGAGCCTCCAACTCTCTCGCCCTGATAAAAACCAACTCCCTCGCCATAGCTTTCAGGGGCCTTTAGGCACTTCTAAACTGAAGTGAATTGTCTGATTTCAGGGCATGATAAAAAGCAGTGTTTATTTTTTTGTGTGTGTTTTTTTTTTTGTGTGTTTTTTTTTTTTTTTTTTTTTTAAATCATTTCCCTTTTATTCCTTCACACTCTGTTAATTGCAGGCTGAAGTGCTTTTTAATAGGAGGGAAAAAAGCAGTACTTTTGAGCTAAATCACCCATCTTCCGTAGACACAGAAGAGATCTGATCTGCTGAGAACAACTGTGTATTTTTACAGCACTAGTGGAAGTGTTCAAGATAAATACCCTTCTAAAAAATAATTGCTTGTATCGCACTCCTTTCAATATAGATACCACTTAGTCTAAAGCAGGGGGAGAAAGGCTACATTCAGTCTTAAATGGGGATGAAGTATTAATCCTAAATCACAAATAAGAGCACTCTAAAACTTTTTTTTTTTTTCTTCAATCTGCAAGCTGCTGTTTCTGGCTGTCAGAGTGAAAGTAACAGCCCTGAGTGAGATACTGAGGCTGTCACCGAGGAACAGTTCAGTGCAGGACTCACAGCAGTCAGCAAGAAAAGCACATCCACAGCACGCAGCAAGCTTCAAAGGGCTAGATAGGAACTGCAACACCTGCAGGAAGTGTCCTTAGCATCCATAGCTCTGAATCTTACCTATTTGTGTTATTATTTTAAATGGCTGACTTGCAGTTCCTGCTTCAGATTTCTGGTTCCTAGATCACCTCTTGCAGGCAACGGATACTATCACCTCTATCTAAATAACAAAGATGCTTAGTTGCTCAGATAGTAGGGTTGGGGTGGAAGTATCTCCCTATCAGAAGGGAGGGAAAGGTTTCACACACACTTTAAGGTGTTGTCTTGAACTGCTACATAGAATAGGTTTGGAAGGGAAAGCCAATGTCCATTAGGAAGGAAGGGGGCAAAAGACTTACTATGCACCTGCAATGCGAGGTTTGTGGCGACACAAGCAGGAACATAGCTAGCTGAATCAAGACATCTGTCGGAGACTCTAGCCTTCCCATAGCTGCTCTCAGAGCCATCTCTGTATGCTGCAGGAATCCATCACAGCTTGGAGGCAAGGCCAGGCCCCCCACAGAAGTGAGAGCTCGGGCCCTATCGAGTCAGAGGCGAGGTGTCAGCTTGTTTCCAGTTGCACCAGCTCTGCCAACAGCAGGAGCCAGGAGCACATACAGCAGAAGCCTTCAGTTCCCACCTCTGTCAGTGAGCCTGACACAGTCACTTAGGAAGGAGTTTTGTAGGTCGCACTCCTGCACTCAAATGCTGCCCAGGACTGGCTGTACAAATGAACCTGTAGCACTTCTGAAAGCACCCTGCTGCGCACCTAATTGCTTTGCATGACAGTGACTTCAGTGTTATGATGCTCTGGTTTTTCCTTAGCACAAAAGGTGAGAAAGAAATGTAAGAGATGCTGCAACAGAGTCCACAACAAAAATTACTTCAATCCAGCACAATATTAAAAAAAAAATTAAAAAAAATCAGGTAAAACAGTGTCAAAATTGATCATTCTATTTTGAATAAGGTAATATTGTATTGCAAAATCCAGAAATGAGATTGTGATGGTTGCTATTCAGATTTTTGATAGCATGACCTAGGAAATATTTCCTATTATCTTTTTGTTATCCATAAAGAAAACACACAACAAAGGGAAAGAAAACAGCTGAAAACCCAGACCTGTTCTGTCCCAACCACCTTCTCCCAAAAAACACGGAGCCCAATTCCTAAGTAGAGAAGCACTGAGGTGGGGATACCATCAGCACCCAAGAAGCATTCGGGGGTATCCCTGTAGGGCTTGACAGCTTTTATACACTCCCTCATCATCCCCTTTTCAGTCTTATCTGCAGTAAGGGCTGAGGGTACTGGAATAGCTGCAGGCATCTCTAGGGGAATTCAGCCCTTGTGTTGTTTTAGGGAAATTCCTTGGACAACCTGTTGAGAGCCACTTCTGTTGCAAGGTGGCAAAGAAACCAGAAATTAACAAAAAAAAATCTGAAATGGACTAATGAAAATCTCAAGCTAGGTAATGTGTAACATGCTGTAGAAGAATATCACCGTCTAATAACAAAGCTGTGCACTAGACATTGGGTTACCTGCCCTCAGTTCAGCACACTCTTACCAAGAAGACCATTCACTGTACAGACACACACGAGCACAAGACAAGCACGTGTGAGAGCTCTGCAGCATTACTAGCACTTGTTTACAGCAACTTTCTAAATCAGATGAGAATTGAAGTATATGCAGAGGGAACACTTTCCTTCCTACCACGACAGTTTGATGTTGTAGAGCAGCACTAGCTTCAAAAGCCAGTTACATTACCAAAAGGCTGCTCAGACAGAGGAAATCCGGGGTTGTCATTTCTCTCCTCATAAATCTGGGGTTGTCATTTCTCTCCTCTCCTACAATTGATCAGAAGGGTATTTTGACACTGATTTGATAGAGCATTGAGAAGCTAAGATTAACAAAAAAGAACTAATTTATATTAATTGCTATTGAAAACACTTCAAAAAAAAAAAAAAAAAAACACAAACAACAACAAAAACAAACAAACAAACAAAAAATCACCCTACTGTCCTGAGGACTATAACTGAATTGTATCCCAGAGACACTTCAGAAATATTTAGGCCACCCAGCTATCCCACCTGAAAAGCAGAGTTGAAATAGAGGTAGGTTAATGGCAGAGATACAACGTTTCTGAAATCTCTCACAAGACAAAGATTTTTACAACTATGTAGGCAGAGCCCACAAAGTAAGCTTAGAAACAAGATTTGCGGTACAACTGAAGTGTCCAGAGCACCCAAAGGATGGAGCAAGACTCATTTTGAAAGTTTGCAACTCAGTGATTTAGAAAGAACATGCAGGCTGCCAAAGAGAAGATAACGCTCTTGAAATTGAGCGCTTGGAGTTTTGCTCCTAAATCTAATAGTGAAATGCTCACATAAAAGTGGTTTATTAAACATCAACTCTGCCATTATTTTGACAGCCACAGAGATGCATCAGGTCCTCTCTTGCATGTCTCCAGCCTAGAATTGTAACAGATAACACTGCAGCGAGATGAGACAAGGACAGGCTTTCTGTACTTACTCTCCAGATACAAGAACCTCATCTAAAACTGAGTATTTCAGAACAAATTTAGTATTTTTTATCCTGAACATTAACCTCACCTCTCATTTCTGATTTACAAAGAGTAACAGAAGTTTCCAGTGACTCATCATACATTGTTTTTCTTAGTACTCGAGTCCAGTTTGGCTTTCATTTCCACCTGCAGGGAGTGCAGCTTTGAATAGAAGAGCCTAACAAACGATCCGGCTACCTAGGCTTGCTCCCTACGTCACACGAGGCCAGACTTTGATGGAATTGTTCGGGCAGCGTGACCTTTGGGAGTAACGTGGCTGATAAAGGAGAGCGGCACGCAACAAAGGCAGCAGCGGTGAAAACCAGGGCAGGCAGCCAGGCCGCAGCACCACGAGGTGCGGCCCACAGGTGGCTCGGACCTGCGCTGCAGTCAGGGAGGCCCCAGCTTCAGCTGGGACCCGTGCTGACGTGCTCTCCTCTGGCATCCTGTGTTTCCTTAAAGCCCAGGAGGGCTCCCAGGAGGAGCCAAGGCAGCCCCGCACCACCAAGCCCCTTCAGGGAGGGCACAGCTCTGGGCACTGTGCCCTCAGGACTCAGGAGGCACAATGCCAGTGTCACGGCCACCACAAGTTGGCATGCACCTCATTTCCTTCATTGCCCTCAATCTACTTTTTTCTCCCCCCTCCTCCTCCCTCTAATTGCTCCGTAATGACTCTCATTAGCAATACCATTGGTGGAGCAGCTGCAGAAGAGCAGCACTCCCTGTTAAAGTGTGAAGACCAGGCTTCAACCCTATTCACAAGCCTCTTCTGGAACCACCTGGGCACAGACACCGTGCAGTGCCATGGTGCAGAACCAGTCAGCACTGCACCTGAACCTGCAGCTCTTGGTGAACAGTATTTTAAGACATCCAAAAGATCTCTTTCCCTTTCACATACGCAGCTGTCAGAGCTAGCACGTGCACCTGAGCTCTGTGACTTTCATATTTCTTGATCTTATTTCTAAGACTTTAAGCTGTGCACCACACAAGAAAGCAGCACTGTAAGTCATTAAGCAGTCGTGTAAACTTCACGTTATTTTACATCTTAACAGACACTTCCAGGAGGCCATTTAGCACATCAGAATAATAGACAGGAAAACAGTGACTGTCCCTGAAGAGATGGTGACAGCACAGGAAACAAGAAACATGGCAAGACCCTGTTATGGTCCCAATGGCTTCTGAACCAAAGCAGCTCACATGGTGAAGTTCCACAACACCCTGCAAATCTGGACAGGGCAGGAGCCTTTGCTCTGCTGAGGGCTGGGTAACTGTTAGACTACCACACTAAAACTGACCGGCATGACAGATGCCTCCTACTCAACAGGAAAGGCGCTACTTAAAGCCCAGAAGAAATGCAAACTTCAGCAGCACCAGCAGCATTTGGGCCACAGGCCCCTTCAGCTGGATAAAGCGCGTGCTTTCTGTATCAGAAACGCGATCAGATCAGCAGCCAAAACATGGCGAAAGTAGAACAGGATGTGCTTGTAGCTGGGTTCTGAGAAAAGATAAGTGAGAAATGCTGGTTAAAGGTCTGGCTGCAGGCAGCTTCTGCTCTCGCCGCCCACCACCTCAAGCCGCTGTCATGCCACCTGATTCCTGCTGTGCTCGAGGAAAGAGGTCGGATGGCACGCTGCTGTGCGGCTAGACCAGAAATAAGAAGAGCTCCATCCCCTCTTCCTAAAGAAGGGAAGAAGCAAGCAACCATCAGGACCTCCAGCTCTAACTACCTCAAACGCATCATGCTGCCAGGTTTTCATCTGCTGCAATCACCCCAAGATTCAGTCACTGGAACCAACCATTTCAGAGGGCTTTTAGGTGCAACAAGACCAGTTTTTCTGGGTCATTGTCTCCACGATAAAAAGTAATCGGCATTTAACTGCCAGCCTACTTTTCTCCTGTACTTGAAAGCCTTTTACTCACCGCTAAAAGCCGCTGTTAAAGAAATGGAATGCAAAACGGTACAGGAGCTGTCGACTGGAGCTTAAAACCCTGCGAAAGTTACCTACATCAATACCATGCTGATCAATACATCTTGAGAGCACCTAGACACCTGTTATCATAATCAGAACTGCTTCATGCCAGGTGCTTCTGCTTTTAGGACTACAAACTTCGGTTAGAATATCGCCACACGATTTTATGTCAAACATTAAATGTGTCATAAACATCCAGTTTGAGACGTGTGCATTTCTCAGATCCCAAGTTATCAGCAAAGCATAAACGTTTCTCAGCTTAACCACTGTCTGTTAAATAACAGAAAGAAGAGGAAAACACTCCCATGTGAAGAATAAAGCTTGGTTATCAGAAGTGCAGCAGACAGTTACTATGATACTTACTATGTTTTTTTTTTTCTTTGCTCTAAAGGAAGTCTACAAAACATTTAAACGAAGCCAGGCCTCAGAAGAGCTTCACAGGCACTGAAGGCTAACAGCGTAAAACAGAACTGCACTTGCTGAGTATGTTTCCTCAGACATTTGCTGTGACATGGCAAGAGTCATTTTGCTTGGGAGGTAGGAAAGTGTGTGTTTTGGGGTACCAGAGGGGTTCATTGGGATGTTTCCCCAAGATATTCACCGTCTATGAAAACAAAAAGATTTAGGTGAGGGAGTGCCAAGAACATGCGGCAGCTCGAGCCAATCATTATTTTGGCAGTGTTGCCTATGGTGCAGAAAGGGCCATAGCATGGCACTTTTTCCACCACACAATTTCACCATTTGTACATCAAATCAGGAATCTAGTGCCCATTTCATGGATCAGCAACTGCAAGCTATCGTAAACTAATTTGAGTTTAACGAGAGGCAGAAGCTCTGTGGGTGAACAATTTCTTGTTGCCACCACAGCTCATCAAAATGCAAACGCCCTTGATGCCCTGTTATTCGTATTGCACACATCAGCACGCCCATGTACGCAGAATTTCTACCATACAGCCAACCACCTGGAGCACTGTAATGGTCTTAAAGCAGTTTCTGAAGGTGACAGCACCAGGGTGATATTTAAATAACGTCCTCAATGCAACCTTACTCTGTCACTTCCAATCAGCATTCGTACAGTTAATCTACCACCTCCCGGGTGCTATTCAACTGTTAAGGATTACGATATGTTAAGGATTACGATGCTCGTGCATAATTTACTTGTATGCCCGGTCTTTAATTTGCCAGTTTTCAACAAGGAGCATATGTGAAATACACAGCAATGCAGCAAAGATATCAGTGACTAAGAGCAAAGCGGGGTGGTTTGAGAGATGCTTCAGCAGAGGAAAATTCCACTGCTTGGCAAGCAACCACGTCCATCCTGAGAGCAGTAGTACTCGGCGGGGAGGACCCCCTTCCCTGCTCGCCCCCTGGCATGCTGCATTTCTCACCCGTGGCGTCCCAACCCGCAGCAGGCAGGTGTTTCGCACTGCTCAGCGGGAACGCCAACTAAGAAATCAGAAAGGCCCGCAGCGCTAGGGCAGGACAAATCAGTTTCCAAATGGGTGACTGCTTCTCCTCGGGACCGTCACGTCCCCTGTAGTGCCCGAATCCCAATTGCATAAGTTCGCAGCAGGGCGCTACGCCCCAGCACGGGCTCACCTGCAGCTCCCTGCACCAGTGGCTCGTGGAAACAGCTGGGAGCCCGGCTTACCCCAACCACCAGCGCCACGGGAAGCGGGCGAGGACACGCACAGGCTCTGTGCAGGCACTCACTGCCACTTTCCTGGCGCTCCCTGGGAGCAGGAGCAGACAAAGCCACCCCAGCACTGCACGCATTGAACAGGATGGGTTCAGGACGAGCTGGGGGCGCTTTGCAGGCTACCTGCTTTGCGATGCAGGCAGGACCCGCACCCTGCTACAAGCAGCCCCCCAAGCCCAGCCCAGCCCAGCCCAGCTCACCGTAGATCATGGCCAGGCCGGTCTCGTGGAGGAAGCGGACACGGCGGTGCTTGAAGAGCCAGATGGTGAGGATGGTGAGGGTGAGCAGCAGGATGAAGGTGAGCAGGCTCACGCTGTCCTGCCGGTGGCTCTCCTCCGCCTCCTGCTCGGTGGCGAGCTCCTCCATGGCGCTGCTGCTACCACCACCAGCAGCAGCAGCAGCGCCGGGCTCGGCCGCCCGCAGCCCGCCGGCCCCCAGCAGGAGGAAGAGGAGGAGGAGGAAGAGCGGCGGCAGCGACATGGCCGCGGCTGCCCGGGCCCCGAGCCGGGGGAGGCGGCCCCAGCCCCAGCCCCGGCCCCGGCCCGGCACAGAGCGAGGCGCCGGCCCCCGGCCCCTGACAGGCGGCGGCCGCGGGGCGGAGCCGGGGCGGCTCCTGGGCCGCAGGGGCGGGCAGCGAGGGCCGTGGGGGGAAAGCTGGGGCTGGTGGGGCCAAAATCTCAACTTTCTGCCCCGACTCGGTGCTGTGACGAGAGGCAGGGGCTGGCCGTGTCTGGGAAGGAGGGGGGAAATGGGGCGGCGCGGCTCGCTGCGCCTGCAGGGGCTGGGCTCGCTGCTCGGGGGGAAAGGCAGCTGAAAAGGCTGTGGAGACGTCCAGCTGGCTGTACAGCAGGTGCCCCAGGGGCAGTGCTGCCCTCTGCCTCAATGTTAATGCACAGCTGGTCCTCTGGGTGTGCTCTGGGGTTTTCAAGAGTCTGTCCCAAACTTTCCTGCTAGTGGACTCGGGATTGCCTCTTACCACATTCACTTTCATTCATAGGAGTCCCTTCTAGAAACTTTTCAAGATGGTAACTATGTACATTCACATCTTTATTTACACATAGTCCCTTTAAACATGCCATTTATACAAGCTCCTCAGCAACCTTCAAAACCTGGTACAGTTATCTGTAAAGGTTGTTTTGTACTGCAGTGAAAGTGTTCCTCGAGGAAATGAAAGATGCTCATTTGCCTTAAAGACCTGGCTCTTAAACCTACATGAACCGTGAAAAATTGCCGCCTTCAGACTGTCTCATGTTAAATCTCACATTCAGGTTAGTGTTTCTCTTGCAAAGATAGCGTTGTACCTCCAAATCTTTAGGACTTAACAACCTATAGGCCTCACAGCAGCCTACAGGTGTGCAATACAGTGCTAGGTATGTGTAATGCTAATGATACAGTTGTAAAATAAAAAATAAATAAATAATGTAAAATAAAAAATAAAAAGCTATACGACCATAGTAACAGAATCACTAAGGTTGGAAAAGCCCTCCAAGATCATCCGGTCCAACCATCCTCCTGCCACCAATATCACCCACTAAATCATGTCCCTAAGCACCGCATCCAACCTTTTTGGCTCTCTTCTGTTTTGTTCTTTGCTGTGCACTGTGTTGTGCCAAGTAGAGTCAGTCCCTGAGTGTATGGTGGGTCTTAAGAAAGCAATTTACATCTATGCTTTATCTACCTCATCTACCTCGTAGATGAGCTGCAGTCAGCATCTTAAATTGCATTCTGCAAAATCTTCCATCAGTAATTTGTATTTTATCTTCCAGCATTCCTGCAGGTCAGATGCATTATGCCTCCTGCTCTCCAGGCAACAGTGAGTAATATCAAGGCAATTCTTTCAATGCTGAAGTGTAATAGCCTGGA
This sequence comes from Aythya ferina, assembly GCF_964211825.1. Lineage (NCBI taxonomy): Eukaryota > Metazoa > Chordata > Aves > Anseriformes > Anatidae > Aythya > Aythya ferina. The sequence goes on from NC_140296.1 coordinate 70,776,451, forward strand.
CTTACTCTTTTTTTTTTTTTTTTCTTTCAGCTGAACTATTGTTTGTGGAGGAAAACATTATCTATAGTTTGGCATGTCGGTTACCATAAGCACAACTTTTAAATCTCCACACTCAAATTTATGTGTTTTGACTGCTGCATTGCCCTTGTAGCCTCTGCCCAGGTATCCCCTCATCCTAGGGACACCTCCACTAAAATCAGCACCTCAGTGGGCACTGTCCCAAAATATTTTTATTGCACATAAAATTTATTTTTGCCACTGTTGTGCATAAAATCCAGTAAAACTCATCCTTGTGTTGGACAATGGGGACGTGACTAAATCACATACACAAATTGGTGACAAGAATATGATCGTTTCCATCTGTTTAGGAGTTCAGTCAACTTTTAATAGCGATGTAATTAAGGTCTCCTCCGTTCTGTGCATTGTCTAATAGGTTGTTGCCAGGAAATTTGACGCACATGTTCCCACATGTGGTATATGTGGCTCCTACAGACCAAAGTTTGTTGTTCTTACACTCATGGATTGGTATGATGGTGCTTGAATAGTTCATCTGATTTAAACAGGATCATTTGGTGAGTATAGCATCAAATAAAATAAAGGTATCAGCCTTAGCTTGTCTACGTAGCACCGTGAACCAGGATTTACAGCATCCTTCTGTGAGAGCTGTGTTCATACACCTCAGTACCTTACAGCAATGTCTCTAGTGGACTGCTGTGATGGTTTTAGTCCATTAGGAACATCAGCAACATCACCTCTAGGTAAGCTTCATCACCACAGTAATCCTGTGGTTGCAGCTGTGCTCCAGACTTTTTGGCAGGTCTCTGCCTGCCTTCCCATGCCATTCTGCACTAAACCTTTGCGTTCTCTGTAAGTGGCACCTGCATGTTACCTCTGTTTCAAGGCCTCCGCATACATTGTAACCTATTCACTTAGCAAAACTATCTTTGTTCTATCCCTGCTTTCTTCCTAGTTGCCATATTTTTATCTGGTTCCATGCAGAGGCCTTAGATTTGATTGCTGTCTGAGAGGCCCTGCTCGAGGCAGAAACAATGACGTGCAAGGTGATGGCCAGGTGGGATCACAACAGAGGCATCAAGGTCATAACACAAAAGCTATGGGATGGCAGTAGACAAAATCTAATCATTCTACTGAGTTCAGCCATAGCTGGAGGGATGCAGGAGGATTTTTGGTATTAAATACTAATAAACAGGTGCATTTACACACAGTCACAGTGACTCACAGGATTGATACGGATCAGCCTGCTCCATTCCTTTTGCCAGGCGGTCTTCTCTCATTGACAAGTTCATGTTGCCAGAAGCACCATTAAGTTGTCCATTCAGCAGTTTTATAATTTCCTTTGTTATGTAAGCCATTGTTACCATGTGAAACGACACACACTTCTTGTTTATTCTTATTCCCAGAACTGAATAATGTTATGTTAGGCAAATGCCAAGTGTTATTTTCACCCCTCGCTCTGTCTCTGAGTTCTTGGTGTTAGCATTGTTCCCTCCTCATCAGTAACACTGAAGAGCTTCTACCCTCTGTCCAGACCTTTTTTTGTGTTGTTCAGCTCTGCTTTCAGTAGCTCTTTGTGTTGCTGAAAACAGCATTTTGAGATTTTCACTGATCTAACATGCCCTTATTGGACTGATTCTGAGAGAGAAATGCCTCACAATCGCTTATGCTTACAACAAACTGGAAAATCAAACTAATCCTTATCTCAATATGTGGTGTCTTTGTACAACTTCCCTTGCATGCTCAAATTTTCTACCACATTAATCCAGAACACAGCAGCAAGTTGATTAGTATTCAGAATAACCTTGCAGCAGCTAGAACAGTCCTCATCACCTTCCTTTCTTTCTCCTTTCTTCCCACCTAAGTTTAAACCTCCCATCACCATGCTTTCAAAATGGCAACCCATCCTGAGCCTATTGCCAGCTTCTGACAGTGGCCGGATTGCCTTGTGGGCTGCCCACCTGTGTCAGCATTAAAACATCCCCACACCCTGGGATCCCAGAAAATGTGCCTTGTTGCCAACATCACCTAAAAGACAACTAAGTGTTCTGCAGCAAAATCCCGAAGAATGTGTCATATTTTGACTCAAAAAGGAACTTGTTTGAATCTCCATTTTGTTGGGGGTGCTAACAATTGTGACACATTTGTCTATTAGTACCAGTTTTGCAGAGGTGTTGTATATCAGAGAAAATGTCAAAACTGCCACTTTTCATTGTGCAAATGCAGAAATCAACATTACCCTTTCCAACAGACAAAAGTGTAGCAAGAGTAAAAGCTCTTTCGTGACACTTGCAGGGTGCAGGAGTTGTTCCTTGCTATACAGCCATATCTTGGCTTTTAGGGCATGGTACATTTTAAAAGTGTCAGAAAGGAATAAGAGTAGGAATTTTATCCAAAGAGGGGGGCTTTGTCATGGCCCTCACATCCAAATAGGATGCTTTCCCCTTCTAGCTGTTCATGAGACAAGGAAGTGCCATTCTAGTAGGAACTAAGCAGGTTTCCCCTTATTCTTCGTAAGAAGGTAGTTCATTACTCTTTGCAGGTGCACATCATGGTGATGACTCTCAGTCCTATAATTGCTTGAAGTAGCAAAGTGATCACTGGTCTGTTCTCATCGCTCCCCATCACATCCCCATAAATACTTAAACAAGCGAATATACTGGTGCCAGGGCTCACCTTGTGCCAGAAGAGCCTGAAAAAGTTCTGGAGAATAGCAGGCAAGCCTTGCCTGAGGCAATTTGACCTCCTCTCATGCAAAATTAATCTTGTCTAGCCCTGTGAGGAGTTATTTGACCATCGAAACTACAAACATGCAAGTGGATGCTCTATTCTGTCAACAGCCTGTTGGCCACTACTGGAAACACTACCTATGGACGATTTCCTCAGGCAGGGTTCTCAAGTGTAAAGGGTGAAAGACTGGGTACAGTGTTGTGGCATTCAAGCTTGGTAGAAAATATTTCTGTTCTGGATTTGTACAATCATGCCAAATCTTTTGACAAAGCTCTTTTTCTGTTATCTTCTTGGTAGAGAAACAGAATGCCAAAACTATGTTTGATTAAATCTTGATTACACTCAATACGTTATGCCCGTAGGCATTGGATAGGCTAGAAAGTGGATCTTTGTGAGTAAAAATATGGTAAGTATCTTGGCTTCATCTGAATTAGGCAGCTAGACATATCAAATACGAATTAGGCATGGCTAGGCATATGAATGAGAAAGGATAGATCTGTTTTAGGGAGCTATACCTGAATGTATTTATTTTTAGTCTTGTTCTGGAAAAATCAGGAGACTTCTAGTTTCTTCTCCAGGAAAACAGGCTCTTCTATAAATATTCGATCCTAAAACATCCCTTGAGAAATGTGCTTGAGTGATAAATGGCTCTATCATGCTGCACACTGTGCTCTGCAATTTTGAAAGCCCAGTAGTTTGGCAAGTAAGTCTAACTTGCTTGCCATATTTCCTTAGGCTCTCCTGATGCTGAAAGTGATGAATTATTAACAATATACTAATACAGCCAATTTGTGTAATCTGAACAACCTCCTACATAGATAATAAATTGCTTACTAGCAGAGTGTCAGCTAACTGGCTGGTAATCACAGTGTGGCTGAGGCTGTCAGGGCCCTCTGGAGGCCACCAGGCCCCAGCCCTGCCCCAGCAGGGCCACCCAGCGCAGGCTGCCCAGGCCCATCTCCAGGCGGCTTTTGGAGATCCCCAAGGAGGAGACCCCACAGCCTCTCTGGGCAGCCTGTGCCAGGGCTCCTCACCCGCACAGCACAGAAGTGCTGCCTGGGGCTCAGGGGGAGCCTCCTGGGGGCCTGGTTGTGCCCAGGGCCTCTGCTCCTGGCACTGGGCACCATTGAAAAGAGCCTGGCTCCATCTTCTTTAATGCCCCCCTTCATATATTTATACTAATTGATGAGATCATTAATGTATGACACGATGTTTATCAATGATGAGATTATGAATGTAACATCTACCTTAGTAACAATACTTGTCTCCAGAGTTTCCCAGACTGGCAAAAGTCTATGTGAACGGCCCTCCAAGAGGACGAGAACAACTTCATTGTAAACTTTGATTGCTGTGGAAAATAAACAGCTAGCTGATTGTTACTGATCTCATTTCACAGGGTTGGACAAATTGTGTAGGAAATCTGGAGATATTTTTCGAAAGGCTATGTAATTCACCACAACATGGGGAAACCCGAGTGAAGGAGGCAGAAAAGGCTGCCTAGCTGAAAGAGATTCAGCCGTAAGTGCAGAATGAGGTCAGGTAATGCCGATACTGGGAGCTGGTTCTTTCTTCCAAGAATAAGCAAACTCAGGCTGGTGAGGACAAAACTTGCCATTGGGCAAGTTGTAGTGCCTCATGGACCCTGGCTAGTAACAATGGGAAGCTCTAAGGGAAAGCATTCTGGCTCCAACAGTTGATCCCTCTCACAACAGCTCTGCATCTGCCAGATTAATGATTACAGTGGGGCCAGGCCACATTGTGGCAGAGCATGAAGTCTGACAGCTCACAAGCATGCCTATTCAAGAAGGAGCTGGATGGGGATGATATGGAAAGGGGTGCTTATCTGGTTGACTGTTAGGCTGCTGGCCAAAGGCAAAGAGGAGAAAGACTCCAAAAGGCTTGAAATCAAAAGACCGGGAGTAGTTGTCACCTGCTTCAAGATTATCTCAAGCTGTGCCCCCACGATAGGAAAATCCAAGGCAGATATGCTAGCAGAATCAGCGTCATAGTAGTCAGGTCAGGCACAAGTCACTACTTGCACTATTGTAACGAAGGGTTTCTTAATATACTGGACTGCCTTTCCCTGTGTGTTTGTTATTTTCGTGGGGAGCATATTTCATTCTATAAAGAAGGCCTTTCATGCTGATATTATTTGCATATTCCCCATTCCTCATCCTTCTCTAATTGTGTGCTGTTGACGATAAATTCCAAGTTTGGGCAATAGATTAGGTAGGATGATTTATTGTGGCCTGGTTATAATGTCCATACAAAAGCAGGGACATCTAGCAGGCCAAAGCAGTGTCTGCAAACACCATCTACAAATACATCGACTAAATGGGGAGTATTAGAGCATTTTTTTCAAAAGCAGCTTAGATAGTAAGTACATTGCATGACCTCTAGTGGTATTAAGCCCAAGTGCTGTCACAGTCACTCGCAGCAATCTGATATAAGTGGGGAAAAGCCACACTTATAGAGGCACTACGTGTAAGTTTATTCTGATGTATCCTGCCTTACTGTCAGGCTTACACAGGCCCAAATGTTGTCCCACGGCCAGGATAGGATTGAGAAAAGATTTTAATTCAGCAGAAATTCCAAACACTCAGCAGAGCAAATGTCTTGCAGCGATGCTTTTGTTGTCAACTAATTACACACAGTCATCGATCTTCCCTTCTGTTGTCTTCATGTGGAGAAATAAGAAACCAGCAACACCAGTGCAAGAAGGAATGGCAAGGAGTACCTGGAGGTAAAGCCTCCAGCATCTTTTCTGCAGTGACTCAGGAGGTTAAGGGCAGGTGTCGTTCTTTTTTAACACTGGCAGAAGAATAATGTTCTATTTCCCCTGGTTTTGTGGGTCCTATCGGGGTCCTGTTCCCTCAAGGAAGAAAAGCAGGACTTCCACTTGGAGGGTCCAAAGTCCCTACAGCAAAAGCAGAAGGTCAGGAATGGCTCCCTGCCTGGGATATGGACATTGGCAGCAGGGAGAGGTAGGACCAGGGCTGCCAGAAAGAAGCCACTGGCACAAAGATAAGTTGGAAATGGAAGCAAACGTGGCAGCAGAAATCAGTGAACATGACTGTGTGATTAAGAAACCACACTTTCTTATGGGACTGCCAGGAGAAGATCAACCTTTTCAGAGGCAGTAGCTGGCGCAATCTCGGCAGGGCAGCGAGCAGACTGCGGGACGCCCGAGACAGGCAAGTTATGTTCTGCAGAGTGCTGGGCCGGTTCCCGTGGCTTTCCTTCTCATCCTTCATATTCTGCAGCCTCTGAGTCACGGTGAACGTGCACTGAGTCAGTCGCCAACAGCCCCTCAGCAGAAGGTGTCCCGGTGCTCTGCCACAGCTGGGAGAGATGCAGACACCTCAGCGAGGTGCAGGTGCACGTTTTGGAAGATGTGGGGTGTTTTATTTGCACTTCAGTTTGGTGTCACTCCCCTTCTGGGGCTTGGAGCCTTTCTCTTGTGCACTGCTATTACATTCAGGGCAATTGGCTGTTTGATTGATGTTTTCTAATTATTTGCTTGTTATTTTCTGTGATTTGTTGTGTAGTTCTTTGGTGTGCAAATAGCTAATGAAATAGAGAGAGGAACTTCAAAGCAAATTGTTTTTAAAGGAAATCATTTTAAATAGGAGATGTACAAAATTGATCACAGACCAGTTTAATTCAGAAAATTAACATCGTGTTTGCCTTATCTTACAAAACTATTCAAACTCTTTTCATTTGCCTAAATAAAACTTTTAATGGACTTGTTTCAAAGTACAATACAGGGTTATTTACTTAGCATATTTATCGCTCTCTATATATTATCACCTTCATAATTAACAAGCAAGTGTAATTTAGCCAGTTGTTTGAAGCTCAGTTGTTACAGCAAGCACCTCTTTAATGCGTGTGAGCTGGTTGGGCTCAGCTGCTTTTCAGATGTAAGCTCCTGCTGGCAGGGACTGTAGATTCATTCATGTACAGCACCTGTAACATACGGGGTACTGATAGAAATAAGGAACAATAAGCAGTTCTGCATAAAAGCATGGTTCACCTGAAGCAGCTTCAGACAGCTGAACTTTGATGCCTAAGTCTGTGTTCCTCACCCTACTTTGGCTTTATAGTCAACACAGAAAAATGGGTAGTTGAGACGGGTCACATTAACTACCCCAAAAATCGCCTATCCGAGGAGATGAATTTGCCATCAGCAAAGTTTTCCTCCACTGATTTTATTATAAGGAGATTGCTTTGGATGACAAACTCAGACGGACTTGCATATCTAACTAGTAGACCTAGGGCCAAGGAAGCCAACCCACAGATCTAGTCTGGTACCAGAGAACCCCAGTTAAGTACTGCAATCTCCAAAAGAAAGGTGCTTTTTGGTAGTTCATCTGTACTGAAAACATGCAGTCTCTTACACACATAGAGAAGGGACAAATTTTTCCTCAACTGAGGCAAAACAAAGACAATTAATAGACTGGGTCCCCAAGTGAGCCATTCTTATTGGTTACTCTTTTATTTATTCGGCCTTTCCCCATGCCTCTCTCATTTACAATTTTTTACAGAAGTTATTGCAGTTTGAATGACTTCTGAATGCCTAGAAAGAGAGGGGCAACAAACGGAATCCTGTATTTGATGACTTTAACAGCAGGAATTTTTTACAGTTAACACAGAGTATTAAAATGTGTAGTTTAGATCTGATTCACTGGCTCAGTATGGTGCTGATGAGGTTTGATAAAAACCTTGACCTGATCCCCTAAAACATGTGGGGAATGTTCAGGGATACAGATCCTGTGTAATTCCCTAAAGTTAACGTAGGCAGAGTCGAGCACACCTACAGCCCTTGAGTACCTTTTGCCAGGATTTCACCATGGTTGCAGATAAGTGATGTCTCGTACATTTTTGTTGGAGATCCCACTTTTCTCACGTTTTGCCAGTCTCCCTGGGAACATCAGCCAGCCACTGTTCTCACCCACAAAGACAATGGGCACCATAGATAAAGCCACCCCATAAAATGAACTGTTTGAAATGGGAAGAGCATCTATAGGCCGTGCAATAATGTAAAAGAAGACGTCAGCTAGACAAATTTTAATGAACCGTGCAAAAGCAAATGAACGTGTTGGTACCTCTAAACACCCGCCTTTGATGGTCTGCTGGAGCAGAATTAGGAGAATGAGCGTGAACACCAGGCCTCAGCAATCCCTCTCCTGTGCCATAGCAGCAGCTTGAAACTACAGTGAAATAGGGTTGATATGATGTCAGACAGCAAACAACACCCCCAAACCACCAAAAAAAAAACAGAACAAACAAACAAACAAAAACCAACCCAGGACCACAAATAGGACTTCTATCCTTCTATAGTTAAAATGTTATCTTAAATGATAACATCACAGAACCATGGAATAGCCTAGACAAGAAAAACCTCAAAGATCATCAGGTCCTACTTTTTTGGGGGGAAAAGGGAGCCTAGATGAGACTATGGAGCACCTTGTCCAATCACACCCTGAACACCTCCAGTGATGGGGACTTTACCACATCTGCAGGGAGGTTATTCCTGTGATTGCTTGTCCTCACTGTACAAAACAACAACAACAACAAAATAAAATAAACAAACAAAAATTTTATTATTATATCAAGGTGAAACCTCTCCCATTGCCCCTTGTCTTGTCCACATGTCTCCTTGTGAAGAGCGAGCCTCTGTCCTCCTCGTAAAGCTGCCCCTTATGCTGTGACGAGGTTGCCCCTGAGCCTTGTCTCATCCAGGATGAAAAAAAAAGATAGTAAGTGGTAAAAGCAAGCAACCCTTACTCAGTGTATTTCTGGCTTTTGTTTTCTGCATTAGGACTGTGGCAGAGTGAAACTTCCCAGGAGCCTCCCTTTGGAGCAGTGCTCCACAGAGCACCCCTAAGATTAGGAGCTGGAGGCCAGGATAAAGCACACAGAGAAGCAGCCGGAGACTGATGCTGGTGGATGATCTTGTCATTTTTAACTAGGACGCAGAGGGCACTGGTGCACCTAGAACTAAAAAAGTCCCCGACATAAGCCTAGGGAAGAAAGCAAGGGCTGCTGGGCTATGCTTCAGCAAGCTGTTAAGGCTCATCTTAATTTTAACCGTGTGCCCAGCTTTTTGCTCTTGCTTAAATCCCACTGCAATCTGTAGGTTTTGGCGCGTGCATACATGCCTTGCTGAATCAGCACTGCAGCTTGTTATCTGAATTGCTGCCCTATTAGCCAGAAACCACACAAGGCACTCTCCATAAACTTTATTGTCGTTACATTGCATCTGCACGTAGCATTACACTGAAGAGCCTTGCCTGCCTCAGCGAGGTGCTCAGCTGGAGCACAGGCTCCTCTGGCGTGTCGGTTGGGCAACTCCCAGGTTGTGGCGGCTGGCTTCTTATCACAAAAAAGGATCTAGGATCTCGGCTCTTGTGTAACAGCTGTGAAACTGCAACTGCTAAACAAGAATATGCTTTACAGACGAAAACTTCATTTTGCTCTGTTTGAGAAAGTGCAGTCAAAACATGAGCAGCCCCGAAGCGGACTGTGACCCCTCTCAGCTGCAGAGTTTCTGCCACAGAAACAGCTTGCAGCAAAATTCAGATTAATGTGTTCTCTGTGTCATACATTACGCCGTCCTAATATTAGGATGCATACTTTGACTGTGTAGGATATATTAAATGATGGCCTTACTTACACATGATTCTTTCATTTTGGCCAACAGTATTTAATCTATGGCTTTTAAATTTGGGGGGCTACTTAGATTTTCAGTTAAAAAAAAAAAAAAAACCTTCTGAAATGACTTGTAGTTCTGTGAAGTGTCTCTTAAGAGTGATATTAAATAGCATACTCCTTGTTTTTGTCTAATGTACTGCACACAACTCTGCTCATCTTTGTCCCAAACACCAGCACTAGAAAAAGGGTTGTGGACAGGGTGTAATTGCTTACCAGGAAGTTAATTGAGGTTGGGAATATCAGAAAGGTTATTTCTGAACAAACAAGTTGGCAAAAATGAACCATTCAGTTCTGTTATTTGTGCTTTTCCTCGTCGTAGTGTGTCAGTTCACAGTGACCTGGGACACAGCCACATGGGTCCATTGTTCCTACTTAACTAACCCCAGCGCTAAAGCTGTGTACCACACCTACCAGGCTTGCTGCTGAGGACAGCTACAAAAATCAGTCCAAAATCAGCAGTAACAATGCAAAAATAGATTATAAGACATTGCAAAATTAGCCATATTATTTGTGCGTCTTGGTCTCAAGTCCCAGACCAGCTTCTGTTGGTTGGTGTTCAGTCTGGCGAGAGCCCCTGGCATTAGGGAACCTGCAAGGAGAAACGAAGAAAGGCCAGTGTGATGTGATCCCAGAGTATGTGATGATTTCTGTGTGAGATTACTCAGTATACGTCATCTGCTTCTGCGGAAAAAAAGAAAAAAAAAGAGGGTCTGTTTAGACACAAATGCACAGATGTCTAATTAAAATGGTTGCTTCTCACGTTCATCAGTCACCCAACACAGTTTACCACATGTCTGCGCAAACATTTGTGCATAGGTGGTGGGGGATTGAGATAAGCAGCTGGAGGCAAGGGATGCTTTCTGGGAACAGCCCTGTCATCACCGTGCATCAAAACACAGTCTCAGGGGATGAGCCCAGCAGTAAACGCCCTTCTCCTCCTTTCTGCTGAATACATGAAGAATTGCCCCTGCCAGGTGTAATTTCTCTCTCCCATAAGTCACAGTTTCAAATGAGTGCAGGTGAATCTAATCTTTAGTGGGGATGCTTTCAAAGCTTCGCCCGGATAAGCTGCCAGCCTCTCAAGCGCAGGATTTGTGACCCTTGCTGACAGAAGACCCGAGCGGAGCTTTCAGGAAGCAGCAGCAGCAGGGAAGTTTTTAATTTTTCTCTTCTTGACTTTCGCGTCGTACAGACGACATTTTCGAGGTCTTCTCCATGCCCAGCAGGCCTAACACCTGCGCTCAAACAGATTAAAAGCCGCTCCCCAGAGCTGTCACCAGGGGCCGGGGCAGCGCCGCCCCCCGCCAGCCCCTGAGGGGCCGCGGGCACGCGCGCGGGGGCACCCGGAAGCGGGGCGGGGCGGGGGCACGGCGCTGCGCTGGCGCGCGCGCTCCCGATCCTCCCCCCCCCCCCCCCACCCACCTCCCCTCCCTCCCCTCCCCGCCCACTCCGCGGCCGCGGGCGCGCGCCGGGGCGGTTGGAGCGCGCGCGGCGGCGGCCGTTACCGGGTGCCGTTAGCGGTTGCCCTCAGCGGCGGCCATGGGCTGCTTCTTCTCCAAGCGCAGGAAGGCGGCGCAGGGCGGGCAGCAGCAGCAGCAGCAGCAGCAGGCGGCCGGAGCTGACGGGGAGCCGGCGGCCGGCGAGGAGAAGGCGCCGCAGTACAGCTGGGAGCAGCGGGCCAAGGTGCGGGGCCGCGGGGCGCGGCTCGGAGGGTGCCGGTCCCGGTCCCGGTCCCGGTCCCCTGGGTCCCGGTCCCCCCTCAGGGTCCCCTCAGGATCCCCTCAGGGTCCCCTCAAGGCGTAGGTCGCCTGCCGGCACCTGTTGGAGGGTGAACCTGGCCGTGCGGTGCGGCTGGCAGCCGGGTGCCTTCTTCCTGAGGGGCTTGGGGTTGTTTCCTCTTTTATTTATTTATTTATTTATTTATTTTATTTTATTTTATCTTAGCGCTGTTTGGTTTTTAAATGCTGCTGGGGCTGTCGAAGCGTCCCGGCAGCCCGCTGTGGAGGGCTGGGTGGAGGCAGCTCCTGACCCCTCGAAGCCTCAGCACCCAAGTCCCACATTCAGCACCCTTCATCCCAGGTTTCCTTTCTGAAATGCCCTGCCCTCATAATCCTCCTCCTCCTCTGGTCGCCTCTATGCAGGGAAGGAGAAAACAGGGCAAAACTTAAACTTAATTCGTGAGTTTTTGAGCAGGCAGAATCCCCAGACCTTTAGGCCATGTTTTACAAGTATAGGAAAGAAAACGTGTGAGCTTATTTGAATGCTCGGCTTGCTTGTTTTTGTAACCTGGCTAGGTGCTCCGGGGTGTCCCTTAAGCCTTCCAAGTAGATTAAGACAAGCTGTGGTGGAGATGCACACAGGAGCGTGCGCGTGCCCCAGCGGAATCAGCTCCTGGAGGATCGAGGAGGTTGATCTGTGCCGGGCTTGTTGCTGTTGGACTGCTCTTACATGGGGAGCAGAATGAATCCCTGTGCAAAAGGATATTGCTAGCTGAGCGCTTAAAACAGCGTCATTTAACCGTAGAGCAACTTGGTCGGATAAAGCTCAGCTCGTATGAGATTTCTTTTACCTCCTCTGCTTACGTGGCACTAAGTTCTAAAACTGTAACAGGAGGAAAATCGGGACTTAGAAACACTTGATTTGGAGAACAACCAACCTCCTGGCGAGGGAGGTGACTGTTAATGTGCTGGAAGTAGGTGCGAGTTAACAGACTGGGCTATTACAGCATGAAAAAGCTAGATCTGGGGTGGGAAAAAGCATGTAATGCATTGTGTATACAACAACTTCCTCTTTGTATAAAGGACTCTGAGAAACGGGAAGAATCTGATTTCGGGCTGTTCTGCTGAACTGTGGAAGCCGTCAAATTATCTGCTTAATTTGGTACAGTGCAGCCCAAGAACAGCTACGGGATGTCCCAGCCCGCTTCTCCTGCTCTCTGCAGCTCACAGCAGCCGTTGGGATTTTAAGTGTGCACATGGGAGCAGGAGGGCAGTGCTGAGACACTGGGTCTTAGGTAAAGGAATACCAAGCGCTTACTGCGCTTAATTTGTTCATTCCACTTGGTATACAGTGATCCTAAGTCGATGTTAATGTATTAGTTTTAGGTATTCTCTCTGGTATGTTTTCTGTTTTCTATCGCTGTCTTTGTTTTTTGATGCATCACAAATATCCCACTTACTCATTTGTATGCAAGGTTAGATTGAAGTCAGTTGGAAAACTTCTGGTATTAAGATTCCTTCTTGGACATCAACTGCATCAAATTTGTGTTCTGAACCCTGAACGCATCCACTAGCAAACCTGTTGACAGAGTTGTCTTTTAATGTGCATTTCCTGTTACTTTTAATAACGTGTTGGGTAGGGGATGTGCTAATTTCAGGCTATCATACGCAATGATGCAGTTTTGGTTGCAAAGTGCAGTTCTGCAAGTGGAGCTGGGAATAGCCTATGGTTCTCACAAGATACCCATCTGTAAGAACACAGAGGGTAAGTCTTGCTGCTCAGACACTCCAGTTGTCTTCCTGTAGGTGAATGCCAGGCTGGCGTGTTCACGGTAGGCAGAGCAGTGCAGGCACGTGTGTGCATGCTTCTTCGTTCAGGGCTGGGAAAAGAGGTGATGACTGGCTGGCAGCTATGCTGGCAGCAGCTCTGAACTTGAGGCGTTCCTCCAGCAAAACTGCTCCTTCTGCATCTGAAGCACAGCATCTTTATTGTGTTCTGTGTCAAAAGGTCGCTGGTGGTACTGACTGGTAGTGTAGACCTAGCCAAAGAGTACTGAGATAAAGTCTTTGTGACTGTATGACTCCCGTGTAATAGTCCTGAAAACGGACCGTACCGTAGAACACTAAATGTGAAATATGCTGATAAATGAATTAAAGTTAAGGAAAGAAAGTGGTGGTGCTTGAAGCTACTCAGTGTTCAGCTGTGATTTCACCTGGAACATAAGATTGCAGTTCTGTTCTCAGTCTCCCTCTTCCTCTCCTACCCGATGGCATTTTGTGTGAGTGAACAGTGTTACGTGCAGGACCAGAATGATAACTCACAGCACTAACAGAACGTGGGTGCACGGAGAGAGGAACTGGGGTTGTGTGTCTTGAGGTGGCTGATAAAGCCATGAGCTGTGATCTTCTTTGCATGAGAAGAAACACACAAAGCTGCATAGTGTTGGTTTTTTTTTTTTTTCCTGTTTTTCATCTTCAAAGAAGTAGGATTAGATAAATTATGATTGCAGTGACGTTCAAAGTTTAGAGGGACTTTCCTTCCAGATTTTTTTTCCCTTTTTGAAGGAACAAGTTAAGATTTTGTTTCATGTCAATTGATTTGCAGATAAACTGCTGTACTTGATAGGGAACATGTAACAATCATTACTATCAGGCTGTGATAGCTGTGTTCAAACTTAAACAACAACAACAACAAAACAACAGAACTTTAACTTTCTACATAAATCATAGTCTTCTGTTAGTTACTTTATGTATGAGGATTTTGCTGGAGTGGTCTGAGCTGATGTACCCATATCATTATCTCTTTCACGTAGCCTTTTTACTTTATTTTTGAATAAATACAAAATCTTTAATATTTTCTTGCTTTTTTTTCCTCTAGGTAGTGGGAGATTTTATCCTTAAATCTGATGCATCTCCCTTAAGCTTCTCAGTGCACCAGAAAAACTACTGTATTTCTCAAACTGTAGTCTTACCAATTGAGAAACAGCCAACAGATTAATATTAAACAACATTTTCAGTTAAGTCTGATGCAAGTGTGTAGGAGCTCTTTATTTCTTCCTATTTTTCTATGTGTAGTATTTGGTAACAGTTTGTTGTTCAGAAAAGTATGAGAATGACCATTTACTGCTATTATTGGCATGCTGAAAAAGGGGGAAGATTATGAAGAACAAAGTGAAATGTGGCTTGGCGTTGTACTGGTCGCATTTAAAGTCAGGGTGTACAGGAGATACTCCAAGATGAAAAACTGTGTGCTAGTGACTAGATTCTGCATGTGTTGTACTTCTTTCCACCTTTTCTTGCTGCCTGAGAATCCAGACATCAGCCAGAGGTGAGTAACTTCAACGAACCCATTCTCCAGAGGATGTTGCAATAGTGCTGAAGGGCACCAACCCATAGAAGTATGAATATGCAGAAGCATATAGGCCTGGGATGCACTTCCCTTATTTCCTTTCTGTTAATTCCCCTACTGACAAAACTAGTACATAAAGCTTCTGAAGTCCATGTACCCACCCTGTACCGGCAGTTTTTAATGTCACCATGTCAGCAGCCAACTCTTACAACTCATACATACTCAAGTGCATGCAAGTCTGTAGCTGAAATACTGTCTGTTATGATTTAGAGAGATAGGGAATGATTTTTTTTTGAGAATGATATTAGCAAAAAACACACCTCTGTCAGTGGTTTTTAAAGACTTGAAAATTATTGTTTGCTTTGCAGGCTAGAGACAAGGAACTAGGGGATAACCACAGTCCATTAAGAACTGCAGTGCCTCCTTGTATTTGCAGTGGTGTATCATTGCTGACTAAGACACCTTTCCTGATTGACTGGGTGAAAAAGTCTTGTTAGCACATGAACACATAGCAGAAGGGAGCTGTTAGGAACCTTGGTGATTCTAGGGACAGCTACCATGGGAAACTGTGAGGGTCTAGGACTTCTTGGTCTTCTTCCAAATGGGAGCTGCCTGGTTGTGGTGCCAGTAAGCTGGGTGATGGTGGCTGAAGAGATGTACTTCATCTGCAGCCTTCATGTCTGGCCTTTTCGCAAGACAAGCGTTTGCAGGAAGCAAAGCTGCTTAATACATCTTTTACTTGTTGTAGCAGAACTTACTAGAGTTCAAAGCAACCTTGACAGACTTTTGCTTGCCTTCGTTTCTCTCCTTTCTTTGTGCTTTAAAATCTTCACTCTTACAATTCATTCTCCAGTCCTTTGTAATGGACTTACCACTGATGTTGTTTCCAACAACCAAAGATGAGATGTCCCCTTCTTTTCTGTTAAGGGGGAAAAACTAGCAGGGATTTGTTTTTTATTTGATCATCATATTTGGCTATTTAGGTTACTATATGAAGTAATTCCTGAACCTCCATGTAGCATTTTGATTAGAAGGTTTCAACTCTTGAGCTCTGCCTGTATCTATTAATGCCATACTGTCTCTCTAAATTCAGATGAAAGTAGTCTTAAAGTTGCATCTATAAATACTGTCATTGTTTGGATTTACACCAGGTTGGAAAAAGGAGCTAAAAAATATCTCTCTTAAGGGATGGGGAATAAAACTTGTGTCTGGGTGAGGTGGGTAGCATTGGACAGGGTTCTCTGAAGCTTTGTCCAAACGTGAATGACAGGTGGATGAGTTACCAACCTGGTGATTTTTCTGTAGCTGACCTGCCACATGCTCAAGATTTTACAACAAAAATTCACCAAATGAGTAGGCAGAGGATCTAAGTAGCCATGGTTATCAGTGTGTCAATCTTCAGACGTTCTCTTTTGTTGCTTTGTATTTCCTGGTCTGCTTTGTTTACTGAAGCAATTAGTGCTGCCCGTCTCCGAGGAAGAAAGGTGGATGTACCGATGTGGCAGTAACCTGTTGATGATGTCTGTAGACTTCAGTACTGTTAAGCGTGAACCTCGGTGCTAAGTGTGTGTGCATCCTTAAAATTATAGTTCTGCTTTGATGCTAGTTTCTCTAAGGTGTTTCTGTTACGCAGGGGAAGTGAAATATTCTTCACTTCAATATTCGAGCAGCTACAGCTGCTCGGCTTACTGCCTGCTCTCAAGGCCAATAACCTGGTGTGGCCGGGAGAGTGCTGAGGTCTACATGTATCTTGCTCGGTCCCTCTAGTGCCTGTGGCTGTGTTAGTCAATAAACACTCCTGCTCTATACAAGGAAAACTCAAGGCAAAATTAAAGGAAATTGGCAAACTCCCTAGAGTGGTGAGCAAACTGAGAAGTAAGAGTTGCATCACTGCACAACTCTTAATTCACATCAGGGGAATAAAATTGAGCTCCTGAATCAATACAGATTATTGTTAAACTCAAATACTGCTCTTTTTCTCAAGGGCTCTCTCTCCGAGAGTCTCTGAGACTCTGTAACCTGTGGGTTAGCTGACTAACCGGTGTTTTTCACGTAGGCCAAAATAAAATCACAAGGTGAAGTTTCACACGTCTGCAAAGACCTCAGTGTAGGACTAACTAGTGCTGCTCCACAGGCTTTTAGAAGAGACTGATTTAGAAGGACACAAGTAGTTGCTAAGGCTCAGAAAAGCTGCAAGTTCCGGAAACTTTGAACTTCCCCTTCCTAAGAGAAGTAACTGTTCCTCCAAACCCTGTTTCCAAGGCAGTGTGTCTGTTTCCCAAGTTCATAAACACAGATGTGTGCATGTACGTACTAGGAGATGCACGGGAAGAATCTAATGGCAGCTTTGATATTGAAATTGTCTCAATGTCTTGAGAGTCCCTGCTGGATCAAGTAAGTACCGTTATGTGAGACTTGCTTATGACCTGAAAGGGTTTGACTCCTAATCGTACAGCTGGGTCTCCATGCTGTGCTGCTTATCATCTGAGCCTCCCAGTCCTGTATGTGTGCTTCCTGGATGTGTGCTAGTGATACTGAATGTGGCTGAGGGGGGGATTTCTGGGTTGCGTTCATGGAGCAGATTCATCAGCTGCAAGCGTAGTCTTGTGTCAGGAAGTCAGATATGATGTGTATCAAAGCACAGTTGGTCAGTTAATCTACACTTAGAGCTTCCAGTAGCTATTCTGGACAAAACTTACATAGACTGAGCTGTTGTACTGAATGTCTGACGCAAGCCCATCCTGGTTTGTGGTTTTAGAGACTAGAGACCTTTTTGTGGTGTCTCATCTTGTGCAAGTTTGAGATACTGGGGAGGAGGAATTTCATCCAAATTGAGCTCTCTGGGAGCTGTTGCAATGCATTAACCCTGCTTACAGCGCACAAGCTTTAAGGCGTTCAGCCTGAATGAAGTGGGAGGCTTGTGAAGTGATCTGGTTGGTGTTAGACTAGTTCAGGTACTCACATACTTCCAACTGCTATGTTAATAATCTTGCACCAGGGGGCAGAGTAGAATCTGCTCTGGGAAGCATCATTGCTGTGACTGTCAAATAACCCGGCTCGGATTCCTTCATCGTTATGGCAGCAGCTGCTGTAGTGCCCGTGCATCACATGCCAGCCCTTGTGCAGCTTCGGGCACCGCTCCGAGCCGAGCGCGCTGGGGAGTGCCACAGCTCCCCTGGAGCGTCCCTCCCAGGCGGAAGAATGCTGGGGCGGGGAGGAGGAGAGGTCTGCGAGCGTGACCTGTACACCAGCACTGCCAGCGCGCGCTTGTTACTCACAGCTAACACAGTCATGGAGCTGTCGGTAGCACAAAAAGCCCAGGGCTCTTAGCACAAGATACTGCTGTGGCACGGCTAAGCAAGCTTTGTTGTTTGCAAACATAACAGAGGAGATGCTGCTTGGAGGTAGCAAGGTTTCCTTGCAATGTGTCGAGGCGTGGTAACATAAGACCAAGAGAGCTGCTCGAAATACTATCTCTTCCTAGCTTTATGAATCTTTAAGTACCTTGGCCAATTCATTTATTGCTGTTATTACCGGAATACCCAGGACAATCGTTCTTGTTGGAACGGTTTAGATCTCTCAGAGAAAGTTCACTTCACCCCCCTTTCCCTCCCCCAGTTTCCTTATTAGAGAACAAGCTGAGTTGTGGTGGGTTTTATTTATTTATTTTGGAATATCTCAAGTTTTGTTTCAGTTTGTTGTTGTACCTCAATACTATGTGTTCCAGTACCTTGGCTAAAAAAGCTTCCTCCGATCTTTCATCACTCTGATAACCTGCCAGAATATTCTTCAAAGAACAGTTATCCTGTACAGTTCTGTAATATCTCGGCTAATCCAAACCAATTAACATTTGGCATTAGAATATTCTCTATGTGAAGAATTTCACATTTTATTTTTTTTTCCTTCTTTCTTCAGATTGACCCAAAAGATTACACTTTTTCTGGACTTAAAGATGAAACTGTGGGTCGACTGCCTGGAAAAGTAGCAGGGCAACAGTTCATCATTCAGGACTGCGAGAACTGTAGCATCTACATATTTGACCATTCTGCTACAATCACTGTTGATGACTGTGTAAACTGCCAAATCTTTTTAGGACCAATAAAAGGCAGCGTGTTTTTCCGTGACTGCAAAGATTGCAAATGCATAGTAGCCTGCCAACAGTTTCGCACTCGGGACTGCAGAAAGTTGGAGGTGTTCTTGTGTTGTGCTACCCAGCCCATTATCGAGTCCTCCACAGGTATGAAATTTGGTTGCTTCCAGTACTATTACCCTGAGCTTGCTTTGCAATTTAAAGATGCTGGACTGAGTATCTTCAATAACACATGGAGCAACATCCATGACTTTACCCCTGTGTCAGGAGAAAATAACTGGGGCCTTTTGCCCGAGAATGCTGTGGTTCAGGATTATGTTCCTCTGCCCAGCTCTGAAGAGCTGAAAGCTGTCAGAATTTCTACGGATGCTATGAGGAGCATAATACCAATAACTCGAGGGCGGAGACAGAAAAGCAGCGAGGAATCATGCTTGGCCGTGTTTTTTGCTGGTGACTATACGACTGCAAATGCCAGAAAGTTAATTGATGAGGTAAGTGACCTTCTTCTGTGTTCAACTTTATGAATTTCTAATTGAACTTTCCTCTGGATAGCCGTGGTGCTTACTGAAGGGAGAATGGTGAGATTCTGCATGTCTACTAACCATAGTAATCAACTGCACTTCTTAAAACCTTATAGCGAGATAAGAGAATGGAGCTCATCTGATTGAACAGTTATTTTACATGCTGTGGTTGGCATATCTGTCCCTTAATAGTCCCAACGTATTTTTTCAGCACAGCACACCAAACCTACGCTCTGAGGAAAATGTGTAGTTCATTCGATGAACTTGGCCAAATGTAAACGATTGGCAATGCTTGTGAAAGGCAGATAGCTTTGATAGCTGTGACTTCTGGGGCAATAAGCTAAAAAGTTAATTGGCTATCTGTCCTGAAAGCTTTGGCAGTGCTAACAGAGCTAAAAATAACATGTTAAATTTTAACCCCCTCTCTATTCCTTCCCCAACTCAGCGTTGGATTGTTTTTGTTTGTTTGTTTGTTTTTTCTGGAAAAGGCAGAGAGTGTTTGTCACAGCTGGTCAGCTGTCTTTGATTACTTAAATAGCTGGTGCTGTCTCTTTTCCTGTCAGGCAGGAGCTCCTAAGCTTGGCTGAGTTTGGGCTTCGCTGGGCTAAAATCTGGGAGTGGCTGGCTGCTTTTAGCGCTCTGGAGTGCCAGGGATGACAGAGCAGAGCCAGTAACTGAGCTACAGCTTGAAAGAGATATCTGCAAAAGCTGCAGATCCCGGTGGTGGGTGAGCAACAAAACAACTGATGGAGCTCCTTGTTTTTTTTTTTTTGTTTGTTTGTTTTTTGTTTGTTTGTTTGTTTGTTTTTTTAACTACAAGGGAGGAGAAAAAAAAAGCTCTAAGGTGTTTCCATGCCTCCCCCAGTTGGATTTTGATGGAACTGAGCTACCAAAAGATACTTGAGTGAAGGGAGATATTTTGGGGTATTTTTTCTGAAGAAGGAGTACCTGCAGTAAAGAGGATATTAGAGGTGTTCTCCTGTGTTTGTCCCCTTTGAAAGTAATAGTTGTGGAGATTCTAAAAGACTAGTTTAGACAAATGCTATGGCTATCTTACTGCCCTGTAGACTAATGAATGATTTGGAAGTACAAACATAGTTGTTTGTTCTTCACGTGCCTTTAGTTTCATACTAAATCTGAAGTAAAATGCTGTGTGTGTTTGAAAGTTTGTAACTTTTTTTTTTTTTTTTTTTTTTTTCCAAAATGGAAAACGGCAGCAGTGGGTAGATGAGTGTTTGAGCTAATGCTTGTCTGAACTATTGCAGACTAATGAGAACTAACTGCTTGACTCCAGATGCTTGAATGCTTTTAACTCCTATTAGTTTCAGCTTGTCAGGGATTGTGGGGAAAAAAAAATACACAACCCGAGCCATAACATAAAGCACAAATTCACATTTACCACTCTAGGTGCACTAAGGCAGAGGACTAAATCTGGATGAATGGAATGAAAATAAACAGAATTGTAGAAAATCCTCTTTGAAAGGAGGAAAAAGGGTCCCTTTGCTCTGTGGCTTAAAGCATATGGGTCTGTTCCAGTGTAGTTTGGATACTCAAGCTGGACTGTGTGCCTTAGAAACATTTTTAACCTGAATTCTTTATCTGTTAATAGATGACTGGCAAAGGCTTTCAGCTGGTACAGACCAAAGAAGTCCCAATGAAAGCAGAGGATGCTCAGAGAGTTTTCCGTCAGTGTGCATCAGAATTCATTCCACTGCTTGAAAAAGGTGAGATTATGCATTGCTTTGTTTCTCTTCTTGATACAGAAGGCTAGCTGGCCGTGGAGCATTCTGGAGACGAAGGAAGGACAAATCTGCGGTGTAAAGCCAGCTGAGGTGAACTTTGGAAGCCTCAGACAGGCCCTGATCCAGTCAAAACTGAAGGCATCAGAAATGAACAAATCCACGTGTACTTCATGGCTCTGCCCCCCCTCTAGTGGCCCAACTGCATAGCTCAGGAGCTGGGGCGCCAGCAGATCTGTTTGGGGTGGGCAACAAAAGCTTGTGCTTCTATAATCAAAATATTTTGGCTTATTGCAGTAGAGGTGAGCAACTTAGATGTTCAGTGTTTCTGTACACACATTGAAGCAAATCAGTGTGGATGTCTATAAAGCAGGCAAGTGTTAAATTCCTGTTTATAAACGGTGTACTGTCAGAGTACTTCAAAAGCTTTTTTGTTGATTTGTCTGTAATTGCTTTTTGTCTGTTCCCGTAGAAGTGCTGACATCCTGCCATCTGTTATATGCTGAAGCTCAGTACACGCTCCCAAACATAGCAGCAACATGCATTTTTTTCAGAATAATATGAGGTCCATAGTGCTCGTTGCAAGAATAGGACAAAAGTTACACTTTCTAGATGACAGACTCGTTTAAGGGCTAGTTTGCACCCATGTGGGAAGAAATAACATGCTCAAAATGAAAGAAGAGAAAGGGGATCTGGAAATAGGGGGGTGAGAATAAGTCTGAAAGTCAGGCCGTTTGCTATCTTGGTACTGAGGTAAAAATGCCTGAATGACTCAGTCCTACTCCAGATGTCTGTGCAATGCCTCACTATTTGAGCAGTATAGTCTGACTCACTTCCATGATGCCCTCCACTCTTTAGCATTTCTGTGCCATTGCTGCCTTTCAAGAAATAAAACTGGAAACCTGCTAGAGCCTCTGCAAAATGAGCATGGAACTGCAGATATTTTCTTTTCAGATAACGCTGTGCTTTGAAATTATGCTTGTTTTTATTTTTTGTCCTGTGTTATGGCTGCTCAAACAACAACAACAAAAAATCAAATGGTTATTGCAAGTTTCACAATTTGTGAAGGGATGAGAAATCTAATGTTTTAGTGCTTAAAAGTGGCATTGATTTTAGATAAACCTATCTTCTAGGTCCAGTAGTTGCTTTGGAGTTCAATGGAGATGGTGCTGTGGAAGCATGTCAAAGCACTGTAAATGATGTTTTTAATGGAACCAAGGTAAGCTGGTGTGTTGATTTATTAGCAGAAAATGTTACAGGACATCTAAGATACTTTGTGGTCGAGCTGTAGTTTTGACGTACTGAATGTTCTTTTTATGTTTCTGCACAGTAAAATCCAAGTATCCCAGTTGTGGGGTTTTTGTTTCTTTGTTTTACACAGAACTCAAGTTTGCCTCTAGGAGAGGAGAAAAATTGCCCCTAGGAAAGAGCACTAAATCTCCATGCCTACTAAAGAATAGAGTATTTCCACCTAAAACTGTTATTCCACATAGTAGTAAAAACAAATTTTATAAATGTAGCAGGGTAAAGCTCTCCTCCAGGTCTTACACTGAAGTCTGCTTTGTCATGTCCTACTTTATTAAACCCTGACAAAGATACGATGGTATTTCAGCTTCTCTCAAGATTTACTTTTGCTGTGAAGGATATTGCAGAATGCCTTCCTTCAAATATACTTTGCTTTTTTCTTCTGTCAACTTGTTTTACTGTAGTTTCTTTATACCATACTTGCTTTTTGGTTGCCGTCCCCATTTCTTTCAATGGCAGTGGATTTGAAAAAGTGTCTGGTAAGAATTAGAGCACTGCAAGGAAGCAGCATTACTAATAGTAGGAAAGGGACAAACCCTTTGCTTTCAAGCTGCTCAGCGAAGACTGGAATGTCTTTGGGACATACAGTGTCCATACAGCTCCTCGCTATCTTTCAGTTCCTCTTAAAAGAATTGCTCAGGAAACTAGACTGCACAGATTCTGGAAAACAGTCTTTTAATAAGTCGTTGTCACCTGAAATGCAGCTAATGCTTTTGTTTTGGGTTTACTATTGCATCAGCAAAACCCTGATGTGTTGCAGGCCTTAAATTAGATCTCTGAGTCTGGAGAGTACAAGAACTACAGTCTGGACAGTGCTATTACTGATTGTTCCTTGCTCCCCACAAGTCTCTGCAATTTTTACCATAAAATTCACCTTTTTGACTGGGAGCTTACAGTGGCTTTTTTTTTTTTTTTGGTATAGTTAACATATTCTTTTCATACAGAACAAGGCTGATAGTGGGTGGGTAATTAACTTATTCTTCTAGATCTCAGTTTCTCTATTCAGAGGCTGAAGTGATATTAATTATTAGAACATATAAGAATTTATACTTTCCTCACTAAAATGACTGGCATCTGTTGTCATAATGCAGTGAATGCCCGGATCTGACATGCATCCAGGAAACTCAGGCTATGCACTTCCTGCTGTGAAGTAATCATTTTTCTTGAAGGTTACAAATGTGGAATTACTTCTTGCTCTTGGATTCAAAATTTCTCTTTACAGCCTGGCCCCACAGTAAAGTCTACCTTACTTCCCAAACACTTGTTACACTAAGTAACATTAAGTGAATTAAGAATCAGGACTTTGGGCTTCCTGGGAACTATTTGTCTTTTATTTAGATAAAAACTTAACCCCAAAACATCCAATCAGAGCTGCATTTTTTTAATGGATCTCTAGATACTTAAATATCATGACTACATGTTTTTAGGAATCATAGAATCGTAGAATGGCTTCGGTTGGAAGAAGGGACCTCAATTATCTAACTCCAACGCCCCTGCTGTAGGCAGGGATGCCACCCACGAGATCAGGTTACCCAGGGCCCCATCCAACCTGGTCTTGAACACCTCCAAGGATGGGGCATCCACAGCTTCTCTGGGCAACCTGTGCCAGGGCCTCACCACCTGAAGAATTTCCTTCTAACATCTAATCTAAATCTCCCCTTTTTTAGTGTAAAACCATTCCCCCTTGTCCTGTCAATATCTGATTGAGCAAAGAGTGTCTCCGTCTTTTTTCTAAGACCCTTCAGGTATTGGAAGTTTGCAATGAGGTCACCCCGGAGCCTTCTCTTCCGTAGGCTGAGCAGCCCCAGCTCTCTCAACCTGTATTTATAGGAAATGTATTTCTTTCTTAGGACATAATTTAGAAGCAATTTAGGGAGTAACAAACTTCAGACTTAATACTACCAGAAGGTTCAGGAAAGCTCTATAAAATGCTTTCACCTCATTGCCTTTATCATTGGGGCAGTTTGAGAGTTGGTAGAGCGCTCAGAAAGAAGTGTAGGTACCCTTCATCACAAAGCAATGACAAAAACTCTTAGGAAGATATTTATCTTGTAAGACTTAGTGGGAAGCTAGTCTGATTTTTAAGCAGGTAGTTACATTTGCATTTGAAAGCCACGGTTAAAAATTACTGACTTCATCCATTAATAAACTTAATTTTACAAGACATTTGTTACGGCCGTGGTACAAATTGCTGTTGCACCAGCAAACTGCCAAATAACTAACAGATATTGTCATATCCCTTCAAACAGGAGTCTACTGTACCTCCGAGCAGTAGTTTAGGAAGCTGCTTGCTTTGTGATGAAATAGGGATTTTTTAGTTATTGTTTTGAAACCTGAAATTTGCTGGACAAAAGGATATCCATCTTAGAACATGTTAAAAGTAAACCAATTTAAGGAACTGTCATAGTCTATGTTGGTAGGGTACTCTGAGCTGAAGCAGAAAAACAGGACTATACAAGCATGATTATCTGGAATAATTCTACGTTTCTGTAACTATCTCTTTCTACAGTTCCACTGCACTTCAGAATAACTCTTTACAAAATGAAAATCTATTTGTTTAAAAAAAAAATAGTAACCTGAAGAAGGAGCAGCAGCTGTAAGTTTTTTGGGAATATAATGCAAGGGAGTTTTTCTTACAAACTTTGGTTCTGTGGAATGGAAGTTTAATGGTAGCCTGAGGTTTTGTCATCCCTGTCGTGTCCGCCCTCTCCCTACTCCCAGCCCTGCAGACAGTTTACCAAGCAAAATACATCTAACCATATACTAGCTGAAGCTGTGGCCCCTGAATAATTTTATCTAAACTTTTGATTCCTGTCAGTGTAAGGCTACTGTCACACGAGCTGCAGTAACTGCTAGGAACAGGTCACAGTAACAAAGGGTGCGTCAGGGCTCAGAGGATTCAAAGGCTGTTTGAACACATAGTGGAAACCAAGCGATTTGTGCCTCTCGTGAAAAGCAAAAATAAAAAATCGTGACTGGCTGTGAACGATCAAAAACTACCTGAACTTGCTAGTGGTGATGCATAACTCTTCCCTTGTTTAATAAAATAGGTTTTTGTATCGGAGAGCAAGGCATCAGCATCTCAAGACGTAGACAATTTCTACAACTTTGCTGAAATGCAGATGGGAATGTGAAGTGGAACGCACAGATGCTCACGTATGGTTTGCCTCAACACTTGGATGTCACTTGGTGTGAACACTGCAGTAGTATCAGAGAACTTTTGTCATTTGATTTTGTATTTCTCATATATTCCTTTTCTAAAGCTCTTGGAAGTTTTAATACCACATTACCAGAACTGGAGTAAACTTCATACCTCTTTGTGTGCATTATGTTTGAAGCCAGCTCCAGAAACCATGAACTTTTGTACTAACTTGTTTTTATAGTGATTTCTAAACTCTTATTGACGTTTGAATGTTTCTTGTCAACATTGAATAGGAAGACATTTGACAAGTGCAATGCTGATACACATTTAATGCATTAATAATTGTGAACTTTAACTCAGACACAGTTTAGAAAGTGTATTTCTGTGACACTCATTGTTCAAAACTTTCCCACGTGCAAATTTGCCTTCACTGGGGGGCAGAGAGGAAGCTGTAGTTGATGACTTTCTTCTGAAAGCTTAGTCTGGAATGATTCTTCCTTTATATCATGCTTTCAGAAGCAGTGCTTGACTTAAAATGTTTATCTGCTTTATTCTGCTTTGGCGTCTTTTTTTTTTTATTATTATTTTTATTTAATAAAGTTGCTTGCAGGAACATTTAAACTGAGAGTTGTCACATCAGCAAGCTGGTGAGTGAGCACTTGCTAGACTCTTCTGCTCTGAGGTGAGTTCTGAGTGTGAGCGCCCATCTGAAGATGCAGAGGTCTAAGGTCCATTCAGGGTCTTTGGAGATTCCACTGCTTCTGGTAGTCCCACGTCACCTGTGGGATGTACCTGAGGTTCTCCTGGGCTCTGGAGCAATGACTTTCTGGCACCATTGTTGTTTGCTCTAAGGGATGTACAGCAACCTGGAGCCAGAGAAGGGCTCTGAAGGCATTAAGAGTATTTTCTTTGCTAAGCCTCAAGAGCAGGGTTTTACAAAAAAGTTCAGTAGCAGTACTGAAAAATTGGCTGTGAAGTACTACACTGTGCTGTACTTCAGATTAATTCTAAAAACAGACTGAAGAAGTGCTACTAACATACAAGATGTGTTTGAATAGCAATCGATAAAGATGCTTCTTTATAGTGCATATTAGAGTGCATATCTATACTGATATTAAATACATGATTAATTCCTTTGGGCATATTTGATCCTCACCGAGTTTCCTACAGGAACTTAAAGCTTACGTCCAGGTTTACAAGCCCTCTGTAATTCTTGAACAGGCTGTGCATACAAATGCACAAAACCAAATTTATTAATTAAAATTGTGGTTTGCCAATATGTGTAGCCTTTACAACCCATTGAGCACGTGCTGGCTGTGCTGAGGTGCTAAAGCAGTAATGTCCTCATTATGGTCATCTGTCCAAAAATCAGAGCTTGAGACTCATTTTCAGTTCAGATGCACAATGCATCCATTTCACAGCTCTAGAGTTCCCAAAGTGGGTGGCTGAGAACACACCTCTTGCTAACCTTTTTTTAGAATTAGCACATGAAAGAACCTGTTCTCCTGAAGTGCATAGTTCTGTCATGCCCAGGAGATGTTCCGGGCTGTCATTTTGTCACTGCTAGGCAAATGCATACTCTTAGTTTAAACTACATATCAAGAATCTGTCCTTAGGACCTCTTACTAACATTATGCATAGATTAAATAAGGAAGAATATCTCCTGAAGTCACTAAACCATTCGCATACTGAAGGTCAGAAAAACGTCACTTTAGTGAAATGTTTGTATTTGACAGAGTGAAATAAAATTAAACTGCCACCTAAATCTGACTGGTGGAAGAAATTGCTGCTTATTTGCACTTAGCCAGCTAGATATTTTTTTTTTTTTTTTTTTTTTTTTTTTTATATAATGTGTGAGGAGAGGCTGTAAAGTCAGCTGCAAATCTTTGGATCCGTCCACAAAGCACTAGCACGGTTTGTCAGTGAATACTGCTGGAATTACTTTGGATATGTACTGTAAATACATTTTTCTGATATGGACAGAGTTGCGTAATGTACTTCAAAGCTGTCATTGTGTCATTTCTTTTAGCAGTACGTGTACTGGACCATCTCGATCTCTAACCTTTTACATACCATATTTTTAAACTTATATGCTGACACATAATTATGTATATGTTACAGTTTATTTTTTGTATTTTCAAACTGATCTGGAAGCAAAGTGCTAAATTGATTTTTGTGACTACTTTTGATGAAGGACAAGATGATTAATTGAAAATTAATCAAGGCTTGAAATAGTGAAAATCTTCTTTTACATGCTGGGGAAGAGCAGGGTATTGCTTTTTTTGTGTTGCTAGTATGCTAAGCAACATAAAGGGTTTTTAATTTTTAAAAACCTAAATAATGAAGGAGTTTCTCAATCCAGTTATTTATCTTTTTGACTTCAATTTCTTTTTAACAGTTGTTAAGAACACTTCTAGCCTAAATAAGAGTTCATCAGGTATTGTATGCATTACTGAATGGTACATGCTTCATGTAGTCTTTATGTTTCATGTCTATCTTTTTGTGTAATTTGCATTGCACCATGAATGTAATTCATAATAAACATTGCAAATCTAAACTCTGGGTTCTAGAAGACTTTCTTGAATTGCAAGCCATTGCAAAATATAATTAAATATTAAAACAATTCCATGTTTAAACAGGGACTTTGTCAGATACTCACAGCTACTTGAAAATAAGCATCAAACTCTGTAGTCATCCATCCACCAAAAAAGATGCATTTTTGACAGCAGTGCAGTCATCCATCCTCCAACCCAGTAAATTTTTGACAGCAGGGATTCTTCCCCAGAGTCACTGAAGATCTGATTAACTTTACAGTGCAGTTTTCCAAGTAGAATATGCAGGAAAATATTCTTATATCAAGTTGTAGAGTTACAAGTACAGAGATTCAAGGATGGAGGCTGTTAAAGCACTTTTTCCTGCTCTGTGTGCACGTTTGTTTTGGTTTTGCTTGTTTGTTTGTTTGTTTGTTTGTTTTTTTAACATGTAGGAGTTTTGTCCTTTTTAACTGTGCTTACCTCTTTGGGTCCTGGATGGATGCTAGCAATGTATGCACATGAAAACCAGTGGTGTTTATAATAGTAGCATTGCTTGTTTAGAAACTAATTCCTTTATGTGTTCTACTTAAAATCTAAGGACTTCTGAAAGCAGGTAAATGTTTAATAAATTCCCAGTCTGAGCTTTAAACTGGTCAGAAATGAGAATTTTCCTGCTAGAGGTAGTCTAGGGTAACTTTCACAAAGCATAAATGTTCGCTAAGAACATGAAGTACTGTATCAATATAATCTGTTAAAGTGATTGGGTTCAACTGGGAAGCTTAAAAGAATAAAAGCTTCTGATTTGCACTCGGCTGTTGTACAATTTTACAGTTCAAATAAAATCTTACACCCCAATTAGATTTGAATTGCTTGCTAATCTTTTTTTTTTTTTAATGTAGTATCTAAGTAATAGTAAAACTTAAATATTTTCATAATTTTTACCAGTCGCATCCTCAACTACTAAGCAGCAGAAGCTTTGTATCTGTGCCCAGTTGCTAGGAAGTCACCCACTTTCCTTTGTCCTATCTAGATAAGTCATGCATAAAATGCATGTATTTAAGAGTAATCCACATACCAGGCTGCACTTACATAACTGGGACAAATTTTTTCCATTCCAAAAAGGAGCTTGAAACTGTGTTACAAAATATGTGCCTCAGTCATCCTGACTAATAGGGGCAAAAATGAGTTTTACTGACTTAGGCTTGAGAGAGAACTGTAGCTGAGTATCTCCTTGTCTTAAATGCTGGCTTTTAAGCATTCAGGCTTTATTCATGCAGCATTCAACTTTCTGTGCATATTCAAATTAGCGTTGCTGATAATATCTTGTAGAAGTTGTCCATTTCTTAGGCTTTTTTCCTGAAGATTTAATAAAAGCTGGAGCAAAATGAATCTTTTAAGATCTAGAAGCAACCCAAGTGCCTGCCTGAGTAGTTCCTAAACTCTTAATTCACGTTTAGCTCCTTGCTGGCTCTTTTGTATTTTATGCCGTTTCCCCCAGTTGATAAGTGCTTCTGAATCCATAATGGTGAGTGACATAAGTCTTTGGGGGTCTGCAGGAATAGCTCCTCCAAGGCACGTTTAAACCTGGTCTCAAACATCTAACTTCCAGTCTAACTGTACTAAAAGCCATGAATAAGTGCTGATCCTAAGCGTTGCCTCCAGTAAGCGTGTATTTGAGAAGGACGGTGCACGTGGGCAGCAGCACCATTCCCCTGAGTGCTCTAATACTGCGTTTTTGCTCCCGTGTACATTGAAAAGCAGCTCTGTGGTGGTCCACGCAGTTCCCTGGGTGTCTCAGAACTTGCAATAGGAGCTGTAGCAGTTTGCCAGGGGTAAGTTTTGATATGAAAATCTTGAGGAGTATCAAACCTGGTAAAAGCAGTGTGTATAGGTGGCTTCACTGAATGGCTGGGGGTCACGGTGTCCATTTAGATAGCAGAATGCTTTTACTACCTTTGCTGGGGTGCACGGTTGCTGTAAGACTGTTGCTGGCCGTGTTTGTGGTCATGCAGTCTTCCTGATGCATATGTAATCATTGCTGGTTCTGAGTAAGAGAGGGGGGAAAAAAAGAGGGGAAGTGAGACACTTTTTTAAAAGCTCTAAAGTTTTCTGAGCGCACACCAAAAAAAAAGCAACTGCTCACTCCTTTATTTTTGTATGCATCCAGTGCTGATCTCTGGCTATGCACAATTTCACGGCTGGAGCATCTGAGGTCCTTCCCAGAAGGTATTGCTCAATGTGACCAGCATCTGTCAAGCACAAGTCATCCTTTTTCCAATTGCACAAGGCTCTACAACTGCCAGTGCTGTGAAGGGTCTGTCTAATGAGATCTTCCAAGTACACGTGGATTTCCCTCAAACCATTCTGATAAAAACCACTGTAGGATGTTTATCCTTAAAGCATCAGGCAAAGTTGGTGGGTGAAGAAACTTAAGGTTAAGCTAAAGGGCTTCTTGAGCACTGTTTAAACAAGAGTTTGCTGCTGCCAAACTGCAAAGGCTAAAAGCAAGGGGCTCTTACAGATTCTACCAGAACGTTGAGCCTAAGCTTAAGGCTAACCGCCTCTGCGCTACTGGGAGCTCCGAGGATGACAGCGGTACGCATCGCTCTGCTCTTCCAACGTTCTCGTAAGTATTGGGGTGATAAAGTCATGTGAGAGTCTGTGCTTTCATTTTTAGCTAGTTTTGTTCCCGTGATGGTGAAGAAAACTCAAAAAGCTAGTTTTCTGGTTGGTGTTTTTTTTTTTTTTTTTTAAGCCATTAAACGTGCGGCTCAAAAATAAAATTGAAACAACCTTTTGCTTTTGGGGGGAAGGGTGGACAGAGCTGGCTGGCTTGTGATTTCTGAGCACTACGGGGAGTGGCAGCCTTACTTCCTCCTCTGTCCATGGATGCTGACCGCTGTGGGCAGATTGTCCAGGCGCTAGCATGTATGGCAACGTCGAGGCTTTCCAGCTCTTCTGGGTAAGAGATGCTGTGCTTTTCCTCACTAATGCAGCCATACATTACATTCTTTGATTCATTTTTGGCAGGTAGGTACTGGCATGCATTTAAGGTACAGACCCGTACTACTGATGCATTTTGAAAGCTGCCGGCAGTCCCCTCCATTCTGTGCTACTGTCTCAGAAGGAGAAAGAGCAATACTTCTCCTCCCTGCGCGCAAGACTTTGAACTTGTCAGATCCTGAGAAGTGAGGCTGGCGCGCACATTTTGCTCTGAAGAGCGTAGATGCTTCACGGTTGTGGTAGTACTTTTTAAAGTCTTTTTGTCATACCTTTTTATGTGGGGAGACCTTTCCCCCCCGTTTCTGAAGTCCCTGCTTAAAAAACCACTTCAGGTACTTCTTTCAAAAGGGCCCTGCAAATTAAATGGCAGGGCTGTGCTATGACCCGAGGGCATCTTTTGATAGCTGCCCCAACAGGTGCTAAAGGCTTGGCCGCAGTGTTAGAGGCAAAGATGGATCTTTTGAAGCTCCGAGTGTTCTTTGCTCCTTTTTCTGATAGTGCCTATCAGAAAGAAACACCTTTAGTCACAGGAGGATTTTGAGACAGCTAATGATCCTTAGATGAGACGCTGCTTTGCATTTTTTTTTTTTTTTTTCTTCATGCAGAAGAATGAAAGTTAATCCACAGCGATAATTAGCTCTCTTGTTTGCAGGTGGGTGTTTGTGCTTTACTGCAACACTTCAGTAATTTTGCTCATTGTGAAAAGAAAATAAGGGAGGTGAGCTTTTTTTCTGGCTCTTGCCAGTAGCTGTCAGTGCTCGCTCTCATTTCAAGGACATGCTATCAAGGCTTCATCAGCGGTATCTGATCTACCGATGAATCAGGTTTTATGCAGCATCTGCAGGCTTCAAAGCAAGGAGGAATGGCAGGCTCTGGTGTCGGTGTCTTCCCTTCCTTCCCGGGGACTGCTGTCCGGGGAGGCTTCCACGTGCGGGCTGGGGATGCTGCACAGACCTGGAGGTAAGGGGTATGGGTTAAATAACCTCGCTTCCCCCCCACCCCACAACTCCTTCATGATGCTGTGACCCGTTTGCTTCTCACTGCTCTGGCATCGGATCAGAGAAGCCAGATTTTTGCAAGAAAAACAAAAAAAACCACAACATTTTCTGTTGAATTTTACTGAAATACTTGTAGGCATTTCAATTATAGGTGCTGCTTTTGTGGCTCCAGTCCACGTTAAACTCCGAGTGCCCCAATTTCTCCGATGTCACACATCACTTCAGTCTAACTTCCTCAACACACGGAGATGCTGTGGGCAGCCTTCGTGCAGCCGCATAATGACTCGCTTCAACCCGGGTATGGCGAATGCGTGCGCTTCGTTTCACCCTGACCACAGCTCGCGTATCCCTGCCTGCCAGAGCGTTCCTCCCGCGGGGGGGCTTTGTGTGGGTGCTGTGTTTTATCGGCGCCTTAACACCCGGCTTTGGAGGCCGGGGCTGGGATGCCGCCTCCTCCTGCCGTGTGCCATTTGGCGGCCGCCCCCCGCCCGTGCGTGCCGGGGCGCAGAGGAAGGGGAAGAGGCGTGGCGCGGCGCGGGGCCCACAATAGGGCCCTTGTGCGGCCGGGGGAGGAGCGGCGGGGCCGGGCAGGGCCGGGCAGGGCGGGCAGGGAGCCGCCGCCGGCCGCCGCCACAGGGCCCGGCGGGCGGGGGCGATGCGGCAGCACCGGCGGCACCGCGGGGAGCGGGAGCAGCGGCAGCGGCAGCGGCGGCCCTGACGGCGGGGAGGGGGAGGTGAGCGCGGCCCCGGCGGCACCGCGCCGAGCGGAGGGGCCCGGGCGCGGGGGAGGGGAGGGGAAGGGAAGGGGAGGGAGGGGAGGGAGGGGGGGGAGGTGGAGGCGCTTGGCGCCAAGGCCCAGGAGGAGGAGGAGGAGGAGGAGGAGGGGGGGGAGGAAGGAGGGGGCAGCCCGCAGGGAAAAGTTGCGTCTGGTCTGGGCGCCCTTTTGTTCGCCAAATGGAGCCGGGGCCCGATGCGGGCAGAGCCGCGCCGCCGCCGCCGAACTTGCTAGAACTCGGCCCGGCCCTGAGGGGAGGCCAGGCGCGGCCGGCGGCCCCCCAGCAGCAGCGCCCGGCACCTGCAGGGGCTGGGCAGGGGGCGCAGCCCGCCCCTGGGCTCCCCAAAACCGCAGGGGTGCAGGGCCCGGCCCCGGCAGCACGGCGAGCGGCCGCCTCTGCGCCCCAGGGACAGCCTGAGGTGGCGGCGGGTGCCTGGTGCTGGAGCCACAGCACCAGGAGACTTAAAAATAACACAGCCACGCCGCTCGGCAGCACCTGAGCGTCGCCTCTCACCTGATATAAGGCACGGCCTGATACAAGGACACACACACACGGCACGGGTGCGCAGACCCCTGGGTGTCAGCGTGCGGGGGCTGCTGCCCGAGCAGCTCTGATGCTGCGGTGTTTCCACCCCACTTCCCAAGCCAATTCGCTAATTAACAATACTACATCGAACCGAAGTTGAAAACCTAATGCTTTATTACGTGTGGCTATCGTTTCCTCATGTTGTTTTGCTTTATTTTTTTAAATAACCAAAACCTTGCCTTTCCACCTAGATGAGCGGTGTCACTGCTGCTTGCCTGGCGCACCCCGCGTCTCGGACCGAGCAGGCCAAAGCGGGCTGAGGCAAACCCCGCTGCTCAGCCACGCAAACGTGCGCCCGTCCCGCTCCCACTGCTTTTGGGGGAGCTGTGGGCAAGGGAATTCGGCGCCGTGGGAATCCCTGGCGAGGGAGAACAGCTCCTGCGTGGCGTTTCCCTTTGTGTTGTGAAGATCTCAAGTGCTTGTGACACTGGAGGCTTCGTGTAATTGGAGGCAGAAAAGCAGTGTTGACGTGCTTTACTTAAAATGGGAACTAACAAGTTAATAATAGCTCTTATCGGAGGTGTTTATGTAATGGGAGCCCGCAGATGCTGCTCGCATCCCGAGACGTTGCGCGGGGGCTCTGTCAGGTGCTGTGCAGGTGGAAGGTGGGGCAGGGCGGAGCGAGGTGGGGGAGCCAGGCAGCTGGTGGCTCTCTGCGTTTCGGCACAAGGCTGCGTGGAGCTTGGTGTTGCTCTTTGACAGGAGGCAGAGCGATGCCAGGCCCACGTGCGTTGCTCGTCGCCCTTCCACCCCGGTGTAACTGTCCAGAGCCTCCCTGCTGCCCTGGGCTGCTCGCTTACTGTCGAGTCGCCCTTCTCCAGGCAGCATCTGAGCTTGCAGTGCTTGTGGGTCCTGTTGCAGCGTGTGGGAGATGGAGGATTTGGGGACTGGCGTGCCCTGGGACCGGCTCTGGCGGGGATGGGGAGCACTGAAGTGCTCGCCTTCGCCTCTTCAGCTGCGTGTAAAACTCGGGAGCGCTTTCGTTTCCTATGCTGCACTTGCTTATTGAACTGCAGGCTGAACGTAGTGCTTGGTGTCGTTAATGCCTCCGTGTGCGTTAATTAGAGCTGCAGGGAGATGTTAAAGAACAGGTTTATGCACATGCCCGACTGGTTGCTGAACTGAGTAAGCTCGTCACACGGTCTGGAGGGGGTTGTGTGTTATTTGGCTACTCTACTGCTGTCCGGGCCTGTTTTTTTTCCTCCCTTTTTCTTCCTTTCTCTCTTAAAAACGTGGTCCAAGCGTGTGGTGAGGAGCTGCAGCACCTGATCTGCTGCGAGTCCCATCTCAGGTGGTTGTGTGTGCTTATGAGGACGGGGCCGGGGAGGGCTGCACAGCGCCAGGCCCCGAGCCACCTCACCTTTACCTGCAGCACCGTGCTGGGCGAGAGGAGCTCCTCGTGCAGGCAAAATACCTGACACGTCTTCTACAAATCTTAGACAAAACGCTTTTTTTTTTTTTTCCTTCCTAACAAAAAGAGATTGACATGGCTGTTAGGTTGACGCAGGGACACGAGCGCTTGAAAATCACAGCCCAGCTCCGAGCTTTCCTTCCTACTGCTCTGAAATTGCGACTTGTTTTGAACAGGCCAGGCAATTTTTAAGTAATGCTTGCTTTAAGGACCGCTAAGATATTGAGAAAATTAGTATTTGCAGCGCACTAAATGTGAAAGGCTTGTTGATGTGTAGCAGGATGAATTGGCAGTATTTTCTTCCTACTGCCACACAGGAAGTCTTAGGTCTTGAGCCGCTGTGTGCGAAATGTATAGGAGAAGCATGCACCCTGACAGGGGAGGAGAGAAATGTCCCTAGTGGGATTACTTGTGGTTTTTAATTCTTTTCATTGTTCTGCTTTTAACTGCTTGCATTTCTTTAATATTCTTCAAGTGTTGACGTGCAGGCGTTGGTATTGAAGCGGCTGGGGGGACTCGTCGTTTGAAGTGGGGCCGTATCCCACGCAGGTTCGGGCTCTAATGGAAAAAGCCTCGCGCAGCCAAAGCACGCCGTGTGCGTGTGAGTTGTGGAAATGCAGGGGAAAGCGGTCAGCTAGGCAACTGTGGGGCGAGGGGGCCCTTGCAGAAGGGTGCAGGATGCCTCTCCTGCCCCCATTAGCACTCGCAGAGGAAGGGGGGTGACAAATCTGCGCTCCCGTGCCTGCCCTGATGCAGACAGGCTCTTCTCGCTGCAGCTCATGGACTGGAGTGAAGCAGCGAGAGCAGGTGATCATTTGCAGTGAAAGGTAAACCTTGTTAAATGTTGTTTGATAGCAAGGAGAGATGCTCGCCTCCAGCGTGGAAAATAGTTCCCCGTGTTTGGCCGGCGATGTGACGAGGGGAGGACGGCCGGTCCTCAGCCACACCGCGCTTTGCCTCGTCCGGGGGAGTCCCCGCAGCTCCTCAGCATCAGCTTAATTCAGGAGCGGCTGTGCTCCTCTGAAAAAATCAAATTGGCTGTCATTTAAGCAGCTGAAAGGCAGATACTTAAACCTGATAATGAAGTTGCAGTCTTCCTTATGTTAACAACATAATCATTTCCAGCGTAGCATGAAATGAGCAATCTTAAGAAGTAAGTGAAGCATTTTGCCAGACAAATTTGGACTTGCACTTCTGTAGCAGAATGTGCAGAGAGCGAGGGAGGAACTGAAAGGCTGATGTTAATACAAGGTGCGTATTTATGAACAACAGTGTTGTAATGGCCATTGGCATGGAGGGGAAGGAAAATTCACTCCTGCTTAATGGTATTGATTCTTCTCTGGAAATTATTTTCGCTGAATGCTCTGTCCTTGTTGCAGAAATTAATTTTCTGTGCTTTCTTTGGTTAGTGCTGCCTCGCTGTTCTCGGGCAAAGAAATGAAAGAGGTGAAAACTTGTGGGATGAAATAATTCCAAATTTCCGATAAGAATGAAAATAAGGGAAGCTGGTTTAGGGTGTTCTTTGCAACTGGTATCTGTTCTTTATTTTATTTTATTTTTAATTATTAAGATCTCATACTATGCGTTTCCAGTAATATTTCATGTAAATTTTCAAAGCTTTTCTTTATTTGGGCATTTTTCATGATGAAGTATGAAAAACACCCAAATATGAGTATGTTGAAGTTGGTAGTAAGCGTGATATTTTTGATCAAAATATTTTTTTTTTTTATATATATACAGCTAGAGAATGCGCAGTTTACTTGCAGTGAGAGTTGAGAGGCTTTGGCAGGGGCTGTCAGGTTACATCTATGTACCGTGCTGCGGTTTTGATGTAGACCTGGCTCGCTCTAATCGCGGCTATACAGAGGTGAAATAACTGGAAAAGCTGTTGTCAAATATAAAGCCTCTGGTCTGAGCTCAGTGAAGGAGGGTGAGGTTAAAAATTAGTTTACGTACAAGTATTTAGTACTCTCTTCTGTTGCTTATAGCTGAGTGTATAGGGTTCTCCGCTAAATCTGACGTGCGGGGTTTTCATTTTTCGTCCTCTACAAATGTCAGAAAACTTCGGAGAAGGCAGGATGTAAGTTTTCAGAAAGCTCTCCCTCCTGACAAACAGCGTGGGATCAGTCGGAGCCCCTGACTCCCGTTGCTGGGATTAATCTGGCTTAAGTGCTCGTGGGTCCTTTGCCCGGTGTCTTCTGCGTGCCTGTTCTAGGTCAGAGCCTCTGCATGTAACAGAAGCCGCCGGGTGCAGCAGCAAATGGGTGCGCGTGAGCTCGGGCTGGCAGCTAATAGCTTTTGCAGGTGCCGCTTCATCCTCTTTTTAAGGTTATTGGAATCAATTTGTTTTGTGTGTTTGCTTCTGCATGCTTGACTTCAGCGTTTCAAACAGTCCACTTGAGGTATGAATGGGTTAAGGGTTGAAAAAGGGTCTGAAGTAAATTAAAAAGGGGAAAAAAGCCTCAAGCGCACACAACAACTCCAATGTGATTTATAGTTGCTCCTTATCTCTTCCAGCCATGTCTTTGATGCCTTTGTACTCGGTCTTTGGCTGGCCCCTCTTGTCTTTGCCTTGACTTCCCCAACTTTTTCCTTGTTGCTGTAGCAAACCGGCGTTTCTCGTGAGTGTCTCGCAGTCTTTTTGGGACCCTATAAATCAGCGAGGTCACGTTAAATTTGTCTCCTCTACCAAACTCCAGACAGAACGGGCTTCCAGATTATTTGCAGTCAGCCTGAAAATATTTTTGGCAAACCTCTGGGGATTTTCTTGGGTAAGATCTATGTAGGTTTGGTGGGTCTGATAGGAGACGGTGTTTTTATGTGAGGAGGTATCTGTGTGTGTTTACATACGGATTTATAAAAGGATCATCCACTGAAAAATCAAGTTGTATTTTTTAATATTCAGATGAAGTAAAACATTCACGTTATAGAACGTGCTTTTTTTTTTTTTTAGTGAACGCTTGTGTTAATTAGTATTTTGTTAATGTATTTCACACAAACTTCTGTGCTCTTATGCCTGTACATATGTGTGTTTTGCTTGGTTAAGGGAGTTGAATCTGTGTT
Source organism: Aythya ferina (assembly GCF_964211825.1). NCBI lineage: Eukaryota > Metazoa > Chordata > Aves > Anseriformes > Anatidae > Aythya > Aythya ferina. The sequence goes on from NC_140296.1 coordinate 70,814,144, forward strand.
TCACTTTAAACACCCATCAGCATCATTTACTTTGCACAGATAATATGTAGCCTTTGAAAGGGAAAAAGAAACTTTTAATGTATCAAGAGGAGCCGCTGGGAAAAACAAGACAGTGGGAAAGCAGTGACTTAGTTGAGAAACTTTCAAAACACTTCAAAGCGGCTTCAGATGTGCTTGTCCTCACAGCCTTTTCTACCAATTTTCTGCCCTGTGTTTTTTTGTTTTTTGTTTTTTGTCAAAATGCTTCTTTCTTTCCTCTTTGAAATCGTTTTAGGGAACGTATTTTAATCTCCTTCTAGGAAAGTTACCAATTTTCTAACAATTTGGAGGCGTCAAGCTAGAGTAACCACGTTATGGTGGCCGAGCTGGCCATGTACATCTGATTTGCACAAGGCGAGCTTGCTTTGCTCCCTTACCTGGCTTCTTTGGCTGTAATGAAACATCTCCAGGTCTTTTGGAGGTGGTTGCCGGTGGGTGCAGCACCTCAGGGGTGCCAGGGGCTGAGGGTGGCCTTTGGCCCTGCTGTGCCCGCTTGGCTGGCAGCCGCTCTGCCTTCCTGGCGTGGCCCCTCGAGACCTAAAAAACCTCAAAAGCCTCGCCTCCGCGAAGGTGACAGCTTTAGAAAGCAGGAGTCTTGCTGAAAATGAAAAAAAAATAAAAATCAATAAATCATAAAAATCTCAGCGTTCTCTGATAGTTTTCTTGAAGGCCCTGTTCTTCCTTCTGTCAGTCAGCTCTCCTGGCAGCAGGTGCTTAAGCGGAGCAGCCCTCTTGCATTACAGCTCCATCTCGACACCTCCCCCCCAGCATGCCTGCATCTGGAGATTTTGAGAAGAAATAAATACAGTTTTCTCTCACAGGAGTTCTGCTAACAAATTCATTAGATAAATGTCTTGCTGATTGCTGGCTTCGTTCTGGCACCGGCTTTAATGCCTGTCGACTCCACTGAGGCCACGTTTTCCCTGCTTGTTTCTCAGAACTTGTCATTTATTTTGTCTGACTGAGCGGGAATGGCTTTGGAAAAGAAACCTGTGTCGACTAACAAGTCTTTTTTCATAGCATTTTTAACCAAAAAAAAAAACAAAAAACACAAGCAAACAACCCCCAACCCTTTCTGAGGATTTAAGATCATCTTCAAGGAAGAATGAATTTTTGGTCGCTGCTTTGGAATTTGCAGCCACAAAGGATGAAGTTGATTAAGCCTTGTTTAGCAGGGTTTCTGCTCTGCTGCTTCGGTAATTGTCTCTTGATTGTGCTCCAGCCCTGTCTGTGCCGTCCCGGTGCACAGCTTGGGCGCTCTATTTATTCCTGGGGTTTCTTTGCGGGGGGAGGAGGTCTGAATGCCGAGGGGGAGCGGGGGCCTTTCCTTATAGCACCTCACAAATGCCCCTGCCATGGGTTTGATGAGGGGTGTGGGAAATACTCTAAATCACTGTGGTGAAGTCAGCACTGCTATTTGTCTCTCACCCTTCCTTCTCTCCGACTGTCATGCAGTTAAATACGGCTAAACCTTTGGGTGCGGGGTGAGCTGTTTGCCTGGATGATGTTTCGGAGGGTGCTGAGACCACCTTCAAGGCCAGGAAGGAGGAATTGTTTTTTCCTAGGCATTTAATACACTCTGTTAGATCTAGCTCGGTGTGAGTGGCTCAGTGGACCAACAATAAAAATAACAGGCAGCAATTGGTAAGAGTCAGGTGCTGACAGCTTTCTTTTGGTGCAAGCTTAGTTCCTGGGAGCTTGGTAAGATGAAAGGTATTCACCATACCCAGACTATTTTACACGCTCAGACTCTAGTGTCCCTGCACCCAGAGCTCTTGAAGAAACTTGGCAGCATACGTGCTGCAGTCTCTGCGCGCCCGTGAGTTACGCAGGGGTGAGTGCTACAGCTCAGCTTATCCAGAAATGCTTTCCTGACAACTGCCAGCTGGCTGTGAGTTAGCTTTCCTAGGGTAATCCAGAAATAAATTATTCTGGATCCAGCCAGCAGTCAGTGACCGTCTTGCACATAGGTGGTGGAAGCTAGCGGGCATGAAGTCGATGAGGAGAGGCTTGTATGGGATGGGCTTCCAGGGGCTGGCTGTGGGCGATGTGCACAGGCAGTGGCAGAGCCCTGTGAGGGCGAGGGGTTGGGGTTTGGTGGCTGCAGATGGGGCTGAGGCTCTGTGGGCAGGTGAGCTGCAGGAGGAGATGGCCTCTGCAGGTGTGGTGGCTGCCCAGGCCTTTCGTGATGCTGAACTGGGTGCGTGAGGTGCGGAGAGGAGGAAGAAAGGTCCCGGTGCAGACCTGATCCCCGGAGGTATCTGTTTACAGGGCTGCAAATCAGCACTTGAACCCGAGCAGGAGGAGAGAGGTCTGATGTGCTTCTCTCTTTGGTGCACGAACTGGCTGTCCTCAGCGTGCTGGGTACGTCGAGTCCTGCTGGTCAGGCCTCTTCGTTTGCTTCGTGGGGAGTTGGTTGGAGCCTGAAGGGGTTTGTTTTCTTGTTAGGGAGCCAGAGATTGAACTTGAGAGCACTGAATGGCGCGGTTCAGTATCGCTGCAGTCCTAAATCTAAATCTGGCCCTTGGTCTCTTACATCGCCAGTGTCTGGAGGATCCAGCGAGAAGCAGTGATGCTGCTTTTAGCGTTTGTGACTCTCTGGTGTTTGTTGTGGGGTCATGAGACTTTCTGCAGAGTGTATGAGAACAGCGTGGCTGTGCCATCAAAAACATAACATCTGTTACCGTGTTTCAGAAGTTCTCACACTTGGTGAACTGTAACATTTTCTTATTTTAAGATCTCCGCTAAAGATGTCCATAACTGTGGGCAAATATAGTTGCATTAAATAATGGAAATCAGCTATGGGAAAAGATGCTTCTAGGTCATCTAGATTATTGCTTCCGCAGGGTTTGCCTGTCTCCTTTCAGAACATGAGATGAAATAGCACTGCCAGCGCCCTGCTTTAGGGAATGTGTGTAAAAGTCCATCTATTTAGCACAGGATGAGCAAGTTGAATGAGGCGAGTTGATGGCTAAAGCCCAGCTTGCCAACGAGGGGCTCTGGCTGACTGGGAAATGCAGTATTCCCTTTCCTTAAGAACTGGAGTTAGGGTGTGGTGTTTTATTATTATTTTTTTTATTATTCTCCAGATCCTCATAAATAGCTTGGTTTTGCTATGTATGGTGGTTTTTTTTTTTGTTGTTGTTTTGTTTTGTATTTTTTGCTTACAGCTCCATTCTCCAGCTTTTGGTAGCACCAAAACACACTTCTCACGTGTGCCTGTACCCCATCCCGCCAGTTCCAAGTACTTTTATCCCAATTTAAGTCTTCTGCCCTGTGCGTTTGTGCCCTTTCTGCTGCACTCTGAATTGCTGTGTGACCTGCTGCGGGGAGCACCCACCCTTTGGAGGGAGAGGAGCATCCTGTTCCAGGCTGTCGTGGCATATTTCGTCCTGAAAAAGAGGAGCTGGTACCTGAGCTGGTGCGTGATGACTGTCCTTGGAGGCAGCTGAGAGCTGTAGCATCCCGCGGAGCAGCTTGTCAGCCTCTGTGGTGGTGGGAGGAGAGGTGAGGGAGGGATGAGCTGCTTCAGGCTGCTTTGCCTCCACCAGCAGGTACCGGTGCGCACTTGTACTGCGGAGAACCCGATGCACGGGACCTGGGGAGGCTCCGCAGCAGCTCTGCGTGGTAGTGTGCCATTGCTGGTGCACGCAGGCCAAGCAAGCTGCTCTCTGCAGCCCTCCTTGTTGTACTCGGGTCCCGTTTTCAGTTGCCTTGCCCTCGGGCCGATTTGAGAAATGCGGAGCTGGAGGATGCTCTGTTGGCAGCGCAGGCAGCAGCGCTCTCGTCCAATCTTTGTTTCAGCGTCAGGAGCAGCAGCTTCCATTGCTCCCCCTGGGGATGCAGGCCAATAGCTCTTACTGTCAAGAAGCTTCCTTAATGCTGTGCCGAAATTATTTTTTTTTCTTTGGTTTCATCCCGTTGCGCCTGATCTCTCGCAGGCTCGTTCCTTTGTTTCACCAGCGTTAACATCCTGGCAGTGTATGAAGGATGGAAATGACTTGAACGCCCACCTTAGGGTGCTCGTGATGTGGGATCCCGTGTGTATTTTGATCGTGGTGGCCTTTCCCTGCGAGGCAGGCATTTCAGCCCCCGAATCTTTTTTTTTTTTTTTTGGCTTGTATATGCTAATCACATTGTGAAACAAGTCATTTCAAGCAGTAAATGGGAAGTTTTGAGCGTTTTGCAGAATGGCTGGCGTTATACACACGCCAAATAACTGCTCCGCTGGGTCACCAGCCGAGCGCCTGGGGGCCCAGGGCTTCAGAGCAATTCATAAATGGGGTTGATGGTACTGGTTAGTCGTCTTATGAAAGCTATCATGCTAGACATCCTGTTGCATTGTTCACCCAAAATGGGCTACGCCGCTGTGGGAAATGGTTTTCCCAGCAAGTTCTCATTGGTTGCTGCGAGTTAGGGAGTTGCTGGTTGTAATTACCAGTAGGCTTGCTGCTGTGTGAAGGTGCAACAAAACGCTTCCGCGAGGCTGTGGGGAAGGGAAGGGAAGGTGCTAGGGAGTTGCAGGCTTTGTTAGATGCTTTCTGCATCTCTCACCTTCCTTGAGGTGAAGTGGACTCTCTTTAGGTACTTACAATGAGGTTGTGGATTTATACCAGGTGATTTTCATGGTTTCAATGTGAAAAAGGGGTAAAAATCGAGCAGCTTCTGAATATTCATTGTAGTTAGACTGCAAGAAGTTCAGGAAGAGGCATCAGATCGCAGTTTAAAACAATAAGAAGTTCAACTCTGTTATGAATACTGAGTAAGGATTCAAAATGCTTTTGTCAGAGCTTGGTGACTTTATCTTTTCTAGTTCTGTAGAAAATTCCCTGGAAGATAAATAAAACCTGGAAGCATCTTCTCAGTTACCCCAAAACATTATCCAGTGTATATCTGGGTCCTTATTATGATTTTTTTTTTCCCCCTTGTAGTTATAAGGGGAAAAGTACTATTACATTTCTGCTTCATATTAAAATTGATCTGTAACCTTGAAAACAACTGGCTTTATTTTCAGTGCTACCTTGGTAGCATAAAAATCTCGATCTGCCTTTTTTCTAAGGTGTCTGTGTAATGCTATTGGTAGTCTATGGGGAGCTGGTTACATGTGTTAGATATCTGAGGCTGTCTGAAAAATTGGAAATAATAAAATGGTTTTCTAATACCTTTCCCAGCTAAGCAGCTGTTATATCTGTGGGATTATTTATTGTGAATGAAGCATCACAGGACCAACTTTCTAATATGCAGTCCTGCAAGTCATTTGTGAGGTGGGAATTGCATGTTAGGCGATGGAAGCTATCAGACAACGCACGCTATCAGAAGCAGCTGAGAAGACGTGGATTAAATGAAAATGCTGACAGGAATGCCTGCAGCTGCTTGGAAAGCTGGGAGGATGGTTACCAATTAATTTTTAACCAAGACAAGTGAATTTAGCGAAGTTTAACAGTGGTCTCTCCTAGGTCCAGTATTAACTAATAACTAATTGATGGTGTGGGTGGAGGAGTAAGGATTATACTCATTAAATATCCAGCTAAAACTGGGTGAAGAACTGGTTGGAGCTTGGGAAGATGCCTTGCATTTTACAGGTATCTTGACCAACTAGAGAAACAGTCTGGATAAAAGAAGTTGGATGGAGTGCAGTAGGGGCCAAAGAGGCTGTCAAAGCCACAGTGGCTGTTCACCAGCAGAACAGGAGGCAGCAGGACCACGTTGTTGCAAAAAGCAAGCACACTCAGGTTTGTACACAGTGCCTGGAGCTTGCATAATGGGAAAGAACAATTTCCTGTAAGAAAAGGAGAGCATTTTCTGTGCAGGGAAGGGTTCAGCCCGAATACTTCACCCAGCTTTGGGCATCGTGACTTCCTATTGTTTTTTTGTGGACCAGCCCTGGGAAGGGTAATGTCGAGCAACTCAGAAGGCTCAGAAATACAGGGAACGTGGCCTGTGAGCAGAGAGTGAAAGAGCTAGATGGTATTGGGCCTGGGAAAGGGACTGAGGCATAACAGAAGTGGTAAAAGTAGTGTCCGGGATGCTAGCTGTGTAAAGAAGAAGGGATGAGCTCCTTCAGCATCCGGTGCTGATAGAGGACTGGTGATGAGCTGGAGCTGCACCAAGAAGGATGCTGGCTGTGCTGCCAGCAAGCTTCTGCTTGCCTGGAGAGGTGGCAGGGTCTGTGCTCAGCACAACCTGAATGGGCGTTTTGGGCAACGTCGCAGGCTCTTGGTCCTGTCTCGGTGCTCTTCTCCAGGCCCCTGGCAGATTTTTCCTCTTTTGTTGAGAGTGGCAGCGAGTATCTGGGGTGCTTCTGGAAAGAAACGTGAAGCGCTCCTTTTGCCCAGTGCAGTTTGGGGACTTGGTTTGGGGGCTTGGCTGTCTGTGAGTATTATGGTAAATTACAGCCTGGCAACAGCGGTTAAGTGCAAACCTAGGTCTTTAATCCACTTGGCTTTCTGCGGTTAAAAGTTGGATTTTAAGACAGAAATCATCATTGATTTTTCTTCCCCTGGTGATGCTTGGTTTCACAAGCAGTATTTATGGAAAGCTCCCATGAATTTCAGAGCTTTGTTTTGTATGTCTACGCTGTGTTTAGCTTCTATAAAATCTCTTCGCTTTTTCTTTTGCACCACATTGCGTTTCCTGTCGCTTCCCTGTTGCTTTTTTATCAGCCCAGACCCTACTGGCACGGTGTGTGTGTCTCCTGTGTGTTATCCCTCGTCCCCATGTGCTCCTGAGGGGATTGTGCCTTACTCTGCTGGGGGCTACCCCTACTCCTCAATTCGAGTGAATCAGCCTCATGTTTCTGGACTGGTGTATTAGGACTGGCTTTCCAAAAAAAAAAAAAATGAAAACCCAAAGAAAAAAAAGTATTATTGGTGCCAGCTGTATCTTTCATGCTATTTTGTATATGTTTCTGAAGTAAACAAGATGGTACTGAAGGTTATGGCTATATAGTACAATGGTTAAAGAAAGAGGGGAAGGTTTTTAGTTGAACCTTTTGGTATTTCGGAGTTCATCCTGGCATTTAATTGAGCAAACAAATGTGTTTTTAATGAAGAGTTCAAAAATATATTAGTCTTGTGGTTCAGCTGGGAGGCAAAAGCTGTGGTTTTATTCATACTTAAAAGCTGTAAGCTCTGCTGCATTTTAATGATGCCATTTGGGCTGCCGTGACCAGGGCTTTGCTTGTGAAAATTTACATTAGAGGTGTTCAGCGGGGACATTAAGGCATGAAACCCTGTAATGAAACTTCTCGTAAGAAAAAATGAGGTTTGAGAAACGGATCTGAATGCTCCCTTTAGCTTCACCTTTCCCCCCGACCCCGTCCCCAGCCTGTGCTGGGGGCGATGCTGCCGGCCCTCCTCAGCCGCTGCTGCGGGGCTTTGCCGCAGAGCCTGGGTGGGATTTTGAGGCAGCTCCCTCAGGTCCCCACCCACTTTTGCTCATTTTTGGGGTCTAGGGGCCAGATTCCCCTCGGTGGAGGCCGAGGGTAGTGCCTGAGGCGGCCGGGCCGGCAGCCATGGCCACCGCTGACAGGGCTGGCGGCAAGGCCCCGGCCTGCCTGCGGCCATCACCGGGCGGCCACCTCAGCTCCAGCTGCTTCGCCCGCCCGGCGTGCCTAGAGCCAGGGACTGCCAAGGAGATGGGGAAAGGGAACCGAGGTGGCTGAAAAATAAATAAATAAAAAAATAAAAACCTCACGCACAAACCCCAAACCTCAAGTCAAAAGCAAACGAGTGTAGCTGAAACTTCAAACTGCTGTCAGTCACAATAGAGGCGCTGTGATATATTGCGTGTGGGCTTTGTTTTGTTGTTTTTGTTTTTTTTTTTTCCCCCCTCCCAGCTTATACGGCGATGTTTCCCTGTGATGGCGCAGGCGAAGTTGAGCAAGGCTGGCTGTGGAGAGGCCGCCTGCCACTCCTTGCTGGCTGTGGGGCACTGGGACCCCGGCCCTCTGCCACGGGAGGGTGGGGAAGCAGAAATGTGGCGCTGACACGCGGGCCAGAGGCTGCCTTATTTCAGCAAGACATTGCCATCCCCACCCCCCAGCCCCTCCTCCTTATTCTTCTTCTTCTGGCAGTACGCGTAGTTATCGGTTCCTCGTTTTTTAGCTGGAGTTTCTGCTCTCTAATACTGCGCTTCCCAGCTGACATCCCCAGGAGCATTGTCACAAATCTGCTGGGTGTAACGAGTTTAATGTTTTTGTCATGTCCATTACAATAGGCCACAGAACGTACATGTGCATCGCCCCACAAGAGGGGAATGCGGGCAGCTGGTAGAGGACAAAATGCCTTCTCTTCCCATAGCTAATACTGCTCAAGGCGAGTTACTTGATTAAAAAGAGCAAGTAAGCAGAGCCCCTGCCAGGGAGGCTGAGCTGCCCAGGATTGTCATGGAGAGGCTGGAGGAACGTGGTGAGGAATTCAGGCAGGAGCTACACAGGCCTATCTCTCCAGGCTTATTTATTTATTTATTTATTTTTAATTTGTGTGAATTTATAAGCGTGCTCACTTCATCCAAGACCCTCTAGAAGAAAGCAAACATCTGTGTGTTGGAGGAAGGCCCCCCAGATCAGCCAAATAACCTTGCAGTTACCTGAACGTTTCATTTCATACCCCTGAAACAGGATAGAGGATTCTCTACTTTTTGTTGGTATTGGTAAAAGCAATTCCCCTTTGTGCTAAGAGAATGGCAAAGCTGACTTTTAAGATCATGTTTATGAATTTACTTTTCGCTGTAGCACTTTGTGTTTTCATATTGTAGGATGTGTACATACAGTTGATGTGTTCTTCTATATACACACTGAGTGAGAATCAGGGAATTTAAGGCTTTGATTTATGTTATGTTAGTACTTTTTTTTTTTTTTTAATTGCAGTAAAAACATAACATACCCTTCACTTACTTGCCAAAAATGAAATTGTAGCTCAAACATGCAATGCCTGATGTCACTCCTACTCCCTAAATAGCACTCCTTTCATTTTTTAGGAGCTTGTGATGTCATCAGCTGAAGCGAAAACATCTACCTCGTGACCTGGCATGTAAGTGAAGGAGGAACTGATATTTAAAAAACAAAAAATGTGTGTGTTGGTGTTTACAATGTGTAAATTGAGCCTATATACCTTCAGCATTCAGATACCACCTTTTAAATGAAAGCTTTGTGGATTTTAAAGGAATATTAAGTCTTTTAAAAGAGAGGAAGTCATAAAAGAAGCTGTTAACAATGAGATTCCAGCTTGCAGAAGTCCTTGTAATAATTTCAGTTAAAATCTGTTGTGATGTACCCTGTAATACTTGGAAGTTGGTAGGCTTACGGGGAAAAAAAGTGTAAATATTGGAGTGACGTGCTGATTCTACTGCTTTTTATTCCGTGCTTTTTTTTTTTTTCTGGGTATGAATTTTGATAGTTTTGCTGAATACACATTGTGTATGCTGTGATACCCTTCCTAAAATCAGGAAGTCCAGTTATGTGGAAGGTTTAGGCTCTTTTACGTGCTTGGATACTTCACAGTAGACTTCCCGCAGTTTTGTGGCACCTTTTTTTCTTTCCCCTTAAATAAGCAAAAATATTTCTATCCTCTGCATGGGCTTTTTCAGAGACTTTTTTTTTTGTCTGCCCACTCTCTGCTTTTCTTTTATGTGGCTGAAAGGATTAAAGTGCAGTCACTGCTTTGAGGGCTGATGTCAGCAGCGAGCTGGGTATTCCTAATTAGTGCCAACACCTGTACCTCATTATGAAGCCTTGTTCAAGCTGCCCAGTGAACCGAGGTAGCTGGTCTCTGTTGCATGTCTCTAATGTGATTATAAACCCCTCTTCTGATGCAAGTCTTATTACTTATCCTACTTTTGGACTGATGTGGAAAGTGAAGCTAAGCTGAGCCATTTGGCTGGCTATCAAAGATTATAAGGAGGAGCAAAGAGAGATGATGCAGTCATCTCAGTTTCAAGACTTTTAGTTCAAAGCTTGCTTCTGCTTTGACTGTTTAAAAAAGAAAAAAAAAAAGTTTTTTCTAGTTTTCAAAGGTCAGAGACCAGATCTACAGATTCCAGGTGGGCTCTGAACACGTGAGTGTGGCTGCTGTTGTGCATAACCCACTGATTTGCTGCAGATAGAGCTTTGGCCTTGACTGCTCTTGTACCATCCCTTTGTCTTCAAGGGGTGAGGAGCTAGCAATTCTTCTACACACAAAAGCAAACTCCTTCTCTCCTCCCACCTGATTCCATATTGTTAGCAGGGCTAAAATGTAGTGTGTTTTGCCCTTGCAGTTGAAAATCGTGTTCAACGTGATGTTGAACAGATTTAACTAATTAAATTAATGACTCAGATGAGATCACTATTTAATCCTTTATTAAACAAATAAATCTTTAAATTTGGCTACTTTTTTCTGACTAGTTCAGATTTTCAGTTAGATTTGATTTTTAAGAGGTTATCTTACAGAATTCAAACACAGGACAACAAAATTCTGGCTTTGGGTTACTTCCCTCAGAGTGAGGAGAGAGGCATAACAGCGTTGGATGTGTATCTTGGAAAGGTTTGAGTTGATAAACCTGTAGGAACTCACAGAACACCGTGCTAGTTATCCAGACTTGGAAACATGGAAGGAAATTGAAGTGTAGTGGGTTCTTAAACTTCAGACGTGGGATTGGAAATGTTGTTAGTGAAGGGATCACATCTCTGTAGAGTAAAAGCTTGGCAGTGGGGGAGAAGAGGAATAATTAACAGACTTCTATGTGCATCTCCTTCAGCTTAGAGTTGACCCAGCCATTTTTAACTACTTGCAGCACATCCTTTTTAGTGTTCTCTTTAACTGCACAAGCTTCACTGCACAACCTGGAAAATGGAGTAAAGGCTTGTTGCAACTACGTGTGTCCGTAGGTATTTCTGTCAGGTACTCGTGACTTTCAGAATAGAAATAAATAGGTGCATCTCTGTTACTGCGTGGCAGATACTAAAAATGATAAGAAATACCAGAGTAACAGATTTCAAAGCAGCTGTTTTCCTAAAAGAATTCTTTGATAGCTATATGGAAGTTGTGCAGGTTTCACGAGTGAATTTAACAATTCCTGATGGTGATTTTAAAGCTGAAGTGTTGAATGTATACAAGGCAGAACCTCCAGAGGCAATAAGGTAAGGCAGAGACTGTTCTTTGCATGGATTTGGGATGCACAACAGTTTATATGGCTACACACATATACGTACTTGTGTACGTGTGTGTGTGCATGCATATATATCCATGCATGTATACACATAGGTTTTGTGTTATTCCAGGATGCTATTTGCTTTTCCTTCCATTCTTTTGTGTTCTCCAAAAGAAAGTCCTGGATGGATAGTACACTAAGGCGCACATAGACTCTATTTGTATAAAATGTTTATTAAATCTGCCTTAAAAACAAACACTGACATACTCGAAGTGACCCAAACTTTTACTTAATCGTTTTGACCAAAGTAGCTCTCTTCGGCGAGCAGTGGTTAACACAGTCAGCTAGGGCAGCAGCTATCAGAATCGTATTGTAGTGCTGTTTGTAGTCAGAATTTTATCTGACAAATACACTCATTTCAGTATTTACCATGGTCCTATAGACCACTTATCTCGCCTCTAGTCCAGAGAGATCAGGTTGGGAACCAGTCCATTTAATGCTAAAAACAAATAATAATCCAGCTCACAGAGGTGATCCATTAGGGATTTAGACCAGTTACTATACCTGATAATGGTCAACAGTGGGCATCTAGGGAAGGAAACCATTGTAAAGCTCTAGAGTGTGCTCTGTTTCTTGTAAATTTTTGACTTTGGGGTTGTGAGGATGGCAGGTTGATGCTGACACATTGTGTTTTATAGCCCTTGTCATCCCTTTGCCTAATTCTCTTCAGCCTGTTTACTCTTCAACCCCTGCAGCATCCCATAGCAATTGTGTAAAAAATTACTTTTTTTGCTTTTAATGACTTCTGTTTCAAGTTTGTCTCGTAACTGTGTGCCCCCGGCCTTTGGGGCCATGAGGAGCAGTCGTCTCCTCATCCTGCTTGCCGTTCTTTACCGCTTGTGGCAGCTTTTTCCTGCTCTGCACCCTCTTTTCTCAGCCTGACAGCCTCTCTCTTCCATCCCTTCTCCTAAAGCCATGGCACGCTCCCCGTGCAGCTGGAGCTTTGTGTTCTGCAAATACTTCTTCTCCAGCGGTGCCAAAGGGAGGGAGGAGACACTCCCTAGCTCTTAGGAAAAATGAGTGATCTATTAGTGTTGCTCATCCACAAAGGCTTTTCCATCTGGCTCTGTGGGTGCAGCAGTTGAAACCAGACAGCAAGAGGAAGGGCAGGAAGGAGAACCCAGGCAGTTACAGGCCTGTCAGTCTGACCCCGGTGCCAGGGGAGGTTATGCAGCAGATTATCCCGAGTGCCATCACGTGGCAGATGAAGGACAATCGAGTGATCAGGAACAGCCAGCGTGGGTTTGTGAAGGGCAGGTCCTGCCTGACTAACCTCACCTCCTTCTAGGACAAGGTGACCTGCTTAGCAGGTGAGGGAAAGGCTGCGAATGTTGTTTACCTGGATTTTAGTAAAGTAAGCAAGCAGTTTGGTGCTTTCCCCCGGGATTCTGGAGAAATTGGCTGCTGGGGGCTTAGCCAGGTGCATTGTTCGCTGGGTGAAGAATTGGCTGGATGTCTGGGCTCACAGGGTCATGAAGCACGGAGCTCAGTCCGGTTGGTGGCCTGTCACCAGTGGCATTCCCTGGGCTGGATCTGCGGTCTGTGTCCAACTCCATGGCATTCAACAAGGCTCAGCCCCGGGTCCTGCACCTGGGGCACAACAACCCCAAGCAGCGCTACAGGACGGGGGAAGAGTGGCTGGAGAGCTGCCTGGCAGAGAAGGACCTGGGAGTGCTGGTTGGCAGCTGGCTGAATGTGAGCTCTCACCTGTGAGTAAAGATGTGGCAGCACATCTCCCTGCTGTCGTCTCCCACTTGAGATGGGTGATTTATAGGAGCCTAGAAGGCTAATCATGTTTTCATAAATCTGTTTAAATCTGACTGAAACGTCTTTGGTGTCTTGCGTATTACAGCTTGTAGCACATAACGTTAAATTAGTTGTCTGGCCATTAAAAGTAATTTGAGTTTAGCGGACATTAAGACAAAGTTTGTTGTCTTTATAAACATTTTTAACACCAAAAAGTGCACTAACAACTCCTTTAAGTTTTTGTTTTCGTGTTTTGACATAGAGAACTAATAACTGCACATAAACGTGTCATAAAGTGAAATAGTAGAAAATATAGTAGGATTTCAGTATTCAACCAAAGAGCTGGAATATTCCAAATATTTTGAGTGCTGGCTGTGACAGGACGTTCTCTGTAATTGTATCTAATGATCCCCTTGGTGCCATTTTTTATTAGGAAAACTTAAGCATCCAGATTGTTTATTTTGAACTTGTAAATGAAAACCGTTGCTTGTCAGATGAGGAAAGAAATGGTCAAATTAATGTTTCCTAATAGGAAAATGTGTCGTTGCTTTCTCTCATCCTTTGAATAGGATATAAAGGCACATCTTTATGTTTTCTGCCTTCTTTGCAATCCATTAGGTTTTGTTAGCGATGCAAAACTTTGCAGCAAAGCAGTTAGCCTCTTTAAAGCATTATAGCAAGAAATAAACGAGTCAAAACAGATAAAATATTTAATGCAGGTTACTGTCAGTGCTTTTATCGCTTGGGATTTAGAAAAACAAAACAAGAGCGGCGAAACCTACTTTAATTTTTTATTAGCAAGTACAAAAAAATTACCGGATTATTTTAAGAATCTTGCAGCATGTGAGAATTGTTGTCTATGATGTCGATGGAAAAAACAGGTTTTTCTTAATCCCAAATAGTGCATATCTTTCTGCATTCTTTGCTGATAGCACCCAGTCCCCTACCTGTGTTTCCTACCTGAGGCTGTGCCCTAAATTTTTGTCCACGAGCAGCACTGGGGGGGAGGTGAGGAGCTTTCCCTGGGGCAGCAAAAAATGCACTACTTCTTTCTTTAATTTTGCAAACAGGTTTTAACTCAAATTCAATACACTATTTTGGAGGAAATCGCCTTTTTCGCCCAAGTCCCAGCTGATGTTTTAGGGAAAACAGTAGTTCTGCTGTTTCGCAAGTCGGTGCACAAGTGGTGCTGTGTGCAGCAGGGGCTGGAGCCGAGGGGAGTGCAGCCACGTGCACGTTCATGTACTTGCTTGAATTTTCATCCATCTGACGCTGTCTGTTCCTTGGAACGGGTTCTGGTTGGATTCATGTCGCCTTCAGGATGTTAGTGCTAAAGGTGTGAGTGTGCAATGGGCAGGAATATGTCAGTGCCTGCCCAGCCCACCTGACTGGCTGTGTGCAGGCCAACGCACGTGGCTTTCTTCAGAGGGATGAAAATCAGGCTGTGCTTTCCTTCCCATGTGTGAAGAAAGCAGAGAAGAGAGCAGGATTTGATTTTTCCCCACCTCTTGGGGAGCTCCTGCACGGGTGGTCTCAGGGCCGCGTGCCTTGCACGGACACATCTGTCCGGGGATGGTTTCAGCTCTTTGCTGGCCGTGTGGCAGGAGGTGATGCCACCACTCGCCCTCCATCTGTACTCACACGGCTCGGTGACCATCAGGGCTAGGGGCACGTTACTGAGCTGTGTAATTCTCAGGTTAGAGAGAAACAAAGAAGCAGCGTTACTTCTTTCCCGAACTTGCTTCCCTCTGAATTGTTTAACCTTTCAAACCTTCTCATTGCGGCAAATAATTGCCAGCCCAAGTTCTGAGTAGGTGCTTTTTTTTTCCTTCCAGTTTATATAGCCTTTTTTGTGAGATTGGATAGGATATTAAAAAATAATAATAAAAAACCCAAACACGAGTGATCTCTCTTCCTCTAGTTATTTGAAAGGTTGTATTAACTCTACTCATATTTCGTAATTTCCTTGGCAGTTGACTGTGAAATTTGACCTATTTAAATGGTTTTACTGTACTACATTTCCTGGAGACCTTTCAAGATAATTTGCTTCCTAATCTAAATTTAACAGTTACATAAACCACATTTTGGAGGCTTGAAGACTTCTACCTACTGCCTCTGCATTTTTTTTGTGCGTAGACGAGCCAGATTAAGTCCACAAGGTGAGTCTGAGAGTTGCACGTAGCTTGTCATTTGTTGTACGTACATAGGGGCTGTTTTTCTTTTTAACAAGACAGAGAAAGCAGGTTGTTTTTCATCCCACTTGAAAGTTTCCTTAGAAGCGTGGCCAGTTCCGTTTTGCTCGGTCTATTTTAAAATGCAAAGAAATAAAATCTCACCGCTCTCGTGTGTGTTCACGTCGCAGCTCATTGAATTTCTCGGTTTCCTCTTCCTTCCGTACGGCTCTCCACAGGTACTGAAACTCTCGCCTATGTGCTGAACCCTTCTGTTCGACAGAGTGAAGCCAGGAAGGAAGCCCTGTTATTCCCTGCAGGTTCTGTGTATTTCAGAAATCCCGTATGGATTGAAGGATTCATTTTGTGTGCTTGCCTCTGGTGTCTCTCGCGTAATGCGCCGTGTGAGTTTGGGCTCAGTGATACCTCATCCTGCTTTCTGCTGCGCGATGCCGGGAGATGTCAGGACAAGAGGATAAACTCAGTGCTTTATCTGGTGAATGAATGCAGTTTGCTCTGACGCAACCTGAAAAGGGAGAAGGGTTTGCTGCTGGTGTTTCTGCAGGTACTTGGGGCGCTGAAATTGTAACTGTCGGCCATTTACATCTGCTGCTTGACTGATTTCCTTGAGAGCTGTGCAGTAACCCGCTTCTTCAGAAAGGGGAAGTGCTGCTAGTCAGTGCCATGCTGATTTTCCTCTCCTCCTGAGAGAGTGGTGGCAGAAGCGAGCGGCTGTGTCTTGGGAAATACTGGGGTTCATGTCGTGAGGTGACGCCAGGGAGGAGGGTGTCTTCAGCTTTGCTAATTCCTCTTGTCTGGAGTCGTGGCCCTTCTCCGTAGCTGTTGGGGATGGATTAGGGATGCGTGTCCAGCCCTGACTGCACAAGGGAGAAGAGGCTCGGCCGCTGTGGAGTGTGGTGCGAGTCCAGGAACCATCCTGGAAACTGGATTAAAAACGATTCCAGAAAATGTTCCGCTGCAGTAGTTGCCTGGAGAGTCGAGCACCTCTTTGCTTGCTGTGTGGTGGTTTCTCAACGTCGCTCTTGTGTTTTAGTTTTCATTCAAAAGATCCCTGACGGTGAGCATCTTTGGAATTTGTATTTGTTGTCATAGAAGTGATCCATCATCTGTTAGTCCTTCTGTTGATATATATATATATTAAAAAAAAAAAAAAAAAAAAAAAAGAAAAAAGCTTTATATCTAGGCATGTTATCTTCCCACTTTTAGTGCTCGTTTCTAAGGTGATCTATGCTTGGCCATAAGGCTTGGTCACATTTGGAGTCCATCGCCAAAGCACCCCTACTTCCTTCCAGGGTAGTGAGAGTTATTACTTGGTGGCTGAGAAATGAGGTGTATGGTTGGGATGGGATTTTTTGGAGCCACTTACCTCCTTTGTGCTACAGAATTTAATTTCTCAGTTGCTTTACACTCATGTTTCTTAGCTTGTGCCTGGGAACTACTGGAAGTAAATTCTCAAGAGCCAGACCAAAAGTTCCACAGGCAAACGTGCAAAATGCCAGAGAGAAGATAAAGCGATCTGGAGAGAGGCTGATGGCTTTTGCTGCTCACCATACAGGATTTCCATCCTGTTCTTAATGACAGCTCATCTCTTCTCATCTCTTTCTTCTTTATAGCAGCGTCTACTTGAGGCAGTCTTCTAAATTATTTTTGAACTATTCTGTGAAAAAAGGTATCTCTTATACACTATGGAAAAAAAATTTAAAATGATTTTTCATTTTGCATGTAAAGATTATTTTTTTGTTCTGTTTTTGGTGTGCCATTCATTGTAACTGGTGTTCTGCGGTTGGGAAAGGGCACTGGCACCCTGCTGAGCTTACTGCTCACCTCCACATTTGATCCTTTCCCTCCCGGTGATTCACTCTTTCCTCCTTCACTCACTCCTGAGGCACGTGGTCGGGGTGCGGTGACGGAGGCTGTCCCGTGGGCAGCAGAGGCGAGGCACGAGGAAGCCGAGTCCTGCTCCCAGCGGGGACCTACAGAGAGCACGGAGCATGTGGATCCTCTTCATAACCTGTCCTGGGAGCAGCTCCCGTGATGTGCTGTAGCTCTGTGTGTTCGCAGTTACTGGGGTTAATGCTGCCCCAAAAATAATCATGCTGGATCGCGGGGCTCTTACCCCGGGTGACTGCTTGTGCCGCCGCTCTCGGCTCTGGCGGAGGTGTAAATCTCCTGCCTGAGCTGCTACAAATCCACTGCCCAAGTACAACTTCCCCAGACGTGTTTCCATTGCCGTGGAGTGGTTGGCAGAGGTGTGCTTTCTGTTCTCAGGTTGGCTTTGTTGGTTGTTTCTGCCCCCAAAGCAGCCACCTCCTGCCTCTGCTCTCCTCCCTGGGGTGCCCAAGTGTTCCCAGCCACGTCTCGGCCCCGTGTCTAACCCCGCTTTCACTGGGCGCCGCCTGTCTTTAAGATGGAGTGAAGAGGTTTTATTGCTGCGTGTGTTTATGTAGACTATAAAAGATGAGTCTCCTGCCATAAGCTTTCAGCACCTTTTAACAGCTGCTCAAAAATTCATCCGCACGTAAAAACGGAGTGCTTGCGTTTCTTGCTCAGCAGTGGCAATGGGGAGGTGGCTGTGCACACCTACCTGCGTCCTCTCGGCACGTCCCAAGGTCCTGTGATGTGCCTGAAGATCTGGCAACCAGGCTGTTCAGAGCTGGAGGCTGCTGGCAGAGAAGGAGATGGCACAGGCAATGCCATTTGAGCTGCTCCTGCCTGGAGCCTTTAAACTGCTGGAGCTGGCAAGACAGAAGTGGCCGTCTTCATCCCTCATTACTTAGAGCTTAATTTCAAGCCCGGTGCCACCAAAGCACATCCAAAGAACAGCTCCTCTGGGCCACGTCAGGCAGCGTTTGCCCCGGAGAGCTTTGCAGCCTCTTAGCTGAACGGTGAGCGGTGGGAGCGAAACCCCGCAGCGCTGTGGGTCCTCTTTTTAACCCAGGCTCTTCCTGTGTGCTGTGGCTGCCTTGCTTCCCCAGCCTGCTTGGGCGCTGAGAAGGGGAATTAACGTGAATTAAGCTGTTTCCTGGTGGGACTCTGTAGGTGATTTAAGGCTATTAAAGTGCTGCACGTGCCGCCTTGCGATGCCTTGTCCCGTTACCCACGGACCCCCCGGTTAAATACCTGACTCGGAGGTGCTGTGCGTAGACCCAGCCGACAAATGCATGCGTCGTTTTCCTCTTCAGCTTCCAGCAGCGTGGGCAATGGCTTTCTATAAAAGAGAGATCAAAGGATAGTTTTAAACTTTGATTACTGTATCTAAACGCGCCGATCAAACTCATGCTCTTAAGTATAAAGGCTGCTGAAAATTTCCACTAAATTAAACAATTCTGCTGCAAACAGTTGGGTCGCAATCTCTTCAAAGCCTTTGGATAGGCTTTTCTTATCCGGAAATCCTGTTTATCCCCCGGTCTTTGGATAATCTCAAGACCCATTGTACAGTAACTAATGTGCAGGCTTTAACAAGCGGGCTATTTAGCTGCGCTTTCCTTTTTCTTCCCTTTACGCAGCGTGGGGTTGGGTTTTGTTTAAAACCCAAAAAAAAAAGGCGCAGATCCTCACTGATACCCTCCGTAGTTTGTCAGGCCTCTCAGAGCCAAGCTCTTGGGTCCCCCAAGTTGTGACAGGGTGATTTCAGTGCCGTCACTCACCATTTTGGGGAATTACTCCCCTTTAACGTCTGCCTTTCACTTCATTTTGGGCTTGGTTTTCCTCCCCTTGCAGGTGAGCTGCGTTTTGCACCCACGCCTGGCCGCACTGCAGCTCCGCTCAGCAAGGGGCTGGAGGGCGCTGGCTGCTGCAGTTTCACCCCCGCCAGCTCTCCTTTTGGGGGACTCCTGCCTTTGGGGTGCTGGGTCCTGCGAGTCGGGGTCCACGCAGCCTGTCCTCTTCTGATGGTCGCCACCAACTCTGTTTCTCTCCGTAGGATGCGTCAGGATGAAACGCCACAGGCATCTGAGCACCAGTGACAGTTCAGACAATGAGAGTAAGTAGCCTGTGCTAGTTTTTCTTTGGTCTGTCACCCCCTTGTGGTTTCCTTCTGTGGTTTGAGGGCAAACTGTTTCACCTCCCATAATTAAAACAATGTTTCTTGCTTGATTTCTTCTCGCCTTCCCCAGTCTTCTGTGTTCTGAGCCCTGTTAGGGGAGGAAAAGCAGGCGAAGGGTCCTGTAAATCTGGGGGGGTGTTAAGCCTGCTTAGCTTTTGAGGAGAAATTTGTGTGCCTTTCCCTTTCAGAGCTGCGAAAAATAAATCTGTAATTCGAGAGAAGTTTTGCTGCCCAGAGGAAGCTTTCCTATGGCTAGGGCCATACAAAAGTCCTGCTGTCTCATGCGGTACAGACCCTCAGCCTTTAGTCCGAGCCTTTATGTGTTGCAGTATCTGACACTGGTTCTTCACCTTCTACACTGTGGCCTGGTAGACAAGTCAGTGAAGTTCTGTTTTAAGAGTTCCTTGGCACATGTCTGGCTGAGGTTGCACCTTCCTCGTGTGCCCGCAGAGAACCCCTGCGTGGCAGGGTCTGTTTGCTTCCTAGGAGCCCGTGCCCATCTGACCATGCTGCGTGCACCCAGGATTGGTTGCCACATTCGTTACGACTCAGCCATGTACTGAACTAGCACCGTGCCCAGGAACGTCTAGGCATCACGCTGTACTTTTCTGCCTCTCTCATCAGCACCCTTTAGTATCGTTGCTATTTTTTTTTTTCACTTTGTTTTTCTAGCACTTGCAAGCTCTGTCCTCAGTTGTGCTCCTCCTTCCACTTCTGCTAGGAAGGAAATGAGGGAGAGTGGTCTGCATGCTTGTCTCTGTTTACTCACACTTGTGTCGGGCAGAGCAGAATGTACCCATAAACGCGGTGCGCTGTGGTTTTACAAAGAACAAGTGGAACAGGAGGAGCTGTAATCAAGCCTACAGACTGCAGAAGAGCTTTTTGCCCACATCTTGTCAAGAACGATCATAATTCAGGAGATTGGAGTGCCTTGTGTTTCACCGAGCAATTAAATGAATTGAAGCGAGCTGTAATGGTTCTGTTTCTTATTTCTTTTCTTTTTCTTAACAGGTCCCTCCACTTCCTTCTCGTCTTGTTCTAAATACAGGAGCAAGTCAAAAACACCAGCAAATGAACAAAAGAAACCTGCTGAGGTAAGAGCCAGGGTTAAAGATTGGTTACGGGTAGGTTTTTGTCATGTGTTTTTCAAGTTTCTAAGGCTTGAAATAGCGAGCTTTGAACCGGTGCCAGCGCGTTAGTTTGTTACCTGTCAGATGCTCCGTGACACTGTTTTTCCTCACCCTGTGAGTAATGCAGGAGCTCCGGTGTTTGATGTCCCAGAATGACTTATGGCTTTGCAGACGGTACCTTGTGGTGCTTTATTCCCCTGAAATATTGTGTCTTTTTGAAATTGAAAAAGCTGGGATGGATCTGTGATTTGAGAGCGAAGGAAGTGGTTGGTGTGTGTGTGTGCATGGGCAGGCTGCCGCCTTTCTGCTCTAGGATGAAACAGGAACGCCCCACTGGGCAGGTTACGTATGAGCAGTGCTTAATCATCATCTGCCACTTTCTCACTCTTGTGG
Organism: Aythya ferina; assembly: GCF_964211825.1. Classification (NCBI taxonomy): domain Eukaryota; kingdom Metazoa; phylum Chordata; class Aves; order Anseriformes; family Anatidae; genus Aythya; species Aythya ferina. The sequence goes on from NC_140296.1 coordinate 70,834,879, forward strand.
TTACCTTCAGCAAGGATTTTAATTGCCGTCCCTACCCGTTACTCCTATCACCACTGTCTCTGGATCGGTGTTCACTACTCCAGTCCCTTTTCCTTCAGCACTCGTGTGCGCTGCAGTGCTCAGATCCACCCTAGCAACCATCGCCACCGATTGCCCCTTTTCGGGAGGATTTTGTTGTCTGCCTCTTCCTCCAGATTTGGTGCCTGCTTTCTCGAGGGCTGAAGTCAGATAACAACTGCAAACGGGGAAATGTTTCTTGCGGTTAATTCCCCTTGCTTGCTGTCACGTCCCCTCCAAATGCATCCTTCAGCGTGCTGGTATGACTGTTGATGCCCGAGGTTACCGAGGAGAAAAAGACTGACAAAACAACACACTTTGCTTCTGTAGAATTTAAAACCCAGAGTTATGTCCCAGAAGTAATTTTTAGTACCATAACAGCAGCTTTGTAGCTGCTTAGATGCTACTGTGGGAGGCTGCATAAATATAAAGGTTGTGTTCGTAGAGCAGAAGCTATTCTGCAAACGTGCTTCGTGCTGCCTTTTCTGAGTGCTGCTTCCCAGACGAATTTGGTTTGGTAGGAGCAAGGTTTCAGAGCGTGTCCTTTCTTTGAAAGCTTAATTTTTATCATGAGTTGTTTGAACACAACACACTGATTCATTCCGAAAAGGGAATCTTGTGTGAGTGTTTCCACACAACCCAGATTGGCCAGAGCTAGCTTTATAATGTTTGTTTACAGCCACCAAGAAGGTAAAGAAAACCCTACTACGCTTTTTTACCTTGAAAGCGTTGATCTTTGAGGATTATGGTTCTGTGAGAATTTTAATCTTAAAACAGCTCGTGGCTACGGAGGTCTTGAAATTGTTGCTCACATTTGTCGTCGCAGCAGCTTTGTTGCTTGCCAGGCTGGGTAAGCGGGGACAGAAACAAACGCTTTGCCAGGCTTGGTGCTGTTTCAAGTACGCCTCAGTGCCCAGTCCCTTACCAGTCCCTTCTCCCTGCCCAATTTTTTTATCTTATCTTCCTAAGGATGCTCCCATTACTGTTTTCTTTCCCTTCGCTCCATTCTGTCTTCATGTGCGTCTGTGTGTACCAGCAATTATGAAGATGTGGCCCATGTGTTCAGCCTACGAGTTTTCTTATTTACATAACTTCTAGGAATTAAAAGGAGCAGTGTTTTCAGTTCCTCCTCTTGTGACCTTCTTTGCTGCTTTCTACCTATCCCAAGATAAAATCTTGAACCCTTTATTGCTTGATAAATATAAAAATTTGAAGAACAAAACTTGGAATATACACTTTGAATTAAAAAAAAAATGTATTTTACAACATCATCTCCAGTAATGGTGGCATTTTTCTGGTGTCTTTTTGTTTAAGAGTCTCCCTTCCCAGTTTAAAAAAAAAAAAAGAAAAAAAAAAAGAAAAAAAACCTTAGATGATGTCCTCTTCTGCAGGAGTGTCCCAAGTGCAATACTGCAATATTCCCCCTCCCCACAAAAAAAAAAAAAAAAAAAAAGGATAAAGAAGAGGAATGGATGGGAAGGTGACAGTAATAATCTCTGCCCCTTGTGTGTCAGACTTCTGGCTATCCTTCCATTTTTTCCTTTCCCTGTGCTGGAAGCAAGCGCTCCTTCCAACCCCTAGGAAAGCATATGCTGGAGATCTCACGCAATGGTGTACTGCGTGAAGTGCTGCTGTCAGCAGAGCATTGAAATTGATTGCTAATGCACCAGCTGGTGACAAGGCTGGAAAGCAAAGACTGACCCTACCACATACCCTTCAAAAAAAAAAAAAAATCACGTTACGGTAATTCTGCAAGTTGTTTTTTTTTGTGGTAAGAGTTGTCTAATATCCATTGGATAGAAATTGAAAATTCCAGGCTGACAGCATCCCTTTAGCAAGGGATCTCTTTAGCAAGTTGGCAGTGCTCTCCTTTCATTCACCTCTGCTTGCCAGGCAGCAGACGTTTCTTGAGTTAGTGATGCAGAAAATCTAAAAGGTCAAAGCTATAAATAGCTGTTTGGGAATATTTTTGCTCGTGGTCTTCATACATTAATTTTTCTTTCGTGCCAGTAAGCCTGGCTCTCTCAATTATGTTGCGTGTGGATACATAGGCTTTCTTTCTACTTTCTCAGCCATCTCCAGTCCAACTGTTCTCCAGTATTTGGGTTTCCTCTTCAAATAAAAGCTCATTTTCAATATTGTGACCAACAGGTTAGTATATTTGTCGGCTGCTTCACAGGACATGCTTGTAGTGGCCGTGCTCCTCTGTAAATAAAACTAAAAAAAAAAAAAAAGTTGGCTGTGGCTGAGGAGTGCTCTGCCTTGCGTTGCCTCTCATTGCAATCTATCTGATAGAGCTGTAATCTATCGCAAACAACTGACATGGGAACTTTAAGCTATCTGCTATAGCATTTACTTTGAATAACTAAACAGTGCTCAGGTTACAGGCACACCAGCAGCATAAGTCAGAACAGTTTTTCCAGATCTTCCTGATGCTGTTGGCCACTTGCAACCTGTGGAGTTGCCCCTTACGGGCTCGAAGCTGGACAGGAGGGACTCGCAGGTCTGAACAGTTGGCTGCGTGGGAGTAGCAGGGTAGGAGGCACTTGGATGCCTGGCTCAGCATGAAACCCCTACTTTGCTGTTTCCCGTCTCCTTGGAAGCTGCAGCGGAAAATGATGGCAGCACAGCTGAAATCATTTTTGCAGGGAAAACCCATCAGCTGGCCCATGCTGAAGGACTGACCAGTTCTTTTCCCCCAGGCTAGTGGGGGCACAAAAGAGCCAGAGATTTATGTGACACTCAAACTTATGATTTGTTTTGTTGTTTTTTTTTTTTTTTTTAGTCTTCCCTCCCTCTCTATACTGTAAGAGAGTTAAGTTAGGATTATGTGTTGTGGGTTTTTTTTTTAAACCCTGCCCGTCTAAGGTGGCAGTATTTTACCTCTCCCTGCAAATAGGGTTCCGAATCCCACAGCAATAGTAGTTTTTAATCCCTCGCTGCTGATAGCGACAGCTGTGTTATCATGTGAAATGTAGCTTGTCTTCCCCAAGTAAATGGTCTGCTTTCATTACTGGGGTATGTGAAACTTTTTTTAGTGGCATTTAACTGTCACATAAATTGTAGGTCTTGATCCTGAGGAGCACCCTGCAAGATTAGACTCTGAGCAGAAAATGGATTCCTTTTGCAGTTAGAAAGTGGTTGGTTTTGTTCTGTGAATGAATGGGCAATATGATTAAATCATATCGTTTGGCATGCCCCATGCATAATAGAAGAGGAGTCCGTCACCTTTCTGTGCGTGCTTTAGAAGATCCTGAATTAACTGCAACAGCTTGGACATCTCTGCGGGCTTCTCAAGACCTCTGGTCAACATCCCTTATTCATTTTAATGAGCTGGTTTGTAGCCTGCGTGGGTTAATTGGTTAAAAAACCTAATAATACTTTCATCTAAATCAGAGGTGCAACCTTGCTGTTTGTTTTCTTTTAATCTTTTTATACCATCTCAAGATACTTGAACTCCTTAACAAGAGGTGGCCAGAATACACAAGGGCGTGGAGAAGTTTGCTTGTGATAAGGCTGAGCTGTTCTGCCTTTGGGACCGAATGCGCAGGCATGATAGTAAAATTCAAATGGTCTGCAAAAAGCAGAGGTAGAGCTTCAGTCCTGCCCCTCCTCGTGATGGAGGAATTGGGGAGGAAGGGTGGGAGAATATGAATGAGGCTGAAAGTTAGGAAGTCTGCTGGAATTAATAGGATGTCCTTTTCCGTGCACCATGTAATTAAGACTGAAGCTCATCTGCATAGGAAGTTGTGGAGACTGAGAATTAAACGTGATTAAAAAAGGAATTAAACGGATGGCAAGGAGTACAGATTTTTCTAAGTATTTTGTTTAATTAATACCATTTTTAAAAATTGATTGTTGAGTTTAATCCCCAAATCCAAAGCTTACGTCTGATTAGCAACCCTTGTTCTTACACGGTTCTTGCATGTGCTTCTGGCTCCTGAGATGGTGCTGTTAGAGATATCAGAGATAAGACATTTGGCGGGGTTGATTTAGTGTCTGATTTCCTGTTTTTTCCTATAAACACTAGTAAAAGAGGCTGAGAAGATTAATGGCTGCTCCAAAGAAAAGTGCGATATTTCATTTGCTTGAGTCCCGGCTAATCCTTGGAAATAGTTTTAGGGAGTAGGAGTTTGATGGTTAGGATTTACTGCAGGGCACGGCCAAATTACTTAGATGTTTGAGAAGTACAAGCTGAACGCTACACTTCTGTCTGCTTTAGCTGTTTGAACATCATTAGTTTTTCGGTCCAGTCAGTACACATGCCTGGAGCTGTAGCTTCATGGCCGTTTTACAATTATTTTGACTTCTATTTGCTTTGCTACAATACAAACCAACCAACCCGTGCTGTCGTGAGACTCCAGCCTCCTTTGTAATAAGGTGCCTTAAATTAGAAATTAATGCCCAGGTTGCAGTGTATTAATGAGGAAAAAAATCTACCTCACAAGGATGAGCACACTAAATTTTGGGAAGTGGTGTGTCCCTTACAACTCCGTTCCCTGTAGGTGGGCAGTCTTTGGCAGATGTGAAACATCTATACAGAAATTGAAGTACACTACATGTATTAGATTAGATTATCTGTACTCAGATATTATGTGGCTGCATTATGCTTGTCTTACTACAGTTTGTCCACCGTGTTATTTATGTGGTGATTTTAGGTATAAACTGATGCTTTTTAAGTGACTTTAATTTTTGCTGATGGTGTTAAACATGAGAATTACAAATTACAACAGGACAGTAAGCTTTGATGGGTGACTTTGGGATGAAAAAGAAGGTAATTGTGGAGGTGTATAAAAAATGCCTGAAAACCTGATGGAAAACTTGTGTTCTTACGTAATTTACTCTGCATTTTAGAGAAAATGCCTCCAGTTGGATGGGTATTTGGCTCCTGGAATTTCATCTCTGGCCTTCAGGATGGGTTGTGAAGGAGGTGGAAAAATCAGAAACCTACTGGGCATTTCAGCTTTCTCTTTCTAGAGTGGGGTACTGAGGATGTTTCTGGGGAAATCTGGGTGGGGAGAGGCATATTTTTTCCCTCCTGCCTTTTAAAAATCGCTACTTTGTTTCTGGGACAGCCAGACTTCTGACTCTATAGACAGCCGGCGTGAGGAAATGAAGTGTGTACTGCTGACTCCTCCGGGGCTCTGCCAGGCGCCAGGGGAAGCCTGAGGAGTGAAGCAATTAGATGCAATCCAGGAGAAATCCTGCTTTAATTGTAACAGCAGCAGAGCGGTTAACATGTGCTTTACTTAAACCTCTGCCACGTGGTTCCCAGCGGTGGCCTACGTGGCCATGGGAGCACCTTACCGCGGTGGAGTTCTGGAGGTAGGTGGTCACATACTGAAAAGCTCAGTGTCATGAGAAGAAATAGGATTTTTCTTACCATTTTTAAGAGATGACCCAATCTGTTTGCTCTCACTGACACAAGCATTTGGGCAAGTAAGTTGAATGAGCAATAGGATCAGTTGCCGCCGGTAGAAGTGTGCGGGGGGGGTATTAAATTAAGTTTTTGACTCATTTTGTTGTGTTTTTTTTTTTTTTTTAATTTTTGAGGGGGGACGAGGTTTTTGTTCCCTGTCCCCCCCCCTAAATGTGGCTTCAGGTTTGCATTGATGGCAAACAAAACGTTCCCGAGGTCTGTGCAGATCTGGTATTTGCGTGGCTCAGTGAAGATGGAGGCTGTAGAAGGCTGTCGTGTAGTTAAGACCCGATCTCTCTCTTTGGTACTAATATTTCACTATAATTCTCTGTAGCATTGCATGTGCCTCCCCGATATCTTTAGCAGATAAGGATATTGCCCAGGAAGTCATATTCTTTGGTGGATAGCCTTGATTTATTCCCAAAGTCAGCGTGGGAGTGGGGGGTCCTGTGAGGAAGATCAAATGTCGAATTTTCCCAGTGTTTGCCGAAGGAGTTCATGTTGAAGTCAGACAGCTCCTGGTGCCACAATTACAAACTCCTGATTCAAGAAGTTCATTTCCTTCAGACATGCACTTCTAGCATAATTTACAAATAGGACTCCGAAGTCTGAAAAACAAATAAAACACGTGAACCCTATCTTTCCATCCACAGGCCCATGGTCTCACTGTAGCTTGGTGTTGGTGCCGTGGAGGAGCAGAGCGTGCTTATTGTGGAGAATTTTTGTAGGATTTAGGCTGTTAAAAGCTTAGAGACAACAGCATGTCTCTGCAGTGGTGCCTAAGTTCTTCTCTTTGCTTCAGCAAATCTCGTCAGACTTCACTGCAGAGCAAAAAGACCAGAGAACAAGGTTTCCTCTTCTAAATTGGAGTCCCAGCTTTAAAGTGTGAAAAAAAAAAGTTGTACAGTTTCTCAACAAAAGGCTTGGTATTTTTATTGTGACATAAGCAAGCGTGTTTTTCATTGGCTTCATTCAGACAAATTGCTGCACCGTTTTCAGCTGAAACTGTAAAGCTCCTGGCAGCTACGTGACAGGAGAGGTTCAGACCGAGCAGTCTCGCACGGTAAGCAGGGCTGAAATTCATCGATTCCTTCACGCTTCCAATTGCCAAAAATATTTTTTAAACATCCCACTGTCACACTGACTTCCGAGGAGGCTTCCAGCAGGTGGATGTTTCCTGTTGGTGTGTGTACAGCCCCCATCGGGTGGCTTCTGGCAGCTGTGGCTGCGCTGGGCAGGGCCCTGCCGCATGAGGTACGAGGCGCGTGTCATGGCGCTGGCCGAGCCGCCTCACGCGAGGGGCCCTGAATCCTCCCAGGTGGGTGGGGACACAGCGCTAGCCTAGGCACGCTCATTATTGAGCTCTTCTTGATCTGTGTGAGACTACAGATGATGCTAAAATACAGCTGAAGGCTTGTGTTTTGTGTGTGGCTAGAAATGTAGGTGCTTTGGGGTGACTGACGCTCACTGCTGTGACCGAAAGGCGAGCGCGGACTGGAAGTGAAGGGGTCACTGCCAGGAGGAGAGGCTGTGCTCTGCATTGCGCTGGCTGTTGCCTCATGGATGCAGTAAGTGTCACAGAAGAGTCCAAAAAGACACAACCATGAGGAGAAGTTGGCTGTATAAATCCTGAACGCGTGTCAGCCCTTTGAGCTGGCTCAGCTCGTAGCCTTGAGGCTGACTGCAGGAGTAAAATTTACTTGATAAGGAAAAATGTTTACTGTGGGAAGATGGGCTGTGTGAAGAGATGATGGATGATGAGAGCTGGAGATCGTGGTGTCTCTGTAAGGATTCCAGGTGTCTGCAGGAAATGCTCATCTGGACTCGTGCTGTAAGTGTGAATGGCAAGGAAAGCGTTCTTAGGAAATCTTAGTTGGGTTTGGGATCCCTGAAGGTTTCAACCATTGCATTTATATTGGTTAAATCTTTGACCTCCGGTGATAGCACCACTGTAAACTTCAGCGACCTGAGGTGGAGAACTTAATGTTGCTGCGTGGTGACCGTGTGGCCAGGCGAAAAATAAAGTTCGTGCTCTAAAAATAGAGATGATACAGCTCACATATATAATGGACGATCAGGAGACGAATTTGCTGCTAAGCAGTGTAGTTAGATGTAGTTGGAGTACTGATGCCTTTCAGAGCATTTTTCATTTAGTGTTTAAAAAACAGCGGTTTTGATATGTAACACTCTATGTCTGTGTTTCTCAGCGCTTTAAAAGGTAGTTTGTAAAGCACTTAACCCCTCAGATAAGGTTTGAGGAATATACGTTGTAATGATTAAACCATTGCATTTCTCAGTTATTGGATTATTTTTCCTTATGGGTTTCTTTGGCACTGTGCCATGTGAGTGCCTCACAAACCTGGCTCTGTATTCGTAACAAAAAAAATTACAATTTCTTTACAATGGCTTAAAACAGTGCACATCTTATTTTTGCTGTGTAGACACTGCTTGTGTTAAAATGGATGCTTACAGCGTTAATGCTTTCCCTCCTGTCACTGAGGCTTTAGTTGCTCTCTATTTTTGAGCTTCCAGGTTAACTTGCTCTCCTGGCAGCCTACGAGCGATGCAGACGTAGTGCACAGTGAAGCAACTCCTGTGCTCTGAGCTACCAGCAGCCTCTTTCAATACCTGTTTCTACTTAAAAGGGTAGTGCCTATTTTATTTTTTTTTTGTTACAACGATTTCTTGATGATTTCCAAGAACAGCTGAGAATTTTTGCAGTAGGCATTAACCGGTCTGGTGCTGTCAAATTGAAAAGGGTACGCGAAGATATTTGGCTCTGAAGTATTTTATTACTGTTCTGGCTATAAAACTGAATTAGTAAGAAGAGAGTTCAACCTGCCACAGCTTATTGCAGGGATATTTTCCCTTCTCATTTTATTGCCCTTTGAGGATTTGATTTCTCATTATGATAACACAATTAATTAGTTGCGATGTCTCCCCAACACCAAGCTGCGGTCGCTGTTCTGCTTTTATGGATGTTAAACTTGGGCAGGGTAGCAGTGGGAAGGGGAAAAAATAAATAAATAAATTCATCTGCCCTTTATTTGAATTTCATGCACCTGTAGTTGACAGGCATTTACATCAAGTAAGCTGTGAGACGGCCGATAATCCTGGTTGCACGTTCATCAAACTGGAATCCTCTGCAGCCAGGAGCTGGGTGTTAGAGCTGGAGGTTTGTCACGGGTGGCCTACGCTGGTGTGTTTCACCACGTAGGTTTGCTAAGGGGTCCCGAGGCTGGATTGCATTTTCGTGGTGGCATTGCTGGGGTTCAGGCACAAAGCAAGGCAGAATTCGTGCTTCAGTGTAGGCAGCTGTTTGTCTTCAATCCTGAAGATCCTGACCAGTAAAACTTCAAATGGATTTAGTAGATGAGCAAGTGCCTGTACATCAACTTTGCCATGGCAACTGCTCTGAGCTCATGATGAATATGACAATTAGAGAGAGCTTGACTGAGCGGAGGAAAAAGATATGCAACCTTGTACCTAAGTTGGGATGAAGCATGCAGACTGGCAAGTAAAATGAGCTGTTTGAAAGTGATATTATAAATAAACTAGGTACAGGCCTCCTTTCCCCCTTTCCCTTGGTAACCTGCAGCAGCTTGCTTTCTTCCTTCTGATTAGGCTTCAGGCAGCAGTGTGGTTTTGAGTTAGCTGAAAATTCTTGCCTTGCTGCACCTGGTATGTTAAGAGTCAATAATCTAGATGACTTCAAATTAATGTGTTTGTGTGCCAGCACTCTTTAAAAAAAAAAAAAAAAATTAAAAATTAAAAAAATTAACAACATACGCGCATTGTTTCAGTGTAGATTATGAAAAATCCATACTGCTTCCCCTGGTGGAAATCTTTTTTCTCAAGCCTCTCCTCTCCCTGGGTTTCCTTTGCAGGTGTTCCGCAAGGATCTCATTAGTGCCATGAAACTACCGGATTCTCACCATGTTAACCCCGATGAATATTACGTCTTTGCGGACACGTGGAAACAGGAATGGGAGAAAGGAGTCCAAGTTCCAGCCAGTCCAGAAACAATTCCACAGCCTTCTCTCAGGTAACAGCGATTGCACATCAAGCATGTGCGCAGAATGTGAGCTCAGAGAAGGTGGCCTCTCGAAAAAGAGGTGGTCTAAACACAGCCCACGTTTCCTTGTTGTTACGGTTACACCTCCAATGCAGCAGCCTCCAGGCATGCTTTTAAGCCAAACAAGCACCAATTTGGAAAACATTTCTGTGGCACTTCAGATCTGGTTCTGTCTAGATACCATGATGGTATCTACATTGCAAGTGTAAAAAGGGGATTTTATTTTTTCCTGAGTCGCGTGGTGCTATGGGTTAAATCTGTTTTCTCTTTTAAGTGTGGAAAGTTAAATTAAAAATAAACCTAAATCTTGCGTTGCTTTCATGTTACTTGAAAAGCCTCCCTATAAAGCATGAAGAAATAGAACAGTAGGCGCTCAGGAATAGCTGGTACCCGATCAAACTACTCACTTGTTCACATAATACAATTTTTGTTGGTGTTGCCAGAGCCTTTAACTCCTTCTGCTATCTTTTTCCACAAATAGCCTCTGATCAATATACAAGTTCAGTGATGTCAGTTTCAGGAGACAGACTGTTTGTCCTCTGGTCTTGTGTTTAGACCAGGAAAACCTAACAGTGTAGTCCTGTAACCTTTCCTGGTGGAAAATGTGTCTTTCAGTGTAGAGGTATTACTGCCAGTATGGTCTTCAAGACGAAGATAAATGAATTGTCCAGTGAAAGCGCTGATGCCAGCATAATTTAATTTCCACTGGGGCTATTGTCAGTACCAAGTTATTAAAAATAAATATATTGCATCTCATACCAGCAGTATTACGTTAGAGTTAAAAATTGATATGGAGTGGTCTGGACTAGAGAAAAGAAAAGCTCACAAGGGAACACGAGAAAAAACGAGCAAGGTGAAGGGGGGAAGAAGAATGGCAGAGGAGCATTGTTTGTGCTGACATTAACAGCCCACATTGTCCAGTTAGAATTATGTGGGATACTGCTCGGCTGCTGCCTGCTCCTTCTTTCCTCCTCTGGCCTTGTTTCCCACAGCTTTTCTTTTCTGCTGGTGCCGGGGAGGGCAAGCTCTGGAAAGCACGCAGAGCTTCTCACGTATGGCACTGTTCCATTCAGTATCTCCCTGGCTTCCTTTCACATGCAGGGCCTCTCGCATCAAATGCAGAGAAAGATCGACTTTATCTAGCTAGGGTCAGTCTCTCCGTTCTCATAGGCTAGTTTACTAGGCAAGCACTAATTTTTATCTCTTAAAATAATTGAAAGGTTAAAAATACCCGTATATTTTTCCCCCCTTGCTTCCTGGATGATTTTTAGCTGTTTTTTCCCCTCTACGTTTTTGCTCAGCAACAGAACCGTTCTTACAAATGTATTATTTTTGTTATGTAACGTGGATGAAGTGTCACATGTAAAATATGGGTAGACTGCTTAACCCCAATGAAGAGCAAACATCTCCTCCTCCTCTCCCTAGCTGCAGCAGAATAAATCAAGCTTTCCTGAAAAAGCTGGAATCCTGAGGACTGTAAGCTGGCAAGATTTCCTTCTATCGTTTAGGAAGAAGACAGAACAAAGATTGTAGGGTTTTTCGGCATAATACTTTCTGTGTTTCAAAAACATTTGCATCGCCATGCTAGTTAGTAGCATTTGTTAAGTTGAAAATATTATGCACAGGCTTACATTTTAAAAATGATTCCGTCTATGTAGCAAACCTTAACATATTTCATGTGAAGAAATGACATTTACAGAATCCTGTCTTCCCACCCTGGCTTCACTCACAGGCTAGTTTAAAATCTGTGAGATGCTAGATTTCTTTGCACTTGATAACAAATATTTCATGTCTTTCAAGGCTGAATCTTAAAAAGCTGGAGCTAACTCCCTGTTTCCTTTTTATTTTCATGTGTAGGGTTGTAGCAGAAAAAGTGAAAGAAGTACTGTATACACGACCCAGGAAGTACATCCACTGCTCCAGCCAGGAGCCCACAGAGCCAGGTTACATCAACATCTTGGAATTGGCAGAATCGGTGTGTCGCTATGACTTGGATGATATGGACATCTTTTGGCTCCAGGAGCTAAACGAAGAGCTTACTGAAATGGGTAATTTCACAACATGTTCTAGTTTTTAAAGCAGCAGTTAACTGCTGCTGCTTGAGTTGTAGTCTGCTGTGTGAGATTCCTTAAAGATCTTTGAATGAGAATTGGATGGAAATGCTAGGAAAAACGTGGTAATGAACAGCTATAAAAACATTTAAAATGAGTTGCTGGATCAGTTAGCGTTTGATACTTTACCTGTTGTGCCTAGAAACTTCTTCACGTCCAAAATCACGTGCAACGTCTGCAGGCTGATACAGGAGGGGAAGAGCCCAAACCAGGTGGAATTAATTTTAGGGCTTTAAAAGTTAAAAATATTGCATAGGAAAAACACATGCTTCCATTTTTTAAACTTGTACATATTATTGCTACAAAATACAGGGTTCTGAGGAGCTGACATGCTGGGTTCTTAACAGAATAATTAAGTTGCACGCATGCTAGCCCATTTAAAATCTGCTAAATAAACTTTTTTTTCCCCATGCAAGTTGTGGGTATAGAAGGCTTTGAGGTGGAGTGAAATATGGAAAATAATCTTGGAGATATTGCTGGAATAACTGGGTTGCGGTGGGATGGCCTGTGCAGCTGGTGCTCTTCCATGGACGAGTGCAAAAGGGAGATATTTAACATCTGCTGTTCACAAAGAAGGAGGAACTAGATGGGATGGGCTAATTGGTAGGGGCATTGGCTGTGGCAGGTGTGAAATAGCAGAGACTGAGATCCTGAGGTGAGCAAAGAGAGGAAATAGCCTTCTGCTCCTGGGCTTACGGAGAGCAGGCTTCTGCTTATCTGGGGAGCTGCTAGGTGGGGAGTGAGGCAACTCTGAAGGGTGAAGTTGCTGGAGAGAGCTAGCAGGGCTTTAAGGACACACTCCTCCAAGCACAAGAGTGATCATGGCTTTTCTGGGGCTGAAATCACCATCCCTGGAGATTTTCAAGGTCTGACTGGGTGTGTTTGTGAGCAGCCTAACCTGGATTCAGTGCTGGCCCTGCTCTGAGCAGGGAGCTGGGCTGGATCCCTCCAAGGCCCATTCCCACCTGAATGATACTGTGATCCTTTACGTTCAGGGAGTGGAAGAAACATTCTGGCACTGGAGAGAACAGTTTAGTACCAGAAGGCACTCCATGACTGGTTTTACCAGTCATTTGTCATGTCCATCTCCCTGTTTATCAGTTGCAACAAGAAATCAAAATGAGCAGCCATCTCCTTGTCCAGCAGTTGGAGTGATGTCTTTTGTCTTATACACAACCCAGACTTTTACTTCAATAGTCGTTCTGTTTGTATTTATAAAACCCTGCTAAAATTAGCCAGTGACTGATAAAAGGCTTTTTAAATTTAAGTCGTGTATGCTGTGGTAGTTGCTGGAAGTTGTACTTTGCCTCTCAGACTGGGTCAAAAGCGCCTGACTGTCTCCCAATTCCCCCCTCCCCGTTCTGCACTGCAGGGTGCGGGCCCCTGGATGAAAACACGATGGAAAAGACGATTGAAGTGCTGGAGCGGCACTGCCACGAGAACATGAATCACGCGATTGAGACTGAAGAAGGGCTGGGCATAGAGTACGACGAAGATGTCATCTGTGATGTGTGCCGGTCCCCTGACAGCGAAGATGGGAACGATATGGTGTTTTGTGACAAGTGTAACATCTGCGTCCACCAGGTCGGTGCCTGCAGGGGCGTAGACACTGTCCTCTGGTCTTTGTTTACCTTGGCAAGTGTGGAATTGGAGCTGGTATTAAACGTGGAGGGCTTTGCCATTTGCTGGGTAAGGAGGGTGGTGCAATACCAAGCCCAAATTCTGTACTCTGGGAGTTACAGCAGGTAAGTGGCCGAGCACAGTCTGTGTGTGGACCTCTGTCACCCAGCAGGAGCGTGAAGCATCCTCAGGACTTGCAAGCGCTTTCTCTGTGACCCTAAAGCCCTTTATTAACCCTGCTTTTGAAAATAAACAGGGTGGAGAGCGCTGCCTGCCTATATGTAAAGAATTCAAAGACAGCTTATTTAAGAGTTGGGGTTTTTCCCTCCTTGATTGACTTATTAACTTGTTAAGAAAGCCTGGCAGCAACCAGAAAGAGTTATCACTTCGATTTTTAATCTGGATGGGCCCTGCTTCACCAAGCAGCCTCAGGTCTGTTCGTCATCACGCCGCTTGGAGGCGGGGAGGAGGAGTGCGAGAGATTTCCTCCTTCACAGTGCCCTCTCATGCCAGCTCAGCCAGATTGCCAAGCTACTGGTTTGGTAGCCTAGGCCGCCCCCACTCATTAGCTGGATTAAATTAGGGAACGGTTTACGTCCGTCTCCAGCCTCCTAAATGTGATCTTTTGGTATAATGCCACTTCTGCATCAGTAATAGAAAGAGTGTTGGTGGGAACGTGCCTCAGAACAGGAAAAAAATAAATCACTTGTAAAATTGAGATTACAGCTCCCCCTGTTGGGTTTTTGCAACAGTCAGACATGAAAATAGCGTTAGGTTAGTCTGTCCTGGTGGTTCTGTAATGCAGGATTTCACTCAGGAAAGGCCCCCTCTCTCTAGGCATGAGAGGAATGTGCGTTAAAAACCAGCTCACTGCTTCACATCTAAATAGATTTATGTTACTGTAAAGTTGTTAATGATAGGAAACAGTGATTTTTAGGAAGGGCTACGTACATGCTGAAGCTAATTTAAAGAGATGCCTCCTTTTTTTCTTCAGAAACTTAAAAAGCGGCTAAATGCAAAGATGAAGGTTCTTAATGGCAGTGTTTTTTCAGTCACAATGGCTGTTCTGTGCTGTGAACAAACAATACCAAGACACACACTTTAAAAAGAAGCAGGTGTAGAAAGCATTTGTTTTATAGGCTGTAAATCTCTTTGATCACCTGACTCCTTTTAAGGTAACAAAACTGGAGAAGGATTAAGCAAAGGCCAAACTGTGCCTTTAGGATCTGAAAGCTTTGTGCTGTATGAAAATTAATGTTTGAATGTGAAATCCTATTAGTGCAATGATCTCGATCACTGTTTTCTCCCAAGGCGTGCTACGGAATCCTAAAAGTCCCTGAAGGGAGCTGGCTGTGCCGCACCTGCGTGCTGGGGATACACCCCCAGTGCCTCCTGTGTCCCAAACGAGGAGGTGCCATGAAAGCCACCAGGACAGGGACCAAGTGGGCGCACGTGAGCTGTGCCCTCTGGATTCCAGAGGTAAATCTGAATTTCTGCCTCGTCCTTCTGTATTGTGGTCCCTACTATCCTCTTCCTTCTCTTCTTCCTCCTCCTTGTTCCCTCCTTTGCTTTTTCAAATTCTCATGATTTTAATGTATCTATATGGTTTAGTCCTGGGCTTTATTCTGAGTCTGCAGAACCTGCAAAGGCTGGGAGAGAGAGATTAATCCCTTTGTTGGCCATTTCCCCCGCCGACACACTGAGCAAGCACTCCTTGGTGTCGTTGCGGCACCTGAGTGACCTGCTGGAAAGGCTTCCTGATGTAAGATAGCATTCGCTTCATAACTGCAGCTTCCTTGCCTCTCTTAGCTCCTCATAAACGTGTGCACTCTTGGTTAGGTGTATAATTTGTGTGAATACATTCATTTTTTGGGGTTGTTTTGTTTTGTTTTTAAGAAAAAAGCAGAAAACATACTACATGATTTGTATTGGATGAACTCTGAGATGGTCAGATGTTTGCGGTTAAGGTATTTTAGAATGATTTTTTTCTGAAGAGAAGAAAAATCTTATCTTCTGGGGAGAAGAAAAATCTCCTACACTATATTTTGAAAGAAAAGGCTTTAGTTGCATGCACGTATGTGAAGTTCAGTAACGAAGCTTTACACTTGCTCTATTTAGAATCAAGGTTAGCATCACATTATAATTGTGTAAATTGGAATATTCACTCCTGTATAGATGGGCTGTTTGTTTAATTTTGTGCTCAGATCTGTATTTGTTTTCCTTCTGGTAAGATCCACAAATCCATTACAGTGGATGGTTTAGCACGAAGCTGTAGCCACAGCTGTTGGCACTGTGATACCAAGGGGATGCCTTATTTCTCAAGCCTTCTGTTCCGAAGCAGCCAGGCCTTGCCTTTGCAAAACTTCACGAGGAAGATGCTAAGATTCTGGATTATTTTTTTTAACGTGGTATCACGATGCTGTGTGTATTTCCTAGCTCTGTCACAGGCATACGTCTGCTTTGCAGGGAGGTTATCTTTGCAGTTCTGCTTTCTCTTCAGGCCAGCGTGTACTTCCTGGTGTCTCATCCACCTTCAGGAAGAAAGGAGCAGAGGGGGGAGATTAAAAAAAATTAAGATTAAAAATTAGATTAAAAAATTAAGATTAAAATAAATAAAAATCTGACTTCTGTACTTCCGAAGTGCATTTGTCTGAGCAGACAGGTTTTCCTCAGCGGTCCTTTCTGTGTGCGGTTGCCTTGATGTCGTCCGCAACAGAAGAGGAGCAGGCAGGTTTGGAAAGCAGCTGAGCACAGGACAGGGAGCCAGTGCTGCCTTCTTGTCTGCACACCTCCCTCCGGCTGAGGGAGAGAAGCCCAGGGAGCACCCAAGTGGGAGAGCTCAAACCCAGCTGCTCCCGCAGCCATCAGCGGCTCCAGGCCTCAGGCACCTCCTCCCCTCTGCAGCAAAGCCGAGTGTGTCAGGCGTAGCAAGGAGGTGGCACCTGCCAGGAGAGGTGGGAAACGTGTCTTGGGTCTGTTCATCCTCTCTGGCCCCTGCATTGCTGTTTGTAGGAGGAAAAAATAAAAATCAGTCACCAAGGAAGCCAAAGAAAGCTTTGGGAATCTCTGTTAAAATACTGGGTTCCTTTCTGGAGAATCACTGTAGCATAATGTGATCACTGGACTGGGAAGGCCTAGAGTTTGAAGACCTGGAGATACTTTATGGCACGATGCATATTCCCTTGGAACTGCCCCAGAAGAAACAAACATGATAAAATCTCTGGTGCTTCCCCACTGTGCCCCCAACTAGACAGAGCAAGGCAGAAGGCAGAGAAAAGTGAGCCAGAACCATGTTTGTGGTAAAACCTTCAAAGAGGGGCTCGATGAGTCACCAAGTGTAGGCTAGCAATGTTGCACGTGGTTGCAGTGGGGATTTATTGTCCTTCATTCATTCGTTCAGCACTCTCTTAAAATGTGGGTGGGGGTTCTTCCCTCCCTCCCCTGGTAAGCTGATGGTGTCAAAAGGCTTTGTTGACCTTCATGTGGCTGATTGAGACATTTGAAGGTTTTTACTTCATAAAGGGCCCTCATCGTTGGTTTATATCCTTTTATTCTTCTGCCATTAATGTCTTTTAGTGTAAATGGCTCTTCTATGCTTTCTTTAAAGACGTTCTTTGAAAAAGGAAAGATTTTGAGATGAGAAAACTTGCTCTGCTTTGAAGTTCAAGATTCCTCTGCCTTAGAGGCCCCACTGCAGACACATCTTCCCTCAGTCAGCGTGCTGTCAGCTGAAGCACAAAGCCATTTTTCCTTAGCTGCTGCTGGGGGCAGGCTACCAGCGGAGAGCAGGGTGGTGGCAGAGATGTCAGCTCACCGTGGAAGTCACAGAGAAGAGGCTTCAACAACCCCACTATTCTCTCTCTCCCACTTCTACAACTTCTTCGGAGCACAGCAGTCGAAATGGAACCTGGCACAACGTGAAGGAGGAACAGAGAGGCTACGTGTTAAGGCAGACAGTCAGTTCTGCCTTGGTTAGAGAGGCTTTGGGAAATAAAAAGGTTGGCCTCTCAGCTCTCGGGATCCCTTGTGAACAGCCAAGTTCAAACAAACTTTGCCTTGACTCCTCTCGGGGAGTGTTAGGAGCACGCAGGCGGCACGAGGCCAGTATAAATAAACTGCACCTGACTGGAAGCGCCTCGTGGTGTTTTGACAAAGCAGGGTAATGTAAACAGGCAGCACTGCAAGCCGAAGGGACAGGATTTCTAACACAAATATTGCCTGCCCTCCAGAGTCCCCTCTGGGGAAGCAGCAGGGAGAGCACTGAAGGGGGCAGAGAGCGAGAAGATGTGTGTCAGTTCCTAGCTTCTGCTGGGACGCACGGAGGAAAGGTGGTGCCACCCAGTCTCCAGGAGAAAATCACTGAAGGTGATTTTTGAAAGGAATAAAGACAGCATGGCAAGTCGATGCAACCCCTTAATTCCCACAGGAAGTCTTGCCTGTTGATTCTGGTAACTGGGGCAAGAAACGTGGTCAGTCTCTTTACAATATTGTTTCAGAAACACCTGGGCGACTTGTAACCAGCTCTGTTTTGAGCAGCATCCAGTTAGGTTGGTAAAGGGTCTCATTATGGAAATCAAAAAGCTGCCTTTTGACATTTAAGAGTGGTGAACATGATTTTGTGGAACAATTCAAGAGTTCCAAGGACAGCTTTGTCCCTTTCCTGCTGACACATAGGAAGTCCACAAAAGATGAAGCTGCTCCTCATCTCTACCCGATGAATGCATCGCATGCTGCCTCCCCCTTCTCCTTGTCCTCTCTGGGACCCCTCTGGAGCATCCCGCTACCTTTCTAACAAAGACTTCTCAGAATTAGGTTTTAGTTTTGTTAGATGGGTCACAGCTTGCTGCTTTTCCTCATCTTGTCTTTTTTTTTTTTTTTTTTTTTTTTTTTTGATAATTTGAACTGGCAGTAGCTGGTACTGCTGGTTTCCAGGTGCCAAGTCCTGTTGGTTTTCCGCACAGATCTTTCTGACTCTGGTTTTGGCCCAAGAGAAGGCTGAAGCACGCCCACTGATGGGACTCGTGGACTCGTGGCTTCTGGAGTTCAGTGACATACACTTGCGCCTGTCACTGGGCTGAATAGAAATACCACGCAGCACTGGCTGGCCTCAGCATATTCTAGAAGATCGGGCTTGCAACTGGGGGATTGGAGATTGAAGTACTATAACAAACACAAATCATGCTTGAGTCTGTTTTTGTCATTACTCTATGATCTGTTGACCAACCTCTAAAATGTGAGAATGATGAATCGAGTCATCTCTTGCAAAGCTGTCTTTCCCAACTACTTGATGGATGCTCAAAACAATGCAGAAGATAGGAAAGAGTAACAAAAACGCTCAGTTTGAACAAAGCAGCTCTGACTCTCAGGCTTGATCAACGTGGCACTGCTGTATTGGACAAGTCTAGCTCGCAGAGAAGGTCTGCTGTGCTTCCTCCGGGGTTAGGCAGGTTTCAAAGTGAGTATGTACATCAGGTGATTGCTGAAATACCCCAAAAGGGAAGCTAGCATACTCACCTTAGTTTGATGGCCCTTGTAAAGGCAACAGTTTAATTATCACGTCTTAAACTAATTGTGTAATCTGGATTTCCCAAGAAGAGCCTTATTATGGAGGTTGGAAGAATAATCTATGAAAACTACTGTAATGTAATGCTCTTAAGCTTCTCTTAAAAAAAAAAAAAAAAATCCTATCTCAGTCTTGACTACTTTCTTAGGTTATAGGCTTTATTCTGACCTCACAGTGCCACAGAACATGACCTCGAAACCTCCTTTCTTTGAATTCTTTGTTTTGACCCCTTTGCTAAGAGGCCCCGATCCCACCACCGGTCTGCTCTGCTCGGGCCAATCATTGTATGAAGCAGGGAGATCTGTCTAGCTAGAATTAGCACTGCATTTCTGTTTCAGGCAGGTAGCCCCCCATAGCACACAGCTGCTGAATTCAAAGTGTTTCTTCTTTGTGTAAGCATCAAATTCCAAGCTTTTGGAGACTGCCAGCCTTGGGACAGAACAGTTACCTCTGAAATTTTCTGCCTTGTGTGATTTTGATATGCTCAGTTCTGCATGTTGATCATTCATAGCTGGCCAGTTCTGTTTCTGCCCTTGGATGGTGGTCAGGAGCATCTCAGGGATGAGTGAGGAGATTATTTATCTCTGTTTGGATGCCCAAATTATGGAGAACAGTCCTGGTTTCCCAGTATGGACAACAGACAGCTGAGAAATTTCTATCACAATGGATATGTGAACCTTAGTACAGCAAACAATAGCAAAAGGTACCTATGCTTATCTGAAATTTCTTCTTTCTTGTAGTATTAATATCCATAATCTGATCCACAAATAGATCATCCAGACTAAATACATGAAAACTGGAATAAGATAACATACTGTGCTTTGCAGAAAGAGAAGTTTGTTGCATTCTTTCTCAAATTATAATTCATACAATCTGTAGTTAGGAAAGTGTTTTAGAGTCACCTCTCGCACTGGGAGTGCAGTGGAGGTAAAGGCAGAAAGCAAGGCTTTCCCTGGCTGCTGACTGCTAGATCTCTTCTGCCCCAATCTCTGAGCTGGCAGAAGTAGCTTGTGTAGTGGATCTGTGGATCTTAAAGAAGGAACTTCTCAGGTAAGTGACTAAGTGTTCCTGTTTTGTTCTGAGTAGCTCGCTTTTTGGTACTTTTTAAGTTAGATCTGCTTAAGCAACACAGGAAAAAAAAATAAAGAATCGAAAGGGAATAAACTTAGCTATCATTTACTGTAGTCTCTTAAATGATTCATAACAAGGCATACTGCAGATGCCTAAAATCTTCTGAAGAGTTGCAACTTCTAGCCACCAGGTTGAACTAAGTGTATTCCTCAGCATGGTTTTCCACATGCAGGATCTTCTGGGGTCGCTTGTTGAGAAGCATGAGCACATAGATATCTCTGAACGAGATAAATGTGTGGTCATACTTCTTGTTCTAATATTAGTGGAGAGCTTGTCTTTATTGCCTTGCTAACTGTTTCCATGCTGCTTTTTGTTTTCAGGTCAGTATTGCTTGCCCAGAAAGGATGGAGCCGATCACAAAGGTGTCTCACATTCCACCAAGTCGATGGGCTTTAGTGTGTAGTTTATGCAAACTGAAAACTGGTGCTTGCATTCAGGTATGTTCTTGTTTTCCTCTGACTCTTCAGTCTGTGAGATGGGGATTTTTTTTTTTTTTTCCTGTATTTGGAGATGTTATGATGAAGACAATCATAGGATAGCTGCCTACTTTTTCATAGCTGTCTGCTAACAAATTAGTTCCCTAAGTGCTTCAGTGTAGAGAGTTAGGAGTTGGTCTCAGTTGCCTACTTCTGAGTAAGGCTGAGAAGTGTAAGTACTGGTAGTATGTGGATCAGAGGTGGATCCTTCACTGAACACTGTTCAAAAACAAGAAAATACCAGATTACATGATACTAACATGATACCAACTTCAAAGAGATCAACAGGTATTTCTAAGAGTGCTTAAGAGATTATTTGGTAGGAATAAACTTTAATGTAATGAAGATATATATATATTTTTTTCTGGTTTGTTTCTACTCTTGGTGACTGAGTGTTTTTTCCCTTTTCTTCCATCTGTAGTGCTCCGTGAAAAGCTGCATCACTGCCTTTCATGTCACCTGTGCCTTCGAGCATAGCTTAGAGATGAAGACTATCCTGGATGACGGGGATGAGGTCAAGTTCAAGTCGTATTGTCTGAAGCATAGCAAGAACAAACAGAACTCGCTGCCTGATGTTGATGAGCATCCCAAAAGTATGTCGGACCAGAAGCAAACGGAGAGCGAGAAAACCAGTTTACGAGCCCAGAAGCTCCGAGAGCTGGAAGAAGAGTTTTACTCACTCGTTAAAGTGGAGGACGTTGCAGCAGAACTGGGTCTTCCTAAACTTGCTGTAGACTTCATCTACAATTACTGGAAATTAAAGCGAAAAAGTAACTTTAACAAACCATTGTTTCCTCCCAAGGAGGATGAAGAAAATGGCTTAGTGCAGCCAAAAGAAGATAGCATTCACACTCGCATGAGGATGTTCATGCATTTGAGGCAGGACCTAGAGAGGGTAAGAGTTTAACTGGTAAAGTTTTGAAAAACTGCGTGCAGGTGAGCAGCAGCTTTGTCTTTGGACAGAAGTGGGAATGGGAGGAGTATTCTTTGGTGAGTGCGCCTGAAGCTTTTGGGGAATTCTAGAAGTACATTAAAACATCATCATGGTTTGAGGGCGGTTGGGTGAAATTCTGGGTGGTTAACTACCACAGGGGCTTCTTGGCTTCACGGACAAAGAAGAGGGATGCTGGCCCGTGCTCAGGCAGCTTCCCGTGACTTCTGATTCAGGTCCCTGACTCACCTCTCCTCTTGGGCAGCGTGCTGCTGTTGGCTGGCCCTAGGTAGCGGGCGGGCTGAATCACTGCTCGCACTCCTGAGCTGGGCGATTTCCCTGCACGTGGCTGCCCGAGGTGCTGCTGGTGGTTAGCTGCTGGAAAACAGCCCGCCGAGTCTAGCACTGCTCGTGGCTTTGCTGAGCAGGATGAAAAGGAAATGGCCTTTTTAGCAGTATCTAGCTCAGAGGTCGCTAGCCAGCATTTGGAAAAGGTGGAGTTCTTGAGGAAAATCCAGAGTAGGTATTTATTCTGGCAGTACCACAGACTGATGCCTTCTGGCAGCTGGTGGGGAGGAAGACAGGTTTGTTACCATATGGGGCTGCTGATCACCTGTGGTTTGCAAGAGCTTAGAGATGGGTGGTGAACCTAAGGCATATTCAAGCCTGGATCTCTTTTTCCAGGACAACTTCAAATATGGGTTCTTATTTAAAACAAAACAAAACAAACAAACAAAAAAACTTCAAATGGAGGGTTTGGGGTTTGTTTTTGTTGTTTTTCTCTTTCAAGAAAGGATTTCAAGTTTTTCCTTTTGTTCAAAGAGTGGTTGGTTTGCATCTAATTGTGCTGAAATTGATGCACTTACATTGAGTGGAAGCACTTCGTAGTTCGAGATGGCTCTCAAAGTTTCTGAACCTCTCGTGCCGCAAGAATTCCTGTTCAGTTACGTCTCGGGATGAAAATAAATTTGGGAATCTCCTTTCTGGGGAGAGAGGTTCCAGTTTCTGAACAGCTAAAGTTAGGTGTTTGGGGAGGTATACCTGGCAAATACCGTTCAGCCAGCCCCTGTGCTTTTTCTGTGTTGTGCCCGCTCTTTCAGGTCAGTGTTACAAACTTGCAGTGCCTCTTCCTGTTTTCCTTACAGGAGGGGGACGTACTGCTACTAATTCAAACAAGTAGTGAAAGTAGAACTGTGTGGAACTGCCATGCAGCCTGAAAACAAGCTGCTAAATGCATCAGCCAAATGTGTGAAAGGCACGAAAAGCTGCAGTGTTCTCTTAGGGGTGATCTACATGTTAATTCTGGTCTAAACTGGCCAGAATTGGCCAGAATCTATTGGGTAGCTTTGTAAAAAGATATACTTTCAAATGTTGCAATAATTCTAGGAGGAACAAACTTAGTTTAGCTCTTGAAAATCATTCTGCAAAGCATTTCACAAGGAAATTCCAGGAGACTGGAGTGTTGACTGCAGTAACATCCCCAGCACAGCGTGTGGTTGAAGTAGGCTTACAGACAAGCAAGTCTTAGAAACTACGTGCTTTTGACTAGCATTTTGTTTGCTTACTGTGCTTGTAGGTGAAAACACATTCTGCTGCCTTGCAGAATGTATTCAAGACACTCATTAAACTGGTAATTAAAAATACTCAGGATTTGTTTTTAAATTCGTGGTTACATATGTTTAGTATCAGTCATGAGATATTTGCCAAGGGATATTGCTCATCAAATTTGTATAATTCTGTTGTGGATACATTCTTTTCTGTCCAGATTGTTTTTTTGTTTTTTTTTTTTTTTTTAATTTGATGCTAAGTCTCCTATTATTTCTCTGTAGGTAAGGAATCTCTGCTACATGGTAAGCAGGAGAGAGAAACTGAAGTTGTCGCACAGTAAAGTACACGAGCAGGTCTTCAATTTGCAAGTCCAGCTCATTAATCAGGAAATTGCTGCAGGTAATCACAGAAGTGTAAAATATTTACAAATCATAACTGTGTATAAACTAGGAAGCTGTGTGTTCTCATTATGTTCTGGCTTAGTGTTTTGACGTTTGAGAGCTGCTTTAAAAATTGTCTTCAAATATTCAGTCAATGAATCTACCAACATAGACAAAATACTTTAATGTTTTAACACCTTAACTTGGATCTTTCACTCTTGGGCATATGCCTGTAAGTTATTAATTGCTCTGTTACCCACGTAGCAGAAACGAGCTGGTGGTGATCTCGAGGTTTTTGCTTCCTTGGGCTGCTGTTTTATGGTGCCATTTCCCCACAGCAAGCTCTGCTCTCCCACTGAGATGTTCTTTTGCTTGCTGTAGTTAATTTCTTCAGGCAAAAAAGAGTGACTGATAGGAATGGCTCTTCTCGTGTTGCCTTGAATACTTGATGAGCAACATGAAGAGGCATTTCTTAGCTTGTCATCTCAGTTACTGTCCCTTCCTTCAGAAAGAGCCTAAGCACTCTGGTTTTTACCAGCGAGCAGTGACTGCTTTGGAAAGTTGATGTACCGAAACCAACCCTGCCCTTGATTTTCACTAAAAATGTGCCCTGAAATGAGGAACACAACATTTGAAAAGAGGAATGGTATATATTGCAGTGCAATTGCTTTTTTTCCTTAATTGGGACGTCAGCTATTTCTGCAGTTGTGAAATGATGATCTTGATGTTCGTTCAAGATACACGTTGTGTTTTTTGTAACCAATTTAGAGTGAAGCCTTTGTGGCTTTTTGTCTGCCCCTGAAACATGGATAAGTTTCATTGGTACTGACAAGGTGGTGGTTTTTTTCTGTTTGTTTGTTGTTTTTCAGCTTGTTTAGATCAGCCTAGCTCTTTGCAGAAGCAGCAGTACTCTAAAGCACTTGGATTTTGTGTAAATAAACTTTATTAGAAATGTGTACCAAATTTATGTCTTTACAAAACCAAGTGCTTTTTTTTAAAAAATTACTAAAATATTTTGAGAGATATTTTGCAATGGCAGTGTGTGTGCACAATATAATAAAGACTCGTACATCAGAGTGAAAAGACTTTTAAAGCACAGAGAATTTTAAAATACGAAGCAGAGCTGAACCAAATCCAAATTGCAGCTCAGTTTGAAGCATTGTTTCTTCTCTATCCAAAGCTGAATGTGAACCTTTTTTATAGCTTTGCTGGAACTACTTCTGTCATGTCTCAAAGCTGGTTCAGTTCACTGGCTTGAAGCCCTGTGAAAGGGCAGGCTGTTGTTTTTTAATGGAAATGCGAAGATGCTTACCTAAACGTTTGAAATGGTAGACAATTTGGGGCAGTTTTTGTTATTCTGCCTTGTCTGTAATGTCCTGAAATAATTTCACACCAGTTGTTTGCAGATGGTTCTTATTGCTGAATAACTTTTTAATGCAATGTTACAGGTAACAGTATGGTTACCCTCTTGTTACCCTCTTTTTAAGTCTTCTTTTCTTCTGCCCCCTCGTCTCTCTCTCATCCAGGCCATACCCTGACAAGTGCACTAGAGAACACGCTGTTCTACCCACCGCCCAGGATCACCCTGAAGTTAAAAATGCCCAAATCAGCACTAGGAGATTGCAAAAACAACTCCCTGAAGCCTGGCAACAGGCCGCTGTCTCCTGACAACAACAGCACTGCGTACGGCAAGAGGAGCGTGCCGGCGCCGAAGGAACCCTACGAAATCAAAGCGAAATCGTACCCCAGGTACCAGCACGAGGGCAGAAGCAACGGCTTGCTTGTCCCGGGGGGGATCGGCAAGCCCCGTGGCGAGGCGAAGGATTCGGGCCCCGTGCAGGTGTCCGAGTTTCACCGGGGCCAGCCCTCCGGGAAGCCCCTCGCGCTGCAGGCGGCCCTGCACGGGCAGGCGGCCATGGGGAACGGGCGGGCGCAGCAGGACGGCTCGCGGCTGGCGGCCAAGTCCAACGGGCTGCTGCTGGGCAGGGCCGGCGACGTGAGCCAGAGGGACAGCTCCAGCCAGACGCCCTACGAGCAGGACTCCGTGCTCGCGGCTCACCTGGCCGGCCAGAGCGGCTTCAGGAAATCCACCATGGAACATTTTAGCCGCTCCTTCAAAGAGGCTACCAACAGCCTGGTGAGGACCACGGAAGATCTGCGGTGCTGTGAGAAGCCGACGAGAAGGCTCGCCGCGAAAGACCGCTTGTGGAGCAAGCAGGCACTCGAAGGTGCTCCCTACCAGGACAACGACGGGTACTGCCCCGACCTGGAGCTGAGTGACTCTGAAGCGGAAAGTGATGAAAATAAAGAGCAAGTGAGGTTACGGCGGAGTAGCTCGGAGAGAGAGAGCCCAAGCAAGGACTTCGGAAGAGATTGTCACAATAGAAACAAAAAGAACATGATTTCTCACGGTTCGGTACAAAGGTGATTAGAAGCCCCCACGGGGTAACTCAGCCTTCACGTCTCCCGGTGTACCAGTGCAGAGCTCAGCATCACCAGGTTCCAGAAACCAGTACAGGACCTACGACGGGAAGAACTGCAGGAGGGGACGAAATGGGAGTCGTTTTGTTCAACTGTGAATCGGCTTGCAGCCTTCGCAAGGCTCCCCGAGTCACGGCGGAGTCACGGAGAAACGGATGGGGTTGGTCAGAGGTCACCATCTGGGGAAGCGCGGGGCGGCTGGGCCTTGCGTGAGCTCAGGAAACTGCTTCCTCCTTGCCAGCTCGCCTGCGAGGCAGGCTGCTCACGCTGTGCCAGCCGTGGTGGGCAGGTAGCGAAGGAAGGAGCCCTTGCGTTGCGAGGGGCTGCAGGGGAGACGCTGAAACCGCGTCCTTGCAGCGCCTGCCGCTGATCCAGCATGGCACTTGGGGGCCTGCGGGAGAGCTGAGCGCCTGGAAAACCCTGCTGCTTTCCCTCGGGTGGCCCAGCCCCTGCCCAGGTGCTCTGCTGGATCAGGCCCAAAGCGGCTGCTGAGCGCCGTCCCCGTCTGCAGGGGGGCTCGGTGGTGGTCGCGGGCTCCTTGCGGAGGGTGGAAGCCGCTGCCAAACTCACTGACCTCTAGACGTGCCCCCGCTCCCTGCTCTTGCTGAAGGTCGTGTTTCTCCTCGCAATTATTTGCTTATTTTGTAAATATACAACTTCTAGTACTTGTTTTTTTTTTTTTTTAATCTCTGTACATAGCTGCTTGTTGTGGGATGCACTTGTAAATATTTTACCCAGCTAACAAGTACAGATGGCTAATTTTGTGGATAGTGTTTACAAGAGTAGATGTACTACTTCAAAGAAAAATGCTATTTGACACTTCAATTTAGGCAATCACCGGTGATGCCAGGTTCCTCCTCAAACTGAAATTTCACGGCCGGAGGTGTTTGTACCTGGCGTTTTTAAAAGAAGATGAATTAGAAATAATTTTGCCTGAACTTTTTATTTAGGCACAAATTTTCAACCCTAGCTGCCTCAATGTGGGCTCGGGAGCCCCACTTCTGGCACCTAGGCCTGTGAAATTTTAGCCAGTCATCACCTGGAGTATGTTTTTTATTGCTGAAAACTTATGGTTACGTTAAGCTGCTTTTCAACCTCTGGATCAGTTGCTGTTTCCCAAACTAAAACTTTTTTTTTCTTAACGTGCTTTAAAATCAGTTGTTTACCCGTGTTTTTAAACTTCAGCCTCTGTTGAGGAAGCCAGAAGGGGGGGGAAGCCCTTTTCAACTTGTTTATTTTGTCTGGGATTTCTGTTTGAATGTGGACGAGTTTCTTGTGTTGTGGTGATCAACCAAGTAGCTGCCCTTTTCTTTGAAATGCTTTGTGTTTCCTAAACCCACAGCACCCCCTGTCCCCACATCACCGGCTGAGCTGGGACATGGGTTGCATGGGGCATCCTGCGTGCCTCTGTTGGGATCAGGGCTCACTTTCCCTACACATGAAAGGTTCACGTGTGACTATGGCTACGCAGAAGCCAACCAGCATGTTTCTTCATTCTCCATTACCTTCATTTACTGCTTTTAGTTTGGGAAATGACAACGCTTTTAGGTTTGGTTTAAGCTTTGAAATCTCCCTCATTGCAATAGGACTAGCAAGTCAGGGGCTGGAGGACTTCAACGAAATAAAAAACCGCGAAACAGCATACTTGGCAATCCTGCTCTATTTGCTTCATGCAGTTTCTTTTTTTTTTTTTTTTTTTTTTTTCTCCCCACTTCTTGATTTTATGTATATTTGTGTAATTTGTCTTTCTAGAGCTGTATCTTCAAAATTATTTCTTTTGGTGTAAATACGCAGTAGCATTTTAGGTTTCCACACATTTTATTTTGATGGGAAATGCTTTGTGTTCTAAGCCATGGGTCGTTCAGAACAAGTCAACAAATGTTTCTTCATTTGTATTCCGGTTCTGACTCTCTTAGTTTTCCTTCGATATTTATTAGTAATCCTCTTGCTGGCCACAAAATTTCATGAAGCTTGCGTTGGGAACACTCAGGTGGGAGGCTGGCAACGCCTTCATGCCATTTTGTGGCCAGAAGTGTACGGCAGAGGGGAGGAAAATGGTGCTTCAGCAAAACTCAGCATTTCTGCTCTTCTGGGGTTATGAATTCAGTTGTTTCCCGCCTGGGCAATGGTTTTGCTAATTTTTCCATGATTTTAATAGATATATGAAGGAGCCCTTGGTTACGTAGTTCTCAAGTATTGTCCCCAAAGTGCATTTGCTAGTTTTTATTGTGTGTTCGGTGGCTAACTGTTTGAAGTATTACCTCTTAACCTTATTTGTCAAATTTTTTTTTTGTGTTTTTGCATTTTGTTTTATATATATAAATATATATATATTCAATTTTCCAAGATGGACTCGGTCTTTTTCAGATGTCCCCTTTTTACAAGTACTTTTTCATTAAATTATGAAACTGCTAACAGTATTTCCACTTGTTGTGATTTATTCAGGGCTGCACCCTCTGTGCCTGGGTCTAAACTAATGGGTCTAACGGCGGTGCTGTGTCCGTCGGGAGGGAGTTATTTCTGCAGAGCTGGCAGTACTTGAAGTCGAAAGGTCAAGGAAAACCTTTCCCCTTCGGCCTCCCCGAAAAAAGAGTCAGTGAGCACCGATTTGCTGCGTTTAGCAAATAGTCCCAGCCTGGCTTTTGTTTCTGCCTAGCCCAGCAGATGTAACAGGCCATTTGCTGCGCTGCTCTCCCTTTCTGATACATTTGCCTGTGTTGTAGCACCACGGCCTGCCCCTGGTTGTACAAACCAAGCTGTGAGGGGGAGCTGCAGCCTGGCCTTCTGCCTCATCCCGCTTCTCACACACCAACACGTGCATGGCCAGCACTGACATTGCCTTGGGAAAGAGGGACAAGCAGCATTCCCAGCCTGGTGGGTGGTGGTGTTTCTGCACGACCTGTTGCTGCAGTTCCCCCTGCTCCCACAGGCCGGTGCTGCTGCCCGCCCTGCAGCCGGGGAGCAGGAACAAGACAGCAAAAGCGAGGATGGAGAGCGAGGAGCAGGTGGAGCTGCACAACCCTGCTGATAACATCCTCCCTGCCCTCAGGAGGGCTGGGGGTTGTGATGCACGCGTGGGGCTGAGTGAAACAGGGCAGCAAGTCCTCGACTGGAAAGAAAAACAGAGGGAAAGGGCACAAAAGGAGCATATGGAAGAAAGGGGAGGAAAAAAAAACAGCATGAGGAAGAAGCTGTAAGTGATGGATTGCCAGCTGTCTTTCAGGACCGGGATTTCTCCTTCCCTAAGAACTATTTTCAGTGACTGTGACTGGTGGCCTCCCATCTCCTTTGAGAGCGGTCTGCTTGTGTCTGGGATGTGGGAAAAGGAGCCAAGGAAGTCAATCTGTACCCCTGCTTGTTTCCCTTGCAAACAGCTGCTGCTGGTTTGCAGCATCTTCACAAATAAGTTGCAGACAGCCACGTAAGTCTGGGTACTTGGTGGTAACTCAGGCCAAATTCTTACAAGTTCATGGGGTCTGTATGGTGATTCCCAGCACCATCTCTGAGTTTGTCCAAAAAGAAATGCTTCTAGGCTGCAACTTGTGCTCTGGCTCTGCCACTGTATGCACCATTTGCACGATGCTCTCCCAAGTCCCAAACCATAGGGGCAGAAATGCCAGATGTTTGGCTACGAAAAAGCAGCCTCAGATGTTCACACTTGATGCGATACCTCACTGATACCACGGGCGATACCTGGGCTAGGCGTGTGGTATCTGTAGCCTTCAACACCGAGTGTTCAAAGCCTGCCTCCGCGAGCTGCAGGGAACGTGACAAACCAGTCATCGCGATCGGTGTGAGCCTGGCTGATCCCTGAGCTTGTTATGGTTTGCCACTGCAGGGAATTGACACATCTATTGAGAAAACATGCGTTTGATGTGAACTAATGAGCAAATGGAAGCTGCTTGCACAACCTGGGAGCTTGGTATGCCAGGGCAGGATTGCAGGGATGGGCAGAGGTGGAAAACAATGGAGTGCCTCGCTGCTGCTGTAGGGTGAGCGAAGACACGGGGCTCTGCTTTCACGAGGTGCCGTGCTGCTGTTCCCAAGTCCTCCCTTGTGCCAGCACCACAGCTGAACAGACTTTTTCCCCCACAGGGGTACAGTTTTGCAGTGTTACTGCTTGTCAGGACCATCCTGGGATAAAAGCTCTGGGCTCCGCTCCCTGCCAGGCCAGCACGTCTCAGCCCCTGGACTCGTCTGTGGTGGATTGACCTGACAGCAAGCACAGCTTTGTGAAACCGAACGTTTGGTTGCTTTTTTTCCTCCGAAACTTTCCTAGCAGCCGGGGAGCTGTCCTAAAGCAGCAGATGCGTGTGGTGCATCTGTGTTAATCCCTCGGCACAGAGCCCCGCTAAGCCCGCCTGGCTGTGTGAGGAGAAGCGGCCCCAGATACTCGCCCATCGGTTTCCCTGCCTGCTGAGTAAAGCTTCCAGCTAATCCCTTTTTCTCCGGCGGGCTTCTGGTGGCTGGGGCCCTGTCCCGGAGCCACCTCGCCCTGCCCGCTCTGCCTTTTGTTCTGCTCTGGGCTGGGCCCTTGTTTTCCCCATCTGCCCCATCGGAGGCGTTGCTTGAGATCTGCTGGGCTCGCTGATGACACCCTCACGGTTTCTTTTCACCCAGCCATCCTCAAGACATTTTTACCAGTTTCTGTCAGAAGATGTCTTCAGGAAACCTGGTCAGCCAGAAGCCTGTGACGGACACCAAGACAGGCCACTCTTCTCCTGTGGTCCCAGCAGCCACCAGAAGCCCGCTGGGGGTGGCACCTGCAAAAAGAGCCGGTGTTGGGTGCCCTTTGGGCAAAGTTTCGCCTGTTTTGGCTCTTCCTTTAGAAATGCAGGTCCTTGAGAGGGGATGGGATAGCTGGGGGGGATCATTAAGTGAGCCTGTTCTTAAAAACACCCCCTGGCACCTGAAAGGGCTGTGTCTGGTGGCATTCCTCTGAGGTTTCGCCTCCCTTATCTGGGGGTGGTGCTGCTCCAGCAGCACTGGTATGCTAGGCCTCCTTTGCATCTGCTTGGAGGGAGCCAGACAGGTGGCTCCCCTCCTCCAGACCTGATTCCTCAGCCTTTGTTCTGTTATCTCCTCTAAAAAGGTGTCTGGGCATCGCCTTGCCCTCCCGGGCCCCAGCAATCTCCCCTGGCTTAAGGAGGAAAAAGCCAAAAGCGAGGCACGCCGGGTGATGTGGAGGCTAACACAGCAACCAGACTTCTCTCAGCTCACCTGCCTGAACACACTGAGTTAAGCTTGGAGCAGTTGTCCCAAACCTGCAGTTAATTTGAGATTTGCTTCTGACCTGGGCCTGAAGAGGGGCTTGTGTGCCTGAAAGCTCAAAACACTGAGGGCACTGTTGCCAGCGGAGGTCCCTGAATGAAAGCTGCGGCCTCTCCCTCCAGTCTTGGCTCCCTGGCACAGCCTCCATTGTGCCTGTCCTCTTGCAGCTGCCACAGAACATAGCAATGCTCCTTTTTTTTTTTTTTTTTTTTTTTTTTTTTTTTTTTTTTTTTCCTGAGGCAAGCAAAATGCAAATGCAGGTCACATGGGGTACAAAGAGCAGGGAAGTAAGGCATTAACGCAACATCTCTTGGCCAGGCTCCACCGTGGAAGGCTTGCCCTTTCTGAAGCACCCTCTTTCCCACTGCGAGGAGCAGGGGCCTGGAAAGGCACGGCTGGACACTCGGGCTTTGTCAGATGGATTAGGATGGCAGGAGCTAGCACAGGCAGGTGCTGCAGTGATACAGGAGCTGGAAGGACACTTGGATGGTGATGGTGTGAGGGATGTTTGAGAAACTGCAGCGGGAAAGGCCACATAACATCTGGTTATAGCACTGCATATATGGTGTGAGGTGATTTGTCAAGGGACTGTGTCCAGCATGCACAAAATGCTCCTCAAAGAAGCCTGCATAATGCATTTTGATAAGTAAAGGGCACCTTTGCCAGATCTGAGAGAGAAACTGGACTTTTAAGGCTAAATGCTCTGATGTTACTTCATGGTAACTTGGTGCAGTCCTCTTTAGAAAAGATTCCCCATTTAAGACTCTTAATCCATTCTGCATTAACTTCCCTAACAGTGTGCTAGCAGTCTGTGTTAGACATGATGTATAAATTCATCAGTGGACAAGTCTGCTGTTAACAGCTCATGCCACCTTCTCCCAAGGAGAAGTTTGCAAAGCAGGTAAATGCTTTGGGAAACGTTCAAACCCTACGAGCATTTAAGGATGTGATTGTGATCCCCCAGACCAGTAAATGCTTGTGACCTCTCAGCAGTCTGATCATTCTTGGACCTACCTGCTGCTTACCAACAAATAAAACCTTGATCCAGACACACGAGTTTCTTCCAAGAACTATACCTGGCTGAAAACAAGCATGTCACAGCACTAGCTTTTGCTTTTCAGCCAACGGTTCACAGTGACTGATCTTAAATTTCTACTTCTTGCTTGCTTTTTTTTGGTTGTTGTTGTTGTTTGTTTTCCCAGACTGTGGTGTTACCCTGTAGAGGCAAATTCCCCCGTGCGCGCTGTGGTTACCTTTGTGGATGTGACAGCAGGGCAGGATTACATGCGTCTTTGGGCAGCAGGACCTCTCAAGTCACAGATCTATTCCTCAGGCTATTAGTGGCTGTGATAATACAAATGCACGGGAGGGGGTCTGTGAGCCCCATGGTTCCCCTTCCCCTGCTTCCTGTCAAACTGGAGGAGTAAGTGTGCGAGGAGCCCTGCCACATGAATACAAGGTGGGCCCGCTGAGCCACAGCTCTCCCCTTGGGAGGCCGCAGGGAAGCCGTGGGCTCCTTATCGCTCGCCGTGTGGTAAATGTGGTGGTTGTGACATGGCAGGGAGCAGCTGCCGGCTGGGAAGCCTTCGGCAGCCACCTTCCCTGCCCTCTTCCTTCCCCTGGTAAACCTGTGCTGCCAGAAGCACTCAGAAGGCATTCATCAATGAAGGAACCCGTGAATTCCTCCCCCTTTTACCTTCCAGCAAGCCAGGTTAGCTATTACAGCACAGGCACAAGAGAGGAGTACCGTGCCGTGTAACCAGAGACCTAAGTTCAAAAATCCTTGTCACTTCGGCAGAAGAGAGAGTTTGTGTTGTAACCTGGAGCTCGTAGGAGCTGTTAATTTTCTCCCAAGGCGGGTGCCAACACACAGCTTGTTTTGATGCCTCCAAACCATGCTGGCAAATGCCGCAGTCAGCAAGGAGCAGAGCCCCGCCAGGTGGGTTGCGGGTGTGAGCATCTCTCCTCGGTGATGTCAGGAAGATGTTGCGTGAGCCCTGCACATCCCGAGTGGCCTCGTGGCATGCAAGGACACCAGGAGAGCAGCCAACGTGGCCGAGCTTTTTAAAAAGTGGCAATGCATTTCACTGTACTTACAAATTACAGATTAATTCTGTTTATTCATTTTAAAAAATCTCTTCTTTCCTTGTAAATTGTATACAAACAACCAAAAGCCCACCAGCTGCTGCAGGCCTTTCTGGACGGGTGCTTTCTGTGTGGGCAGGCAGTGCTAACGCGCTTGCCTCAGGTCTGGGCTGAAGCCCTGCGGTGCGTTACATGACACCACAGCGGGGACAGAAAAACTGAGGCTTAGCATGGGCTGCAGTAATGCTACACAAGCCCGTAAAATAAAAAGCCAAAGTGCTTAGGCACGATGACAGTACGCTGATAGGCAGTGTGTCGGTGTTACTCTGAGGGAAGCCTGCATGAAACACGGCGTGGTGGTGCGGTTGTGTCGCCCGTCAGCTTCCCAAAAAGAAAAGGAGCCGACTGAAATCCAAGGGGTGAGTGCCTGTTGCACGGACAGAGGTAACCCACTACGGGTGCTTCAACAGCAGGAAGAAGTAGGGTCTGTGAGGAGCTAAGAAGCCACTTTTACATCATGGATCCCCCCGGGGGCGACCGGACCCAAGCCCCAAGGTGATCCACCACGTCATGGGGCGCTGGCACTAGCACAGCCGGGCACCCCAGCCACAACACCCGCAGGCTCCCCATGGCCACGGAGCCCAGCCCACCATCCCACAGCCCCCATGGGGCCGGGGGCAGCCTCAGGGCCCGCTGTGGGGCGGCGGGGACGGCCCCGGGCCCCGGCGGAGCGCGGCCGCCCCCCAGCCCCCGCCTCCCGCCCCATAAAAGCGGCGGCCGGGGCCGGCGGGCGCCCTGCTGGCAGCAGGTAGGGCCGCGGCGGGCGCTTCAGTTTATTTTTTTATTTATTATTTATTTTTTACTTTATTTATTTTTTTAATTATATTTCTAACGACCCGCGGTGGGTGGGAGGAGGAGCGGCCGGGGAGGGCTCGGTGAATGGGGCGGGGGGGGGGGGGGGGGCGCGGGTCCGGGGCTTTTCTTTTTTGGTGTCATGTCGTGCCATGTCGTGCCATGTCGTGCCGCCCCGCAGGCATGTCGTCCGTCAGGGTGGAGTGCGTGGTGAGCAGCGGCTTCGGCATCGGCGAGTCGCCGGTGTGGGACGAGAAGGAGGGCGCCCTGCTCTGCGTCGACATCCCGGGCCGGCGGGCCTGCCGCTGGAGCCCCGGCAGCGGGCAGCTGCAGGCCGTGGCCCTGGGTAAGGCGCTGCCCGGGCTCTGCCTCGGGGCAGCTCCTAAAAACCTCCGTTACTCGGCTGGCAGTGTCCCACCATTCCAGGTTTTCCTCACACTCAGTAAAACTGTTACCTAATTGCACCTCTGTATAGCTATAAAGACAAAAAATGTTACTTATCTATTTATTTTTTAATTAAAGTGTTGGTGATCAGTCCCGTGCACGTTCCTAAATCTCATCTGGTAAATACTACCCCCAGATTTTATTGCTCTATTTAAAGTTGTTATTCCTTACGTTATACCTGATTGAGGCCGAAATACTATCTCCATGCACATTTCTCTCTCTCTCTCTTTTTTTTTTTTTTTTAAACTAATTCCTTTATAATAACCTGCAATTGAGGTTTTACTGCATAACAGTGTAAACTAACCGTGGAGCGTTTCCCAATTTTCTGCTTTGCTTTAACCCCTGGAAAGCGCTGCCACTCCTCAAGTGTGCTTTTGGTGCTGCTGGAGGCAT
Source organism: Aythya ferina (assembly GCF_964211825.1). NCBI lineage: Eukaryota > Metazoa > Chordata > Aves > Anseriformes > Anatidae > Aythya > Aythya ferina. Next base: position 70,869,716 of record NC_140296.1, read on the forward strand.
GTCTGAGCTGCACGGCATCGTGACCTGTCGCAGTGCAGTTCGTGGGTTGTTTCTCATGCCTGTGGTCCAGAGTGAACTGCTTGCGTGTCTAAAGTGAGCGGCAACTGGGTAGGAAATAAATGTCTTCATAGCACATGCCTCTTGTCCATCGCACCCTGTTTCTAGATGCTCCTGTGAGCTCCGTGGCCCTTCGGAAATCGGGGGATTATGTCGTCACCCTGGGCACCAGGTTCGCTGCTTTGAACTGGAAGGAGCAGCAGGTAACCACCATCGCGCACGTGGACAAGGATAAACCAAACAACCGATTCAACGACGGGAAGGTGGATCCCGCGGGGAGGTATTTCGCAGGTACGCTGGGTCTGCTGCCTGTCTCCTGCTGCTCCCTGCTGATCCGCTCCTCCCCTTGGGTTTCACAGACCACAGGCAGCGATCGGTTGTAGATGCAGTAAGTGTTCATTCAGAGTTGATATATACATATAAATACGAACTACATAGTTCACGTATATATTTGTAGCTTATAGGCGAGTTGTTGTTTTGTTTTTTTTTTTGTCTTCAAGCAGAGTTTAATCCCATTTAGAAATGCATTTATATCACCTGGCCAACATATTATCAGAACTATTTATGTAAAAAAAGGCCTGCGATTCAGAGCCCCCCTAGTTTAAGGCACTGACTTTGTCTCCTCCCTGTTGGTGTACTCGTTTTGATTGCTGGTAAAGAGCCAGCAGAAATGCTGGAGAAGAGAAGGGTCAGGGTATCTTATCCATGGGTACGAGTACCTGGTGGGAAGACAGAGCCAGGTTCTGCTTGGAGGTGCCTAGTGACAGGACAAGCAGCAATGGACATAGGCAGAAATTAAGGAAATCGTGTTTAAATGTTAGAAAGCTCTTTTACTGGTAATCTATTAAGATAGTCAAAAAGTGGCACAGGTTGCCCCCAGAGGCAGTGGAGTGTCCATCTGTGGAGGTATTGAAGACTGGACACAGCCCTGAGCAACCTGCTGTACCTGACCCTGCTCTGAGCAGGTTGCTCAGGGCTGTTCAGGTGTGTTGGAAGATAAATGCTGCCCTCACCTTTCTTAATTTCTGAGTGACCGAGTAAAGCATTTTGCAGAAGTCACACTGCATGCCACTTCTGTCACAGTTCAACAGACAAAACAAAGGCTCTGTGTTGAAATCTGCGAAGTGCAGCACTTCTGAAATCTGCCTTTCTCTTTTGTTTTTAACTCAGTTTCTTCCCTGAATTTCTGAAGCCCCCCTTCCTTCTGCAGACCCTGGGGAGAGCCCGCTCACTCTGAAGATGCTTTCCTCCCCGTTGTCTCCACACAGGTACGATGGCTGAGGAGATTCGACCCGCTGTGCTGGAAAGGAACCAAGGCTCTCTGTATACACTTTGCCCCGACCTCTCCGTAGTGAAGCACTTTGATCGGGTGGACATTTCTAATGGGCTGGACTGGTCGCTGGATCACAAAACCTTCTTTTACATTGACAGCTTGTCCTACTCGGTGGACGCCTTTGATTATGATATCCAAACTGGAAAAATTGGTATGAATCGTCCTATTTTAAAATACGCACTTGTGCTTGAAGATTGTGGTGTTGGTTTTCATGGTGGTTATTACCAAGAAGATGAATTCTGATCTGAGATCTGAGAGCACTTCTTGGGAATCCTCTGTAGAACAAAGGAGCAGAAGCCATATCAAAACTCGTTTGTGCCCACATAGGCTGCCATCTCAAACTAGTCAGAAGCTGTTGCTAACATTATAAAATATTTAAATCGCATGATGGGGTTTGAGTAGTAGTCTGGAGTGCTGTTATTAAACATGATGCGTATCTGATCTTCCTGTGTAAAAAGGGCAAAGTGTTTCTTGTTAGATTTTGCAGATGGGTAGATTTCCGTGGCTGCATGAGTCTGACTTTTGCAATACCTCTGCTATGCTTCTTTAGATTTTTTTTTCACCCTATTTTGTTTTTTTAAACCTCAGCTCTTAAATAAAGATCCTGCAGACAGAGCTAAGCAACAACTGGAGAGCAGTAACTCAAAGCTCTTCTTCCTTCATTTATTTAAAACAAAACAAAACACGCCCTTAAGGGCTTCTACAAGCTGGGGCAAAAGAAAATTCCAGTGACTTGGACTAAGAAATTGCTTTTGAATACATGGGCTGCAGAATTTTGCTTTAAAAGAGCCCTGTAAATTTCAAATTTAGTTAGCTTTAGCAGTGTGAATTCAGAGTTATTTTTGGTATAGCATCTTGTCCTGGTGCCTCTGCTATGTTTTTTGGTTTACAGTTGAATTTTTCTTTAGGAAGTGGTGTGGTCTCCCCCCTTCTTTTTCCGTGGGCAATCTGATAATTCTTAGCAGCACAAGGGAAACTCATTAAAAGTATTGCAACATATGAGAAACATTGAAGTTGTCAGAGCATAAAATAAACAATGTTGGAAAGTTGGTTTTAATTTTCTTTAATAACAGTGGATAAAAGTTCAGATAGAACTATTTGTTTTTAAGTTGACAGTGTGCCTTTGAAGTCGATGCTTTTCCTAACTCTCTGTTTATATAAACTCTCAGTTTATATATCTGAAGGTCAGCTTTGTGTTGGACCAGTGATTATTGGCACGTTCCAGCAATCTGTTTTGAAAGTCTTTTCTGTTTGAAAGTTCAGTTTCTCTGACTGGAAGCAACTCATACTTGGAAAAGTCCAACCTACCTTTAGAATACATAGTTCACATCCTGAATATATGTATATAATATTAATTTATTCAGTTACTTATTTGATATTGTGAGTAGGGAACATGAGCGGTGCACTAGAAAAGAGCATCAAAAAAAGGAACTACATTGTGTAATTTTGTTGTATTTTTTCTTCTATCTTGCAGACAACCGCAGGAGTGTATACAAACTGGAAAAAGAGGAGAGCATTCCTGATGGGATGTGCATTGATACGGAAGGCAAACTCTGGGTAGCTTGCTACGATGGTGGGAGAGTGATTCGTCTTGACCCTGAGACAGGTAAGCCCTTGCAAAGGGCGGACTTGAATTTTGCAGAATTCAAACAAAGAAAAAAAATGCAAGGAGTATGTTTTTTTTTTTTCTTTCCTCCATACAGAAATGGTACTACTTTTCTTTTTAAATAATTATTTTTTTTTCCTTTCTTTTTTTTTCTCTTTTTATTTAGCAGTTTTGTGTTTCTGCTCCTAAAAGTTCGCTTCATAAATAAGCCATTGTTCCAAGCCTCCGTTATGTTGGAAAAGATAAAGTTGCTGAGAGGGATTGCCATTATATGTGTTAGAATAGAATAAATAGTTGAGTTGGAAGGGACCTACAAAGATGATCAAGTCCAACTGCCTGACCACTTCAGGGCTAACCAGAAGTTAAAGCACATTACTGAGGGCATTGTCAAATGCCTCCTGAACACTGGCAGGCAGGGGCAGCAACCACCTCTCTAGAAAGTCTGTTCCAGGGTTTGACCACCCTCATAGTAAAGAGATTTCCCTAATCCCAGCCTGACCCCCCCAGCACAGCTCTGTGCCGTTCCCACGTGTCCTGTCACCAGTGCCCAGGGAGCAGAGACCGGCACCTCCCTCTGCACTCCCCTCCTCAGGACACTGCAGAGAGCCCTGGGGTCGCCTCTCGGCCTCCTTTCTCCAGACTGGGCAGCCCAGGTGTCCTCAGCCTCTCCTCACAGGACTTGCCTTCCAGCCCCTCTACCGGCTTTGCTGCCCTCCTCTGGACACTTCCAAGTACCTTAACATCCCTTTTTATGTTGTGGAGCTCAGAACTGCACAGTATTGAAGGTGAGGCCGCACCAACATTACACAGCATGTACTGGTTTGTCTCACAGTTGATAACTTGTCCAGGATGCTGTGAGGGATGGCATCAAAGGCCTTACTAAAATGCAGAGAGATTACATCCATCGCCTTCCCTTCATCCACCAAGCAGGTGACCTTATTGTTGAAGGAGATCAGGTTACTCAGCCAGGGTTTTCTCTTCATGAACCCATGTTGACTAAGCCTGATAATAGCTTTGCTCCTTAAATACCCATTGATAGCACCCAGGATCATCTTCTTCGTGACTTTTCCAGGGACTGAGCTTTGACGGGTTTGTAGTTTTCCAGGTCTTCTCTCATACCCTTCTTGTAGATCAGTATAACGCTGGCTAGCTTCCAGTCAGCAGGGACTTCTGCAGCCTCTCGAGACCCTTGGTAAATTGTTGAGGCTGGCCCAGCTGTAACATCTGCTAACTCATTCAGCACTTTGGGGTGAATCCCATCAGGCCACGTGGACTTAGGAACATTCAGCTGATACAGCTGGTCCCTTACAGACAGTTCTGGTGGCCACAAATCAAAAGACATTGCTCCTCCTGTCACAGTCCTCCGACTCAGAGGCCACCTGATGTCACCTATCTCATGAGGCCTTCTCTGTTCTCAAACAACAGGTTTAGGAGGGGCACTTTTCCTCAGTAAGTACCTGTGACAGAAAATTACCTTCAGCATGCTTTTGGAATTCCCCAGGCTTCCTCCCTGTGGCTGTATGATACTCCCAGCTTATGTCTGGGAACTTGAAATCTGCCATAAAGATAAGGGCAAATGATCCAAAGACTTCTGGTTGCCTATCAAATAGCTCAGCCATGCTATCAAACCCAGATGGAGGCTTAATAGCAGATACCCGTGATGACATCCTCTTGCATCCATCAAAGAGTTAGCATCCTCTCGTGTCCAGTGTTCACCATATTGATGATAAGTGACTTGGAAAAATATAGATAAGCCACAAAATTTCAAAGATGACTTAAGCCATTTCAAGTCCTGCTTTTTTTTTAGTGTGGTGGTTTTTTGGGCTATTTTACTAAAGTTAATACAAGTCGCACATGCCACTGATGCCAGCAACATTTTTTTATGATTGAAAATTATTTACATGGTAAGTTTTGCAACTGAAACCATAAAAGTATATTTAATAGACTCGGTGGCATTTTATCGTTCCCACAGTAATGTGTCTTGGGCACACCCAAGACATTATTGAGCCCGTCACGTGTTGCTGCTCCCATTTCAACTTTGGTGGTCTGCCAGGCATGATTTAGTCTGGGTATAAACACTTGTAAAGAGAGAGAGAGACTGCACCACGCTGTCTGCGAGATGGGAGCTTGGTTTTGACAGATTCCAGACAGCACGGGCTGCACCGAGCTGCTTTTGGGGTCTCTTGAACCCAGGTCCTGCCCTAACAGAAGTCGTGGGGTTTTGTGAGGCTGCAGGCTCAGGGATGCCAGCTTCCCTTGGTGTGTGCCCCTGCCACAGCACGCTGCAGACCCCGACACACGTGTCAGGCTGCCACCTCTTCCAAATTCTGCAGAGCCTCTTAACTGAGGCTCAGGCAGTGTTTTTCCCATCACCGTTTTATTTATACCCATCCAAGGCCCTGCCAGCCTGCGGGACTTCCTCCTGTCCTGCAGAGCCTGCTCCACAAGCCTGGTAGGATGAAGCTTCAGCTGGGAGATCCCAGCAGCTCTGGGACCTGTTCCTGGTCCCTCCTCCTAGGGGACAGAGCACACCTGGGCAAGCTCCAGCAGCCCCGTGGATGCCCTCACAGAGCACTGGACTTTACCATTTTCCTCTCCGGTTCCCTGTTTGTAACTTTTTCCTTGTAGGCTCTCACTTTCTTCTTTTTGTTTTCATTTTTCTTCCCTTTCCTGCACCCTTTTTGGAAGGAGGTAAGGTGTTTTTTTTAGGGGAAAGCTAATAACAATAGTGTCCATAAGCAGATACGTAGGAAGAATGTAAGAACAGGGGAGGTGGGGTACACAGCTTAATGCTCTCCCAGCTTCCTGCTGTTTTCATCTCAGGGTCTTCCTGAGCTGGCTGTGATGTCTGGTGCATCTCTAACTGCCAGTGCATTTCTCATCCATGAACTTGTCCTGTCTCCCTTCAACCACGTGAAGCCCTGAGCACCCACGGTGAACAGCAGCAAGAAGTTTCACAGGCTGCGTGTCCACGTCAGAAGGAGCCTTCTTTCTTTTGAAGTAGTCTGTGAAATCTGCACTTTACACAATTCTGAGGGAACTGTGACTGCTTAGGGAGGTGAACCAGACGGGTTTGAAGATGACTCCATGAAAAATCTCTCAGGTGCAGATTTCCTTGCATCTCCAGGAAGATGATGCTCGTCTCAGAGTTCTGTAAACAACATCTTCCAGGCTGTCTCTGCTGAGACCTCTCTGCAAGCACAGTCAGGGTCTCTCCCCTTATCTCAGGGGCTCATGCCTCTTCTCCTACAGCACATTTTCTCTCTCTGAATACCATTCTTGCTCCTTTTTGCCCAGACTTGCTGTCAGCCAATTTCTAGGGTGGCCTCTGGAGTGTTGTATAAGACACCGTGTAACCCATGCAGCCATGTAATCCCTCTACTTCCAGCTGACTGGATAACCACAAAGTGCTGCAGGTGCCAGTTGGCAGGAGCATTGCCTTGGAGCTCGCTTTGGTCCTCGTCACTCCCAGGCAGCGGACAGGACTTGCTCTCTCCCAGTTTTTTATGTTTTTCTATATGTTTTGCTCTTCTTAGGGGAAAAAAGGAGGTAACCAGATCTGTCTATAATCTCTGACACTCTGAGCACCATTACACTGATTGTGATTGTGACTTTTTTTATTTCTTTTGTTTTTTACTTTGGCCGCTGTGGGTGGGTCAGTGCCAAATAAGCTTGTTATACAACACCAGGAATCCCAAAGTCAGACTTCCCTGGCTATTACGTACAAGAGGCTCTTTCACCGCTGCTGGCTTGCTATTTTCTTTCATTTATTTTGGAATTAAAAGCAAGGCAAATTAAAAGTACCCAGCCCATGTGTCAGGGCATTCAGCAAGACAAAGGCAATTCCATTCGTCCTTCTCAGCCCCGAGTTTTGGATAGACTGGTTACATTCCTTCTAGCAAGTGAAATGGATCAGGAGATCTCCCTTAGTCCTGCAGCTTATGTTGCACACCCAAGCTGTCTTCCCACACCAAACCAGAGCCCGAACTGTTCATGGAGAGCAGCAACTGATGGGGTCTGAGCCGAAACTGTGCCAGGACTGCACCAGCAGCTCGGTAGTGTGGCCCTGTGCTTGTGCCCTGCTTGGTGATCTGGTGCAGGTAAAGCCATTTGGGCTGTGCTTTTGTATCTTCACTGCTCATTGCAAAAGGCCAAGGCACAGTGTGTTGGGTGAGGCAAAAGGTTTGGGGCACATAAAAGGGAAGACAAGGGTAGATACTTTGATGAACATGTCCTGGGAAATAGTGCCCAGCTCTGGAGCAGACCAAAAACTTCTCACAACGTGTTAAGTGGACCAACCTTCCCATTTTCTTCTTTCCATTTCTTCTTTCTTTCTTTTTCTTCTTCTTCCCATTGTCAAAGTTTCTGTCCCGTTGTTTCAACATGCCATGGACCAGTCAGTTGCTGTAAAGGGACCAAGCCTTCTGCACACATAAATGAGGGGCCAGGGAAATCACGTATTTTGTATGAGATCACATATTTCATATATTTTTTGTATGCGGTCACATGAATACAAAAATGAATATATAATATTTTTTTATTCATGTGCTTTAGTGTACTTCCAGAAAGAGAAAGTCAATTGTAGGTAAATAAAGCAGGCATAATGAGTACGAGCCATTATTATATTGCCCAGGTTTGGGAGGAATTTTAGAAAAATTTGCTTTGAAGTGCCTCAGCAATCTGCTGGTTGGTGCCAGGGGCACTCTGTTTACTACTGTCATTAGGATGGTAGTTATTTGTTGTATAATAAGTGCATAATATTGTTTATGGTTGCCCCGAGTTTTCTGTAAACTTCAGACGTGTCCCATGATCCCTATTTTATGCAAGCTTAATTTGAAAGGCTATTGAAATTGCAAGAAAATCTTCTAGGAATTAATCTTCCCTAACTTCAGGCGGTAGAGGCGTAGTGAGAGTTGCACGAGCTCTGCTCGCTCCAGGCTTCCTTTGTAGTTAAAATAGAGAAGTCAGCAGGTCTGGGGCGTGTTTCATGTGACCTGTTTTAAGGAGGAATTAAATCCCATTTCCATTGCCTGTATGGGCAGCCTAGATGATGAGCTCAGATGTAGATGTCTGTGCTGTGGATGTTAGCATTTAATTAGAGGACACGCTGGGTTTTGGGGCGGGATTCATTTGTGATAACTGAGATTGAAACTTGTCAAGTGATACACGGTCAACAACAAGGTGGTTTGCAGAAGTCTGCCTGCTTTGTCGCCGTGCTCATCAGTATGCTGAGGCACAGCAGGAGCCCTCCCTCGGCCCTGGGATTCCTTTTCGTGGAGCACCTGACTCCACGTTGGTTATTTGCAAGAATTTGTTTAAATCCCTTGCTGTAAGCAGACAAACAAGAAGCAGCCTGAGTGTTTTTCTCCAGGAAAAAGGATCCAGACTGTGAAGCTTCCTGTTGACAAGACAACTTCCTGCTGCTTCGGAGGAAAGGATTATTCCGAAATGTATGTGACTTCTGCCCGCGACGGGATGGATAAAGAGTGGCTTTCACGGCAGCCGCAGGCTGGTGGGATTTTCAAGGTGAACGGTTCTTCCCCCTCCCGTTTCACAAGGCCCTTCTCCTCCTGCCCTTAGACAACAAACCAGTCGGAGCGGTGGGAAGCGGGAAGAGGGTGGTCATCAAGACATCAAGAATACACGTTAAGCTATTCTTCATATCCTTGGTTCCTGTTGCAGATGGAGAGATACAGATGTATTCAGAGATTTGAAAATGCTTTTCGATTTGAAATGTTTAACTGGTCACATCCATACTAGCAAGTAAAATGGACCAAGAAGTGCCCTGTAGGTCCTGCAATATGTGGCATACCATAGCTGATACTGCAGTTTCTGTGCCATCACCTCTTTCTGCTGCTCCCCCTCCCAAGAGGGAGTTTTCTGTCTGTTACAGGAAGAAGCATGGCATGTTTTGTGTCCTAAACAATGGCAGATAAAAACGTCTGCTTTTATTTACATTCTACTTAGTTCTAACTAAATTCTCTCTTTAAAAAATGTCACTTTGGGATTGGTTTTTCAAAGCCCTAGTCTTCCATATAGGTACGTACCAAAAGTTACATTGTAAAGTGCAGAATTAAGACTTAGTAGTATCTGAGAAGAGGCTTTTGGGGAATGGACGATGGACTGAGGAACAGACTGTGGCCTGTGGTTGCTTAGCTTTAGAGAAGGAGCACAGGTTGAAATTCCAGGCTGTGACGAGCTGCAGTATACAACATACAGCAGTATGTCAAGTTGGACACGGTCCTTTTCCAAATCAGAGCATGCCTGGTTTTGAAAGAAAAGCAAGTGTTTGGCAGTGGTGACTCATTGCATTTATCTTCTTTCTTCCTCTCTTTTTTTTTTGACAGATAACTGGGCTGGGGGTGAAAGGAATCCCGCCGTATGCATTTGCAGGTTAAATGCACACTCTTCAGAATGGAGTCCAGAAGACTGGCTGAAGCAAGACAAATCAGAAGGTCTTATGTGGGTGTTCAGCATCTTTTGCTTAGAAGCCATGACACGATTACAATATCTCATCAGGAAAGGATGAAAAGCTAATGAAATACGTGGAATATTTTTAAAATCATCTTTTTTTTTTTTTTTTTTTTTTTACCCTTTAAACTCTGTTACTTTAAATATCTGATGGTATTTTTTTCTGTTGTAGTAAAAAGACTCATCCTAATAAACTATTGAATATTGTAAGTTTCTTCTCTAATGACATTTGTTTCAGTATCTTTTCTTCTTATTCCTTATTCTCCTGTCTCATTTGCAATTACAGTATATTGATATATTGATTAAACTACTCGTAGTGACTCCTTTACATATTTTCTGGAGTTTCTCATAAAATACCCATTTGTCCCATGATGTTTCCAGCAACAGAAACATCAGTACTGATTGCTGGGCATCTGCGGCTTCCTTCTTACATTATGGTTTTACAGCCCTCAGCTGTGGCTGTGCTTAAATTAACTGATGGGCTGGAGCCCATCGTCTCTCCCCACCGCATGTCATTATGTTGCTTATTTTGTTTCAGATAAAAACTTCACAATCGAACCACATCTTTGCCCATCCTTGGAAGATCTTGTCCTGTTTTGGGGAGATCTGTGGCGATAAAAAGCATCGGGTGGTGTTGGCCATGTGTGTTTTAAATAAAACCTTGCCTGCACCTCCCTCCCTCCTGCTGGACCAAACACTCCCAGAGCAGCTGGCAAGGCAAGAGGAGTCCATGTGCCCCAGTGGCAACTGCTTCCAGCAATGTGCAGAAAAGGGAAGTTTTGCTGTAATTTGCTCACAGCATCTCTCAGCATCACAGTGTCTCTCCAAATCTGTTGGAGGTAGCTTCTCTCTGCTGGATCTGCTCGTGTCTCCGAGCCCCCTGAGCGTGCAGGGGGTGACTCGGCAGCTGCCTGGCTGCTGGATGACACCAAATCCTCAGTGCTGCTTTCAGCCAAGGGGCGTGCAAGTCACCCTTTTCCCTCACTAAAGTGTGTGGGGGGTAAGTCTCATCTGCTGGAAGAGCAGGAGGTTTAAGCAGCTCACTTCAGGGCAGAAGGTGAGGAGCAAGGTGATGAAGGAAGCTGGGGCTTCTTCGAGCGTCCACCATGCCTCCACTGGCTTTACATGTGGCAAGGTAAACTCAAAGCACAGCAGTGAGGGCGTATGAGGTGAGGGAGATGGAGCGTGTGGCTAATTTAGGGCTGTGATCTCCGAAGCCATGAACCTAGCGATAGCGGCAGCTCGGGAGCTGTGCTGTAGGGCAGCTGTGGTTGAAGGCTAATGGGTGGCCGGAGATGCAGCGGAAAATAAGCAGACACAGGCAGAAATAAGCTCCCTGTACCCTAGCCATCATGCTGCAGAGGTTCCTGCGCTTCAGTCTGTATCTCTTGCTTATTCGGAAAAACAAAGATGTGGAAAATCACCAGCCAAGAGGCACCCAGGAGACCTGGGGAAGACACGCAGGGATTTTAGGGAGAAACGCCACCTCCCCCTTCTGCAAGATCACCCGCAGGGCTTCGTGCCCCTGGCTTCACAGGCACCGAGAGGCGAGGAAGAGCCAGCTGTGCCAGCAGAGCCGTTCCTGCAGCGTTACCAAACCCACCGGGCCCACGCAGCCTGTGGGGCCGAGGCCGTGGCCCTTGCAGCACCCCAGGGGCCTGACTGGGATCTCGTGATGGAGCACCCAGTCCCCACACGGGCTCAGCAGCTGCTGCTCCCCGGCCTTTCCCTGCCGGCTCCCTCCGTGGGGAGGCTTCTTGGCTTTTGTTTAATCCCTACCTTATTAGCGGCACGCACCTCTCTGAGCAAGGACTGGTGCTGATTTAAATTGGGGTTGAGCAAGAGCGCACTGACAGGAGAGGCTGTATCAGGAGCAGCAGCTGCTGCGCCCTCAGGGGTTTTCTTCATCCTCGTGACCAAAATCTATAGTCATGGGTGAAGCATATTTATGCCCAGCCAAGCTGGAGAAATCCCAAATAATCCTTCGCAGGCAAAAGAGCTCTGCTTACATAAAAGCAGGCGGCACTGACCGCCCAGGGAGCTCCTGCTCTTCCTGACTGAAGATCAGGGAGGGACCAGGCCCTTCCTACAAAAGGGCGAAACCACAAGGAGATAAGCCTTCGCTGGAGTTTTGGGCAACGCCGTTGAGTGGGCTATTGCCGGGGTGAGTAGCTACACCTGTGCCCGTCTGGACGGTTTAATGACTGTGTCTTCATTACCTCTACCCTTTGCTGCTGTTGCCAGGAGGGTGGGAATGATAGCTGCAGAAGATGACTGGCTGGCTGGAGGATGGCTTTAAGGGCTGGAGACGGCCAAATTGTATGCAAAGGAAGGTTTCCAGGGGGAGAACAGTTGGGCTGGACGCTCGAGGAGAAGAAGCTGCAGCAGGGCAATCTGGGGAGCGGTGACAAAGGGGAGCGGTGACAGATTCAGTAAATACTCGCGTGGTGGCGGTAACAAATGCAGCGCTATTGTCTGAGTGCATGCCCGTGGGTGAGAGCAGATGAGCAGCAGTGTTTAAATGCTGCGTTAATATGTATGGCGCGCCGATACACTCCCCCGACCGCGCTGCTGGGACAGACCTGGGCACTATAAGAAGCAGCAGGAGCAGCGGCACTGGAGCAGCGCCAGGCAGCGGGAGGGGAGCGAGCCAGCCCAGAAGGAAGCACCGAGGGCTGGGGAGCCCTCAGACAGAGGTACAGGGGCACGTGGCTGCCATCAGCCAACTTAGCTCTCCGTTTCTGCTTTGCAAAGCAGCCAAGTTAGAAACGGGTGAAGCGCGTGGTGGTGTTGAGGAAATTGTTAAAATAATGATTTGGCTGGGTGAGAGCAAGCGTGCACCTGTTGCTGCAGGGTCACACCGCTTGTCCCCGAAGTCCACACAGCCTTTGAGAGCAGCCTGCAGGAAGGCAGGCAGGGGGGATGTCCGCATGGTGGGTGGGGTGGGAGATGCCGCACCAGTAGACCAGGAGCTGGTGGGACTGGAATCAGAAGAACCCAAAGAGATGGTGCAGGATGGGGTGGGATCTGCACTAGGCCTGGCACGGCCGATGGGGTTACCTCCGAGCTGTTTGTCAGCATGGGATTTCACACTATATATTTTTTTTATTGTGTCCAGGTGAGTGTTTCTTCCCATTGCATGACTTGATTTTACTCCGCCACGGCATGTGGAGAGGAAGTAACTCAAGTCACCTTAGGAAGAGTTGACTGGGAAGCATGGTTTTCTCCACTGAAATTCCTTTAGAAAAAAATGCTTTGGGATGTCTTTTGTAGAAAAAAAAAAAAAAAAAAGACTTTTTTTTTTTCTTTAAAGTTATAATTCAGGTGGGAAGAAGGAACAAATGCTGTGAGGGTGGGCAGAGACGGAGGGGCCGTGCTGGCAGCCTGGGTGGCAGCTCAAGGGCAGCCCGCGGCTGGTCCCTACCTCTGGCACGACCGCGCTGCCTGAAACGCAGGCATTTGGCAAAGGATTTGGCCAAAGGATTTGGGTGGGAAGGATTGCCAGCTTTCTGCTGAGAAACGCTGGAGTTTGGCTTAGGGCCGTAGGTTTTTTTAATCTCTGCATTTGGCTAGGTGATGACTACGTCGGGATAATCCCGGGTCAAATGCGGTTATTTGCTTATCTGGGAGAAGCTTTCATCCCGTGGGCCACGTGAGCGCCAAATTAAAGCGTTTGCTTGGTTCTCACACAGGCAGAGAAATGCATTGCTGGTTCCTGTGCTGGTTCGGGACGGGTCCTGCCAGCACCCCAAGCCCCCGGAGCTGCAGCAGCCCGGGCTGGGCACCTCGCGGGGCAGCCGGCGGCACGGCCGGGAGCGGGAGCCAAGGCTCGATGGTGATAGCACAGCTTCATCACGGGAATAATCTTCCCTCGCCGTTCAAAGCAACTTATGCTACAAAACCCTCCCCTGTGTCTTATCAACCTGCCCTTTTTATCATCCGAGATGTTTATTTGCCCCTAAATTTGGGGAGAGCAGGCTATCCCCGGGGCGCACGCGTGGTGCAACGCCTGTTTTCCTCAGCTGCTCTCACGACAGGAGCAAAGCGCTGAGCCAGGGCTTTTCCCTATCACATGCCTGGCTGCTGGCACTGCCAGCCGGGCCGTTCAGGAGGGGCTTGGTGCGTGCCTCTTTGCTCAGCTGCCTGCTGACTGAAGGGGAAGCGCGGCAGGTTACCTGCTGGCCGCAGATAGCATCAGCGATTGCGCCTTGTTAAGCGGCTCCCCAAGCAGCAGCCGGGTTCATTGGAGCACTGCTGGAGAAGAGGCAGCAGCCCAGGTCTCGCAAGGCTTTCCTCGGCAGGTGTGGTGTTTTGGTTCGCTGCCGAGTGTCGCATTGGTGCCCTACGGCTTGAGAGAAGTGTTCAGCTGCCGGACCCAGGGAAAATGTGCTTAAAATTCCTTGGTTTGCACGGGCTGCCGTATTCTTCTCAGCCTCCAAACCGTGACAACTTTAAATGGTGTAACTTGGAGAGCGTGGCAGTGACACCCATCAGCCCTGTACGGGCTTTAGGCACAATTCCAGGAGTCTGAAATGCCAATAAAATTGTGCAGAGTGGATGCAGCCAGGGTGACTGTGACATTTTTAGCCTCTTGTATTTCTCTTTGGGGAGCACATGGCAGGATTTGGTGGTTTCTGCTTGGAATTGCTGTTTTTCCTGCATGCTTGTCTCTGATGCATTGGTGCTGCGGCCAGCAAGCCGAGAGGTGCCGCACAAGAAGATGCGGGGCAAAAGGATGCCTCGAGGTGATGAGCCCGGGGTGTTTTGAACAGCACTTTTTGGGGTTGATTCATCACTGGTGGTGGGACTTGGTGCCATATGAAACAGCTGGTGATGAGGTGGGTGCGTGCGCCTTGGGATGGGTCTGTGAATCAGTGCCTTGTGGTCCCTTATCTGCTGGCCCCGCTTTGCTGCAGCAGGAGGGGGATCCCACGGAGGTGAGTAGGTCTCCGCTCACCAGACCATGGCTCAATGACACGGTGTGGCCAGCGTTAAAAGTCTCTGAGCATCAAGTCAAAAATATTGCAGCCACACGGCACCAAACTTCAGCCCCACAGAAACTCACTCCTCCAGCTCCAGCACGGCTTAACAGGTTTTAGAGGGTTCATTTTTGCTGGCACCTCGTGACACAGCCTCATTTATACTTCAGAGCCAGTGTTACCTGAGCATTTCTATGCTGGAGCCTGGCCATTGTGGCTGGTATCAAAGCGGAGACCCGGAGACGCTCAGCATATATTGCATATAAATGGTATGTAGACGTGGCACTTGGGCAAAAAAAAAATGATGAGGTTGAGGAACTACCACCCCATCCCATAATGCAGGTGTGCAAAATCACTTCCTAGCCTGCGTGTTGGCTGTGTGGCCTCAGCATGTTCTTCTGACACCATTTTTGGGGACAGGTGGATACATACAGTTTTAGTTTGGGGCCCCTCGCTACAAGAAGGACATCGAGGTGCTTGAACGAGTCCAGAGAAGGGCAATGAAGCTGGTGAGGGGCCTGGAGAACAAGTCCTACGAGGAGCGGCTGAGGGAGCTGGGCTTGTTCAGCCTGGAGAAAAGGAGGCTCAGGGGCAACCTTATCGCTCTCTACAGATACCTCAAAGGAGGCTGTAGCGAGGTGGGGGTTGGCCTGTTCTCCCACGTGCCTGGTGACAGGACGAGGGGGAATGGGCTAAAGTTGTGCCAGGGGAGTTTTAGGTTGGATCTTAGGAAGAACTTCTTCACCGAAAGGGTTGTTAGGCGTTGGAACAGGCTGCCCAGGGAAGTGGTGGAGTCACCATCCCTGGAAGTCTTTAAAAGATGTTTAGATGTAGAGCTTAGGGATATGGTTTAGTGGGGACTGTTAGTGTTAGGTCAGAGGTTGGACTCGGTGATTTTAGAGGTCTCTTCCAACCTAGACGATTCTGTGATCTGGGGGAAAAAAATCAAAGCTGTGTTGTCTGAGCCTTGCCTTGTTGTGCAGAAAACAGAGCAGTCCCTGATTCCCATGTGCGAGCATTTTCACTCCTGGTGATTGCTGGCTCTTCCCGCTTACTTTGAAGCATATTAGTGCTAATTAATTATCTGCAAATCTTATCCTTGACTCACCTGCTGGGAAACAACGCCTGCACTGAGGCAGCAAGCTGTAGGAAGAACATGGTGTCAGGAACTGGCTGTCTCCCAGGGAATCTCTCCCATCTCTGGTGGGCGGGTGCAGCGGCGGCGTCTCCATCAGCGCTGAATGAGGGAGCCACCGGGGCCCCTTTTGTTTTGTAACAGCTGAGTTGTGGAAGTTATTGCTCAAATCACAGGTGGGGCCAGCGCCAGGCAGCGGCCAAGCCCTGAGGAAGCAATATGGGGTGATGTGGGGCAGAGGGATGCAAACAAGACGGATTTTTGGAAAGGATCCTGGGGAGGGACCAGCCCTCTGTGGGAGCGGGGACCCAGGATGGGAGCTCCACAGCGCTGGCAGCCTGCAGGTGGCATTGTACAGAGCATGATTAGCACATCTGCGTTGATGAGGCAGAACTTCTCTCCTCTGCGATGAGGCTTCCCCCAACCATGCCCAGCTCCTGCCCACGTCCCGTCCTGCAGTCTTCTGGGCTTTCCCTGGCACTTCTCACCTGGGAGAAGTTTGCTCAGGAGGAGCCTTGGTTTCCTGAGCCCAGTCCCAGCCCAGGAGGTGCTAGGGTAGGATGAGAGGCCACACAGATGTCACGGGGGCCTCCTAAATCACTCCGTTTTGTGGGATTTGGGGGCTTTGCCATTCGCAAATCCCACTTCTAAGCGTTGTCATTACGAACTTCCCCAGAGCGAGAGCTTTTCACGCAGTCTGTTACTGACTCTCTTCCCCTCAGGCCATGTGCTCCTCCATCAGAATTGAACCCGTGGTGAAGGAGAAGAACAGGATGGGAGAGTGCCCGGTCTGGGAGGAACGGGAGGACGCGCTTGTCTACGTCGACATTAACTCCCAGAAAGTCTGCCGCTGGAGCGCGGCCACCGGCGAGGTGCAGAGCGTGGCTGTGGGTAAGGGGCCGCTGCCTTCAGGGCCATTCGCTGCTCCGCCTCGTGAGTCTGATCCAGGTCTGCAGGGGAAAAGGTGTGGTCCTAAGGGCTGTGTCTGCACAGAACGGGGAGAGAGATGGAGAACACAGAGATGGTGAGCTGTGCTCCTCAGGGGAGGATGTTACAGACATCTGCAGAAACGTTGGCCTTGCTCTGTTGGCATCAGCTCGGCCTTTCCTGGGCCAGGGATGCCCTGATCAAGTCCTCAATGAGGTGGGGTGGGGTAGGGCCCACTGCTGGCCCCAGAGGTGCCCATCGTCTCCCATCCCTCTTTCCCGCAGATGCCCGCGTCGGCTCGGTGGCACTGCGGCAGTGCGGGGGCTACGCCATCGCCCTGGGGAAACGGTTTGCCTTTCTGGACTGGGACACCCATGTGGTCACCACCATCCTCGAGCTCGAGCAGGATAAACCCAACAACAGGTTCAATGATGGGAAAGTGGATCCAAAGGGGAGGTTTTTTGCTGGTAAGTCACCGGCAGAAATTTTCCCCGGAGCAAAGAGGAACTAAGGAGGGTGTGTTGTACACAGTGCACTTTATTCCAGGTTCTTGATTCCTTTGTTGAATTCCCCACAAAACCCACTGCCGCCAGTGCAAGCCATCGTGTGAGTAGTGTGCTCGGCTGCTGCTTCCAGTCACCTCCAGTCACCCAGGAGAGGCGGATAAGTGGTGCTGGATCCTTTGATCTAGATGAGGGCAGAGGCTGCCCAGAAGGGCCACCAGGCAGGAAGGCTCCGCTTCTACTTAGTAGATGGTGTTTCCCAAAAGTCTGCCTGTGCAGGCAGAGGAAAGCCATCAAAGGGCTTACCTGGGTGGGAAGGTTTCTGGAGGTGCAGAGGAGGATGTGGCTCCTAGACCAAAGCAGGTGCTGAGGCTCGCAGCCTTCAAATGCAAGCACTGCTCAGCCCATAGGAAAAGGTGCTGGCAGAGCAAGTGGGGCTGTTGCCACTGGCTGCAGTGCAGATAGGGACCCCTGAGGTTTTCCTCCTATCCACGCTGGGAGCAGGGAGCAACTGATGTGAGTGAAAATGGCCCTGCCAGCCAGCCACATCCTCTTATTTCAAATTTGCCAAAATCAGCAAATTTGTTTGGCTTCTGGTTGTGCTTTAGGGCTCACGTGTCACTAGAATGAGAATAGGAGAGAAGATAAAGTACACCTCTTTGTATACCTGTTCCTAGCTGTGTGTGACAGATCAATGATTTCAACAGCAGTTTTGGCCAAATGCTCTAAAACAAACTCAAGAAACCTTATAAAATGGGAGACCAATAGAAACAGATTGCCCCAACTGAAAGAAAATGTAAATGTTCCCTCTAGGGGTCTTAATATATTTCAGAGCTCTCTCCTTGGAGAAGGGTGAATCTGTAAGATTCACTTCTATAAGAGTGAAACAGAAATTAAATAATGAATGCAGCACTGAGGCATAAATTAATTAAAAATATTATCTCACCTCTGTTGTTCTTCACTTGTGATTTATAACACCTGTATTTTAAGGTCACAGCCCATCTAAATAATAAAAGTAGCCTATAAATAGCAACAACAAGAGCATATGATACTTGCCTACATCCTTGCTTCCTCTCATTGTGAGCAAAACCTCAGCACTTGGCGTCTTGTGGCTTTCTTTGTCTTTGGTGCCTACGACTGAAACCACACGGAGATGCAGAAACTCGCCCTGCTCTTGGCCAGGATCACTTCCCCAGGGGCAGCTTCTCCTGGACTGCTCCTTGTCTCCACCTCACCAGTCTTACAGCACCATTTAGTTCCGTTCTCACTGCCATGAAGAGGGCATTTTGCTCCTCTTCTATCATCCTGCTGTTTCCTGTGGGGTCTTTGCCATCCTCGGGTGTGTAGGACCTCTCCAGGCCCATTTCTGCAAGGTCTCTGTCCTTGCAGTGGCTCCATAGCTCAGCTGCTTTGTCACTGGGGATGGAGATTTTTTTGTCACCTTGGGATGGAGATATTTTTCTTCCCATTTTAGACAGCTTGTGAAATACATGCTATTGTAAGGAGGCATTCACTATCAAATGAATAGCAGGACATACCATGAGAGCTTAAAGAGCATAACAACAATATCTGGTGCTAGGATTTCTTATTAAAAGTTAAAGGTTTCTGATGGAGCATGAGGAAGTCACTCCAGTGGGAGCAAGCTGCTTCTTAATCAACACTCCTGCTTTCATTTCAGGTACGATGGCTGAAGAGACAGCGCCGGGGGTCCGAGCGAGACGACAAGGGGCTCTCTATACTCTTTTCCCTGATCTTTCGGTAATAAAACAGTTAGACCAGGTGGACATCTCCAATGGTCTGGACTGGTCCCTGGACCACAGGACCTTCTTTCACATCGACAGCCTGGCATACGCTGTGCATGCCTTCAGCTATGATGTGCACACTGGAAAGATCGGTACATGCACTTTTCTAAATTTGGTGACAAGTAGCATTATGGCTCTTTCTGCAGCAAGACCTGGGTGTGTAGTATCTTGTGATTTATCTGACAGATCTCGTATCTCTCAGCAGGCTGATCATGATTTTTCTCAAATTTAGGTATGGTGCAGGTGTATTTGGTGAGCCATCTTTTGACAGTCCTTCAGCTTTGGCATTTTCACCTGGATAGATGGCTCATATTTAGACCTGTCCAAGGAGTTGCAGGGACGAAGCCTTTTATACCGAGAATTAGCTTCTGTGATGCTGTTTATTCTTGAGTGCCACCTACTGGAATGCCTCAACTGTATTTGCTTCATAATTGCCAATACAGAATGAGCATGTGCATATCACAGAAATGTATTTAAAAAATCAAGTAATCATTGTGACTGAAGCTTAATTCTGAAGTTAAGGCTGCCTGCAGATGTTTGGCAAATTTCTCTTCAAGTCATTTTCTGGACAAAGATTTTTTTATCGTAATATCTGCGAGAAGGAAATTCAAGTGAGAGCACAACTGATGTAGTGTCATTTTAAAACTGTGTGGAGTATTTTTGTGCTGTCTCAACCTGTTATGCTCCATAGGAATTTAAGAGGCTGAACTGCCTTTCCCTGTACTGTCATCTGTGTGAACCTGGCGAATTGATGGGTGAAAGCCATACAAAGTAACTGCAATTACTCAGATTTCTGTTTTCTCCTCTAAGATTTTAGGAGATAAGATTTCCAAAGAAGATATAACACAACTTTCCCTCTCAAATACAAAATCCTGATGAGGATGCATTCCCCAAGCTTGGCCCAGTGCTGGTGCCTGCATTTTTGGGTGGTGCGGTGACTGCAGGGCCTGCACCACAGCCCAGCCTGCCAAGCATGGTTCCTGGGTCTAGTCAAAAAAGGGGGCTTTGCTGGTCATGAAAATAAGTCCAGTCCTTGATCTATACCCAGGAGAGATGCCATTATTCGTGGGGTGCATCGCCCACAACAAGACTGCCATGAGCACCGCAGCCCAGGAGAAGCAGCTGTGCCTGGGAGGTTTGTCATGGGGACAGGGCCTCTGGTCCTCGCCCCTTGGTACAGGGCAGAAGTGCTCAGAAATGCCGACACAAAATGAATTTTACAGCACAGTTTTTCTCACAGAACATGAGCTTGCCTGCTGCCAAGAGCAGGGAAGCTGCTGGGTGGGGACCTGCTGGGCACCGGTAGCCCAGGTCACCCAGCTCCGCGCCTCTGCCCGCAGCCTGCCCCAGGCTCGTGTACTGCTTGGAGGAGGAGGAGGGGATGCCCGACGGGATGTGCATTGATGCCGAGGGGAAGCTCTGGGTGGCCTGCATCGACGCCGGGAGAGTGATCCGTGTTGACCCGGAGACGGGTGAGGCCTGCCCTGGTGGCACCTTGTTTGTGGGAACATGGCCCGACCTTCACTAACAGCAATTTCCCATTTGCCTCCTCCCTACAAAAAGGGAATTGGAAAACAGTCTCTTTTTTATTTTTATTTTTTTCCCTGCAGGAAAAAGAATCCAAACTGTGAGGCTGCCGACGCCGAGGATCACCTCCTGCTGCTTTGGTGGGAAAGACTATGCAGAGATGTACGTGACGTCTGCCTACGATGGTCTGGACGATGCCACCCTCGCCAAGGAGCCTCACGCAGGAAAGATTTTCAAGGTGATGGGTGTTGATTTTTTTTTTTTTTTCCTTTTTTTTTAATCAGACCTGTACTTGCGTGTCTGTATAGCATATTCTGTAATGTACTGTAAGGAGGAACTGGGTGTCACTCCTATTTCTTACTATAATTTTGTCAGTTTCAGAAATTCCTCTCCCTTAAATCTCAGTTTTCAGTTGTGCCAGGATATCTAAATATTTACATCACAGACTGCTAGTTTAAAAGTTAAATGCTTACATTCACCAGGGCAAAAAGTTGCATCCCCATCCCCAAAATTCAGGGACTTTTTTAGTCTGTTAAGTGCTACCTTTTAAATAATTAATAACTCATGTTTTTGTCTAGGGTTCTTCAATGCAAAGCTTTTTTCTCTCATCATTTTGCAGTCCATTAGCAAAAAAGGAATTGGGAGAATAAAATGCTCCTCTGAAACAGCAATTACTGTCACTGAAAGTTGAGCATAACATGAAAGGGTTGGACTGTTAGTGAGGGGAAATGGAAAAAAATTAAACTTTATTATCAGTTTGGCAATAGGATGAAGACATGTTCCAGGAGGGACGGGGATCTAATCTGGGATCTGGGACCTCCTAACTGAAAGGGCATCCAGAACAGATTTCCCATGGCTGAGAACTGATAGATCTTTCAAGCAGACAATTTTAGGAGGTCACAGGAAAACTAAAGACCAAAAGATCATCATGAACCTTGATTTTTTTTTTCTTTTTCTTTTTCTTTTTTTTTTTTTTTATTTAATCTCTGTTCCTCAGTTCTTCAGCTATAAAAGGAAACTGATATTTTCTAAAACTCACATTCGTCTTGTACGGGCAAAGTAATTTAAAAGTTACTATGGCTTGTTTGGATAACACAGAGCTAAGTACCACATGTAACAGTCACAAATACCGTGTAAATTAGCAAAAGTCATGAGTGGTGCTTGATAATCTTGAAGATCTTAATGGTAAATGTTTCCAAAGGACTCCATGTAATGACTCTTTCTGGGTTCTTCTTGAAGCAGGGGACCCCTGATATAGGGATAGGTTGCTATGATATATTTTTGTACATTTGAATGTTTCCATTGGGCTCAGAGATTTATCTCCTTCCTTCCCTCCTTCCTATTTTCCTCTCTCCCTTCTTCCCTCCCTCTCACTTTTTTTTTCTCTTTGTTTAACAGATAACAGGCCTGGGCGTTAAAGGGATCCCCCAGAATTTCTTTGCTGCTTGAACGCTAACACTAAATAACAAAAATAACAGTGGAGAAGTGCTTGCATCTTGTAGTAATTCTGACAAGAAGTCCGATGAACTACAGAATTCATCTGTGTGAGGATTTCTAAACCCATGTTTGCGAAGGTGATTGGAATTGAAGATATTGCTATACGATAGGTTGGAGAGGTAAAGTTAATGTGTTACATTTTGATATCTTTTTGTGACTTCACATAAAATGCTTCAAGCTCAAGCTTAGGGTGCTTTTGAGCTTTCTGATGGCCAGCTCTGGATTTTTGTGTCTGTGTTGTTCCTGAAGCAGACCTGACTCCCGTTTTGTCTCGTCATGATACAGTGATAGAGCAGCAATGATATGTCAGATTTTAATACATATTTTGAGTGTGATGCCTGGAACTGGACTGCATCTCTGCTGTGGAATTTCCCCCAGGGTATTTTCTTAGTGATCAGACTTATTTGTAGTATTCAGGCTCCGATTTTAGATCCTTGCTGGCCTGCTTCCATTTGCTTTGTCACAAATTTTTGTCTTGTCTTTAGGACACCATTTATGCACTGAAAATAAACTACGCAGCCATATTTAAAAGGTGTCTATGGACTTTTTTGCTCTGCATTCAGTCATGAATGCAGAAAACATGGTGACCACCCACAGTCTGGATGCAAACAGGATGTGAGCTACCAGGATGGCCTATGGCACTAAAAACTGATGCTCCATAGAAATGGTCTGGCAGAGGTCACATTTGGCACAGGCATGGACTTCCCTTTGCTTTCCATATCTTCTTATTGAATGCACAGCTTATTTCTTCTTCTCCTGTTCCAAGTCTTTACCTGCTTTTTTTTTTCTTCTTTTTTTTCTTTTCCTTTCAGATTTTCTCTTTCTTCTCTTCACCCTGAGTTTCTATCCCCACTTAGAGTAATCTCACATTTTGTCAGCTTTCTTGTGTCTCTTTGTGGTCTGTATTGTTCAGTGTCAGGTATGAAATCCTTGTCCCTGCCTTCAGTGCTGTGCATACCTGCTCAGGTTCCTGGCTGCATTACCCTCACCTCACCTCCTCTTTCTTCTCTAGGAGGTCAAACGTGGCTTATTGACCTTTCTCCCTCTGCTGAAGATGTGCAGGTTTTTTTCCCACACCAAAGCTGACACTGGCTTCTCAGGATTCATGCAGGAGACTCTCACCCTAACCTTGCTTCTTGGAAAATAGGATTACACTTAAAAGTGAAGAAAATTGCAGCATTCGAAAGTGTTATGAACTGAATGAGACTGTTAAAGGCACTACCTAGATGTGGGAAGAGGAAGTTTTGCATTTAAAACACTTGTCTTTTAAACAGAGGCAGTGTTATTTGTGGTTTGTGAATCGAACTAACTCTTCCTTCCAAAATTTTCAGATAGAAAACTGAACTCTCCATGGACTAGTCTGAGCTGTCCAAAGCCAAACTGAAAACAAACAAACAAAAACCCACAAAACTTCCAGTTACAAGAAGAAATTAGGAAGGTATCATTTGGCAAAGCTTGAAGTTGATGGGGCACTTTCAATGCTCTGGGTCCAGGTGTGCAGTGAGTTACTTCTGCCAGTTTGGTAGGCAGCTCATTTTAAAGACTTTTTTCAGAAGCATACACCACTCAGTCATTATTTTCACTGAAATTATTTTAACAACTGGAGTAGATCTTAGTCTTAATATAGGCCATCACTATTTTAAGGAAGTTTATTTTTCAGAAACTTGTAGTTTTGCTCCAGAAATGGAAGAGAGAGATAAAGAAGGGAGACATCAGTAATTTTGGGTGCCATACTGTGAATTCTTCCTTATCGTTCAATATTTGTCAGATATGATTGTTTTCTCCTTTGATGTTACCTTTCACTGTAACTCCAATAGCTTCTGCCAGGAGTTGGGGTCCCTGTTGGCTTGGTTGAAGGGACTCCTGAATACGGGGTTTTCCCAAATGGCATCAGCATCCCTGCAGGGAGCCAGGTCCTGTCCAAACCCTGTCCAGACTGATCAGGTGGAAGTGAAGTTGTCCACTTCTTTTCATTGGAACAGGCTGCCCAGGGAAGTGGTGGAGTCACCATCCCTGGAAGTCTTCAAAAGACGCTTAGATGTACAGCTTAGGGATATGGTTTAGTGGAGGGCTGTTAGCGTTAGGTTGGAGGTTGGACTCGATGACCTTGAGGTCTCTTCCAACCTAGAAAATTCTGTGATTCTGTGATTCTGTGATTCTTCCCTCTGCTTCTATTGCACGTGCTGCAGGCAGGGCAAAAAGAGCTTCTCACATGTGAGCAAGTGAGATGCACTTTGGAAAAAGCTGACAGACATGGTTGTGTGAAAACAGAGTGCCATGGGACAGGGCAGGGGATCTCCCAATGTTTCCTGGATTTGTACAAACCTGGGCCCTGACCAAACTATTCTTGTCTCCTACAACTCCATGAACTATATAGTTCATTATCCTGTGAGCAAGAGCTGATTATACCACAGCAGTATGGAAATCCCAACTCAAGTTGTATTTTAGAGGTTATTTAAATGAGAACCCAAAGCTGTGCTGGATTCACGGAACCATTGTGACCCATTTGATCCAAGCTGGGGCAGCAGATTCTGTCCCATCAGAAGATACAGCTCTGTGGAGATCTGCTTGATCTCAGGAGGAGCTCCAGAAGCTGTTTTGAGGAAAAGCTTAGTGCACGTGCAACAACTCTTCATTGAATCAGTTCATTTTGATCTGTCTTTTGCTTGTTTTCTTTAGTTACTTTCTAGAGAAAGGTTTGATTTCTGTAGCTATCCTGTACATAGCTGGTGAAATATAGTCTTTTAATTGAATTTGGTATCTTTGTACTGCCTGGAAAGATGGACAGCACAGAATACGTTTTCAGATCCTTAATGCTGACACTGATTTTACAAAGAGTTCAACAGTGCTCGTTGCTCACCACATCGGATGTTTCAGTGCCTTTCTCTGGGGTATTTGGCCATTCTGCCACTGCTTCTCAAAGCCTTGAGTCACCTCTCAGACACCCAGCGCTTTGAGCAGGGAGTAAGAACTTGATGCCTGAGGAGGAGAATCTCCCCAGATAACTCAGGCATGGAGCAGCAGGGAAACTGCGGTTAGTTGTTTGGAAATGTCGAGCAGGATACACAGGGTAAAGGTTCTTGGCCCACTGCTCTGCTTCACTCCTACCTTGGTCTGGAAGGGTAGGTGAGTCCATGCAGCTGCACAAAGCCAATTTGACTGAGAAATAAAATGTTTGGCTCATTCTAACCTTTGCTCAAGCACCAGGCTGCTGTTTGTTTCCCCAGTGATGATTCCAGTAGTAATTAGGCTGATGGGGGTTCTTACCAGCAAAGGTGTTAAATGCCTTCTGGCACCATGCCTATGCCAGACTGGTATAAGGAACATGGACAATTATGCAAGATTTCCTGTTTACCCGCTCTGGAGAGGAATGTGAAGGCAGGATGTTTAGAGGGTAGTCAAGTGTCTTAATCTTTAATAAAATAATAATAAAAAGTAGGAAATGTATGCAGACAATTCATTTAATAAAAGATATCCAATTATTTACAGAATTGTCTGTCCAATAGCCTATGTGCTCTTCCAGAAAAGAAAAGTAGATTGTTTTGAAACACTACGCACATGACAAAACCTTATTACTCTGATATTTTTGCTAGAGCTTCCCTGGGCATGCAAGCCAGGCTGTCTTGTTTGCAATTCTCTTGCTCTCCTTCCCCCACCTCTGAAGGGAGGTACCATGTGTGCCTCTCAAACTCCAAGCTCTGAGGGCTTTGGGATCTCTCTCAGCTCAGCAGGGCCTCCCAAAAAGGAAAATCTTGAGGGCAAATTTCTCTCTGTTGCCAAAAGGCTCACTATTTCACTTTTCAGATTTCAGAAGTTATTGTTTTATGATTTTGCTTCCTAAGAAGTGTGTTTACTGAAAACTGTGGTGGGGCTGATCTCCAGCCTCATTAGTCAAGAGCAAGATGAAGGCAAGAAGGAGGGAGGTATGGGACTGAGTTTATTCACCTTGTACATTTGGGGAACAACATGGTACCTACAGTCCTCTGTCATCTCTGAGATGGCTACTGGGTGGCCCAGTAGGAGCATTGGTGTGGGTCAGCCCCGCAGGGTGTGATGCATGGCAGGGAGGCTGCTGCCTGCCCAGGGATCACCTGCTGATGGGGCATCTCCCCTGCACGGGTCATGGGCAGAACATAAAGGAGCTTGTCAACAAGGTTTCCCTTGGGAGGGATTGCTCTCCACATCCTGGCCTTCATAAGCTGTTATAAATATTTTCTGTGTTTCTGAGCTGGGTAAATTGTAGTTCTCTTGCATGCTTTCAGCTGGGGATGTTTTGGTCCTTACATTTCCTAGCTTTTGTGGACAGCCTGAATGCCCTTTTTTGCCTGCCTGAAAAGACACGTCTTTGTGGAAACCTAATTGATCTAAGCTTTGGTTTCCAAATATTCGTAAATGGAGCTAGGGTGCAAATGAAGCTGGTTAAACATCACAGCCATGCTGTCGTTGCTGCTGCACCCACAGCCCTGCAACTGGCAAATGCAGTAATGTAGGATTTGCCCAGGGAAATGGTGCCATCACCGTCCCTGGGGGTGTTCAAGGAGAGGTTGGATGTGGTGCTTCGGGACATGGTTTAGTGGGTGACATTGGTGGTAGGGGGGTGGTTGCACCAGATTATATCAAAGGTCTTTTCCAACCTTAATGAGTCTATGGTTCTTTGATTTGCTCTGCTGGCTTTTACTGTTGTCTCCAGGACTCTGGCAGAATAGAAGAAAAACAATTCTTAAACCTGGATAAGCAGACTTAATCATTTTTTTCTAGCAAGCTTTGTTTATCTGTTTATTGTTCAGATTAACCACTTAGTATTAAAGAGAAACTCTGAAGATTGTCTTTTTGTTAATGAGAAAGGGATGGACACAAAGTAAATGGCTTAAAATTAAAAGATCTCTAAGTGCCACCTACTGCAGGTAAGTAAGTCCTTGACAGAACAAAGAGGTAGCTGCCCAGGGGAAATAAACTGGCTTTGCATAGCTAGTTTATTTTACCTTGACCCTATCATGCTCCATATCCACATCAGCATCACACTGACAAACAACTTGAATTCAGATCTTTGCTACCTCCTTGCTGTTATCGCTGTGTCAATGAGAACCGAGATTTGAGTGGGTGATAATGCACAGCCTACAAAGGAGAGACATTGGACTTTGATCCACTATTCACTTGAAAACACTCTTGGAAAATGAGAAGTCATTTGCCATATAAACTATTAACAGGAATATTGGATGATCTGGGCGGGTTTGCTCAGCAGATGGGCCTGACTGGGAAAATGGCTGCAGGAGTGAGAGGCAACTCCTCAGGAGGTGTATGAGCAGGAACTGGGTGCTCTGTAAAGAACAGCTGAAGGGCAGAAAGAGCTGTAGATTAATTTGTTTTGTCCAGAACTGGAGACCACTTCAGCTGCTGAAAGAAATAGCTTATTGGCTTTGCTTGGGCTGCATGTTGCAGTATTGCCAACTTGAAACAGTTCGTGTTGGTTCTCTTCCAGCACCCAAATGAGACTCATGTGAACTATAAACGCGAGTGGTGATGACCTCCGAGGAGATGCAGGACCCTCGTTCTTCTCATTTTAATTCATCCTTTGTCTTCTTAAAGAAGAAAGTGTTAAACTCCATGTTTAGTAGCACTCAAGTAGCGTTACAGAAAACTAGACATGAGTGAATACCCTGGCAGGACAGTGGTATCTCCTGGAGACAGCTGATATCACAGTGTTGAAACACTGGGAGGATTTTAAGGAGGGAAAGAAAAAGAGTTATAAGAGATAAGACAAAAACATGGAAGCTGATGTGATAATGAAGATGAATGTGAAAACACAGACATGTTGTTGGCAGGTAAATAAGTCCTTGACTGAACAGGTGGGCTCCATAATTTGGAAGTAAAGCTTGAGCTGGCAGATTTATACCTGAAGGGATTCTTATGACTCAGAGGAAACTGAAGATGCTTGCTCCATCCTCTGCAGGACTTTCCTTGCCTTATGCTGCACTTTGTGCCTGTACCTCAGTCCCCCTTCAACCTCCATCTACCCTCTCCTGCCCCTGCACAAGCACACCCTGCTTTGGAGAGGGTTCCCCTGCCTTGCCTTGCCTCGCCTCGCCTTCCCTTCCCGTGATTCAGCATAAATTACTCTCTCTGTCCAAAAAAAAATAAATAATAATATAGAGTGCTGTGAACAAACTTGACTGTACTATCTTGGCTTGGGGAATGTTGTGTTATTTCTGGCCTGGAGCAATTTGGGACCTGGAATTGTGTCTTCCAGTGTGAGGTTGCTTCACTGCTGTTCTGGCAGTGCTCCTGGGAGGACTGGCCACAGCTGTGTGCTCTTGTCCCTTCTGCCAGGCCCAAGACTCGTCCAGGCCTCCCTCCCCTCCTCCAGCGAGCTCATTTGTGCTCTTTGATGGAAGGTTATTGCTCTGAAATCAATGAATTCTTCACCGTGCTGGCGAGAGAAACAGCCCGCTCCAGGGTGTAACTCAGCAGACGGATTTTAGATGTCTTCTCAAGGCTAGAGGGTTGCACCTTTTAATTATTTACTCTCCTTGATTGCAAAAGCAGTCTTACCTGGGTGAGCGCAGACATCAGTAGACACCTACATTGCAGGTATCTGTGGGACTGGAGGGGCTGAATCCCACCTTTGTGTCTCACTGACCTGGATTCCTCTCTCAGGTGTAGGTGGTGTTGGCCAAGAGGTTAAAAAATTAGCTGGGAGGTCACTGAGTGACGGCACAGGCTTGTGTCTGAATAGTGACAATGTTCACTTCTACTTTGTTGGTGCTCGGAGGCCTTCCCTGAGCTCCGTTCTCCAGAGATTTGTGTGGGTCAGCACTGAATTCCTCTCTGTCAGTGAATACCAGAGCCTGCCATGGCTCAGTTTGTTTTCCCTAGAAGATAGGAGCTTCTTTACTTGTGATAAATGACCGTCCCTGCAGCATGTGATGTTTGTTGTGGCAGGCTGGGGTGTAAAGAGCCCCAAGGACAGCTGATACCCTGCTGGGGAAAGCTTGCTAGAGGTGCACAGACACCGTCTGCCTGGAAGAGCTGGAGAGAGATCAGTGCTGTCATCTCTACTCTTCGGTAACTGAGGCGCAAACAGGATCGCTTAGGAAAGGTTTAGCTGATTTGGAGAGCCCCAGAGGAGCTCCATCTGCTGGTTCCTGCTCCAGCCAACACCTGGTGGGTTTTGGCAACATGAGGTCTGCGGTAGGGGTTGGTAATGCGAACCTGTGGGAGTAACTGCTGAGAGAAGGGAACGCAAAAAGTGGTGCCCAGGAAAGTGGTGACAAGTCCCATGGACTCCATCTTCCCTGTGCTGGTGGCTGCTGCTGTGGCTCCATCCTCCTCCCACCCGCTCTGGATGCTTGCACCCCCTTCACAAGGCCCAGTGGGAGTAGCTTCAGCCAGTGCTATCACTTGGTCAGTGCAGGTGAGCTCAGCTTGGCATGAAGCTACCAGGGGCAGTGTCCCAGGAATTTGCTCTTAATTTTTGTTAAGAGGCAGGCAACTGAGAAAGAGTCGCTATTTTCTGCAACCTGTCAGTAGGGATGTCCCAACAAAGCAAACCTTCTGTTTACTTTAACAGAAGGCTTGAACCATTTCAAGACTCCGTGTGCAGTTCCTTGCTGATGCAATGACAGCATCCTAGGGCAAGCAGTAGCTCATCAGGTGCGTTTCCTGCCATGATGGTGACCTTTTTTTTATAATTTAAACAGGACAATTTTATAATCTTCTAATTTGTTTTCAGCATTTACTTTAAAAATTTGTGTGTGTGGTGGAGGGACGGAGGAGGAAGAGAAGCCAAAAAATGCTATGGTTACTGAAGTCCTTTCCTTTCCTTTCCTTTCCTTTCCTTTCCTTTCCTTTCCTTTCCTTTCCTTTCCTTTCCTTTCCTTTCCTTTCCTTTCCTTTCCTTTCCTTTCCTTTCCTTTCCTTTCCTTTCCTTTCCTTTCCTTTCCTTTCCTTTCCTTTCCTTTCCTTTCCTTTCCTTTCCTTTCCTTTCCTTTCCTCTTATTATTATTTTTATTTTTTGTTCTTCTATTATTATTGTTAGGATGAGCTAGTGACTAGGACAATTCCTCTTAAAGGATACTGCATACAAATAGCTTTTAAATCTCTTCCCCCATTTAAAAAAAAAGTCATGATCTACAAGGTGAGCTATTTTTGCTAGCTAAGATGAGGAGTGACTGAGTTATGGTGATGCACTGACCTCTGTTGGCATTGTGTTTTCTTATTGAATCTCCCCCAAATGCTGAATGTAATGCTTTCAAAAATGGATGATACATCTGAGACAAGACCTGCGGCAGAACTGGGCCTATGCTGAAGCTGCGTGCTCATGCCACAATAAATCTAACACCGGGATTCTTCAACCAAGCCAAAGCGCTCGGGCATAATGACATGCTGTGCTTGTTTCCTAAATTTTCCCTAAAAAATCTCAATCAGCTGTTTTAAATATGCCAAAAAATCTGGGGATTTTCTCTTGTAGCAGCAGACTCTGTGATGGACCAGGCATTGCCTGCCTGTCCTTCTGCAGCTGGCACGGAGCCAGCCTGAAAAGGAAAAGCACCAAGATCTGACATTACTGTGGCTGTTGGTGAACCACATGCCCACCTCTGATTTTGATCTGTTTTGCGCTGCTGTATCACCCTGTAGTGTGTCGATCCCATGGTAGTGATCAGTTTTGCCTGATCATGCACTGTTGGTCTGTGGTGAGCAACCTTTTTCTCTGCAACACCCTACACAGACTTTGACCAATTATCTCCCTCATAACTCAAGCTTCATCTCCTCTGGAGACAGCCTGCCAGCGGAGCTAGTGGCCATAAGTGTTAGAGGAGCCTGGTGGAGAGAAAGAGGGGGCTGCAGTCAATCTGATTTTAGTTTGGGATGGGTTGACTTGCCCTCTAGAGGTGGTGCACAGCTAGCTCCAGTGGGGATGTCAGATGAGTTTGCCCCCTTTGGAGCAGAGACGCTTGGCACTGATCCTGTGGTGGGAACACCTTCCAGGTGCGTGCCAAGTTTGGCTTGGATGAAACTCCAGGTGACGCAGGATCTGACATGTGAAGCAATCAACATGCTGCTAAGGAGCATGATACCCCCAGGAGAATGAGGAGTGTGTGTTTAAGGAGCGGTGACAGTGGGGACGGCTATGTGAACTTTGGCTGCTCTGTAACAGGGAGCCTTCCTTCCCCATCTGTCCCTACAAGGACCGAGAATTTGGGAATTTTCTGTTTAGGAGATGTCTGTATTCCTCTCATTCCCCAGGGGGCGCCTGTATGCACAACTTGGGGAGGCACAGTGTTTAGGAATCTCCCTCGGGAGTACCAGGGCTACTGAGAAACCGTGGGGAAAATAAATAAAATTAATCCCTACTTTATTTGGACTTCTCAGTTTGCTTGCATTTTAAAGAGAAGCTGCGGCTGCAGACCATGGGCTAGCCCTTGGAGATGTGTTTTGAAGAGGAGTGGAGTAAGAAACAGGCTCTCCTGTCCTCGTTTCTCATGAGGAGAGCTTTTGTTTGGAAGGAAACCTGCCCAGCTGAGGCGTGAGGGGCATAATATGCAGGGACATGCCTGCTCCTGTGCTGCTGGAACCAAAGGTTGAGGCTGCTGCTCTGTCAGAATATCTGAGTCACATTTTCATTTGTTTTGTTCTTAGCCTGAATTGAGAAAGATCTTGTAAGAAATTTTATGGCTTTTGACATCACTCTGCGCTTTTGCAAGACAATAGCTCGGTATTTTTCCCTAGGTGTTAGATTAAAAAATAACTGGAGATTGTGCAAATATTTCTGCTTAGCCGTGGTTATCACGCCAAGGCCCTGCACCCAAGGTCCCCAGGCTGGTGACTTCTGCTGTTGGGGTGGTTCCACTAACACATGCCATTAAGATAGCAGTAAGATGTCTGTTTGCACTGCTGTTGGATGGCTCTTCTGTGAAA
Source organism: Aythya ferina (assembly GCF_964211825.1). NCBI lineage: Eukaryota > Metazoa > Chordata > Aves > Anseriformes > Anatidae > Aythya > Aythya ferina. The sequence goes on from NC_140296.1 coordinate 70,901,468, forward strand.
GCACTGGTAGAGAGCCCACATGGGAGAACCACACATCCTGACCACCCACACTTGCTATCGGGGCAAATCTTGGTGGTGTACAGAGCCTGTAGGTGACACCTGAGCAAAGGCAAGCTGCAGGTACACAGTTCTGCTGCACACAGCATTTTGACACAAGAATATCACTGGCCTTGGCTCCCTGAGGAGTCATGCTCCAGTCAGCAAGGCAATGAGAAGGAGAACAGACCACCACACAGACGTGCTTGGGCAGCTTAACTTTTCTGCAGAATTACACAGTCCTAAACTCTGTCTGTGAGAACAAAGGGACTTGAAAGAGACTGTAAGAGCAAAGAGAACTGCATTTCTCAATCTCGTGCTAACATCTACGAGCCTGAAATCATTTGGGGGATTTTATGTTCGCTTTCATTTTAAACATGAGGAAGTTCAGGGTGGCTGAGTGAAGGGGGAGTTTTACATATTCCTAATGCCTTATGGATATGTTCTCAGAGCAATTCGTGTCTCAGACCACTGCTTTCCCCTCTCCTGGCTGGTGCTGCCCCTCAGCTACACGAGGAGCACAGGCCTGAGGGCTTCCAATTTGTAGCTGACGTTTCTGGTCAGCAAACCGGTGGAGCCCACAGGCTGAAGAGACTTCTCCCATCCCAGTAGCACGGCTATTCAGGTACAAACAGTTAATGGGTGCAACGGCGTACGGTGAGTGTGCCATCATGTTCTTCACGTGGATCCGGGGAGCAGGAAAAACTCGCATTGCAACCTGCCACAAGTGTCCTTGCTCCCTGCAGCTCCGAACATGTGTGCTGTAATAAATGTGCTCGTATACTGCTGTAAGTGAGTTTTATTACTGTCCTTGATTACTGTGAATTGCTTAGTTGCCGTTGTCACGATCGCTACGGGTGGCATACCTGTGGAGATACTGCAAGGAAGACTGACATGGTTTATACAGCAAAACTTGGCAGTCATAAAAGTCTTAATCCATGGAAAAGCCCATTGCCAAAAAGACACTCTTCAGACTATCTTTTGTAGGATTTGATTTGCTTATAACAGGCAGTGGATATTTTTTTTCCTTGCAGGGAGATGTACAAAGTCCTACAGGGCGCTGGGGTGAGGGTGGAAGAAGTCTTAGTGCATCTTAGTCCAACAGAAAGAAAACTGCTGTGGGACATTAACCCGTGGGAGGAAGCAAAGACAGTCAGGTGGGGTTTGGCCACTGCTAGAGCAGCTCCTCTGTATTTCCTTGTGTCTCCTTCATGAAACACAACCAGTGGCATTCAAGCAGCTGCTGAGCCCCCAGTGCATGCTGGTGGCTTTGTACCATTGCCTCTGAAAGGAGCTGGTTTGTTAATGCTGCATTTTGAGGCTTGGCAAATCTGCTTTTGAGGCCAGACAGCACCTCATTTTGTATGTTGTGCTCAGCAGTGCTAGTAACATCCCCTAGATAGGAAAGCCATGCAACAACTTGAAGGGTACCTAATATTCTTAGAAGGTTTGGGAAAGGTGGGCTCTATCGAGTGTACATCCAGATATCGATGAATTAGCTCAGGTGAAATAAAGCACGCCCCAGGCTTGGTCCGTGGGTAGGAAGTGTCTGTAACAGGCATGTTTTTATGCACACTTCCAGCAGAGCTGCTGTCCTGCGTGTGCGAGAGTGGGATTAGCCTGGTAGCAGCAGCCCTTGTGTGTGTGGTGTGACTTTTCAGCTCTGCATTCCTGATACCAACTTTCAGCGAGTGCCAGTGGAAAACAATCCTCCAGCGAGTGGCTACTTTTAGGCCATGGTGAGGTCACTATGTTTTTTTTTTTTTTTTTTTTTACTAGGTAATAAAGTAAAAAAAATGTAATAAAGGATAAAATGCTTTGTCATGTTTCCTGGTCCCTTTGGAACTACGTAGTACATCACTTTTCTGTTGTAGATCTTAGTCTTTATTATTAGCAGCGTTTGACCCAGGCAGGCAGCCTGAACTCAGCTGCCACCAGCCCTGCACCTGCAGCCTCTGGCACAGAGGACTCGTGCTGTTTGCTCATGTCCCCTTGGAGAGCGAGCCTCTGCTACAGGTCACTTCAGACCACACCTGCACTGCCCAAGTGGCAGTGGTCATACGCCCAGGTACTTATGATAAGTGTCCTGAGGCCAAACATGAGCACCACGTCTACACAAATGCATCAGATACGGCTTTGCAGGGCACGGAGTAGGGCTGCTTTTGCACCGAGGATGTGGTTTGTCTGACCTCTGCCACCTTGTCGATAGGTGAGGCATGTTGGTGCCCAATTATGGCCCCTGAAGGGTCTTACTGTACGTCAGGCTGTGGTTATGGCTGACCATGCAAACCAGGAATGCATGGTGGTGGGGTGGGAGGGAGACAATCTTGAGGAAAATATTCATAGTTCTTTCCCAATGATCCAAGCTCAGAGCCATCAAGGCTTAATGAGAGCATCAGGAATTAAGGCCTGGATGGCTCAAAGACACAGACACTTCAGCCTCTGCCCAGTGTCAAAGGTACTGGAAACTTGTCCCTGAGGATGCAGGTGCCTGGTTTTCAGAGCTGATCACAGGGACACAAGACTTGCTCTCAGCTTCACCACTGTGATGGATTTAAGCATAAGAGTCTCTCCTCCTCCCCACTCTGCCACCACGTTAGGAGCTGCACACAGTAAAGACGTGGGCAGGGCACTGTAACACTGCAGCTCCCCTACTGCCCCAGCTGCTGCCTCTCATGCTGCTCTGAGAGCTGCCTCCTTGGAGGAAAGGTGTTGCTCTACCCTGTGGGTTCAGCTTCTGTGGGGATTGGGGTGTCATTTATTTTTATTTTTTTCCTTTTTTTCTGACTTGTCCCAGCTATCAGAAAGAGAGATTTGTGTAGGATGGGGAGTGTGGTGAGAAAACAGTTGCCAGAGCTCAGGAGTTTGCCTCGTCCCCATAATTTTTAAGGATGATTTTTAAGGAAAAGGACCAGAAAACAAAGCTGAGAAAAGGGAGGAATGAGAGGAGCAGGCTTCCTTTATTCATTACTTGTAACTGGAAATCCTTTCTAGTGTCTCCCCAGTTCCCAGGGAGATGGCTTATCACCACGCAGGGAATGGGTTCTAGCAGCAAAGCCTCCTTCTCCTCGTCCTCCTATCTTCTCAGGCTTTGGGTCTGATGAGAAAGATTTGTTTATCTTCCCCTCCAGCCTCTCTTTTTATCAGCATATTATGAGCAGCTTTGCTGTGCCCCCATGTGCTAGCTGGCCTTCTGTGGTCTGCTGATCCAGTGGACACAGCTGATTACCTGTCTGAAAGACAAGAAGAACCAGTAGCTCCACATGGCTCCTGCCCTATTTTATCATTCCCTGACTAGCAGAGGATCGCCTAGCGGGGTGTCAGGAGGGGGAATGAGTGTTTGTGGAGGACCCCGAGCCCCTAGGAGGATGTGCCACCATTGTAACAAGAAGGCTGCAAGAGTCTGTCCCATGCGCTGAGGAAACTTGTGTCATTTCTCGGGTCTTTCCCCTCCTCACAGCACACGGCTCACACTGTAGTTGACCACCTGGAAGGACTTCAGTCACTTATTTAAGGTGCTTGGAAGTCTTTTTTAAAACACTGGTGGGACCAGAACTAACCTAGCTTTACTCAGTGTTTTTTTAGGGCTTTCCAACCTTTCTTGTCAACACTGGTGTAGCAATGTTGAAATTGAAATAGCAGTTGCTTCTGTTTGAGAAGAAAATTGTTTTGCTTGGACCTTGCCTCAAGCCCACTGAAACCACAGTTAACATCAGTGGGACTGGGTCAAATTGGAGAAATCTCTTTTTTTCTTTTTCAAGAATTTCAGTTAAACTTTTTGCTAATAAAACTCAACTCCAATTTTCTTTCTCCTCTCTGTTATTCTAAAATCCACCAAAACATTTCCCTTGTCTTGCAAAACTGATGAGAAAATGCACATCGTGCAGCCCTGCTTCCCAAGTGTCCATCACATCAGGGCAGCAGTGTTGTGCTCGGTGTCAAGCTACCAGAGCAGCATTTTTACTCTGAATTCGCCTGCTGCAAATAAAGCCAGGGCTGTCCCTCTGTGATGGCGTGGATACACAGGGGTGTGTTTGGGTTACCTAAATCCCACCAAAACCCTTGTGCCAGATGATTCCTGCTGCCTGGTACTAGGTCACCAAAGACACCTCATTGACAGACACGGGGATCAGGAATCAGCGCAGCAGCCCCAGAAGCAAACACAGGGAACCAGAAACCAACTCCAGGCATGCCTGGGACATATTTTTTCTCTAGGGCACAGACCTGCAGGGTGGCTGTAGTGCTGGCCACCTTCCCAGTCCCTTTTTATTGCATAGGGTGATCTCCCTGGTGTTGCAGGCTGCCTTACCACTGTTTTCCCTGCTCTCAGGCGTCCTCACAGCTGCAGCCGTCAGATATGCAGCCTCCTCCCTGAAACGTTAGGCTGCCTGTTTGTTCCCAAAGACAGAAATTAGGTGAGGGTTGAGGGGGCTTATCAGTCTGTCAGGGCAGGAACAAACATACATTGCCAGGGTGTTGCAAATGTCCCCAGAACAGGCAAACACCTCAAATCCAGGGAATTCAGCTAAGGTTGTTTACAAGCTGCGTGGCATTTCTGCATGTTAAGGAGTAAAGAGGAGGTGTGCAATGTCTGGAAATAAAATAAAAAAACGGTGAGGGAAGAAAAAAATCTCATGCAACATCCCAGATATTGTCAGCATTCAATAAACCTCCGAAGGCTGCAAGTCCTCAGAGAAGATGACTGATTTCTCTCAGACTGAGTGCAGTTTATTTTATTTTGGGCAGCCGGGCCTGTTTAAATGTATAAAGTCCAGTTTAAGCCTCTCTGACTGGTGTCGCTCTGACCAATAAACCAGAAATATTTCGCTCTGATCCACAGCTATAAATCAGGCCTGTGTTTCCATCAAGATGCAGTGCTGAAGCTTCTGTATCTATGTGTTTTGATTCTCATAAATGTTACCAGCTTTAAACCTTTTTATTACCAAATGCTTCAAAAGCTCCTTCTGGGTAAGAAGTTCTTCTGTGTCCAATATCTTTGAACTCCACTATCCATCTTTTTAATGTAGACATTTATTTTGCAGGCATGGTGAGAAATCTTGGGCTTCTTCCCCTCTCTTCTTGAGATCTGCTATCATTACTTTTGCAAATATTGCTATAGGTTATCCTTTCCTTGACCCTTCCTTGGGAGACATGCTTATTCAGGGCTTAATCGCTTGCTGATTAATTTCCCGTCATTCCTCCTTTTACTGGCTTCCTAAATCCCCCCTAGAGAGATTGTGACCTAGGGACTAAACCAGGAGCAACTGTCTCTGGAATGATCTCCAGTAATTCCAGAGCAGCTGAAGAACAATCACAGAATCACAGAATTGGAGGGGTTGGAAGGGACCTCGAAAGATCATCGGGTCCAAGCCCCCCGCCAAAGACCTGAGACCCAAACTCAGACTTGAAAGGGTACGGATCAGAGAGGGCTTTTCCTGCTGAGGGGAGGCTTGCAAGAGTCCGTCCTTTGTAAGTCAGCAGATGCTTCACACCACTACGGTGTGAAGTCCTGTTATAATGCCTCCGGAATAAAATATTTGGGTACTTCACCTCCATAGTTTTTGTTTGTTTGTTTGTTTGTTTTTGAGCTTTCTGTTGTTCATTTCAAATCAACACAAAAATAGCTTGCAATTCTTCTTCTCCACAGCCATATTTCCCAATTAGTCCTGACAACTTCACACACGATGGTTCTCCTGAAACTGTTTGCAGCCACTTTCTGTCACGCCTATGGAAACCCCCACAGCCTATAAACAGCATCTCCTCTTTATTGCTTTCTGTTTCGCTCAACTTCACCCCTCTGGGCATCTCGTCCTTTTGGTTCCTACCTTTGCAACCTGTTCCATGTCTATTCTGTATCTCCCGAAAATTTGGGGATGATTTAGAGGAGTGTTGGTCTACAAACAGCAGTCTGAGCTGTGGCACTGGGACAGCCGAGGGAAGTGGCCCGGCGGCTGGATGTTAACCAGCTCTGCCCACTGCCACCCCGCCAAGTTTCGCTCTGTGCAAGAGCGTGGCTCTTCCTTTTTCCTCTGCAAAGCTGCGATAGTGAAGCAGGGGTATCTGGAAGATACGCCCTTGCGTGAAGAGGCACGGCACGGCAGCAGCCTGAATTTTCCCTCGTCCTGGCGGCGGTGTGACCCCGCAGCCCCACTGCAGGTGACCCCCTAGGAGGGGTGACGAGAGGCCCTGCGGGCACCCTGCTCCCAAAACCGCACCGAGGCTTTGCGTGTTTGCCTCCCTGGGGCACTCCCTCCCTGCCTCACTGCCTGCCTGCTTCCACAGGACAGCTTTTTGAGGCGCTTGCCGGCATAAATAAGGGTGCATGCCCAAACTGCCTCACGGATGCGAGACGGGCAAGAGGAGGAAAAGAAACTGAAGAACAGAAACTGTGAGAAAGGGGCGAAGCAGCAGACACCTCAGGTACCACTCATATATTTTTAAGACTTTTTATTTTTTTTTTTTTTCGGGTTTTAACGCCCTCCCCGCTGCTCCCTTCCACCCCCAGCCGGCCGCGGGCTCCTCCCGCCCCTCCGCCACCTGCACGGGGCCTGCCCCGGCCCCGGCTCCAGCCCCGGCCTCGGCCCCGCCCGGCCCCGGCTGTGCCCGCGGCTGTGCCGGGGAGCCCGGGCAGGCCCCGGGGAGCGGGATGGCGGCGGTGCCGCTGCTGCGAGGAGGTGAGGGGCTGAGGGGCTGCGGGGCTGAGGGGCTGGGGGGCTGAGGGGCTGGGGGGCTGAGGGGCTGGGGGGGGAGCCGCCCGCCCGCCCTGCTGCGGGAAGGGGACACGGCTGCGGGCAGGGCAGCGCCGGGGTTGGGTTTTGTCAGGGCGGTGGTCTCAGGCACCCCGGGGGGGTTCCGTATTTTAGGGCTCGTTTTGTTTTAAAGTGTCATTATTCTGCGCTGGGACTGCCCCGGGTCGGGTCGGAAAGCAGGCAGCGGCTCTGTGGCAGCAGGGTTAGGGCAGCGCCGTGTGGCACTGCTGTCAGGCTGGGAGCTGGGAATAAAGACACTGTGCGGGGGAATAAACTGTGAGATTTACTTATGGTTATAGCTAAGGGTTGTGATTTCGTTCCTGCAGGTTAGCTGTGGTTTCTCCCTAAAGGACGTGCCCCCTCGCCTCGCTGACACAAGGTACGAGCCGGGAGCCGGGTGTGGGGTGCGCAATGAGGGGCTGTGCTGTGCTGTGCTGTGCTCGGGGCAGAGCCTGGTGTGGTTGCTTTTTTATGGGGTTTGAGCAGCAGGACCACAGCACGGCTTGGTCTCGACATTTCTGTCACTGCTGGCTTCCCCAAGCCCAGCAGGATGCTCCTCACGGAGCGCCCTGGTCCCACTGGGGTCAGGGCAGTGACTGCGCCAGCTGAGAGGTCACTGGGCATCCCCTGTGAGGGACGAATGTGGCAGAAACCCAAATCTTTTTCAGCAGGGGTAGCTTAATTTCTGGCTTCTAATGATCTGGGTCCTTGGAGGGTCAGCAGAAAGCTGAGGCTGGATGGAGGAGGAGGAGGGAAGTGGTCTCTCCGCAAGGACTCCCGGCTTGGTGGCTTCTCACTGCCCAACCACCCCTGGGTGAAAGCCCCCGTGCAGCAGAGCTGCAGCTGGTGGAGGGCCGGGGGGCTGTGCCCGTGTCAGCCGTGGCAGTGAAAATACACGATGGCAGTGGGTACAGTGGGCATGGCCTGGGAGCATCGCTTGTGCAAAGGAGCAGGGCAGCCCCGGGGGAGCAGTGCTGTGCTGTCAGAGGAGCCACAAAATGCAGCAGAAGGGGACGAGAGCAGCAGGAAGCCTCTGCTGGCAGAGCACAGGGTCTGCAGGCGGCAGAGGGTCAGCATGTTATGTTGCAGAGCTGGGAGATGTCTGAGGTGATCCTGCTGAGATTTCAACTTAAATGTGCCAGATGTGGCACGTAGAGACCATTTGCTCATCCATGACAAGGAGATCTGCACTTTTTAAAAAATAAACCCACGGCAGTTTTTCCACTGGCCTTTGCACCGAGCCCATCAAATACCTGCTCTGTGTTTAGCAAGCAGACCAGGGGAGCAGGTTCAAACCACTTCTTCCTTGCTTGCGCAAGGGTCTTGTGCGTGTGTGCGGGTAACCTCCGAGGCAGCCGCTCTTTGCCAGGCGGAAAACCCCAGGACACGTGGGCAGTGTCGCTGTGCTGTCACCGGGCTGCGGCCGCTGGGCACTTCCCTTGGTGGATGGGATCCCGTCCTTATCGTAACTGGGGTGGAAGTACTCAATTAGACCCAGTCAAAGCCACACCAAACGTGCAGCCAGGCAGGTTGGACGAGCGATGCTACGTGCATCGTGCATCAGCAGATGTAAAAGCCAATTGTACCTGCTATGTCTGGTGTGTGCGTAAAGCTTAGGACAGCCATTCCTCACGTTACTTTTCAGATGACCTCATGTGACAGTCAAAAAAATGGATTGTGCTGTGTTTAAGGAAACCACGGGTTCTTCATATGAATAGCACAGCTTGCTTGTAAATGCTGAAGAACCGGCCACCTCCCAAAACAGCCGAAAGAATGTTTTGGGGAGAAACAACCTCGGGAATGAATGTGCAGAGATGCAGCAAGAGGGAACAGGGACGAGTCAGGAGGGCTGGTGCAGCACAAAGCCTGCATGATGCATATGTGACTGCTGTCTCTGCAGGAAGGAAACATTTACAGTGCCAGCTTTTTGAAAAGGAAATGGAAGGTGTGATGTTATTGCTGGTGATCACTGTGCCATGGTCTAAAAAAGTGTTCCACTACCTAGCTGGGGACAAAAAACAACAGGTAAAGCCTTAACACTAGTGGAAAGAAGGAAGGCTTCACAAACAAAACCCGACCTTCAGGCAACATCCTAGAAAGAAAAAAAATGGCACGAGGATCTCATCCTTGTGTTCTGTATTGTTCAGGAGAAAATAAAGTGAAAAATGAACAGCATAACTCTAGTAGGCCCTAGTGATGAGCTTGATTTCTCACCTGAGTTTCACCTGCTGGCACTCCTGTGTGACTGTTGCAAATTTTCCATGAGATCACAGAGAGATTTATCCAAGAAGAATGCTTCCAGAGTAGCTTTCAGGAAGGTCTGACCAACTGAAGTACTTGTGGTCACAGGCTCAGCAGCAGTGATAAGGACAGACATCAAGAGGTCTTGTCAAAATGGGGTGTAAGAAGATGGTAGTTTTCCTCTGACCCCAGAGGCCAGCATGATGCAAAAATCCCATGTCTGGCAGAGGCAAAGCTCTCGAGGGGCCTGCAGACCCAGCCCCTGCCTGGCCCTGCCATCATATCCCTGGGGGTTGCCAAGGATTTGGGAACAGACAGTGTTTCCCTCTGGAAGCAGGCTATAGCCTGCTGTGGTAGTTGATACAGCCAACGTAGACAGTCATTTCTCCACACTGACAAAGCTGCTCGTGTTTGTCTTGGCTCTGTTTTTCTTTCAGTTGGTCACTTTGCAAGCTCAGAGCTGGATCGTCCCTTTGGCATTGTGTGGGAAGGCAATATTAACAGGAGCAGTGTATCCTGTGCCTGTGGGGCTCTTGACGTTTTGCTGCTGCAACTTGAGAGAAGGGTTGACGTTTTATAGCATGTATAAATACATTCTGCACAGGTCCAATGGCATTAACTCAGCCACAGTGTATGGAATAATTGAGTTATCTTTTTCTTTTTTTTCCTCCCAGGACACCCTATGACATCCTAGAACAGGTACTAATGGAAGGCCCTTTGCAGACCTCCCTTCATGTGTGCCATGAAAATGGCCAGTGGATGTCAGAGTTACCTGAAAAGCTCTGGGATATTCCCCTCTATAACTTAGCTCTTCCAGGTAAAGATTAACTTTTGTCCTGTGATGCTTTATTGGCATGTCACTTCAGCACTGGAACATCCTGTTTGTGCCATTTCGGGATGGCTATATTTATTATTTGGGTCAGTGTGTGGGAGAAGGGCTTGGGGGAGTGTTTGTGTGGCGTGTGCAAGTGTGTGAATATCTTTATTTTGTATTTTGGGGGGTTTCTCAGAGGGGAGGGGAAAAATGACCTCTTGAGGAAAGGGAAGAAAGTGAGACTTCTTTGGCATCAAGATGCACAAGTTGCTTCTGAATCATCTTGTCAGGTAAGTGCTAAAAATTTAAGCATTTGCTCACCTTGGCCATTTTTTTCTAATATGGTTTTCTAGTATGTGAAATTAGATTTATCCAGTTATGGGTAAATGCACCTGCATTATAGTTGGAGTCCTCCTTGGTACTGCATCCAGACCTGCTTATCATTAGCATTTTTGGGGTCATGTTGCTGGTTCTTTCTGCTGCCTTGAGGTGATCTTTTTTTTCTCATTCTGCCTAAAGAATTTACAGGAGAACCTGTTCTCACCGGCTTGTGGGAAGGCACCAGAGGACTGTTAGCTCTTGAGCACTTTGCCTCCCCAGTGAGAATGGTACAGAAGGACAGTCCAGCCCACATTTTCTCTCACACCTTTAGATGTGACGTTTTGGGTGGAAAGCAGCACAGCATGTGGATGGATGTTTTATCTAGGTTAGAGAATCCTAGGTTAACTTAGCAAAGCTGTATTTAGAGATAACGAGGAAAATCAAGTCTTATCTTCAGTGAGCAGAGCCCTGGGAGGACCTGAGAACTGTGGTGGAGCTCTTCTACCCCTCGTGGAACAGCGGAATATGATTTAAAGTGAAAAGCAGAAACTTACTTCATGGTGACTTTTTGGATGTGAAATTTAAAGTGATGTTAACATCAAAACAAGCACACCTCTCAGTTTTGGATAAAGTCTAAATAAGAGTACTCAGATGTTATAAAGAAAATCTAATTTCTTTTTTAATCAACAAAATAAGAAAATAAGTAACTATCTTATGGCAGAAGAAAGGCCATGTTCCCTTTTTATCTTCTATTCCTCTTGCAAAAGTTGTTCCAAAAGCCAGTATCATGCTCCGTGGTTTTCAATGAAAAGGAACAGTGTTATTTCTAAAGAGCTTTCGCAGTCATGTTTCTTGGTTGAAAGCTGAGAAACTGCTGATGTGTGCTTTTGATTTCCTGGCACTTCTCCTAACAGTGACGTTGGCATTCTTGTGAATGTTTGCTGTTCTCATGAGCAAATCTGCATGCAGAACAGGCAGGCACAGAAGAACGGCTGCAGAATGGCATGAAGCTGCGGCAGGGTTGGTTCGGGCTGGATGTCAGGAAAAGGCTCTGCACCCAGAGGGTGATCGGGCACTGGGACAGGCTGCCCAGGGAAGAGGTCACAGCACCGAGCCTGACGGAGTTCAAGAAGCATTTGGGCAACACTCTTCAGACATGTGGTTTGATCTTTGGGTGGGCCTCTGTGGAGCGAGGAGTTGGAATCGATGATCCTCGTGGGTCCCTGCCAACTCAGGATATTCTGTGATTCTGAGTGCATTTTGGCAAACACTGTACAATTTTTCTGAGCACTGCAGGACACGTAGCTTGGAAGGTTTTGTTGCTTCTCCAGCTGACCTGCAAAACTCGTCCAGCCCAGGTCAGAACAAAACAAATTAAGACCAACCAGGTCAGGACAGCTCTGGCAGGTCGTCAGAGGGAGCAACGTCTGGGGGAAACTCAGTTAGGAAACGGAAGCTGTTTGACCTCCTCACAGAAGCCAGGCCTGTCCGTCTGGTCCCTAGGACATGGTAAAGGTGGCACAAGCCAAGGGGTTCCCGGAGTGGGATGGCTGGGCTCGTCTCAGATAAAGAAGACAACAATGCACTCAGGAAACCTGAGAAAGTGTGTTCTGAAATCATGACAAGGAGACAGAGGCAGCTTTCAGAAGCTGGTGCTGTGTTGTGCCAGGGTCACCACGGTGTTGCAGGGGATGCCGTTTCAAGTTCCAAAACTGCATTTTTATTTTTTTATTTTTTTTTGCTACCTCACCGTCTTTGCACTGTATTTGTTGCATCATGGATATGCCATCTTCCTCTTATCACTGTAACCCACTGACATCACAAGAAGACTCCTAAATGAAAGGTTATTATCCGCAGGCTGGTTGGCATCAGCAGATGCAACACCCATGGCTGGAATCCTGTTCCCTTCTCTCAGACTTGGATTTGGTCCATGTGGATTTAGTGGTTTGACTCCTACATCTTTTAGGGCAAACTTCTTTGACTGCCCTCATTGTCAAACTTCCCTCTGCAGTAATCTTAGTTTGGGTGCTTAAAGCAGGAAAATAGAGGCAGAAAGCAGATTGTGAAGGTGAAAAATAGTGAGACATTAAACTATTTCTGACCATTTTAAATGATTTTCTCTGTTTCAAATACAAGCCTGTCCTTTTCCTTTGGCTGCTAGAAGTATTGCCATTGGCACCAGTAAGACTGACCTTTCAAGAAGCCATCAAGATGCCAACTGCTGCTAGAAGCTCCTAGCATCAGTGAACGCTTTGACAGAAGACTTCAAAACCAAAATAATATGCAAATTCCTTGCAGATACTCTGTAAAGATCCCAGCAAATCACTTCACGGAGTTATTAGCTTATTGATGCTTTTCAAAATCAGAAGAAATAATGGAACAGAAGAAGCTAGCAAAAACGCTGGCTGCCTGTACTGAAGAAAGCGGACATAGAGGTTCATCTAAATATGATGCAAGAGCTGTGTCAGGCCTAACATTTCTTGGAAGTCAAACATTTGGACAGGCTGTACTTGACTCTAATATGTAACTTGTAATTCTCTGTGCTGGAAAGAGGTAGTTCTGAAGTCCTTAAAAGGTGGATCCTGCCCGTCTGTCACATGCAAACTTAGATTAGATTTGTCTCTGAAGCCTTCAAGCACTCATGCTTTGTTCAGGGAGGCGATCTTACCAGATATTTAAGATACAAATGCTTGAAGTGCCAGATTAGGAGTTGATCCAATCAAATGTGTAAGAAAGTGAATTTCAGCTTTCAGGCATGGTTCTGTATAGTTTCATGGGCAAAGGTGAGGGGCATGGGCATGAAATCCTGAACAAGTCTGAAATCGGGACAAATTCCAAATAGATTCAAGGAAAAGAATTGCTTCAGGGAAAAATATTGACAAGTCTCAGTGCCCTCCCTTCATGAGGATTTCGTGCTGACAATGTCACGTGGGCGATCTCTGTAGAAGAGCCCACCTTTTGACCATACCTACATGGGCAATATACATACCTACAAGCAATACACAGGTATGTTTTGGAAATGAGGTGGTGTGTCAGGCGTGTGCCTGCAATATAACCATGTCTCGTGGTGTTTGAGTAATTAAGAAATGACATTCATTTAACATTTACCTTTGTATTCCACAGGGAGTCACGACACTATGACATACTGCTTGGATAAAAACTCGGCTGTTAGTGGCAATGAATCGAAGCTGGTGGAGCTTTTAAATAAATTTATGCCCTGCATTGTACGCCCGATCATTATGAAGTGGTCTATAACACAGGTAAGAGTTGTCCAACGCTCCCAGCCCTAAACAAATCTGAAGTATGTGCTGCTGTGCTGAGGGTGGTCATGTTCTCCCACACAGCAATGAGAGAACAGAACTTCCTGTTTCTATTCCAGCCTAGAAATCTGTGCTCTTATGAAATACCTGTGCTGTACGTACCAGATCTTTTTTTATTTTTACTTTATTTTTGCAGGGAAAAATCATTCGGCTTAGGCAGGGAGGATTCACAAAGATGTTGCTTAAAACTGACCACTTGTTACTAGAAACCCATCATCCTTTTGGCATGTTTATTGTTATTGTTAACATTTAATATAAGCATTATCAAAGGAAGTTAGTAAAAAGGTTTTTCTTTTCTTGCACTGTGTTCAGAAGGTAATCCCATTGTTTGTACTGTCACTGTTGTGTGAGGTGTCTGTTGTTTTCCCTTGCTTTATTGTGTAAATATTTCAGTGAGCGGCAAAGACAAAACTATTGTGTAAGGGAACTTTTACCATTACAGATTAAGAGAATGAAGGTCTGACACCTCACATAAGGTTTAGTTCGTTTTTTAAAATGACTACACTTTAAGGTAGCAGTTATCTCTTGCTGTTCCTCACAAACGCCCGTTAAAGACAAAATTGGGAATCATAATTTAAGTTAGAGCTTTTGAAGATTTTTCTAAAGAAGAGGCTTTGCTGGCATCAAAGAGGCACCAGAAGTCCTTTCACTTTTGTTCTTTTAGAAGGAGCAGTTCATTATTAGTGAATTAAAACTGAATAATTGATAACTGGCAATGATTATGCCTAGGCTCCTTGTGCTGTGCTCGAGCAGCCCTGGCACACGGGAGGCTCGGACACTCCGGCTCACCACGTGAGTCACAGATTGATGTGCAAGGTCACTCGCTCGGCACAGCGCCTGTTCTCGAGCTGCTCCTTTGCTTTGTGACTTAAGCCCTTGTCAGATTCAGAAAGCTCCTGCCCTGCTGGCTGATGAGGTGACCCTGGAGGGGACAAAGATGCTCCACACACCTTTGCACTCATTTTCTGGCCCGAGCCCGGCTTGCTGAGCGGGAAACGTGCCGCGGTGCCCAGCCGTCCCTGCAGGGAGGTGACTCCACCCGTTGGTATCTGGAGCACCCAGATCAAGGAGTCCAACCAGTGGTAGGGCCCACACGTTCCTGGATGGCCCAGCGCCTCGGAGCTGCCTGGATTCAGCCCTGGCTGTTCTGTTTCTGTTTCAGCCCCGGTGCCCAGGTCTTGGCTGCACGGTGGCTGACGCTGGGTGTGTGATCTCCACTTGTGCTCTGGATGCCTGGCGTGAGGCTGCAGCACCAGGCAGCATCGCTCCACAAGGCCTCCTCTTACATTTTGCCCTTGGGGGCAGTATTCACGGTGTCTAATTGAGTATCCAAATGCAGGTGATGAATTAAGGAGCCAAATCTCTCTGGTTTTCCCGTGCAGCCAGTGGAAAGGAAGAAGTTTCTCCAAGGGACAGTTCAGAGCAGCTTATTCTGGTGCTCTTTCTGGCCACAAAGGTTATATATGACCTACAACCGTATACTTCCCCATCTCCAGTGACCCCTGGGTCTCTCCCTCAGCTTCTCCAGCCTGGAGGAGACCGAGCAGGCGTGGAGGTTGCTGCTGGCAGCTCCTGTGGTCAGAGGCACCCCACTACTTGCACCCCGGGTCACACAGGGCTGCTCCCTAGCCCTGCAGCTCAGGCACGGCCAGGGGAGATGAAACTCCCCTCCTAGGAGCAGAAAGTTGGATGGTGAAAGCCAGGCAGGGTGAACATCCCACTAGCTGTCTGAGCTCTGTCCAGGTGCTAATGCCACCGACGTGGCTCATCGGGCACAACACCTTGCATTGGTTTAGTTTTGCTGAAGTCTTTCAGGCCTAAATCAGTGCAGAGTATTTTTTCTGAGACCTGAAAGTGTTGTCCATACGAGCAGGTTGAACTGAGACAAATTAGTATTTAAGTGTATTAATTTGAGTTGCTTCTATTTTCTTAATGAAAGAGTCTCGATATAGATAAGAGATGTACCATTTGGGATTTTTTGCCCCAGAAACTCAGCTTTATCACATGTTCCACTTAGCCCTCAAAGTCAGTAGGGGAGGTCCAAGAGAAATTTAAAATAGAAGGGATCCTCTGTTTTGTAGGACTTCTGCAAGTTGATACAAACTTTTTTTAAGAGACTTTGCCCTAATAAAAAAGAACAATAGCTAGTATTTTTTTCTATTCTTGTTTTTCCTTCTGTTGAGGATGAGTGAGCTCCGCAGAGACATCCGTGGTGAAGTCTTTGATCTAACAAAATAAATCCAGAATTTCGAAGGTGCTGATCCTGCAGGTTTTGTTTATACAAATAGTCTTGTGAACAGTGATCGTGTATTTATGCACAGGTTAATGAATCTTTGACTTTCAGAACACGACAAATGCAGAGGTCTGAAACTAATCTAATCTGTGTCTGGGGTGTATTCTGCAGGGAAATCAGGATCCCTCTTGTCAGATAGTAAAATAATACAAATTGTGACTCGGTGCCTTACAGCACCATCTTAAAGATGAAAGACCTGTGAAAAATGTCGCAGGGCTAATTTGATACACCTCTTCCAGTTATCTAATCTAAAGAAACAGATCCCTTCCAGGCTCTCGGGACCTTTGTCTTCTGTTTCACCCTTCAGGTACTGACTGTGACGGAGCAACTTGAGGCCGGTGTTAGATACTTGGACTTTCGGATTGCCCACAAGGCCAACGATCCATCAATGAATCTGTACTTCGTGCACATGGTGTACACGACTGTTGTTGTACAGGTATTGTCCTTGCCTTCAGAATGGCTCTACGCACAGTGCTGCTTGTTTTATGTAAGAGCCATCACAGTCTGAAAACGATGGCCCAAGGTCTTCTGAATAGGTTATTTGATTTCCTAACGTGAGGACCTCAAACTAGAGAAGGTTGGCAGGGCAGGTTACTGGGCTGGAACATTTCAGCATCAATCTGGAACTGCTGTGCCTTGCTCTCTACCACCTACCCCCATAACATGTGTTTCTGGGGTTTATCTTGTGTTGTCCCAGGATGCTACCTAGGGCTGTCCCATTTCCCTGATAAGGACAGGCATTACTAAAAAGGAGAAGGTATTAAAAGCCTAATAAAATCACAGAAACTTTTTTTTTTTGAGGAAAAAGTATTTCCCTGAAAGACAATGAGACTCGAGTCTGGATCCCATGATCAAATTACTGTCAGCTACTGTGGAGACACTGCTGTGAGTTGCTCTTTTGCATGTGCTCTCTCACTGTGGACCAGTTCATGTCTTTCTTAGCTGGCTGTGCGTTCATCTGTGCCTGGCTGTACAGATCCCAGCAAATGCAGCTTCAGTTTGTAGCCTAACTGCCTGAACTTTGGTTTCATGCTTCATATTGGGGGTCTGGACCCTTCATGTCATGGCATGCTCGAGCAGACAGTTAGATGTAGTGCCTGCCCACCCTGCTAGTGACAGGTGGGCTCCAAGAAGTGTAATTGCCTGTAACAACCGGGGAGAACAGGTCCTGTTTCAGCAAGTACAGAGCTTTCCCCTGTTTTCCAGTTTCCCACTAACACAGTGTTTGCCCTTAAAGAAGCTTGGGAAGATGGGTTTACTGCTAACCTGCCTCTAAGAGGTAGGAGGTTCGTGGGTATTATTAAAATATAAAACTGCTAAGTCTGGTGTGTTAGACCCACATCCAGAGCAAATCATCACGGACTTGCAGAAAGGTTTTCCTGGCGTGCTTCTCTCTGGAACATCCTGTGGGCTGTCAGATGTCCATACTCCAAAACCTATGCTGATTTTGTGGTTCTACTTCACTGTCAATGCTCTGCTTGTTTTACTTCTTTCCCCAGGGTAACATAAATGATTTGCCATGACTATCTCTTGTAGGATATTCTGTGGGAAGTGTTAAAGTGGTTGGAAGCTCATCCGCAGGAAGTTGTTATCTTAGCCTGCAGGAATTTTGACGGATTAAACAAGAAACTTCACTGTCATCTTATTGCCTGTATAAAAGAGATCTTCCAGTGTAAGCTGTGTCCCAGAAATGTAAGTGTGAGATTTTTTCCCACCTTTTTTAAAGGATGATATATTACAGTGAGGCCTTTGGTTCAGAATTGTCATATGTTTTCTGATTTTGCTGTATTTTTAAACTAGGAAACATTTGCCTCATCAGAAATAGGTCTTTACTTAATAAAATTGAAGAAATATAGCAAACCTACATCCCTTAGTGTGGAGGAGGGAATTAAATTGGACTGTCATATCCGTTGAGTTGTGGGATAACAGTAGGGGACACAACAGTAGGGACACACCTGCCACCCACTGTTCTGACTGATTTTTTGAAGAAGGGTTGTTAAAAATACAGTCCAGACTATGGCAAGGGCTTTCAGTCTCAGGTGGAGATGTCTGCCTTCTGAGCTGATGGGATTCAGATTACCTTACAGAAGTCTTTTCACAGCAATAATTACAAATCATTTTGATGCTATACGTAGCATAAAAATCACGTAGTTTAGGTTGGAAGAGACCTCTAAGTCACCTAGTCCAACCCCAGCAGGCAACTGGGCCAACTTCCAAGTTGTGTTGGGCCACGTCCTAGCAGCTTTCAGTCACCCGACCCTCCAGAAAGGCTTTATATTTAATAATCAGAATTACTTGTATACTATATTTCATAAGTTGAGATTTTTAGCTTCCCCTTCTTTTTACAAGGTGTGGGAGCTTTTAGCAGTTAAACAATTAACATTTCAAAGATGCACAGGAACAGAGGGTTTTCTCTGGAGATGTGAGGGGTGCAGGATAATGATGACCCTGTTTGCGATTCGAATTAATCCTTTGAAGCTGGTGTGTCAGTAAGGGCTGACTATTACCACTTCAAAGCATTTTGCATGGCAGAGTTAAAATAGAACAATTCTCAGCAAAATTAGGGGATTCTGAATATTCAGGCCTCCACTGAATAACTGAAGACCTGAGTGACATTGTTTTATTGTTTCCCCAAATACCTTGAGTGTGTAAGTCGTGGATGAGCAGAGCAACGCAGGAGAAGACAGTCAAATTTACTTTTGGGTCAGCTCCAAAACTAAAAATAAAAAAAATATATATTAATTGGGAGAGGGGCAAGTTGTTGCTGATAGTTTGTTGAAGGAAGGTGATGGTTTGAGATTTTGGTTTCTTCACCTGGCTGGAGAAAGAGAATGTTTCTGAGCTGTGTCCAAGCAGAGGGAGGACAGGCAGTGGAGACAGGAGACACCAAGTATTTCCCTCAAGCAGGATCATTTCCAGGGGGCCTGTTACCAGCACAGCAGAGCTTGCCATTTCTGCAGGTGACGCCTTTGCAGGTTAGGTAGCTGTGGGGCTTGTCAGAATCACAAATTCAGAATTAACATCAAACAGCCTCGTGCTTGCTCACTTATTTTAAAATCACCTAACATCTACGGTCTCTCAAGACTGCAGCTCTGGTGTTGAACAAAAGTAAGCGTCAAAGCGTTTATGAAGCTCTAAGCAGAGGTCTGCATGTAATACTGGCACAGGCCACAGTGTGACAACATTACTTTGTGTTTAAAATTGTAATTGCCTTAACTATTCAAGGTGTCTTCCTTTGATCTGGATTATTAGGGTTTAAAAATCCCTTGTCAGACATCTGCAGTTTCATCTTTGCTTTGTTTGCAAAATAAGCACCTGTGCTTGAGTATACATCTCTGGTACTCCCTTTAAAATAAAAAAAAATAAAAAAGGTTTGAGCTTTAGAAAGGCAGCTGTAGTAAAGCAAAGGCTTCTGTCAACCACAGATTTTGTAGCTCATGAGTAGCTTGTATCTTAATTTTGCAGTATTTTCTGATCTAATTGGGGCTCACACTCTCTCTTGGATGAAGTCCAGAGGGATTTCTATGTTCATTCAACCCCTGGCTTTCTTCAAAGACTTGCATTAAAATTTTTCAACTTTGGTTTTTATTTTAAGTAAGAAGCTAATTGGAACATCCTAAAGCCACCAATTCCTCTTCACAAACAACAGACACAGCTTTTAACCACCAACGTTCTTAAAAAAAAAAAAAGATGCCTGTTAAAATGTTGGTTTCAAAAAATAAATAAATGAAGGGCTGTTGAGTCAGTTTGTGACTCAGCTCTTGCCTTCTCTCAATGCAGGATGACCAGGGCATCCCAATTTCTGAAACAATGCCCTTACAGAAATCAGAATTAATATCTTCCTTACCTTTAGCCTTACTGAGTCTGAACACTCAAGTTTTCATTAAAGGCTGTGGCAAGAAATTTGGGTCTGTGTGGGACAGCTGCCCAAACTACGGCTGCTTCTCTGCATCTGTTTCCCTACAGATGGGTGTGGTGCTTTGTGTTCCTTGTCGCTCCTTGTGCAGAACGGGCTATGTCTTCCTCTTGCAACACGTTTTCAGTTTGTAATCCATCCAGAGCTCCACCTGGCTGCAGGGTGAACTGTTTGAACCAAATCTGAGCCTCGCTGTCTAGGCGATTCCACGCTTTGGTATTTGAACTTTGGCAGACACTGCTCTTGTTGGCTCACAGCTCCCACTGACTTGCACCCGGCCGTGATTTCCCCTAGGTGGTTCCGACGCTGCGGACCATGTGGCAGCATGGCTACCAGGTCATAGTCTCGTATGAAGAAGTCGTGGAGGTGGAGAAGCACTGCGAGCTGTGGCCTGCCATCCCGTACTGGTGGGGGAACAGAACTTCCACTCACGCTCTTATCCAGTACCTGGAGCACATGAAGCGGATGGGCCGGCCAGGTACGTACGGGAGCTGCTGCAAAGAAACAAGAGGCAGGTACGGCAGTGCAACACAAACAGAAAGAGTAGGTTGGGAGTTCACAGGGGTGAGGGACGTCACCCCGCTGGGCATGCTGCATGCTCTAGACACTCACACGGTGCTGAGTGCTCTCGCCCACCCACGAGGGAGTGCAACATGCATGTCATCTTACCTGCTGATGTAAATGCGTGCGCAAGTGCACCTACGTACATAGGTTATGTCACTGCAGCAGCTGCTTCACCGGAGTGACGGTGGAAAAGAACCAAGGGATGATGAGGGGAAGAACTGCTTGAGAAGCATACTCCTGATCCGAAGAAAAATGCTTCTGTAGATGCACCGTGTGTTCTCACATGTCACGTGGGAAGTGTAGTCAGCTGGAAGCAGCCCTTGTGGAAACACACCTTGCAGAGGGAGACTGGTGGGTGGAGAACATTGAGCCTGCAACAAACACTTGAGACGGGTTTAACTGAACTGGGATGGTTCAAGGAATGAGCTGGGTTTTAGTTAATTGTTTGGTGTGGCATACAGCAGCAACAAACGAAGACAGCCCACTGAAACACTTCTAGGTCTGTGAAACAATCTTAAGTTAGCAATTTAATGATTCCCAGCAGAACTAGACCTGGAGTTAATGCAATGCCGAGCGGTTTCTGTTCTCCTCAAAGGAATATTTAATGTGTCACCTTTTGATTTTTGTTTCAGAAAAATTCTTTGTTGCGGGCATTAACCTTACTGAAAATTTAAGATACATTCTTTTACACCCATTTGGCTCACTGAAGGAAATGACACTCCGGAGTCTTCCATGCTTGAAAATCTGGGTGAGGAAGCAGTATCCAGGAACGCAAAAAGAATGTATTAACATCATTGCTGGAGACTTCATAGGAAACGATGATTTTGTCAGAGACGTGATAGAACTTAACACAAAAATTAATCCTCCATTAGACTGTCACAGCAAAGCAGCAGGAACAAATACCATTTCATTCTCAGCTTTATAATCTTTGAAAAGCTGAAAAGACTTTGTGTGCATTGAGAGTTTCCTGGTTTAAACATCTTGGACTACATAAAGGTCCAGTTAACTTAAACCAGGGATGTTTTAAAAACTCATTAAGAGAAGTGCTCTCAAAATCATCAGGCTTTCAAAGTGTTTTCATGAAAAAGAGAGCAGGAAGATCTTGCTGAAGTCTCTAGAGAACTGTTATGTGGGTGTAATTTACTTAGAGGTGCTTAGATTCTGTAGCAGCTGGCAATATTGGAAATCTCAAGAACTTACTCCTATTTTATTTTATGTCCAAGTAAGAAGAAAAATATAATGTCACTAGTTGCACAAATTGTTTTGTAATTTTATTTTTCTTGGAGTTTAAAAGATACTCTGTGCATAACTGCAACCCCAATTCTCAGTATTTTATCAGTGTGAAACTGACTTGTCTGTTTTCATAGACAGTATTAAATATGCAATATGAAAATGTTAAAAATATTTTTGATATATGAAAGATAAGGTACTGACACACTGCGGTTGTGTGCTGAGTTGTGAACCATTTTACTAGCAGGGTAGTCACAACATTCCTCACGATTTGTGAGATATGTGCATTGGAACACTTTCATTATTATCATTCATGCCCCTTCTGCAGTCGCTCCAAAGATACCAGAGCCAGGCTCCTGGACAGTTTTGTCTGCTGCAGTAAAATGTGTTTTATTAGGAGCTGCCAAAATACCCTTTATGCTGGAAATAAACACATATGAAACTAATTTCTAATCTAAACTCAGACTGCTTTAAAAATACAGTTCATGAGCTTGTCACGTTTGAGGTTTCACAACTGGTCTTCCTTTATTAACATATTTTTGTAGCGCCATAGTCATATTTCCTCTCAGTAAGTATTCTTTGATTGCGTAAATGCTGTTTTTATGCTGCTTGGCACTGTAAATTAATTCTATTTTTCTAATTTTTAAATGGACTGTGCAATAACTGATGATCATGAAGGTAAGAAAAATGCCACGTATCAGGGCTAAAAGAAAACAGGCATTGTATAAAGTTCACTATGCAGCTTCATCAATATACCTCACTTTTGATATGCACTTTACATGTAAAAGCTGAGTTCAGGTGTCTGGCAAGATGCTCATGTTTGTAGTAGATGGTTGCATAACTCTGAAATCAACTGCCACTTGATACCAGATCAAAGTTAACTTTGACTTCTAGGAATGAAAGGCCAAGATGCTCACTCCTCATCTCATGCAATCTTCCACAACTGCAGATGACATAGGAGTGAAAACCAAACATTCCATTGAGAAGACTTTTTTTTTATGGGCCTTTTAATCCGTGTTCTCGTCTCTATTTACTTCATATAGAGCAGTCATTCAGTTTAATTTTTTAAAGAGTCACCACCTGCATGAAGTGTTATTGTAACTCAGAATGTTTTTCTGCCTCTTTTGTACCCTTCAAGTGTCTTGTTACTTTACCTAATAAAACTTGATCTGTTTGTGTAATAAAGACTGAAATAGGAGTTGTGCTTCTCCTTTCTGTGATACTGATGTTTTCTCTTTTAAGAATTGATACAGTAGTAGGTATTGTGGATAAATTACCATATGCAGGAACACTATGGGGTGAAAGACGTTCACAGGTAACTTTATTAGTTGCTTAAATATACAAACCAATGTTTTCTGCTTCACTGCAATAAATTATGGCAGTTTTTTTTTAAAGTAAATATATATTCAAGCAGAATGCATGAACACACCTTATTCTGAAAAACAGGATAAAAAAAAATATGATTTAAGAAACTCAGTACTTTTCCAAAGGTTAATTTAGATGTCATCCAGTGATTCCCACGTGTTTGAGGCCCAAGGCCTGTAGCCAACAACTCTCCCAACATAAAATTTAGTGCTGTTCTTGCACTTGCTGCCAGAATGAAACTCAAAGCTCTTACTGTTTCCAGACGTTTTCTGAAACACTGTCCACTTCTACAATGTGTCAAGAACATCAACTGGTTAATAAATATACTCTTCCACATCCAGGCTAACGGGCCAGTAACTTCATTTCACATCCTCTTAATGAGATCAGTTTCTTTTTCTAGAAAAGGATGGAGTTTCATGGTATAAAAAAAGTACTGCTGGGAAAGAGGTTCCTGTATTTGCCAAAAGCAGAGTTGCTGATTATCACTGTCACCATGGCTGTGCCATCTTCAGGCATGACTTCTACTTCCTGAACTGTTGCTTCTTTATAGAGCCAACTGTAAAAGTAAAAAGTGTATTAGCATCTTAAAGGCATTCCAGAGTGCATAAAGTATGATTGTTGGTTTAGACCTGAATGTTTGCATCTAGGTAATTTAACACTTCAAAAGATGAAGTGCTTCACTTAACTTTTTGTTTGCTACTTGCTGTTTGGAAACGGGGTGTAGGGTGTTTTCATAAATGTTTCAGGTCTCTGCTTTTTCTTTTAAATCTGGCTTCAGGACCAGTGGAATGGTCTTTCAGGAAGTTTGTCTTTTTGTACTAACACAGAACTCTGTGAAGGTCACTTTGAGAAGCATGCTGTATGGTATCTACTGGTGATATTTGATAGTTTTTCAATAGGTCATAAAAACATTTACAAATATCCCTGTAATTCTTGTCACAGATTAAAATTAGTATTGTATGTTTTGGCAAATAAGTTTTGCAATATTAAGAATTTCATAGTTGTTCAAGTCCTTCATAAAATTCAGAGTTGTTTACCTTAGCTGAGGTCCCTGTAAGTTGACTTTAATTGTCAGAATCTTTTTCCCTGTTGCTTTCAAAATTTTTTTCTCTATTTCTTCTTTCAGCTCTTCTAACCCATGTCCATGTAGAGCAGAAATGGCTAACGCGTTTTCTTCAGTGGGTTCGTACCTGAAAAGTAATAATTGCCATCATACTTGTTTGCAAAGATTATATTGAGAAAATATTCCAAGCACATACAATTTAGCTGTGTTATTTTATACCGCTCTCTTCCTACAGAGATCACTTCTTGTTTGTCTCAAATGATTTTTTTTTGATATTTAAAAATAATGAATTAAATTTTTAAGACCATGGCTACATATGTAAAAGACTGAGAAACACCATTAAACATATTCAGAAGTATGGAAGCTTTTTTTCTAGAAATAAAGAGATTCCAGAACATAAGACATGTTTAAGTATACTTAGCATCTCCTGCTCACCTTTCTATCAAATCCACTTTGTTATGAACTTCTACCATTGATTCCAATAAATGGCTTGGAAGATTGAGATTCTTCAGAACGGAGAGAACGCTTGCTTTCTGGAGGACGGTTTCTGGATGAGTGATGTCCCTCACGTGAACTATCAGATCCTAGCAAGCACAAATAGACAAGATAGTTACTTAATAGAACACCCAGTTACCAGGCTGTAGAGATTTTATACCATTTTTGCATTTCTCTTTCGTACGAGTTGCTTTCCTATGCATTAGACAATGCCCTGGCAGGTTAACACTGTAAAATGACCTACCAGAACAGTATAAAATCAATACTGGTTTTTATTCAAAGACGAAAGAAAATCTGTGGCAGCGTAGTCTCACTCCAGAGAGCATGAATTGCTGCCAACAACCCCAAAACAAGCTCTGTGAATTCCTTAACTAGCTTGATTGGCAGATTTCAAATAATAAATGATATAATTTTTAATGCCAAGGCTGTATAACAGCAGAACTTCAAAAATATTGGAGAAGAAAAAATATTAATTCTAAAAATGTTTTACAAGAGTAATAGCTGAAAGAACACTTCAAATGTGGAAAAAAATGCATGTAAATTTTAATTCTGTATTCAAAATGCAGAAGACTCTTGTTATCCCTAGCTTCTGAGATACTACTATTGGTGCTTCACTTAGCACCAATAACTTTATACAGTTTATACTTTGTAACTTTATACAAAAGTTACCAGTTTCAAGTACATACATGGTTAGATAGGTTGCAA
Source organism: Aythya ferina (assembly GCF_964211825.1). Lineage (NCBI taxonomy): Eukaryota > Metazoa > Chordata > Aves > Anseriformes > Anatidae > Aythya > Aythya ferina. The sequence continues at coordinate 70,926,580 of NC_140296.1, forward strand.
ATCTAAGCCATGTATTTGCCATGACAAAAACAAACAAACAAACAAAAAACACACAAATAACCAAACAGCATTTGCATTCAAAGTATTTCAGCATCTTTGCTCAAGATAATGCTTCAAACTTCTGAAAACTGTAGTGAAAAGTACATTTCTTGCCTTTCACTTAAGACTTAAAAAGTAAACCAAACATAATAGCAGCAGCCAGCTTTTGAAATTCCTGCTATATCACAGTTAAAAAATCAATCCTTAGAAGAATTCAGACATCCAGCTACCATAGGATTTCATTACCTTTGAGGATACAGACTGTTTTAAGTCCCCATCTATATAGAATAGAATAGTTAAGGTGGAAGGGACCTACAAAGATGATCAAGTCCAACTGCCTGACCACTTCAGGGCTAACCAGAAGTTAAAGCACATTACTGAGGGCATTGTCAAATGCCTCCCGAACACTGGCAGGCAGGGGCAGCAACCACCTCTCTAGGAAGCCTGTTCCAGGGTTTGACCTCCCTCATAGTAAAGAGATTTCCCTAATCCCAGCCTGACCCCCCAGCACAGCTCTGTGCCGTTCCTGCGTGTCCTGTCACCAGTGCCCAGGGAGCAGAGACCGGCACCTCCCTCTGCGCTCCCCTCCTCAGGACGCTGCAGAGAGCACTGGGGTCGCCTCTCGGCCTTCCTTCTCCCGGCTGGGCAGCCCGGGTGTCCTCAGCCTCTCCTCGTAAGACTTGCCTTCCAGCCCTTCTACCGGCTTTGCTGCCCTCCTCTGGGCACTTTCAAGTACCTTAACATCCCTTTTCTGTTGCAGAGCCCAGAACTGCACATGGTATTCAAGGTGAGGCCACACCAGTGTTAAATCCAGTGGGAGAACCACCTCTTTTGACTGGCTGGCTGTGCAGTGTTTAATGCACCCGAAAATGTGTAAGAGGCACCCCAAAGTGCCCTCCTGGCTGCCAGGGCATGCTGCTGGCCCAGCACTCTCAAGTCCCTTTCTGCAGAACAGCCCTCCAGTCACTCATCCAGTCTGTACCTGTGCCCATCCCAGCTGCAGCACTTGGCATTAATGTTTGTTGAATTTCATGTTATTGCTGACTGCCCAATGTTCCAACAGATCTAGATCGCTCTGCAAGGCCTCTCGTCCCTCAAGAGAGTCAACAGCACGCCCCAGTTCAGTATCAGAGCAAACTTGCTAAGGATGCGCTCCACTCCTGCATCCAGCTCATTGATAAAAACACTGAATGGGACTGGCCGGAGAATTGAGCCCTGAGGAACACTGCTGGTGACTGATCGCCAGACAGACACAGCCCGCTCAGTCCGACCCTCTGCCATTTAGCCAGTTCATCAGTTCATCTGTTTATCTCAGAGTTAGACAATATGCAACTTTAAATTTTGCTGTAACAGGCAAGTAATGAAAATATTATAGGAAAAGAACACTAACATTTATTACATGCTGCCTGTATCACAACTGTCCATTTTTAGAGCTACAGGAAACCTTAAGTCAAAACCAGAGCACTCTGAAGGGTTTACTTCATTTTTTTATTCTCAAGAAAGAGAACCTCAACTTATGCCAATGCACAGTCTAGGTTTTCATGTGTTTAACAAGAAAAAAAAAATTATCTGGCTTAAACCCCATGGAAAAGGACATGTATACTCTGAATTCTGAAACCTATTCATGCTTACATATTCTGCATAAAGTATCAGAAAATTGGTTTATTATAGGATATTCACCTGATAGTTATTATGTTAGAAGACCACTACAGTCAGTCAGGTACATCACTAAGAACAGCATGCCAGTTAAGTTCCCCATTTCTGAAGGGGCGAAGACTATCTGGAAGAAAATTGAGTCAATTTCTCAATGTTTATAGTCAACTACTTACTGAGTAAGCAACTTCTTCTAAGGTAGCTGAAAAGGACTCAACCAGGTTATGTGGAAGATCAGACAGAAACCCAATAGTGTCAACATAAATAACTGCCATGTGTGAGGGCAGGTAGCCAGCGTGAGCTGTAATATCAAGAGTGGCAAACAGCTGATCTCGGGGTTGAAGTCCTGCTTCCCCGGTCAAGGCTTTGATCAAGGTGGTTTTTCCTAATTAAAATAAAAACAAAAGAAAACAGAACAACAAGACTTTAATGGCTTGTTTCAAGTGAAATATTAATTCGCAAGACTTGGGTGAGTTTTATGACACTACGTATCTTTTCGTATCTAGTTCACTAATAGAAGTCTAGCCTGTGAGTAGTTATCTGTATTATGTTATGAAACCCAAAGATAATCTTAACTTTTATAACTCAGAATTGGATTTAAGGCCATGTCTGGAAGCTGTGCTGTGGAATAACAACAAGATGATCACAGACTGAACTGACCTGCAAAGTGACCTACCTACACGTCTCACCTCTAAGACTATCTGAAGAATGCTGCCATGACAACATTAGGAAGCACACACACACACATGCTCCTCAGTGCTTCTGTTCTGAAATAAAATGATTTAACATTTCCTCGTTAAATCCAACAATCACCAGAAGCACTATTTAGTTTATTAGTTTTATGCTTTTGTTACGTGTACTGTCATGAATATGATACCAGAGAAATTTGTTTAACTCTTCATAAATATTTTACAGAATTTATAGTCATTACCTAGAGTATGAGCACTTTAGCTTAAAGTATTTCAATTATGTATGCAAAATTGTGCTATAGATGTCTTTGTTGAATCTTCAACTCTATAAGTGGCTTAAAAGTATCAGTGTAATAAATATCAAAACTAGTGCATGGTAAGTTTGCTTTTTATAAAGAAGTTGAATAATAAAATGAAATGGCTTTAAAATAATGTAATCTGAGAAGCGTCTTGTCCAAAGTCAATGTATGCCTTGTGTATGAATTCACTTACGTAAGCTACAAAAAAAAGAGAAAACCTTTAGTTTTATTTAGATTCTCTTAAGAATTTTCTCTAAACGCTATACATTAATCTATGAAAAGCTAAAGTGCTTTTTAAGCACATTTCTCAGATTCGTTGCCAACTCTCCTGAATTTTCCTTCTATGCCTCAGCATTTCCTAGTGATCTCAAAACCCACGTACTTTTCTCTATCCATTCTGATCAAGTAATAAAGATACATACAAAGGACACTAGCATGACAGTTTTCAGCATTAGATGAAAAATCTTTTTGACAAAATAGGTACTAGAAATTTCTCCAGAACATGTCTGCAAAAAAAATCTGACTGTAACAAGCATTATTTACTTTCCTAACTATAATCTAACTGACATATTCTCATTATAAAATCTAAAACGTAAACACAAAGAACTCTTCATACCAAACATTAGAACACAAAGCCTATTCATACCAAAATCAGATTCTGGCTAGAGACTCTAATTAAAAATGAGACAAGGCAAGCTTCTTTGTGTGACAATTTCATGAGTTTTTGCTTACCACAATTTGTATAGCCCATTACTGAGATAACTGGAAACTCGCGTTTTCTGCGCTGAGTTCTAAGCAGAGACCTTTTTCTTCTTAGCTTCTCCAGGACATGCCTAATTTTAAGTTCTTTTTCTTTCAAGAGGCGATTCTGTGTCTCCATGAATGTCTCACCTGAAAAATACAAATGAGTAACTGGCAGAATAGTCTACAAGAGAACAACAAAACAAGTGATGCTGTCTGTCTGGAAATTGAGTGAGTTACCATTAGGGTATATGACAGTATACATAAGCAATTAAAACTGCATATTCTTGCCAAAGACAGAGTCAGAGTGATAAATAATTATTAAGACACATGCTAAGCACTCTAGAATAACCATGTCTGGTCACAATAAACTCCTGTGGTTGCAAATGCTCTGTCCATGGCCACTTACTGAGCATGAAAACTTTACTATGGCTATGACTGAAGTTACCATCCAACACGTTTTTTCATGTTCAATTAATCAGATGCAGAACACAAACTGTCTTTCCCCTGAGCCTCCCCCTAATAAGATGCAATTTAATCTATTTTAAAGACTATGGAGAAAAAAAATCGTCTAATTCATGGGAATAGACTTTACCTGAGCCCATGATGTATCTTGATCCACCTCTCTGCTGATCTAGCTGAGACACCTCATTTTTTAGATTTGACCTGGCAGTGGAGTAATATTTAAATAAAATCAATCTTCTCTAATCAAGCTACCTTAAAATGCCTAGCAAATATGAAGCATTAGTGATATTCTAACAGTACAGATGAAAACACTACAACGCTACAAGACACAGGTAAAAATAAAGCCAGATCATGGTGAGAAAACCCAGATATTTCTGGCTCTTCAACCATAGTTTGAAAAGTCATGCAACTCTTAGTAAATCATAATGGCTGTTCAGAAACTTTAGAGAGACAAAAATGCCTCTGATACATCCACGCAACACACACCAGCATATTTTTATGCCACATAATACAGAAATGTGGAAAATTCAGATACAAATTAATGCCTTTAAACTTCCTTGTTTATAGCTTTCCTTATTAAACCTATTTATATATGAACTACACATACCTAATTCCTATACATTCTTGCAACCCATCTTCCATATCAGAAAGAACCAGGACCTATTCACTAGAAATACATTTTGTAACATTATCTATTGAACACTTTCTTGTGTTCTTGCCTGTCAGCACTGTAGGAGTTTGAAGCAATTACATTAATGCAAATATTTCTACACTCTATTCAATCATTGACCATAGTACGGAGACACCAAAACAGTGGCATTTTTTTCCCCACGATATAGCATTACCCTGATTGTTAATGTAACGAAATTTTCACTAAAATATACAAGGGTCAGTACACACTTTGAGGTACCTTAGGAGTGGAATTTCAGCCAATGCAATCTGGAGTTTTGCTTCCTTAGTGCGGGCATTGCAACGAAAAATGTGAAGTACAATGGTGTATCTGTCAAAGACTTTCACTCCCCAGGCATCTTCTAGTTCTTTCTTTAGCCATGTAAAACAAAATAACCTAGATGTTTTCTGCCCGATTCAGAATACCAGTAAATCAATTCGTACACAGCATTACAGTTACAGTTAGCTGATTGGCACCTGAACTCACAGTAATGATTATGAGCACCCAAAAGCAACATTTTGTTTGACAAGAAAGAAAGGTGAAAAAGAATTTAGAAGGTAGAACTTTTTATCTAGGACCACTGAATTCCACGAGAATCCTTCTATTGCCTTGAACAGATTCTGAAAACAGCTCCTACAGGACATCTCACAGCACTAAAAGAATGAAGAATTTCAGTGGCTAAGACCTTACAAAAAATAATTACGAAATGCTAGTATGGGAAAGGATAAAGATAACAAAGGAAAAGCAAAATAGTTATTGAAGTTAAAAGAAAAAAACAAGAGAGGAAGAAAGAAAAATTGTTTCATAACAAGCCTTCCATGAAATAATAAACTCCTCTCTTCCCACACCCCAAACTGCCCTAATTCACCAAAAGACACTCAAAGAACTTGAAGTATGCAGTAGTTTCCCTTCACCATCTCTAAAATCCAGAATGCTCATCTTCTGTGCACATTCTCAAACACTTTATTGAATCTATATCCTGTTAAAATGTACTTAAGATCTAGATTTATGAAAAGATTTTTTGTAGTAAAGCTGGGACTAAAAGAACTCATACTTCAATTTAGGGAATAAAAACTAGGTTTATAGGAAACATTTTCAACTTTCATTTAATTGATAAATTGAAGTACTCAAGATAACTATTGGATATATCTACCTCTGATAATTTTATAATTCAGGGAAAACATTCAAAACTACCTGCAAAGCATTGATGTTTGCTTGCAGTGTTTGCACTTTACACCCTGTTTGACACTGCACATGCAAAAAAGCTAAGAATTATTTATTTCAGTTTGTTTAAGCATGCTAAAGGGCATGCTTATAGTTCACATGCATATAGTTTACAAGCCAGTTATTTTATTGCCAAAGTGTTTAAAAAAAAAAAAAAAAAAAAGCAAAGCATGCTTCTCCCCACAAGCAATCTGTCTTTGTAAAATACATTTTCTTTGTAAGGATTACGAATTAAAGTTTAAAAATACAAAAAAAAATAATACAGATTTGCTCTGAATTTATACCTCATATTCAAAATACAATACAGCAGACATAGCACTACAGAAAAAGCATATAGAATTCGTAGAGGTATGAAACCCGTGCACGTATGTAATCCAAAATCTTGACATTCCTTCACAATAAAAGCTGTTATCACCCCCCTTTTGTGAGTAAGATCTGAGAAGTTTTTCCAACATTTTACATGTAAGTAGAGCCAGTGGCAAATGCACAAACACAGTCTATACTAAAAGGCTATCAGGCTGCAGGAAAACTTCATGCATGACATGTAGATACACTTATTATCAGCTGGACAAATATAACAAGAATTAAAGTTTCCATTCAGAAAAACTCAGTCCAGCTGGCTTCATATGTTATCATTAACCAACCCTCCTGATAGCATCAAGATCTTCCAAACAATATGGATGTAAAGAATATGATTTGATATTAAATTACCTTTGTTACTGAAGATATTCTTTCCACATTCAAGAAGACAGCTGTCACATGGGGCATTTTTTTAATCTTTTCTAGAAGACGGATAACCGTTACAAAATGCAGTGTTAAATGTCAATTCTCTTCTTAAAATATACGGAATATAAAACCATTTTGCACTGAGCACGGTGCTCATAAAATTCCAAATGGCATCATATTCTTTGTCCACAGAACAGCCGTATCTGCACTTAATTTCATACTATGTCAAAAACAGCTGCCAGTTTCTTTTACGTCATTCATTTAAGCATAGTGATTAAGGTGCCCCACACATTTCAAATGAATATGGGTTATTTCTATTCCATGTTGCTTTTGAAAAAAATATCTTTGAAGTTTGTCTGCAAACCTATTTGATGGATTAATAAAACCTTTACCTCTTTTCAACTTTTATAGCTATCCTTAAATAGTTTTCAGCTGCAGAAGCTTTCCTTTCTGAATGATGCAGTCCTGACAAACCTCAGTCCTTACCTGTCAAAATATCAAAGTTTCCTTTGCCAAAAACGAACTTCTTGTCAGGATTTTTTGTAGGAATAATTATTTTATCTAAAACAGTCCAGTTCGGAAGGGTATCTATGAGAGCAACGGCTTCGGCAATCTGTAACTCAGCTTTAGAGACACACACACAGAGAAAAAAAAAAAAAAAAAAAAAAAAAGTTATATCAACTGCTCAAATTGCCAGTAACTACAAGATGTGTGAACAGGGAACGACTATGCTACACTTAAATTCTACAGGTCCAATGGTTTTAATGAACAGCATAAGGTGCAAAATGCCTTACCTCTAATCAGAATAATTAAACTCCTAGTTCGATGCAATTTTACTACACAAAAGCATCTTTCTGCCAGTACAAATTATTTTTATGGTTCTTGATTTTGAATTCTGAATTGTATAGTCAATAGATTACTCACCTCTTTGCCTCTACACTGTACCTTTTTCTTAAAAAGTAAAATGCTTAACTAGCTTTAGATTAAACTGCTATTTTAGATAACCACAAGATCACAGGAATAATTCCTGGGTGTTTTGTGGCAATATGTAAAGAACTACTAATACCGCATACCTTGCTTCTTACCACTGGTACCTACTCTTATCAAGGACCTACACTGACTTCTGACTTGCTAAAGACACAGATTTCAATCTGCTTCATTAGTCTTTTTTTTTTTAAACCATCTACGTGGCAAAGCACAGATTTATGAGGATTTCATGAAATCACAAGGGCAAATCAGATCAGTAGATCCAGTTTTGATTTGCCAGACAGGAGATCCTCTTCCCATAGGAGTTTCATCATGTTTCTCTAGATAGAAAAACTCATTTGATGTATTAAAGAAGTCCAAAAGGTAATATATTTTTAATTATAACTGTGATCCTTTCTCATCCTATCGATAATATTCATCTTAGCGCTCATTTTTCTGTTGTAACTGTGGCATTTCAGCAGTCACCCTGAATCATTTGCTGACACTTCGTGCTCTTCATCTGGAGGGCCTGAACAGATGGAAAAGGCTCACCGCTGCTCTCATGTACGTTTGGACAGATGGGTGCCTTCGTAATTTTCCCCGCTTGTAAAATGGGAAGGCTTACACAAACTCTGAAAAGTTAACAATTTTATTCTGTAAAGGGGATATGGTGTTGTAGTGACCAGGGGTGCCCCCATTAATTACCAGGGCTAATAACGGGGCTGGGGGTGCCCTGCAATTATCAGGGCTGAGAAAGACACCGGGGGTGCCCCCCCCCCCCCTCCTGCCCACCCACCGGTGGTGAGCTGCGGCTTCTTGGGCCCCCAGCGGACCGCCGGCTGCACCACGGCCACCCGCTGCGCGCCGGGCACGGGGCCGAGCGGCGAGGGGCCCAGCAGCTCCTCCACATCCTCATCTTCCTCCTCCTCATCCTCGTCCTCGTCGTCGTCGTCACCGCCCGCCCTTCGCCCCCCGCCGCCCGCAAGGGGCGGCTCGCCCCTGCCCGGCGGCCGCTGAGGCGCCCAGAGGCGGAGCGCGGCGCTGAGCGGCCCCCTCACAGCCGCCCCCCGAGGCAGAGGAGGCGGCACCGCCCGGCAGCAGCGCAGCAGCGGCCGCAGGAGGCGGCCGGGCCCCATGGCGCTGCCCGCCCCCCCCCCCTTCCCCTCAGCGTGAGGCGGGGCCGTTACCGTTACGGCCGTTACGGCGGCCGCGAGGCGGCGGGGGACGGCGCGCGCCTGGCCCCGCCCCCTGGCGGCCGCGCTGCCCGCCGCTGATAGGCCGGGGGGCGGCCGTGATTGACGGCGGGAGCCGGCAGCGGCGGGCGCGCGCTCGACCGTTGGAGTGCGCGTCCCCGCGGCCGTGCCTCTGCCTCAGCGCCCCCCTCCCCCCCCTCCTCCTCCTCCTCCACCACAGCCCCTCACAGGCAGGTGAGCGGGGCGGCCCCGGAGCCTTCCTCCTCCTCCTCCTCCTCCTCCGGCCCCTCCGAGCCGCCAGGGCCGCGCCCGCCGCCCTCGGAAGGGCCCTGAAGGAAGGGGGGGGGGGAGGGGGGGATCCGGGCAGCTCCCTCCCCACCCCCCCCCTCGCTTCCCTGAGGTAATTAACGCCCCCGGCCGGCCGTGAGGGCCCTTAATGAGCGGCTCCGTCATTAGCTCGCCCTCTGCTCTTCTCCTGACAGCCCGCCCGCCCCGGGACGCGCGTTTCGGAGCCGAGCCCCGCCGCGGTGAAGTTTCCTCAGGAGCCCCCTCCTTCCCCCCCCACCATCAGCTCGCTGCCTGCGCCGCCGAAATAATGTAGTGGAAATGATAGCCGAGCCCAACGCAGCCAGCAGCCTTCCCAGCCAAAAGTAAGACCTGGCGCCGCTTATTTACTTATTTATTCATTTATTTATTCATTATTTTTTTGGGGGGGAGGGGGTTGGGGGGGTGAATTCGGGCGCTGTCCCTTCAATCTGTGTCCTGCAGATAAGTGGGGGAATGGATGGGTCATTGGGGGTGGGAGGGAAGGTAAAGGGGATTGGCTGTGTCTTGTTACTAACGGCTGCGTTTCATTTCCTTTCCCTTTCGTGTATTGTTCAGCATCTTCTAAATGTAGCTTTATGCCGATGTTCAGGGAGGTTGGTCTTACGAGCTTCTCTGTGCCCTGTTCTGTGCAAGTGAACCTAGTTTGAATAAAAACGAGCAGATTTATAGTTCTAGTGGGTGTGTTCGCTCCAGTGACAGATTTGAGGTGCTGAGAGGGAAGAGTACCAAGTTATCTGTAGTCAACCTGTTGGCATTGCGTACTCCTTGTTGCCTTAGAGCAGGGGGAGAGGATGTGCTGCTCCAGAGCTGCTTTCATCGGGGGCATGTCAAGTCTTCCCCCTTCAGAGGCTATCTTTTCCGTCATCAGTTGATTCAATTAATCAACCAAATGCATTCATATTGTTTACAGAATGGGATATGTAGGTAGAAAGAGCAGATACAGATAATAAAGTTACTAAATTTGAGCATACCTTGTGTAGTTTTGAAGAGTGAAACTTAGGTATCTAGCGTTGCCTACTTTGAGCTCACTGTAGCCTGGTCTTTGCTCATCTTGTTACCTTCCAAGCGAGTGCGGCCTCACCTCCAGTACTGGAGTGCATTTCTGGGCACCACAGTACAAGAAGGACATTAAACTGTTGGAGAGCGTCCAGAGGAGGGCGACGAAGATGGTGAAGGGCCTAGAGGGGAAGATGTATGAGGAGAGGCTGAGGACACTCGTCCTGTTCAGTCTGGAGAAAAGGAGGCTGAGGGGGGACCTCATCGTGGTCTACAACTTCCTCGCGAGAGGGAGTGGAGAGGCAGGTGACCTATCCGTGATACCAGTGATAGGGAATGGTGTTAAAGTGAGGCAGGGGAAATGTAGGCTTGACATCAGGAAGAGGTTCACTGAGAGGGTGGTTGCACACTGGAAAAGGCTCTCCAGGGACGTAGTCACTGCACCAAGCCTGTCTGAATTTAAAAAGCGATTGGACTGTGCACTTAGTCACATGGTCTAAACTTTTGGATAGACCCGTGCGGTGCCAGGAGTTGGACTTGATGATCCCTATGGGTCCCTTCCAGCTTGGGATATTCTATGGTTCTATAAGCATGCTCCAGGTCTTTTGCTTCGTTAAGCTCTGAGAGGTGTTTTCCTTGTAGGCCATGATGACAATCGGTGTAGCTTGCCAAGTGTCCTTTCCTGAATGTTTCATCTGAAGCAAACCTTTTAGTTTCAGAAGTGACAGGTAGGTGCCTGGCAATCGTTTAGCTGAGCTTCTTATTGTTTGGCGATTTGTTGTTGCTTCTAAAAGGTGAAGCAATTGCACTGGAATTTATGATTTAGAAAATATACAGGTGGGATTAATCCAGTAACGTAGGTTAATCGTTCCTTTTAGATGGCTGAAAGAATAAGCTATGATGGCATGAAAGAGGTAGCTTTCTTTTTTAAGAGTGGGTCTCTTAAGGCTGCTCCAAATATTTATTAAAATGAGAAAACTGAACTCAAAAATTTCCACGGTAGCATTGTGTGAGGGCTAGAAGAAGGGCTTTGCTTCCTTCCTGCTTCAAGTTTTTTTTTATTTTTTTAATCTCATCAGTAACACTTCCAGTGCTATTGAAAGGACTGTATTGTGGCAGGAATGTAAGGTAGAAATGTGCCTGTGAGCCATATGTTGCAGGGTCTAAAGGTCAAATTTATGATGAGATAGGAATGGAATTCCGCCTCCTGTGCTTTCTTACCGTTTGCTGATGGAAACAGAGTAAATGGCTGGCAACTGTTCCTTACAGTGCACGAGGCAGTGAGTTGAGGTATGCCCAAACACTTGGTGTGGTGTTGACAAAAAAAAAAAAAAAAAAAAAAAAAACACACAGAAGAAAAGCTTGTGATTATGTCAAAATTTGTCAAACCTCCTGTTGTACTCAAGTAGTTGAAAAGATGTTAAATGGAGTTGCACATAAGGATCACTGCGGTAGTGTTCACATCATCCTTAGGATTAGATAGAGTAATTCCTATTTTGCTCAAGAAGAAAAGAGGATGTCTTAATTCTTTTTACAGTTTCTTCAACAGAACTCTAGTTGTGCAGATAAAAACTCAAGGGAAGTATCTAAGTGGCTCCGTATGGTTCAGTTTGTAAACTCTGGTCTAGTTCCTGCAAACCTTTAACTACCTGCCTGATGAACAGCATTACTATCAGGAAATACCCGTACTAAAAGGAAGGAAAGCAACATGAGTACTGAGATGATCTGGCTTTTAAAAATCTCTACCAAAACTAAACAGAGCACTTCCAGGTACAGGGATCAGTGCAACTCTGTATATAAAGAAAGTAAATAGGAGCAAACAAGATCTAGCGGCTTCTTAAGGAATGCAAAACAAACCTAAAGATTCAGGGAATTAGAGAATACATTAAGTGTAGGAAAACATATCAGTCCAGAAGTTCATAGTTAAGTTCGTACTAAAGTGAAGATGCTTTTTTTTTCCAAAGCAGGATCTTGAGAGTGTTTTTTTGTTTAGTCACGCAATTTTATTTTTCATAGGCTTATGATGAGAAGTCTTTTTTCAAGTAACTTTTAAAGCAAGCAGATAGCTAAACCTGCTTAAATACGTTGTCTTTGCAGTCTTTGGTGTAGGATGTCTTTTGTAAGACAGTACTTCCTGTGGCATTGCTACGTGCTGTGGTGCACTGAAAGCCAAAATGATTTGGAAACTAAATGGCGTTTTAGTATATACCTAGCGCTGAGTTACATTTGGTGGGTGTTCAACAGGGATGCTCAGCATATGCGTGAAAGTTAGTCCAACTGCTCTAGTCACAGGGCTATCATTTTACATGGAACTGTTAGCCCAGCGCGAGGAAGCTGGAGGTCAACTGTCTTCTCATTACTGCTCATTTTGCTGAGCTTCAGGAAGCAGGCTGTCCCCTATACCAGGCATTCACTTACTTTGTTAACACCTTTCGCTACAGGCAGGTTTTGCCTGGCATAAAGTAGCACAGGGTCAGTGTCAGTGGACCATTGCTTGAAAGTGGTTTCGACATCCAGGATGTGCTTGGGAAAGAGCTGTGTGAGTTAAAGCTTTAGCGAGGTATATTGTAGACAAAGATGTTAAATGCAGCACGTGTTCAGACAAGTCCTTGACTAAATTGTCCTGGTGTTTTTTTGTACTGGGCGGTGTGTTTTTTTTTTTCTTCATTATTTAAATATTTTAATTCAACTTAGACTCAATTATAGTTTCCGTAATCAAATGAAATGTATTTGTTTTCATCATGGCATGTAATAAGTTGCTAAATAGTACACAGAAATAATTCGGGAAAACTGCTTGAGAGTATGTTGAGCATCGTGTGGAGGTACACTGCATAAACAGGTAACACACACTGAAATGCTGGCTGGCATCTGAGTTGTCGTTCTAGTGGAACAGCACAAGTAAGAACATGTTAGTCCAGCCCCATAATGTTGCGTTCTACTTCAAAATCACGAGTGAAAGCATTTAATCGCATAGGAGAAGCAGCTCCTTGACAAATAGGTTTGGGTCCTTTTAATTTGTCATCTGTATAAGGAATCTGAGAAGGGCTACCTGGCTTCAGAAGAGCTGTATATATTGCTGGCTATTGCTGCTTGTTCTTTTGAACTAGGAAGTTTTTTGGTAGCAGTTGAGATACTTAATCTCTGTGGTGCACAATTACAAATCAAAGGAAGCATTCTGAAAACTGCAAAGTGTTGCTTTTAGCATGCAGACTTGGTTGTGAGGCACAGTTCTTTCCTCTTTCATTGCATGCAGAAGTCCAGACAACTGATGTAAGGGTTGGTTTAGACTGATTTATTTTCTTGGCTTCCATCTGTCACCACCATGGCACGTTTTGAACTTTTCTATGATGAGAAGTTCACTAAATTTAACTTCAGTGGGATTTTTCTCTGTAGGGAAGTTAATCATTTGCATCATTTTATTTAGAAATTTGATATATTTTTATGGGATCTAGAGAGCAGCATGGGAATCTTTGGAAGCCTAATTCTACATCGCTTACGGTCTAGTGCTCCAATAAATTCAGAACCAGAGATGTGTTTAAATAGAAACTTCTCACTAATGAAATAACATCAGGACCTAGGCCCTGCAGCGGATGGTACGCAGCCTCAGGATCTGCTTTGCAGAGGCACTGTCTGACTGAAGCTGTCTTGGGAAGATGAATAGTGTTTATCTGGCATTGATAAACCCCTCTGGACTCGATCTGGCTCTGCATCCGTAGCATGGTTAATGTTCCATCTGGGTTAGTCAACACTGGATACTGGAGATTTGACTGTATGTGACAGGGTAATACTCTGCTTTGTTCTCTGCAAAGTGCTTGCTCATGTTAGTACGCTCTCCTGTTGCAGCACGATCATGAAAAATAAAGTAACTGTACAGTCTCATGTTTACTTTCCTTTTGTGCCTTCCTAGAGCACAAGTCAACTGGCTTCATGTCCTGGCCATGAGGTAGCCATCCAGTTTTCAAGGAGGCCATAGCAGCCGGCCACCAGTACTGGATCTGCTGCACAAGTGGGATCTAGCTCGTCTGCCCAAACATGAGCTTTGGCAAGACATGTTGTTAGCATTAGGAATGCTGAAAAATGGCATGGTTTCATTGCAGTTAAATGTATGGCTTCAGATCCCCCAAAAGGTGCATCTTTGCTTATAACATTATTCCTGCATCATGTTAGCAATGAATACGAATATATACCTGTAAATGAAAAGAACGTTCTTATGTGTCTTCTTCCTTAAGCGTGTTTTACAGGACAAGTAAAACAGTTTCTTCCTCGCATTTTAAATTGTAGAGCCACCAAATGTTGTTTTCTTGTTTTCTGTAGAGGACCTAAAATGTGATATATGCTTGTTATTGGCTGATGGCTCTTACAAGCTACTTCAAGTCAACATCAGCTTTCTACATGTATTTCAACTACTTGCTTTCTGCTTCCTTGATGGTTTTGATAGTTTCACTAGTTTTCTAATTATCTATGTATCAGATAGGAAAGGAAATAATCTGAAGAAGGCCCTGAACTTCTGTTGTACTTTTAAAGTTTTTTTTCCTGTTTGTTTATTTTAGCAACAAAAAAGGCATAACTTCCAAACCATTCTATATTCTTAGGAACATTAAAATGCATATGCATAATCTTACTTTCTTCTGCTGTTTATACCAAGTATACGGTTCTTTGTTCTCACGGCTGTTTCAACATGTTTGTTATGCTTTAGAGAGAATGCTGTCCGTGATGAGACTGTGCCTGAGTCTGCAGTGCAGAACAGCGGAGGTGTGAGAAATGGCAACCTGAAAACAACAGTAAGTTTATATATTTTTTTTATTTAAGGAATTTATTTTCTGTCTCATTCAATTGTTTCAAGAAACACTCCATTTTGTAACAATACAGTACATCTAAAACCTAGTCAGTGGCTGCAGCTTGATCCCCAAATTCTGTTGGCATCAGAGCCTCAGTACTGGCTTTTGCACAGTCAGTTCACTTCAGCATGTGCTCTGCTTTATCTGTACACTGCGTGCAGCTGATGGTACTTTGCAGGTTGTGCGCTTGCCCTGTGAGTGAAGAGGTGTAGAAGAGCTTTTGTGCTTGCCGTCTGCTCTTCAGAAATTACAGCTGCCACTGAAAAATGCCTTTTGGGCAGTACATAACTGTTCAGAAGCTTCTTTCCGCTTATACCTTGCTATGTTTATGACTTGTTGAGGAAAAAATTTCAAACTGATAAATCCTTTCCTTCATACTCATGTTTGATAAGTCTTCATCAGCCTCAGTGAGGCTTAAAAGTTAGCACCCTTGGGAAATCCTTACGGTGAGAGTAAAATAAACTTGTTATTAGGGAATAGTTCATTTATCTGTGGATGGCTGTTAAGTATCTTCTTTCCTCATATTCTTTCTTTGCTTGACTCATTTCAGAGAGAGAAACGGAAGGTCCGAGAACAGAGTGAAAATATAAGGAGAAATTCTTCCAGCAGTAGAAGAGTGAGACGGCTGCAGAATGGAGCAGTGGTTGAGGCGGTTACATTGTTTGAAGTGGTTATCATGGG
This sequence comes from Aythya ferina, assembly GCF_964211825.1. Taxonomy (NCBI): domain Eukaryota; kingdom Metazoa; phylum Chordata; class Aves; order Anseriformes; family Anatidae; genus Aythya; species Aythya ferina. The sequence goes on from NC_140296.1 coordinate 70,942,087, forward strand.
GAAGCGGGCCATGCAGGTATTTCCAGCTCTGAGTTCTGAGAGGAGTTGGTGGAGGGACGATGGATAAACAACAATCACTTCAGTTATCACTCCGGAGCATTGAAATTGTGTTCTGTTTTTGGCATAGGTGTGAAGAAACATGTTCAGAAAACTGCTGTGAGCATGGTTCTTGAAAAGAATGCATCTTCATTAGTGAAAACGTAGCTGTAAGATATTTAAAAAGAGGAAGGAAAGGCATATCTAAAACAGTCTTGCTAAAGCAATGTCTGAACACATGAAAAGCCAATTATTTAAAAAAAGTATAGAAAGGGTTCTTTAGTAGGAAATTGTGGTTGTTCAGAATTCTGAAAATCAGGCCACTTTTTTTTTTCTGGGAGCCTGCCTTTAGGCAGTTTTCTTTTGACCCCGTTCTGATGCGTGATGGCATGTTGCATAATCAGCTTTTCTGTAGATGTTTACTTAGCAACTTTCTTCAGTGTGAGGAAGTCCACCAGTGTATCTATATATCATGTTCGTATATGTGTATGAAAGATTAAAACCTGGAGCTTCAAATATTTTTAATCCAGGGTTATACATATGCCTCCAGTATGTAGTGTCTGTAAGTAAACTGCATGTGTGCACACGTGAAAAACACATTCATATTTTGGAGGCGAGACCCTACTTTCTCCAAGATCTGTGGCTGGGCTTTAGCTGTGTGACAGCTGTGTTAGCTTCAGTAGAGCTCCCTGAAGAGCACAGCTTCTGCTGTGTGAAACATGATGAGAAGGGCTTGAAAAGGCAGCAGCTTGAGTGCGGGCTGCTGCTGCTGGAATTCATCAGACCTGTGTGGCAGTACAGGTGGGCTGAAGGCTGCATGAGTTGTCCCAGCAGGCCTAGTGTCGCGTACAGGCTGGAGGCTGGGCTGCCCTAGAAATGAAATTTGAGGTTAGCTTTTAGGTTAAGTATAATATGTGAACTATTTCAGCCTTCTGCCTAAGCCAGACAGAAGTTGGTAATGAGCGGTTAAAGGCTTCATTTTGCCCCAGAAAGGCTCTTTTATATGTTCTGTTAGAAATGGAATGTAAAGGTATGGAGTTAATTCTCATTTTTATAATTCAATGTAGACGGAAAAATGTAGTTTGTGTGTGCATTATGGATGTCCTCAGCGAAGTGCAGCATGTTGTGTTCAGCTCTTGGCTAATGAGTTTATTTAATCTGTTCTAGTCTGTGGTAGATGACTGGGTTGAAGCTTATAAACAAGACAGGAATGTGGCACTTCTAGATCTGATCAACTTCTTCATTCAGTGCTCAGGCTGCCAAGGTAATTCACCCTCTTAATATCCCTTTCTATTGCCTGTGGGGGGAGAGTAATCTGAAGTATGTTATCTAGCTAAAAGCTTCAGGATGGCAAATAAGAGATTTAAGAAGACTGTTCTGTTAGGTTGATACTTCTGAGTATATTTAAGCAGCTAGAAAGTACCTCTTACACTTCAGATTTTTTTCCAGGTCTTTGACTAATATGCCTTCTCTGGAAAATGTTCTGGGATCTTTGACTAACAGTGGGCTAAATGTTAGTAAATCTTTGAAGTCAGTGAATGGACAGATTAAATAGAATCACAGAATATTCTGAGTTGGAAGGGACCCACAAGGATCATCAAGTCCAACTGCTGGCTCCACAGAGGACTAATCATAAATCAGACCCTATGTCTGAGAGCATTGCTAAAATACTTCTTGAACTCTGGCAGGCTTGGTGCTATGACCTCGTCCCTGGGCAGCCTGTCCCAGTGCCTGACCCCCCTCTGGGTGCAGACCCTTTCCCTAACCCCCAGCCTGACCCTCCCCTGTCCCAGCTCCATGCCGTTCCCTCAGGTCCTGTCGCTGTCCCCAGAGAGCAGAGCTCAGCGCCTGCCCCTCCGCTCCCCTCGTGAGGGAGCTGCAGGCCGCCATGAGGCCTCCCCTCAGCCTGCTCTGCTCTGGGATGAGCAAACCAAGGGACCTCAGCTGCTCCTCATATGTTTTGCCCTCTAAACCCTTCACCATCTTTGTAGCCCTCCTTTGGATGCTTTCTAGTAGTTTTATGTACTTATATTGTGCACCCAAACCTGTACATAGCACTTGAGGTGAGGCTGTGCCAGCGCAGAGAAGAGCAGGACATTCCTTTCCCTCAACTTGCTAGTGGTGCTGTGCATGGTGTACCCCAGGATGCCATTAGCCTATTTGACTGCTAGGGCAAATAGCCAAATAGCCATGCAAGAAGACACAGTAGATTTCTTTAATGTATATTTCAGTTCTGGTTCATCAGCACTTCCTACTGTAAATGTGTTTATATGTCTACCAATGTATATGTTGCCCGTGTCAGTGTAAACAGATAAAACTGCTCAAGTACCCCTCTCTTGGTATTTCTAAATTTAAATTAAAGTCCTTTTTGGGGTTTCTGAAGTACGGTTCTCAACATTCTTCTTTTTAAAATATACTTTTCTAGGCATGGTAACAGCAGAAATGTTTCAAAGTACACACAAGAATGATGTCATGCAAAAAATGACAGAGACCTTCGATGAGGTAGGTACAGCTTTGACTTTGTGTGACTTTTTAATATAGATAAGAGGCTTTACCTTAATAGTCAACCTAGACAAAGTTCCTGCTGCTTATCAGGAGCTGTATCCCACTTCCTTTCTTTAGAAAATTAATTCTGGCACAGGAGAGTTGTAATGACCTATTTTAGCAGCACTAGAGTATTTTTTTGTAAGTGACATTTATTTTCGGAGTTAGGGCTGTCTCACTTAGCCTTCCTAAATCGTAGGAGTTCTTCTCGTAGTGGGTTTATAGAGGTACATGTAACCTGACATTGCAACAGGTAAACAGTTCCTCTGGTATTCAGGTGATAGGTCCTTTTAAATGCTATTGTAAATTATTGAAGAGCTGTTTTGAAGATAATTTTTATTTGGTATTTTTATTTAAATCTTCCTGTTTTGCTGACAGCATTAATTTTTATAACTATGTTGTCACAAGAAAGAAGGAAAATGCATTTGTGATTTTAGATAATTGTCAAAACAATAGTGAATATCTCATTTCTTGAGGATTATTAAGAAAAATGCACACCTTCACTACACTGTTTCTCTGTTTGACTGGTTCTTGGTTAATTATGCCAACATCAGATTTTCTGCGGCACTTTCTCAGTTACTTCTGTGCTTTTTTTTCCCCATGAATTTGCCACCTCTGAATTGATTTGTCAAGCTACAGCCATCAGCCTTGCTTTAATTGAGCATCTCTCAAAGACCAGCTGCTGTAGAAATTCCCACAGAAGACGAATTTGCCAATATGGTTTTCCTCCTTTTAGAACTGCAGTAGCACTTGGGCTAATTTTTGACAGAAATGATCCAGTATGTGTCTGGCCATATGAATTAGTAATCTGGCACTTCTGTCCTAACTAAATTAACCCTGAATAGCACTCATGATAGTGAAGGTCCTTCACTCTGGAAGGTACACAGATCGGATTACTGTGATCATCACTCTGGATGTGTTACTGCTCTGTAGCCTTTTCTCCTGTCCTGGTGGGTAAAGGGAAAGATTCTACATTTGCCTTAGAAGCATGCATAAAAACAAGGTAGCTTTTCTTCTGAGGCAGTATTTTAACATGCTACTCCAGTGAAGCATTTTACTCATGGAAAATAAGAAATGGTATTCCCTGTGTTGGATGCTCTCTATTTTTGTTTGTCATTTCTAAATCTGATGAGTTCTGAAATTCTCTTAATCTGCTTTTAAGTTGACTGACTCTAAAATAAACTCCAAAAATAATTTATACAGAATGAAGTATTTCTAAAGACAGTGTCAGACAGCTTGTTTGGTTTACTTGTGATATAACTATCAAATTAATATAGAAAAATATGTCTGAAGCAACCATTTTTATGCTAATCATGTATTAGGTGATTGAAATAATGCTTGAGGATTTAACTGATTTCTTTTAAAGCAGAACTCGTAAGAGCAAGAGGAAAGTAGAGTTACTTTAAAATTAGTTGTTTCCTCCTTGTGGTTGCATTTCTTTTCTCAAGCAGTTCTCTCTCATCTTTGTAATGGAACAGTTATGGAAAAGTGATTTAGGGAATAAGTTTGTTGAGTAGTGCCATGGAGGACTACTGAGATTTCAAACATATTTTTGAAAACAGACAATAATAATGGTGTGAGTAATAACGGGAGTGGAGAGTATTACTAGCTAACTGCTTGATTACTTCTTCTCTATTAAATTGTATTGGTTGTTTCTAGCGTTCAGAGGACAGGAAATTAGACACTGCAATTAATTCCAACGCTGTATCTGTGTATCCTTGCTTCCTCCCAAAATTCTCACTAATGTTGGTGGAGTTCTGTGATTCTGTGAGTTGAACCTGGCGAGAAATGCAAAGGGCAAGAAGAAAAGATTCTGCAAGTATATCAGCAGTAAAAGGAAGACTAAGGAAAAAATGTCTGCACTGCTAAATGGAGCTGCAGCCCCAGTGACAAAGGACACAGAGCCTGAGGAACTCAATTGGCATCTTTGCCTTGGTCTTGACTGTTAAAACTGGCTTTAAGGAATACCAGGTCTCTGAGACCAGAGGGAAATTCTGGAGCAAAGCCTTACTGTCAGCGGAGAATAAGGTTAGGGAACACTTAAACAGACTGAACATACATAAGGCCATGGGCCCTGATGGGATGCATTTGCAGTGTGCTGAAGGAGCTGGCTGATGTCATTGCAAGGTCACTTTTAATTACCTCTGAAAGGTCATGGGGACTGAGAGAGAGTCACAAAGACTGGAAGAAAGCAGACATCATTCCTGTCTTCAGGAAGGAGGATTGGGGAACTACAGGCTGGTCAGGTTCACCTCAGTTCCTGGGAAAATGATGAAACAACTGATACTGGACATCATTTCTGAACACATGAAGGACAAGAAGATCAGGACTGGTCAGCATGGATTTACAAAGGGGAAATTGTGCTTAACTGACCTGATAGCCTTCTATAATGAAGTGACTAGTTTGGAGGGTGAGGAGAGTACAGAGGATGTTTATTTTGACTTCATTAAGACTTCTTCCACTGTCTCCCATAACATCCTCAGACAAGCTGCTGAGGTTTGAGTTCGGTAAATGGATAGTGAGATGGATTGAAACCTTGCTGATTAACCAGGCCCATGGGGTTGTGATCAGTGGCACAAAGCCCAGTTGGAGGCCAGTCACTAGTGGTGTATATTGATATTTGGGCCTATATGGTTTAATGTCTTTATTAAAAACCTGGACAATGGGGCAGACTTACTTTTGGCAAGTTTGAAGGTGATGCGAAACTGGGAGGAGTGACTGATGGTCCAGGTGATTGTGCTGCTGTCCAGAGGTGCATGAATGAGTGGAGAGAGAGCAAATCTGCAAAGAAGGACTTGGTGGTGCTGCTGGATGAAGAGCTTGACGTGGTGAGGCCTTGGCACAGGCTGCCCAGAGAAGCTGTGGCTGCCCCATCCCTGGGGGTGTTCAAAGCCAGGCTGGATGAGGCTTTGGGCAACCTGGTCTGGTGGGAGGTGTCCCTGCCCATGGCAGGGGGGTGGAACTGGATGGGCTTTAGGTCCCGTCCAGGCCAGGTCATTCTGAGTCTATGAACAGGCTGGAGAACCTCACAGAGGAAATCCCACGCATATGAGGAGATAAAAAACAAAACAACAACAAAAAAAAAACACGCGTGCAATTACATGCCTACCAGCAGGCTGGATGGAAGCTCTGTGGAGTAGGATCTTTGTGTCCTTGTGAGCATCAAGATGAGCATGAGCCAGCAATGTGCCCTTGCAGCAAACAAGGCTAACAGCTTCCTGAAGTAGGCAGAGCATTGACAGCAAGTGGAGGGAGGTGATCCTTCCTCTTTGCTTATACTGGTGAGACACATCTGGAGTGCTGAGCCTGGATCTGGGCTCTCCAGTATAAAAGTACAAATTTATTGTATTGAGTCCAGTGAAGGCCCACAAAGATGGTTAATGATTTTTTGTACAAGGAGAGGCCGAGAGGGGTGAGACTGTTCCATCTGGAAAGAAGAAGGTTCAGAGGGATCTTACCCATGTATAAAAGTGTCTGTTGGGATGCGGAAGAGGAATCTAGACTCTGGTGCCCAGTGAGACAGTGGGCATAAAGTCAAGGCAAGACAAGACCTGGCAATGAGTTCAAATTGAACCATGTGAAACTTCATCTGAACATGTTTACTGTGAGGGGAGTCTAACAGTGGAACAAACTGGCCAGAGAGGATGTGGGGTGTCCACCAGTGGAAATATTCAGAGCCTGACTGGTTCTGGCACTGGGCAGCTTGCTGTTGCTGACCTTGCTTGAGCAGGTGGGGTTGGGTAAAATAATCTCAAATAGTCCTTTTGAAACTCAGTGCTTCTGTGATTCTGTGAAAACTTGTACAGGCATTGGAAGGAGATGGCTTTAATATAGTCATTCAGAGGCATTTTTCCTTTGTGGGCTGCAGTATTTGTCATCGGAGAGGCAGACCTATCTTTAGGACCACCAATTTTTATTTTCCTTTCTTTCTTAATCAGTTCTCTTTCCCTCTGCTGCTTTTCTTCCTGTATGCATTGTTTTATTTCTTGCAGTAGTTATTTATTATTTGTAGGCTTCCTTTCCTCTCACGTTTCATTGCTGAAAAGTTTAGCAATGGAAGAGATGAGCTTTATTTCTAACTGTAGAGCCAGATAGGGATAGAAATACTTGTTGTGCTTCACTGAGTCTAATAAAAATGGCAGATTTCCTGTCTTTTGTTTTGGAATAATTGTAGATTTGAGAAACATCTCTGACGCTTATTCTGAAAAAATTTCTGTATAATTTCAAAAGCTCAGAACGTTTTATTTTAGAGGTTAGCTGTTTAACAGTATGTAGTTACTAAGTGTTGGAAAGGGATATGTTCTTAGACTTGCTGGAAAGGCATATGTCAGACTTAACTTTGAGGATTACATTTTGTATATTTTTGCTTGTAAGTTTTAAAAACAAGTCTTTCACTTGTAGCGAGAAAACTACAGTTTTATATAAAAATACATTTTTCTTCTATCATTGCTCATAACTGAAGAATAATAAGGGATTACATCTTAACACATTGGACTCTGTGAACCATTTATAATACAAATTGTCCGAAGTTTTAATAGCCATTTAAATATGATGCATTGGTTGTGCTGTTTTTATCTTTTTCAATTAACTGTGCAATTTCATTGAAAAGCCTTTAATTTTTTTTTTCTCCTGCATTACAGGAATCTGGGTTGCAATACAAGAGATTCATGGCCTTTCCTTGGATCCTGACAGTTACTTGGCCAGTGGACATGGTACGGCTCTTTTGTAGTTCTTCCAGTTGTAGCATGGCTCTTTCTGTAACTTTCTCCAGTTTAGGCAAATACATCAGAAGTAGTCAGCTTAAACTGTGTGTTAGTGAACAGAGATAATCATACACTTCAGAAGTCTACTTCATCTGGTCTATTTTAGACCTCTGTATTTGAAAGAACCCATGCGCACTTTGGAGTTGCCCATTCCTTGCTATTGTTTTTAAAGGGAGGCGAACAGAACCTGCTAATTTGGATAAGATGAATCACTCTGTCCTGGTTTTGGTTGTGATGGAGTTAATTTTCTTCCTGGTAGCTGGTATGCTGCTGTGTTTTGGATTTAGGATGAGAATGATGCTGATAACACACCGGTGTGTAAGCTGAGCAGTGCTTATATAGAGTCGAGCACTTTTCAGCTTCTCGTGCTGCCCTGCCAGCGAGGAGGCTGGGGCGCACCAGGAGCTGGGAGCAGACACAGCCAGGACAGCTGGCCCCAACTGCCCAAAGGGGTATTCTGCCATGCCATATGATGTCTTGTTCAGCAACAAAACTGGGGGAGTTGGCTGGGGGGGCTCCTGTTGCTCAGGGACTGGCTGGGCACTGGTTGGCTGGTGGTGAGCAATTGCCTTGTGCATCACTTGTTTTATTTTTTTTTGTCGTTACTATTTTTTTTTTCCTTTTTTTTTTTCCCTTCTTTCTTCTTATTAAACTGTTCTTATCTCTCAACCCATGAGTTCTTGCACTTATCAGTTTTCTCCCCCATCCCACTGAGGAGTGGAGAGTAAGCAAATGTCTGTGTGGCATTTTTGCTGTCTGCCAGGTTAAACCACAACATGCTCCTGTAGTGTTTTAAGCAGCCTGGTGTATGTCAAGCTGCAATGGTATTCAGGAACATTTCCCCAACTCTTCCAGCAACCTCTGAGCATGCACACAAGAGCTTTTGGCAGACAGTTTCGTTCAGAAGCTTGTTTCATAAATAATTATATTTACAAGAGAATGTTTTTAATTAGAAGAATATTTTAGAAACAGCTATTCTGTAATGCCTCTTGCCATACATTGCTTGCAGCTTTGTGGGGGTTTCATCTTGTCTCCTTGTTAGCACTTCACTCTGACTTTCCTCTCTTTCCATAGATTCCAAATTTCTTGGGTTGCAGGCATCCCTAAGATCTGCCTGTGTTTGTTTTTCAAAAAAAGCAGTGGGTTTGGTGCTCTGGAAACAGTTAAAAGAGAAAAGCATCAAGTGCACTTCAGATGTACCTGGGGTTGCTCTGGGTGTGAAGCTGCCTGTTGGAATACATCTCAGAAGGTGTTTGGAAGGACTAGCGGAGTAGTGGGTTTCCTTCAGAATAACATTTTCCATAATGAGTGAAATCTGGGAATTCCCTGGTTCCATACACAACTATCAGGATGCAAATCAATATTCAGAGCCATTCATGGGATCTGTGAGATGCAAATGAAATAAATGTTTATGCTGTCTGATACTGGCATCTACAACATCCTACTATTGTGTTCTTCACATGAGGCTCACCGTTTTGTGTGAGAAGTTGTGTGAACTGCCATCTGTCTGCTTTCTTCTTGGCATTATCAAGTGTAGTGTGAACACTCCTGGGGCTTTATTATAACTCACCCACTCACCCTAAGTGGGATGGGGGAGAGAATCGGAAACGTAAAAGTGAATGAAGTCATGGGTTGAGATAAATAAAGTTTAATGAGTAAAGTGAAATCTGTGCAAGCAAAGCAAAATAAGGAATTCTTTACTTCCCAGTGGCAGACACGTGTTCAGTCATTTCCAGGAAAGCGGGGTTGCATCATGTGTAGTGGTTTCTTGGGAAATGAATGCCATCAAGCTGAATGCTCCTGAACATTCCCCCCTCACCCCCAAGCCCCCATTTCTTACCTGCAGCTTTTATTGCTGAGCATGTTTTATAGTACAGGACATCCCTTCGGACCATGGGGGGCAGCTGTCCTGGCTGTATCCCCTCCCAGCTGCTTGTGCACCACCAGTGCAGCATAAGAAACTGAACTGTCCTTGACTTAGTGTAAACACTGCTCAGCAACAACTAAAACACTGGTGTGTTATTACCACTGTTTGTATCCGTGGTAATTTTACCCAGCTGGGCAGCTGAGCTCCACCACAACTACTCTCTCACTCCCCCCCCCCCCCTCCAAAGGGAAAGGGGGAGAAAACATGACAAAAAGGGCTCAGGGGGTGAGATAAGGACAGGGAGATCACTCAACAATTATCATCATGTGCAATGATTATTGTCACAGGCAAACAGACTCAGTAAAGGGAGATTAATTTCTTAGAGTGAGAAACTAACAGCGGGCTACAACCACCTTCCCCCCATCTTTTCCACATCTTCTGCCTTACTGGTACAGGGGAGCGGGGGCTGTGGTCAGTCCCTAACACTTTGTCTCTGCCTCTCCTTCATCTCCTGCTCCCACACGGCTCCGTCCCCACGGGGTCCATCCCCCAGGAGCAAACTGCTCCAGCACAGGTCCCCTACGGGCGGCAGCTCCCCTCAGACCCCCTGCTCCTGCGTGGGCTCCTCTCTACAGGCCACAGGGGAACTGCTGCTGCGTGCCTGGAGCACCTCCTGCTGCACTGACCTTGGGGGCTGCAGGGCTGGTTCTTCTCTCATGTCCTCTCTCCCAGTTGATGTTGCCCAGCAGCTTTTTCCCCTTCCTTAAATCTGCTGTCCCAGAGGCCCACCCAGTGTCGTCCCCTGGCTCGGCTCTGGCCAGCAGCAGGACCCTTTTGGAGCTGCCTCTGATCTGACATAGGGCAGCTGCTGGGCTCTGCTCATAGAAGCCATTCCTGCAACCACTCTGCTACCAAAACCTTGCCCCATAAACCCAATACATCATCACAAATCCAAAGCAGCTGCTATGGAAAAAATTAACTCTACCCCAGACAAAACCAATACAACCACCTCAGGGAACTGATCCAATTGAAAAACAGTTTGGCAAAGTAACAGTTCTTTTTCAATCATGTCATTTTCCTCTTGAATTTTACTGTGCAGTTGCAGGAGGGACAGAGCAGTGGGGATGCACTGCTATCTGTGAGGAAGTAGGAGAGGCCAGGAGTGCTTTTGGTTTATGTCAGTGAAAGGCATTCATGATACTGTGGCTTCGCATGTCCTTTCCCATGTGTTCACAGATGCCTCACAACTTCTGCTTTAAGTTGTGAGCTGTCATTACAGTGTAGCTCTCATGAGGCTAGTTTGTATCTGTGCTTGCCTGTAATGTAGTTGCATGTCCCTTCTTTGGAATAATAACCATGAAAAAAGTTACAGGGGAGCTGAGATGAAGCTGACTGTCAGCAAAATTCTCTGGTGTTCGGTGGGAGACATGTATGTGGTGTGCACAAACAAAACTATTTAGTGTGTTTTCTCTTGTCTCTTTTTGCTTGTGCAGGACGGTGAAGACTACCCACTGACCAGAACAGGATCCTATTGGAAGAAGTTCAGGGCCAATTTCTGTGAATTCATTGCAGTGCTGGTCCAACAGTGCCAGTGCAGCATCCTGTATGATAGCTACCTGATGGACGCTATCATCTCACTGCTTACAGGCTTAGCGGACTCCATGATCAGAGCATTCAGACACACAAGCACTTTGGCAGGTAAAACAAGTCATAGACTTGCTGTAGCCCATGGGTTTTTCTGACTTACGTGCAGAATAAAACTTTTCAAAATTGAAAAGGTCTCTACTGGAGCAATTGTTTTCTTTTTATGTATTGACAGTGCTTTCCTCCTAGTGTTTATTAATGTAATATAAATAAATTGTTCCCATTTATATCTGAATGGAATTTGAATGTTTTCAGTCTGATCCAGACTGATTTTTCTTTCTAAAGATGTGTTCTTTAATGTCTGATATGACTAACTTCAAAATTATGTTGTGATTTTTTTTTAATCAGTAACTGATTTTTCAGTCAGTTTTCTATTTTGTTGGTTTCCCTCCCTCTAATAATTAATGCAGTGAGGTTACATTAAATGCATTGTGTATGAAAGCTTCCTTTAGAGAGCTGTTGTTCTTGTGGTATCTATGCTAAAAGGAAAAAAAACTTCTAACAAATTTTTATTTGGTTCAGCATAGTGATATTAAAGCTACTTTTTAAAATTTAAAGTCACTAAGTACCCTTTTTGCCATACAAAGAACACACTAAACTATAATTTTTTGACAAAATAAGTTAAATATTGAGGTTCCCAGTGTTTTTTGGGACTTCACTGTGTTTTTTTTTTTCATTCTGAAACTTACATATTCCACAGCTTTAGATACTTTTGCAAACAAATCAAGATTACTTAATATAAGAAGAGAGTTGTCCGGTAAATCACTTCTCTTACTAGTCAACAAATAAGCTCTTGCCAAAATCTATAAATTACTAGTAGTATCACTAAATTTTCCTTTCTGATCATCGCCTGCCCTTAAAACAAACACTGTGGTTTGAAAGAAATTACTATAATCTAGTCATTTGCAATGTGGATAATAAATTGGATTTGGCTAGCCCTATGCTTTTTGTGGTAATGTGGTGAATATATTTATGTTACATATCTCTGAGCTAAACTAAATATGTTGGGTTTGTTTCCTTTTCAGCAATGAAGCTTCTGACAGCAGTTGTAGGCGTACATCTGAACCTTGATGTCAACAAGCACAATGCTCAAAGATTATATGAGGTGGAGAAGAACAGAATAAGTGGCAAGAAGACCAATTACAGACTTGACCAGCTAGAGAGAAAAAGGAAAGAGGTTAGGCAGGTGTCTTGTATGGGAGATGAGTGAAGATTTAAAAAGAGGGATTGCTGACAGCTTGCTTTTGGGTTACTGCAGTTCTTTGAGGCTTATCTAATGCAAGCTGCAGAGCTTTTGTGCCCACCCAGATTAAGTGGTACAAAAATGACTAAGGTAATAACTGACCTATATACTGTTAGCTTGCGGTGCCTGTCCCACTAATTGCTTCATTAGCCCTTGATCTCTACACACACATAGATCTGCACACACATGTAATGGCATTAATCGCTCTGGTGTTGTGGGAGAGTGCTTTATATGGCTACACAAATTAAAAGCCAAGATTTTAGGTTTTTAACTGAGTTTCAGTGAGTGAAATGAACACAAAAGGACACAAGATAGCTGTCATCTCTGTATAAGTAACGCATTGTAAAAATGGTCATAACTTCGAGTATGACCTGTATCTTTGTTGTGTTTGGTTTCTGTCATGTCTTCTCTGCTCAGCTAGACAGCTCCTTATCACCTCCCAGAGACAGGCCTTTAGCTGTAAGGTATAAATCTGGCTTTAGAACCTTTTAGAACCTTTTACCTCTGTTCCGAGGTTTAGATGCTGAAGAATATTTCTGTTATAGAAGCAGCCCCCTTTTTGATAGGAAGTGTTTGGGTGAGATGTAAGTCTTCAGCATCATCAGAAATCTGATCTGACAGGAAAAACAGAGCAAATGTGTCTGTTGGGGGGGAAAAGCAAACTTCTTACCCTTTCTGATGCTTTTGATGAGAGAATGTTTACATAAAGTGTCATGTTTCCAAATTTTCAAAACTAGATTTCCTTGGCATGTCTGCCTTTCCTCCATCTTTGTTAAAGTGCATAAAAGGAGAATTTTGACCTATACGTGAAGATTGCTTAGCAATTGTGCTGTGTGTGGGTAGAGCAGGAGTCACCATATCAAAAATATTACGTGCTGAACCTTGTTTTCCAGGTTTGTGGTTGGTACCTGATGAATCTTTCATCAGTGTGTAGCTACAAAAAGGCCAATTGCCAGTGTAGATACAGACCACTCATTCTGTGTTGGTACCATGTGTAAACAATGGTGATTTAGACCACAGTAGTCTTGTAAGTGCACTGATGCAAATTTATCGTGTGAAATGAACTGTGGAATCACTGTAAACATTCAGTTCTCTTTCTCTTTCAGTATGAGCAGAAGCTCCTGGAGATACAGAACATGATGAATGCTATTTTCAAAGGGACGTTTCTAAGCCGTTACCGGTAAGAATAAAGCTGTGAAGTGTATCTGCATTCCCAAGAGACTGTTGCTCAGATTGTCTGGATACTAGTGTTAAATGCCACCCTGTCAAGAAAAATGTAGCATTTAAATTATTTTAAGGAATTTGGTATTAGAAAAGGACATCTCAATTTTGTTTCTGAAATTTTACATGGAGTACATTTGTTATTGAGAAGATATCCAGAACTTCAAGATAATTATTGTATGAAACATTTGTAGCTAAATGGATTAACTGTTGATTGATGACTTAGTACATTAATATATAAATATTGGAAATATTTTGGATTGTACATACTTCAGCAATTCCAGGAAAAAATATGGCGAATGATATAATTAAAGTATATTAGGCATGTTAATGTATTAATATTACCATTTTATAATTTCACAGTGATGTGATCCCTGAGATCCGAGCTACTTGTATGGAAGAAATTGGCAGCTTGATTAACACATACCCAGATACATATTTAAATGATAGCTACTTAAAATACATTGGGTGGATGCTGTATGATAAGGTAACGTTTTTAGTTTTTTTTACTTCACTATGGGGGCAATATATAGGAAGACTTTTTTTTTTTTTTTTTTTTTTTTTTTAATTTGGAAGAATCCTAAAGTTTAAGTTTCCAAGACTAGATATTAAAACTGTGATGGTACAAAAAAATCTCTCTTCCCTATTCCAGGTTTCATTTTTAAAGCCATTGTTTCATTAAACAACAACATTTTTTCTAGTTCTGTAGCAATCTGAGTGTTCTTATTCCATGCAGCTTTTTAATACGTTGTTGAATTAGCAATTATACTAAGTTGTAACATGTCCTATATCCTTTGAGCACATGCAGCATTAAAGGTTGACTAAAACCGTGATTTTAGGTTTGATGGCTACATTTAAAATTTTGTCTGATTTTATAAAGATGAACAGATACAGTACCTATAGTAAAACAGTCTTCAGTCCTGCATTTCTCATTTGGAATACAGAGATTATTTTCAGAAAGTCTATTTCAGTCACTTCCCAAAAGTTTTTCACCTTTTCCTTTTAATATATATTTTTTTCTTTTCAAGTAGATGCACATTAAAAAAAAGAAAAGTAACTGAAAAATACGCTTTTTCTCATGCTTCTAAAATACATGACAAATTTTAGGGAGATAGGTATATTTATCATGAATGGCTAAGTACCGGAATTGGTACACTGTATTTCTTGCAGGCCACCTTTTAAAGTGTATGTAGTATCTGAACAAATTCTGACACCTTCAGTTTTGTGTCAACTTTGGGTAATGTCCATGTTCTGTGAACAAAATTGTAGTTTACCACAAAGCCAGGAGGGGGAGCACAAAGCCTCTTATTTCCTTGCTTTCTGCCATTTCTGTAAAGGTAGCATTCAGATTTTCAGAAGCAACACATCTGTCAGGAACTGTTGTCTTTTCCTGCATGAATTTTATCTGATCAGAATATCTTTTTTAGTGTTTGTTCAGCTGGGAGAATTCTCAAACTGTGAGAATAAGAAGTAATTTTTGACGATGATGTGTCTCCATTCCCAGTGCTGTACAGTGAAAATTAACAGCTGGTGTCTTTGATTAATGCACATAGCTTCTCCAGTGTAATTTGTTGGAAACTAGAAATGGTTATTTGTCTAAAGCATAGTAGGTGAAAGCAGTGGTGCAGATGCCAGCAGAGCAAGAAGTCTTTCATATTCCACATTTGGCTGAGGCCTGGTAGTATGCCACTAGTGGCGGTTGCAGTCCCGGCTGTGCTTTGTGATTTGCAGCCACTGTTAAATTGCCCAATTCTGAAATGAGAGCAGGGCATTTCTGACGCTGACAGTAGTGCTTTTAAATACATCTGAATGTTACTTCCCTCTACTCCTCCTTAATAAGCATTTCCATTCCACTGTGATGATGGTGTGCAGCAAGAAACTGACATCTCCCAGAGCCAATTTTCTTTTAGAATATAACATAGAGACATTTGCCAGATAATTTAGGCCCCAGAGTTAGAATACTTCAGTGGTTGTTTAACCGTGGGGAGAAATCTGGCCATCATCATCTACAGCGTTGTAAACAAATATGAAGTTCAGTCATTTGGGAGACTTTAAAGAGGAAAACAAAAAAGCAGATATAAAATTAATGTTTTGTCAGCAATGTCTTTTCTTTGAATATAATCATTTTTCCCCATGAAATACCATTTTGCTGTTATACTCCAATTTGAAGCATGTTTTTTTTACATGGAAGGCTATTTCCTAGGTGCAAGAGGGTTCTCCAAATTCAGTAGTAATACTCTTAAAGTTGTATATGAATACAACTCTTTGGCCCAGGAGGAGTTGTTGAAAAGTGCTATAAAAATAAATTTTCAAGATACATTTTTGTTCGTCTATTAGAACTAATGTAACTTTACTTTTTGAAGATCAAGCAACACTTGACATTAAATGTGAGAGCCCTATGCTACTGAACAATGTTACACGTAAGCCCAGTCACCTATCACTGCATTTGTGAAACAGAGGCACTTAACTTGTGCTCAAAGGCACCCAAAGGGGTATATAGCTACTACTGCATCAGCAGCCAGACCTAAGGGGAGTTCTGTCTAAAAAGTTCAGAGTTAAAGACCAGAAAAACTGAGATGATGAAGAGTAAGGGTGCGGAACGGGGAAGGCAGAACCCGCAGAGAGGAATGCAAAGGCAATGAAAATGGAGATGTGCACAGATACACATGCACATGTGTGTGTGCACACACTTGAGACCTCCCAGCATGTTAGACTAGCTTTGTCTGGAACTTTAGGGCAAGTTGCTGAGGTTTTCTCACTAGACCATAAAAAAATATCCAAAGAAA
Source organism: Aythya ferina (assembly GCF_964211825.1). NCBI lineage: Eukaryota > Metazoa > Chordata > Aves > Anseriformes > Anatidae > Aythya > Aythya ferina. The sequence continues at coordinate 70,958,191 of NC_140296.1, forward strand.
TCCTGTGGGAAACAAACTTTATGTTAAAATGAACTTTTGTGTCCTGGCCATGCAATACTCCTGGCAAATTTCAGGAAATGGAAGAGGTTTTTAGGTTTACCTCCCATGCGACGTGGCTATAAAAACTGATCCCATTGTTATGACAATTTCTGAAGTACTTCTTTCTTCAAGTGTTCATGCTAGAAGTGTGGTTTTCTCTCCAAAAATCATCTTTCTGCATATATACTGACTTTTTTTTTTTTTTTTTGGGGGGGGACAGTATTGCTGTTTTTTTTTTTTTTTTTTTAAACTATGTTTTACCTTGACAGCACAGCTAAGCTATATTGTCTTCACTCTTCACGTCTACTTTTGGAATATTCTTGTTTTTCACAATTTATTATTTGGAGGGTATTGAGGAGGAACAGTGACTCAACCCTAGCTCAAAATCATCCATGTACCAGCCTGTACTTACACGGCTTACAGAATGACTCCATCTCTTTGATTGCAGCAACACTGAAATCTCATAACTGAACGTGTCTAAATAGTGCTGGAGCCCATGCAGAGCTCCTTGATGTCACTAGAGCTGCTCACCATCTTACTGATTTTCCCTGCCAGTCTGTTTGCAGGTCAGGGTCAGAGTACACTATGATACAGCTGAGGGACAGTGTATGTTCCGAGTATCCCGAATGAAGATGTGCTTATATAATTCCCCTTCGCTCTGTCACGGCTTTGAAAGACTAAACAGGCAGGTGTTTGTGTCAAGATTAGAAGGATAGTTTTGGTGAAGGGAATAGGTGGCTAGGTGTTTTCTGTACTTGCCTACATGACTGCCCAAAGGAGCTGAAGGTAAGTGGTGAGATAGTTTTAGAAGGATGTGAAATAGATTTGAGTGATCAAGAAACTGTGAAGAGTGATGAATCTGGAAAAGGACAGGTAGCTGAGAAGGAGAAAATGCAGCAGAAAACATAGGAAGACAGCAGAAATCGCCATAGCAGAAGTACTTATGTATTCATAGTTCTAACACAGTTTTCTCAAACATATAGATACAGGGTTATGACTGAGAGCTTCTGAGTGGGAAGTGAATACCTTAGAAGAAAGCAGGTGGTTTAGTTTAATGTATTAATCCATATATCTGCAAACCTACACTTGAATGCCACCTGATTGACAAGTGCAAGTGACTGATTGCTAGCCATGCTTGAAGAGCTATATGACCATCACAAGCATTTTAAACATATGTATTTATTTATCCCAACCACAAATAAAGTCCCTATTCACAAGGAAAACCTCATGATAAAATAGTGAGAGCAGCTGAAGCCAGAATGGCATTACGCTGGCTGAGCTGAGTTTGTGCAAGTGTGCAAACCTCCTGCCTGTGGCACTCCTGGCGGCAGGCAGTGATGGGTTCCAAGCTGAGACTGTGAGCGAGTTGTATGTGGAGCCCTTGTGGGTGTAGGAAGCAGCAAGTGGGGGCAAGAGTCTCTTTCTCTGAGAATGCCTTTAATTTTAAAGGTGAACACAATTTAGAATATGTACTGCTGGTGAGTTGTGGGCAGGTTAGAGAGCATTTGTCATCAACTATTGATTTTATATTTTATTTTTTAGCAAAAAGCTGCCTTATGTAAAATTGTTGGTCAGACCCTGCTACTGGATATCATCCTTTGCTTTCCATCCTAAGCAGGTGAACAGGAACTTGTAGCAATACATAGCCTATGTGTAGGTGGTCTCCTTTCTTAGGTTTCCTTGAATTTTCCTACTGCTATTGTTAGCAGGAAAAAAAAAGGAATAAACATGAAGAGACTGATTCAAGGCCTACAGTGTCTGCTGATATCCCTAGCATTCTAAGTTTATGGAACACTGATTTTTTTTTTAAATGTTAGATCCTCAGAATAAATTTCTTAATGACATCCAAAGCTTTTGTAGTTTGAAAGGTTTAGCAATAGACATGAGATTAATTAAAAATTGGGTCAGGGAAACGTCCTCTTTTCTGGGACATTTGTGAAGCAGGAATACTAACAGCAGGAAGTAACAGGGATGACTGTTTTGCCTAAATTTGCCAACTAGGCCAAACTTAAAACTTTTCTCTTTTTAAAATGCTTAAAATACATCATTCTAGAGTAAAACAGAAACAGGCAGAAGGCATAATATTTGTATGTATGACACACTAGAGGGAAGGGATGGCACCCAGAGGTCAGGCTCGAGAGGTGGGCCTGCATGAACCTCGTGGAGTTCAGTAAGGCCAAGTGTAAGGTCCTGCACCTGGGTCAGGGCAATGCCAAAATGAATACAGGCTGGGTGGTGAGCAGATTGAGAGCAGCACTAAGGGGAAGGACTTGGGGGTACTGGTGGATGAAAAACTCAGCATGAGCTGGCGATACACGCTACACAGAAGAAACCTGGCCAGCAGGTTGAGGGAGGTGATTCTCCCCCTCTGCTTCTGTTCTCATGAGACCCTGCCTGGAGCACTGCGTTCAACTCTGGGGCCCCCAGCACAGAAAGACATGGATGTATTAGAACAAGTCCAGAGGAGAGCCATGAAGATGATCAGAGGGCTGGAGCACCTCTCCTACAAAGACAGGCTGAGGGAGTTGGGGTTGTTCAGCCTGGAGAAGAGAAGGCTCCAAGGAGACCTTATAGTGGCCTTCCAATACCTAAGAGGGAGCCTACAGGAAAACTGGGGAGGGACTCTTTGTCAGGGAGTGGAGTGATAGGACAAGGGGTAGTGGCTGTAAAGTAAAAGAGGGTAGGTTTTGATTAGATGCTAGGAAGAAATTAGCACTGGCACAGGTTGCTCAGAGAAGCAGTGGCTGCCCCATCCCTGTTCAAGGCCAGGCTGGATGGGGCTTTGGGCAACCTGGTCTGGTGGGAGGTGTCCCTGCCCATGGCAGGGGGGTGGAACTGGGTAATCTTTAAAGTTCCTTCCAACCCAAACCATTCTGTGATTCTATGAGAGTCCACAGTGATAAGCCAATGCAATGCTAAGGTACACATCTTCCTCAGGGAGGTTTTTCTGGACTGGAATTTCTTAGAATCCTTGTTGGAGTTTAACTGTTGTCTGAGACAAATTGTTGAAAGGAAGCAAAGTCTGGTATACATAAGAGTGATGATTGTATTAAGTAGGTCATCCATACTCTTGTCTTTGTATATCTTTAACAGGTGAATAGCGCAATTCTTGTGTCTTTTGTATTCTGTTGCTTATAATATCTGTAGTTTCTGCGAGAGTTTCGCTGAATCTTAGGGAGCCTACAACCTTTGATGTCACCTTTAAGTTTGGCTCATTGCAGGCTTTCTCAGAGAGAGGGAGGGAAAAAGAGAGAGGGAGAGATGCAGTACTGGTATCACTAATAAAGAAAATGGGGTGGTATTTGGGTAATCTGCTGTAGGTACCCACAAGGAACTCTTATTTGCATAATATAAATGCCAGGAGTAAATAATCAGAGATAACATATTAGCAGATTTCTCTTTGTCTTGTAGCAACCTGAAGTGCGGTTGAAATGTCTTCTGGGACTGCAGGGAATTTATAGCAGAAGAGAACTTGTTTACAAGATGGATCTCTTTACAAGCAGATTCAAGGTAAATAGATGATTGTTCTCTAGTTTTTATGTCTGGGTTGGGTGTGTGCACAGGGTGTGATGTTTTTGGTCAGAGCTCATCTCCCCACTCCCTTGAGTGACAGAAGCTTAGAGTATTGCAGAAGCAGCCTGCTTGACTGAGTGGATGAAGGAGTTTTGCAGAGGTGTTTCCCCCTGCTTCTGTGGAATTTTCACGGTTCCATTTCACTGTAGTTTACGCACAGAATGGTGTTAACATGCACTGTAGTTAAGTATTTCCATCATTTATCCAGGATGGCCCATATTTTTTTACAGGATCTTTGACAGATGGGAGGGAATTTGATGCTCCAGCCGTTCCTTTTTTTTTTTTTTTTTGCTGTTTTTGATAATTGGTTAGGCTCTTAGATATTTGATTAGCTATGTATTACACGTGTATTACACTGATGCAAGAATGACTCTTTGTTGATCCACCATGTCAGTATGACTCTTGAAGAAGGATTCCTTACCTCCTGTCTGAATGAGTCAGACGATATGCTGAAGTTCTGTGAGCTTGTTCTGTGACTGCACTGACCCTGTAGGCTTTATGTACACGTCTTTATCATATTCCAACATTATGTATATATACTTTTATTATATTCCAACACCTTCACTCATTTAAGAAGTAAGCTCTTACTTTTTTAATCCTGCCCTTTGTAATGATTTAATCAGCTATTCTTATCCCAGCGGGGCAGGATCTTTAGGATCTTTTCAGTACGTGAATAAGAAAGCTCAAGATGCTGTGAGAGAGGGGATTGACACCACAGTCCCTCTGAATCAGCACACAATCAATGCCTGCATGTGGTGGCAATTCGTGGTTTCTTTTTTTTGTTTGTTTGTTTTCAAAAGGTGCAGTCCTTACCCATATGTCAGAGCAGTTAGTAGGAAGTACCTTTAGAACATTGCTGAAGAACAAGATACTGATTGATATTGGTAACTTAGGAATAAATTGTTCAGACTGGGTCTCGGCTATCTAAGATTAACCCATTTTAAACAGTTTTGTAGTGATGTTCTCTCTTTGCTGTTAAAGGAAGGTTGTTACAAGCTACTGTATGCTGTATAAGCATCTGCAGGATTGGTATTCAAAGGCTGATGAACAGCTCCAGTCTGTTTTCACTGAGATCTCTCTTTCTATGGAGGGCACTATATAACTAGATTATTGCAAACTCTACCTCCCCAGTGTAAAAAGCAAACAAACCAACCCAACCCCTCCTTCTCCTCTAAAGAAAAGAAATCCAAACAGCAGATACAGACAGATCTGAAATCTCCCAGGGTTGAAACACTACTTTCTTGGTGATGGGCAATGTAAATATATAATTGTCAATCCGTTTCCAACAAGCTGGATTTTCACATGCTCCCTGTTACCCTTGAGTTTCCAAACTCAGGATTCATGGACTTCCAGACCTTACATCTGGGTTGTTAGAAAAGGAAGGTGCAAAGAAAAATGAATCTAGACTTTTAGAAATGATATATGTAATGAGAAAGCTGCTAGTCCCCAAACAAGCTATTCTGAAGGTTTAATATGCCTTAAAGTTGTAGGCTGCACTGAGGAGTATCAGTTCTTGGGTACTTCCCAAGAGTTTCCACTGTTTCCTGAGATGTATGTGCACCAAGTTGCAATAGGGTGAGTTCTAGAGGTCAGGAATATTACCGCTATTTCATGAAGCACCTTTATGACTCAATTCCTAATTATCTTTCCAGCAAGGCACTGGCTTCTGTAATGTGTAGGTACACACACTTTATTGTTGATGGGAGAAACTGATTATATAATGCTTGTAATTTGAGGCTTACCTTCATTTAACATATTGAAGTGTCAGTAGTAACATCTTAGAAACAAGTTGTCAGTCACTTTTAATTTGTAGACTGTAGTTGATTTCTTGTGAACGCATACATTACATCTATAAAAAAATACCATATTACTGCATGATTAATTCAGTTAAAAAATTAACATGCTGTTAATTTTCAGGGGCTGGGGAACTACTTGGTAGTAATCAAGTTGCCTTATGTCTCTTAGGAAATAGCTGCTGAAATAAAAATAAATCTCTGCTCTACTAGTGTAGATGATCTATCTGTAGCAAAAATAATGTTTATTGAGAACAAAACATGTTACATCTTTTTATTGTCATTTTACATCCATTAGGATCGAATTGTGTCCATGCCTCTGGACAAGGACCATGAAGTAGCAGTTCAAGCCATGAAACTCTTGATGCTTATGTCACAGTAAATAATTTCTTTTTTAATTTACTGTATTGTTTTAATGGCAACAAGATCCAGATAAAATCCTGATGAATCTTCCTGTAATCAATTACATGCTGGGAAAAAATTGGTCCCAGCAGGATATGAGTTACAGTTAAAGCTGCTCAAGACATGATATTTTCTTTCTGTGGGAAACACCAATATTTAAGAAAACCTTTGTGGTCAGATTCAATGTGAAAACTAATTGTTTTTATCTTTATACTTCCCCCCGAAAGAAAATTTCAAAGCACTTTCAATTTGGCTTTTCTCAAATAGACTGTCTGTCTGTCTCCTGGGAAGTCCGCACCATACAATCTTCTGTCCCAGCATTGCCAGGTCTTGACTAGGAGCTCAGGGAACTCTGGCATCTTCCCTGTCTCCCCACCTGATGCAGGAAGCCTTAAACTTTGTTGCTAGAATTTGGGCTTCCAGATTCTTTGCTCCATGACAGAAAATCTGGGAGCTATCAAGCCCACAGCAGCCTAACTGACAGCAAATGAATAAGTATATGGCATCTTGTTTTTGCTGAAATGGAAAAGTAACAGAAAAGTTGTTTTGTTGGGAAATTACCTGCCAGCCATAGAATTGGTAAGGTAATGGCAAATTGAACCTGTGGGGAAAAACTAGACTAACATTACAGAAGCACATGATTCCTATTCCAATACATCCTTGAGAAACATGTTTATTTTAGAAACAACTTTTTTTTTTTTTTTTTTGGCAAAATATATGAAGAGTAAATTCTCTGTCCCTCTTTTTCAGAGCAAAATAAGAATAACAAAACCCACTGCATTACATTGTTTGATATAGTTGAGATTTTAGTACTCCAGAAGTGTCCCTTCTGGTTTGGAGCTTAAGTTGAATTCTGCTGATGCAGATGCTTATCTCCATGTACAGCACGGTGCATTGTCCAATAGCCTTGAGCCATTTGCTTTCCCATTTAAGCCAGAAGTATTGGTCATTGCTAGAAGAGGATGTAGAGCTTAATGGACCAAAAATACAGTGGTGTAGATATTTACATTAAATTTTAAGTACACGTATATGTTGAAGTGATGCTTTATTATCTGGACTCACTCCTCTTTCACTTCACACTCTATTGATTTGAGTGGCATTTCTCTAGGTTACTCCAACATATGCATCAGAACAGCATGTGACTACTTCACAGTAGCGCAACATGCTTTTCTGAAGCAAGTACTATTACTCGTGTCTCGCTAGTAGTAGATAGGGTTTATTGTTTCTGTGTTTACAATATCCATTTCTACATCACTTGCTTCTCTGTGACGTGTAGCTATTGGAACAAAGCACAATGCTGTGTCTGTGTGTAACGTGTCCCTGTGCTAGGAGGAGTAGCACACCATTGTTGAAGTACAAAGATGTTGAACACCAGTTATGGCTGCACTTGTTCTGTCTCTGAACTAACAAGTGCTATATTGGCACTGCAGCTGTTTAGGGTCTCTGGCTTTATTATGTGGGATCATGTTCTCATTAATGAGAGCTGCAGCTATAAAAGTCTGATCATTTTTTTTTCCCCTGAAGCAATTTTTCCCCCCAAATTTCTCTTAAAATACAGTTAGGTTTTCAATGTAAGTACCATCTAAAGTTTTTCTGAATGACATTTTTCCATCATAAAATATAATTTTAATGATCAGAAGGAATACATTTTAAAATTGTTTTCAATTAGGCTGTGTGGAGCATACATGCTTCTTTCTTTTTGCTTGTCTGTTGTCTAGCCATCCTCCTTTCTGTCCCCCTCTTCCCCCATCTGCTTTGAGCACTGCTGATTTTGCTTAATTACTATAATGATGAAAGTGAGAATTGGGAAGTCAATGAGCAAATTCAAGGACAGATCTTTTTTTTGATGTGGCTAGTGCTGATCCATCTATAAAACCTGTGCGAAGGGAATGCAGACAATATAGACACTATCCAGTGTCTATATCATAATCTATATCCAATGTCTATTTCATAATAAGAGCCTGAATCAAGGTGCTTTTCTTGAAGCAGGGACAAACCTTATGCCACAGAACCTACAGGTATCAGAAGGGACTCACTGCTGACATTGCAGGAGCAAAGAAGTTTCAGGCTCTCTAGTAGGTGCATATCATGGTTCAAAACCATTACCTGCATATCGAGCAGTAAAGCTGCCTGATAAATGCAATAAAGCATGAAACGATGTTGTAGACAGTGACTCCACTGCCTGTAAAGAATAATAAATGACAACTTCTATAAATGGCACTGCTGCTTGTATGTATTTATTTAATTCATAGAGAGCACTCAGTCATGCTGTATTGACTTCTCTGCGGATGGTCAATCTGCAAATTTAGCAACTAGTTGCCCAAACTACATTTTTAGTGAGGCATGAAAGACCTTTCAGATCAAGTTTCCATTTTTAAAGCTACCAGTAAGAACATCCATCAGTAAGAACTCTCTCTATTTGATTTGGAATCGTGATATTATGGAATTGGCTAACAATAAGTCATTTTTTTTTTTTTTTTTTTAAACGAACAATATAAACTTGACTAGTCAGGTACTGATCTTTAGGACTTGCGTCTAGTTCTGGAATGCATATTTTGTTATTTAGTGACATGTATGAGAGAGAGGCAAGGCTGGGAGTAACTTTTATTTTCCCCTCACAATTAGTCTGCTGGGTGCTCTGTCACTTTCCTGGGGAAAATTTACTATATTAGCAACTCTCTTTTATGAGTTTTCATAATTGTCTTTTGGGCGAGTATAGTAGCAAGACCTCTTTGCCAGTTTTTATTTTATTTTTTTCAGTTGCAGTGGAACTCTGCATATTTGTTAGTACTAACTATGTCTCTCTCTTAACCATCACTGCATTCTAGTGCAGTGGAATATATACCTGACTGCTGTGTGCACTGCTGGCCCATAACATTTCTGTGCTGGCCTTTACATTCTTTCTCTTTCTTGCTAGCTAGACGGGCAATGAAAATACCAATCTTTTTGATTCACTTAACCATGCTACACTATTAAAAAAATAATAATAAAATCCATTGCTGACTTAAAATGCTCTTGCTATGCATATACCTGTGTGTTTTTTTTTTTCAAATCCATATTTGTATTTTCATTTTGTCTCTCTCCGAGCTGATTTTTTTCTTCTTGTTTGTTGCGTGTTGTCTCAATTGAATGCCAAGGTTTTTGGGCTGGTGGATTTCTATTTTTACACAGCGTGGTGTGATCCTGAAACTGAAATGAGCCTATGAGGTTTAGCATAACAGAAATTATTAATGCTACTGAATTATGCATAATAGTTAGCATTAATGTTGCAAAGGATCTGAGAGGGAGTAGAACTAGGAAGGAGAAAAAATGAGTGACAGTGAGAAGCCAAGGAATCTTACTGCAAACATCGCCCTTCAGGAGGTAAATTAGTTTAGCGTGGCTACTGCCAGACAATTCAGTTCAGTTTTGTATGCTTAAGTACCTGAAAGAGTTGAGGGAGTTTGGAAAAGAGAGCAAAAGTAATTAGATAACTGAAGTAGGTGAATGTGATTACAAGTGGTGCATGGAGTGATACAAATTTATAAACGGCTTTAAAGGTAAAGAGCAAAGAGGGAGAAAATTATCTTGTATCACATTAGTTAAATGTAAGTAGAAATTAAACTGTGTTTTAAACACAAAGCTCTGAAATTTGAAATCTGGAAGATTTCAAATCTGCCTCAGTGAGAACAGTGGGTATATTGAGGACTCATTGAGGACTTGTTTAAATTACTTGTTGGAGCTGATGAATACATTAATTTTCATTTCAGTACTTTGACAGTATTAAGTAGGGTTTATCCAACTTAAAGGTCAGGAAACTGAAGCTTACAAGTTTTGGGTGTTCTGCTTAGCACAGGAGGCCCAAGTCAAGTAGAGATTCATCATTCTTGCACTTAAAAAATAAAATTTTAGTCTCCCTTCTTATTCTGAGTTAGACTGGTTGGGGGGGGGTTACATTCTAGGAGAAGCTCAAAAACTGGATTGGCAAAGCATGCCATGGCAAATAATTCATCGTCAGCAAAGAGATGAACTCTGATTCTCTGGTGTTATTTCATAGCTGAGCCATGGACTTCGGAGAAGGAAGTGACAAATGCAAATGCATTATATCTAGCAAGGTTATTCAGAAAGCCACTATTCAGAGAAATGGTTAAGTTGTGTTGAAGGCTTAAATGCTATTATTGTTGAATCATAGAATGGCTTGGGTTGGAAGGGACATTAAAGATCACCTAATTCCAACCCCCTGCCCTGGGCACAGACACCTCCCACTAGATCTGGTTACCCAGGGCCCCACCCAGCCTGGCCTCAAACATGAACTTCTACTACAAAGTGTTTTACTGTCATTGTAAAAAGTAAGCTGAAGAGAGATGTGTATGCTTTGCATACATGTAAGGAATTTACCCCCCTTTGTTTTGTCTAATGGCTTTGAGAAAAAATAAAGAAATGTTACTGTGAAGTTGATAGAGGTAGCGACATAAAGATCTCTCTTCAGTAAAGCAAATTACACAGCACAGTTCTGATTTCTTGCATGAGTAACTTGACTAGCAGTACTAGTGGAAAGGAATCGTGCTGGGAGTCCTCTCAGCTCCTCTGTGATTCCTGCAGGTCCACACTCCTATTAAGGTAGAGTTATGGTAGTGCTGTAGAGGAGTCAAACTTATTCCAAACAAAGCAGAAATGAAAGACCAAAATGGAACAAAGGTTTGTGCCTTCTCCTCTGCCTTCTCCTTTTTTCTATCTTCTCAGTTGTATGCTTTCATGGAAGTTAACCATCAGCAATTTTGTCATCTGTGCACCTCTGTTCAAGAACTTTCACGTCTGTTCTGAAATATTCTTATCTTTCCTGTCTGAAGAGTTGACAAGAAAAAATTAAGGTTGCTTGTCTCGTAGGGTTATGTTTCTTAACCAGAACAGAATACCATATAGCATCTGTTTAACGTGCATCTTCCCGTGCTCTGTCACAGCATAACCACGGAATCACAGCACATTGCAACATACTAGTGCTATTTTCAAGTGGGTGGCAAAGGACTCTTGTTCTACTGTAGTGTGGCAACCACGTTATCAGCTCTTTCTGATCACCAAAGTGCCATCTTGAAATACCTGCAATAACAGTAGGGTAGAATGAAGGAAATAACATTTTTAAGTATAAAAAATAGATAAGCTGTTCTGTTATTTTGAACAGAATGCTTTCAAGAGGTATTTTTTGAATAGCAGTGCTCAGTGCAACAGTGATGTTTTTAAAATGTGCTTGTAGATTAGTATATTTAATTTGTATTTATTTAAATGAAAAATAAACTGAGTTTTTAAAGTTGAGATGCTGACCTTGAATTACCCATGCCCAAATAACATGGGCTTAATCTTTCCCTGCCAGATCCTCCTCTAACATTAAAAACAAAAAAAAAGTAAGTTGGTAAGCCTTGAAAATAGCATCAGGTGTATTTTTATTTTACTGTTTTGATTTTTATTGTCATGCTTAGCGTAAGCTGTAGTGCAGACCAAGAGAAGTGATTCCAGCAATCATGTATAGCCACGTCTCTTGCTTACAGTAAAATGGCACAAAAAGCAAGATATGAAATCTTTCATCTGGTGCCATAGGCAGAACAAAATAGGGCTGTGATCTCTCCCTAGAAGATCCCAACTTCTTCATGCCATGTTCACACTGAACTGCAGAGAAAATGGTATGTCATAACATTGCTATGTGGAAGGCCGTGCCTGTTTATTTTTAGACACCTAAACACTGGCAGGCACTTCTGGCTTAACCTTTATCTGTTGCTTGGCATTCTGAGGGCTGTAAATTAGCAGCAGTGTTATTGCTGTATTTAAACTATTCTTTGAATGTGTGATTATTGGCTTACGTTTGCAAAAAGAAAGGCACCCATTTATTGTAGTAGTATTAGTGGTAGTGGCAGCAGGTGTAGCCAAGTGTTGTTACTTCCAGAGGCAAGTAAAACCGCTCAGCTCTCACTGGAGTGGGAATTTTGAGTGTAAAGCATGTTGTCTCAGAGAGAGTGGTGGTCAGAGCTATTACATCTCACCTGCTCTTTTCCTGAAGACAGACATAATAGCACTATTGCAGACGAATGTAACTGGGGCAAATTCTTTGAAGGCATAGTCAATACCAAGGAGGCTGGAATTTCACTTGTGCTAGAAAACAGCAAAGTCCTTAACTTCTACCCAAAGAGACTGCAGGCATGCTACTGAGCACTTTGAGTCATCTAAACAATTTAGGCAAGATACTTTTTTAAAACAGACTCACAGGTCTCACTATTTCTATAAACTTTCCATAGTTTATGGAAACTTTCCAAACTATTTCCATAAAATAAGAGAAAACCTGACATACGAGTACATTCAAATATCAGAAAACATGTACACTTGAGTGGTGTGTTCATGCTGAAAAATCCATTTAAATATACAAAAAACAGTTTTTTACTCTGGTGGCAGTCAAACGCTGGAACAGATTGTCAGAGAGGCTGACTGGACACAACCCACAGCAACCTGCTGTGGCTGACCCTCTGAGCAGAGGGTAGGACTAGGTGATCTACCTACTCCAGAGGTACTCTCCAGCCTTGGCTGTTTGTGATTCAGTGTTGGCACACTCCAGATCACCGTGTGTTCATATGGAATTTTCTTTTTCAAGCTGTCTGCTGTTTAAAAAAAAATATGTGTGCATAGAGAAAATGAGAAGGGGAGCTTAGCAGTAATTAGTGCTTTAAAAGAATTAAATAACGGACATATTAAAAAGAATGAATGCAAACTTTTTGGATGGCTTCACTAAATTCCCATGGTCTTTTAATATAAAGGCATGCTCTGTGATCCATTCTTACTCCTATAGGTGCAGTTTGTTGTCAGTCTTAGTTTACTCTCACTTGTTAACCTCATAGAAGTAATAATTCAATACTTTATTCAGGGCTTTTCCGGACATGACAATGCTTATTCGGAGATGCTAATGCACCATATTATCTCTTTCAGTTTCTTATTGTTTAGCAACAATAAGCACATTTTTATGCTATTTCCCCATTTCTGTAGATGGCTGAATAAGAACTTGCATTAATATTTTCCTGTATGCTGATTACATGATATATGTACTCAGAGCACTTTCTTTTTCTTCTGTTACCACAACTGTGTACTCAAGGGAACTGTGTGATAAAAGAAGCCACCAAAACCTGCCAGAATTTCTTTTTTATTCACTGCAAGTATTATCTTGCAAGATTGACCCATGACTTTTGAAGATACACCATCAGCATTTCCATTTAAACAGCTTTTTACTATGCTTATGACTGTCGTGAACATACACATAAAAATATTTGCAAGGAACAGTCCAGTGATACTCTTAGTATGACTCTTCCTTAGTGTGAGCTCACTTTCTTTCAGTCAGATTTGAGGATATTTTGGGACGTTGGGTCTTGTGAGGATGCTGAAGGATGCAACAGGATTGGACACAATTGCTTGGGCAAGCCAGGAAGGGGTTTTAATTTTCTAAGCCATCACTCCCACCAAATGGGGAATCCTCAGTTTTAAAAGAGGTACTGGACTGCAGCTGCAGGTGATTTAAAACTAGTACTAGCTGAGAACTCAGCACAATAATAAATAAAAACTCTTTTCCCCTCACCTATCTATAGGAAGTGGAAGGATGTCATATGTTGCTGTTTCATTCGCTCAAGTAGCTTAGTCCAGTGATGTTGTTACTGCAGTAAGAAGCAAGCATTTTGAAACTGTACCCCTTCTTTTGGTCTTCACTTAGCTGGTATCTCTTTGGTGGGTTATTTGACCTCAATGCTTCATTTTCCTGTTTTGTAACAAGTTGCAGTTAACACCAAGTGCTACCTCCCATAGTATGTTCTAGCTTTATTAGTTACCATGTGGCATTCTCAAGATGCATAGCTTAATGGCTGTAAAATAAAAGTTGTGATTTTCAGTGTGGTAGGACAGAAAGGTTGCAGGCGTAAGCATGCTATCTAGAATGTGTTTCGCTTTCTTTTTGTGTGCGACTCTGTATAAGCCCAGTGTAATAGAGTATAAATATTAAAATGCTGTTAAAAAAAATCATTTTAAAAGAATTTGTTCTGCAAGATGAAGGCTTCTTGTTTATTATCTTCTATAATGGTCATCTAAGCACAGAGGCACAACTTGCCTCTTTCATTATTATTACTCTTTTTACCAAGTCCACTAATCAATTTAATTATACTTTAAAATAATATTCTGTCCAATGGGCCTGATTTCTCATGGCTTGTACAGACCTCTTGCTTCTCTACAAAATGAGTAAAAAATGCTGCTAGTTCCATTTGATAGCATTTGTAGATATGTCCTACAAAACTTTATAAACAAGTTGCAAGGCTAAGGAGCATCAAGTCTAATAAAGCTGGACATACCATTCATTGTATTCTTTGCAGATAAACCTGAACTATAACTTCCGTTGTTATTTTTGCCTAGGAACTACGAGGATGTGTTATCAGATGAAGACTGTGAAACCTTATACCGGCTGGTTTATACCACACACCGTCCACTTGCAGTAGCAGCTGGGGAATTCCTATATAAAAGGTATCTCTGCCTATTTCTTGCATATTCTCATTTGTTTCAGAATGAAGGTGGATTTATTTAAGAGGGACATTAAGCATTCATTTTTCTGCTGGAAGCGTGTGTGCCGTGAGGATAGTAGATGTACTTTCTTCTTTTGATTCGGAAGGGAAAGGCTGTCTGGGGGTGATCATTTGTTCCTCGGCACGGCCTTCCGCAATAGGCATGAGAAAAGTTGCAAGACTAACACAGAGAATATGAAACAATTGACTGATCCACAGATACCATGCCATGTTGAGAATACACCTCCTTTCTTTCTACTTTCTTTGCCTGTTGCTTTGCTTCTTACAAGCTAATTCATCACCTAGCATCTGCTGGATTTCCATAGCATTGGTGATTAATCACAAGAATGGCCTCCTCTTCCCTTTGGAAGTTGCCGTATACATTGTAAAGGCTTTGAATAATGAGAGATGCAGCAGATTAAAAAGCCCTCCCAATTTTCTGTCAGGTTAATGAAGTACAGGGTTTATCTTCCCCAGGAGTAAGTCTTATAAATGGGCTTCTTATAACAATGGTTGCATGAAGTGAATGGAGTTGGCATGCTAAAAAGAGAAGAAATAAATATTCTGTCTCTGTGGCTGAGAGAAATAATTTTGCTTTACGAAGAGGAATGAAAACAAAAATATTTTGGCAAGACTTTTGTGGGGAAAAATTTGGAAGTAATAATGGTTGGTGTTTCTCACATGTGCAGAATCTCCTCCTAGCTGCCTGTTCCTATCTGGCTGAACTGCTGATATTCCAGGGGTTGTGGAGTCAAGTCCAGCAGAAAGACAAAAGACAATAAATCTCTTTCGATGAGTCTTCTATCACATCTGTTGGCCTTACTTAGTCTTTTCTGTTTGTCCCAATATTCTATCATAAATCAGCTGTTTTTCCTCTCAGAACGTCTGTCTCTTGCTACTAAATTGTTTGCCTTGGTAACTTTACTTTTGATACTCAGCTTTGCAGTGCAGCATGGACATTCTGACCCTCTAAACGTCTTTCTTCCTTGTTCTTGTTTGCCCAGGTCTTCTCTCTGGCACTTCTACTACTATCAAAATCTTATTTCTGGTGTGATAGAAATGTTAATGACAATGTCCTTTCCCTAGTTATACTGATAACAGTTTTAGTATAAAGTTTATTTATTTTTTTTCTTCTTTATGGTGTGTATGAAATCTCAGTGCTTTCATTCTTAGATTACTTACTGAGCTGGCATCAATTACACCAGCAGAAGCACTTTTGGAAAGTCTAAGTCTATACTGACATTGAGTAGTGTGGTCCTGCTTTTAAATCCAAGACATTTGGGCCTGTATGTGTTTTGGGATTAGCACTCTCCATGAGCAATACTGTCACACTCATTTGGGGCAAAGAGGGAAATGGAAACTGTTGTAAACAGTTTTTCCACTGTATTTGTGAAATGGAATAAATTGTCTCTTGTAAATACAAGGTACTATGCTTTCTTTAAGAAGCTTTGGTTCTTAGATGTACCGTAATGCGACTAATGGTTGGGTAGTAATATTTTTACTGCGTTGTTAAGGTTTAAATTCAGCCTAGAGTAAGCCCCTTCTCAGGCGTGAGAAAATGCCTACCTCAGGATATATTCAACACTGTGAAATCTGCATCTGCTGTCCAGAAAGTTGGCAGGGTACCTGTTAAACTGTCAGAAACAGTCTCTGCATCCACAGGGACAGCAGATCTCTCCTGATGGAAAACAATCTAACCTCCTTTCCTTTCATCTCATAAGAAAGTCTAATGTGATTTACAGTAAATAAGAATACATTTAGAAAAAATATAGTCCTTGGGATCTTGAAAGAATGAGCATTATATTGGCAAATGATCATAAGGGGAACGTGGCAGAAATGAACTGACTTCCTTTTCTGTTGGCAGGCTGCTTAGTTATGAGGGAGACGAAGAAGTTCTGCCCAAAGAAGGAGGGAACGCTGGGACAAATGCTCACCAGTTGAAAAGATTAATACAGTTTTTCCTGGACAGTGAGGTGAGAATAGGCCCTGCAGTAAACCTTTTCAATTCACTGTTGCATGTTGATTATCAAGTTCTGGCTTCCTTTTGAGGGGTATTTCTGGTGGTGAGCTCTGAAATGTTTGGTGTTTGGCACATTCTCACTCTCCAGGATGAGTTGTTAATGGAGACAGAATTTGGCATTTCTGTTCTGTGTTTTAAGACTAATTTACAACTCTGCCAGTGGAGAGAATCAAAGCTGAAGCAGCTTCTGAAAACAACCTAAAAGATTAATGGCACCATGTGAATGGTTTTTGGTGTGTCTGTGTCTTTCTGCAGGCAGATGGAGGTTGCTGTACTGTAGCTCCATGCTGACTAAGAACTGTGTAGTTTTTCTGAGATTTTATCAGTTTAAGTGCTGTACTTTTCTATTTGGCTTTTGTGGTGGTGCAGACCTATGTCTGGCCAAAACGTCTAAGGCACTGCCGTTTCGAATCAAAGTGCAAAGAATTTCACAGACATTATCTAAAATGTTAACTCATTTTTAGTCCCATGGTTGGATTTTTAGTTACGATCAGCAGTATAAAAGCAATACAGAAACTAGTTTTAGAGAGATTGCTTAAATTACAAAGCAAAGATACCATAATAAGAGGAAAGAAAAGCTTCTTTCCTGATTTATATCCTTTTTTTTCCCACTTTCCTGCATTGTATCAGACTGAAGGCAGTGTTTAAATGTTGAATAGCCTCAAACTAAATATGTTGGAATACTGTATGTGACTGTATGTGTGAATGACAGCTCTGTGATTGGAAAAGGAGAGGACCATAGGAAGTTGTATTTCTTTTAATGATGTGTTTGCTTTTATAAGTTTGTGTTTTTAATCCCTAGGTGCACAAACATGTTGCATACCTCGTAGACAGCTTGTGGGACTGGGCTGGCACATTCCTGAAGGACTGGGAGTGCATGACCACACTTCTATTAAAAAATGATGGAGGAGATGGAGAAGGTGGGTGAGCAAAGAGCTTAGCTTTGTCTGGATTAATCTCTTGTTGTTGTTTTTTGCACTTTGCCTCAGCTACTTTAGGATCATTTCATATTGCAGTGCCCTTTGATCCCAGATTGTGGTCGCCAAGATGTACAAAGCAGATGTACTGCTGATTACATGATCTGCAGCAACATACTTGTTTTATTCAGTATTCTGCATTTATGTAATGTTAGTTTAGAAATTTTGCAAGAACGCTTGCATAATTAAGCTTAAGTAACATTCCCTTCTTTTGTTTGTTCAAAACTTGAGAATCTAACAGAATTGAATGAAGTGTGGTATTTTTGGACTGCTGTTCATGCCTGAAGAGAAGAAGAACAATGTGTTGAGTTCATTGACATCTAACATGTTAGAGAACTCTAAGATATTTTTACAAAAAAAAAAAAAAAGTGAACTTTAATAATAGTTGTACTAGAACTGGAGGTGGTTGTACAATTGAAATCAAAGTTTGCAGACCCAGTGAGTTAAAGCATTTTGTTGCTCAGAAGAGTAGTTTTATCCTAAATGAGATAGTAGTTAATAAAGATAGGCTTCATGGAAGCTGCTTGTATTTTTGGTAACCCAAGTGCCCTAAAAAGTTTAGTCATGAGGCAAATAATCAGCTTTGTGTTCAGTGAATATAGAAAATAGTTTTCTTCAAGTTAAATCAAATGCACTCTAGGTGTTTATTTAGCAACACTGCATCTTTCTTTCTGTAGTGTCCTTCCACAGTTGTCCGGATAAATGAATAGGCATTTCATTAGCTGTTGCTGCAACTTCATTTTTCTTTTGTGTGATGCTGAAAGGAGACTGGTTTACTTACAGCACTGAACGATGCCCAGAAAAGTGCTCTCACTGAAATTATCCTCGCGACGGTTAGAGAAGCAGCTGAAGGTCATCCTCCAGCCGGCAGAGGTGCAGCCAAAAAAGTCAGTGCATCTTATTCTTACATATGGTGCTGTAATCACAATCTCTTTGTCTTATGTGCTTTGCCAGATAGCGTGCTCCCAGCGGTAGGTATATCTTCAGAAATGAACTGGCATACTTTTACGAAATGTCACACTGTTGTTTGACCTGTGGATCTTATTAGTAGTGGATGTTGAAGGGGATGAACATTAGAAAAAAGCCAGTTAAAGCAAGTTATTGACAAATGGTGAGCATTTTATCCATGCAGAATTGTTGTTCAGTGCTTTGTATCTAATTTAAAGTTAACAAAAAATAAAAAAAGCATCTGGTTGTCTCCACGGAAAATATCTTTATCTTGGCTTCATTTGATTTAGATAAAGGCATATAAGTTAACCTTGAATTACATGTAAAATTCCACTCAGATCTAAGAGATTTTATAATTGAAACAAAATGCTTTGTCTGCAGATTCTGTCAGTAAAAGAGAAGAAAATACAATCGGAAGATTGTACCAAAATTACTGAACATTTTATTATGGTGCTTCCTCAGCTCTTGGCAAAGGTAACTAACAGCTGCTCTGTGAATGCATGTTAAATATTTCATTAAAATTCCTGCAGTGCACTCATATCCTGTTTTTTTTGTTTTTTTTTTTTTTTTTTCTTCTCTGCAGTATTCAACAGATGCACAAAAAGTGGCAAATCTTCTGCAGATTCCACAATATTATGATTTAGATGTTTACAGTACGGGACATCTAGAGAAGGTGAATAGGAATTGGGGTAGTCGGTGCATGTGGAAAGTGCTAAATTTATGTGACAGTGTACAGAATTCAGTGTGACTTGGAACAAATAGAAGCCTGTTGAAATATTAAGAAACAGTCTCGTACCTTGAGGAAAGCGGTCTTTTTCAGGCTTTACTTTTTGATTGGAAGCTGCCAAAGAAAAGCGTTAGCGCTTGTCAGTTCCGATATGCCGTGACTGGCCCTGCTGGGTGATGGGTTGTGTTTTCATGCGATAGGCCTGCCCCTGGGTTTTTCATTGATGGGTGGAGAGAGGGTGGGTTATGCTATGTGTCTAAGCTGGCATCTCCCTGGAGTTTTCTGCAGAGTAGGTTTCATTCTCCTTGAGGACTGACTCCCAGCTGCTAGGGGGTGATAGGAACTGAAAGATAAGAATGGAGATAGTGTAACTGCTGATGGGAAAGGGATGGTCAGAAATGGATTGATTAAATCCTTGAAATAGTGTAATGTATTCTAAAGCAGGGATGTTTACAGGAAGGTAACAAGCAAACACGCCTAGATTACTTTCAGCACAAAACATTAACTGGAAGAGGGGGAGAGTCAGTGGCATGGCACAAGTTAAGTTTCCTCCTGCCAGTAAGAGTGAAGATGGCAGTTGCTGACATGATCTGAAACAGTATCTGTCCTCTGCTGCTGGGGGAGACAACTTCCATTGTTTGGAGACACACCTTTCCTTTGGAAAGACATCTTTATTCCCTAACATTTTATTTATTTTTTTTATAGTAGTAGTAGTGCCAAAGGTGTATTACTGAAGCGAGACTTAAAACAGTTGCTTAATTTTTCACAAAGATTCAGACAGTAATGAAATAGAACCATAAAGCCAGAAAAAAAATTGTATCTACTAGCCCTGCCCCTCTGCTCCTTAGACTGACAGTTATTTGGTACTGGTTGTGTGACCTACAGAGATGCATAGTCCAAGCGAAATGTGTCTGAAGCCTAAGTGGATTTGCATGCATTTCACCTGTAATACCCCTTTTATCACTTGCAGCATTTGGATGCTTTGCTGAAAGAGGTAAAAGACATTGTGGTCAAACACTCTGACATGTCTGTCCTTGAGGCATCCTCCAGGACTTATTATATCCTCTGCAGTGAAGAAATTGCCGTCTACAATCAGGTGGATCGCGCCCGAACTCAGCTGATAGATGAGTTGGCGGGACAGCTTAACCAGCTACTAGATGGCTTCTGGCAAAAGGTGAGCGTGACTCATTGCGAAGACAAACAGCCTGTTTCCATATGAAAACAGAAGAGAAAAAATTAAAGGGGATATGGAACAATTTTTTGCCTGCTGTTTCTCTGCTTGGAGGGAGCAGAGCTTTCAAGGTTGGGTTTGCTCCTCTAAAATGACTGATGGTTTACTTTTTTTTGATTTGGCAGGAATAGAGTGGTGAAAATAGTAAATGAGGTAGTCCACAGCAGCAAAGGGACATTTTATGTTGTCTAAATATTCTGGACATGGGTTCCACTGTTGTAGTATTACTATGCCAAAAATATTATGTAAAAGATCAGCTAAGAAGGACCGTGGATCTGTAGGTGATGGGATTGTTCCCAAAATACCGGTTACTGCTTTGGTTCTATACTTCTTCATATTTGACTGCATGCAAGATAGCTTTTGTAGTTTGACTTTGGCTGCGTATTTCTAGGAAAAAAAAAAAAACACAAACAAACACAACAAAACATCAGTCTGTGATGCAGACTGCATAGCTTTGGGGTCTTCGAAATGATGACTTTCCCCTTGAAGGAGGACTGTAGAGTCTTCCTCAAAGTTTTTCATTAGTTCTAAAAAGCAGAAACAGCTGGTGGTGATATGAATAGCTTGCTGGCTGAACTGAACAACAGAAGCCCGCAGCTGATCTGATCAACTGTGCCGTCATGAACAGGTGTCATGCCATGGTATGGGAGTAAACGCTGGCAGGTTTTTATTGGACACTGGGATATTGTAAAATGTGTCAAGCCAAAAAATCCCCTAACCTCAGATTGGATTTATTTTGTTGGTCTTAAATAGATACCTATGTCAATATGGGAGAATGTGCACTTATGAGAAACAAGATAAGTGCTAGACCAGGGATTCTTCAACTCCTTCATAGAGTAATCCGTATCTAAATAAAGAGATTTTCTCCTGCAGCCCCTCCCTTCTAATTCCTGGTCGTATATACCATCTCCCATAATCACGTAGCATCCTTGTGGAAACTGCAGCAATTGCATCTATGGGAAAGTATTTTAATATATTTTTAGCTATCTTTGAATGTGATCTGGCAGCTGGAAGCATGGAGAGTCAGCGCCATGTGAATGGTTAGCTTTCCAGAGATACCTAGCAACTGTGTGAGGTTTCGCACTTCAGTGGTAGCCTAATTGCTAGTTTTACTCTGTTTTAGCAGTGCTGTAGTCTAGGGAGGCTGCTGGGGGTTTAGTAGGGACAGGGACAGATACAAAATTTCTGTGCAGTCAACACGTTGTTTTCTGTTTACTGTAGGGGAATGCATAAGTTGCATGTGTGAAGGGGCGAGGGCTGGAGGAGAGTAATTCAAGTCTGTGGGCTGGGTGGGAAGAGAACTTAGCAATTACTTTGCCCCATGCTGGCTAATGCCTTTCTCTTTCCTAAACCTGCATGATTTAGCAAAGAGGATTTTGCACGGATGCAAGAGAAGTTGCCCGGATGTGCGCTGCTTTGAGAAGAATAGCAGCTTTTCACAAGTGAGATGTTTTTTTACGTACTGCTAATTTACTTTCCCATATTCTTTAGTGTTGCCTTAACAGATGTCAAGTGAGAATTGCTCTTGCTTGTTGGGTTTAGTAAGAATTTCACAAGAAAATGGAAACTATTCCTATAAGAGATATTGCAAGGCTTAGTTTCTCCTGAACAGAGCTGTGCTCTTGGGTATGGAGTATTATTATTATTTTTGATTTACTGAGGTTGGAGAATCAGCCCTAGTGGGGCTAAGAAGTGTGTATAATGGAGTTGGGATGTCAGAGTGGATGTTGACATCCTCTCAGCTACATTGTTACGGTGCCTCCCTCCTAGCTGCATGCTGTTGCACTGCCTTATGGTCAACACTGATGGCCAGTCTGAAGAGGTGTAATGAGAGCAGCAGGTGTTATCTGCTTCGTTTGCTTTAATTTACTTGGTCTTCTCCTGTTAAAACATGGATTTCTCAAAAAGCTTGGTTCTGCAGGGGTTGTTCACCAAGTAAATTACCATGTGAGATAGTGGAGGGTTGGGGAATTGGCCTTCTGCTCAGTGTGTCTTTTGCTTATCCTACATACTAGAGCTGCTCTTCTCATGCAAAGAAAAACCTAAAGTTGAGCTGCAACACTGGATAATATTCAAAGTACTCTTTTAAAGTGTGTATGGGGGAATTTTTCTTCAGACGTTTTTGGGCACTTCGAGAATGTGAATATAATGCATAGGAAAATATACAGAGGTCCAGCTTCCTTCTCCTCTCCTCACAGATGCTGCAGTTTTGTGGCAGGAATGCAGACTGTATTCCTCCCCACTCCCTTAGAATTAATTATTAGTTGTTCATGCTGCTGTACATCAGAGGAAGGCAAAACCAGGATTCATTTAACCTACTTGATTAGGTGAGATTTCATTTCTTGCTTAGTGTGACATTGTTTTTTCTGTTTGTTTTTTTTCCACTTGCAGTGCCCATGATCTCACCAAGTGGAAGCTGTATGATAAGACTTTACGGTTGCTGTTGTATGAAATACAACATGGGAGCTTGTCCGTTCTGGTGAGTTGTTGATACTTAAGGTTGAAAGCAGGAAAAACAGCAAATATTACATAATCTTATGTATTAGTGTTGTATGAAGCAGGAGGATGTTGTTTCCCAGATTGACAAATGGAAACTAAGGTTTTGGTATAATGTTATTTAGAATCAATGGATTATAGCCATGTATTCATTAATTTGGAGATTTTCCAGAGCTACGACAGAATAATCATCTGACAACTTGAATAATCCTTTCTCATGCTCAGTACTTCCTGCTGGTTGCAAAACCTCGCTCTGTGTACATATGGAATTGTTGGGACCATGAGGAGCATGGTTTCCTTGTAACCAGAAATTGAAATATTTTGGACCTGTTGCTTGCAAATTGACACTTGATGAGGATAGTTTGTAATTACCTGTTGTCTCAACTGCAGCCTTTTCTTTGTCTGATTGCCTCAACTCAAACATTGGCTGTGCCAAGGTAGAGGTATATCATGGTATTTTAAGTACTTGAGCAGTTAATTGGACTGCATTTCCAGGAGAATTTGGGCTTATTTGGAAAAAGGCAAAATATAGCCAAAGAGGGAAAGTCTGAAGCGTGTGGGTAGACTCCTTTAGTTGTAGAACCAGAGAACTAAGGTTTGGCTTCTATTCTAAATTGCCCTTTGGAGGAGTCAGCCTTTCACCAAAGACAGCAGAGAAATCCTAAGAAGCTCAGCTGAAGTTAGCCTCTGTGAATACCCCTCGTATTACAGAGTTATGTTCCATTGAACGCATCAGGATGTCAGAGTTACACAGAAGTAGCACTTTAGTAATGAAGTTTCTCAGCAGGCAATGTTTACTTGGGTGTAAACCTACTGTGTTTATTTTGAAGACCTACATTCTTGGCAGTGTAGAAATGGCAGTGCAAGCAGCAAGCAGAATGCCAGGCTTTTTGCTGTCAAGCCTTTCATGTAAATAAAGGACATGTGTTTTTATTTGCAGGTGATCCTGCCAGCTCTCCAGTGCACATATTTTTCTCTCCTGTGGCAAGTAGCTGCAGCTGCAGAAGATTCTTCCAAGGTTGGCCATTCCACATCATTTTGAAACCCAGGGGTTGTGCTTGTAGAAGTTCAAGATGTTTTTCTATTCTCAGATAGCCAGAAAAAAAAACAAACTTTCTCAAGAAGACAATTTCTATATTTTCTTGAGGAAATCAAACTGAGTTGGGACGTTTTCTCTCTCTGTATATCTCCCCTTATCTTCCACACCCTTCCCTATTTTTTAAAGTGTTTATGCCTTTTCAGTATGCAAGAGAATAAGGGAACAACAGTTCACCTCTATTTTTACTGCAAAACATGTGCAGCGAATTCCTCATGCTTGATGGAGATAAGGAACTTGTTCCACTGCCAAACAGTTCATTCTCCTGCTTTAAGCAACAAATAATATTCAAGGAAAACTCCAGGAAGTCCTGTTGCTTTGTTTTATTCTTACGTTCTTATTTTACTTATCCATTCTGTGACATCCCACTTTCTTCAAACTTTGTGTAATTTTTTCATCAGCTGACTACTTTACTTTCCTAATTGGTTTTGCATAGTGCCAGTCTCTGCCAGATACTTCAGAAGATATTCTAGTTTAAGATACCAGAGAGGAAAACTCTTTTATACTTTGAATCCCATGTGAATCTATACCTTTGCAGTTTTACTTCGTGGTGAATCCTGACTACGCCAAGTGTTGCTGTTTCTGTCATTCCGCCCCCTTCCTCTGGTGCTGCTGTGTGTACAGAATAGGGCGCTGACATGGGCATTTGTTTTGTGTGAGAAATGTTAGCTGGGAGGTTACCCGTTTGGTGACTGATTCACTATCTATTCCCGTCCCATTCCATTCCTGAGTGGATGTCTGCATCTCTCACTGCTCTAATATGTTCTGCCTTCCAGCCCAGACACTGTTAGCTTGACTGATAATGGGGCAGCACATTTTTGAACTTGGCCTTTCATACAGGGGCAGATTTTGATTGGAAGCACAGTGTTACGGCCCACTCTGCAGGACCAAATCTAGATATTGGCAAAGAGAGAAGTTCCGAGAGCAAAAAACATCATTTCCTGGACAGCAGCTCTGGGACTGTTCCTTCCCCCCTCCTCCTCTAATGGTGTTAAGGCAGTGTTTTACCTCCCCCTCTGCTCCTTCTCAGTATGCCCTGGGATGGATCCCCTTTCTTACAAAGATCCAGTTGCATGGCATGAAATCCTCTTGTAAAGGCGTTCTTCTGTTGATTGGTCTGTGCAGTGCAACAGATGGGACCTAGTGAAGGATCAGGAGGTCTTTTATTTGGCTCTGGGCAAATCAAGTAGACTGTCTTAACTAATAGACTTGTCTATTTCCACAATTAGCAGTGTAGTTAAACTGGGCTTCCTCTGTAATCAGTAGAAGGGGAGAGAAGAGCAACTCTAGAAGGCAATTCACATGTTGGGTGCTGAAAATAAGGTGGGGTGGACTAGAGTTTTTGTGACTCTACACCTGTCTCTAAAGTGGAAATTATTATCCCTGCTTTATAAGGGTAAGCTGAAGTGAGTTCTGCAGACCTCCTAGTTGCTTGGAGGGCTGTATCAGGGAATAAATGATACTGGAGCTGCTAATCCTACAGATGGAGAACCAAAGAGTTTGTGACTTGCTGAACACCGCTAGCCTCAGCAAGACGCACATGTCCCTCTGTTTGTCACTTTTCTGCACCAGAGTGGGGGGAAAAAGTATGTATTTTTATGGATTCACCTTTCTATCGTAGATATCGTGGCTGAAAGCAAGACATATTTTTAAAGTTGTTCATATCTGGTGAGCTGTTGCTACTGTGAGATGTCAGCTTCTTTCATAATGGCATCTGCTGTGCTATCTTAAATGAATCAGTGGAGAAAGATGCAACTGTTGTTTATTCTATAATTCTCTATTGGGTCATAGTCCCTAACATCTCAGTCCTGCCACTTTCCTTACATATGTTTTTAGGGCGCTCTTTTGGCATTAAGAAGAGAACTGAGGCGTTTCAGTGAGATTTGCATGTACTTCCTCACCCATAAGGAAAAAGACGTGAGAGAAAAGGTTTGTGTTCTTATATCACTTAACTGGCATGCATCCTCAGTCCTCCTTTTAAATGCCTTTCTTTCTTTTCATACCAGTATTTCCTTCTGCTGGTTTTGTAATTTTTTGTCTCTTAGCAGAGAAATGACTCTTTAAAATAAACAATCCTCAACTATTTATTTGAAATAAATGCTATCTATTTTAACATAAAGTTAGTTAAAATGCTACAAAAGTTAGTGCTTTAGACAAACACAGGTATGTCTCTGCATGGTCCATATGCAGAATCAAAGCCTGAATCTGAATGACTTGATTTGCCACTTGATAGTCACTACATTTTCTACTTAGAATAATCAGTATACTGCTTACTTTCATTGCTTTTTTAATGCCTTGTTATGAATGTCACTTAAAAAATGGAACATTTGGAGAAATTGTCCAGTGATTCACATGTTGAAAGAGAGATGTTGTGGCGTAATAGAGCTCATTGTCCTTTTCAGAGAAGTCTGAAATTCAAATCTTTAGGTGGTGTTCATGCATGATACTTGCATATACCATATCCTAAAGTGTAGGTTCTGGAAGGGCTCAGCTGTGGCATTTCATCACAGGGTGGGGCCAACAGAAATCCTCAGCTTGTGAGGAAGAAGTAGGATAGAAACCAGATTCTGACTTGTGTTTGATGGAGATGCAAATGGGGGTTGGCATGAAAAGTAAGATGGTCTCTGCATCCTTCCTTGGCTTTGTTTGCTTGATACAGGCCTTCGTGATACTCTGTGACTGGCTACTGATTTTGAGTCATCAAGATTCAAATAATAACGAAGAAGAAGTGGGATTTCTGGATTACCTTCCCAGCACTTCCCTTCAGGAAAAACTGCTTTTGTTTGTCCAAGAACATATTTTTGTGGAGGAGAAAGAGGAAAGCAAAGGTCAGACATCTTCAGCACTGAAGAAACACTCTACCATTTTCGCTGCTATTTGCCGGCTGCGCTGAAAGGGGTCGAGTCATTGTTGGCCCCCTTACAAAGTTGCTTGATGAATATAAATTCAGTGATTTGTCTCCACTGTGGCTCAATCACAGGCAACGATTGCCAATTTAGTCCCAGGTAGAAAGGGCTGATGTAATGCAGGCATGGGTGGAAACGTACAGGTATTTGACAGACCGACTTTGGTGGTAGAGATGGTGTCATCCACCTCGGTGGAAAGCCTTGCAGTGTTACAGTGCAACTCTGTTGATGCATGGGCTCTTCCAAGCCATCAGAGTAAAGGACTGGAGGATTTTGATGTGGGGATGCAGAGCAGTTTTTGTGGGAAACAGCTATGTAATTGTTGCTGTGTTGCCTTTTTCAAACAAATTCAGATGCCAAGCTGAGGATGTTATTGTGAAGGCTGGTTTCTTTTGGGAGTGTTTTGAAAATAGATTGTTGGCTCATTGTGGTTTGAGTCTGAGTTCAAGTGTCGTGCTTTGAAAAACCAAGCACCATCCTAGATTACTGGGCTGAACTCTTGCCCTTCAGCTGTTCATGGAGTTCTGTGTTCAGTATTGGGCGCATTACCTATGTTATGTACCTGAAACTGATTGAGTCTGGCCTGTTTTGGGTTAGATGGCCTTCTGAGATCAGTTTCAAACCTGTTCTGTAAGATGCTTTCAATTTCTAAGTCCTCCCCACAAAGGATCCTTGTCAACCTGTTGCAGGTTCCTTCCCTAAAGAAGTGATTTTTTTTTAATGCTGTGGGTGTGCTTGTTTGTGCTTAAAAAAAAAAAAAAAGGAAAGAAAAAAACACACACAAAAACAAACCCACAAAACACAACATGATTGCAATGTGTCTGGTTTCTTCCATTTTGTGTGTTTGTGCCTTTTATTCTGCACTGTTTGGTCCTGTTCTGCAGTTGAGCAGTGTTATACAGGAGATTCTGCCTAGTAGAAATGAGAAATCCCTGTGAAGATCAGAGTAGAAGACTGTGCAAACAACTCGCTTTCACTGTCATCAGCTGAAAGCTTTGAAATGGAAATGGAAAGCTGTGTTTTCTGACATACACAGAGCTGAGCGTAGCATCTGTTGCTTAGTATGTTGGCTGAACGGCTGAGTCTGTGCTATTCGGATGAAAGTTGGTCATTAAAATTGAGATACCTTGAATAAAATACTGGAACAAAGCTGCAACGCTTTTGTTTCCCTAGACCTGACAAAAGAGGAGGAGAGAAAAGACGAAAGCTACAAACTTGACGACTTGCACAAAAAGCGGAGTCTTCTTGCAGCATATTGCAAGTTAATAGTGTTTAATGTGGTGGAGACGACTGCAGCTGCTGAGATCTATAAGCATTATGTGAAGGTAATGTTTTAGATAACGTGGCTTTGCCTATCAGTGCATTTCAGTGTTTGAAAATGACTCCAGTGTTTATGAAAGATGTGGTTAATCGTTTATGGCTCAGAATCCTCGTGTACTCACAGAAGGGCTATAAAACCAAGCAAGAGCGGAAGAGTCTCGCCTCCTTGCTCTGGAAAGGTGTGTCATTGCAGACAAAGTAACTGAAAGTTGAGTAGAGGCTATATGTCTGAACATCTGCTCCTTGGCTTCTCCAAAGAGGCCATTACGGAGAAGCAGTTTATGGCTGGGAGAGTGTTTTAACTATGGAGAGTCTCACACTGAAGTGGTCAGCAGATTTCATAAAGCTCCCACAGTTCACATTCAGATGGCCTAGGTGTCATGTGGGTCCCTGTGCTTAGACAGCTGCTAGAGCCTCAGCCACTCTGAAATGTGTGTGGAGAGGGCTAAGAACAGCACAGAGCGGGCAATTGCCACTGGAAATACCTGAGTGTGGATATTGACCCTCACTTCATTGGGCAGGCACTGGTTGAATATGTAAAACTCTGTTCTTCCTCTAAGAAGGATTGTTCTTTTGTTATAATACTTAACAATTTCAGAGTAACTTTAACATACACATTACTCTTAAGGGAGCAGACCTTTGCTTTAAACTTAAAATAAAATGTCCAATTTTGATTTTATAGTTTGGGTGTACTGATACTGGGAGTGTTTTATAAACTTCTTGTGTGATGTGAACATAGTCATCTGTTTTGTGTATTCCCAGCACTATGGAAGGGAAACACTAATTTTCATCTGTTGCTGTTAATAGGCTTACAACGATTTTGGGGATATAATTAAAGAAACTCTAAGCAGGACGAGGCACAATAACAGAATTGAGAGTGCCAGGGCACTGATTCTCTGTCTGCAGCAGGTAAGGTTATAATTAAAATGAGAGGATGGGGGTTCTTATGACAGCTGTGTTTCATATTAGCCTTTTCCCTACCTTTCTGTAATTATTCAAATTAATTTTTAAAGCCTAGTGAAAGAAATTGGTTCCTTGGCTTTGCTTTCTATTTAGATGTGTTTTTGCATGTCTTAATGAAACTCCTTACACCTATTTTACTCATTACACCTATTTTAAACTTTAATTTTGTGCACAGGTTTACAGTTTTTTTTTTTGTTTGTTTTTGTTTTTTTTTTCCAATCTTCAAAGGCATAGCATGCTGGGATTGATGTAATCGTTGAGATTACAGAGTCTCCCTTGGGACATGGTGGGTGTCTCTTAACCTTAAGGTTAAGGACAGTATTCTAGGTTTTACTGACTACCTCAATTCCTGTTGAGTGTGAGGAACTGTGAGTAAGTGTGCCGGTGGCTGGCCAGCTCTAAGCCCCAGTACTTTCAGTGTTTTTTTTTGTGGAAGAAAGTGGGGCACAGCCCTTTTGAAGGGTTTTGCAGCTGCTGACTGATGAGGCCAGTCAGCTATTTTAGCAGCTGCTTCTGCCAGCTCTGCCCATGGCCAGAGCTGCTTCTAGCTCGAGTTGAGTCGTGCTGTAAGCCCCAGAGCAGGCTCCTCCCAGGGGGTACTGATACATGAGCTTTGCTTATTTCACACCCATTGCCAGGGGCTTAGATCTGCGAACCAGCCCCTGAAATCTGAGCTTAGACCAGGCTAAGCAGCATTTGGCTACATGTATTCTGCTGACATAGTCAGCACTTTGTGTTTGTGTATCACATAGACAACAGGCCCTTTCTGGTCTTGGCTTGACCTTGAAAGTTAACAGGTTGAAGCTACCTCCATGTTCTGTTAGGAAAAAAATCCCGAAACGTAGTAATTGGTTTTGAGACTTGCTTTTAACCCAGTCTCACTCTCAGAAATTGGGCTGTCCTGCTGCCAGACCTGTGTGCTATATCTGCATTCTGATACCCTGAAAACCTCTCAGGCATATTACTTCTCTTGGGCTTGATTCAGAAGACTCAACAACAGATGGGGCCCTCACCTTCAGGAATTGATTCTCTTTGTATGCATGTCTTTTTTTTTTTTTTCTTTTTTATTTTACTTTTCAGTTCGTGCATGTCTGTTAAGCACTTGTCTTTTGTGTCAGTTCCTAGTGCTTGTTGTGTGCTTTTGAAGAACATGACTTAACTACTCTTTTGTAAGGCTTCTATCTTTTAAGCTGTTACTGGGCGCACGTGTCTCTCTGTCCTCCTGAAGCTTTGTTTGCCTGTAGGGTTCCATGTGGTTGCTTATCTTGGACTTCTTTTGCAGCTGTTTCAGACGTGTGCAGAAAGCCAAGACAGCAGTACTGGTGTGGACTTGGCATCTGCTTCCTTCACAAACATGAAAGAACTGGCTCGTCGGTTTTCGCTAACGTTTGGCTGGGACCAGGTGAAATCTAGAGAATCTGTAGCCATGATACACAAGTATGTGCCACGTACAATGCCCATGGTCATTGCTTTTGTTAGCTGTCTGTTTTATTACTTAATTCTCTCTCTTTTTGTTTGTTTTGTTTTGTTTCAATAGGGAAGGGATCGAATTTGCCTTTCAAGGAGCTACTGGAACAGACGGAAAGAGCTTTCCTCCTAACTTAAGCTTTCTGTTAATCATCAGTGAATTTTCCTATAAGCTGCTAAAGCCTGACAAAAAAATAGTGTAAGTTAAATTCTTCCACATTTTCATGCGTGGGTTGTATTTTGTATATCTCTGTACATGGGACACTTGACCTGCAGTGCTGGAGAAGTCGCTCAAAGGCTTTTTAGAGACCTTTTGAAATCAATCTGCCCCTGAAGCTCTTGGTTTTAGAGACACTTGTTGAATTTTATCATAGTATTTACTTACATGTGCAGTACCCTTTCTACACCTTTTTCTAGAATGGTTGTGACTTTATGTGGCAATTAGTGTAAGGGAAAGACAATGCGAACTTTGTGGCAGAGATTTGCAACTTGACTGGCTAGTGGAGTGGGAGGAATGCTTTTCTGAAGAGAAAAGTAAAACACAAAAGATTGAGGAGGATGTAGTGCCTAGATAATTATTTTGTAACAATCTAATTCCACAGGGTCAGGACTGAGCCATTTGATCATTGTCTTTATTTCCCTGGTCAGTAGTGTGTATTTTGGATATCTGTACTTCAGTCCTCTTCTTTACAAGACACTGCAAAAGTTATTTCAAAATATATAACAAGTATTTCCATTTTCCTGAGAGCACATTTGAAGACATGGGAAAGTTAGATGAGACATGAAGACACATCTGCCTTTTGGAATTCCTTAGCAAATTACTGCAATACCTGTCAAGAAAGGTTCTGCTTTGGAGAAGCAATGAAACAAAAGAAAAACTCATCTTGCTGAGCCCTGTGTCACTTGTTTGGTCCTGTGTCACTTTGTCTGAAATTGGAGGTTAATCTCCATGGGGACTGTCAACCATTTTTTATATAACATAGGTCAAGATTGGTAAAATGTCTAATTCTTTGCTGCTTTACATGACAAATAAAGTTTATTAATGATTGCCAGTTACCCACACAACATGCTTTTAAAAAATAAATTAAAACCTAAAATGCAAAATAGGAAAGAAAAATATCTGACATACACCGGTCACAGCCCTGGTAAATCTAGGGTGGATAATCGACAGGAAGTGATAACTTCCCTTTTTGTTTGTGCATTCTTCTTGGAGAGAATCTTTGAGATCTATGACTAGATTTTTGTCATAGATTTTGTATGTACTGGTTTTGTACAGTTCCTGTACATCTGTGTCCATGTTGTCAGGATTTTGAAGTTCTCTTATTACCCGTGTGGTGATACTTGTGCAATAAGTAGATGTCTGTTAATTCATCCTTGAAAAAAAATGTAATTTCATGTACCTTCAAGGAGTATTTTTTCAATTAAACAAGAGAAAAAAAATCATAATTGAAGTAGGCAGATATAAAGTTATATCCGGATTATTCTTTCCTGTGGTTCTATTTAACTTCTTGACTGGTGGATATATTCCAGAAGTATATCCCTAATTGTAATCTATACATTCAGGTAGGTTTAGACATTGAAAACTTTTGTGGGAAACAGAGAACCTAGTAGGGAATGCTCCTTGAGTTTGCTGCCTCAGACCCACCCACTGCTGCTGGGGACAAATGGGAAACAATAAAATTCACAAGGGGGGAAATTGGAATTTTATCCACAACGACTTTCAGACAATGTTTCTAGAGTAACGGTTTCTATTCTGGGAGGCTTAAAACGCCTTGCAGGGGCAGGAGATTATATTTCCTCCTAGAAATATTTAGGTTTAGCTGTATCATAAATTACTGGGTGGAATGCTTTGGGTCAACATGAACTTTCAGAAATAAACATCTGGTTATTTTCATTTTTATTATTAATCATGGGATTGATGTCCAGGTCTGTATATTCACATATGTGAATGTACCTATAACAGATGAGATACAGAATATGGGCATTTGATAGAAAGGAGTATATTTCAACGCCATCAAAGTATATGGATTTTAACCTTCTCTGCCTGTAATTGCCCAGGCTGTAGCAGTAAAATACCTGACGTGTCAACTGCTCTGTGCCACAAAATGCACACAAGAAATGGATTATTGAATAACAAGCAGTACGAAGAGCTTGACTCCTGAATAAGTAGGAGTCTTTCCATTGACATGGACAGCAGTTGGATTAGGTCCTAAAAGAGTAGTTACAATACGTGCTTGTTTGAAACCAACAAATCCCATTACTGGGGTTTCGCCATTCCCAAGGCGCTCAGGGTGTACGACTCTAATTGAGTCGTGCTTACCCTAACCACCTCCCAGCAATGATTTTCCTTCTTTCCTTCTTTCCTTCTTTCCTTCTTTCCTTCTTTCCTTCTTTCCTTCTTTCCTTCTTTCCTTCTTTCCTTCTTTCCTTCTTTCCTTCTTTCCTTCTTTCCTTCTTTCCTTCTTTCCTTCTTTCCTTCTTTCCTTCTTTCCTTCTTTCCTTCTTTCCTTCTTTCCTTCTTTCCTTCTTTCCTTCTTTCCTTCTTTTTTTTTGCAAAGCAAATGAAATGTCTGATATTTTCCAGGCCACTCTCTTAATCAAAGAAAAAATAATATACTGTACAGGCTGGTGTTAAAACTGTCACTTTTGGTTTTGCTAAGGTAGGGTCTGTTTTAACAAGATGGGGCTTGATTCTGAAGTGATGAGCTGTAGCTGAAATGTAGTGAATACCCACTTTCTAATCCTGAGTCAGGCTGTGATTTTGTTTTCTTATTGTTGTGATGTAGGAATGGATCAGAAAAACTGTGTCGGAAATATCCTATTTTTCAAAAATGTTTGAAGGGGACCTCTTTGCTCCAGAAGGTCTGGTAGCCTGGTGATTAAGTTATTCACCTGAGACTTAGGGGGGTACAACGTCAAGTCTGTGAATCGAATCAAGCAGAACAGGGATTTGAAGCAATGCTTCCTGCGTCCTGTGCATTGTCACAACTGCAGAGCTGTTAACTGCTTTTTTCAGACACTCAAAAACTTATTGTGAACCTGCGAGGATCGGATTGGGGCTGATATGATATTCCAGAGAAGTGTTTTTATTGCTTGTTCATTTAAAAAAAAAAATAAATATTGACAAAACAGGCACTTGCGGTGCAAATACCCTGCTTCCTGACCTGCTGTGCTATTGAATCACGAGAAGTGTCTGTCACCTGGGATCTCCTTTTCGCGGCAGTCCAAGAGGCAGGAAAGGGCCCCCAGGAAAAGTGGCATGCCCTCAGAGTTCTGCTCCGTTCAAGCTGCCCCTGGCAGCAGCAATGGGCAGTGACTTCCTACGTGGGGACTTCTTTTTAGAGACTGGTGTAATTCTGTAATTCCTGTGAACCAAACGTCGCCTCTAATGCTGAAATTCAAGCACTCTCTTAGCTTTGAAGGCATTTGCATTTTAACTATTCCCATATTTCAGAGATGTCAGACAAGAGAAAAAGGGTGTCTTTTCTTTTCACTGCATTGACAGTTCTGCCTGCACCTTTGGACAATAAAGGCAAAATGCCTTTCTAGCAAAACCTTCCCTTGATGTTGACGGGAAGGATACTGAGTTTTTTTTATGCTTGCTTTTGTTTTTCTCCAGGTATGCTTACTTACAGAGGTACGCAGTCGAGCCGCTGCCTTACAGCCGAGACGAATGGCAGCCGTTGATCTGGTACAAAAACTCCTTACTGGCCAACGAAGATGAGGAGAGCTCTGTCCTCGGCAGCTTAGGGGAGTGGTCCCAAGTGGGCACCTCTAAGGCATCTTCTTGCAAAAGGAAATTGTCGAATGGTATGGGAATGGGGCTGCTGGGAATCAGCTGTGCTGGCTTTGTCCCAGCGAAAATGCGCGTCGTGCTTTGCGTTAGCGGTGCCGCAGTGTGTTGGACCTCGTGGCCTCTCCAGTTGGAAACATGGTGTTTGCCTTCAGCTTTATTGCCAAACGTTTTTAGCTGTTGTTAAAGGTCTCTTCGTTACTCAGTTGGAGGAAGATTGGTCTGGAGACCTTGTGTGAGCCAAATTCAGATGATCTTGAATTAAGCTCTGCCATTTGTCTGTGCCACTGGGGCTTGGCTCGGTGCTTTCAGCTGTTACGTTAAGGGCGTTGTTGATTTGGGCCCTGTGGGTGATTGAGAAAGGGGCGATATTCCCAGAAACTGGTTCGTGTCTTCAGCCCAGGTAGTCTGGGACAAATCATTCTCTGGGTTCTTTCTATCTGTTGAGGTTTCAGGGGGTCTAGCCTTCTAAATTGGAATCATATTCCTAACTTAGTGAGTTACGTGGGCTGCTCGCATGGACTTCCAATCTGTAAAGACATGGTGGGGATTAGTTATATGTAGTAAAGCCACAATGAAAGCAGTTGCCAGTAAAACTCCTAAGTGCTATGGACATGTGCAGGTCTATGGGGAGGAAAGGGAATTTCTCCCAAAGACCTTCAGTTTCTCTCTCATTCTTTCTCAGAATTTCTCTTGTTAGTGCTCTGCCTTCCAAAACCTTGTCCTTTTGTGTCCAAGTGGCCCTCGTCTAGTGAGGGTGACACAGAGTCAGCAGTGCTGGTAGCACGAAAGGACTGGGGCTAAGATCGTAAGCCTACATTGCAAAAATGATCGGGGCAAATTAAATTGTTTTTCTTTTGTGTGCCTTTTAGTTGCACCTTTCAATAAATGGCTGCTTTGCCCCAAATCTCTCCTTGAGCTTGGCTTCCGCTGCTCCCCTGCAGCAGGGACGCTGCTGTTGGAAATGCCCAGCCTCTGAGGGCGAGGTTGAAGAACGGGGTCTGTTCGCTGTCTCCTACAGGGTCTTTGCCTGAAGCCAGCCCTGCTGAAGCAGCAAGCCAAGATCCAGCCTTACAGCCTGCTTCCCAGCTCGCCTCCGCAGCAGGGAAGAGCAGAAAGAGGCTGAAATCTCGAGAGACGAACTCACAGGAGCACGTGCCACTCCCTTGTCCCGGCGGGCTGCAGCAAAGGTACTGGCGAGATGTCTTAGAAGCTCTTTCACGTGTCCCAGTGCTGGGAGCTGGGGTCTCTTGACCCACCTCTGCTTCTGCTTTTTGTAGTCCTGCCATGGGCAAAGCGCAGTGTTGTGCGAGCCGTGTCCCAAGGACAGGCTGTGTTCTTCATTTCCTCGGGCTGATAGCTGCATTTGCTGCCTTGCCCTCATCGTTCCCCACTGCCACGGAGCTTCCAGTACTTCTTGGGCAAATACCGAGCGTGTGGGGAAACAGACAAGGCGGGAGGAGTTCCCTGTCCCACTTCTCTTGTCTCTGGTCCTGATCAGAGGCCTGTGCTGTCAGCTGTTCCCTGGCTGTGTGGTGCAGCCCAACACTGGGTGTTTTCTGCACCTCTGGAAATGAAAGAGAGAATTCTTGTCTCTGCAGATCCGTTGTTAACTGCTGTGTTGCTGGTGGCTTTCTTTTAAAGAGCTGCGTGTCTACGTGCAGCGTGCACACACATGGGAGTGGAACCCACCAGAACTGGATGTAAGAGAGGTGTTGCAGAAGTAGCAAGCCTTCAGTCTACTTCTGAGCTGTGTAAAGAGCTCAGAGTGCTCAGCTGGGATAATGTCCTGCAATGCAATTCATTTATTGAGCTGGTGGGTTCCACTTCCCATGTTGGCAGGGTAAAAGCTGACACACAAATCCCAGAAGGAGGACACATGCTTTTTCAGGTTTTGGGACACCTGTTGAATGGACCTGGTGAATACTAGTAAAATAGAACAACAAAAAAAAAGAAACATAGGAGATTGTAGGTCCAGCCAGTTTAAATGAAGATATTGTTTCTGATCTGCCTTTTTCAGACATTCCTCAGAGCACCACCTATGTCATACCTAGGCAATACTGAGCCAGAAGCTTTGGGCTACCTCCTGTGGGTGCCTCAGCAACAGATTATGATGCATGCACCACTCTGCCTTAATAAAACCTGCGCAACGTATGACTTCCCTCATAAAGTTTCTCAAGACTTAGCTTTTTTTTTTTTTTTTTTTCAGCGAAGGTGAGATTGAGACAGATGTCTCGATGAAGCGACAAGCGGGAGATAAAAGTGAAGATGCCGATGTTGATGTGATTGATGCAGACCAGGTAATTTCGGATTGGGTTTTCCAGCTCTGTGGACAGCTGTACTTGGGGTGGGTGAACGTGAGTTCAGAACCTCGTGAGTACCCACCTGGCTGTCGTGCTCATTTTGTGGCCCCTTTTAGGCTGAGGAAAGAAGTTCTCTCCTCTTCCCTTTCCAGCTGTGTCTGAGGTCTCCTTCTTCAGGTCGTTTATTTGCGTGCCATACGGCAATTGGTAGCGTAGCTTCTGGACACCCTTAGGTATGTTGGAGACCAGCTAGGACGCGTTACGAGGAAGATCCAGTTTCCTTTTCCCATACTGCGAAGCTCCTTAATTAGGAACCCTCTGCAGCTGCTTCATGTTACTGACACATTGCAGGGATGGCATTGCTGCGTGGCCTGGAGGGAATGTCTGCCTCAGAGGAGGTGTGTGCGTTGTGCTCCCAGCCATTGATCGCTGTGGCTGGAGCGTCCCTTGGCTTTTGTCCTTCTCCATTCGAGGCTGTTGGGGGATTAAATTGTCCTCAGGCCAAGTAGGGATTCAAAGGGAAGCACCTGAGCGTTGTGGGCTCGGGGTGACAGACGGCGCAGCCCCGTGTTATTCTTGAGGGCACCTCTGGGGTCAGGTAGGAGTGTGGCCACGCTGCAGCTGCCTGCCTGGGTCTGAGCGCAGGCGGGTAACGGATCCTAGCAGCAGGGAAGGGCTCGTGGCCCTGGGGCAGCCGAGTGCCAAGGGCTCAACCAGGCTGCTGCACACCACGGGCCTCGCAGCACTGCCTTTCCTTCCTCCCAGGGTTTGCTCTGTCAGCCATTGCAAGGGCCTGAGTGTTTCTGTTGTTTTTTTTTTTGTATTTCCTCCTGCTCTCTGAACTTGTAATGTGTTACAAACCCAGGGTTTTACTTTTGCTTGAGGACTAGAAGGAAAGAAAGGACTTCTGTGTTTTCTGCCAGTTGTATGCCTGTTAAAATGTAAAATACTGGTTTAGGCAATGGGCTTGGAGCAGCTCCTATTGAAGATCGATAATAAAATAATGTAAATCAGCAGACCAAGGTTGAAATTTTACAGAAAATGGACAGCTTCTAACTGGTGTATGTGGCCTTTCCCTGTCGTTCATTTTCCGGGCTCCATGTGGTGTAGAAATACCTCTTCCCTTTTGTGGCAGCCAGCGTGCTTTCTGAGAGCCACCTACGGCCGCCTTGCTGAGTGGTTAGAGGCTGCACAGAACCATGGAATGGCTTGGGTTGGAAGGGGCCTTACAGAGCATCTAACTCCAACCCCCGGCCATGGGCAGGGACACCTCCCGCCAGACCAGGCTGCCCAGGACCTGGGCTCGAACACCTCCAGGGACAGAGCTCACCACCAGGGCCTCACAGTGAAGAATTTCTTCCTTATATCTAATCTAAATCTCCCCTCTTTTCGTTTAAAGCCACTATCCCTCATCCTCTCACTATCTGCCTGAGCAAAAAGCCCCTCTCCATCTTTTTTATGAGACCCTGTAAGTACTGAAAAGCTGCAGTGAGGTCACCCCAGAGCCTTTTCTTCTCCAGGCTGAACAGCCCCAACGCTCTCAGCCTGTCTTCCTAGGAAAGGTGCTCCAGCGCCTTGGTTGTCTTCATGGCCCTTTAGCCTGATATTCAGACATCTCTGCCCTGACACCTTACAAGCTGCTCCTCTGTGATGTTTCCTTGATAATATGAGCCTGACTAATGTGTCTTTTGTCTGGTCTAGAAGAGTTAAGGTGACAATGAGGGGATAAATGGAAGTGAAGAACACGCTACTACTGCTTTCTGCCAATTGCTGAAGTGAACAGTGCGGTTGTGACGGCATCAACCAAGGCAGCAGGAGATGCACAGCAGCTCAAGGCAAGTCTCCCCCTGTAGGCATCCACCCAGTACCAGCTCCTAGCACCGTGGGCGATTTCTCCACTCTGCTGCTCATCAGTATCACTGCTTTGGCTGGTGGCGTGCTTCTGAGGTGTGGGAGCGGCAACTATCATTATTGCTGCACTTCATCCTGGACTTCAGTGCCCTCGTGGATAAATTCCCACCCCAAGGATCGCAGGCAGGGTACTGACAAACACTCAGTGACTCTGTGAACTGGATGAGACAGAGACGAGGGTGCTCAGCTCAGAGCAGCGCCCTGCTGGGTGTGAGAGGCCCGAGAGGGCGATGCGCTCGTGCCCTCGCACCCCGTCACAGCGCAAGGAGCCTGGCCCGGCTGTGGACAGGGCCCTGCTGGGTGCCGGATGGCGAGGGACGCGGCAGGGCTGCTCGCTTCCTGCCTGTAAGGTGCAAATCGTGGCTCACAGCGTCTGAAAGCATTTCTGAACGCCAGCGCTCACAGAAACAGGGCTGGTTGCCGTTGGGGATCAGGACACAGTCTCAGAAGACTTGCAGCAACAACACAACAGTGGACCAGTTGACTCAGTATTTTCCTCTGGAATAAATCCGTCATGCACAGCAAGCACGTAGTAGTTACTGGGGATATGAAAAGCTTGAAAAGACAATGTAAATAGACTGTAAATACAGCCCTTCAGAAGCAGTCTTTCCATGACAGGTTTGGAAACGTTCTTCACTCGAGTGCTTTGTTACTGCTCCATGGAATTGTACACTGCATTAATCCTAAAAGCTTTTTTAAAATTTTAATCTATGTATATATTTTGGATCATGACTGTAAAATAAACTGTATAACCGTTGCTGTCCATTAGTACAGAAGGTGCATGCGACAGTCCCACAGTGACTGGAGAAAGCCCAGCGGTGCTGCTGGCCTCTGGTTGGCCCTGTTATTAAATGCAGCGGGAGCGCAGCTCCCAGGAACGTGACTGCAAGCTGTGATCACTGCTGAGGCAGCGGGTGTGTGTTTCAGATTGAGCAGTGATGTTCCCCTCATCCCCCTGCAGTGTGGATCTCAGCCTGGCCCCTCACAGTAGGCAGCGTGCAGCTGCACCAAGAACACAGGTCTAGGACCGCAGGCACAAATGCTCTCAAGCTTTTGGGAAAAACCATTAGGGATGGGAACTACGCTTCAGGGGAAGGTACAGTAATCATCCTTCAAGGAAGAAGACTTCTACAGCAACACACTCATTTGCTCCATTAAACCTCTGCACATCCTCTAGGAAAAAAGAGCCTTGGATATCAAATGTATAGTGAAATCTCTTCACTCCTGCTCTCAATTAAAACACAAAGCATCAATCATGGCTACAGGTTCTACCATTCACCATGGCTCTGCTCTGTTTAATGAATTGTGATGAGAAAAGTTTTGGCTGCTCATCTACAGCTGTTTCTGAGAAGCCAGCTCCCAGCTGAAGGGTTTGGGTAGGGAAGATTAGGATGCCACAACCTCCCTGATGCTCAGGCTCATCAGCCAGAAAGCCAGTTTGGCATCTTTCTAACAGCACATTTGGCGAATAGAGCTTAATAAATGCTCTGTGTAGAGCTTAAAAGAAATGCTCTGTGTATCTTCAGTGTTTGCAAATGTAAGAAAAACATGGAAGTAGTGAAAGGTGTCTGCATAACACTTAGAGAAATTTGACATTCATACATTCCTATTAAAGGTGGCATAATGGACCACAACATTATTTCTTCAAATAATATTCTAAGGATTTTAATTACTTTAATTTTTTTGGGTGAGGCTGTGAGTGATGAGCTCCATTACTGAAAGGTCCACAGGTTTGTAAGTTTGTAAGTCTCAGTAGAAGGCCATGCGATGAGCTGAGGGCACAGACTGCTCCGTACCTCCTCCAGCTGTGTAGCATCACTGCCATGTGGATGGGGAAAAACCTGCTAGAACTCATCTGCTTTGAATATGCAGCTTGGTGTAATTATCTAACCAGACTGCATACATATGGAACCCATAGCTTAAGTGGTTCTTTCAGAACTTAATTGGATGTAGTACATAACAATTAGAGCTGTTAAATTACATGTATGAAAATCTTTATTTCAAAATACAAACATGATTTTTAAACATTTTAAACAGATCTACACTGCAAACAAAATAACTTACATCTTTTTGTACATTTTTTTCAACAAAATCTGTTTAACAGTAAGAGTGAGGCAACAATTTCAAGCTGCTGTGACACTATGAATATCCATGGAATGTGTCAATAGCAAACAACTGAAGGGGAGGACAGACAAAAGCACTGAATGCCCACAACAAATTAGTGCACATCACTGATCAAGTAACATTTATACAAAGGATTTAAAAAAATTGGTTCCTTCTACAAGAAATAACACACTCGTTTTGGATCAAGTATGGACACTAAAACAGACTGCACTATTTAATAGTATTTTTATAATGAACGTCAGTGAAAACACTGAAGTTTAAAGGCCAAGCAAAGTTAAAGTTGGGGCAAACAAGGACTATACAGAGAAGAGAAGCAACTTGTTTCGGCATTAGTCTTCCTTATGCACCAATATGCTCAGCTTGTCCAATAAAACTGCGTCTGTAAGTAAGAGCTGGGTCACACGCTCGGTCACGTCTCCGACAAGGCACAAGAACCCTAGCGCTGTCTGTGAGCACATAAGCATTGCCGGCCAGGTAGAAGTCGTCTCCTTACCTCCCTTAGCAAGGCAGGAATGCCTCTCTACATAAGGGACGGAGACTGTCAGTGCACCACTCCTCAACTTAGAGAGAATTACACCAGTTCTCTTAAAAAAACAGTAGATTACTCTTCTCTAAAGTCAAATATTGTTATTCTTCCAAGAAGGAATTATGCAACATCTGTAAATAAATATTTTAATCAATTTTAAAAACTATAGACTATTGAATAAATACAAAAGTTTCATCATCCCATACAAATGCATTTCTTTTAAAAGGTAGTCTAGTGATTAAATATTTTTTTAAGCACAAAACTAAGCTGACTTCCTGGAAACAAACCCCACTGAAATGTGTAGTGTGTAGCAGACCTGCTGCAGACTGTCCCTTCTCTTCTGCAAGTGTCGACCGCAACAGCTACTCAAAGTCCTCTTCATAGTCATATTCATCCAAGTCTACATCAGCCAGGTGTGAAGGCATTTCAAAAAACGGTCTTTTTTCCATTTGATACTTCAGGACGTTGGCCTTCTGATGGTCTACAGGATTCAGTTCAGCTTCGTACCTACAAATGAGCAAAAAAAAAAAAAAGTTTAGATACATTGGGAAGTGCCCAAATGTCCCAGCACTAACAAGGCACCTGCAGGAAGAACATCACTTCCAGTGTTTCATATTTTCAGGAAATAAACAATCACATGCACCACAGTTTCTGCAAAAATTAGTTCAATTTGAGCTGGTTTACCAACAAGTTCTGCATGTGACAGAAGAGTGAAATACACACAGCTATACTGAAAACAAAATGCTCTAGTACATAATGCTGTAGTGGACTACTCTTCAGTTAGACGCTGTCAGATGCAAGATTTATGCATCTGACAGAAATCCTGTTTTTTTTTTTTTTTTTTCTCCAAGAAAGCAGAAATTAAGCTGGGTTAGGAAAAACAACATTCC
Source organism: Aythya ferina (assembly GCF_964211825.1). Classification (NCBI taxonomy): domain Eukaryota; kingdom Metazoa; phylum Chordata; class Aves; order Anseriformes; family Anatidae; genus Aythya; species Aythya ferina. The sequence continues at coordinate 71,000,248 of NC_140296.1, forward strand.
TGCAGTAGATGCAATAAAACAAAGAACACCAAAAGCATTAATAAAATGGGTATGAACACAAGGAAGTGATAGCAACCGTGTATTTAAAGCAGAGGCTAGAAAGCAATTTGTTTAGTGAGAAATTACTGATAATCACCTGCTGAACATGAAAATGAACAGATGGATAATGAAATGTTTAGCTAAAGTCAGTGACAGCTGATATTGAAAAAGGATCTGCTTTGGCATTGCCTAGATGGAAGCAATCAGAGTCACAGAATGGTTTGGGTTGGAAGAGACCTTAAAGCCCACCCAGTTCCAGCCCCCTGCCATGGGCAGGGACACCTCCCACTAGACCAGGTTGCCCAAAGCCCCATCCAGCCTGGCCTTGAACACCTCCAGGGATGGGGCAGCCACAGCTTCTCTGGGCAGCCTGTGCCAGCGCCTCACCACCCTCTGAGTAAAGAATTTCTTCCTAGTATTTAATTAAACCTGCCCTCTTTTAGTTTAAAACCATTCCCCCTTGTTCTGTTCCACTCCCTGACAAAGTCCATCCCCATCTTTCCTGTAGGTACTGGAAGGCAGCTGTGAGGTTTCCCTGGAGCCTTTGCTTACCCAGGCTGAACAACCCCAACTCTCTCTGCCTGTCTTTGTAGGAGAGGCGCTCCAGCCCTCTGATATGTGGCCCTCCTCAGGACTCATTCTAATACTTGCATGTCCTTCTTCTGCTAGGAAAAACAGAGCTGAACACAGCACTCCAGGTGGGGCCTGATAAGAGCAGAGTAGAAGGGGAGAGTCACCTCCCTCATCCTGCTGTCCAAACTTCTTTTGATGCAGCCCAGCACATGGCTGGTTTTCTGGGCTGCGAGTGCAGATTGCCAGCTCATGTTGAGCTTCTTGTCAGCCAACACCCCCAGGTCCTTCTCGTCACAGAGCTGCTCTCCATCCGTTCTCCGCCCACCCTGAATTTGTGCTTGGGATTGCCCTGGCCCTGACGCAAAACTATATTCTATTCTTAGAGCAACACACTGATTTTCCTGAAGGAGTGTATTAACACGGTGAAGGTAAACATCTCCCTCCTCCCCTCAAGTTTTAGGGTTATTAGGATTCTGTTTTACAGAAGTTCTACACTGTCTGAAGTTCCACAAGTCTGTAATACTTGACTGTATAAACCTCTAAAGGCAACAGTGCCTATGCCGTGGAGAAAATCTTCATGGAAATACCTGAAAAGGTAAGTGTCCAAGAGCTGTTAGCAGTCTACTGAAGAGGGAAGTTAAAGGTGAATTTTTAAATATAATCTGGAAGCTTGAAAAACATGTTGCATTTTAGTTAGTTTTGTTCATTTTATGCATAAAGCTATAGAACCATGGTTTCAGATACACCTTGAATAGATTTATGGGAAAGAACAAAAACAATCTGAGGTAAGCATACTTGCAGTGAATTTTGTGGCTTTCATCTTCACTAAGAGCAGCCATCTTTGTCAAAAACATCTGACTTTTGCAACTTTGTGTCTCAGAATAGACAAAATGGGATTACCACTTTGCAACAGCAACAGTGTTTTAAAACAGGAAGGTGGAGAGAGACAACTACCATGACAGAAGTAAACAGACCAGTGGAAAAGAAAAAAGAGTAAAACCACAAGGTTGTAAAATGTTTCAGGAAGTGGTTTTAATTAAGATAAAAGATGTTCAGATTTAAGAGTATTCAAGTCTTTTCTAAAGCTATTCCTGTCTTGAGCCTGGTCTCTCACGCTGACCTGCTGATACACTGATTTACTGCGCTTTATTACGTCCACCAGTAACTTCAAGTTTTGACTCTTGATAGTTCTAACTTGTTAATTTTAGAAGAACATTCTAAAAGGAGGGCCAAAAATCTGAATCCGTCACTGGTTTATAAGAATCCCACTAGTTTTATCAGCTGATTTATCAGAGTAACGCTTCACAGCCAGCAAGACTGCAGAAGCTACTCTTTCTTTTGATGCATCAAATCTAAGCTATTATACTCTGTATTAGTGTCAGACGAGTATCAAAAATGCAAATACACATTCTATACCTACCACAAGCTTAACATAAATTAAGCTTTAGAGATGGAAAGATAAATGCAATGAAGGCTTAATATTGCCTAACTCACAGCAAAACAAAACTTCAGGTTTTTTTTGGCTTGTTAATTCTGTAATATTAATCACTTCTGGGGAGGCTTCGACAAAGAGTTAACAGTGTGATGCCCTCACTGTTGAGGAGACTGGGTGACAATTCTTCCCTCATATGCTTTCTTTTAAGAAGTTTTTTGAATTTAGTTTCTTGAACTTAGTACGTTAAGAAGATTTTGCTTGCATGTTTTACAACCGTAGAATAGTTTGGTTGGAAAGGATCACCTAATTCCAACCCCACTCCCAAGGGCCGGGACACCTTTTAGAACAGTTTCCTAAACATCAAGCCAGTGATTCTCTAAATCCTTGCCAAGAACAACAGACATTTTAAAAATGAATATTGCTGTCTGGCATAGAAGATGATCTTGTTTTTCTGATATAGGGAAAGCAGGAAAACGTGTTTTCTCTAGACACGTCCCTCAACTTAAGGCCTAAAACAAGTTAAAGTTGTACCTTTTTACTTATCTTTTTAAATAATGAAAAGGTGAAAGGCAAATTCAGGATTTTGGAAGCAGAGCTTTAGTGCTTCCACCTGAAAACAAGATTTGAAAACCTGACTCCAAGTACAGCACGATTCCAAGAGGTTCTGGAAGTCGCCTAGCAAATTGAAAGGAGTGATTCTGAAAGAGCAAGAATTTTCATGTTTACTCTCACAGAACAATTAGGAAATACTTTAAGCCAATATAATTTTTAGTTCAGAACTCAGTCTTTCCCCCATAAAACTCCTAATGATGCTCTTCATTGACTCAACAAGCTAGAGAAACTGCATTGTATCATGTTTAGCTGTGAAGCTGTTTAAAATCATCTTTCCGCTGAAAATTTGATGTAGGACCTTTTCTTTGACAAAATTAGTGTGATCACGAACTGTCAAAGAGTATTTCATTCCAGACACTTTCATTCTAGATACAAGGGAGGTTCTAAGGGAGGTTCTTTCTGCCTCACTGAGCACATGGCTAAACACAACCAACAACAATGGTCTACAAAAACAGCATTAACAGTGGCAGTGATTGTGAGGCTCTGAATCAGTAAAAAGGACTTGTGCCAGCTCTCCTGCGATGTTCTTACCCGTCATTCCACTGGTCACTTGCTGCCTCTTCTGCTACCAAGATATCATACTCTTCAGCAGCATACTTCTCCCAGTCAGACAACTCTTGACTTTCACCTTCACCATCCTAAACAATCACATTGCAAGTTATACAAAGCTGCATTAATCATTAAGCACGTAGCTAAAGAGACTTTTACAGCTTCAAACTCACCCGCAACATAGAAAATTGATCTTTCTGTTCATGGTCGAGGTATTTTTCAATGTTGAAAAAAGTATCAAAAAACACATTTGTCAACTTGCATCTCTTTAAATCATGCAGAGTAATTTTTCCTGTAAACAAGATTAAGAGAGAGGATAATTGTAACTCTAAATATCTTTTGCCAAAAACTTTTGAGTAATATTCTTTCTTAAATCATCATCATGCTCAAGATCATTTGCTACTGATGCTCAATGCAATAGCACAGGACTGAAAAGATGAAATACCTACCTAGAAAAGTGTCCTTCAAAACAGACAAAACCTTTAAGTACTTCAGATTTTTTTCTGTGCTTTAGCTATCACCCTAGTGAAGCACTTCCTATTGAAGAAGTCTACCATACCTAGATTTAAAGATCATTTAAGCCAATTGTCCAAGCTTCCTATGAGACAGAAGCCTTCAGAGAGCTAGCCATTCCTTCCTAAGAAGTGTTTGGGTAGCAGGTAGGAATCTCCTCTTTCAGCATCCCTTTGTCTTCCCTGAATGAAGGAGATTCCCCCTTTTTTTTTCCTAAGTTATTCTGCATTATACAAGTGAAGGTAATCCATCTCACTAAGCTCCTTCAACTCCTACTTGAAAAATAATTTCTATTTGGCCCAAAAATTCCAGCATCTATTTTAGACCTGAGCATGTGACTGTGCTTCATACGAGTGAATTTTCAATAAAAGTAATTTGTCTCATTTGTCTAGGCTGACCAGTATTTATTGTTTGAGTGGAACGCAAAGCGTTCAGAAGTATTTTATTTTATAAACCGACCCTTCAAAAGCCCAAAACAATGGATCTGCTAAGTGTTATAAGTATTTGTCATGTTGCTCAGAAATGTTACCTTATTTCAAGGCTGAATATTAAGCTTCTGCAGAAAGACTCAGAAATGCCAGACATACAAGGAAAGACAGATGGCTGTCCTTAAAACCCTCCTTTATTAATTCACCTTATATATGGGCAGTCTTCTGTTGTCAAGGAGTAGCTCACTGCAGATGTTATGGAAGAGCTCAAAAGCCAGACTTACAACAGTGTTTCCTCAGCAGAGCATCCCATCTTTAACAATGTATAACTCAAGGGCATCAGAGGGAAGCAGAGGTCTTTGAATCTGAATCCCATTTGGAAATGGTTGCCACACATCTGCCACCATCTGAGGAGCCCTCATGTATTCTGCCTGGCTTACAGCTGATGCTCCAGAACGACAAATCCCTCACGGCACCTGTGTCGTATCTGTCAGACTGGCACAGATGTCTGGTGTATCGGGTCATCTCAAGTGGCAGCATCTCTCCACAACCAAGCAACTGATTTGAGTCCTAGTTATATAAGCTCCCAATTTAAGTTAGATGCCTATACTTGGTTCACTGATTTGCTCTCCAGTTTCCATTTACTGCAATGGGAGCTTCACTACTGCTCATGCAGACACCCACACTGTCTCTCAAAGACCAACAGGAACAGAACGAAATTGAAATTGCTAGATCTACGTCTGTACAAATTCATGAATTCGGGTTTTGGTACAAAGCATCCTTTAGCAAATTGTATCACAGTGCAGCTACATGTTATATGAAGTTACCTTTTTGTTTCAAATCTACCAACTGAAGTATCAATTGCTGAGGCTGGGTTGTGTTAGAAAAATGGATGAATCCTTTTAGTAATCCATCTTTTTAGCAAAAACTGTGTGACATGGAAAACAATCAGCTCTTTATGAGTAGCTTTTATTTTTGTTGTCCTAAATAACTCTTCTCTTGGTTGAGACCTTTCACAGCCTCCTTTCATCAAGTTCATCATATGGATCAGACACGCCAATCTTGTTTCATTTCAAATGCAGAACTGAGGCACCATCAAAAACATCTGCCTTTCAGAAGCACAACATACAAGACTGGAAGGACACTTTAAGTCTGGAATGTTACTGTAGGCAAGCATATAACAAATGCTTTCTTCAGAGTTTATTTCAACTTCTTTAGTTCTCCCTGACCCCCCTTGCATTACACATGAATGTTGATGTAGGACTCCATTCCACTGATATCTAGGACTAGGCTTCCAGCCAGAACATACTTATTACAACTTTTTCTTTTTACATTTCTAAAGGATGTAAAATGATGATAAATGAGTGTTTTTACTTAGCAAATTCATTTCAACTTGGTTGAAATAATGTGAAGCTTTTATTTCTTTAAAACTAGTTTTGAGCTATTTCAGTTCCTTTGGCATGTGAAATTTACCTCCATAAAAGATAAGTGTCTTTTTTTCAACAGAGCTAAGTTTCCTGTAATTAAATGTTCTTAATACTGGAAAGAAGGTGGGCAATAGGCAAGACTACATATTTTTATACACTAGCCATAATTTTATGAACAGTAAACAGAGCCACCCTTTTACACACTATTGAAGTGATACTTGAAATTCAAGTAGGCAACTCAGTGCTTCATCTACAAAAGTGCGTAAGTGTGAGACACTAGCACAACATATTTGATAGACAAAAGAATAAGCATTCAACAATTTCCTTTTACCACAAAAAACAGACAATAGTATAAGAGTTAGACGTTATCATTCCTATCAAACACTTCAAGTGCAAATATGCAAGTTCTACATTTGTTGCAATGCAGGCTCTGTACAAGAATAGCAATTAGAGCATAAGCCAAGTCCTTTTACACACTGAAGTTCACATTAAAAAGCTTAGCCATAATAAGGATTATTAGTGTTAACTATAAAGGAGTGTTCAGACATTAAATTCAGATGCAGGTTGACCTCAGTTGTCCTGAGTTCAAGAAGTCCCTGAAGACCAATCCACTGCTGATAGAACAGTTTTATCAAACTCAAGACAAATAGCAGAAACAGCAGAGGTAGAGGCCATGAACATGCAGGATGTCACTTTAACACTGCAATAATATGTTTACCAAAGCATTCAAAACACTTATAGTACAGAGCAGCACAGAACAGCAATTAAGAAACAAGTGTCATGCTCCATTATAATTTTTTTTTTTTCCTTTTTCCAGGCATAAAATGTAGGCTGGGTTTTGATCAGCTAAAGATCACGTGTCAAATGCAGGAAAGTAGAATGCAGGCCTATTGAAGGTTCAAATGAATGTAGAAAATGGCCAACAACTATGGATGGTTTAAAATTCAGCTACCTAAGACCATTGTCATGAATTTCACAGAATCACAGAATTTCTAGGTTGGAAGAGACCTCAACATCATCGAGTCCAAGATGATCTTGGACTGATTTCCTAATGGGAGTTTAGGCTTGTAACCTAAAAGAAGTCTGATAATAATGATCTATAGACACAAACACCATTTAGAAATTGCTCTATCTGAAGGAATCTCATTTAACTGAGTTGTGGAATAGGTAAGCAGCAAGTCAGCAGAACAGTCAGGAGCATTTCTTGAGGGCATCACCTCAGGCAGCAGGAAAGATTTTATATGAGACAAATTTGGGCTTGTAGCCATGTTTAAGATTTCACAGAATTTTAAAGCAGTATATTGTGTATTCAATTTTAGTGTGGAAATGAATGCCTGCCTGTCCTTGGAAGACCATTCAATTAATAAACACTAATAGGCTTTAGAGACGACCACCAAATAAAGGTTTATTCTTGGTATAACCAACTGATTGCTCTTAGGGGTAACACTAACTCCTAGCCCAGAGAAGCAGAAGTTAAAGAATGGAAAAGAATTTCATTACCTTCATATTGCGGCTTCACGAGATCCAGCATCTGGCACAAACAGTCTTCAAATGGCAAAGGTTCTATGGCCATGTTATCTAATTTTTGGCACTGCTCTTCATAAAAGTACTCCAATTCATACATAGACAAAACACCATCCCCATCAAGATCCATGCAGCGAAACCAGTATTCAATGCTGAAATTATGTATTTAATAACAAAGAACTGTTCATGCAAACAGTTTTAAGAATTTATGATGCTTGTTTTAAAGGCTATGCTACTTACAGATTTAAAACTTAAGACTACATTCTGTAATACCATAGGAAGTCATTAGACAAGAAACACCTATTGTGATAAAAGCTTCTGGTAGTTGCCCTACCACACAACGTTTGCATTTGAAAACACACTTTAATTGTGAGGGGTAAAAAAAGGAAAGGACTAGAACATATAGCTTTACATAAAAAAAATAATCAAGGGAGCCAATGGAAAATTAAATTGGGCATCAGAACTAAGTTCTTTTTTCAAATTGAACAAGCCAATAATGCAATAAAATCAAGCAATAAGTTTGCGAATGTTCTATAGCTAGTGCTAACTGCATAGCTCCCCAAAGCCACTGGCATCAAGAAACACCTGTGGTTTCCTTTTATATTGTTGTCAATAACAAGCAACATATGAATAATAACATGTAGTTAGCTTGTTAGAAACCACTGAAACAGATCTTTATACCAGCAACAATAGAACAACACTAAAAAATAACAATGATTCAACCAACTGAGCCAGTTTCCCCAGTCAATTTTTATAGTTCAGTCTCTTCTAAAGTTCTATCTGAGCAACAGAAATCTCCCCTTTTTAGGGCTGGAAAACCAATAAAGCCAGTCTATTTCTGCTAAAACAAAATCACTCTTACCTAGTTGGTGTCTTCTTGTCTTCTTCAGATATCAAAAACCAGACAAAGTCAGCATAGCTTATTTTTCCATCTTTTTGTGCTTTTCTACCTCTTGACAGCCGATGTGGGAAAAAATATGGAGAATTTATTTTAAAACAGGTAGGTTTTACTAGAATTAAGGAATATTTTCCCTTGGTGCTATTAACTACATTTATCTCCCAAAAGATGCATTGTTTGATTGTTTGAAGGAAATATGTCAGTGCCTATGGTCACTCAGGATAAGGGAGCTTGTGAGCTCTGTTTCTACTGCAACGGATATTTAAAGAGGAAGGTAGTAGAAGGTGGACAGCACTCTGTCTAGAAGAACCAAAAGTTTTACTTATCTTCCTCAGCTAGAAGTAGTGTTGGAATACAAGTATAAAGATAGAAATGAAAAAAATATTAAGTGTATGTGACAAGAACATAGTTATATCTGTTTCTACTCATACTACAGAACATAGCACCCAAATGTCAGCCTCTCTAGCAAAGAGTCAGGTAGGCAGTTAATAGGCATGTTATATTTCATTCCCCCCAAAATTCCTTTTTTTTGCTGTTATCTTTATGATATCTAGAAAGATACAATGTATGTTTTGTCTTGCCCAAAAAACTCGTGATGGAATGAACTGTAGACATGCCTGCCAATGTCTATACCATTCATTTCAGCTTTTGTTATTTCAGTTTATTGGTAACTTTCTAGCTGCATATATCATATAGATTCATTTTTGTAAACTTGTTATGCAAGTGTTCATTTTATTAGTAGTAGTTAAAAAGCCCAAATCCCTTTGAAAATTCTACAGGTTAGAGGGACAGAAAGACAATGCCAACATTTTTTCCTCCCTCATTCCCATCCCTGCTATGCTATATAATAGCAAACGAGTGTTCATATGGATAAAGAAAGAAGAGTAAAGATTAAAGAGTAAATCCAATCTTGGATTGAGCCAGAGATTCCATGAATACTCTTAAGTTTTAACAACAATATTAAGTACTGAAATTCAATGTTCTGTTTCAAATGAGGTCATTTTATCCTGGGAATAATCACACACAATTTAACCAGCAAGCATATAAGTATTAGATTGGATTTAGATCAGTATACAAAATAATTACCTTGTTACTGCTCCTGAGAAGATCCTCTCTATCATTCTACTTGATATTGCTGTGAAAGAAGGGTTTAAAGTTCTGTCAGTTATGTACAAATTATTTTTGCTTTGTACTGTCTGGTTGAAGAGTTTATTGGAAACCTCACATAATCACACACCTGTAAGAAAGATCAGCTCTAGCACTCATTAATCCCTTTGAGTTCTCTCAGAAAGGACGACTTAACAGTCTCCAGAGCAAAGCTAGAGCCAAACAACCAGCTTTGAATTCAGACTTGATACAGAAATAGTAGCATAACAGAAGTAATGACTGGCTGATTAGTAAAACATCATTTACTAGTTCTAAGACAAGTAAACAATGTTTTCAAGTACCATTAGCTTGTGACCCTGCTTTTGGCAAAGGGCCAAAACAGAATTGCATATTAATGCATAATGAGCATACCTAGTTGATTCTGACATGGGTCTATTTCTGACATGGTTGTGATTCATATTTCTATTTTGAAACAATTCCAGGGATTTTCAGATACATGTCTTAACTGAACACTACCCCTGTACGGGACATGCAGAGCAACTTGAGGAATTTGTGGAAGGCACTCAAAGCAGCATACAACCCTATTCTCATAGAAGCAGAATTACTTCTGATTATTCTAGCTCTCAATTCCTTTTTCAACACTGTAGAAATACTGATAATTCAGCCAAGTGGTTAACCATTCAAACTGGTCATCTGTTTTATATACTTTAGAAGATGCCACCACCACATTATTTCAGTAGGAATATTGGCCCCTACTAACATCTATCCGCAGAACTGTAGGATTGCCAATTTGTTTCAGACATATGCTGCTATCTTCCTATCTAGTTTTGAAACACTGAAGTTGCTCAGTCTTTCCAACAATACCTAAATACTTCAGTACTTTCTTTCCATGCTCTTTCCACATGTTTGATCTAATTTTAAACCAGTGACAAGAAAGGAAGGGATTGATGAATGTAGATTTGATTTTTACACAAAAATAGAAGCTTTTATGACTAAATCCGTGTATCAGGTCCATTTTATGCTCTTATTTAGTCTAGGTCTCATCAGACAGCAACTGTTAAGCTTTAATCAATATTTCTAGGCTTAAAGGATACAAAAACAGTGCAAAATAAACTGCCTGTGGCCTGATATCAGTTCTGCTTGCTTTCTTACACTGTACCTACTAAAGCAACCTCTCAAATGAAAAAAGCTTCCCTTCCTTGGTGTGCTAAAGTATAGACTTCTGCAGGCAAGCTTTCAGAAGCTATCAGAATGCTTTTTGTTCCTTTTTAATGCAGCATCATATTCCTTAGTCACTTAGCATTTAAGTAAGCTTTCTAGTCCTGAAGAGGACAAAGATGACAATAGACACAGCAAACAGAACAAGAAAACACAGCAGTTCCATAAAAGCTACAAGAATATTTAAAATAGGTGCGAGTATACAAGACTATAGGATCTCAAAGTCATTGTATGTTGTGAATGCAGAAGAGGTAAAGCCACTAAATGGTATTAAAACAAAATGTCCTGCAGCTGAGTCAACAAAACCTTAAAATAAGCAAAGCAACAACGTATGTTTGCAAGAATCACAGAATAACAGAATCATTTAGGTTGGAAAAGACCTCTGAGATCATCTGGTCCAACCTTTAACTAGCACTGCCAAGCTGACTGTTAAACCATGTCACTAAGCACTACATCTACACATTTTTTGAAGACCTCTAGGGATAGCAACTCAACTACTTCCCTGGGCAGCCTGTTCCAATATTTCACAACTCCTTCAGTAAAGACAACTCTTTCAGTGAAGAAATTTCTCCTAATATTCAATTTAAACCTCCCCTGGCACAACTTGACGTCATTTCCTCTTGTCTCCCCTTCTCCCCAGTCAAGCCTACAGACTTTCAAACTTATTTCCTTTTCCTCTTCTTCACCACAGTCAGAATTCAAATTGAGGGTTTTCCTCAAATTAGGTATTGCTAGACACAAGATAGCATCAGAAATAACTTGCCCTACTTTATTTCCTGAGTCAGCAGGATCACCTACACCTACAGACTCATGAACGCTGTCCTTTGTGGCTAACCACTTCCTCAGGTGAAAGCTTACAGGTCATTTAACACATGTAAAGAAAGATGCTTCATTTGTCATACCATGATCATTATGTCGAGCTAAATCCTTCCGATCAATATAGAGGTCATGGTCTGTGTCCAGCTCCCAAAATTTGCAATAGATAACGTAGAAATGTTCATATGAGAAGTACTCTGTCAGCTGGTTAATATCAGCTTCCTCTTCCAATAATGCCACATTCTATTATCAGAAGGATAAGTAGAACACATTAAAGAATTTAAGACAGCTACTGAGTGATCTGAGTTCTGATAACCAAACTAATTACTATTACCTAACAATATTTCAATGGATAAGTTTTTATCTTCAGAGACAGGGCACACCATGCAGAATGACAGCAAAGACTTAACAGAAAAGGTTGAAAGCTAATATGTCCATAGAAAAACGAAAACAGATTTCTGCTAATCAAATTTACACATAGACAGGTCTAGATAAAAGATGACATTTAAACATACTCTCCTGTATAAGTGTTAATGCAATTTAGTCCCACTAGTTTTGCAAAAAGAAGAAATGCTTCTTACATTACTCCCTTAAACATTTAGTTAATACAGTTTTTAAACTTGTAGAAACATCTTGCAAAGCTTTAGATATTGTGTACCTGCAAAAAGTTGCTTTTCCTGAGCTCATTACAGGTTATTTTCCCAGACCAGGACCTATTTACTGTATAAAATATTCTCTGTATAACCTGTAAGAAAAAGAAAACGAAGAGGTGATCTTCAGTATGCTACCTAAGCACCCTCCCAAAAATTTGTGATCAAAGATAAGCCTTAGCTACATTACAGGACTCCGTCTTTCCCCAAAACTGAAGGGCTTAGAAGTCTGTTCTTTCCATTACTTGCACTTTGATGCTTCTGTTATGTCATGTCATATTCCCAAGCTACTTCCATCTATATCTAATCTAGGTAACTCTTACTTTGATGCTGCAGTACCCATGCCCCACACAGTGAAGCTGCAGAATATTCACAAGCTATCCAGAATTCATCTGTTGACAATTTCACTGCCTCCCAATCTTCTAACACTTTAGGATATCATCTGATAAACCCATTAATGTATCTCATGGCTTTGGATTTAAAAGACCCATATTTGCTATGAAAATTTTACTTCATAAAAGAAGTGACAAACAAAAAGGGGACATGGATGCCATGACTTCTCAAGTCCACAAATACAACCAACCAACACCTAACAGGAACAATACTTCCTGCAGGTGGACAGACAATGCATCCCTCCCCCCCCATTTCATTCTATTTAAAGTTAGATGGAAAAAACTGACACTACTACTAAAAGTAGCACAAATTATTTCTAACTGAGTAACAAAAAGCTAGCAAGAAATACACTATTTTCTATGGCAAGAGTGATACTGGAACCAGAAGCAAATTCATTCAGTTAAGTATCCAACACTTCTACTTAAATCAGTTTCACTGGTGGATCATTTTGGTAAACTCATGCATTCAGCATAACCTGCTTAGCTTTAATTTACAAACATGAGCCTTTAAAACACAATTTCTTTTAGTTTTTAAGTAAAACATTTTTGAGGTGAATACTGGATTCAACCAGATAAACATTCTAAATAATTCATTCATCAATAATAAAGTAGACCAAAAAAAATTTAAGATATTATCAACCGTAATTGCTTAACTGGAAATGGATTATACCTGCTGATTAGCAATGCACTAAATGTTGCATGCACAGCATTTTACTCACAACAGTAGTTATTAGCCAAGAAAGGCCACATTTTTAGAAATTTCTTCCTCTCCCAATAAAAACCTCTTTCAAACTAAAGACCTTTTCATTACCTCAGGTTTTAATTGAAGCATACCAATAGTTTAAAGACAACAACAATTTTAAAGTACAAACAGAAGAGTTTTGTTCATGATTCTTTAAAATAAAGCTTAAACTGTTGCATACAGTAAGCTCTGCAGCACACACTTTGAAAAAGAACAGCTGGCTCCCTAGATGTAGAAAGGAGAATAGACCAGCCTGCTTCTGAAACTTAATTAGCTCAATTCTAATTGTGAGTTTAGGGAAGGCCCATTTTTGGCTTATACTACAAAGCAATTTTTTCTAAAAAGGTTTTGCCTTAGCTTTGCAACTTAATCCATCTGCATGTCATTATCTCATCTGTTATACATTTAACTGGTCTAAAAATAAAAACAAAATTGAATGTTTGCTGGAGACAACTGGGAACAGGCATAAAAGACAGTTTTCTAAAGTGAATTGAAGCAGAGTACAAGCCAATTGTCAGAGAATTGCCTTCCTTACTAGGCTGCACAACGGTTTGTCATAAGGGAGAGGAAACTGTGGAGACTGCAATTTCAAGAATTCATAGTTAAGATGTACATACAACATACTTGCAGACTAAACGTAGTATCCCATTTGTCAGGACAAGTGTTTGTAATGTAATTCAGCTTTATCTTGAACATGTGCACCTAACCTTACCACTAGGCTGACCAACCAACCGATATCACTGCCTAGCAGACAGAATCAGTTGCTTCCATGGTTGAAGAATACTTAAACACCTGCTGCACTAAATTTATGAAGCGTATGTATGCATACACATGCACACACACACACATATATATATACACACAAACTGCAAAAAAATGCAAAAAAAATGGTTCATTTAACTGCTAACTGGAATTAGCATGAACAGAGATTAAATATTCAACTACAATGCTTACAACACCCTTTAAAGCTTCACGTAGCAAGATTAAGGCCATTCTGAATACAGGTGAATACATAAAATCATAGAATCATAAAGGTTGGAAAAGACCTCCAGGATCACCTGGTCCAAAATGCCTTACTTTATCTTCTAGAAGAGTCACCTATATTAGTAACAGTTTCTAGGACAGAGTTTTAGAAGGCTGTATAGGTCAATTTACCACTAACAGTTACTCCATCCTGAAACAAGACAAGAAATAACAGCAGAGTCCTCTTGCCATTTTTTTAACTGCAGAATGGCATTCCAAATATTCTTACTACATTATTAAAAAATACTAGCTTCTTTTTTGGAATTTTGATTAAATGTGGATTTCTCTTGAAACTATACTAAGTGTTGTCAGTAAAGTGCTGCCAGCACTGGTTTACTCAATATTGCTAGGCCCAAACCTACTCAAATAAGCTGTTCATCCAAAGAAAAGTAACTGGAAGTGGCAGGATTTTTTCCTTCCTTCAGCAAGCTTTCATGATTTTAAGCAGAGCAGGCTTTGATACAAACCACAATCCATTAATCAAGAGAACTACTCTCACAGGCAGAACATTTCCTCTAGTCACATTTGGCAAGGCGGCTCCGGGAGCTCATGTAATGATTACAAAAAGTAAAAACTAATACATCAGGACCTACTTGATAGGCTGGCAGTCTCTATAGGAAGGATAGGAGGAACCAAAACCAAACACTTCAAAAAGTCTTCCACATTTAGGTCTGGGTAAAACTATAAGCTGGATAAAACATGACCAACTCCACATGGTTTGTGTTGGTGAATATTTGTTAAACTAGTTTTCATGTGCACAGAATGAATGGAATGTCATTTTGTGGAGTTTTCATCTTTTGAGACTTCAGTGGAATTGGGTATCTAGTCTACGGCCAAGGAAATATAATGTCACTGATTTTTCCCTTGTGTACCTAAAGAATACTTCAGTCATGTAACTGCATGAAGAAAGAAATGGAGCTTTTTTGTTTTGTATAAAAAAACCTGCCTAGAAAGAAAAACCCCCAGAGAGAAAAATGGTAAGCAGCTTCAGTATTAACATTACTTTACTTGATGCTGAACATAATCATGTTAATATAGACTTTTCATTCAAAATTGCATTTAATTAATCGCAGAATAAGGGTGGGATTCTAATGAGTACAGTCTAAACCCACAATCTAGTCAGTCTAAGATAACAGCACATTCTTTGTTCAATTTTCATTAACTTATTGTACACTGTTACAATTCAGTGTTTCTCTTCCTAGTATTAAGTTCACCACTTTCTACTACAATGCTAAAATAAATCAATTTTCTTTGTAATACCTCTAGTTAAGTAGAAATTAAGACTGACAGCATACTCAACTTTTTTTTTTCCCCTCCAAAGGACAAAGATGCTTATTGACTAACTTTAACCATTCTGATTTTTGTACTTAATTAACAAGAACAGATTTTCCAAATAAAAAACACTTACCGTGGTAATGTACCGAGAATGAAACTCAGATGCTTCTTTTAAAAATGATAGGCCAGGATGACTATTCACCACATCCTACAGAGAAAGGAATAACAATATCCTGAACAGTATTCATTAGTGACTGTATAAAATAAATAGCACAGATTAGCATATCTCCTTCCTTAAGCAAGAGGGTTCAAATTAACTAGAATAATTAATAACTTCATTTATAGCATGCTTCATGTAAACACTGATGACTTTAAGAATAAAATAATCTCTTAATAGCCATATAACCTGAAGGTTTCCTGTATTTTACATAGGCAGATTTTGAATAAACTAGCCAGATAAATACTGACTGTTGTAGCTTGTAATTGTGTCTGACAACACATTAAAAGTCAATTCAGGTTTTATAAATTTGTTCGCTGCTCTTTGAGAGAAATTGTATTAAGTCTTGAATTTACAGGCCACTTTTCCTTTGCCCTCCAAAGGGCCTCCTTGACATAAGTAACTTCAACTGCTTTTCAAAATCCCAAAAATTCTAAAAATACAAGCTACTCCTGCAAACAATTTCAAATCCATACATCTAACTGCAGATATATAAAAATATAAAAAAATATAAATATAAAAAAATATATATATATAACCAGCCATAAAATGATTAACTTTAAAAGAAGTCACTAGCACTCAGTGGACAACACAAAGTGAGCTACACGAAGTATTAATAAACTTTAATGAAGACCATGAAAACGCATGTTTAGCTAAAAAAAACTCTGCAAGCTCATAACTTTGTTTTGTTTTCTAGAACTAGTTTCAGTTGCAATTTACTTGTAAAAAAGGAATGAAGTCTTCTTGCACCAAATAGTTGCATCCAGGGTTCATTAGAAGATGAACAAACTTTGCAGCATCATCATAGCAGGTCTGAAGTATTCTGAAATGTAAAGATATGCATTTACTAGCATACACAGAAAATTGCTCCTAGGATGCCCATACAAATTAGCACGAACAAGTCTTACAGAACTGCAACCACAACATTTAATTCAAAAGATAATTAATCACACATTGCAAAGTTCACTCTAAGGGAAGTTAAAGCACGCTAGTCTTGTACATTTACATTTGAGGAGGGGTACTCAAAGTAATTGCTTATATGAAAGGACATTTTCAAGTTAGAACTAGGAAACTAAAGAGAAAGTAAAAAGAGAAAGCATTTTGTCCAGAAATGACATCTGTAAATTAGTGCCGTGGTTTTCACTTTTCCCATCAATAGCCAGTCATTTATCACAAGCATTTAAAAATCTTTAAGTGTAATATAGAGTTGTTTGCTTGTTTTAAAGGAAAGATCTACTTACGTTGTCCAAGGTAAAAGTTTACTGACAATGGTTATGGTAGTGTTTTCTTCCCCTTTACAAACTCATTCAGAACTTAGACTACCATGTTTCATTTAAAAATACCATCTCTCTGAAAAAGTGATCTACTTACTTCCTCCACATTGCAACAAACTTATGAACTGACACGTATCCTGTTCGTTCTCCTCCAGCACAATAAAACAGAGGACCTTTCCAGTAAAGTGGGCATTCACAAGCCTATAATTAAAGTATACATCAAGTCAATTCATTGATGAGATTGCTTATCTGAGGGTTACTCCCTCATAAGTCTTTCAAAAAATTAAGTTTTACAGGTGTTAAGGAAAAACATTGAGGAAATATAATGGGAAAAACCTTTTTGTAACATTGCATGTATCTGTAGGGGATTAGAAGCATTACTGAAACCATGGTAAGCACAGATTTATTTTATTTTATTTTTATTTTGTTTCTGAAACTAGCTACACCCTCCAAACTAGCTAATTTAAAGCAACTGCTTTAGGCCAAGATTCAGAAGTGGAAAGAAAAACAAAGCAACTTGCAGCATTCCTAATAGATGAATGCAGTCACATGTCTGGTCTGTCCACCCTCCAAGCAGCTGAGCAGAGCCCTTGCTATTGGGCTGGATATGTTTAAATTGAGCTCCAGGCAGCACAAACAGTTACACAACTTCTGGACCACAGCCAGTTTACATTTACCTGGCTCAGAGGATAGCTCAAGTCATCTGCATCATTGCATATACATGCACATCTTTCCCACTTTTGGTAGCAGGCTGCCCTGTCCTGTCCAGCAGCACTTCACAGTAACCAGCAGGTACTCCTCCACACCTTGAGTGTTCCCATACAGCTACAGCACTGCTTCTGCGTCTGCTCCAAGCTTCCTCAGTCCTCACTGCAAAGTGCTGCTCTCTTGCCTGACACTGACTATGCCTTGGAGTCATCAGATGTGCCAACATCTGTGAGAAGCTCATTTGGATCTCAAAGAATACTAAATATTACAAGATGTGCACGGTCACTGGCAGAAAAGGACAGTTATTTCTCATGCAGTAGTTTAACCAGTACTTACAGAAGCGTTTCTAACAAATACCCTGCTCAGCCTGAGAGGCTTTTCCCTACCCTTCAGGAGGCTGCCTTTTATCACTGAGTTGTAGCTGACTGGACCCTTCCAGCTCACTTGCTGAAGCACCCCTTCTAGTTGGAAAGGAGCTGTGGAAGGAGGGAATCCTACTGCTCAGCTTAGCAGTTAAACTCTTCTGGTGAGATAGGCTAGGAGCTCCCCAACTTCAGAGAAGCAGGCTCTTCTCTAGAGAAGAGCCTGCTTCTATTCTTCTAGGCCCTGGACTTGAAATGCAAAGTGACAGGAACAAGGATGAGAACCTAAGACTCATGACCAAGACCATGACTTGCACTGATATTTCAAGTATTGCTTAGAAATTTAAAGTTTGATTTAACTAGCTTATTGTGTATGACAAAATTTACAAATAATCTTAGCTGCTTTGTAAGCCTACTATTTTGTTACTCTACAGTAACTTTAAATTAACTCTTCACTACTGACTAAACAGTTATAATTTCAGTTTACCAAATGATTCTGTGTTTCAGCATCTTTACAGTGGATGTTCATGACACTGCTTTAAGAAAAATAGCACTTGGAAGATTTTATACCACTGACAGGAACATTTTCCACCACATGACTAATTCTGTAGAGGTCTAAAATCAAAGTGCATACCAAGAGTGGCTTTTGTCTTAAGTCTGTGGGTCAACAAAGAACACATTTTGTTTTATGGTTTGTTACATTTTCTAAGAATAATGTAAATTTTAAGACAGACTTAATGCAAAGCTTTCCACTCATAACTGTGCTATCAACATCAGCAGGTATGCCGTCTTACTAGCACTACCTTACTGGAAATGAAAACCCATAATGCAAGAAAACAAAGCACAATTCTTGTTTCCTTTCCATAGGTATGTAGTATTGAAAGAAGCCAGCCAGCAAATTCTCACCTTTGCAACTTTCCCCATGTCGTCTAAAGTTGCCCTCTCATTCGGAAACTGAGAGAAAGTTCTCTCAATTTTGGCAATCACAGCATCTATATTCACTTTTTCCTTAGGACATCCTCGAGGAAAATAGAAAGTTGGAATGGTTTGACTAAGCGATGGTGGCAAAGTTTCTTCTTTCTTCGCCTGAACCTAAATAGATAAATATACGGTTGACAGCCAGGTACAATGAAATCATGTATAATAGGCATCCTCAGATGACTTGATTCTCTTGGTATTATCTGTTACAACACACCTTCAAAAAGATTTCTGATGACAGGCTGAATGAGAGCACATTGGAAAAATTCATGAGTATTTCCAAAAACTGTCATTTAGGAAGATTTCTGGTATGTTAAAATTTAATAAAAACAATTTCAGTCTTCAACCTATCAAGTTTCAAGATTAATATACCAGACAGCTTCTTGGAGACCTCTGAAATACTTGAATTTTTTCTTCTGAAACTGATAGCATAACATAACTTCTAGTTTAACAGACAGGTCATGAAAGAATCTGCTTTTGAAGTATTTCTAGTTTTACAACTTCAAACTGTTGAAATAAGCATGACAGCTTTGTTGTGAACTACCATCCTGTTAATAGAATTACAGAGAAGGTGCTTGGTGTTTTTGTTCCTAAAAATCATTCAGTTTCATAAAGGAAATATTAGTGTTTTATTTTTTTTTTTGGTACACTGTACACAATTATGGCATGAGCTTTGAAGTTTGTTTCTCAAGAAATTTCTGATACAGCACGTTACTGAAAAATCAATGACCAGTAACAAGAGAAATTATTTAAACACATTTAGCCCAAGTAAAGACGAATTCACCTTGTACTTAGCGTCAAAAAAAAAAAGTCCAATAACACAGAGAAACCAAGATAGCAAGCAAGGCAAAAATAGAATTGTGGCAACTTAATGTTGGTGGTTAAACATGAAGTCTTTCATCCCAAGGCCACTACCCAAATGTAGAAACAATGTTTAATGCTATATGATGGCTTATTGTAGTGTAAATATGCTCAAAATCCAGAATTACATCTCATTTCCAACCAGAGTTGAAGAAAAAACAACCAGAGATTGAAGAAAAAAGCAACAAACCAAAGAACCCTCATTTTACTTCTTACCATCTTGCAAAGGGCCTGTACAGAGACCCTTCCACATCTCAGTGAAAGAAAGAGGTACCTACCGAGAGCAGTTTTAAATTTTCTGGGTTCCAATCTAGGAGCCTTTGCTGGAATACTACACATGCTAAACCAGCCTGAATTAACCTTTCTTTCCCTTCCTTGACTTTGAGCCAGTGATCATGCTCCCAGCTGCAGAAATCCCTTAACTGAGTTACAACTCCTATTTCCTAGAGGAAAAAGTTACCTTGAAACGGATGCCTGGAGTCAGTTGCTGCCTATTATTTTCTAAGAAACCTATAAATTAGATTTTCTGACACCTCAACATTAGTTTAGGGGCTCAGCTAACAAGGCCTCAGTTTGTAAGAGAAGTGCCATAGGGTATCAAAAATCCCTTCCACCTGTAGACTCCAAAAACTTTGGGAAAGAACAAAGACAGCAACACTTTCACCTTCAAAGTAATATTACCATCAGCACTACAAATAACATATGTAATTGGGTTAATACCTTGTTTAGTTCTAGAAACCCAGTGCTACACATCAGCACTTTAGCAGGGCCCTAGCAGTTACCCTAGGCAGATCAAAGACCTGCTCCTCAGGCTGGTACCACACAAAAGCATGCTAGTTATAGCATGCTTTTGAGCACTGGCAGTCAAACGATCTTTTATTTAACAGAACCAAAGTCTTATGTTTGTTGCAAAGGGCAAAGTTACCTTATTTCCCCTTTCCCCAACTGCCCGGCCAGCTGCTCCCACACGAGTTGCTCCACTCACCACAGAGAAGCAGGCATTAACATGCTGGTGAGCGAGGCCCCAGCTGAGAGGAGGACAGGTGGCGATTACAGACCACTGATGTGCCCTTCACATTTCAGGTAACATGAGGTAAAACAGTTATTCAAAAAAACCTAGTACAGACAGACATGGCACTTCAAAATCAAGAGCTAAGAAAATTTTGAGCCTCAGATCAAAGGGAAAGTTTTCTTTTAAAAGGAAAAGTAGGGTCAGAGGGAAAACTGTATTTGAAAAGGTCCCAGGAGAAAGAGAATGCTAGCCACAGAGCTATTTCACTGCAAAGATTACTTCTCAGAAACTACTCATTTACTTCAGGAACCTCAGAGTACATAATAAATGATTTCCATTAGCCCAGGTCAAAAGTTGTTCTTAAGTGCCTGTAGAAATCTCAGTTCAGGATCTGTAGTAAAGTTACACCTACTAGAGTAGCTCTTCTTGGTGTTATTTAAGAGTTATGCAATAGAGGCTTTTTATTTTTCATCTTTTTGTCTGTCATAAAGATGTTCCAGATAGTGATCCTGAGGAAGAAGCTAAGCAACAGATTCAGAACTGGAGACAGGAAAAATCAATTTTCTTCACATATATATCTAAGGTAAGTGATACATTTAGGCCTCATGTTGAATTCTGCATGCTTAGCATAAGAACATCTAATATTTAATCTGTAAAACAGTAAATTTATTCAAGTCAAGTATAGAATACAGACTCACTGTAAGACAAAACCCTTCTCCTTATCATGAAGGACGATACCTGTTTCTACATGCTGGTTCCTCAAATTGGGTGAGAGGAAAAAAAACAAAGATGTTTCATTTGCTTCAGAAAATGTAAGACCTGCCCTTCTGATGGATTAATTTGGTGCTTACATACAGGCCTCTAGTGAGAATACCATCGATGCAAAGTGACCCTGAATATTCCCTGTGCTCTCCAGCAGCCGGCTCAGAGCACAGCTCTCCCACCATATCTGCTATGGGGACGTTCTGAGCACACCGATGCTTCTTCAAGGCCACAAGCAACTTCCAGCTGAATAATCAGACTGAACTGTTAGCATCAGTCAACACAGGGATAAAAGCCTGCACCAAAGAAAGAAACTGGTCATGCGAAACGAGCAGCTCCAACTAATGCACTACAGAGTTAGTATTAACCTCCTCTCTCTCCTTGCCTTCCCAAGAAGGGCCAGGGATTCTTCTCTTCTCTTCTGTCAGCTTCAACTCTGCTGACAACTGAAAGGCCTCCAGTACAGCTGAGGCTCCTCTCCTGTATGCACTTTAATGAGGGGATGTGTGACGGGCTCCGAGTGCCACTGCACTCTACAATTTCAGCTAGATCCTTCTGTGGAGGCATGTGTTGTACAGCTGGTAAAGCAAACTTCTTTCAGGGCAGTCAAAATGCGTAATTGTGGGAGATTAAGCTCTTCTAAAATGAATTAAAACTAACCATGGGATTTCTTCCTTAATAAGAAATGGCAGAAGTCTGCTAGTGGCAAAACTTTGAATTGGAAGTCTGCAACAGCTGTTCATTACTCTTTTGACACAACTATGCCACTTCAGTGGTCAATTTAGCGTTTACAAAAACTGACCTACATTTTCTTAAACCCTTTAATACTAGTCTAGTACTGGCAAGCTAAACTGCCCAAAGAAACTTGCTTGGTAAGAGATGAGTTCCACTGAAACTTGGCAAGGCATAAAAAATAACATACTTGGAGTTAGGAATGTTGACTGTATGAGCTCGTAAATAACTCATCCAAGCAGACGCATGCTGAACTGTTAGGACTGAATGGTGCACTGGCCTTTGCAATACCTGTATGTAAAGTCCTTGACTTGTAATTGTATTGTAAGTTGCAAATGTAGTTTATGTTTTTTGCTAAAAGATGGAAAGCGATGGTTCCCTGAAAATTCCTTGTTTATAGAAACATCAACAAGTTTGTTAGATTTCTCTATGAAGAATTCATTAAAAACTCTTAACACATGATCAGTTTTCATTTCCAAACTGATAAGGATTGTCCAGTTATCCAACACGTATTTGCCTTCACTTTTACAAAGGAAGCAGAAATGTATATCCCAGTGGGGTCATTGTTCAAAGGGCAGCTTTCTATTTTATTTTGCTGCTCTCTAGACCCTTTACCAACTGTTACCAGCGGATGGAAAGTAAATTATTAGAACTACAGTAGAGCAATATGGTAGTAATTGGACTGGGGAACACAGATTCCCCACCCCTCACCCCAATGAGAGAGGTTCAGTCTTGTTTTACGTTCTTACATCTGCCAACAGATGAGTTACACTCAGCAGTGAACTTGGTTCTAAACAAAAATGAAGATACCTCATTTTAAAAACACCACGGTGATTTTCCCTCTCCCCACTTAATGAATGAAAGAGTTCTCCAATGACAGGATGTCTTCCTGAAACACAAAGGAAGGGGGCATTTGCTCCCAGATATTTTAACACTGTACACTCAGTCAAGTCTATTTCCATCTACAGGTAAGCACAGAACCTCACAGATGGGCTTCACATTCAAAGGCTAGTGAGTGAAACCTCACTTAAAAAGGACTTTGTGGAAAAACGAGCAAGGTAAATATGTTTATAAATGTAGTGTTTTATAGATATTTTGCTGATTAGGACAAACTCATTGAACTTAATTGTTATCTGCATTGACTACAGAAAAAGATAGGTTCATGTAAAACCTTTTATGCCTTCAAACATTTGACAGACACTAACACCTGTAATACCAGTTCCTCTGGAAACATTCAAAATGTGTTTTCAGAGACAGCATTCAGCTTTTATTGTACTATTTACCATAAGCTGCCATAAAGACTTCCAGATTAGAAAAGTCAATGGAATATACACAATAGGGTCAAGACAATAGGACCTCCCTCCAAGAATTGTACTTTGCATTTACTTACAAGAGCACATTACATTGTGGCACACCGTAATTCCAAACAAAGTGGCATTAACTAGTGAAAAAAATATTTTGTACTAAAAAAAAAAAAAAAAAAAAGATATTTTTCCCTCTCCAACAGGTAAATGTTTGGTTCAACACCTGACTATTAAACTAGTGATGTTACCAAAAAAAAAAAAAAAAAAAAACAACAGAAGAATGTTGCAATACTTTTCAAGCATGCTATGCATAAATGATTCTAGTTCTTCCACTGGCTGAGTCCTCTGCTCTTGCATATCACATTTTATGCAAATATTACCTAGGAATATCAAAGTGAGTAATAAGCTAAAAGCTATTCTGCAGAGGTATACAATTTGGTTCTTTAAAGTCTAACATCCCTGCAAACACCCACTTAGAGATACTTTGAGTCACCCACCAGGAAAACCAGATGCTGCACGAAGTTCCCTTCTTTAACTGCTACAACAGAAAATAAAAGTTAAAATGGAGACCTGAGAGACAGTAGGGTGGTAGTAGAGACATAAATGCTGTTTAGCACGTGAACTTGAAAGTTCTAAACAAAACAAGAAATATTGCAGCATAAACTTAAAGATTTAATTACTGCATTCTGTAGGATTATACTGAATTTTATGCCCTATTGTCTATCAAAGGTGCATGTTACTTGCGAATCTAAGAAAATGTGACCAGTATGCAGGTATAAAAGGAGTACCCAATCAGCCTTCCTGCCTTCCCCTTTTTTCAAGTCTGACCAATAAAGTCTGAGAAATATTTCTGCTTTGAGTTACTATCTATTTGATTGTACAGCAAATGTCAACACTTCCTCTAGATAAGTAAGTGGCATGGTAACTTTTATAAAACCTAACTCCTGAAAACACCAGGTTAAAGATTCATGCTACCAATACCTAGAAAATGATTCACTGACATGCAAGGAAAAAATATTATTTTAGAAAATCTATTCCAAACTCCCAAATGTTTTGGCATGTTAAAGTTCTTTCAAAGATCTGCTTCAGAATAGGTAAGCAAGCTTAATTTTACAGCTACCCTCAGGACAAGCCAAGAAAAACTTCTCTAACATAAGCTTGCTTGACCTTGTGGCAGACATTCAGATTTCCAATTATCTAATTCAAAGAAATGATGTTTTTCCCTTGTTCTCTGTAAGCTCTTAGATATCTTCCTTCTAGCCAAACTAGAAAGACAGATTTATTACTGCAAGAGTTCACTGACTGCATCGTTTCCCATTCGGCTTCACATGCTTAACAAGAGTATCCTTTGACAATTTAAAGCTTTCAAAATTATTTTTCCAGACAGACTTTCTGTAAAATCTAGTTATTACCCTGAAAAATAGCTTGAAAACAGTAATTTAGTCTGAAAGCTTACTAACGAAGTTTCACAGCACAGCATAAGGCAAGCCAAACCAAAGTACACCTGCATCTTCCCCCACTCCTGTATCTTGTTTGGGTTTACTGACCTTTGCGTCAGTACCAGTGGCAGTGCTGCAGCATGGGGAATTGCCCCAGGTCACCGAGGCAGCTGAAAAGCAGTGTGAAACTACTTATTCTCATCCAGTCTCCCACAGTTGACTCCACTTAGAAGCAACATGGTTCTGGTGATAACCTGAAGAAGGTTAGAGGAATACTCTGGCAATGCTGTTTGAAATAAGTTTACATTACCCTTAGAACTATGCTAAGACTGTGATTGATCTTGCCAAGCATAATCCGAAAGTTAAGACATGTGGTCAAGCTCAGAGACACACCTACAGAGAATGAACCTATGCCAAAAACAGGTGCCAGGGTATACACGCACAAGTCCTCTGGCAACACATGCTTTTTCAGTCCCAGTTGCTTCCTATCCTTCAGTTATTATTTGGCAGCTGTTTTTGGATGTGCTATAGAAACTAATTATATCATACATGCTCTTCTTTCCTTTCCACGGTAAGGGATAAACATCTATTAATTTTAACCCTGATAGTTTTTAAACTGGCTTGCTTTTGCTTTCAGCCTTAACTCAGATCAGTTCTCTGATCCAGTTTGGCCTGTAGTCACTTAAAATTGGTGCTACAATGAGTGGGAGGAAATGAGAAAAGGAATGCAGCTTTCCACAAAGTTCTAGCCATGTACTGTTAGAAGGAAAAAAGTACTTTAAAGTACACTGTTTCTGATTTTATACATATCACTTCGATCGATACAAGGGAGCAGCTGTTCAGCAGCTCCCCAAAGTGCAGTCTGTATTTGCCTTAAAATTCTGCCCAGACAATTATGTTGGGTGTCCCCTGCTGGTGTGCCACATCATGCCTCGTCTCAGTTTCACACACCACCTATCATTCTTATCTGACTTATGCATGTTCTTGGCAGTTTACTCTCAAACCTGTTTCTGTACAAGAGTTTAAGGTCTCTTCGTGTTGTCATCTAGTGACAATGATAATCCCCAATTTTAAAACAACTTTATTCTAGATACCAAGCCGTATATCGCACTGTCACATTTTGGCAGAATTAACATGCCCTGGCGTTTCTGGAATCAGTAAAATGAAGTTTAAGGAAGACCCTCGACTTGCACTGCTACTCACAGAAGTATGGAATTACAGCTAGAGTTCCATGACCTATATATATATATATATATATATATATATATATATATATATTAGTTTTCTTACTTGCTACAAACATAAAAACAGCTCTAGGGATAGATAACCTTTCTCTTGGTGTTTGGTTCAACTCTGTCAGCCTCACTGTGTTCAGAGGTCAACAGTTCAGAGTGCAGACCCTGGTACTGCCAGTTAGAGACAAAGCAGTTGGTGAACCTAACTGGTCTGATCTCTCTTCCATCCACTAAGTCAGGCAGAACCCTCACTGATTCATCACCTGGTGGTTGAACTATAAATAGAAAGCTCAGAAGAGTTGGTTGATTTGTATGATTTTTTTTTTCCTCAAATACTCAGCACCAAGTTCTACTGTATTTCTAGTGCAATAATGAACTACTAATGTGGTCCACTTTAATAGCAAATATCAACATCACCAGCAAAGTATTGATCCTAGAATATCACTGGCTATCAAGTTGCAGAGATATCAGTTTACATTCATTTTATAAATTAATATTGGAAAATTCAGCTTCTTAACAAGCTAGAATCAGATCTATTTTGTCACTGAAACAATGCTTGTCTGCTAACCTCTGATTTTGAAGGAAAAAAGATTTTGTCGCTTGCTACCTGAAGGAAATTCCTCCTGTCATTTTCAGGGTCAGGACAGCAGAGTAACAGGTAGTTCAGCTACTTACTTTCTGATGGTCACAAGAGCTATGAGTAATTCGTTTCCCCTTTGAATTAAGCAAGTCACATTTAAGCAGCCAACGCGAGCTCCACAAGAAAGCCACTGAACTGAATCCATGTTCAAGTCTAAGTATTTCTGCAGAGCAGAGCATGCAGAAGTCTGGACCATGTACACAAAGCTATTTGGGATAGTGTGTTAATTCTCACGTAGGAGGAGGTGGTAGGTAGTGGTATCCAGAAAAGGGTTCCACTTAAAGTACAAGATACATTCCATGCATACCATCTTTTGCATTGACATTAAAAATACATTCAACTAAAAGCATGTCACCACAGATGAGCGGTATTCCACACACATGTAAAAAAGCAGCATGCAATGAACTTACAAGCTGGTACAGCTGAAACAGACAAATAATGCAGTCCTGCTGGGAACTGAAGTACTCTACTGCACATGCATTATTGCTGTAGAAAGACCTTAAAATACAGCTACATATATTTAGTTGTCCCCCACATTTTAATTACACAGAACTCCTGCATTAAGTTTCTAGTTACGCAGTTAGAAACAGTTCCATGATTTCCATGATTCATTCAGAATTCCCTTGGGGTGGGGTACAGGTGGAATGGTAAAAAAAAAAAAAAAAAAAAAAAAAGAGGCAGTTACATTTTATATCCCCCCCCCCCCAAAAAAAAAAAAAAAAAAAAAAAAAGCATGAGCCCAGGAGGAGTTTGTATCTTATATGTCCACAAGTAACTTGCTTTATTTGCTGACAGAGCTTTTACCAGAGCCTTCAGAGGTAGGATCCTCTAAGCATTTGCTGTTGCTGACCAGTGGAAGTACTTTTTGCTTCCCCTGCTAATTCAGGAAATGAAAATGGTACAGATTATAAAATGGAAAAGTAAACTTCAGAAAAAATACCTCATGAAAGGCAACATCTACTATGTTTTGTGCCAAGACAGAAGGGGTACAAAATATTAGTCACTGCCTGGGAATTGTTGTCAGACAGCCTCCATTTTATGAGCTATATCAAAACAAGCATCCGCGTCAGTAATACACCCAGTTTTGCATATAGCTGCAGCTTTCTCAGAAAATACTTTGATCATAGGTTAAATCCGTATTCCTGTTCCTTACCAGCACGTTCTGTTTCAGGAGACTAGCTGGTAAGAGCCTCCTAGTACATAATCATTGTGATTGTACACAGCCAGTGGATCACACTGGGACTCACTACCTGCACAGGAGTCATGACTGCCTAAACATCATTTTAATGGGGAAAAACTGACAGCCAGTTACCTCAGGCAATTCTAACATTTGTCTATGGAAAACAGCCCTTGTCAGGACAGGCCATCAGTTCAGCATCAGAAGTAGCAAATAGGGCTAAGACAGACAGCCACTTAATTCGTAAGCTCTGCAGCCTTCCATGTTTGCAACAAAACAACTTTCAGTCACTCAGGGCAATTGAGCTTAGAAAAAAATCCACTCAAACAAGAAAAATATCAGCCAGCTCAGCCTTGTTACTGAGCTGTGGAGTCATCAGTGTAGTAAGTATTCTGTTACCTTTTTGTCTGGCAATGCCCCAGCAAATTCTGATTTGGACAATTGTGAAAACAATTGCACATTCCTCTGATCCTTAAGAAGTTGAAGGCTATTTTCTTTAATACAGAAACGTGCCAAACTGTTTCAGGCTTTCTAGGATACAAAGTACTATTGTTGACAGTCAGAGCACACCTGCTATATTAGGTAGTGTAAATGATTATAAAGGTAAGAGAAGTATGTTAAAATAGAGAAAAGGCATGTGAACCTTTTATTCCAAAGGCAAGAAAAAGACTAAATCTTAAGTCTCCGGTACCTGAATTGTTTGGTCAGGACTTATCTGCAGAGGGTACTGACGTGTAGACTCTTAAATCATGTGTGCAAGTGAGCTGTAACAAACGTGCACCATATTGGCTTTGCTACAGAAACAGCACACACGCATGAATTTATGACCAGCCACCAGCAGGTGAAGAAGCTGCTGTCACAGTGCAGCCAATACATTTTAAGCTTGCACAGGGAGTCTCCCATCACCCAAGTGGCAGAAAACTGACTATTTGCTTCTGGCTTCCTCTGCATGGCTAGAGCTGAGGACCTGGCAATCCATTAGTGACAGACTGTCTAGGGGAATCTCTCACCTTAACAAGCCAGTCTCGGTGGGCAGCTTAGATACTCTCATTCTGTCTTAAATGTTGGCATTACACCAAACTAACATCAAGCATAGCTATAAGCTACACTCAGAATGACACTTCCATTCCACCCCACCCTGCAAATTTATTCCCCCCCCCCAAAAAGGGAAAAACGTTGTGTAAAAGCAGATATCATGTCTCCCTCTGTGGTATTAATTCATCTCCAAACAAAATAAAATTAGAAAATTGACCCTGTTAGGAAAGCTGGCCTGCTGAAGACCTCCAATTACTATACAACTTACGTCTTGACTACCGATGTAAAACCAACTGCCTCAATTAAGCTTTTCAAAATCCACTTTCCCTCAGAAACGGCAATGTTAACTCCATCACTGGAAGAACCAGTACACTACAGCAGAAGCATACACCAGCCCAGCACACATTAACACCTACAGGCTGTAGGTGTTGTCATCTTGAATGCGTCACTAGAGTTTATAAAACATTTTGGTAACAGAGGAGTGCAAAAGCAATCAAGAGGCACTAATGCACGCCTAACTTCACTCAGAAGGAAAGCTAATCTTGGGAGGCCCAGTGGAGAAGTTGAAGAAATATTTCACATACAGCTGACATAAATAGCATGCGAAAGCAGCAGCATTTAGTATCATTAACAGGTGGTCATGGAACCAGTAGCTTGCCATTTCCACACTGAGGTGTGACGCATACAGCTACAGGGACCGCCAAGCAGTAACAGCAGACAGACGTACGATGCAGTTCAAGTATCAGAAAATACACCAGCACATAGATCTGGCACTGAAATTCAGGGGATGAGTTTGAGATTTAGGGCAATTTTTCTTTATTTTTAAATCATATTCAGTGCAAATTTGACTTCAGTGAAGTCTAGTTTGTGTTAGAACTCAACCAATTTACGTGAGCAGTGTGAGACTAAGCTAAACTAGGAAAATAGGTGTTTTTCTGCTAACACTAAGCTACATGGGTGTAAGGATGTCACTGCACACAGATTTATTTTATTCTGTTACCATTTTGTTTCCAACTTCAGATATATTTTCCTCAAATAGCCTAGGTAATGATGCTGCTTACATTCCAGCTCTGACAGGTAGGGATGTCACCAGCTGTTGGCAGTCCATTTGACATGGTGATAAGTTCCCTCTCCCTCAAAAGTTTCAGAGAACTGATGAGCAAGATGGATACAGTGTCTCTTCAAGTGTTGCATTTCCAGCTTACTATATTCTGTAGACACAAAATTGCCTAAAAATGGTCTTTCCTACAACTAATGCAAGGAGATGAATTAATGTTCTTTGGTCTGTGCAAAATTATGTATTCAAGCTCAGTTCCAAATTCAGTTCCCCATAACAGAGAACATTTCAACAGTTGTGTATTGTTTTAATCTTATTTTTGAGAAACAGTCTTTCCAGAAATAGCTATTTTGCTCAGTTCTATCAATAAATGCAACCGCTGAGAAGCAGCCTGTTCCACCACTTACCAAACCTACCCACCTCACTACTGATCATCCATTTAAAGATTTTTCCGTACAGCTTGATTTGCTACACTCCACTGAATGCCAATTCCAAAGGACAGGTGATTATCTATGGAAAATGCACATGGCTCTATGCAAAAAACACCACCTCAGAATTCTTAGAAACTGTGCAAGACCCAGTCACTCCAAACCACGTCAGAGCAGATGTTGAGCCATCACCATCCATGACCATTAGCTGTTTCACTTCAGGAGAATAACTCCTACAGCACTGCATTTCTTCAAAAGAATCTGACTTTTGTTTAACATCTTACAGAAACTTCACGGATATGAACGCTTATAGAAGTATAGTACAGGCATGGAAAAACAGGTCAGCCTTCAGTTACACTTGATTTTAGCATTCTGATTTTACATCAATTTCAAGAACTGTTCTGTCTGAAAGTAAATATTGCAGTGGTATAGAAGACTGTAAATTCCAACGGCAATGAAGCTCAGCAACTGAGAAAAGGTTTTCAAGTTATTCTACAAAAGCTTTAAGCAGTCTTTCATTTCAACATGAAATTTCTTCAGAGATTATGTCGTAAAATATAAACAGATATTCTTTGAAATGCACCTGGCCCATGAGGCACAACTTGAAATTACCATTAGCATGAAGGTAAAGAATATTCATCTTCTTCTATATCAATAGTTACTGACACTTGCATATTTAAGGTACTTTCATAAAGGTCTTCTAAAAATCACGTAGAAATAGTAGAAATAAAATAGCATTTATAAAGGAACCCCAGATAAAATACTTTATATCAGATTGAGCAAAGACATCAGATTTTAGTTTTATATTCCTATTGAGTTTGTTCTGCCCAAACAGTTTTGTCTGTAATACAATTAAGAGGTTTAACATGTTATTCTACAATTGCCATTTATCCAAGGGAAAATCTGGTTGAAAGTGAAAATTGATTGTTCGTTTTCTGCATTGTAAGGTAACAGCTAGCAGGATATCAAAACTGAAAACACACATTAGACAAGCTATTTTCCAAAGTATTTAGTTGCTTTTAGATATGCATTGCCATACTATATTGAGACCTTTTCTAGCTCAACACAAAAAAACCTCGTACAAGTGCAAGCGATCCAGCTATCACTCGATGAAAGGCAGATCAAGTTAACGGGCACCACACAAGGTAATAATAGTGTTTGTTTACAGCGGGATGCCATGACTAGACTAAGCTCGCCTCATGCTCTGAGTTTCAGAAATATTAACTGCTACTTCGGGGTAATTAAAGATAACATTTTCCTTTTTGGCTGTTTCTAGTTTTTGAATTAAAAAATTCAAAAATCCTTTCATTCACAAGTTTATTCTGAACAGCATAAACCTGATAGGTCAGCATTTGAATTAGTCTTTCCACAAAGGCACAAACATTGTTTATATAGCTCAGCTGAAATAAATTTGAAGTAAAAATATAACAGGTACACGGCTAACACTTTTTTAGGGTCACAGGGCTCCAGCTCCATTGCCCTCTCTTGAAGGTCACCCAGAAGGGACACTAGTGCTCTGAACACAAAATTAAGTGGTTGGCTATATTTATAATGATTTGAAAAGTAAAAGAAATCTTAAGATAATGTAATTTTTGTTCAACTACCAAACTTTCTTTAATTAAAAACAAGTAAAAAAATGTCAAACATACTGTCACTGATACACCTTTAGTACATGAGTTAGAAGTGAGGGTGAGGTAAGGACAAAGTGAATGTTTTCACATACCACCAAAACACTTAAAGTTTGGTGCTGGTTGAGGAAATACCGACTTTCTCCAATAAAACAGTTTTAAGATTTTGCCCTCACAAAAGAATCTCTTTGAAACATTTATAAGTAGTTTTCCTATGAACCACGCATTTCAAACGCTTCTATTCTCAATGAGGAGCTCACTTTAAAATGGTGGATTTAACTCACTGTTGCAAAACAGCAGAGGCACATGTATGAACTACGTAGCAACAACTGATCTCATCCAAATAAAAGCCTAAAAGAACAACAACGCAAAGGCATTCAGAATCATCATGGACAAATAAAAGCACTTTGACATATTCTGAGTTAAAGTTACATCCTACTTCAGTAGATTTTAGTAAAATGTAAATTAATCCCCCAGGGGAAATACACAGATTGTGACTATGCAGATTAAGGAAAACTGTCCAAAAAGTCAAATGGCAATAGGCACACCAACTTTCTACTGCATATGTCTCTGTGCAAACATACTTCATCTATACTACATGACTCGGTAAGCTCTCCTGTCTTTTTGTTTGCAGAGAAGCACCTGTGCAACCTTCTAAAATACAGAAAACATACATGAAACCTAGTGAAATACTGCTAGTTGAGGAATAACTGCCATGTATTTCCTGAAATTTGCACAGTTGTAAACATACAGCTGAATACAATAACTTAATTGTATAAGAACTGAAAGACAAACCTGGACCTGCTGAAAAGCTTTCAGTCTCTTCTTGAATCTAGAAGGTAAAACAAAATCACATCCTCGAGCTAGCAATGCCAACTCCTTTCTTAGATCAGGGTCTTGCCGCAAAGAAATTTCCTTTATCCTCATGCTTTCGGATTTCATATAATGTCTCTGTGCCAGTCCAGGCACTTGAGTCCCAGTAAATAGCAGAGCTGTTGTATTATCACACAGTGCCACTTAAAGCAGCAGCAGCTGCGCCTGAGTTCTGTGATATTATAAGAGACTCAGCTCAACTTCGCCTGCTCCATACATTAAAGGGAACTTGGCTGGAATCACAAAAACAGATTGGAAAGTCACTTTGGGGGCCTGCCCTTTCGTACATGCATTCCAAAGTCTAAACGGGATAGTATGGAAAAAAACAAACCTGTTTGGAGGAGCATCTATAAAAGCAGCTTCCAATTTTAAAAAAGCAAGCCCTAGAGGAATGTGAAGAGGCCAGCCGTGGTCATTTCGTAGCTTCCTCCTCCTCCCATCCCCCCTCAGCTTTTCCTTCTGTCACAAAACACTCACTGTCTAGCTTCAATTAAGTACCTCACCAAAGGATAAGGCTTACTGAGCAGCAATTAAACTCCTTTTAAGCTCTCCAGTCCTTTAGCAGGAATCCTATCACATTGGAAAAATGAAGACAACAGAAAAAGCTGCAAACTTCCATGGAGTGGCTCACCTAGTTTCACATAGAAATACATCAGGAATATCAATGATTTAACAAAATCCCCCCAAAATTGACAGGATACATTTTTCTTGCTTAAATAGTAGTTTTTATAGAACTTAATATCCGTGTATTAGATTGCATGCCTATCCCATTTCAGTAGCACTAAAGTTAGAGTTAGCTACCATTCTACTCTATTTTAAGTTTACTGAATCTTACATACATTTTGTGGGGAATAAGGGTACTTTTTGGTCCACAGCAATCTCCTTCCCAGAAACAGACATTTGATAATCTTTTTTGGTAATCTTTTGTGGAAGGTAGTAACATTGTGTCCTTCCTCTTCTACATTTTTATGTACATTAAAAGATAACAGGTGAAGTTTTTGCAATATAACACTCTTAGCCCCCCAAATTCTTTAAGATATTTTACGTTGCATATTTTATGTTGCCTGATTAATGCCTCTAAACTGTCACGCATGGGTGTAGTTACTAATAGCATAAATAGGAAGATGTGGCCAGTCTTCTTGTTTTCATCCCTCATGCTCTAAATAACCTTCTTGATTAGATAAAAATGTATGCAGCCAAGAAACACTGAAACAACTATTTCACCATGAAGCTCAAGTTTTCTTATTTGACTGCATTATTTTAGCTCCACCGTGTTTATCTATAATCTTTAGCCTCATCCGTCTACTCATAGCCATTCTGTCATATCAATATATTAAAAACTCCACAACACACAGCTTGCGAGATTTCGAAAAAGGGAATTTATGAAAAGGTACCAGTGAAACATGATTTGCCTTAATTAAATCCTTTTTACTTTAACACATGTTGTTAGGAAGTAAGTGATGACAGAAAGCCTGTTCTCTTGGTTTTAAGTCAGTATCTAGTTTTTCCCCACCTCCTTTGTTATTGCAACTTATGAAGACATTTATTTATCTCAGAAGTAGAGCAAGTAAGGAGTTGACTAGGCAAGAGTCAGACATGGTTGGCATGATGAGGCTGTCAACCTGCACAGAACAAAGCTGGCTGTCACTTGCTGCCTTTTAGGAAGACCAAATCAACCAACCTGTGGTAACCCTGGGCCACAAGGAAGCCAGAGGGGAGCAGGGAATGCAGCGCACAACAGCAGCATGCCTGGAACTTGAGACGAAGGACTGAGGTGTTAGAGTAGAAGAATCCTACTTGGGCAGCAGATGCCAATTCCAGACTAAGATGTTTGGGGAAGGTCAGGAAGGTTGTATTGCACACAGGCAAGGCAGATTGCATTTCAGGTTAGGGAAAAAAGGCCTTCCTTCAGAGAAGGAAAATATGTAAGGAAAGGTATCTGCTTACATAAATTGCTCTGTTTTCATCCCTTCTCACAAGGTAATGCACTCCAGTTCACTAGTACAATCACGGTCTTGGTCGAGGTGGCCACAGTATGTCATTAAGATGACTGGCTGCCACAAGGAGAGTGAGGCTGAAGGACTGGAGCTCCTGTTCACCTGAACCTGCTGAAGGAACCTCAGTAAGAAATTGTTGCTCTGAACTGCACTTTGAAGAGCTGTGAATTTCACTCCATTTTTCAAATGAAGCTCTGAGTCTGTCACCAGTTACTAATATATTGCATTCAGTATTTTGGATGTTCTGTTTCATTGGTTTAATACCACTTCACAGCCCAGTAGACGGTACATCAATCCCACTGCTAGCTTAATGTTGTTCTAGCCCTACTGTCACTAGCCTGGTTTCAAACCTAGTAGTTATGTACCTGCATGCAGTATAGTTTTTGAAAGCAGACAGGCTGCAATATGTGAAGAATCTACATGCAAGTAAACATTTAGTTGCAATGCACTGAGAGGTAAATACAGTGGCAGCTCTCACTTCCTTTACACCATCTGAACACTAAAAGGTTCTGTACTGCCACATTTAAGCAGGTACAAGCATTACTGAAGACATGTGGTCAAGAGCCCCTTAAGATCAGTTTTCCCTTTTTCAGTCATGAATTAGTCACAGGAGAAAGGGAAAGTCAGCTTCCATCTAGATTGAACCAGGAATGTTCAGGTGTAGTGTTACACTCACCCTAACTGTGCATTCTCTCCAGTGAAAGCTAAGGCAAAATCCTTTCCTGGGTGAAGGGCTGGATGCCAGCCACGAAGCTGTTCAAGTATCCTGGCAGCTTATTATTAGCTAGATAAACAGAAGGGAAGATGCATGCTCAGAGCTTCCTTCCAAAGCTAAAGATACACACTATGAATGGATCTGACTCAAAGGACTGTGGTTAAAGAGTTCACCACTTTAGCAGTGGTCTGAACATGTAGTGTAATACTTATGTGGCTGCAACACAGAAGTATTCAGGTTGGACAAATCTTACTTACTCTGTTTTGGGGAATAGAGAAGAAATAGAAACCTGAAGCATAACTCAGAAAAACTGAAACATTTGTCTACAAAATGCAGTTTTTTCTATATTTTCTTCTCAGTGAAAAGCATATACTGACTAATCTTCTAAAGTCTTAGGAGATTATCAGAAACTGGCCTTAAAATCATACAAAAAAAAAAAAAAAAAGCATCCAAACATTACAGGAAGCTTCCAAGAAAATAAGGAGCTCAATATGTAACAAACTGCATTCAGCCATACAAAACCTGCGTTCCAGACTTCAACCCAATCACACGAGAACCACGGTGACAGAAGGCCCATTTGGCCTCACGCACTTTAAGGCTGCGTGAGTAAACTCAATGGCTACAATGTGCATTATAATTGAATCCTTCAGCCTGCAATGCTGCAGAAATTAGCTTTCCCCTTAACCCAGAACACACACTCTGCCTTATCTCCACAGCAGAGAACACATACAACTTCCCAAAAGGAACTGACTAGTGAGGGGCAGAGAAGAGCAGTTAGGAGAAGATAACTAAGGCAAGGTAACATATTTCTGAGTACATTGAAGAGATATAAGTTAGCATGACTAACTTCGTACAAAGGATATATTTCAGATGTTTTAAGTAGAAAAAGCACTATTAGCAAATAGCTCAAGAAGATATACAAAAAAGTTAATCAGCTAAAGCTGCTAAGCAAAATACAGCTACTATAAGGCAAGAAAAATAAATAAATGAGAAGCGAGAAATATACCAGAAGGATGACAAATGGAAGCAGCAGTTCTTTGCTAGACCAGAGAAACAAGCAGACAATACAAAAAGCCCTAAAAGGATGAGTTGCCCACCTCATCTTCAACAAAGATTGTAACTAGAATATCACCATTATTTAATATTATCTAATCTAGAAATAACTCTTGATAGTCTTTATCTGGCCTTTGATATACTGAAAGATGTTGCAACTAGATATTTAATTTATGCAAATGAGGCATATTTAATCGATCATTACTTGGTTCCCTATTCCTTACTCCAAAGCTCCACAGTCCAACTGAGTGTCCAGCAAGTCTAGATTTCCGCAAAAAACTTACTGCACAACAGGAGATGCAAGTGACATTGAGCAAACATAACACTGGTTGGGCAGATACACTATTTACGCTAACCTGGAGATCTTTAACCCTGCAAGCCAGTGTTAGCCTATGGACCATTATTGTATCAGCAGCTCTTAAGGTACAAAGTGAGAAATAAGGGGAAAGATTAAAAAGATGATGTCCATTTCAGTCAGACTGGTATTATGACCAAAGAGATAAAACACAGCTTAGGCAGGCTCCCTAGCATCAGCAGTACTGCTCTATTTAATACTGTACACAGCAACTTCCACTGACAAAGTCTGAATAAATGAGGAATGACAATACTTCGACAGAAATCTAAAATTACCCTTCAAGTCTTCAGAAAGGCCTTTGGAAGGAAAAAGCTTCTTTATAGGAATGGACTAAAGCCTCAGTTGTCAGTGTGTTATTTTCCATTATTATGACCAATAAACAAAACATTCTCTTCTCAGGAGAATGCATTTCATAACAAGATTTAATGATCTCAAATTTTAGTAGGATGGGCCCTGTAAAACATGACCTTTTTAGAGAATGGGAACCTCCAAGAATAAATAGAAAGCCGCAAAGAACATTCTGCTTTTTGATCCTGCCTAAGCAACCTAAGCACATTAATACTTATTGACAAGCTGACCCATTCAGGGGTGGGGAGAACCTATTGATACTGATTTTTCAATATTGAATTCACAAATATTTTTATTTTCATTGACTAAAACCTATGGTCGTATGAAATAAGGATGCACAAAGTTGAAACTTATCTGTTCTTATACTGATGGATAAGGAAAGGGATTTAATAGCATCCCAGACATGCAGTTTTCCCAGTTCTTCAGATACTTATTTAACTTGCTTCTTACTAAGACCTTCCCATTTCAAACTGCTTTGAAGAGATCCGAACAAGATGATGTGAGATGAACAGAATGACACAGCATTATTATCCATCCCTAACTCCCCTGTGAGTGGGTCGCCTCTAAGATCCAGAGCCCAAACAGCTTGTCCAGCAGTAGTCTGACAAAAGCCAAGGGAGACAGTCTACAAAGTACAGACCACAGAAGGAATCAAGTTTTTTTTTTTTTCTTGAAGGATGCAGTGCCTCCGCCACAGAACATTCAGACATTGTGTATGTCTTTTCTAATGATTTAATTTTTCCAGTACTCTTGGAGTAGACAAAACAATGCCTGGAGGTTCTTTCCAGAGTTACTGGGAGAATCCCAAGTTTTTAGGAGGTAAGACAGTGAACAGCAAGACACCAATTAGATGGAAGATATATGTTGATAGCTCAGGAAGGATGGGCTGATCAGATTCTCTGCGCATTATGAGAAGAATGCCATGTATGTACACCACGCCACGGGCTGTTATCAGATTAGAAGCAAGATAAGATACATGTCACCTTGCTATGATTACACTGCCTGGACTCCAAAGACATAGCACAAGCCTTTTTAGATTGCTAACTGCATCTGGCAGACTAACTTCAGCAAGCGTCAACACGAGATATTATAAAACTGAAGTCTGGCAGTTAAAGGATAGTAAAGTACCCCGTTCAGTACAATTCTCACGTTGTCTGCCATCTTAGGAAAAGATTCAGTTCACATTTTATTTATTTCTGTATAGCATAAACAGAGTTCTGATGGAAACAGGTTGCTGGAATGGTCTTTACAGGTGAAACCTCTTTACTATTTGTGATCTTCAGATGAACCTGTTCATTAGACCATGGAAAAAGCTGCACCCAAACTGATGCTACTGAAGTGGCTGTTAAACAGATAGATACAATAAAAATATTTATTTTGGCTCATACAAATTAAAGCTACACCTGCCATTATAGAACGCTGTTTTTAGATTAACCATGACGCTAATGAAGTGTATCCACAGAGGAAGCCACCGTTTGTGCATTTGGAGCTTATCAAGGTATGCCTGTGCGTAGCA
The DNA here is from genome assembly GCF_964211825.1 of Aythya ferina. Taxonomy (NCBI): domain Eukaryota; kingdom Metazoa; phylum Chordata; class Aves; order Anseriformes; family Anatidae; genus Aythya; species Aythya ferina. The sequence continues at coordinate 71,039,175 of NC_140296.1, forward strand.
GAACACATTGAAATGAAGTGTCAGTTCAAGCTGATTACGAATGACACTTAGACTTTCCTACAGGAGACAGGTACTTTTATAATGGAGCCTAATTTATGCATTATGCAACTTTTCAAAGTCACACAGATATTTGGATATTTACTTGTTTCCAGGTTGGTATTATTTACCTTGTATCACCTTAATTTAGAAGTTGACAAAGTAATCTGGTATATAAAACATTGTCATTCATGTTCTTAGATTGCCCCCCAGCAATTTATTTAAACATAGGACCAACTGTTCAGTACTTACCACTTTCACATGAACTGAATTTTCAACGAATCCCTTCAGAAACACACAGCTTAGAATTTCATTATTTCCAAAACTAAAATGATTGGTGTACAACAGCTACTTTAATTTGGGCATCATAAGCGAACACCTCATGTAATTTAGTCCCTGAAATCACAAGACCATAATTTTGAGTCAGTGACAGCTGCAGGACAGCTTACTGCATATGCTTGAGAGATCATTGAGTGACTTGCTGTAAGGTACAAATATTTTTCAAGCAGTCTAGCTTACACTTAAGTTGTTACTTGATAAATAAGCCACTGTTCAATACTTTAGGAGATGCCCTTCAGTATGTTAACAGCAAATAAGGCAATGATAAAGGTGATCTCTGTTCCAAAGCTACAGTTTTAACTGAAAACTTTAGAAAGGTGTTTGATGCAAATGAAGACTATTTATGAATACTAATGTTAGACTGAAGTAAGAAAAACCTAGTCTATTGAGTACCTTCAACATTATTTAATTTCAAAATTTGCTTGATATATGAGTCAATGAGATACTCCACAAGAATAAAGACTGTTCACTATATCCAATATATCTAGTAGAATTGTTTACCAAATCTAGATCAGCTGATTACCAATACAGATCTAGCTTCTATAGGAATAAAATTGTTTAGAAACTGTTCTCCTGATTCTGACGAATTTTAAAAAACAGATTAAGTCAAGCAGTTTCGTAAGCTCTACAAGCCTTGTTTTGTTTAGGAAGCCCTAGATGAAGACTGTTCATGCTGGGCATATTTACAGCTGCATTTTATTGATAATTTTGCTGTTTCCCTTCTTCACCCACTGAGAACTTCTTTCTTTGCATTCTCCTTTCTCATCTATTTCTATAAATGCTGTGGAAGTCTCCTTGTAATCTTCCAACACATCTTATTTGTTGCCTGAAACATGCAGAAGTTTCTAGTAAGATCTGCACAGAACAAATACATAAGGCTTGTTTCATATGAAATAGAAACTATAGAACCTAATAGAAACAGTATGCAAAAGGTTATTTAAGCACTACCTCAGCAGCCCTAAGAGCCAGTTATCACTGCTAGTACCCGTGGTCAAGAGATGGTACACGGGTGACTCAAGTTTCTACCTACTATTAATATGGAATAGTGATTGCTGTGGGAAAGAGGCACATCTAACATGAAGTACCAGCACATACTTATGAACACACCACTTGATCACTGGTTAGCTTTCTGTGCAATAACTTCAAATTGTATCTGTTGTTGACAGAATACAAACTAATCTTAACCACCAGTGCACTAGTACCATCTGGTTAACTTGAAGACGAGAACACAATACTTCAACCCAACAACAAAAAGGAGTTATTTTGTATATTGTGACACAGTTAAAACATTAAATTTGGTACCCACTTGTTGTGGACCGTACAAAACAACAAATGAGCTTAACTGGTATCTTCTCCAATTAAGCTACTTAAATTGCCTAATTTTCATTTAGTTCAAAACAGTTGTGTGCAAAGCCTCTACTTTTGAAAGACAGAACCATGATATTACCACTGGAATTTTAGAGATTCTTCCTGTAGCACTGCTTGCTGAAAATTTCTGTGCAGCCATTTACTATGTCCAACAACAGACAAACTAGTTCACTGGATGAACCACATTGTTTTGTACTGAAGTAAGCCCACACATACTTTTGGCCTGAAGATCATTTCTTGCTGACAGAGTAAGTGTAGGGCATGTGAAGGAGAGGTTCTCAAAAATCCAAGATGGGTTCTCAGCTGTGGATCCTCTTGCATCTTTGAGGCAAGAAAAAAAAAAAAAAAAAGCTGTCTTCATTATATCAAGATCTAATTTCCTCCGAGACTGCTCACCTGCTAAAACAATGAACTGTTTCAATGACTGATGTAGATCTATAATTAGCTTAAATGTTTCAAAAGACTGGGAATAGACAAGTAACTGTAAATATCTGAATATAACGATCTCATGCAACTATGAAGTTTTTTTTGCTTATTTGCTTTTAAGCAACAGTTACTCCTACAGGAAAGAGTGCCTCTGAATAATCAATTTCAACCAAATATTTGCATTTGTCCTGTGTCAGGAGTCACATGAATTTTAAATTTAAAGAAGGCCACATATAGTTCCAAATTCAGTTTTTCAGCACTAGAAGTGTCAAAAACTTTAGAAATGGTTGCAGCATATAAGGAATATTTATGAGTTCCCAATAGGATAGATATATCTCCTCTTTCATGTGGAACTGCCACTTTGAAAGAGGACTGTAAGAGATTACTATTTCTTCTAACAAAGCACAATGTGTAAACAAAATAAATACTATTACTGCCAAGCATAATATTAATGTTCTTGGGTCCAATATACAGCAATAATAAAGAACACTACCAAAAGGCTGTAACAGTGAATAAGTGTTTGTCATTTTTACATAAAATGAATAATTGGTTCTCTAATCAGGATAACGGTTCTTCTGTTCCAAGCTATTCAGTACAGCAAAGCTTAAGAATAACACAGGATATACCACTGGTACTGCTTATGTTGACCATTATTATCTCACCCCAGTTGAAACTAATAATGATTTTCTAGGAATACCTATAGTTACAATCTTCCAGACCTTTATATGAACTTCTGGCTGTCCTTCCTTTGTTGGCACCATAGAAGGACCTTTACTGTGAACACGTTAGTGCTGACATCTGTCATATTGCCTTGTTATCATCCTAAAAGTACATCAGCTTGATACCAGGTTATTTACAGTCTGCTTTTAAGTCACAGGCTTGAGTTGGAAGCCAAGTCTGCCACCCTCCCAACCTACTGATGGGAGACAGCACCACTAACACTAGCTTTGCTCAATGTGGAGTTCGGAAGTACACGTTACGTAAGACTGAGTACGGTCTAACCTAGTTTGCCATGCAATCCCAATGCAGCTAGTGTTTCCCAGGCTGTACTTAACACCACTTCTAGTGTTAAGGTGTACGAGGTAGCAATTCTGATGCAGGCAACATGCAAAACAAGACACGTGAAGTGCCAAGACCGACCAAGTTTAATGATATTTAATAATGACCAAAGTGAAAACCTCTCTGGATTTGAAAGCTCATTCCTCTTACTTTTCTAGTATTTTATGAAGTTTCTCTCCTTGTTAACAAAAGGAGGTTCCCCAAAAACATTACAGCCCACCTGGAGAACACAGAGACTGATCTAAAGGATGCAGATCTAAGCCTTGCTACCCACCCTTTAACTCAAGCCATCAGTTCAGTTGTTCCAATAAGCAATTATTAGTGCTGTTATGCTTAAACCTTTGTCTTAATGGTAAATGGTTTCATTTTAGTCTCCCTTTAAACTAAAATAGATTCTAGTAGTACCACTCCATTTGAATCGACTAACTGGAAACTGAAATCCTTCAAGAATGGCAGTGATGAATAAAGCTATACTGCAATATAGTACAGCAGTAGGGAAAATTACAAATTAGAGAAATACAAGACAATGAGTTTTAATAATTGTCATAGTATAACGAGCAGGAACAGTTTGCTTTTCAAGAAAAGGACATACAGAAACCAACCTAAGAAGTATCTTTATATTAAAGATTGACCCTGCAGAGAAATGGAAAATAACTTTGAACTTCGTCAGATCATATCACACTCTGTCTGCAACTCCCCTCCCTTCCAAAATGCCCATAGGGAATTCTGTGAATTGTTTCCCCAGATGCCTAGCACACCAGCTGGTTTGGATTAAACATTTTGCCTGCGGCATCTTTTAGGCCTTGAGGCCTGGCATTTTTGACAGTGTGATGAACAGTGTACAATTGTGTATTCTCCATATGTTTAAGATAATTTAGAGTGCCAGAAACACTGTTAAACCCGTGTACAGTAGTGATAAGGGTTAGAAGAAAGCTACAGCAACAATTCCTCAAGTTTCAAAGTTACAGCTCTAGAATTTCTTGACTATTTTATAGTATGCTGTTTTTAAAGACAATTGCAGAAGTTTATCTATGCCTCTGGTTTCTTGCTATTTTAATACATTTAGCATATAAAAAAGTCACAAATCTCCTTGAAGAATATTGAGTGCTAGCAAGCACTTTACCTCACATAATGAAGTTCACCAGAACTTTGCAGTTACTGTGCTTGTAGACAAGTTACTTGTGCAACAGACACAAGACAGACACTGACCTCCCTGAGTGACATCATACAAGCAAAGGCAAAGAACCTTCCCTAAGGGAAAATTAACCAAAAGCATCTATACAAACACTGTTTCGTTTTCACCCACATCAAAACACACTCTCAAATGAATTTTCATGGTTGAATTCTGTATGCATTTCAAGACTGGTGTTCCAAGAAAGCATTCTACAATACTTGGCTTTCTAAAAACAAACTTGTATTATGAAAATGGCGTTTCCTACACAGTTACTTACTACTTAGTAATGACCTGTGGATGTCAGCTTGCTGTTACCAGCTTTACTGCCTGATGTCCTTCGGAAAAGTTCCAATAGGAATATTCCCAGAGACAGCAGAAGTTGTACAGCAGCCTTACCCATAATTAAATGCAGTGATTCAGCTCAATGATACCGAAAAAGTATCCTACTAAAACAAATTTACTACCTATACGCTCCATTACAGGAATACTTTGTTAAAGCTTTTCTTACTGTATACAGAAGATGCCTATGTTGACTTCTATAGTACTAAAGAAAATCATTCTCCAGCTCTTTATGACTGGGTGTAGAAGCCCTTTCCAAATGTCACTCTTGGGCACACAGAGTTAAGCAAATTATTATTATTAAGCATTTTTTAGAACTGTTCCTTAGAGTTTAAGTCTCGGTCACTAGAGCTACAGTACAAGCTTTCTTCTTAAAAAAGTTATTCAAAACATTGTTTTCCACTTATAGAAGCATAAGTGAAGCATAAGAATGCCAAGGACCTCAAGCTTAAACTCAAATGAAGTAGGTAAAAATACTATGGCTCAGTTTATGAACAATGGTGAAGTGCACAAAGCCAGATGCATCGCTTTTGACACTGAATGGGTAATTTATGACTGCATGAGAAGGAAAAGGGGTATATTTTGCTTTCTGTGAGAAAACTCACTGTCACAATAGAATGTGCAATTATGCAGCTCTTGGGATTTCTTAAGAGCTGGTGCTTATTCCAAATAAAATTCACATTTCGAAGATTAGGAACCTTTTGCATGATGCTTCAGTTCAGCTGAATAAAGTCACAAGTAAGTTTCTTATCGCATAGAAACTTCCCTCCATACAACACTTTGGATGAAAAAACCACCAACCTACCCATCTAGTTTGCTTCTCAGTGCTATACAAGTGATTCCAATTAAGCAACTGTCACACCTTCATGAATTTCTTATTTCTTCTTTATGGTACCTACTTAAAGCAATCAACATACGCAAAGAGAAATTAGAATAAACAAATTAGTGATGGAATACATCATGTAACAGTGGCATGTAATGCAAACTCGTCCTTTGCTCACTTATCTGATGCAGGAGTAGACCGAGCATCTGCTAACTACCTACAATTCACTAGAACAGAAGATACGAGGGTATGAACATAAAGGAAAGTGTAAATCAATTGTCATGCTTTGTAGTCTGGATAGTGATTATGCATAAAATACAGCTCTATTATTATAAAGGCAATCTGACAAATTTTGGACTCTGTGATGTCTTGAATCTAAGAAGTGAGTACTCCACGTTGAACTAGATTTGAAAATTAATATTTAAAAAAAAATAAAGGTAACACTTCAGATTAAATGTTTTAGCACAAAACTGTCATATTGTTATGCCAGTGGGTAAAAATACAGGTATATGCACACAGCAGACACCTATAACAGAATATTAACTGACATTCTTAATCTTCTTCAGCTGTGACTGCTCTACCCATACCAACCCGAGATGGCTTGCCTGGGACATGAGAGGGTTTGGCTAGTGGACGGAGTCAGGCAGGAAGGTATGGAGACTGGCTGAGAGCAACAACCACTTACTACTTGCCAGTATTATTAAGTAACTGGAATTTATAGCACTACAGCAGAAACAGCACGCCTCTGTTAACAACTCCTTTGATACAAGGCAGATCATACATGCAATGCTTAGTTTCATCAGTCATCACACTTTCTATCCTGTGGTGTTTTTTTTTTTTTTTTTTTTTTTTTTTTACTATTTCTTAAGAGGCCCACAAGTTAGAATGAACTGAACTGCAAGCCACAAAAAAACACGTCAGGCTGGGGACAGGGATGCCATTCTTGCATAGAAGACATTGTCTTTTATAAACCAAGACCTTCTTAGAACGGAAGCACTGAGTGTACCATGCAGTACCAAAACAATTACTTTGTTAATATGCAGATTCAGCAGAGCCAAATTTGAGTCCTGGACTAACAATAGTGCCTGGTATCATCAGACAGAGGAATATTTGCAGTCAAGGCAGTATTTTGTAAAAGTAACAGTGCAAACAAACACAGGGAACTCACAATTGTGGACAAATGCATTTACAGTGGAAGGCCTTCTTATGGGAAGCATGGTATTTGAAACATCAACATTTTGGTTACTTCTCACAAAACTAAGTTAAAGAAGAAATGGCCAGGAACTGTGATCTGTTTACTAAACTAAATAAATAATCTCTGTACACTATTATGTCTGATAATCTGATAAAACATTAGATATTTAATATAAAACATTAAATGCATTTCATGCAGGATACCCTATTAGCCAAGGCTATCTGCCCCATCTATCCAAGTTTTGGCTATTAAAATTATTTGTTCACAAAGGCATTATGGAAAACCACTTTTTAAAAGTAAAAAAAAAAAAGTTATTTGTAGCTTTTCTACCACTTGTAGTTTGTTCATGACTTCAGAAACACAGGAATACAGATACCAGCCTTATCCTTATTGCACAGGACAATCCTTCAGAAAGCAGGAAGCACTTATCCTGACCCTTCCTCACATATGCTGTACCCACTGGAGTGACCAGGACACGTACATTACCAGCAAGACAGATCAGTATTGCTTATTTGAAGTTACCGCTCAAACTAGGGTAGATATACCAAATGAGTCAGCTGTACCAGATCAACCATCTTACAATGCTTCCCGTTCTGCTGTTTTAAGGAACCAGGGCAATATTTTATTGATAGAAAAAATATTGGAAATAAAAGCAATCCATTTCTCAGTTTGTGTCAGGCACGTACAACTTATAAAAAGCAACAGAACTCCAAGGAGCCAAGACAGTGTTTCAGAAGCTCAGGCCACCGAGCACTGATGACATGCCAACGTTGACATTTCATGTTCTGTGGTGCTGCTTCGCTTCCAGACACCTCCTGTGGAGGAACTAATTGCTTGTATAACTCAAAGCCACAACCACAAAATTCACTTCAATTTCAACAAATAGGTCTAATAACTAAGAAACAGACTTACTACTCTGGTTCCTGAAGATCTACGTGTTCCTTTAACATTAGAAACTTTCCTTGAGCTGGATGAAGTTGACAATGGAAGAGTAGTGGAAAGCTGAGGAGGGCTGAAAGACAAAGGTAGTCTGACATCTCCTAATACGCTTTGCTTGGAGTCAGAATTCGTAGCAGCAAACCTCTCATTTTTACTGTTTCCTGAATCTCCATTTCTGATCTCAGTTTTCTCCTCATTCTTGATCCTTCTCAAGCAGTCCTTTAATATCAGCTGCGTTGCAGGCTGGCTAAACCAGCACAAAAACAGTTCATCCACCTTCATTTTCAATACAGGTTGCAAAACTTTCCCGGGTGTCATTTTCTACAAGTTTCCCTTCTTGTTGGAAGAAATTCCAAACAAAGGTCTGAGTTATCTACTTATTCCACATAACTTTCAGAGTTTCACAGAAACCAAGGGTCCTGTTAAAAACAGCAAAACACTTATTTAATGTTACAGTTCTAACGAAGTGCTGGTAGTTATTCCCCTCTGATATCAGCAGGTGTGGGGAGAGACGTGATAGCATGAGATTACAAAGGCACAGAAACATTTTGTAAGCATAAGTCATTAATTAGAAGCCAAATCCAGAAAATTGCTCTTCATAAAAGCATACTTTGTAAGTGATGGACAGTGGAGAAAAAGAAACTGCACCCAAGCACAGCTGTCTACAAGTGTTCTCCAGGAATGTATAATAAATACTCATTCGGGACAAACTGGCTTCAAAAATTGTAGTTGAACTTGGAAATAACTACCTACAAGCAAACAGCTCATGCAGAGCCTGTGGTGCTAGCACAGAGAAGACTTAAGAAGCAAGCCTTCCAGTGAGAGGGTTTGGGGCTAAGTCCTAAGGCTGGATTTTCATCCTGAAGGCTGTGCACGCTGATCTGGTACCTCTTATTAAAAAACACAGTAGGAACTGCAGGGCTTCGCTATTTAAGCCCCTCACGGTTTACCCTTCGCCCTTACACATGCTTATGGCGGTGCTGATGCTTTAAGCCCTCACATTTACGCACGCTGAACCCCCGTGCTGTGGGGATACACGAGCCCCGCTGCCGAGGGAGCCCTGACACGGCCAACACCCGGGGAGCCCAGGCACCGCCACCGCCGCGTCAGCAGGCAGCGAGCCGCGGCCATACCCCGCCTCCACCCCCCCCCATCCCCGCCCCGCTGAGGCAGAGCCGCGGGCGAGGCCCCCGGAGGCTGCCGCCCCCGCCCCCCCCCCTTCCCCTTCCCGCCCTCCCAACGGCACACCTGCCGCCAACCGCACACCTGCGGCCGTTGGCGAGCGCGCGCACGGGGGGGGAGGGGGATAAACAGCGCCCAACGGCAGCAGCGCGCGGCCCCGCGAGGAAAGGCGGGAAGGGGCACGCGGAGGGGGGGGACACGCACACACAGAACCCACCTGCCCCGCGCGGCGCCTCCCGCCGCCGCCTTCAAATCCGCCCCGCCCCGCCCCGCCCCGCGCCCACCGCCCCGGCCCGCCGACATCTCGCGAGAACTGCCCCGCTCCCGGGCTGGCGGCGGGGGGTTGCCGTGGAAACGAGGAGGGGCGGGGGAGGCGCCGCCATTTTGTGCCCGCCTCGCCTCGCCTCGGGGTGCGGTGTGGTGGGGATGCCCGCCCGTGTCACTGTGTCCCCGCAGCCTCCCCGCTGCCCTCGCTCTCCCTGAGCTCACAGAATTTCTAGGTTGGAAGAGACCTCAAGATCACCGAGTCTAACCTCTGACCTAACGCTAGCAGTCCCCACTAAACCATATCCCTAAGCTCTACATCTAAACGTCTTTTAAAGACCTCCACGGATGGTGACTCCACCACTTCCCTGGGCAGCCCGTTCCAAAGCCTCACAACCCTTTCAGTAAAGAAGTTCTTCCTAACATCCAACCTAAACTTCTCAATGGCTTGTACACTTCTCAATGGCTTGTTACATTGCATGGTCTTGCGCAGTGCAGCTTTTTCCTTGGTGTTTTGTACATCAGGGGATCATCTATATTTTTACCTCAGATCCCTACTTCAATTTCCCTGTATTTCCCTTATGTGGCTATGCTTCACTTCTGCACTCTGCTTCTTTTAATATGAGAGGTGCTCTGAACATTTCTGCCAAGTTGATGCCACAGATCCTTCAAATACTAGTGTGGAACTGAGGCTGTACCAGAGAGGATACCATTTCCATATTTCAATGGTTTCAAGCAAATGACTGAAAATGCAGACAAGGTTAACATAGGGTATGTGAAGGGATGACCTTGCTTTCTAATTTCTGGGGGCTTGGAGAAAGGACAAAGTGAGGGAAAAAATAAGGTAAAGCACAAGATTAGATGCCATGAGAGAGATCTGATAGAGATCAAAACAATTATATTCTGATAATACTGAGAATGTTAGCATTTGGCAAAAACAATGCTGCCGTTGTAAGCATTTTGAATGGCTTTGACTTGCTGTTGTAGATGCCAAAAAGCATTTACACAAGCCTTAAAATGAAATTCTGCATTCAAGAAAACCTGTGAGGTGTTGGAATTTCTGGAGGGAATCTCCACTTTTTGAAACAAAGTAGTGCTTTGTTTCCTTCACCTGGTTGGTGAAGTTTAGAAAGTCTGTTTTGGACAAAAAAAAAAAAAAAAAAAGGATAAAATGGCATTATTCTAAACTTGTGTAAAGCATTCGATATAAAGCAGAGGAAGCAGGTGTCAAAGTGTGGATAAATCTGTAAATACTGTGGAAGTAGCTTTAAAGCAGGGGAAGGGAAAATGAGAGCTCTGTTGTGGATCACGGTAAGATTTTTGGCCTAGAACTGAAGGGCTGAATTAAGAAGACTGATAGCAGAGCCACAGACATGGAACAAAGAGGACTTTTAAAACATTTTGAATGCCTTTGAAGCATTCCTTAGTGATGGTGTAGCCATCTGCTGATTGACATGCTGAAGACAGGTGGCAAGAAGGGGATCAGAGAGTGAGTTGACAGAGTTGTAGAGTTGGATATCATCTGCATAGAGATGATGCCCTTTGTTGAAACTGGCAATGAGATCTCCCAGAGGAAAAGGAGAAATAAGAAAAAAGAAATGAAAAAATATCTGAGAAATACACACAGTCAGAGTATTCTCCCGTGCATGCTAGTGTATATTCAAAGCAATTTAATTCTGACTTTATTAGAATTTGTCATGATTAACATTGGTATGAGAGAGGAATCAATTCCACATGTCTTCTGTTAAACTAAAGTGCTTTGGGCGCCATCACCAAGTCATAAAAATACTTGCAATTGACAGGGATATTTTGAACATGCCTCTGGATGGATCAGGTCTCTTCAACAGCATATCTGCCATTAGGGATGTGTGTTTGGAGAGTTATATGAGCCCCAAAAGTTGGCCCAAAGTGGCAGAATACCTAAAATTAACCTCTTTGTTCTTCCACCAAGGACTGAAACTTGAAACTCATTTCTGACCATGATTTCCCTGTTTTTGCTGGCATGGTAAGTAGAGAGGCTATGCCTTTTCTATGTTGGTTTCAATGTAAGGAAAACAGAAATCTTTTCTATTGTGTTTCAATGTATGTGTCTCTGTTTCAAGGATGAGCTCCTTTAAAAGTCTGGTTGAATAATTATGATCTATAAAAGCACCGAGCATGCAATATCCTACTGACACCTGAAAGTTGAAGTGACGGGGTCACGGCCAGTGTTGTTAAAGATGCAGACTACTCGTTAGGTAAGGCAGGAATCTGTTCATAAGAGGTGCAGGAGAGTGCTGTACCGGTGTAACTCACACCAGTTATTAATAAGGGGGTGCTTGTGTGAAGCTGTGCTGGGCAGTGGGGCTAGCACACCCATACTGGTGTGTCCATGTAGTGCAGCACCTCCCTGTAGTTTTTGGATGTGCTTAGGGGTGCAGAAACTGAGGAGCCATGTTAGCTTCCAGTTCTTGTTGGCTCTGGTGCACACAGCTTGTTTCTGACCTTGTTTTACCAGTGTTGATGCTCAAAGTGATCCCAGCAGTGCTGCTAATGTACAGGCATGGCTAAACGTCAAAGTCCTTTGCCCTGCTTTGTCACTCTTGCGGTGACACCAGGCAGTGGTGTTCATTGGGAATATTCCTGCTCTGTCAGCATTTCATGTACAAGAGGGACTGGGCTTTTTCCCTCATACCCTTGGGTATGTACAACTTAGAAATTTGGCTAAGAAAGTGTTGTCTGCTCTCACTTTGTGTTTGGTGGGAGTGAAGAGGCATTTCTAAGGCCTGATTAACTTTGTCCCGAGGTAGACATCTAACATAAGTCAGATGAATCGTGACTTAAAAGTGCTCATTTTTCGCTACTAAATAAGGATACAGTTTGTTGTCTGAGGTATCCACAACTGCATTTTCGACGGCTAAAGTTAGGTCAGGTAAATGCATGTGCAGTAGCAAGCATAACTGGCTGCACAGGGCTGTGCGAGATGTCGCCTTATGCAATGTAGAGTTGTCACCGTTCCACAGGGCATGTAAGGTTGAGGTGAAATTCATGCTCTAGATCAAAGCGAGGTTCACCCAGCAGGATCTTTCTGAGTCCTTATTCTAGAGCTTTTCAAATGCGTGTTATATGGGGAGGAGAACTGCAGTATTTCCTTAGGATGTTGCTTTAAGAAGAATATTTAACTTCGCTCAGACTTCTGACAGCACTTTTGCTGACACATTTCACAATTTTCAAATTTAGGCATCTGAAGTTAGGTTCTAACCTATATATAAGAACGAAAATAACTGTGTCCTGATTCCTTAATGTGTTAACGTAGTTGGAAGTAAGTGTGCTGAATATTTCTGACAAGCTGGTCACTTTTTTTAAGTTGCTATAATTGAAAATTTTGTCCAGAATTGCTCATTGAGGATGCGCTGCCAAGGTGATGTTCCTCATAAACCTGCTTACGGTATGCTGTCAGAGAGACTTGAGGGGAGAGTAAAAGCTGTGTTCCACTTACTGCAAGATAAAATCCAGCATTCTGTCACTCAAAAATTGTTAGTCCTGGTACTATTTTGGGGAGGGGGGCTGGAATGGAGAGGACGTTGGGCGCTTTATGCAGCCTCGTTTAAACTGAAGGCTAAGAAAATGTTAATAACTGGGAATCCCTTAAACTACCCACCCATACCAGCTAACCATGCCACTTCATCCTTTCTTGCAGCTGCTTACCGAAAATAGAGCTAGGATGGTGAACTACAGATCATATGGCCTCCAGAAGTAGCATCATATGCAGAGAAAAAATGTCAGCAATGCTGACTTGGTGCACATGTTTTGCAGCCAGCTATGCTCTGAGAAGAACATGAGAGTGAGACCTGAGGCTTGAATTTTGTTGACCTCCTACCACTTTGAGGTGGAATACTGCAGTTGTATCAGTTCTGGTTGATTGCTTGCAGATTTGCAGCTCCTTCTGTGCAAACGGGAGGTATAATTACAAATTCCTTTGTAGGTTATCAGTTTGTGTCCTGGCTCCAGGCATTTCAGCATTCTGTGTTTGCAAACACGTTTTATTTCCACTTTAGCACACTGTGTAGTCAGACTAAGGCCTGATTGCTGTCTTTCTCTTTATGTGAGTGGTTGGTTTCATGTGGGAGTATTTACATTCCTGCAGGAAAAAAAGAAAGAGAGCATAAAATGCAGACACTGTAAGAGCAGGTGCATTACAAGCCAAAGTAGAAAATTGGTTCAGCAGTTGTTTTCCACCATGGCTTTAGATTAATTCTACTGCATATCACTGTGGGGCTAGCAGTGAACATTTCTTGAACGTTTTGCTGAATTACTATCAGTGTGATGTTTTTTCCACAAGGTCCCTGGCTCAGGCAATGTTTACAGCAGTCCAGATGTGAAGGCTGGTTCCTCATTAAGTCCCCGTGATCTTCTAATCCCAGGTTCACGTATTTCTAGTGCTGTATTTTATCCGATGGTTTTATCTAGCATTGTATCCAGGTCACCTGGAGTTTATGGAAAACTGCTTGAAATGCAGTCTCTTGGGTGGTGTTTAACAAGGTGTGCATGAGGATGTTTATGGGGTGTGAGAATGGGAGCCTATTCATTCTCCATGGTGAGTGTTACCGAGCCCAGTTCTCTTCCAGCCTTGTCCTGGTGCAACCATTAGAGGGAAGAGGAGGCTCTCAGCTATTGCAGGCAGCAGCCTGCAGCGTCTGCCAGCTACTTTCTGCTACCATACTGTGAACCGTGCCTGGCTGCCTGGCCCATGCATCTCCACCACCTGGCTAGGACCCAGTCTGAAAAACTGAGAATTAAACTTGTTTTGGGGTAGAATATGCATTTCCCTGCGTATCACCAGAGCGGTCTTTGTGAGATTACCAGGGGAGCAGCATAAAACAGATAATGCCTCTACTCATTTTCTACCCCGACAGTTCTAAAGAAATGTAAGTCATGCGACCGGCAAGTGTATTTTATCACTTGGCATCCAGAAGGGTTTCTGAAATAATGTGTACTTCTAGGGGATGGTCTTTGAATATCTGTACATAAAGAAAAACTGCAGTAAAACATAGGATTATGCTGGCTACTAGTGTGCTAATTAGCTCCATGTACTAAAAATAATCAACGTAGTTAATTGCTGGATTACAGCACAATGAGAAGCAGACACCTAATAAATCACACTTTTTTATTATTATCTGTTAAGTGTCTGGCTGCTTGAACAATATTTTACAACTTTGGTTAGATTTACTCTGTGCACTTCAAAGCCAGTAGCAAAACTTCCAGTTCTCATAATGCTATGGGATCAGACACTTACGCTCAGGGGTTTTTAATTCACCATTGCATTACTCCAGTCCCAAGATCTGATCTGTGATTTGACCACTATTTTCATTCAGCAAAATTAAAAGATCAACTATTCCTAAATTTATGAGCTAATTAGTACCCTAATACAAACCACATTTATCATTTTCCTGAGTTTGCTTAATCCTTCTTCGTTACAAAAGTCAGCTCAGATGTCCATAAAAGCTTATAGGGAAAAAAAAAAAAAAAAAAAAAAAAAAAAAGATTTGTTTTCATTTCCATTAGGGAAAAGTAAAAATTCCAAAAGATTTTGGGTAGACAGAGCCACATTCTCTGGCTCTCATTAAAGTCTTTTTAGTTACAGTATTAAGAGGAGGAAAATGCTGCAGCTCTAGGCATAGGTCTGCAAGGTTGCCAACACCAATAGTTTTATCACAAGTTTAATAAGAGTTAGTATTTTTCTTATAAAGCTGCAGCTTCAGAGTCTCATGATTATGAAACAATATTATCTTCCATTAAATATGCATGTTAAAAAGAGCCCTTGTTGCACAGAAAATCTTGGAAGTATAAAATTAATGGCTCAAAAAATCTAATTAAAAATTATAGGAGCCCCAAATTAATTATTTTACAATCGAGACTTTAGAAGCCATCTCAGATTTTGAGAAGTGTTTATTCATCTAGACGTTGTGCCAGCAGCGTCACTAATTCCAGCAGAATGGCTTTTCAAGTGTTTCTGCACAGGATCTGGTGCTACATTCTTGATATTCTTTTCCTGCTGTAGAAATTTAGTTTAAGAGACAAAAAAATACACGTTTTTGTGATTTAAATGCACCAGAGCACTGCGACGTAGGGTTAAGAGTGGTTACATATTTCAGGTATTGGAGCCAGACAGCAATTCAGTCTAATAATGTGCATGTCTACTATTTCCTGAAAATTTGCTGCTACATGACCCCTTATATGCATATGCGTGACCCTACAACAAACTCTGTTATCTGGTGCCAAAAAATGGCATTAGCTTTAGCTGCTTTATTAAATTGCTACCCGAGCTGGCTCGCATTCACAGTGAACAGGACGCGGCGTATCCGCAGCTACCGCCTGCTGTGCCAGCCAACAGGGGAGCCTCCGCTGCCGGCCGCATTTGCTGGAGTTAGGTACAGAGGAAGAGCGAAAGCCCTGTGAATGCTGGGCTGGGGTATTCTGCACGCTGCTACGAGGTTGCTTGTGCTGCTCTCTGAAGAAGGCACTCCGGGCGTGCTGCCTCCTGCGTGCCATGAGCCCCACGAGTCCTGCTCAGGGCCCCGTCTCGCCTGGTCACTGGTGATGCCGAGTAGTTGGCAGAAAGTGGTCTGGTTTTTAAGGAGCACTTGTCAATTAGGCTGCAGCTGTGCCCGGCTGTACTGTTCCCAACTAAATCTTCTGTCCTGGAGACAAGGTTAGGGAAGTAGGTCCTTGTCTCCCTTCAAGGAGACGAGGTTAGAGAAGTACGGCCTGTAATTAATGTCTAGCTTTTAATATTATTGGCTGAAAAGAGTTGCAAATGTGACAGCAGACAGCAACTGCCAAGATACAGATACAGTAAACTCAGGAAAGATCTCAGTCATTAGAAGACCACCAGAATAATTTGAAAAGGAGAAGGAAGAAGACAAGGTTTGTATAATGTCCCACACAGTCCTAGGGAAAATAATTTAGGCTAAATATTCTTTGGATGTATGGAGAGCATTCGCAGGGCTAAATTTATCCGGGTGACACAGACATTGCTGGGCTTGAGCTGGGTTCCTGATCTGACCTGCCCTCCAGAGGAGCCTGTTGTTATCCCTTGGTTGGGAAAGGTCCCCGTGTCCTCAGGCTAAAAAGGCCTTTGGGAATAGCCCCCATGGTAACATAAAACCAGATTGTACTAATTTCAGCGCGGGCATTCCCTGACTGCTAGCACCTCCTCCCACAGCCCTACTGGCCCGGCTGCGTGTGTACCTCGCTCTTCCGCAGGGAAGGGCACCAAGAACTCTTATGGCAGGATCAAGAGCTGAATGCAGCTTTTCAAGAAAATTTCCCCCCCCTTTTTTTCGTTTTGTATTCACACAGAGAACTTCAAAGAAGTTCCAAATAAATGTCAACAGAAGTAAGCACGTGCAGCACGTTATCCTTACTGTTCTGGACTGTGAAATGCACTTTATAGGTTAGTCTGAAGTGTGTGCTTATTTCCCCTCCCATTTAGGACAGAGAGCAAACGTACTTGAATTACTTCAAAACTGCATACTTAAATCCTGATCTATGACAAACACATCTTAAGTTCAGTATCTTAAGTAACATATCTTAAGACAAAGTATCTTAAGTTCATTTTTGTGTTTCTGGGTATGTAAAACACTCAGCACTTTCTTCCTTTGTGTATCTCTTTGTTATCAGTTCATATTAACTTCTAAAATCTTGCATTTTGGTGACTTCTATTCCTGCTAGTCCTGAAGAGGTAAGGGCCCTTGGAACAGTAGTTGGACTCTATTTTTCTCGTTCGTCAGTGTAGCAGTTAGTGGCTTTCATTGCAGAGCCTCCCTTACACCAATACAGCGATGACATGTAATGTTTGGTTCCTAAATTGCCCTTGTGGGGCTAAGTTGGAAAAATTAAGCCTTTTTTTTTTTTTTTTTAAGTCTGGAACTTGATTGAAATGGATATATTCATGTGTCTCTTTAGGTTCTGTTCTTCGTCCATTACTCCGTTGCTGGTGGATCACAAGTTACCACTCCGAGCATTCACCGTTTCCTGGCAATCTTTCTTAATTTGAAAGAGGTAGTTCAACGTCAAAAGCTTCTGCTTTAAAATGGTTTTGTCATGTCCATTGTCCCTGACAGTGGGAGCACGTAAGCCGTTCCTGAGAGTGCTTATGTGTGTGCTTTTTCCACAGGCCTCACTCCTTTGGCTTTACTCTGTGGCTGTGAAATTGCCCCAGCTGTTAAGGTAAACTTATGGGTTTTGCACAGAAAATCAGTGGCCAGTGAGGAGGCCCGGCGTCATGCAGAGCTCTGTATTTCCACGTAGGGAGCTTGAGTAGCAGTAGCAGTAGCAGGAGGATCCTGGCTTGTGAAGGCCACCTCAGATCTATGGGCCATGGGGACATCTCCCTGAAGGGGAGGCTCATCTCTGCCCTTCCCGTGCAAGGACTGTGCGCCAGCTGCCCATGTGTAAGGGGAGGGAATGAGCACGGAGCCGGCTTCCCCTCCTGCACCAGGTATAGTACAGCCTGGAAGGGCAGCTCACTGCTATGTTTGTAACACAGTGCCTTAACAATTAATTGCTGCACTGCAATTTTAATTAAATGCTCGTGGCGCCGACGGTTAATCATTCCTTGTGGCTTAAGTACTCCGAACAAATAGAAAATAAATAACTTTAATTAAGTATTTAAAAACGAGACGGGGTAATTCCATGCTTCTCTAGAAGAAATGGACTATTGATGGAGTTTTAAGAACCACATTCATGCAGCATCGTTATCCCCTTGTTTTCCTGGAGACATCTTGTCCATGTCCAAGTGTCCAAGCATGCTACATCAGGAGAGTGGTGCCAAGCTGAAGTTGATCTAACCCGTTGTTGCTCTGGGGCTGTGCTTCACAACCAGCAGGACAGTTTTCCAAAATGGAGCCACCAGTCCTTTCGAAATAATGAGATACCCAATGCTGTTTCTTGACAAAACTTTTGGGAATTGAAATGAAGCATTACAATAATTCAAGGTATCAGGCAACTTGAAATGATTCAAGAGGCTATGTTTCTTTCTTGAAAAGCATTTAAAAACATATTATAAGGCTTTGGTAAGCCAGCATTGAAATTGTGGGTACATATGGGAAACAGATCTGGTTTTCCCCCCCGTTTTGTGCTTGTTCATTTGAGCACTCTCAGGAAGATGCCTGCTTTTTCCCTCAGTGGCTGCTTCTCACGTGTTGTAACCTACATAAATTCTTAATGTTTTACTATACTTTTTGCAATGGAGATGTTATTGGTTAGGTAATAAGAAAAAACCCCAGTTCTACGGTGTAATGTGCATTTTTTGCACCTTATGAGAATATTGAATAGACTTCATTATTTTTTTCAATACAAGTCTGAATTCTACCATTTGATTACCTGAACCAAAAGCATTTCAATATGCCATCCATCACCCTGACCAGTGTAAAATGCTGAATATTCAGATTAAATTGGAACTTTTTTTCTATGAATAAGGAATTTGATTCAATTCTATAATATACAGTGTCTCTGGGGAGAGGAAATTGAGCTGAAGGTCGCTGAAGGCAAGTGAGAAAATTGTATTATCCAAATACAAAATTCTTTTTCTTATCATCAAAACCTGAAATACAGCCATGGGGAATAAGGGGGTCAAGAGAGAATTCAATTAGAGATGAAAATGGAAAAGGTGCATTTTTCAACTTACCTTTCATTTTTCCAAACAAGTGGCAGCAGTGAGCTGTATGAGGACAATGAAATATTTGTCAAGCAGTTTGAACTTTTTTTTTTTTTAATAGAATTCAGAAAACATTCTCAATCGGTTATAAAGAGATAGTAAAACTCCATGTGAACATGGAATCTCCAATTCTTTATAACCTTAACCATTTCAGTTTTGGGTTGTTCATCAGTGGTACAAGGTAGAGAATGAGTATCTAATTGTAACAATTTATGTGCATAGAATTGTATGGTGAAGGAAAAAAAAAAACATTCTCAAATGCTTATCATTAGTTTCCCCTGTAATTTTCTGCAGTTTTCCCTCTCCGACTCATAATGCTAAATGATTAATGTTCAAAATAATTGTAGAAGTATGATACTGTCATGCCATAAAATGCTTGCTTTTCTCTTCATTTATTTTAGTGTAGGTACCAAGAACTTATAAGCCAGACCCTTTTGAATGTGGCCACCTCTGAAATGTCAACAATTGCAAATTCAGGCCATGGTTTAGCAAAGAGCTGCCATGCTCGCTCCGTTTTAAACTGCTTGTATGGTGTCGCTGTGTTGGCATGCCTGTGTCAGCAGGACAGCTTTCCTGCTGTTAAAGGCATTTGAGCTAACTCTAGGGCTAATTTTAGAGGAAAGAAGATTTCCAGTGAGATCCTGGAATGCTCATACAGCAATCTTCTAAACTTGCTGTGTAAATTACAGAGTGCTTTATGCGAGTACCTCTACATAGCTTCCGGAGTTCTTAGCCTGTGTCTATACTTTTCAGTTTTATTTGCAGTGTTTCCTAAACATTTGTTCTTTCGGAGACAAAATAACTGTGGTGTTCACAGAGACCTTTTTGTGGTTGGTAAGTATTCAATTTTAATAGTTTATCATTTCATAATCGCTCATAGCCTCTTTTGTTAGGATAGATAGTACCATATATAACCCAACTTCCAAATACATTTTAATTCTTAGAGACACAGGTTTGACGTTGCAGGTATCAGTTCTGAGTTTGGGTTGGATCCAACATCAGTTAGAAGGTAGTGAAACTTCTCTCATGTTTTGTGAAAAGTAAGTTGAAAATGTTGCTGCCCTCTAAGTCCAATGAAGTGGTATCACCTGAAAAGAAAATCTTCAAAGTTTACCGCAGTGTAATAACGTGAATCCAAACACTGCCTTTTTGCTATATTTGTAATACTGGGTAATTATTAAATGTGTGATGTATTGACTCTGCAGCTATTCTTTCTGTCAACAAATTAGCCTCTTAAAAAACTGACATGAGCAAACACAATCTGCATTCTCTTGACAGAGGAGCCCTGGTGCAAATGTTGGCTGTGCAGATGTGAAATTTGGCCTTTCACTGCTTTGAGAGCACCTGTGTTCGGTATGGTCAGGGAACAGAAGCAAGGAGCTGCTGGTCAGCAAGTTGCTGAATTCCTGAAGGGCAGAGAAGGGAGAATGCAGGGAGATGAATCATGTCCCCCCAAATCCTGTGGTCCTTCAGAATGTATGACTTGAGCCTTTCCCAAAACAGCCTTTTCTTGTGCCATAGGATAGAAATCCCAATTCTTGGAGCGTTTTTGTAAAATAATTGCATTTCGATTTTGTTGGCTTGTTTAATTTAAAGTATAATGTGTTGTGCTACAGACACTGTAGTGAATTTATTTCTGTGAGAATTCACTTCCTATACTTTTTTGAAGATTCTTCTGTGAACCCATCTGTAGTTTCAAGTGCCAAAATACCTTTGTAAGCCCAATGCCTAATGGATTCACTGGATTTCAGTGGAAGTGAAAGGGCTCTTCTGTTCAGATTGGATTGCAAAATTGGGGTCTTTGTAAAGAAAAATTCCTACTAGATGGATCAGGAATGTCTGCATGCTACTTATATAGAGATCTGAATATGTATTTTTGAAGAGTGACAAGGAGTTTTATATTTCACAACTAATGAAATAACACTTACTTTAATTTTCTTTTCAACCTATCACAGGAACAAGAATTTCATCAACAGTTGCTGAATTTTTCAAAGTGAAGGAAAAAGGACATTAGATAGGTAAGATTATTCAGTCTGGTTTTATTTGAATCTACTGAACTTCCTTCTATTTGACAAAATGTAAAATTAATGTTTTTGGAATCTAGGGACTTCTATAACCTAAGAAAATTAAAAAATAAAGGGAGTTTTACTGAACTGAAATGAAATAGGCTGTTAGAAGAAAATCAGCCTCTGGTAAAGAGAAGGGAAGAAAAATTATAAAGAGAAATCACATTGACAGAAACCTCAAACATTATGGAAACAAGTAGGTCAAAAGAGTTGTTCAAAACAATATACCTTTGGAGTATATGTTATCAAAAGCACCATTAATTCTTTAGGCAGAAAGACACCTAAGATCAAACAGATGCAAATTTATAGCTAACCGTTAAAGAACTGCTTGGGTGATGGAAACAAAAGGAAATAAATACAGTGCTGAAAATAAAACCAGGTGATTATTAGAATTAAAATAAATTATAGCAAAATAATATAAAATAAATGTCAAATAAAATAAATGCCTTTAATATTTGAAAGCAAACAGTGTTTGAAAATACAGTTCTATGGGGTAGACCTCCTGCAGAAGTTTTATGATTAAATACTAAAATTTGGGAAAGGGAATTAAAAGCAATGTAAACCACCTGGGCTGTAAAGAAGAATTTAATTTTTGTAACCAACTTTGTAAAAGAATAGAGAGACTGTGGACTTCTGGAGCATGCAATAAAATAGAGGCTATGCAGTAAAACAATAGTTGGGGAGAGGCAACCATCAAGGCGAACTACATATACATTGCAAATGTGTCACGATATAAGAGAACTCCATCTCATCACGTCAGAGGCTTCACTTTAAGATCAGAGGGGCCAGAAGATGTAGGCAACATAGAAGAACAAATGTTATACAGGAGACCTGAGGGTGACTTGCCCTACATGTCTCTAGTAAGATGCTGGAGATCCATAGCTCAGGTGAAATCAATGGGAGTTGAGGCCAGGTACCAGCTCAGACATGTAAGGCCAAACCAATGATGTAGATTGCCATAGATAAACAATAAAGGGCATGTGGACATGTACGGATTTTTTTAGCTTAATTTAGGTAAATCACTTGAATGGTAAAACACGGCTTGGAAGTGCAGCCTGACGACTGTTCTGTGTTAACATCAAGGAAATGTGTTGTCTAGGTGAGAGACTGACCTACTTAATTAAATACTTCTGGGAAGACTTCTTAAATATCAAAACCATTTTCTACACAGTGTTAGGATTATGAGATCAATCATTCAAGAGCTGGGAGTTCCCAGTGGTTAAAGTATTTGTACATACAGCTCTATTGTATTTTACTGTGGAGAAACTACTACACAAGTGGAGCAGTAGACAAAGTACGGTGTTAGAGCAACATGACCATGGGGAATTGCTTGTCCTTGAGGTCCTGGGCGGGCATCATTAGAGCCAAATTGCAGCAAGACTTGCATGCTGGTGAATGGAGAGTGCACTGCTTTGTATCATGTTCAGCAGTCCAGGGGATGAGCCAGGCTCCTTGGAGCAGTTTCAACTCTGACCTTGTCTCTCTGTGTCTGTACCACCCCAGGGGAATGGTGGAAAAGAAGTCACTGTCCCCTTCTATAACCCCTGCTAGACTCATGGAAAATGAGCATCAAATGCTTAACAGTATGGGATTGCCCTTCCTAATGCTGGTCTTAAATTTGCTGCCATTTTACCGAGATATTTAGAAAAGTCCCCAAAGAGTGGAAGATACATTTTTGGAGATGGAATCCTGGAGGGAGCTCCCTTGAGTAGATGACAAATTTTTCATGGTTGTGCCAGCACACACATCTTTTCTTTTTCCTTTGAAGTTTTCAACTTGAATGACTTCTAAACACTGTTTGTTTTGTGGGCCATGGTATGGTGACCTAAGGATCCATTCCAGCTCCCATTTATATTGCTGGAGCCATCCTCTCTGACTGTAAGGAAGCATGACCTTAGCCAGCAGCATTCACCTCAGGTATAAGGGAAGATCCTACCCATGTCAGCAAAACAATTTCTAAACAGCCAAATGTGAAATGGTGTCAAGTGTAACAGACCACCTGGTGGAAGAAGGCTCTGCACAGTGAACTGTGATTTGAAGTGTACTCTAGCAAAAATGAGTACTTCAGTTACTTCTGCTATTTTGGATCAAAATCTCAGTGAGATGTTGAACACCTTGAGCCCTTGTTGAACCCTCGTTGAACTTGAACCCTTGTTGAAGTGTTGTTGAACCCTTGATGAACTCAGTGAAAATGTTGCAACAACCAGGATGCTGCTGTAGCAGGACAAATACAGATTCAGATGTAGTAGAAGTCAGTTTTCTTCAGGAAAATGTAATTAGAAGAAACACAAGCAGAAACTGCTAGAACTGTGTAGCCATGGGGCTGTTTCTTCCATTTAAGAGAAATTTGCAGAATGAACTCCCCCCCCCCCCAACACTTTCCTTCTCTGTTTTTATAACTACAATATGAGGGAAGCATCTTAACATGAATATGACTGGGTTCCTCTTATGTATAAGCATAAAACATTTATTTTCAGTTGCAGAGCCATTATTGCAACAGTAAACAAGAAATGAGTGATCAATTTTAAATTGATGAACAGGAAAGAGTTCCAGTGGATAGAATAAGTTATGTTGAAGTTATTTGGTGGGAGCAGATTAGGCAAAATCCAACACTTGTGTTCACTGAACTTTTCTAACGAAAAGTAGACTCACAGAGCCTTGTTTATTAGCTTTTTTTTTTTTTATTAGCAACAAATTGCGTACTGTGGTATGCATATTGATAGTTAAATCCGTACTTGTTCTCCCCCATGCATGAATATATACACATGTACTAATTGCTTTACATACAGAAGCAGTCAGCTGAAAAGCCCAGAGAGAGTCTGGCTGCAGCAGAGCTTTTCCTGTTTACTTTGTTGTCAGTGGGATCATAGACTTATTAAAATACAGCTATAAACTGGTAAAATTCTCCAGCCTTTACTCAAGCAAGATTTGTCCAAGAGGATTCTCTGCATTAAGTGCAGTGTGCAACGAAAACCTTGTAATCGGGAAGAAATAAATACATATGAAAAGATAAATTCAATCATGTAATTGGATTACACGGGTGTATTACATAATAGTCTTTTTTTTAGAAAAGATACTAGATTGGTAGACATGGAATTTTCATAATTATTTCTTTTGGTACCTGGTTTTCACCAGGAGAGAAGAAACATCCCTTTTCTTCTTTTTTTTTGCTTCAGAAGCAGAAGCTCTTCTTTACACCATACCATTTATTTACCACATATATGGCTCCTGAAGACTCAACTCATGGAGGATATATACCATATTCATGATAGACTCGACAGCCTTGCCTGACTGGGATGGAGATTCCTGATGGGAGAATGTGAAAGTTAAAAGTTAAGCAGTATCTGAAGACTCTTGAGTTCTGAAGTCCAAATGATTCTGTACAGGGCAGGACTTCTGAAGTGTCTGAAACATGAAGCTGCATCAGTGGAGGGTCAGTTTGGATGTTAGGGTAAGGTTCTTCACCAAGAGGGTGATCGAGCACTGGAACAGGCTCCCCAGGGCAGTGGTCACAGCACCGAGCCTGCTGGAGTTCAAGAAGCTTTTGGACAAAGCTCTCAGACATACGGTATGATTTTTAGGTGGTCCTGTGTGAGGCAGGAGCTGGACTTGATGATCTTGTTGTGAGTCCCTTCCAACCCAACATATTCTCTGATTCCATGATTCTAAGTGTCCTCCCTGGACAGAAAAAGTACTGCTAGTGTGAAAAACTAAGTCTAAACTAAGATTAAATCCATACTTGGGGGTCCATAGTCAACTACAAAGGCTCACTATGGACAAGTTACTGCGAGATGTAGAAAAGAGAAACCTATTAAGTTTTGGGAAACTCTTTTCTATATTCTCTGGTGGCCATGCTGCTGTCTGATGAAGAAAGAAGATGAAAATTATATTGCTAGAGAACGTGTGCAGGAATTCCTCGGTGGTAACTATGCACAGTTCACTAACTAATGCCTCTCTTTCTGCAGTCCCCAGAGGTTGAAACAGTTAGTCGAATGAGCTTTTATCTGAACAGGGCATAAAACACACATCAGCTGGTATGCTTCTGATATAATTTTAAGTGTTTTGCTTAAAAATACATAACTGTGAATACTGAACTCCTTAG
This sequence comes from Aythya ferina, assembly GCF_964211825.1. Taxonomy (NCBI): domain Eukaryota; kingdom Metazoa; phylum Chordata; class Aves; order Anseriformes; family Anatidae; genus Aythya; species Aythya ferina. Next base: position 71,064,187 of record NC_140296.1, read on the forward strand.
ATGATTCCTTCATGGATGAATAAGGAAGCTTCAGATTCATCTGTTCCAGCTAAGTCAGGTGTCTGTAAAGAATCTGTGCATGTGGTACCCACTCTTTGCACTGAAGAAACAAGAGAAAGTGCTTCTAGCCCTATGAAGGGAGTGGAGTGCTTGTCCTTGTCAGGAGTCTCTGAAGGCATCCCAGGTGAATTTTGTTTCAAAAGTAAATACGAAAACTCTTTCCATTTCTATGAATCCTCACTTCCTAAGACAGACTTGTAGTAACCTCTCATGTAACCTTGACCTCAGTTGCAATCAGCTCTTCCAAAATGTTCGTCTAAGGAAAGAAAAATCTAAAGAATCTCTCATTACTGCTGCTGCAGCTAGAAGATCCTTTTTCTTTCCCTACATCCTAGGAGCTCATCTAACTGCTACGTGTCTAGTCCTACCTTTTGGGAAATGGTAACAATGTGAACCTGCAAAAAATAAAGGAAAGGGAAAAGATTTTTTTTTTTTTCTTCTGACACCTGCACAAATCAGAGGCTGTGCATGTACAGTGTCTTCAGTACTGCCACTGCAGTGACTGCAGGTCGTGTTTGGAGTGGTAAGCTTCATCATCAGCACTGTAGAATTCCTAAATATTTACTGAAAATGTTGGACTTGCTGTTTCTGCAGTGAAGCTTATAAATTGCAGTATGAACAACCAGGAGAAGACATGCAAATATATTTATTCGTATGTGTAAATTAAGCTAAATAGGTGCATGTCCATGTTATCTATTCGATGCATGAAGAATCACCTCTCTCCTTGCTATCAAAAGCAATGCATCAGATAGGCACCTGTTTCTCAAATGATAGTAACATGATGATATACTCTCTCATTATATAAGAAGAGATGTATTTCTGAGTCTCCTTGTAATGCTTTGGTACTTTCTTCATTCACATTAAATTGTAATTTCCAAATTGTGAGAGACTTCTTGTGGTATTTGGGATGGGCTAGGCAGAGAGAAAACCAGCCATTTCAATCCATTGCTTTTGTTATTTCTTCTTCTTGCAGAAACTTCAGCCCTCTAGCTGCTCGTGAGGTAGTAACGTATGTGTAACTGTTAGTCTGACTGAGCATGCCTCCGGTTTTTGCTGTTCTTTTTGAGATAGCTTAAGAAGCAATACATTTATGGTAAGTCAAGTAAATGGTGTGTCAGAGGCACATAAAACTGTCTTATACAAGCATTCATAAAAGACTTTTCTTGTGGTAAAAAATGGCATCTATTTTTCTTACAGTGGAATATACCTTATTCTGAAGATCTAAATAAAACCCATGACTGTGCAGAGGGAAGATTTTTGAATGCTGCAAACAAACAGAGGTCTGCACTGTTATTTTTCTCCCCAAGTGCAGTGCTGACTGACTGGTCTACTGAAATGAATTTTTCCTTTAATTTTGCACTTTTTCATAATATGAGTGTACAAGGGAATGTGACAATATGCTCGCATCATAACTGCTTCCCCTAATGTAATGCATATGAACTGTAGTCTATAAAAATACCATGAAACAAGAGGTCTAGAGTTCAGCAAAAATAAGATCAGTATTTATGTGGAAGGATTGTTGTCATTCTGTGTCGTTTATTGTAGCTGCTGGCAGCCTAGAAGTTTATTGCATTCGTTCTCCCTGTTCTGCAGTACTGACAAGTCAGCCTGATCCTGTACCCTTTAGAGAAAGTGCAAATTTAGAAAATGTGTCTGCATTGTGGCAAATAAAGGCAGCCAGAGCTGAGAAAAGTGAACCTGTGTTTTATTTAGCACATCTTTTAAATGACATTCTGTTGTCTGTGTGGTAGCATCTATGAACCAATGATCTTGATGGTTTTAATTAGTTTCATGTAAACAGTCTCGATAAACAGAAATGCTGTACATGGTACAGGTCAATAAACTGTATACAAGAGGCTGTTATGAATAGCGGGTGTTCTTGGTATAAGCTGGTTTCATTTGCACTGACATTTGTGGTAGAAACAGAGGTGCGTCCATACTTCTAAATTTCCACTTCAAAACCTGTTCCTAGTGAAATAATAACATGCAAAACTCAAATAACACATCTTTGATTTTTGTGATCTCAGTCCATCTGTTTTGTCACAGAAGAAGATAATATGCACTCCCTCCCCCCCCCCCATCCTTCCAACTGCATTGTGCTGTAGGCCAGAATAAAAATGTTAAATGTGACTCTAAATAGGTTCTCAGCATTTTTGCTGGCTTCTTTCAGGACTAGGAGAAAGAGCTGACATTTGCTGGGAAACCAGGAGTCTTCCAGTGTGTCAGAGCTCTCATTGCCATGGTGTTTTTAGCTGTTGAACTTTTGAGCAGGGATGTTGTTACATACATGTTTTTCTCACAAATCGGGGATGAAATTTTGTCATTCTTTGCACAAGTTAGCATAATGTTTAGCAAAAGTGATTCTGTATTTGTGGGGAAGGAAGAGTACTTTTTCCTGACCACTTGATCTAAGGAAAACAGAGATGTGCATTACAGCTGTTCAGCACTGTGCAGTCTTAGCATGAGGCCCTGAAAGATAGATAAGAGGGCAAAGGGGAAAAGAACCAGTCAAAGATATATAACAAATTAATAAACCACGTCTGTGGCTCCAGAAGTTATTGGGAGGCTAACACCCCCACCTATGTAATGCTATTACTAGGTATTGATTCCCGTGACAGTGAAAATGACAGAGGAATAGTTCACAGAAAATGAGGACAGCCAGAAAATAACATGTTTAAAGTGGCATTGGGCTGATCGAGGGAGGAGGAAAATCCAGCTGCCAAAGTCTATATCCTTAAATGTAGCAGAAATGTATACTTTCCTTTCTCATATATACATTACACATAGCAAATACCATATCAAGTCTTCTTTTTTCCTCATTTGAACCCCATGGGAAGGGTCTTGCATGTAGGCTAAGTGCTTTGCTGAAGGTAAGAGGCAGAGAAGCCGAAAAATCGGTGTTTGATATAAAGGAGCAGGTGTCAAACAGGACTTGGAGGCTGGTGTAACTCTGATGGCTGACACTGGGAAGCACGGAGTGACCCCTGGCTTAGGACAAACCAGTGCAACAGCAATGTAAGAAAGGGGGACATACTGAATAAATTCACATAACTTGTGTTTGTAACTTTAGCACTGTGTGCATGGAGTGTCTTGACTGCTACCTGCACTCCCCATGCACCAGTTTTTCTCTTGCCAACACCATGCTTCTGGCCAAATTGACAGCCTGCAGAGGGAACAAACAGCTCTTCGGAGCCCACTTAATGGGCACTGGCTCAGCAAAAATAGTCTCCGGTTGGTCCCAAAATGCAGCATTCCCAGATTTGGAATGTACTGCTGCCTCCATGTGTGGTGTAGCTGACTTTTCTACAATTGACTCCTCTCATTGTCCTTGTTTGCCTTTGCTTATTATCCCCTGCTTATTTGTACCATGTCAGACCACAGTCCTGTTACTCATCGGGCTTCTACATTTTCTGTCCTATTTACCTGCTGCTTCTGATAGGAGCAGGCATCTGTTTGGTTTGGGTCTCCAAGGCCTGTGGCTAATGGTGCGTCTGCGTCATTGAGCCCGTCGTCCTCATTTGCTGGGAACACTCCTCCTCACGCTGCTGTTTCTCCTCATAGAAATGTGCATATATTTCACAGGTAGTTGAGTACAATTAACCCTGGGTCATATACGGGCCTTCATTTTTCTGGTTCCCTTTTTCAGACATATCTTTGCTAGGGATAATTTGATGCTTTCATTTTGACATATTTTTTCCTCCTAATCTTCTACATCCATGTGAACCACACTTAAACTTTTTAATAAAAAAGGAGTAGCATGCAGGAGATGACCAGATAATATACATTTTTGTAGTGCAGCTGTGCATACCTGGTAGTCTTGATATTCAATTTCAGTAAATAGATTTTCTGTTGGAAACTGCAGTCAGGGGATACTTCAGTGAAAGGAATTCTCTTGCAACAGCTGCAAACCTAAAAAAAAAAAAAAAAAAAATCCTAATAATAAATAATTGGGGTGACCTTGAGAAGTAGTCTCACATATTAGTTAAATGTTTATCTCTCTCTTTTTTTTTTTTTTTCTTTTTTTTTTTTTTTCCCACTTCAACTGTCATGTAGCGGAGGAATGAAAATTCAATAGGTTATAAACCATTCCACAGAGAACAAAATGTTTGAGCAGCTGAGTTACATTTTCCTCCAGTCCTTTCTGCTGCACTTCTGTGAGGGTGGTTTGCTCTCATTTTCCACACAGAGAAAAAGTGATTTCACCAGCTTCTGTGGGCCTGATTCTGCTCCAAGCAAACTTGTGCATCTTCTCTGGAGCTCATATGGTCTGAATCAGGCATGGCAGGGACTGCAGGGCTAGGAAGAAGCAGCCTCCTCTTCCTGTTTCTGAGCAAAAGATGAATGAGTGTGGTACAAGATGAAAGGCAGTGGTGAGTCTAACGTAATTAGTTTACAGGGAAACCTCCACCCAAACAAATTTTATTTGTCTTCCAGCTACAAAAGAAATTCATTTGTTTTAGACTTCCTGACAGATTCAAATGCGTCAAAACAGTGGGGTCATGAAGGTGGTTGTTTTGCATCAACAACTGCGTTTTTAGTGGCATGCTGTGTTAAATCAGTGGATTTCAAACAGGTTTTATACTGAAGTTTGGGGTGGTGTTGGACCCAATTTTCAGGACGAGTTGCAGCGTGTGAACAGATTTATATGGCTGATCAGTAGCTGGAAACAAAGCCGTTAATGCTTGAGCATCTCTGGATGTTATCTGGGAAACCGGAAAAGCAGTTAAGTGCTTGGAGAGACATTTAGAGGCAGAAAATAAAATCAAATGTGAAATAAAGGCTTAGGGAAGTTAGTAATATGAGGGAATAAGACTGGAGAGATGCTTGAAGAGGAAGTTGCAGTAGAAAGGGATAATACTGATCAGAGGATAGGAGAATTAAGCCGAATAAAGTTGAAATCAGTCAGAGAACCCCAAACCCTTCATCTTTAAAGTGATTTCTTTATCTAGGTCACAGGGTGCAAATGCTAGGCGTTTTTTATTATCTGCATTACCAAGAAATGCATTCATTTAAATTTGGCCAAGCTAAAGATGTGCTAATTAAATTAAAGCCTTGAGCCAGCTTGGCAGAGTGAGGCTTGGTCTTACATCTCTCTTTCAGATGAGAGTCTAATGTTCTCTTGCAAAGGCCAGCTGCCAGAAAGGTGATGCTTCTCAGGGAAAACGTTAGGACATTTAAGTAGGTTATCTGTGAAAATGGCAGCATCATTTATAAGGACAAGGAGTGAAGCTGGTTATGTTGCTGTTGGTGCATCAAAATGCAAAATGTGGACTGGACATTGCTATTGCATAAAATTTCTAGCAAGTATCGATTAGCAGCAAGATGAAAGGGAAAAGCCAGGCTGGCAGTCGAGTTGGATATACCTATTCATGAATGGTGTTTGTGTAAAGGTTAGTGATAAGAAATTCATACATCTTTATCTTGCTTATTCATGGTTGAATGTGTGTGCAACTACAGATTGTTCCATAGGCTAGTACTGTTAAAAGAAATGGTGTTTTACCTGTGCACTTTAGGTTTCAGAAAAGTGTGAATATTAAAGCTTCAAGGGCAACTTAAAATACGTTTTTCTTTGGAGATACTAGTTATCCAGATTTGAGATGCATCTCCTTTATAAAAACTTGTATATTCTCAGTGCTTTAAATACACCGTTCATAGAAATTTGCACTTATAGCATAAAAGTGATACCCGAAATTTTGAATACTTACATTTCTCACTTTGAACACATTTCATTTGAGAAGTTATCTTAAAACATTAATACAACTGGTGAGCTCACTGTAGCAACTTTACTTAGTCTCCGTAACATTTATAAATGCTTTTACACTTAGGCTTTTTTTTTTTTTTTAATTTGGATGTTATGGTACATTACACTCAGCTATCTAGGTCAAATCATATTAGTTATTTATATTTAATAGGTTTAAAAAGAGCTTGAGCGTTTGGTACGTACATTTTTCCCCAGGTAATGAGCAGAGTGGCTATGCAGAGACCTGATGGGCCTGATGGTTGTCATGGCACTCGGTGTCAGGGAACGGAGCTATTCCAGCCCCATGATGGGGGAATTAAAAATGAAAATGAGAAAGATTAGGTCAGTTCATATTGATTTTTCTTACGACATCTACTTCCTCTGTGAAAAATAAATGCAATATTTTTAATGAGAAAAAAAACACCTCTTGGATATACTTGTTATTTGGAGATGTCAGCATTTTGTGTGACAGCTTATTTCTAGCTTGACCGTGTTTCTGTTTATAAGCCATCATTAGAGGTTTACAATGGAAGGAGATGATGTTCCAGGTGATTTGTGCGTACTGCCTATAGCAATACTCCTTAGAAACTAGCCAAATTTAACTCGGATATGTAAATAAGATTACTTCAATACACTGTAATATTCAGGAAGGTTGATGTGCAAGGTGCCTTAACAGTTTTGTGAGGGTAACTGCTCTCCCTAGCCTGTCACCTTACCTCTTTCTTCCCTAGTGCTTGCCTGGCCCCTTCTCTACTAGCTTCCCTCAGCCCAGCCCAGCTGAAGCATCTCCAGAAAGTTGCCCAGGAGCTGCTCATCTCCTGTACCTGGTGGCACGTGCAGAATGTGAGGGGCTGCAGTCCACCTTGGCCTGCCCAGGCCTTGGCCAAGGGTGCAGCTTAAACTGGGCACACTGTGCACTGCGTTTTCCCACCCCTCATTTATAACGTGCAGTCTGAGGGACTGTAGCCAATTTGATCTTCTGGGATTATTGCTTAGGGAAGGAAACTGGTGGGCTCATATCAACAGTGGACTGCAGTGATGAAGCGTGGAGATCTGGTTATTTGCAGGTCACAGCCCCTGTAGAACCCATTTCCCCATAGAATATATATATTTTTTTCTTATTTGTGACCATTTGCCAAAAAATAAGTGTATCCTAACCACAGCAGCTACACTGAGAGCCCAGAGGCCTACCAGCTGACAATTGAGTGCCACTCCAGAAGGACCTTCATCTTGCACAGGTTCTCTGTTGTCTGCCAGCCCTGGACACATAATTCGGATACCCTGCTGCCCAGAACAGCATTACTCACATATGCATAGGTTCTGAATTGTCTTGATGTCAGGTTGTGGTACAAATAAAGAAGAAATGGTCTAGTCCAGGAGAGATCAAACTTTTAAATGTTTTCATATGGCTGAAAGCTGCCTGTCCCTTTCTACTCCTGTCCCCACCCTGCCTTTCCCAGAGGATGCTCCTGCTGGTACTTCTCATCTCCCAGCACACCGGACTGCTGCCTGTCTTAGGACCCCCCAGACCATACATCTTTCCCCACACTGTCACTGTAGACACCTTGCGCCTCCTTCCTCTCAGCTTCCCCAGGCACTGGGAATTTCCTACTTCCTTTTCATGACTTCTCTAAGTCTTTGTGCCACAGAATCTGTGTCCTTCAAGATTGCCAGGTTGACATCCTCTTACAGGCATACCGTGTCTTTCCACCCCTTGGGAACTGCATGCAGGGTCTTACTGAGTGCTTGCAGTCCCATACTGGGAGAAAGGTGGCCATGCTGAGCAGGAAATGTAAAGCTCCCACTGAGCCCTGAGAGAAGACGAATGCTTCCTGTCTTTCCAGAATTGACAGCTATTTTAAGTGATAATTTTGATGTTCCACCCTTTGGAGCAAGATGGTTCAGAAGCAAGCTGTAGATATTCAGGCAGAAGATGGTGGAGTAGGTGGATGTACGGTTTCACACTCTAATGGAGGCCTTACATCTTCCATAGAGTAGACTCTGCATATTTAATAACCCATGGACAGCGAACTAGGGTCAGAGAATATGCAAACTGGAATAACAGTGGTTTGACTGCAATACTTACATAGCCTCAATCTTCTCTGTAACTCAAGAGCATAGAAAAGTTAAGTGGTAACAAATGTTGCCTGTTAATTTGACTCATCTTCAAATTACCAGCAGCATGCTCCTGCAGGATTTCCCTTTTCCCAAGGTGCATTTGCAAATGTGTATTCACATTTACTGGATAGAATTCAGTGACAAGAATTATCTGAAATGAAATTATGAAGTGCACTGCTCGGATCAGTCAATTGCAGAAAGGAAACAGATTAGGCAGAGAACAATCTATTCGGGATGCTGCCAGGCCATGCTGCAGAAAAATGGCAATCTATATTCATTAAAGATATTTAATAATTTTCTGAAAAAAAAAAGTAAAAAATATTTCAAGTCAGGAAATATGAACTTTATTATTGATTAAGCATTTGAAAAGGGATTTTTCTCAATAAAGGAAAACATATTTTCTATTTTCTCTCTCTTGTGTTTTCATTAAGCAATTTAATATGTCTGAATCTTACTTTATGTTGTATTTCCTCTTTATTACTTTATATTACATCTCTGTTTTCATAGATTGAATGATATAATGCCTAGCTAGAAAGAAAATATGCTTTCTGTTCAAACAGGTATAATAATTTCAGGCCAACTTTACTCTTTTTATTGGGAAAAAAGTTATTAAAAAGCCTGTAAGATGTGTTTGTTTTCTGTTTGATCAAAGACTTTGGTACTCAGATTTTTCTTTTTCATATTTAGTAGGAAATAAAAAAGTGCCCCGTCTGTTTTGTAAAAAGCATGTGTTGCCCTATTAAAGTCAATGGGAAATTTGCTTCTAACTTTAGTGAGAGTACGATCAGACCCTACGTTAATAGCAGAGAGCGGTATTCAGCTTGGTGTAAAGGAAAGGATGTGATGGCATTTCACGTACCTGCCGGTCTTTCTTGCTTGGTTTAGCTAAGCAGCCAGTAGCAATGTGTCCTCAAGGCCAACAAGAAAATGAAAATGTTGGTGCTGAGGAACACAGAATATCTAAAGAAAAAAAACTTTCAGGTGCCTTTCTTTTTCCTCATCTTTTTCTTGCAGGCTAGTGCTCTGATAATGACCTTTTTTTTTTTTTGAAGACGCATGTGCTATGATAAAATGTTCTTTAAGTCAGCCTGAGGCAAATAAAACACACGAAGGAAAATTTCCTTTGGTTTAGAATCCTCTCTGTTGGGTCGTGTGTTGTACAGTGGTGGCAGCCTGGGTGTTGACACGTCTTGCTTTTGACATCCTGCAGCAGCAGCAGCAGCTGTGTATGTGTTTCCTCAGACATCTCCAACAGTTCAAGCATCCACCTCGTCAAGTCCGTGGGGGACAAGCCTTAGAGTCAACGAAGATGAGCTTCCATTGATTTCTTTGGGATTTGGCCTGCCATAGACCATAACCAACGATGGAAGATTTACTTCTGGGAGATGTCCCTTCATCAGAAACAGAGCAGCTGAAGATCAGGGCTACTTCACATTTCAAATTAGCAAGCTCTGTTTGTACCTACTTCTTTGAAAGTACAATACAGAACTCTGTCTTTTGATCAAAATGCTTTCCTCTAACCTATCTAAAATCAAGGACTTTTTATGTTAAAAAACCACCTGTGTGTCATAATAACAGCCAGAACCCAGCAAGCACATGCACAGACCTGGTGGCATCTAGCAGTGACAAACTTTAAAGCTGCAAATACCCCATGGGCAGCAGCAGGGGTACAAAAAGAGCTGCAGTGTGTAAACTAAATCTCAGTCTTCTGTGATAGCCTCAGAAAAATCATGGGAGGTTATAAGCACACTTTAAGTATTTGAAGAAAAAGTTGGCCATGGTGACATGCAGTGAAAGGTTCTGAATGTTTAGCAGAGAATTCAACTGTGACTTTACTGTAGATTTCATCAGGAACAAAATTCACAGCTTTAACACTAAGCTTCTATGACTATTGCCAAGGGTATAGCCTTAGAAACCCTTATCAAAAAATTAAGTTCCCTGCTAGACATACATATTACTAGTTTGGGAACCTGAGCACATTTCCTCTTCCAGAAACGGGTTCCTACATTTAATGAGGTATTAACAAAAGCAACAACTGCTAGTCAGACTTCGGGGTTTTCATGTTAAACATCTTTTATGGAGTTACGTGTTTACAGAGTTAAGAAAACTTGGTTTCTGTAAGAAGATAGGATGATAGGAGATATTCTCTGAATGTTTCAGCAAGGAGCAGAAAAATCTGGAACTAGTTTTAATAGAAAAATTAATAAAATAGAAATATAGATTAGGACTGAAAAGGAAATTTGTGCTTCTTCTGACCTCTTTTTCCAGGAAAAATTCAAGGAGCAAAACGTTCACTTTTTGTATTTTTTTTTTTTATTTTATTTTTTATTTTTTGTATATGTGTTTTTGTATGGGTAAAGAAAGCCATTCTTGTTCATCTAAGCAGATAAGCCCATACTGGGGTCCTGTTTAAGTTTGTGAGGTGTCATTGCTACATTTGAATTAAAAAAATTAAGTTATGTACACCATTACCCTCAGCCACATTTATTATTTAAACTATTTAACAAATAGCATGCCCCCAAATATATATGTACCTCTGCCTAAAAGTTTTTTTCCCTTATTTGCTTACTGTCACAAACTGGAAATCTGGAATAGATGGTCCTTGAGCTATGAAACCAGTTCTTAAATCGCTGTCTCTAGCAGCCACTCTGCTCCCCAGGGACAGAAGGCAGATCCCCCAGGTGATCCAAATTTTCTATGATCTCTCCCTTGAGCGTGTGTCCTTGTGCACACAGTCACACCCTCTCCTCGCACGCATGGCTGTAGCTGAATCGAGTTCACACCAGCAGAAGATTTACCCCCTCGTGCTTTTGATGTGTTACAGTGATCACCTGCCCTCTAAGAGAGGCTGTAGGATACATGCTGAGCTTCTATATTTTCAGAAGATGGTTTTGTGATAAAAGTGCTTGGGTGGTAAACTGGGCATGTAACTTACCTCTGCGAGTGCCAGCGTCCCGTCCTTGAGACGGCAGTGGAGTTTTCCTTCGTTTCCTTCCAAGATTTTTCATTCTATTTATTTATTTATTTATTTATCCCCCCCCCCCCCCCCCCCGGGCTGCCACATCCCCTTTACACCGCTCGAAGCACTCGGTGCCACCTAGCGGGCGAGGAACAGCACGGAAACGTGGAGACTTGCTGCTAGCTAATGCCATGCTGGTGGCTTCGTCCCGGTCACTGATGCCGCAAAGCTTGGAAGAGGTCCCCCAGCACAAGCCAGGCACAAATACAGAAATAATCTGCTTCTGTGCAAGTCGCTTCGTGCTGCCGATAACGACCCGTGCCAGCGGCTGAAAGCTTGGTTGTGGAAACTCATTGAATTTCCTCGTACAGAGAGCAAAATGCATCAACTTGTGCAGGTCACAAAAGAAACCTTCCTCCGTTGGAAAAAGAAATCATGAGCTGCACCGTGGGTACATAGACATTTATTTTTATGATTTTCTGCACTTCAGCACTATTATTTTTGAAGGAAATGCTACTGAGGGGCAACTGTGAGCTGGGACAGTTTAGAAATGCATACAAACACGCTAGAAAAATCACTCGATTACTTGGAGGAATGGAAATAACCACAACAACCAAACTCCTATAATCCATGGTGGGATAAAAATACACCTAAATCTCTCCTTTCCCAGTTAATAAGGTGACAATGACATTACAGGACAGCCCTGTCACAGATGAACTGATAAGTAAATGACAATCCATACTGGTAAATTAATATTCTTGACACAAGATGATTTCATCACAATCCTAGTAAAAGCCAAGTAGATGGGTAAGGAAACTGAAGCACGGAGAGTTGAGTGATGTACTCAAGGTCATTGAGAAAATGTTGTCAAAACTGGCAGTCAAATTTAGGAAGACAAGTCATCCTAATCATCTCGAACTACTAAGCCACCTCCACACAGCTAAGAAACTATGGGTTTTGTCACAAATAGTTACAATGGATTTGAAGATTTTGATTAAAAAACAAAACAAAACAAACAAAAACCACAAACAAAACACAATGCCAAGACCAGCTTGCTTGAGGCAACTCAGTGTGTTTAATTATCAGGTTGTTTAACACTTTCTAATCCTTCCTATCTGAAAGGGAGTTCAATTTGTAAACAAAATTATCTTTTCAAGTAAAAATTGTAGTGTTTTATTTGGAAGATGAGGATACAAGATGTTGATGTTTCAGAAATAAGATGTTACATTAAAAAATATTGAAAAGTATTTTGGCATTTTTGATATTTTTACTCATTTTGTTTTGGCTAAAACTGTCTGTAATAATTGATTTGATTCAGCAAATATTCTGACTCCTTAGAAAAGCAATTTGGCAAATTTTCTTTTCCGTGATACAATTTTCACCAGATTTATGGCTCATGCTTATTTTGTATCGTTAACAGAAGTTAACCACAAGCTAACCCTTGTGCTTTCATCAAGTATGTCTTTCTTAAAGCCTTAGATCCTTGGAGTAAAGTGTCTATGCAAGACCCCCTCTTTTCACCCACAAAAGTAAAATGAATTGCTAAGTCTTGTGGTTGTAGGAACAATTTAAAAATGTGATGTAAGTGGAGCCAATTGGATCAATAGGTTCTAAAAACCAGAAGGCAAACACCCTATGTCAAGACTGTCTGAAGATCTGACTACTGGTTAGGCTATAAAATTAATTTCTGGAAGTGCATGGACAAGTTTGGTGAAGCTGGGGTTCAGCTTAATACAACTGAATGGTTGAGCTGGACTTTGTGAAGCTGGGGTTTGCTTTGCTGAGCTGGACTTCAACTAAGGCATGAACTTACCCCCCCAAAAAAAGGCCATGCAGCACTCATCAAAGAAAAATCAAATAATTTGCCCCGTAGAGGCTTTTAACTGGCTTCACAGGTGTGCGAAGGCCCCTTTGTCTGGTGCCTTTGTAGCAGCAAGTGTGACCCTAGGTGGTCAGTCCCACAGACCATCGCCATTGGAGGCACGTGACTGGAGAGAGGGTATAACTGAGGCATGAAATTACTACTGACCACTACGAATATTAAAATGTTCTGTATAGTCTCTGTCATGTCTTCTTCTTGAAATAATTTTTGCAGATGCTTTACTAACATATGTTGTGTAATACACCTTTACAAGAAGGGTTATAAATATAAGCACAAACACACACACACACACTTGTGCACACACCCCCCTCTGTGTTCTTACATACATGTATGAGTATTATTGTTGATACTATGTTATGGTGGTTTCTTCTATACTCCCCCAGGCACACTAGCTTATTAATTTGATTTCTGTAGTTCTAAGTTCTTAATTTTATGATTTTTGGCTGTTATTCAAGAAGGTACTTAAGGAAAATGTTAAGTAAAGTTTCTGCAGAGATATACTAGATGAGTGTGATTTTTAGGTGAAAGGAAAAGGGGTAAGAAAAAAGAGACTCTTAGTCAGCATTTTATGTCACTGTGGCTTATAAAATGCCTCAGTCGTGTATACAAATAACCCTGTTTTTTTGTTTTTCAGAGACACCACGACAGCAAGGCTGGAACTGCCTAAATGCTGCAAGGTAAGGACTTGGCAGAAATTTCGTTGTATTCAGTTTGCATTTGGCAATGACTGGGTGCCTCTTTTTATACTGTTTGTGGTTTGTCAATGGCGTTGGATTTATTAATGTGTGGGTTTGGGGGTAAGTAACATGTGTAATGCAATATTAATGTGAACAGTTGTTGTTCTCTATTATCTATTTGTACCTTTTTCTCTCGTTAAATTTTGTCATCTAATCAAGGAGTAGAAATGTCTGTGTATTGATCTAAGGTAAGAATCACCCAGTGTAAATAACAAATGTCAAATATTCAAAAATAAATGATCCAAGAAAACCACCTCCTATTTGTCCAATCTATTTGCAGTAGCTTCTGATGAATAAAGATGTCAGTACGAATAAGTTGGTTGGTAATAAAGGAAATTCGCTTAACGTATTGGGTGCTTTATTTTTGATGAAAATCTCAGCCATGTATTCTGCAGAAGACAATATAATTTTTGCGACCATTAGAAGGTACATAGCTGTGGAACATATTATTTGACTAGATAGGCCTGGCTCAAAATGCTCGCCTTGCTCAGAAAGTTCAAAACAAGCTGCAGGCTCTAAAGTATGGACAAATCCCTGTAAAAATCCTAAATAGCAAATGCAGCCTCAGGAAAGCTCTAATCACAGGTAGGGTGCATCAATAGTTAATAAGAAACTGTTGAGATCCATTTGTTATACGTGCTTAGCTAATGTCCAGAAATGTATTCTTTATGAAATTTATTCAGTCTCTCTGGTGTATCGCTAGAGAAAAAATGATCTTATGCTGAGTGCTACCCATAAGGATCTAAATATGTACCAAGCATTCACTTGAAGGATATATAGCAAAGTAATGTGATGGGAAACTTTTTGCAATCTGAATAGGGAAAATAATGAAGCAGTGACATGAGATTCATGGCCATACCAGTCTGTGACTCCTAAATGTGATATGTTTCAACAAGTAGAAAGTGCTTTCTGAGTTACTTTCATTAGCAGAGTGACAACATATAGCAGAGAAAGGGAAAGTCCAGCAGCAATTCTGGGCACCTACCCTGCCTCGTCAGTGTGAGATGTAGCAGTCAACAGGTCTTGTTCTCTGGAAGGGGGTATCCTAAAGAGGTTTTTAAGGACAAAATAGGTACATAGGCAATGTGCAGGCCTCAAATCCTATGTCTGATTTTACAGTGTCTGGTATTGATTGAGTGGAAGATATAGGATATATATACAGAGATAGGATATATATACAGCTCAGTTGCTTGCACCAAGGTCTCTAATACCACTTGAAACAATAGTGGGTAGCTAAAATATCTGCACAAGGCTGGCAGATGTCCCAGGGGATGACAGGTCCTATGGGAGACATGCAATTTGGAGGAACAGCTAGAGGCTGAGCCAGATACCCTGGGACGTCTCAAACAGCACAAGGTGGGCACTTGACCTTGTGCTCCTATGAATGCCTGCAGGACTGTGATGGACAGAAAATCATCTGCTGCTGGGTGGCTGGAGCACGGTGCTGGGAGACAAGAGACGTGGAAGGTTAGGGGAGAATTGGGACCTTCCTTTCTTCCTGGACTAGCATCCCAACTCCTGCCTTATTGCCCAGTTGCTCCTCTTCCCGTCCTGTGACAGACAAAAGCGGTACCTGTTGCAGTGTGGAGAGGAATGGCAGAGGTGGTGAAGCACATGGGCTATGAATCCTCATCTGACATTGATGTTTCCCTGGGGCCTTAGTGGTCTTAGCATGAGCAGTCAGGGTTTTTATTAAACACCCTTCATCCCAGCTTTTCCTATCAGTTAATTTCAATAACACTGTGGTCTAGATGGCTGCTAAGAATCCTGTTAGAAGCAGCCAGCTCTTTTCCATGCAGTTCATGGCAAAATTAGGTATGAACTGCAGAGTTTGTCTCACAAACCTGATGTCCATGCACAAATTTCAGTACTGGGTCATGCTGCAGGTTCACATAGCTCCATAGCCTTTCCAGAAAGTAAAGAAACTGGAAAAGGCTTGATTGCATCTCAGTTTGAGACTGCTGATGCAATTGTTGTATTCACATAAACTAAAGATGTCAATTCTAAATATATAGGGCTAGTGTTCTCATAAACATCACTGTGCTTCTGTCTCACCTGTGCCATTAGTAATTTTCTCATAACTAAGATACTTCTGTTCAAGATCATTCATTCTTGTAAGAGAAGTTGTCTAAATGAAGACAACCAATCTTAATATACCAGCATTTAGCTGTGGGAACATTATTTTTGAGCTGGTTTGTGCCAGGCTCAGCCCCCTAAGTGCTATCTAGTCTTTTGTGGCTGGCTGTAGGCTGCCACCTGTACCTACTCAAGCAAAAACTCTAGGCTGGGGAATTTAGGCAGAAGTTAGACTATGGAAATCTGTGCTGGATGCAAGACTGCATTCCTTGTTCTCCTATTTCTTGCTTTAAACTGTGTCAGACTTACTTTCAGTTGTCAATTTTAATAATCTCTGTAAATGAGGTGAATTATAAAGTAAATTGGCACAATTAAAGACAAAGAGTCTTGTAGGTAAGGCATTAAATCAGGTTCGGGAATGTAAATGAATGTTGAGCTCTGTCATGGGTTTTCAGCGTAATTTGAGGCTTCAGTTTAACATGGATAAAACTGGAATGCATTTGTCCCACCCATTTTGTTTGTAAATTCTTTGAGACAGTGTTTGTCATGTCATGCACTGGAGACTTTATCCAGCATCAGGCACATTTCCAGTTTTCCTCTGAAGCTCTGTAAAGCAGTGCAAGTATATAAAACTGAGTCAATTCTTCAAGAATGCCTCAAACCTATTGAAATAATCAAGATATATGTTTTTTTTTTTTTTTGTCAGCAATGAGAAAGAGTTTTTTATTTTTTATATTGAAGCAGGGGAACCAGAAGCCTTCCTTCAACTTTAAAATCTTGAAGACCCATTGGTCCCATGGCTCATTTTCCTTGCCCTTCTCAGTCAGTACAGAAACGAGGCACTATGTTCTTAGGACACTTCTTCATTGGTCTTGCTTTTTGGGTTGGCCCTGGAGCACCGGGGTTTGGATGGGGGAACTGTCTTTTTAGCATGTGAGATTTTCAGCTTTTAAAATTTCCATGGCTTTTCTGATTTTTTTTTTCTTCATTTTACTACTTGATTAAAACAAAATTCAGAGCAGAAAAACCTACCTGTGACTGCACTGGTAGGCGAGAGGAACTGATATCTGCACTGTGAAAGGTTGGAGCAAAGTTTGTTTGCTGTGGCAGGAGAACTAAAGCTTTGTTGTTTTCCTTTAATAAATTCTGGGGGATTAAAACACGTCCTGACTGTGTAGAAGTGCACCAAAAACCGGCTGCTTAGCCTGGCTGGAATTTGTCTCAGCCCAGCAATCAGTAATGAAGGTTTGAAGAAAGTGCAGCATGCGCGTGGAGCGCGGGTGCTGCTTTCCATTAATTTCCACCTCCAGAGATCTGCGGCCTGCTAGAAAGCTGTGGCCTGCAAAGCATTAGGTACCAGTCTTGTGATTTCCACCTTCGCTAATTACAATTTGAGAACCTGTATATCCAGGAGAGGCTGTATCTCCCTCACCAAAACGTGTCAGGTTTCAATATTTCCCCCCAAGTTTCTGCATTCCCAGCCTATGTAAGGCAGAGGCTGTCATTTTTGTTCAGAAGAGGGGCAGCTGGGCTTACTGCAGGTGTAAACACGGACAGTCAATTTTTGATCAGCTGTGTGAGGATTATTTGTGTTGTGGATTAACCACTTCCCCTGCCACCTCATTTTCATTATGTTTACTACCTCATTCTTCATTTCAGCTTTGCTTTTCAAAGTTAAACGTATTTATTCTTTTCTTACAACCTAATTTACATCTGTTTTGTGTTACCCGCGTTCTTGCTTTATTTGGGTTATTCTCCCTTCAACCTCCCCCATTGCCAGGAATAATTGAGAGCTCATTACCTAAAAAATAATGAAAAAGTGCAATGCATAATCAACACAAGATTGTAAGATTGCACAAAATGAGCATTCGGTTGTTCCATAGAAATGCAGTGCTTCTACTGTTATGGCCATTAAAATCAGAGTTATTTAGCAAGGTGCCTTAAACTAGACACTTATAGCACAATCAATGTATGTGTCAGAGCTACCATGTCTTCTTTTTAAAGCAATGGACTGAGAACAGGAGGCCCTGAGCCAGTGGTTTGCCTCTGTATGACCACAGATGGTGCTTTGGGAATGGCTGTCCCCTCCTGCGTGGTGCCAGCACAGGAGCTCTTCTGCTGGACTGCTGCTCTTGTGGCAGCAAGTACTGGTAACAGTCACTGTCTGGGAGAGACAGGATAAAGCAATTGCCCTTACCCTTCTCTTTGGTAAACCTGAGCCCAAGAACTGCAGTCAAATGAATCGTTGTCCCATGGCGCTTGATTTTTTGGTGATGCTTTTCTACTTAAAAAAACATAAGGTCTTTTTTTGGTTAAGGAGAAGTGCTGTGAAACTTCAGAGAGTGTGCTAGTTCTGAGCGTTGTGGTCTCTTGCTTGTAATTCCCTGTGTTTCAGATCTCAATTAGCTGTCTTTCAGAGCTAGCATTGTTAATTTACACCGAGATATTGCTTCTCTTATTTCTTCAATGATTAGCTAATGTAGCCTAATTTCAGTGAGGGGCATGCATATTAAATGGCCTGCTGCAATCAAAATGCTTTTTAGTTTTGAAGTTTCTTTAATGCTGTTACAAATGCGTTCTTTGTGATAACATGTATTTATACTACTGAGAATCCCGTTCTGTAGATCATTTCATTTGTGCAAATTACAAAAATATAAGTATAAATAAATTAGGGAACACTGTCTTTCCTCATGAGTAGTGAAAGCCAGAAAATGTACTTGTTACAACCATAAAAAGAGAATTCACTGGAGAACTGGATGGCCTGGGAGATGGATAATGGATAAAGGAGTATGCAGGATTTCACAACCAGGACATCTGCACAAGTGCTACCCAAATGTCTAGTCCAGCAAATATTAACATTTTTCCCACAGCGATCTACAAAAGTGAACAAAACATCAGAGTGTTCAAGAAATGGCATGTAAAATAGCTTGGAAGAAAAGGTAGCTATTTGTCTTAAAAAAAAAAAAAAAAAAAGAGAACTAAGGAGAACGACATGGTATCTGTGCCACACTCCCCTCTGTCGGTGAGCACCCGGTCCAGTAGTCTTTTCTGTTTTTACCCTGGGTCCATCTTTTGGTGTTTGCTGAGGCTGGATCTGCTGTTTTTTTTTGCTGTTTTCCTTCTCCTTGGGCTTCTTTTTTTGGCTCTCTTTCATATCCATACCAACCTTCAGAGCAGTAGGAGATAGCAGAATCCTCCAGCCTGTATGCTTTTGTTGGTGACTTGAGATGTTTGAAAGCCACTGTTTCTTCTACCTACTTCAAAAATATTAATATCTTCCAGTGATCTTAAATCCAATCCATATATATATAGATAGATATTTGGGATGAGAATTGGGTGGGGGGAAATTTCACCCTTTGGTGTTTAAATCTGGTGTTTCTCTGAGCAGGCTAGCCAGTACTTCAGCCCGATAAACTCTTCCATGCCACTGCGCTCTGTCTGGCTCTGCCAATAATGGATTGACTCTAGCCATCCCTTAATCAAATATTTTATGGGCAGTTTTATGTTAGAATGGGGTGAATGCTTAGACTTGTGGCTCTTATATGGGCCTGTGGGTTCTTAATCACTCTTAAACCACTTCTCATATTCATCTAGCAATGAATTTGTCCTTTTCCTTCCATTAAGTTCTGTTCTCTGAACATCTGGAAGTCCCTTTGACTTTATTGCTAAATCTATTTCTAACTTATGATTTGGCTTCATGTATTCTTATGTCAGGGACATCCTAGTAATATGCACACCTATAAAAAGGAGTAAAATATCACCAGATAGTCCGTAAAGTGATGTGTTTGCCTTGCATGTTTTCCTTTCCATCATAATAGAAGGCTCTGGCTTTCCTCTAACTTTCAGCTCGTGGTTTTTACCTTTCATTAATCAGGAAGTAGAATAAGTTTAGGTGGGTCATGCATCTTCTGAGATAGTTGTTTAAAGGCCTTTTGTTTTCTAGGTATGCAGGGGGGTCAAATCCACAATGTATGCCTGCATCTTCCATTAGTATGGCGATATCCCTTGAAAGCGTCCTTCATCATTCGGCTGCTCTAGAAAGCCTGTCAAGAGAAGATTCCTGAGTAGGTATCTGCACTGTGCAGACTGGCGTCAAGTATTTTGGGATGCAAGTTGAGTAGTTGCCACTAGATGACAGTGTAATCTACTGATACAGTACCTAAATCAGCATTTCAATACATTATAATACTGAATTTATTCTGTGTACTAGCAGTTAGACTTGTTTCATCAGATCCAGCCAGAGCCCACTGGACTTCAGGCAATAGTAAAATGGTCTATTTTACTTTTTTTCTGTCCTAAATCTTATTACCTGGAAGGTCAAAAGTATCGTCCACAAGTCCTGGGCAAATGCTAGAGAAAAAATCTTGCAATAAATAGATTCCTGATTACTTAGCTGCAACTCATGTCCAGATCTCTCCCTAAGCTCCCTTTCATGCTGCCTGGCATCTCAGGTGGTTATTTGCACTGTGTGTTGCCCCTCTGACCTGATGGGGCCTTTCTCAGGTGTCTGTGTCTGCCTGAGAGGAGGAGGCTGTGAGTCAGGTCCCTATTTACTGCACTGCATTACACATAAGCATCGTGTCGAAGAAACACTGGCAAACTGGTTTAAAAGGAGACTGTATGTACACTATTGCTTTTAGCCTGACTCATGAGTTTGTTCTCTCTATTTCATGACTTATTTCTGAAAGAGTTAAAAATAAAAAGTGTTTAGTGTGAACTTTGGGCTTCTTAGACAAATGGAAGCAATGATGGTCCCTGTATTCACCTCCCTCCTTCCTCTGCCTTGCGCTCGGCAAAACCAGTAACAACTGTAACATAAAAAACCTCATAATTACTAATTTTTTTGGTACCCTTTTAATATTTATGTTCACCTTCCTCGTGTCCACCTTTAAAAATGCATTATTTTATCCAGACTTTATTGAGAAGAGACTCGATGCAATGAATAGGACAGCACCTGAATTGCAGATCCAGCCTTGCTGTTACAGCAGTGGCTGGGACAATCACCTGTGGTTTAGTTTATCTTCTGCTTCATGGCTTTTGTAGAAAAAAATATTTTGAAGACCAATGACTTTTAGGACTTAAGAAGTGTACCTTTGTTTGTAATGGACATTTATTTCTAGGCTGCTCCGTGCTGTGAAACAAGGAAGTGCTCTGTCACAGGAGTCACCCATCACACAAGTTTTCACTGCATCATAAAAAGCACCAGAGAATCTAAGCTCCCAAACACTATAAAATAACGTCCCCTTTTCACTTTTTAATTTCAGGTTTGTGTGTCAATTGTTGGTTGAAGAGCACTAAATAGCTGAGAAGTGTCAAACTAAGATCCTCTGAGGGCAATGAGAGTTAGCAGTGCAATTAGCTGGGCTAGGCAGCCTCCAGGAAGAGCTTCAATTTCCTCACATGCTTTTTAGAAGACTACCTTTGCATTCCAAGGGTCACATTTAAAATTTGCCAGATCACATGGTATTGACAAAGGCAGTCTCCTGTAAAACAATTTCTGTTCAAAATCCTAGGATAGCAATGACATTGAACACTGGCACAAATAACCACTGCAAATCAAGTTATTGTGTGACTCAAATGTTTTCAGCCTGACAGTCCTGTGCATTTATATTCCCTTGTATTATTGTCCTGGAAGAAGTCACAGCTCAGAAAATATTAATGCGATAAATGCATGTAGTCAGAAGTACGGGAAATAAGCAATATACAGCCATAAAGCTGAATGGAAATGGAAGACTGAATGCACGGGCCAAAACTAAGCTGTGATAGGAGAGAACCTGCTAGCTCTCCGTTATTACAGGCTGAGTTCATTTCTTCCAGGGACCTGTATTTGGTTGAACTGGGAGATCCTTGGAATAAATCACTGGAAATAAAATTGATAAGAACGGATGCACAACGGTGTTGCCAAATCTATGTCAGAGAAGACAACGACAGTGATTATTTTTTTTTTTACCTCTTTTCAGCTGGCAACTGCTTTCCTGCTAATTCTGTCTTCAGCTAATGTGGACAGCGACTGCAGCGGCTGTTTGTTGGTGCATCGATTGTAAGTCAGGTTCAGCAGGCAGGACGTGCAGAATGTCTTGTGGCATGCCTGCATGGGCAGGTGAGGGGGAGGGAGAGCACTGCACATTTGCAAACTTGAAATCAAGTTGCTGCTACTGAGAGGACTTTGTACAAGAGACGGAGGGGAAGTGAAATGCCAGTTTTGCTGAAAGGTCCACATTTCTTCTCTTTGGGGTGCTATCCTTGCAATGGTGCTTGCTGCTGGGATGCCGCCAGCAGCTGTGTGGGCAGGGTCTGCAAGTGGCTGTGGCAAGGCAGCGATCATTTCTGTAGCACTGTGCCTCATGCTAGGGTGTAAGACAATACTTCCAGGAACGTTTTTCTTTGCAAGCGTCTAGCTTCAATTTCTGGCTTAACACAAACAGCGACTATGGCGAAAGGAAGGTATTTTTAAGCCTGAAGGCCACACACAGCAGTGGTAGGAAGGGGTGGGCCCAGGTCTCTGAAGGTCTACGTGTCGCAGGGCTGGGGCTGTGGACTTTCCTTCTGTGTGAGCCCGCAGTAAAGCACCATCACTCAGGCTGAAGAAGAAAGATGTTAGCTGCGTGAGAAGAGGGGTCTGAGCCTGGCTTGTGCTTTCTGGAATTCCACAGCTCCAGAGGTTTTTTTTAACCATTGAAAAGGACTAGTATTCAGCACAAAGCAGCGGGGACTCGGAGTGAGAACTGAGACAAGAACTAGTAAAGGGTTTGATGCATTTCACAATGCGTCCCCTTGTGCATTCATGGGGAGAGCGGAAGTGCTACCATTATTTATTTCCACAAACAGTGATTTGCTTGATGGCCCTGCTGTAGGTGTTTCACATACCTGTCCACACAACTCACCCGCTGTTCCTGTGGGGAAACGCGATGAGCACAGCAACATGACGAGAAAGATGGAAGAGAGCAGGATGGGAGTTCAGCCAGCTGAATATTTGCTGTGTGCATTCAAGTATGTTTGCTTGCATGTGAGTGTGCCACCCTTAGCTAGTGAAGGTATCTGCCCAGCTCTAGCATGTGTGCGTATGGAACATTTTCCTTAGCTTCATCTTCAACCTACATGCCAAAGTTTAAGGGGAAAAAAGCAAGCTCCCTCTCCAGGTGCTGTTTGTGGGGATGTTTGAAGTAGGTTGAGAAGGCCTTGACAACCCAAGTGTGCAGGTGGATCAGAAATGATTGAATATCCCTTAGTGCTGGGTGTCACGTCCCATTTTCTTGGTGAGTTCAGAATGAAACTTACAGATCTCTGAGGTGCACATATGCAGCACTCTGGTTCACATTGACAGGCACATAAACCCCATTTGAAGAAAGCAACTGAAGAAAAGGCTTGTTTCAGTGATAAACTGTCCTGTATGTTGGTGCTTGTAATGATGTGAGAGGTTTGAACTAGAAATCCATCTGTGGAAGAAGCACCCTCCACGATTTTCACTTCCTCTGGATTGAACTGAAAAGGCACAAATAGTTCTTCCTAAAACAGGTAGAAGTCAGGCAGAGGAAGTAATCACTCTAAATTAAAAACAAAAAACAAACAAAAAATAAATGGAGACACAGAAAGAAAGAAATGAGCAATCTCCTCAAATCATCAAACCTTCCTATTGATAAGGGTTTACTTGAGCACCTGCCTTTGTGGATAGCATATAGACCTTGAAAAAGTGTAGCTCTTCTGTGCTCTGTATGCAGTGTATGACTGTACACTCAGATAGAGGGGCACACCACAGACTTTTCTGACCTGGAAACATTTTCTACCTCTGCTTTGCTTTCACTTGCATACATGTAAATCCCCACAATTGCAGGTAGCTGAGGAGACAGCTCCTTGCTTCCTTGCAATTGTCCGGTGTCCAAGGTGTCTTGTTAACCATAATCTCCTTCTCCCAGCTAGTTGAATGAGTATACAAGTTATTCATCACTGGCACCCAGAAGAAAACATGACACCCTCCAAAGCCTGATAAAGTGGGGATAGAAATTCTACCTACTTTTAAATGGGTGAGTACAACATCTACCTCGTCATCACTTGAGCCTTGAGGCTCATTTACACATTCCTCACCTTGGAGTGATGGTACAAAGCTGTTAGACAGCATTTGTTTTTACCATCTTGCTCTAAGATTTCTGCACTTAAGGTCCAAGCCCTTCTGCACCAACCAAATGCGCATGGGTGTAAACATTGAATCAGAAGTCATGCACAGGCTCACGGGAAAGGCACAAGAGCTCCGTGTTTCTGACATCTGATGAGGAGAAAGGTAGAAATTACAACATTGCAGAATGAATGAAAAGCCACAGGGTGTTACTCCTGGTCAATGTAATAGAAGCAATTGGGGATGGCGGAGACTGCTGTGGGAAGTGAGAATTTCCTTAGTTTCAGATTAGAAAAAAACAACCATAAAACAGCATTGCTGTTTCAGTAATGCTGCACTGCATTAATGTCTTCCTATTTATAACCTCAGTTTAATCTTAACAAAGTCCCCACTTTCTCCCCAAAAATGTTCCCTGGAGAATTGTCCAATCTGGCTTTAAATAACTCAAGCAACAGTGCTTCATCATTTACCTTTGGAGATGATTACTTGGCCTAATATTAATAATTGTGAGAATTCTGTGAGGTTTTGTTCATGAGGATGTTTGCAGACTGAATTCTGTAATTCTGTTTATAAGGCTTTGACAGTAAATCACAGCATTCAGTTTTTTCCTGAGATTTGAATGAACCAATTCAGGTGCCTCACAGCACATTTTGAATAGGAGGTTAGTGCTTAAATAGCTTTAAGAACCTGTCTCTAACTGAATGTCCACTGCTAGCTAGTAGCAAGCCCTTCCTCTGCTAGCCTGCCCTGGTACAATACTGTGTGGAATTGCCCTACTTGCCCAATAGCCTTTTCTCAGTCTTTTTTTTTTTTTTTTTTTTTTTTTTTTTTTTTTTGTAGATCTGTTGCTTTCCCTGAGGCTGAATGAACAGGAATTAGATTCACACTCAGTATTACTGTGGTAAAACACCAATGGCTGGGCATCCTGGTCAGATGCTCTTTTCTTCCGAAGATGTGCTCAGT
This sequence comes from Aythya ferina, assembly GCF_964211825.1. NCBI lineage: Eukaryota > Metazoa > Chordata > Aves > Anseriformes > Anatidae > Aythya > Aythya ferina. The sequence continues at coordinate 71,088,832 of NC_140296.1, forward strand.
GGCCCCTCCATCTCTTTGTAGTAAAGGTAGTTGCTTTAACCAGTGATTCCAAGCTTTTTGGACAATGGTCCACTGTCACTCCTAAAATGTCATGCAGACCACCTGCATTCCTTGCAGCCAAATATCGATACACAGCCTTTTTGTTGAAAACACCGACTTGCTGATAGAATCCCATCAGTTGCCCAAATGTCAGATACCATAATCTTGCTTACTTCTCAATCTGCAGCTGAGGAATAACGTGTCTGTGTTACAGACAGATATATATAGCTTAGGGAAATGGTTTAGTGGGGACTGTTAGCGTTAGGTCAGAGGTTGGACTCGATGACCTTGAGGTCTCTTCCAACCTAGAAAATTCTGTGTGATTCTGTGTGTGTGATATATATTTTTGGTTTAAAACCAAAAGAGTTCAGGACAACTTCTTCACTGAGGCCAAAATCCACTCTTAAACAAGCAGAGTTTCCTGCAGTCCCAATGAGTGGGATTTGGGATTCTAAAATGGATAAGGCGCAGTGACAGTTTTTAGAAAAAGGCTTAGGTAAGTAGTAAGGATCGCATGATTTGCCTGTTATCCTGGCAGGATGGTTCCCTTCTATTGGAACTTGCACTTCTTTAGAAGTTTTGTCACATACTTCATGAAAAAGTTGAGACTTTTGAATTGAGCCCAAACTGAGAAAGAAATGGAGTTCTGGCTAAGGGCCAGTGTTTTCAGAATTGTTGATCAAAGATAAGCTTTATCACAGTTGGTCTTTAGAAAAATACTGACATCTCAGAGAAAAAATGAGCTAAAACAGATGGAATTTGAGCCCTTACAGTTTGAGCTGAGCTAGCTTTTTCTTCTTCTTTTTCTTCTATTTTTTTTTTCTTTTTGACCTGTGATCACAAAAAATGAAAAGATGGAGGTAATACAGGTGTAAAATTTCTTGTAACTTGCAAACTCTTGAGGGTCTTTAGAAAGCAAAACACATGCAAACCTGCATTCGACCTTAACTGTTACTTATTCCCATGGTGGTTGGGTACGATTAAGCCATTTTTAATGTAGTGGAAGTTGGGGTCATGCTCCACTTCTCCTAAAGCTCTTTAAAGGTGAAGCTGCTATAATAACTATAATAAATTTAATAAACTATAGAAAAGTGCAATCCACAGTAGGCTTGTTGCACACATCAGTTAGCCAAAACACCCAAATCTGTTCTTGGGCGTGCATTCTGGGTTGTCAGTGGCTTAAACTGCAGTGAGTGTGGCAATTATTAGGAAAGCAGAGAGACTATGTGGGAAAATGCAGACATTGCTGTCAACTACATCAGGCTCTTGGCCCAGTTGGTTTTTGGCAGTTCTTTTATATTACTATCAAGGCTGTGGAGCCACAGATTAGATCCATGGGCAGATTTTGGGCAGAAGGGAGTTCTGGAGGGTGTTTGGTACAAACCCCTGCTTCCAAGCGAGATTAAGCTGCTCAAGGCCCTTCGAGTTTCATTCTGAGTGTCTCTGAGGACAGGCAGATTGCAGATTGTTTCCATCCATAGGCAGTTTCACTGTGAAATATTTCCCCTCATACGCAATCAGAATTTTTGTAATCCTGTTTATTACTTACTCCTTAAAACCCCCTTTGCTTTTTGAAAAGTTAAAGCAGTTTCAGGCTTCTCCAGCTACCATTCTTTTTATAAAAGGGATATCATCTTATGAGGAGAGAAGGAGCATGCCAAATGATATATATAACCACACATACAACCTGGGTTTTGAATTCTAAAAGGCAGAAGCCCCGTGGTACACTCATTATGAATATTGATGGGAAATCCGTAAACCCAAATATATTCATAAAAGCAATCAGTCAAACAGTTATGAAGAGCACTCAAGCTCAGAAGAAAATCTTGTTCCATGTGTGGAGAATTTGCAAAGGGGGAAAGAAAAGGCCCCAGCAGAGGAGTCCATTGTTTGCAGCCTGTTCTGATTAGGGCCAAACACACTGGAGTCAGTGGGAGCCACATACAGGCTCTAGAAGGGATAGATTTGACTCTGAAAAACAAGACTCTATGTTGAAAAGCTTTGGATTTTTGCTCTTTACTTGGTATTCCTTTTATGTGATTAAAATTTAACTCTTTGAAGAACCAATTCTTTCTTTAGTCAGATATTTCTGCATTAGTCATGCTGAACTCCACTCCTTTTTTGCTGTGACAATTTCAGAAACACATTGCTTGCACCAGCACAAGGAAAAGAATGAGGTTCTTGCCCATCAGTGGCAAATGAAGAAATGGCATCTTGCAAGACGAATTGTACAAGGGCAAACTGATCTTATAGACAGATGACTGCAGAATAAAAGATACATAAATGACATACTCTGCAATGCTGAAAAAAGTCAATGGATTTACTTTCAAAACCGAAAGAGACAAGAGTGTGAAATTTCATCCATTTCTGTTTTGTCTGGTAGAAAAAAAAAAAAAGAATACCCTCTCACAATACAAGAATTTTGAATCATGACGAGCAAAATGAATTTGTAAAGTATTTTAAAATACACAGGCAGGCCTGCCTAGCATCACAGTTTAAATCACCTCTTTATTTCCACTGTAACTTAACTCAAATTCTGACGTGTTTTTTTTTAAATTCATTATGTCAACATAAGTAGGTGCAGCTTATCATCACTTGGATCGTTGTTATTTTTTAGCTGTTTAATTCATTGACTCACATCCGGCAATAATTCATGCAAAATGGGCTCTGAACTCCTTTGCAATATGCAGATTTGTGTGCAAATGAGCGTTACCTATGGTGTTCACACTGAAGCGTTTTTCTTTGATGTACATTTCTGACATTCTGAGATTGTAAAGAAGAAAATAACTTTAAAAATTTTAAGAAACCTTAATTGAAGTTAACATAAAAGAAGATACATGGTGTTAATTGGTCTGTTTCAGGCATAATTTGGGCCTTTGAGACCATGTCCCTTACCCCCCGCCAAAGTGTCAAGACTCACATCTTTAATTCAACAATCTTTGTATTAATTACCTCTGGATAAGGTAAGCTTTGATTGGGAGTCCTTTATTGTAAAATTACAGTACATTGCCTGCTTTAAGATAAATAAATTAGGGTTGAACTTGAAAAAAAATTTCCATCCAACTGTGAATGGGAAAGTGCATTTGAGTATCAAATGCTAGATGAAAGAACAGTTTTCATCAGACTTTCTTAATGGGAGAAAAGTGTTTTCCTTTGGTTTCTCTTTTTTTCATATATATATATATTTTTAATTTATTATTTTTTTTTTTTTCACATTGAAAAATAATATCTTCATCAAGAAATGGAAACACTTGGGCTCTAGGGTTGCCAATATTTTTCTCCCTGGAGGCCACTTTTTGACTCATGGGAACTCAGCTTTCTCTTCCGAGAGTAATTCCCTGGCACCTGGTGCATTTGTCACAGAGTCATCAGTGAGCTAGGCATGCTCCCTATTTCCCCACTTGCTAATTATCTCCACTTGGCTGTCCATTAAGACCAGAACTTGATTTTGTTTTCAGGGACACGAGGACAAAAAGTGAAGAGGCCTTGAAGAGTGAAGAAAATTGTAGAAAGACAACCAGCCAGAGGGCCTGGAGATCTGCAGGCAATGAGGGAAGGATAAATGCAGCTTGTATGCCTCACTCATCCCGAAGAAGGATAGGCCATTCCTGGCTTTGGTGTAATGGAGCTGCTCAGCTATGTCTGGAGGCTGGGGCCTAGGTGCTCGGGAGGCTGTATGCTTTGTGTACAGGTAAGAGGGCTGACTCCAGCATGCTGCCCACACATGTGCTTCCAGTGCAATGAAGTGATCTGAAAAATCATATCAGGGAACACTGATAGAGATTTTCAGCCTGCAGGCTCAGATCTGACCTCAGAGGTGCCCGTGTGACTTCTCTGGATCAGTGAGATACACCATGGGCCATGTGTCCCTTTAAGGACCAACATTCGTTGCATCTGAGGCAAAGACTGCTAGATCAAATAGTAGCTGTATTGCTTCAAATTTTGTCCGATGAAGCTGGTAATGTTAGTACAGTTGGTGTTAAGGACACTTATGCTAAAGTTTCAGAGCTGACACCGCAATGGTTTCATTGGACCTCAGCAGAGAGACACACCTGATGGCTCTTCAAAAGATTTTCAGCATGTACAAAAGACCTTATCATAAAGGCCCTGTTTTTTTTTTTGTTTTTTTTTTTCTCTTACCTGACAGTCTTTCACCTGTCTTCCATTCTTGCCTCTCTTAGTGCAGAGTTGCCACATTTGCCCAGTTAGCTTGGAAGGTGTGCTAGTAATAAAGGGATGCTTGAAACTTCAGTTTTGCCACCTGAGCTATTGACTGCCTCAGTAAATCAGTCTTTAGCCTATGTTTTTGGAATGAAATTGTGGGGTGTAGAGTCACTACTGCTTGGGCCCCTTATTTGTATTGAAAACAACTCAAATGAAAGATAACTAGCAGAAAAAGAGGCAAGAAGTTTGTGTTCCCCCTCCTTCTTTTTTTTTTTTTTTTTTTTTTTTTTTTTTTTTTTTTTAATGATCAGAAAGCCCAGAAATGATGACATAGCAAGATGCAGTGCACCTATTCAACCCTCCCCTGCTCTGGATGGGGCATGGTACCAACAACACCTCAAAACCTCTGTGGGAGCTTGACCCAAGAGCTGGTTGTATACTGCTGTAGCTCATTGTGATAGGCCCCTGTGATTTTTTCATCCTACTACATTTTGCCATCCCCTAGAGGCAGACTTGTCAAGAAGCCTTTTGTCTGGCACAGTGTTTTCAAATCCAAACTCTGATAATTATCTGTGGTTCTGCTGCCGACTTGAAAGGCGATTGCTAGACATTGAATCCCCATTCCCTTCAATACAAAAATTAAGAGTAAGGAGAAGAGGCATTTCTGTGCCTGCTTCTCTCTCCAACACTTGACACCAAATGCACATGTGAGGCTGACCGCCAAAGATAAATGAGTTCAATAGAAAAGAGCAGGCGCATACTTGGATCTCAGTGTAATACAGTACAAATCAGTAGAAAGTGCAACACAAAGGCTTTGCATGGCAGACTCTGCTAATCAGAAGAGGTGAGTGTTTTAGCATATTTAAACGAGGAGAGGGCATCCACTAATCAAACAACAGAATCCAGAGGTACTGAAAGAACAGGGGAAAGACTGTTGCTTAAAACTTTTCAACACGGATTGAGGATTTTTGAAATACCATTAAATGTGATGATCTAGGTTTATAGGAAGATAATGAGCTAAGTAACAAATATGTCAAAACTAAACTATTAAACATTGTAATTATGCCAGATACAGATTAGTTGTTGAAAAAGTTTCCCATTATTATAGTGTAACTGTCAGAAAAGTGCAGTAAAATAATGGGTTTTCTTTTCATTTGATTGATTTAGCATAAGGTACTCTGTGGTAACTTTTTAACAGCTTTCATAGGATGCAATAAAAATTGCATCATGAGCCTACATCTTCTTCAATATAAATTGGTGCAAAGTATACATAGGTGATAAAAACTCATTTTTCATACACAAGATTTTAAAAGCTTTCATGCTGTCTAAGCAAGCTGTTTAAAAAGTATTACCTTTAAACATTTCTCTTACAGTTTTCCACCTTTCTTCTACTGTTTTTCAAATCAAGGCCAGGTTGCTGTCACATTCACTGACATTTCTCCTCCACAGTAGCAATATTTTTTTGTTAATCAGTCAGGAAAGAGAATTAGTTCTACATCAACATTTTAAAGGGATATTTTCTTAAAACCTCCCAGGGAAAAAATTACCTTTTACTGAGAATTATACAAAGTGTACATGCTTCCTAGGCCAATAGATCATTGCCATATGAGTATAGCAAAGGTTACTTAGCAGTCACGGGTTTTCTTTGGGAATATTGCCTTCACAGAAGCAGATCTCTAAGGAGATGAGCTTATTTTAAGCTGATATTCATTAGAAAGCTGCTAAGCCACTAGAGACATTCTGGATACAAAATAGGATATCTGGCTTATATTTTCTTTTGTAGGTAATAAGAGATAATATCTGTGATCACGGTCAGAACCTTTGATTTATTGCTATCATAGGTTATATCATGTAACTTGGTACTCTGAGCTTTTTACCTCTGTTTATTTAAGGAATAATTTAAATGGATTTTAAGCACATGACAGCATCAGGCTGATAGCTTGAAGACTGGCATCTTCCACCATTTATGAAAATGATGCCTCCTTCTGGATATGCGCTGGATTTGTAGGTGCTTGTCAAGGGGCTGAACTAGCTGCTTTAAAGGCAGAATTTATACTTTCATTGTCTTCAGTAGAATTTTGATGGAGGCTGCATACCTCACTAGATTAAGAGGGGGATAAGTATGATCTTTTGAAGGTAGGAGGGGGTAAGTGTTCAATGTGTTATTGGATCTTTTGATGAAATATGTATCTTTCTCAAGGCACAAACAGTTGAAGAAAAAAATAAGTATTGGACAGAAGAAAGAGATGACTGCATGTATTAAACAGTAAGATTCTTCATGCTAAATACTAGATAAAAATGATAATTTAATTGGATTGAATACTTGAAGTCAGAAAAGAAACAAAGAAAGAAACAGGAAGATCTTTGTTAAGAGTAAAAAATAGTTATTGAAAAATTGGGAAATGGTTGTTTTAATAAAAAATAAAGAATCTAGAATGAAGAGTGCATGCATTTACACAGTAATCTCATCTGTGATAAAAACGCTACAATCAGATCTGAAAGGAGACTTGGGAAATATAGCTTTTCAGCTGTACAAAAGAAAGCTTTTGACTTATCACTTTTGACAATATGGATACAATGGGAAAAGAGCAGAATGGTATCTGTAGGGACAATGCCGTACAGTCAGGGATTGACTAAAGGGCAAATCCTGCTCTTTCTCCATTATGTTTTGGGTGGCAGCAATCTACTCTGCACACTGAATCCACAGTATTTTCAGGCATACAGAAAGGCTAGTGGCAAAACAAAGGGAGGCATTAAATAGAAGTTCAGTGCCCATGCTCCTGAGATTTCTTTTGTATGCACAGAATGACAGCACTTCTGGATCAGGGCAGGAGCATTCTGAAGAAGAAAAGAAGGGAGCACAAACGGAACAGTTGCAGGACCGAAGAGGGAACGTATTACTCCTCAATGGCTTTGAGGTACTGGCAGCCACAAATTTCTTGTAAGGTTTTTACCTTTTCTGTAATTGAATTTGTAGGCAGAGAGGTGCCATTGACCAAGAACTCCCTGTGACTTGAGCACTACTGATCAACAGATAAAACACAGGACTGATATCTCAGTTATGCAGCTTGGTTCTCATCCTAGTCATGCCACAGGCTCTCTCTGAAAGTCTCATAAGCCACTTTTCACACTTGTTTCCTTGGGTTGCCACTTTCAGAAAATGGTTTTGTTTTCATACAGCTCTGGCATTCCCCACCAAGAGTCATCTAGATATCTCCTGATGAGAAGGAGCATGTCAATGACTTTTTCCAGGAGCTGTGCTTTTTTCCATGAAAGGGAAAAGTATCTGTTAAGTTATTCTCTGCCTTTTATATTTGAAATGAAGTACTAAACAGGTATCCTTCTCCTCCACATCAGCAGTCACTTTCTTTAATATAATTCACCTCACCAATCTGCCAACAGAGATGGGAGATATGAAGGCAAAAATCTTTGGTATTTTCAAACTTTTTGATTTGCTATGTGGTACGGTTTGTCCAGAAGCGTGGATTGCAACTGGTAGAGTTGACTATGAAAGGTGGAGAGACTGAAGAACATCAAGTAGGTTCTGTCATGGTACGTAACCACCAGAAGTTGCTACATCTGCAATAAAATTATTCACATATGCATACACATGCATTATTTTTCTTATTGTGGCTGCCTCAACTTTACTTTAAGCCTGGAAATTCGTAAACATAAGAGCATATGGGTATATGCATGAAATAGAGGTTCTCTGCTAATGTTGACAAGTGTCTGTCCTCATTAGGGTGCAGATGATTAGGTAGTGACTAAAGGTCTTCAAAAATGAACATGCATGCCTTCAGTACAGAGACATGGATACACATGGAATTTGTGCTTGTGTTGCCTCTTGTAAAACGTGCTATCTATCAAAGGGTGGACAGATTAAGCTGTAAGCAAGGTTCTGGGCAGAGGGGTAGTGAGATCCCATGGCTTGCTGGTCTGACAGTAACACACCAATTAGCTTTTATCTGCAAAAAATGGAATTCTGGGGTTTCCTGACAGAGCTTTCTCCCATGTTACTATTGTACGGTTGCTCTCCTGTGACTTAACTACTTAAAAATGTCTCCAACAAAGCAAGATAACAGATTTAAGGAAATTTGTATTGGTATAAATAACTCCACCCAGCAAGTTACAACATATATTGTGACCAGGTAAATCAAAGTGAGGTTTATCTGAAGCAGATTTACAATGAAATGAGTTGAAGGGTAAGAGAAGATGAAGAAATTACTGGGAAATGAGATTATTTTTCTATAAGTTGGGCATCCAAGCACTGCATGAATGTGGAGAGTGTCTGAAGACAAGCCTTAGAAAATATTTTTTATATTGTCATCATAACATTTTATGTCAAAAGCTCAAAACCACAAAGTACTAGGCATGATTGAATAAGGAAACGTGGGAACACAGAGACTAAGAGAGCACCTTTTTAAAGATTCACTTAAAAACTCACTTATCTGTCTGTAATTAAATTAGTATGTGCCATTTTAAGAGACCTGATGCAAGGTGCAGTAAAGTCAGTGGAAAGACTCATGCAACCATCTACATGTAATGATGCCCTTTAAACAGTCACCAAGATAAACAGCCATTCTGAACATTCCCTAAATCTGTGGAATTCATGGGACATTTTCAACATTGATTATCAAGTCCAGATCTTCCTCATTGCTGTCTACAAGGCAGCCTAAACAATGAATGATTCATTTTCATGACACACTTTGTTTGGTCCACCTCCAGCCCAGTGATTTCAATATGTTATTTAAGCACCTGTCTGCTGAGTCCTAAATGATGCAATGCAAGGATACCATCAAGCCATATCTGAAAACACCATTTGCTCCCCCTCACAGTGGTGTTCTCATTTCTTTATGGAATATTTAAGGGGTGAGTGTTGTTCTGACAGCATATCAAAGCAACATCTTCTTTGATGATGTAATGACTGTTAACAGCTTAACACTTCCATAACCAGCTAGTAATGGGAAGGGTATGCCTGATTCTACCAGTTTTGAAGTGATGTCAGCCAAAGATTTGTAGGATCATAGTTTTCCCTAGCTTCTTGAAATAGCTACATCTGGCATACTTTACATTTTATTCTACTCTGCTTTGGATTGTGCAGTGCTTTGTGATGTACCTTGCAAGATCTACACTTTTTCACCTTGACTTGACCTTTTTCTTGATAACCTTGGACTAGGCTTCAAGGATTCAAGTTTCATGCACAAAACCTGTTGTCAACAGTCATTAAAATACAAATTGCTCATGTGTTTCATGACTAATACTGTGTAAAATCCTGCTTGCTGAGCATCTGATTTGCTTCCATTGCTGGGACACAGAAAGTTTTTATCCTTACCACAAATTTCAAAAGTTGTCAGTGATGTGTTGAGCTAACTTTCAGCCTGTTTCTGTAGTGTTAATGCTTGAGTCCCAGTCTGGAGCTGATGTACTAGGTGGTTAACATTGTTTAAATCTTTCATCTCCCATGAATTCTACCATATTTAAAAACTATATAATGATATCTAGACTTACAGAGAAGTGTGGAGGTTTGTTAATATCTGTGTGCCTCTCTGAAGAACATGACATGGGAAACAGGCTCAGGAGGGAGTAACACGACATATTGCAAATGTTGATTTTGTTTTGATTTTGAAGGCTGAATCTAAATTCACTTAGGCTTAAAAGATGCTGTATTTTGAAACATTCAGGCATTTCAGGTATGCAGACAGATACATGCTGATGAAAAAATGGGCAGAAAGTGATTGATTATTACTCATTCAGAGCTTTTTATTAGGAATGAATCAGCAACTCTTCTAATCTTCCTGGAAACCTGAAATCCTTCTCAAACACATGTAATGTATTACCACATGCAAAAAGGAAGACCTCAGAAATGTCAGATTAGCTTTTGAAAGAGACTAGCTTTCAAGAGTCTCTCAAATTTAGCAAGTTGCTCCACAGGAGAAGTTGGAATTTTTCATATATACATTTTTTTCATTCTCCTACAATACAGTGCTACCACATGGGATGGGAATCTTTCTTCTCATATGTGTCTCTTGCACCGTTCATATCAAAGTATTCAAGAGACTGCACTTTCATACCTTTTATTTCTAGTCCTACAAAGTACATTTTTAAAGGAACTTAAGGGTATCAGTTGCCATAACACCCTGTTCTTTTATGACTTAAAGAATGCTAAAGCACTGCATTTAATTCCAAAACACTTCTTGAAAGAAAAAGAAAAGAATAGTAGAAACAGTGGATACACAGGTCAGGAATATTGCTAATGCTAAGGCACATTATGAAAGGAATAGTTGATGTGTTGCTGTACCTGTGCAGATGTAAGGTTACAAGTCAGTTAAAGTTTGTAAGGGTAACTAATATCTTTGATTGGACAAGCTGATAAAATAGAAAATTCCTCAGAGCCATTTACAGCTGCAAAGTGAGTGGGAAAGCTAGTTGTTGCAGCATTGTGTGATTAGGAATGTCTATGCTCCAGTGAGCTTGACTGAGAGCTACTGTCTGGTTCTGTCCTCTAGTAAATTTGCACCAATGTCTTGTGACTACTAGGCTGAATTAAACTGTCCTCAAAGTTGATTTTTGCTGGTACAGTCTTTGCAAACCCTCTACCTCCCCTTCTGCTAGAAGTAATGGGCAGCTGACAAGATTTAGGACCAATGTTGTCTAGGATTACATATATCAACAGATTCAAACCCACCTCCTTAAAGTCCACCTGGACACCAAACAGCTCTAAGTATAAATTATAAAGCTCTGGGACTATATGCCTGACAAATGAATGACCTTAGTGGCAGGAGGAGCAGCTCTATAGCCAAAGCAGACAAACACTGCATTTATTTCCTTCAACATGTAGTAGCTGATTAAAGATACTGTCGATCTTTTTCAGAAATGATCCAGTCAGATCCAAGCACCTGTAATGAAATGAATTTCTTACTTTTGGAGACTAGAAAGACAGGGAAAAAGAAGAAGTGAAAAAGAAAAAGTGAAAAAGAAGAAGTCAAAAAGAAGAAGTGAAAAAGGAAAAGGAAAAGGAAAAGAAAAAGAAAAAGAAAAAGAAAAAGAAAAAGAAAAAGAAAAAGAAAAAGAAAAAGAAAAAGAAAAAGAAAAAGAAAAAGAAAAAGAAAAAGAAAAAGAAAAAGAAAAAGAAAAAGAAAAAGAAAAAGAAAAAGAAAGACCCCTTTCTGTAAGCTCTGCAGCCCAGGGAATATCAGAAAGTACTTAAAAGAGCACAAGCTGTGCAAGAATGCTAAGCAGAAAAGTGCTAGTCAAGAGATAAGGAAAGTATTGGACCTCTTAACTTGTAGAAATGGGATTAACTCCACTAACATCCTAGAGGTCAAGGAATATGGATTTTCATGTATTGCCTGGGTGGTAGCAAAACAACTCTGCTGCTTGCTGTTTCAGACTGAAGGTCAAGTGTATTGAGGTCTTTCAGCTGGCAGGTGCTTGTTTTTCCTAAACAGTTACAGCTGACAAATACACCTCTTGTTCTGCTGACCATTACGGGTACATCGTGATGTCCTGTTTAGTTCAATTTCAGTTAGCAAGATATGAACACAGCAGGGACAAAAGAAGGGAGGAGGCTGGAGAGGAGATGGAAAAGTACAGAAGTAAGAACCAGGTGTCAAACAGCTTGCCCACAGGATGGCTCTCTGTTGTTTGATGCATTTCTACGGATGATGTGGTAGGTTCAGATTCTGTAGGATTTAGGCTTTTATTTAAAGGGGAAAAACCTAAAATATTTGTATGCTAGCCACAAGGCTGGAAACTTTTAAATGCATGCTGATGCAGACAGCGTTCTTCCTCGGTGAGCTCACAAGCTAAAACAACCCCTCAAAACAAGAACATCTCTCCACGCCCATTTCTTCATTTTGTGAACTCTAAAGTCAGGGGAAGAATGAGTTAGTGGGGCTCCCCTGCACATAGCAGGGACAAATGGGATGGGAGAAAGGTGGGGACACGCCCCCGAATTAAGGGCATGTTAAAAAGCTGGCGTGAGGTATAACCAGCAAGGGCCTGGTGAAGGAGGGGACAGCAACAAGGCTGGTCACCATCTATTAAGCTTGAAGTTTAATGCTAATCATTTGGCATGCAGCAGTCTCAGCGCAACGCCTTTGCAGCCTGCACACAGTCCTAAGTCTTAAGCACTACAATTCAACATCTGCTCCAAAGAGGAGATTGTCTTCAATCACATAGTTAAAGCAGGTCAATAAATAATTAGACCTCTTTTACTAACACTCAGGTTTTGGAGCCATTAGTGTTCATGTGGGTCATATTTACAAGCATTTGTCCACACCCAGGAGGGTTAGAAAATTGCTTACCTAGTAAAATGAAAGCTACGATTCTAATTTATGACTCCAGGAGATGAAGTTTCAATAAAAACATGGGTACTAATGGTGTTTGTGGGAATCAAGTATCTGAAAGTGCAGAGAGGAATAGATAATCATTCTGGCTCCATGCTGTCCCTCACTCACAGCTTCAGATGCTTGGTCCAGCCCTAAGCCTGAGTGCTTTTTTTATGTTGACCTCTTGTGCTAGCCTAGAACGATAAGTTTATTGCATAAACACCTCAGTTGGGGGCTTGATTGTTACATTTATTCTTATAAATTTTAATTATTGCCAGAATTGAACCTCAGAAATTAAGATAAAGTGAAAGTTATCTCAGAAACATTTTTCACTGATGTCAGGGTATCCACACAGTGTGGTTGGACTGGCACTGGACATTTCAGAAGGGAGAAGTCTTGTCAAACTGACCGTCTCTATGTTTAAAAGTATCTTATGCATTCCTTCTGGAGGGTAAATTTCCATTAAATCTATCAGGGAAGGCCCAAATGTCATACTTGGATCTGTTTTCCCATTGTGCCCTTGCACTAGCAGGTAATATTATCAGCACAACTGCTGAGGACCAAGGAACCTAACATCTCTTTCTACTCCACATGAGGTTTTGCCCATTTTGAGGGAGAACAAAGGGCAGAAAGGCGAACCCAGTCCCCGAGTGGATGCACATGACCCCCTGTGCTGGCAAGGGATGCAGAACTGAGCTGGCCCCAAGCTGGCTGTATGGGGCAGGAGCTGGATGTCAGACACAAGGGGCAGGGGAGGAAATAGATGCAAGCAAGGTTGAGCGTGACATATGGTTCTCTTTGCTCTTAGTCTAGCAGAAGTTTCTTAGTGGATATGAAGTCCTGTGCCTGGTTGTGCAAAGCCCATTAGCATATGTCTCTGCAGTGGGTTTCTGTGGCAGAGTTCCAGTAATTACTGTTCATTAGTATTCATTAGTACCAGGTCTTGCCTGATCTTGAGTTCATGTTGAATCAGCTCTGCTGTAACATTTTTGATATGGGCTGGATGTAGAGGTCAGCATGGAGGCATTAATTAGGCCTGGTAGTCAGAAGTTATTTTCATGGCTCTTCAGATAGGGTTTGTTTCAGATGCACCATAGCTTTTCCTTCTGAAGTGGAAAGCATATATGTAAAGTGGAGCAGTGGTGAGCCTGACACTCATCGGCTTGTGAATACAAACACATGAATTTAAAGAAAGCACTAAACTTGCTCTCTGGAGTGACCTGTTAAAATCTGCAGAGGTTTCAGGGACTTTTCTTTAGTGTCAGTGTGGCTCAGGAATGTTGACACTGAAAAAAATTTGAAGGTGCAAAATATGGATGATGGATAATAATGCGTTTTGTATTTCTGACTGTTCATTTCTCTCTTGGACAAGTATTGCTGGTAATAATGTAGCTATGAGCTTTTAGGGTATGACCTCTGACCTCTACAAAAAAAAAAAAAAAGGAATACTGAACAACAAACCTACTCATGTCTTATTAAAAAAAAAAGGGTAAAAAGTCATGTCAGACTAGTTGTTATTATATTAAACAGTCAAGTTTAAGGTACTCTTGGAACCCAGAGATACTTTTGAGAGGATACAAGAACTTTTCTGTAAGGGCTGAGTAAAATCTGAAGGTTTGTTTTTTTTTTTTTTTTTTTTTTTCTTGAACAGTTTTAAAGAAACTGAAAATTCAGTTCAAATGACTATCTTTAGAGAAAATTGTGTTTTCTATGGAAATCTTAAACTATACCTTAATCTAAAAGCACGGCTCTATCTATCTTTTTCTGTACTTCAACAACCTGGAAAACCATAATTCTCAACATGTAAATCTATAATTAATTGTAGTCATAAGCAGGCTCAGGAGAATGTTACTCACCTGAGAAGGAGAAAGTGGACAAAGACTCCTACATTCAAGAATACAGTCAAGATACAGACTTTCCCATAGACCACACCTCCTCTAATAGAACTAAAGCCTGATGTGCAGAGATACCACTGGTGGTATCAGTCATTTCAGTAGCACAGGACATGGACATTATTTGAGGATGAACCCCAAGAAATGTGACTGATGGATGGGGGAATGAAAGATTTTTTCCAGACTTTCTCATCTTCACTAATGAATACAATGTTTAAGAGGGAGCAGGAAAAATTGTTCTCATAAAGAAGATTCACAGAATGGGACTGCTCTCCTCATGAAACCTTTTATTTCTGCACAACACAACTAATAGAGTTGTATATCTAGATGAACTTCAAATTACAAGGCACAAAGTCATCTCCTGCTTGGAGTAATCAAAAGATTCCAGACAATGACAACAAGACGAGACAGCTCCTAGCCCCTTCCTGTCTTCCTTTGTGGTAGGTCTTTTGTAGCATTCCGCTGCTCTTTTTCCATTTTATGGATCCTGGGTAAGCTGCTCAAAAGTGTGAAGTGAGGCTTTGCTTGAAACAATCTGTAGTTAGGCTGTGAAACTCCTGCTGGGGATGCTTACATTTAAATAGTGACACAATGAGTGGACGCATTCTTGGAAGAAAAATCCACTGGTGTCTATTACATATAAAGACACCATCTTTGCCTCACAAGGTTACTGAATGACAAATTGTTGGGGGCTAGAAGCAGTCTGGGGGAAGCACCGCTACTTGACCTGTTTCTACACTCTTTGTCTGGCTAATGATGGAGACAGGATACTGGGCAAATGGACCTCTGCTCTGACCCAACATTGTCAATGTTACATTCTTATGTTATGGCTCCATGACGTGTTATGGTCATGTTGGGTCCTGAAGGCAAAAGATTTAATTTTCAAATTCAAAGAGGATGGAACAGATGCTATCATGAAGAAATACCCTTGTTTTAAATGAAAACAACAAGAATACAAAAGATATAAATTAGGAAAGTGCAAAAGTAACACCTCATAGAGCAAAGAGATCTCTGTTAGTAGTATGGACTACAGAGGAAGTCACTGCCTGTACGTGAAGCCTTTTGAAATATTGCCTTGCTGTACACAGAAACAAGGAATGATTTTATAGCTTCAAGAGATGCAAGAGCCACCATGACCGTGGGCAGACTGTAGGTGTGTTTGGTGAAGGAGCTGGAGGGATCTGCAGCCAGCAGTAGAAGAGGGAATGAAAAACCTAGTATCACATCCTGTTTGGGCTGGTTCCCCAGCCCAAAAAATCTGGCACCCTCCGGGTTGACCTTTGGCACCAGCTGGTTTATAGCTCAGACTCACACATCTGTCTCCAGAGCAGAACACTTTTTGGGCCTCACCTTGCCCTCCACCAAAAAGCGCACGGTCTCTGGATCCCAGCTGAACTGGATACTTTTCAATTCCAAATGATTTAAAAGGAGCCACAATCCTTTTGTGGGGTTTTGATGCGTGAGATTTCTTTAAAGTTATGCTAGGGCTTTTTGCAGTTTAATGATGCAAACTTGTCAAACATATTTGGGATGCAGTATGGAATACATAGCTTGGTGACTGCCGGACAGAGTATGATTCATAGATATCCTTAATTAAGCATTTTATGCAAACTGGCCTTGAAATAGATAGGCTTTGAGCCAGAACATTTAAAGTCAAGAAAGTTTCAATTGCAGGATCACTTATGTTTTGCTAGGATCTATTTGACTAAAAGGCAACGTGGATGTTGTAAATGAAACTTCTTCCCTCAAGAAAAATAAAACGCAGACTCCACTAAATAAGAAATAGCAAGCCTTTTCTGCCAATAAAAAAAAAATAAAATTCTCTTTACCTGAGGATAAGAAAAAATTAAGTTCAGTGGTGGTACCTTCTGCATAGAGGACTCCTTTACTTTCTTTTCATGCTTGGCATCTTGTTTTAGGATCCCTCTTTGATGTTGTACTCCTGCTGCAAGAGAATTGTTTCTAGTTCAGGGAAAGAATGATGAGTGTTTAATAAACAAACCTGGGAACTAATACAAATCTGTGTTGACAAATGCTTGTCAAGAAGGAAACCAAAGAAACAAAATCAATACATGGTCTTGCATTAAATCACATTGTTTACAGATAGCTATCTTGCAACTTCTTCTTCTTCTTCTTCTTTTATTTTTATTTTTTATTTTTTTTCTTTACTAAATAGCTGTCCCTGATTAATTTAAGATAAACCAGAATTTGGCTTTATAGCAACAAAAGTTTAAAAAAAAAGTTTACAGCCAACCTCTTCAAATATTCTGTCGTTTTTAAGGAAAAAAACATTCCTCCCAGCCTTCCTTATTCTGACACCATTTTACTTTAGAAGATCTCAAAGTACAAGTGAATACATGACACTCGCAGTGTCTCCAGTGTACACATTTTACGTTTGATTTATGACATTACTATATAGGTGCACTTGACAGCTTTCAGATTGAAGCAGAGACAAGAGAGCTTTAAAGTGAGATGGGTTATCTGGGTAAATCTATCAAGGGTTCGTCCTGGGAGAACAAGGAGAGAGGCTTTGTAGAGCCCTGCTGTGTAGCAAGCCTCCATGCTGAGCACATCCCAAGCTCCCTGACAGTTGCGCTCAGCCTTCACTGTAATAACGAATAAAAGGGAGCTCCCTGTAGATTACAGATCTTCCGTGTTTTGACATTGACCTTAATACATAATTTAACCACAAAGCCTGAGAAGTGTGGAACAAGATAAGAAAAGACCACAGAACTGGCAAATAAAGTGATGTTCAATCAGAAATCATATTTGTTCCTGATAGTGGAGATGTGGGCATTAAAAAGGGAGACAGAGAGAGATTGAGAGAGAGAGAGGGAAGAAGAGAGAGGGAAGAACAGTCTGGGTTATTTGAAGACTTATGGATCTCTTTTAAAGGACATACGGTTGTCAAATAAAAGTTTGTCCTGGATTCACAGTAAGAAATAATAATAATAAAAAAGTCAATGGTTATTAAATTTTCATAGACACTGGATAGCTTCTTTTCTCAAAATACTGTGATGGCACTTGCCATGTTTGCCTCATGTTTGTGTTTTTGCTTTTAGCTCAATGGACAGTGGAGGAGGTGGTACATAGTGTTACCATAAAGTTGTCTTCAGGCAGTTATTTAGACTAATTGTGTTTAATATCTGCCTATTCTTGACCTTAGCTTGGGCTTCTACATTAAAAGAAACAATTGTTTGGATGCAAGGAGTTTGTAGGTTTTTCTGCTTATTTACAGAGAACACTCAATACACAAGTGAAGTGCACAGCGGGATGGGCTGGCTGCATGGCAATGGCATATTTTTACAGTAGTTGAAGGCTCATGCAAAGGAACAGGATTTTTAGCATAAAGGGTGTGACTATAGACACTGTTAAAATTAGGCACAATTCTTATGGGAACATTATCAGAGATAAAACAATGTAAAAAATTAAAAAGAATGCTTTTCATCTATCACAAAGGAGGTAAGGAGTTGGGTAAAAGTGACTTTTCACCATTTGTATTGGTTTTATTATTTCATCTTTATCTGAGGTAGGATGTGGGAACATAGGCCCAGTTAATCTTACATTTTTGCTTCTAAGCCTTTTCTTTATAACTCATGACTCACTTGCTCTTGTTATGTTACAACATCTGGATGGCAATGGCTTCAAGAAAATGTTCCTACTTAAGTCAATGGAATTTTAAACGCAAAATCACTGAATATATTTACATTGAATGAAATTTAAATTTAAATTAGAGTTTGAGTCTGGTTACAGAGCTAAAAATTGATGCAAACTTATGGATGGCATTTCCAGCCTCCCCCTCACTCCCAAGTCTTTCCTATGTTGGAAATCCATGTAGGTGCCTAAGTCACTTGAGTGGTTATGAATGATGCACCCAGTGGTTCTTTAGTTGCAGAGCACAGGTATGTAATTGGACTGGTCTGAGTATAACACTTTAAATTGGGTGTGAATATTGTGACGCTTAAAATAAGGCCAGACGCTGAGAATGAAGAATTAAACATGAAAGACAATACACTCTCTGATGTACAAAGCTGGGATTTCATTTCTTTTATTTTCAAAAGCAAACAAGTGAGCAAACCACTCTAAGGGAATTAGGGTATCTCGGTATCATCATTTGGGACCTTTGTTTTGTGCTTACTTTGTAACAGTATTTTTTTTTTCCTGTTTGTTTTAAATGTATATATGTTTAAAATATGGTGTCAGACATATGTTTTTTTCACAGCAGTCTGCACAACCAGAAAGAGCTCAAGTCGGAAATAAGGTTTTAAGTGAACACAGTACAATGGTCGTCACATTAGCTCCCTATCACCACGGCACTCCACCCGCCCCATAACCCCTCTGACACGCTCACTTTCATTTCAGCAATACAACCTACCCTGCTGCATACTTCAAAGGGCTGAATATAATACTTCAGCCCTCGACCGCCTGCTACATTATTGAAGAACATTATGACAGTTAAAATCCCAAAGCTACACGGCAAAGCCTTCGCCAGGATAAACTGGCTTAGATAATACTAAGGATCAGACCCTAAGTGAACTTCACAGTGTTTACACCAGACTTGTTAAGAACACAAAATTTACTACTTCTGCAACAATTTTACCATTAAAAAAAAAAGGAAGAAAAAATAAAATAAAACCCCCACATCTCAAAAAAAAATCTCAGTTATTTCAAGTCCACATATGCAGTTTTTTGACAGTATGCTAAACTATACAAATACCAAACAAAACTTGGTATTGATATGGAGAGAACTGAGTGAACCAGTTGAAGCTCTTTGAAAGAAATCCAGGACAAGAAACTGAAATGACTCATGGAGAGTACAGTCAGTGAGGTTTTTACTTACATTGGAGAGGAGACAAAGCAATTTAGTTCTGGTTAAAAATGATCCTGCATTAAACCTGGCAGGAAGGTTGGTGAGGCAGTTTCAGAGAGGGGGAGATACACTGTACTAGGTCGGCTAAGTTAGCAGCAGTAAATGAAGTCCTTGCCCATCCATTTGGATCCAGATGTGTTAGCTTGTCTTTCAAACCTCCTGTTACACAGCTTCATCTTTTTCATGATCATGTGTGATTGATTTATAAAAAGACGCCATAGATTTCCCTGAAAATACATTACTAGAGGTACAATGCTACAGGTGATGCCTGTTGTATAACACTGCCATATCAGCTGCAGCTCCAAATTTAGTAGCCTGCCTTCCTGGTACACCAGTATGAAGATCTGCCTGTGCAATGCTTTGCAAACCAGGGCATTAAGAGTCCAAGAAAAGGGACAAATGGCAAGAGGAACTGGGAAGTGAAACAGAGCATTTTGGAATTGGCAAAAAGTCCAGGGAATTGTAATCTGGTGTGACATTTTCCTGTCCTCATTAGTACTAACTTTCACAAACTGATGGAGAGCTGGCAGGTCTGCAAATCTTCTGTGATTGCCTGTAGAGTCATAAAGGCTGGAAACGCAGTGATCGCTCACAGGATGGCTGATGGGGCAGTTACTGATTTATGGAAGGGACATACTACTCTCATCGCATAGAGGCACCATTAGAGTGGCTACCTGAGTTGATCAGCAGGCCACCAAGAGGATCTATTTCAGGAAAAAGCAGACAAACAACCAATCAAAAAACAAACAAACAAACAAACAAAAAACAAAAACAAAAACAAACAAACAAAAAAACCCAAACAACAACAACAACAAAAAAACCACAAACAAACAAAAAAAATAACAAAAGCAAATTCTACTGAGGGTCTTCCTTGAGGAGAAAAATGGAAGTTTATTTTTCTTTTTGCTAAAGAGACAGTACCTGGAGTAGATAAAAGCATCCAATGATTTAAAATTAGGATGAATGCTAAAAAGATGAAGACAAGGATCAGACAGGTGCATAGAGGCTATATGAAAGCTGTAATGGAAAATAAAACAGGAGAAGGACAAAATTTTAGACTGAGCTTGGTGCACAGAATTACCAATTTTTTCAAGAGTGTAGTGGCAGAAAGGATATTTGATCATCAAAGTTCCTCCAGGAAGTAAAACTCCCTGGAGGAGATATTATTGAAAATATAAATGGAACAATAGAGTAATTTATCACAAACTCAAAACTACCAGGCCAATTCTTGTGAATTAAGGGCATTGAAAAGTGCCCTTGTTCAAAACCGCACTCTCCATGGTGGATCAGTTGAAAGCTTTCTTAATAGTCAGACTAAATGTTTGAGCCCATGACTGTGAATGCCAGTTAAATTGGTCTGTAGGAGAAATTCAAGCACTTTTTTTTTTTTTTTTTTAGGCCAAAAATAGCTTTGGCAGCTGATGTGAATAAATATAAAAAAGTCCAGTATATGTGCCAATATCAAGAAAGGAACAGAATTCACGCATTTGCAAAAACACTCAGACTACAACAGGTAATGAAATGAATAAATAGAGTGCAGGAGAAAGCTGTGGATTTGCTCAACAAAGAAAGATGCTGCAAAGTCAAAAGAATGGCTAATAAAAGAAAGCACAAATGGCCTCCATGTGATGCACAAATTAGGCCCAGGAGCCCAAATGAAAGAAGTGAGAGAAACTGAAACACACTTGTTCAAAAGAAAGTATAAAATTGGAGAAGTCAAAGGTGAGACTGAAATTTGAAAGCAGGGGACAAATTCCAGGCCTGGCCAAGTGTGAAATGTCACTGATGTTCAAAGGCACAAAGAGTAAAGCAAGACTTTGTGGTAATGCATTAAAGGAAACAAGTAGTCCATGGGCATAAGCTTGGTCTCGTCACCAGAATGTGTGCAAAAGCCCAGTAGATTCATAGCCCCAGGAACAAACCTGAACCAGACGTGAATGTGCCAATGCGTGAAGTGAAGTGTGCTCGCAGAAAAAAGGGGTCACCTGGTGACATTCAAGGTACAGTTAATGGAAGATGCAGAATCTCTTACATGTGGCACTAATAAAAGTGCAGCAAAACATGACAACAGATGGCTTCATTCACAGGATCAGCCAGCGCAATAAAACAGGCTTGTTCTTTGTAGCTGTGGAGAAAAATAGCAGAAAGGATTGGTCTTAGGTTTTGCAGTGACCACAAGAAGCTGAACAAGATCATTTAAAAAGGAAAACATTTCCATTTGCTCTCAAGGAATTAAATGCTTGCTAAGATGGCAAAAGCCAAGTTCTTCAGAAGATAAGATACAGAGAAGGGATTTTGGCAGATTCTCCTGGACACTGAATGCTTCAAAATTTGCACTTTCACATCACCATTTTGCAGATGCTGCTTCTTGAGATAGTCTTTTGGAAGCAATTTAGAACCAGAAGCATTTTGAAGCACCATGACCCAAACACTAGGAGGTCTCCCAGGGATGAAAATGCATGACAATTACATAATAGAAAGTGGAAGCACTATTATTGAACACCAAGACTGCTTGTGAAGAATACTGGAAACTGCAAGAAGAAAAAAACTTAACAACACCAAATTGTCAATCTCAAACTAATGAGAGAAATAGAACATGAAATGAGTGACACCTGACTCATCTACAGTAGAGACCTCAAGGGCTATGGTGACAGGACAGGTGCATGAATGCATATTCTAAGTAGAACATGCAAATGGCCACAGAAAGTTTTTTGGTTTTGTCTGGAATCAAAAGGCAAGGGACTAAGCATAGACCACTTGAATCAAAAGCCAAGAGACTGAGCATAGAACACTTTTGGCAAAACCCAAGAAAGGACTTGGTGAAACATTGTCAAGATCACCACCTTTACAGACAATACGGTTTGCTTGAAGAATGCAACCAAGTGAACTGGAATGAGCTGTAACAGAATGTATGACCACTACAAATGTATGAAACTGTCTTTATCCTGGATGTGGAGTGAGTTATCCAAGTGGTCATACAAATTAAAAGCAGAGAATGATAAAAAAACAGTACTTTTCATGCTCACATTGGATCTTCTGGAAATCAGTCACAAAAAGTCCAAGAATAGCTGTTATCGCAGTAAGGCAAAAGAAAATGTAGGGAAGAAGTTCATTGAGAAGGACACCTTGGATTGGCTAGTCAAAAAACATACTAGTGAAGGTGTACTTTAGTCAGAGATAAAGAGAAAGATAACAAATGGTGAACATCAAATTTGCTTTAACTGCTTCAGTAGATTTATAAGTTTGGCAATAATGTCTATATTAATTGTAAGTTCCAGGTTCTAGACTGAGAAGTGACCTATGATTTCTGTTGATAAGCATAACATCTGCCATGGCATATAACTAACTGAAAAGATCACAGGTTTAGGTGTGATCAAGTGAGTTATAGCCAATGCGTAGTTGTTAAGAAAGGGAACAGATATTACTGCACTAATTCTGAACTCCCAAATGCCTCTACAGCATATCCATTGCAACATAAGACATCAAAGGCTTGATTCACTTGCCCATATATAGGCCACCTGTTCCATTTAAGATGTGCAGGCATATCCAAAACATCCACAGGAAACTGTCAGATACAATGCAGGACTTAGAGGAGACCTGAGTCTTACTAGACTGGCAGATGGAGGCCATGGTGGACACCCTAGGCATTTCAAATCCTGTAGGTACACATATGTGAGCAACTCAATTGAGCCTTTAACCACGCATACCCAGAGGCAAACCAGAGCACGTGCTCTGCATGAGGAAGAAAATTCTTGACACAAGAGAAACCTGTAAACAAAATGGAAAATCAGAATAGATATTTGAGACCCAGAGATGAGCATTAATCAGAGGACAACATATAATTGTGATTTTTGGCAAAGAGCCTAGAGGAGCCAGAATGGATGCAACACTGTAACAGTCACCAGGTGTTTGCCACAGCCAGAAATACAGACTTCAGCATGATTGCTGCTATCAGAAAAGAGGAGTGAAGATACATCACCTGGTTTACATTCTGGGATGGGAGCCAGTGAATGGACTTCACAAACTTACTGTCTTGATATTGTGCTTATAGGAAAACTTATTTACACTTTGGTATTTGGCTCATATCCCTGTTTTTTTTTTTTTTTTTTTTTTTTTTTTTGAATTAGAGCTACAAGGTCACCTTATAAAAGAGCTGGAGAATTCCCCTGATTAGCTAGCTCAGCTCAAACCTGGTGTGGCACATGTGGTGTGTTGGGGGCTTAGTGTTTAGTAAGGAGTTAGTTATCCCATCACCAGGGTGAAAATGAGTGTGACCTTGATCTTCTGGTCTTCAAGACGTAAAGAAGAGGCACCAAGTAGCTTCTAGAACAACATGGCTCTTGGATCAGCAGTACTCAGCTGTTGATGCTGAGCACAGTCACCTTTGTACTTCAAAGGTCGGGCTAACTTGGGGAAGAGTTGAATTAATCTGAAGAGCTGTTTCCCAGTCATTTCTGTGAGTTCTCCTTTCACTTCTGTTGACAGGTAAAAACTACCTCCAGCTGCCATTGATAAGATCACTCCGAGCTCTTCCTTCCGCAGGTTTCCCCTTCATGTTTGGTATCCAGGTCAATCTGTGGTCATCCAAAGCAGGTCCTTTCAGAGCCGGTAGGCTGCAACTGAGCTGTGCTGAGCACTGCAGTGCTCACTGGAAGGGAAGCTGCAGATGTGCAGTGCTCAGGGTTGAGAGCCTTCCTGATGGGGAGGGCAGACACCGTGGTGACAGGGGGGTTTTTCTTGTGGAACATGCCCGTGGCACTTTGCAGACAAGGATTAATCTCTGTCCTAACACAGAGTTGTCATTTCAAAGCTGTTTTAGAATTACAGATATAAATAAAAAGCGACCCATCCCACCAGATTGCTACATTTGCATTTTTTTCTCTTTTAACTTGCACACAGCTGAACCAAATTATTTTTTGTCCAGTAAAAAGAGAAAAACCTCTCCCCAAAATGTGCTGTTTCCTTTCATATCAATTTTTTCCGTATGCTTTATGAACTTTTGAAAACGCAGGGTGAATAATTGCACTGTTGATAAAAATAAAAGTAGCAGAGACTAAAGAAGGAAAGAAACATCTTTAAAAATTATTTTTATTTTTTGAGTAAAAAGGCCTGGGAGAAATCAAAGTCCTCTTGGAAACTTCAGTGGTAGCTTTGCTTGACTGCATATTATGGACTCAAGAGTTCTGTGAGTGGACAGGCCAGTCCATTTAATTTCTATGACATATGGATTTTCTTTAATAGGATGGTTACAAACAAAATTCCCATGCTGGAAAACTATCTTGAATGGATCTGAGGTCCCAGCATAAATCACAATTCATCCTTTGTTGCTTTAGGAAATGTTCAAAGCTGTGGAGGAAGTTTTCCTCTCTCTGTTGTATACATGTACATGGAGAACAGGATATTAATGGGTGTCTTCAATCATTTTAGCTACTGTCTTGGAACTGGGGTACAGGACAAACAACACTATGTCTTATGTTTACAATGTCTTCAGATGAAACCTGAAGGTGTTCAGGTGAACAGGACACCTTCATGCAGAAGAAGAGGAATGTGTGGATTCAGAAAACTGGTAAGAGGGATGGCAGGTTTCCTAAAGTCCCTCAATATATTTTTCATAAGTAACTAATTCCCTTCTACTAAAAAAAATAGTTGAACCAATTTAATAACATGTTCAATTGAAAAAAAATTGTTAAAAGGAGGAAACCTTTTGGGTCCCAATTACTGTTAATTTGTAATCCAGTGAGGTCAAGTACCTGATTAAATATTTATATAGGAGAAAGGTCATAGTCTTTTGTGATCTTCTTTGCCCTGTGTTAATTTTCCATCGTATACGATGTCTTCCTTTTGGAGAACACATTATCAGAGAAAGGAAGCCTTGCTTTTGGCCTCAGAGAAAGCAACTGTTGGGTTTTGATGTCGAACAACTGAAATCAATCTCTTGTAGTTAGGTACATTTTTAGTTTAAGATTTTCCAAAGCTATGTAGTGATTTTAGGTTTCTCAGTGTTTGAATACTCAGCTTGAGACCTTTGAAAAGAACAAGGCTTAAAGGAAATGAAGAGTATCTGATTCCTGGAAGTTTGGCCTTCCAAAATCACGTCACTTTTGAAAGCCTTGGATCCAAAGAACACAAAATTATATTAGTTTTATATCTGTTATAATTTGTTATGTAATTTAAAATCCCCAGAAGAGGCTTTTCATAACAGCTCAAGGGTTTCTGATGAGGAAACAAGCATCTAGGCAGAACTCAGCCAAAAGTAAAAGGAACCAGCAGAGATTTGCCAGAGTCGGTGTGCCCACTGTATGTATGGAGGGGCAACCCACATGCAAACCATTCTGCCAGCTGCAGGAATGGGGCAGGTGCAGCTCAGCCAGGGCCTTCTCTAGCTGTGGCACTGCATGGGGCAGTTGGGGCGTGGGGGCTTGGACATCCGCATGGGGTGAAACCAGCATCTTCAAGAGGGCTCTCAGGTATGGCCGGTGTGTGCAGCATCTCCCTGCCAGTGGCAACCTTTGGCACCCTCATGCAGCACAAAGCCTCTGTGGAAAAACTATTTTGTCTTCCTCACATTAAAATTAATATCTCTTTCTACACACTTGGTTTTGTGTGCGTGTGTTTCTTCTTGTTTATCCTGATATAATTCTGTCCTTTTACTCCATTTTAATTTTCTATGTATCTGTGTAATTGAGACACACACACACACATACTTTAGAAATGTTATACTTTCAGTTGAAAGGTTTTATACCTGGCAAATATATTAGATAATCTGGAAGCCAGAGAAAACATTTAGGACAACTATTGTGCAGAAGCATGACAACAATTTCTACGTGTGGTTCATTTGCCATAAACACTTACACCATGTATCATCCAAACAAAACCTGGGAGTGTGAGACAGTTACAGGGTTTTCTATTTACAAGGCAGATTTTTAGCTGAGAAAAATCTGAATGAGGTAGTTCATACAAAAGCCAGTGGAGCTGTAACGCTCCTATAAGGGCACGCAGTCAAGGGCATTGCTCCTGTGCCCATCCTGTGCTGTTTCAATGAGATGGGAGCAGGACCCTAAGTGCCGCTCCAGAAGTCCCCTGCCTCCTGCAGTCCTGGCCTTTTAACTTTAAGAACAACTGAAAGGCTGTTTTCGTTGCACTGGATAGCATTCACTTTTATTTTAATTGCACACTAAATAATATTTTGAAATGATATTTGACGATATTTTCCCAGTGTGTGCATTTTCCTCACTGCCAGCCATTAGTTTAGCTCGGTTGAATAAAAAATTGTCTTTCAGCCAGAAAATGCCATACAGTACTGCAAGGAAGTAAAAGAAAAATTACAATTTGTATTTAATTTTATAATGTTAATTCTGAAATCTTTAGACATAACCCATCTTTTACAAAGTGTACGCTTGTTCATAAAGCTTTATTATTTTTAAATTAAAAAAATGAAAGCAAACAGATATATCATTATGTTTCTTATGTTAAATGAATGATGGCACAGAAATCCCAACTTCTCCCAGTTAGAGGAGTGCAAATCCAATGAAACAATTCTGGGAATTCAATAATGTTTTTTTCTGGACATTCTATTGCAGTGCTCAGGTTGGGTAGAACTTGGACTGGCAACTGTGCTTTATTTTCCTGCCAGTTTTAACTTAACCCTCAATTACTTATTGGCTAAATTAAATGTCTTTGGCCAGTGCACAGTGAGTGGTGTCAGGAGAAAGATAAGACTGTTCACCTATTTGCTATAACATTTTCCCCCCTTGCTGATGTGTAGAAGAAATGGAGTCCCACTGCTAACACTTTGGAGATGGAAGATGGCTGAGACATAGCAAGTATTGGTTACCTTAGGGGGGGTGTTTTCTGTAATTTCTATCTTCTTGACTGTGTGGAAAGGAAAGCACTGCCTGCTGATTTCTCCATGGGCCGATGGCACAGATGCAGGGAGAAGTAAGAACCACGTGGAACACAGGCCTCTGTGCAGGACTATTTATTTCAGTTTAGAAAGAAAATGAGCTTTTCTGGAAGTTTTCTGTTTCTTTATTGCCATGTTGTCTCTCAGTGCAAACTGAGGCAGGTGAAATTCTCATGGCCTTACATCCTGGTTTGTTTCTCTGGCATTTGTTAGGGTGGTGAAGCCTAGAATTGATACTATATCAAGATAGAAAGATAGAATTAGCTTGATAAAGCACACTCTCCAAGTCTAACAGAGAGCTGTCAGAGACACATGGAAAGACTCCGCTCGCTAATGATGCTGAGACAAGATGTCTTCTATTGAACTATTTTGTACCATTATCCTCACTAACTGGGTTTTCTTTGTAAATTTCTAGCCCACCTACAGCCAATGGATGAGGCTTCCAGAGCCCCACATGGCATAAGTAGAGGCTTCAGAGGATGCTTCTGTCCAATAATAAACAAAATTAAGGGATGTCTTCCAGAGGGCCTCTCTTTCCCTGGCCAAATTTCAGAGAACACTACAGTTTCAAATCTTGCTATACATCTACCAACTGGATATTTGCCTTCACGGCTTCTCTTCCTCACAATGTCATAATGTCTGCTTGGCTTTTTCTTAACTTAACCTCATCTTACTTCTCTGTTGCTCTCACATTCATCTCTTCCATGTCTTTTCATCTTTTACTCTCCTCCTCTTTATCTCCTCCACATTACCCTGCCCTTTCATGAAGAACAACTGAAGAATTAACAGAACATTTGCTGTCATAATTCTAGACTTTTCCTTTGTCAAGCTTGGAATGTGGGTTTTTGGGCATATTGGCTACGTGTAATTCCCTGTGTATGTAATATTGAGGAGAGTGAGACGGTAATCTTGTTGGGTCATTAGAAGACAGAATTAACTAATCTGATATTACACAGTCCAACATGAACTAGCTAACCTCTGTTCACATTTAATTCATCGGGTAGAAGGTGGCACTTAAGAAGGATTTTATTTTAGAATAGAACCTTTTAGTACAGAGAGAGAATCCTTGTTATAAGAAATCATATCTCTTCTTCTCCCAGAACATGTAGAGTTGAAGGCCAGAAAGTGATCATTTAGTCAAGCCTTCTGTTACCATCACAGATGATTATGTATCCCAAATTACAAAAATAAAATCCAAATCACTTGTGCTTCATTGAAATAATATCTCCAGAAAAGTGACCAGTCTTACATGGAAAAGGCTAAGAAATTAAAAAAAAAAAAAAAAAGCTGCAGAGTTTTCAAACTTAATTGCCATCCCCCAGTGCTAAAAACATACACTTCTTCTGATCTAAATTTTCTGTCTTCAGCTCCTCAGCCTCTGGGTTCTCATTTTTCTTCTCTCTTCTAGAATTTTGCACTGGATTTGCTACCTGAGAAGGTGTTTATGTACTGAAATCATGTAGCCTCTCAGTCTTGCTTCAATAAAATAAATACATTGAGCTCCCTGAGAGTCTAACTGTAAAGTATTTTCTCCAGGATTTATATACCTCTTGTAGTGCTTTCTTCACATTTTCCATTTTTTCCATTTCCCTCTTAAAGTATGGACAACACATCTGCTCACCATTGTCGTAAACTATCTCTTTCTCTTGTTCCTGCCTCCCCTATTTAAACATACAAAGGCTGTGCTTTTTTTTTTTTTTTTTTTTTTGTCACTCTAAGACTCTTTGTGTTCTTGCTGAGCTGTAGTTACACTGGAGTTTGTTTATTTTAATTTATCTGCAGATATTTTTTGTGTAATATTCTAGAATTGCATGGTAAGTTATTACCATAAAGCTTCAGGGTAATTGCCTGCTAGTGTGTTCCATGTAACGTTAAAGGTCCAGTAGTTCTCACTGTGCTCCCAGCAGAAAGAGCTTGAACACTGGGTATACAATGACATTTTTCCAAAATCTATCAAATCTGGGTATTAACACAGTGACAGACTTCTGCAGAGTGACACTAGCCAAATAATTTGACTCACCATGTTGCATTAGATTTTTGTGCATGTCAACAGTCTGTGTTGTGATGAGCCAAAACACTAAGGGAAACAGTGCTCTTCCAGAAATGACAATTTAAGCCCGTTTTAATTTTGTTACTTCACTAAGCTTACAGGTTGGCAGCTGAGAATCTAGCTCACCCCCCCAATAAGGCTGTTGCTTTCAGCCAAGGAATTTGCAGTATGTTTTAATGGAGAAAATTAATTGCATAGCAAAGAGCCTGGTAACTTTGGAAGCCAAACTATGGACTCAGAAGAGAGCACATTTCTAAAAGAGGATACTAAAGAGCAAACTCCTACTCTTAAGTGCATAAAAATACCATTTTGGATTCAACATTATGGGCTGTTAATCTGCATTTTTCTACTTGTGTTCCACCCTAAGTAAGGATTTCCTACTGTCATTTTCAGATTTCTCCCTGGCTTTTTTTTATTTTTTTTATTTTTTTTTAACTGGTACAGTTTGAAAGGGAGAAACCCCATGCCTGATGACTGTCTCATAACATCTGTGTTACTAGAACTGGATTAGGAGATACAGGAAGGCCTTGATCCAACAGAACCCTTGAATGTACGCTAAACCTGAAGAAAGCTTAGACTGTAAGGTGCTAGGAACAGAGTTGTTTTGTTGCTGTTCACACAGTGCCTTTCACAATGGCATTCTTGCCATGACAAAAAGCTTCCAGGTGCTCAAGTAATATAACTGAAAAATATGCAAATAGTCTCATTGAAGATCCAGTGCTTTGACGGATCAGGGCCACAACTCAGCGGATGAATGATGTTGGCTCACAGCAGCTGAACAAGCCCTATTGTTTTAGGAAGCTGTCATCTTGTGCTCCAAATTCTAATCCTTCATTAAAAATAGCCTCTAGCATATAATTGCAAAAATAGCCTTCCCCACTTGGACTGACAGCAAATTGATGCCGTGTTGCCTCTAGCTTCTGTAATAACTGGAGACAGCAGCTCAGAATGGCCTATATTCACTCCTTTCACTTCAATATCTTGTTGACTCTGAAGCCTAATGATGGCTTTCTCAGAGTCCATGCTATTATTTAACTTAGGAGCAAATACACAAGAAACATGAAGAAAATGATCAACAGGATTTTATGTCTTTAGAGCATTCAAAACTTAAAATGTGTGATAATTGTTTTCCAAGTGATCCTTTTCTTCAGATATGATCCTCTGTTTCATGACAGGGAAAGGCCACCATCTGCCTCTCCATGGTGAGTTCTGTATTTTGTAAAAAAACATATTTGTTACTATGGAGGGAATTGGAACTTGTTCTTAAAAAGTCACACTTTTAAGGTTCTTCTGTTTTGCTTTACACACATAAGAATGTAATTTTAGGTAATTTCCAGATTACCATGTTTACAATAAAGAGTTACATGTTTATTCACAATGGCTTACATTTAAGTTCGCTAGCTTGCCTTCTGACTGTAAATGTGCATAACGTGCTCATGTGAACTATTCATTTTTTCCCCCATTCAGTTTGCAGATGAAAGAAACATGGAATGAACTGAGTAATATAACTAACTAACCAAATAAATATCCAAGACAAGGCCAACTGTACTGCAGCCAGTCAAGAACATTTTTTTTTTTTTTCAACATCTGTTGAAAAGCATCTGTGGCATTGGACTAAGAGCAGGTGCAGGATTCAGGAACATGGATATTTGAGATGCAGATGGACAATGTGTATAAAAATTTTTTTGAGAATCTGGCAGTTAAAATAACATATTCCAAGGTAGCCCTGGGAATTAAAGGATGATCTTTTCCTGAGGTTCAGACTTAAATATTTGGTGTTCAGTATGTGTGAATGAAGGGGAAGTTTTGAAATCTGGATAAATCCTAGCATGGTCTAAGGAAAGTATTTTGATCTGGAACGCTGCAACTAAAGACAGTTACAGTTTCAATAGAAACCTTTTTATCTATTTATCTATATCTATTTTAGAAAAGGCATTAGTCCTTGTGAAAATGTGCTTTTATAAACAAAGAATATATGTAAGACTGAAAAAAGTCATACAGTTTGATAACAATTTGCTCTTTCACTGTAATAATTTGTGCTAACGAAAATTGAAATAATGTTAGACTTGTGAGAATGTCTTTATGACCCACCTTAAGGAATATACAAGAAAAAATATTTAGTAAGAAATGCTTACATTTTTTTTTTTTTCCTTTTTCCTGTGAAATCCTCTTGGTGTTTGTTAATTTGCTAAAGACATTTCAGAATGTAGTCTTCTGTGACACAGCTGGTATCAGGGGCTGCATAAAACCTGCAATGTCACAGAATGACGCAGTCTATGATATGTTCTATAAATCAAAAAACACCATTTAATTTCAAAGGCAAGATGTGAAAAAAACGTTTTCTAGATTTTTTTTTTAATATTTATTTATTTATTTATTTATTTATTTATTTTCTGAGGACTTCTTGATACTCAGAAAGATTACTTACTTGAAGAAACCAGAACATAATCTGGGTATTAAGTCAGTTTTTCTACCATCTCTGCAGGCCTCTGTAATTAGAGATTTTTTCCCTGCTGTGACAAAGACTGTTGAGTTGAAGTATTTCAGAATATTCAAAATACTTCCCATTTACTGTAGTGGAAATACAAGGAAAAATACAATGCATGCAAAGGAGATGAAAATAACCTACTACCAAAGAATTTGTTTTCATGTGGTTCTTAGTTTATTTTGCCAAAGTATTTTTGTAAGATACTGATATTCGTCTTTGCAGGTGGGTTATGACTTGCCCTATTTATAACAATGTATGATTATTTTACTTGTGAATTTCTGTTCACCAGGGTGATAATAAACATACGCTCTGCTTTCCTGCCTCTACAGAGCTGGAGGCGGGTTTTCACCTTGTCCTAGTTAGACCAGTCATTGATACAATGTAGAGCCAATCATTAAATACAGCTGTATAGTTTGCCTTACTTCTCCTTCAAAATATATCTGAGACACCTTATAGTTTTAGCTGTATCAGGCTCTTCCTTAGCAAGTAAAGAAATGCTAGAGGAGATTGTCTACAAACTTAATTGCACTTTCACTTATGTCTGACAAACTAATTGTTAATTACTAATTTAATGTAGCTTTGTTGATCTGTTTATCAGACAAAAAAAGTATACTGTGCTTGTCTTTTATTATTGTTGCATGTCAAATGGAGGTGGGATTTGCCTCAATTTTTGAAGACCTGTTTCAACAGAGCATAGCTAAAATTTGCAAGAATTATTTTGTGTAATATTTCCCCACAAGGCTGGCTTGTCAGCCTTATCAAGGCGCTTTATGCTGTCCTTATAATGTAATATTTAACAACTTTGTTTTCTGCATTTGGTTTCCTTGGTACCATTAGAGTAGGACAGGAAAAAAGACAGACACAAAAGCATAAATGTTGCTTTAGCAATTAATCTGCCAAACTATATACAACCATTTGGATCACTAGAGAGCAGCACCCCAATTCTACAAGCACCCACTAGAGCACTTTGCTTTCTTTGTGTGGGTAATTCCACTATTTCCTTCCTGCTTTGTTGTGTGGGGAAATGCTATGTAGCACAGCTGAGATGTATTGTGACAGTTTGCCCCCTTGTTTTATCTCTCTACTGAATTTGAAGGGGTAGGGCTCAAACATGAGTGAAGTATGTACATCTAGAAGAGCCAACCATACAATTCTAAATGCATAGGGTCCTTGGTTTGGGCTTCCTGTAACATTTTGCAGCCTGCTCAGGTAACTTCAGAAATACCACTCAATTTCTGTGGCTTCTTGGAGGTGTTGAATTCTTCCCCTAATCTGAGTTTTTGGATTGATAGATGTATTGCAGATTTCAGGAGGGCCTATTTGAACCAGTGCTGCTAGAAGCTAAGTGAACATAGTTCACACTCCCCAAATACAAGGAATTAAAATACAACGTTGTCAAATTTGGGGTATTATGTCCTGATAATTTTCAGTTTTAGGGAGAGGTTCTCATCCCAAATTTCAGGATGAGATGACAAATTCAGATTTCCACTTCTGTTAACACTAAAATGCGTACCTTTCCTCTCCATGCTCATTCCCACTGGCAGTCATTGTAACTGAGTACCAGTTGCATCTTACATGAACTGGGGAATGTGCTTCCCTCAGTCCTTTGCCAGCTTCTTCACTTATCCCTCTCCTGAAGCTTCTAAATCCACCCCAGTAATATTGCTCCAGAAAGGCATTCCAGTCCTATTTCTATCTCTATTTTTAAATTTATTTTCTATTTATTACAGTTCTATTTCTTTATTTCCTCCTCAGTCTTCCTTGCCTTCTGTTATTCACAATTTGCTCCCCATAGAGGAGCAATGGGACTCATCATTTTTATTTTTTTTTTTACCTCACTTTTACTCTCTGGTCACTTCTGACCAAAATGGGCATGCCTACTAGAAGCAACAGCTTCTGTGAAGAAAAATTGCTCCCCATAGAGGAGCAATGGGACTCATCATTTTTATTTTTTTTTTTACCTCACTTTTACTCTTTGGTCACTTCTGACCAAAATGGGCATGCCTACTAGAAGCAACAGCTTCTGTGAAGAAAAAAAGAGACAGGCCTCTTAAATAAGAGTGCCTTATAGAGTCAGTCCTTGTTAAGAAGATGTGTGAGATGACAGCCATTTCCAGGCACAATCTTTGAAAGGAAGCCAGGCATTCTGTGTTGATTTCAAAGCCTTTTGTTACCAGAGAACATTTTTTACATTCCCAAATGCCTGTCCTTTTAGTGGTATTCTGTATCAAATCCAAACAGTATTTTGAAATGTCCTTCATTTTGGATAAATTAGCATAGACACACTAATATGACAGTAAATCATTGTACATTGCCCAAGTCTTCATTAGTTTAACTGATGCCATCTTTTCTGAGTCCAGTTGAACTCCTTTATCATATGTCCTACAGAACTAATCGCATCCAGCCAAAGTTGGCACAAGCTGCAGCTGGATTTAGATTTACTTGCTATGTCTTTCTTTCAAGGATGGGTGAATCATTTTCAACTCCAAGGAGCAGATAAGCAACCTGTACTGCTACCTGACTGAATTTGTCATGAATGTGAGATGTGATACTTTAATACACAATGGGCAGTACAGCAAACTCAAAAGGATGTAGATAGCCATTGACACTTTAGGGTGGAAAACATCTAGAAAACAAACATTTTATGTTCAACTCCTATTAAAGGGAATAGTGCTGAGCAGCTATCTGAAGTGCACAAGAACTGCTTGTGTTCTGCTCCTCTTACAGAAATATTTTTGGATTTTATTATTATTATTTTATTGTTTGAAACAGAGCTACTGAGGCTGTGTATTCTTGCCCTAGCAAGCTTTGGCATTTTTCATAAATTATATGCACTCATTAGCCACTTTCTCAGACATGCTAAGCACCAGAGGACTGCAGTGTTCATGGTGGAAGTTACTAATCAGCACTGAAAACTGAATTGCATGAGCGAAAATTTTCTTACTTACCAGCTTTTGTTTCACTAAGCAGTGTTTCTGGCCATATGCGCTCTGCACAGGGAAACTTTTGTAGTGTTTGCAATATTGTTTCAGAAATGGTTTTATGATTTGTGGCTTCCAGAAAAACATATTCCAATAAAACAGCTTTGACACTTGCTTCACCTGGTTACTCTAAATATTAACATCTCTGTTGAGTGAAGGTATGGCAAGTGCATCGAGGACATAGTAATCTTGGGCACTTCCTCTTTCATCACAGACAACTGACACAGAAATTGTTCCAGCTAATTTCTTTTTTCCCCCGGCAACATGGTAATCAAAGACTTTAGGGAGATACTCAGTATGCAACCATTGAGATGTTGGCATGACCCCAGGAGATTTTAGGTTTGCTTCAAGGTAGTAATACAGACTTGGGTTATCGAGATCACTGAGTGCCACATTAACACATGTAAATGCTCCCACCATACAGAAAAAAAAAATCCACCCCCCAGAAAAACAACTAAAAAACCCATCCAACTTGCTGAATTGTTTCAGTCCTAAACAGTTACCTGTTTTTCTGTGGGGCACATGGGAAGAAAACCAGGCTTTCCCCTCGCAATGAGCCCAGCAGCTCTGGGATGGCTGATGGTGGGCGGTGTTTGTGTGCAAAACCAGGGATATTAAATGGCATTTCATGGTGTAAAGGCTGAAACCGGATGGAAATGTTTCTTAATACAGTGCATGTTTTTGTCCGTCTCAGTCTGTCTCTGTTATTAAGGCCTGTCCTTTTCTTGGGCAAAGGGTGTGGCTGGTGTCTGCCTGCTCTGAGGGTGACTGATCCACTGGGAGGTGGGGAAATGAGGAAAACCCACAAAATTTCTGCCATTTCCTTTCTCTCTCCATCTGGTAAAAGAGTACTTTAGGGGTCTTGGGTTGTGGTGATGTTGTATGCTGCCTTTTTTTACAGATGTGGGAGGCCTCTCTGCCCCAAAGTCTGCGGCTGTGTCTTGTTCTCCACACACCTGCCCCGGGTGAGGGTGCTCCCTACAGCAGTGGCAACATGGAGGACCTTTCCCTGGCAGAGTGAGGAGCTCTCTCACACCTCTTTCTTTTCAAAAGTTTCAGGCATCCTCTTTCAATTGCATCTTGGGGATTTTCCTCTCTGCTCCCCAGCGCCAGGGACCCCAATGGTAGGCTGGGTCCGAAGCTGCCTGGGGGTGGCCAGTGGCTTCTGGCACCTTCCTGACAGTGTCACTCTTGGGGGTCGGTGCAAATACACAAAAAAAGGGGCTTATAATGGGGAACACACCAGGTGTGGTGTCACTGTGGGGCAGCACTGGGAAACACATGTGGACTGGGGACCTCTGGCATGTTTTTGGGAAGCGTCACTACCTGGAGCAAGCAGTTCTGCTCATCTGAGGGGCTTGGCCCCATGAGCGTCCCATCCTGGTAGCATGAGTGCAGGGTGAGCCAAGGATTTAGGATTTAAAGGTTAGTTAAATATGCCCCTCCGAAGAAGAGAAAAAAAAAAAAAGGAAAAGTTTTCTCACTTTTTTGATACAGTACTTCTGTTATCATGATATTAATAATTTCGAGGACACTGTGGAAGACTGTACTAAGCTGTTGCCGTGTCAATTACACAGAGCTATATTTTTGTGCTCATTATTATTCTTGGATGTCTCTAATTTACATCTAAATGTACTGACTAATTTTGATTCAATCATGTCAAAAATGATAGGTCATGTGTGGGAGGAGATGACAGTCCTACCATCAGGAATTGCCAGAATGTGAATTCCTCGGGGCAATGATTTAATGCCCAAGTCAAGCAGTGCTGTCAGAATTGGAGGCCAAATTATGACACATTATGCTGTACTATGGACTTGCACATACAATACATATGAAAAAAGTGACTGAGATTGGAGTTATTAAACTATGCTTTAACCGCTGCTACATTTCCTTCTCGCTCTTACTCTCCCCCCTGCTGCCCTTTTTTTACCCGCTCACCGCATTTGTTCAGAGGTACTAATAATGGTACAGAAACCTCTTCTGTAACAACCAACATCCCAAGCCATTCTGAATAGCAGTGTGTGATTAAAGTGGGTGATGAAATAATGGCACTTGATGTACATTTCAGCTTAGCCTTTCTTTAAATCATTTACATTTTTTTAGCAAGCGACATGTCAGCTAGATGTTCTGTGAAAGGGCAGGTTCTCTTCATTCCTTCATTGTGTTTTTTTTTTTTTTTTTTTTTCCCGGGATTTTTTTTTTTTTTTTTTTTTTTTTTAAGGAATCCACTGTCTCTTGATAAACCTGCTGAATAAACTTCAGCATCTCCAGAGCAATCTGCAGGAACTGATTTGCATATTGGATAACACATCCTAATTATTGCATCTTATTTGCCCTTTTTTAGCTTAAGGGGTTTTATCTGTCTGAAGTGAGATTTTTTAAAAGAGATGTTTATTTTTCTACCTGGCCTTTTACTACAAGGGGAGAAGCTGCAGAGCTGTTTACCATGAATGCTGTATAGGCATTTCGTTGCATAATCTTGTTCTGTTAGGGCTGCAGTTAGTGTCTTAACATTCTTGGTCAGAGTTTCTGAGTAGCTGTTGAATTTGATGATCTTTTGTTTTCCTATCTCTATAATATGTTCATCTTTTGTAGTTCCAGAATAATGCAGTAAGGTACCTAATAGCTATATAATTGATAGCTGAGTCAGAATATATTTTTTTTTCTTGGCTATATAAAATGACTCCTAAAAAAGTCTTAATAAGTTGAGGTTGCAAATCATTTGTTTGAGAAACATCATGCTAATTGATTTTATTGGCACAGGAATGAATGATTTTTA
Source organism: Aythya ferina (assembly GCF_964211825.1). NCBI lineage: Eukaryota > Metazoa > Chordata > Aves > Anseriformes > Anatidae > Aythya > Aythya ferina. Next base: position 71,126,328 of record NC_140296.1, read on the forward strand.
CAGTGCCTGCTTAGTTCTGGAATGTTTAAATGAAATCCTTAGTCTTTTTTGAGGTATTGGAGATAAGCAAAAGGGGAGTTTTTGTGTACCATGACAAGTATAATATTTTAGACATTGATTGAGAATCTGGCTCTAGCAAAAAAAAGTCTGACATTTAAGCCTATAAACTGAGAATGGGCACTGAGATGAAGCGCCATTGCTGAATTTGGAAAAGAATGGTTTGATTGCCACCAAATTTGGGTAATCGAATCAATGATCTGGATGAAGTGCAGTGACATTGTCAGAGAGTATTCAGAATATTGTTTAAGAACCTTGAGGCTTAATGTTCATAAAGTCCCAAATCCTCAGAAGTAAGTCTCATCCCAAGCAGACTTGCCTTGTTACAGACACGTGGCTTGTGCTGTTCTTACCTTACTCCCCTGAGATCATTAAAATTCAGTGTCTCAACTTTCTCAGCTGGACTGGGGCTAAATGCCAGCATGGGGACTGCCTCAATGCTCCATGTGGCTGTGGCTCCTCATCGCTCCAAATACCCAAACATGTGCTGGAAGTGTAAGAGGCTTCCAAATGGTTTTTGTTCTCTGTGAGTTGATCTAACAACTGTTCCTGATTTCCTCCGAGGCCACAGGAAAAAAAGGCAGCAGGATGGATGGACTGCGTGGGCCAGATCTGCCAGTTGGATCGATCAGCCCCATTTACATCATTGCAATACAAATGACAAGTGTTGCACTAGGTGAAGAGTGTTTCACACCCACTCACGCAGAGGTGAGATGACTGCCCAATGTGCAAAACATTGGAGAAAGGTCTGTCTGGCTTGAGGGAGGTTTCTCAGGCAGTTGGGATGGCTCCCAAACTCTCTGGATTTTTGATGTGGTTGTTGATGTCCGTGCCAAAGCTGCAATGCTGAGTGCTCCAAAGGGTAGTACAGACAGCAGTAGAAATGAAAAATTCAATCCAATCAAGTTCATCTTTCCCAGGGGCCACTTTGGGGAAAGAGGAGGAGAATTTGTCAGGACTTGGAAGGAAATGAACAGGAGGTTGTAGGGATTGGATCGGATGTTGGGATTGTAAGAGGCAACAAGAAGAATCTACAGATCTGAATTCACTTCTCCAGGCACGCAACCGAAATTCCTCCTTGTACTGAAATGGAGTAGAAATGATCTGCAGCCAAGTGGATTTCATACTTCAGTCTGCATTTCCCTGAATGTGGAGAGTTCTTATCCTTGATAATTAAACTTCAAAAGCTAACACTCTATTAAATGAATAAAGCTATTATTTCAGTCTGTTTGGCCACAGAGTCTGTTGGTTGACATAGTGAAGGCATTAAAGAGGGCTATAAACTTCATTGTTTTTCAAACAAAAGTGGTGTTTTAGAAAATGCAGCAAAATCATCAGGAATCCCTTAATCTCATCATGTCTGCAGAATTTTCTGTGTGCCTGAACATCTATTTTCAGTGTTTAAGAAAAATATGGACTAAGCCATTTTTTCCCACTTCTGCTGATCTTGGGCTTGCTAAAAAGAAAGCACTTTCAATCGGCAGAGAGAAAGTAAACAGCTGACAGGGTCCATACCTGGAAAGACATTTTTTCCTTGTAGCTCAGTCACAGACTCTCAAAAATGTGAAGAACAGAAGCTCGTTGGGTAAAACAGAAAGCCGTAGCTCAATAAACCACCATGCCTTTTTGCTGGTACTTGAAAGAAATGTGTTTTTCTATCAGACCCATGTAAGTTTGCACAGTTTTGTGCAAAATTATTTTTGGACTTCTATCTGTGGTCCTACATATAAAGCCAATTGCTTCTTTTGGATTCCTGAGCTCTGGAAACAGCTGATACTTTGCAGATAGACCTGTGTCAAGTCTCCATCATTCCATTTTTGCCAGTCTGCTTAACCCAATTTTTTCCTGATTTTCCTGGAAATTTTGCATGTTTTCTCTCTCTCTCTCTCTCTCTCTCTCTCTCTCTCTCTCTCTTTTTTTTTTTTTTTTAATTTTATTTCCTTTTTTTTCCCAAAACAAAAAACCCTCTATTCCACAGCATAAAGTGCAACTTCTTAAGTAAGCCAGTCACTAGCTTATGTAACAGACTTATTTTTTTCAAGATAAGTGTAGAGGAGGAACCAGGATAGACCAGGATAGATGTTGTTTGAATAGACTGCAGCTTTATTAACACATCTGGGAACTATCCAGCAATAACTTGTACAGAACAGATCATTCTTCCTTCCATAATCCACTCCACCTGTTGGAGGGCTGCCATCAGGACGGCTGGCCAGTGTGACCATTCTGGCTTGTTTTCTGGCCTTACTTTCTATGTGGCCAACAGCGCAGCAAAGAAATGATCAGACTCTGAGCCTCCTTTGCTGGTTTCTGTTTGCTAGCCTCCTAGATTTGTGGTCTGACTGCCCCATGCTGGACTCCTTGCAGGTTTTAAAATATTGAATGTAATTTTCCAATTCCTTTTTGGGTTCCTGGACTGCTGAAGTGACTTTTCTTGACCTGTTCCATCTGTAATCCCAGCCCAGTGGCTCTCTGGCCAAATGAGAGGAGGGGAAGAAATTTTCCCTGGTGTGGAGGAATGTGGCTTTTATTCAATATATTCAATATATTCCTAAACTTTGTCTTTTCAAATGCACTGTAAGCTAATACCAACACACGCATGTTTTCTTTCCCCATTACACATCTGTGATTTTTTTTTTCTTTTTGTTTAAGACCAGAAGATGGCTGGATTATCTGTTTCAACTGCAACTACTAGTGTCTCATTGTTTTCTCTTTTCTGTCCTTCTGAGTTGAACTGGCTGAGCTGGCATGAAATTGTGTTTCTGCTGCAGGTTAGCCAAAAGTGGTATTTGATTTATTCATGGTCTCTGTCATGAACATGGTTGATTTCATGCACTTCAGCCATTTAAAAGTCCAGGTGGTGTATACTAGTCATTGAGCTTCTCTTGATAGCCAGCCGAGAGAAAAACCTTCAGAGAGCAAATCACACAGTCTTAGTGACTTATTTTGCCTGTCATGAATTGCTTTTTGACACTGGTGCATAGAGGGCCAAAATGGCTAGATAAAGGTAGATGCCAAAGGTAAAGATACCAGAGGTAAAGATATCAAATCACTCTCAAGAGACTTGCGACAGAACTATAAAAACTTTCTGTCTTACTGAATTATTTCTTAGAGGATTTTTCCATTATGCCAGCTGGACCAGCCTAGTACGTCTTACCTAAGCATCTCCACAGGGGCACATATATTAAAAACAGCTGTGAAAAAACAGACACAGATAGGTGCTGAGGTAGCCATCCCATGCAGAATAATTAGAGAAGGGCATTTCAGACATACTTGGCCCTTTCCATTCCTGGAATCCCTGTGCAGTACAATAGCAATAATTCTTGGTGGTGGAATGATTTTCCACTGTGGAGTTATAAGACTGGATCCAAACTTTTGTGACCTGGCAAGCTGTGTTTTGTAATCCTCCAGGTAAGCTAGAAGTAGCCTGAACATGGTGAAGTTCTGTAACCTGTGTAATAGGTGTATTTTGCCACCTTATCCATGGGATGGATCCTGGCTGGCCAGCAAAGATTTTCTCTTAGTGTCCACAGTCATGTTTTCCTCTCTCCTCCCAGTATTATAGCTATCAGCCACTGCTATCAACCATTTTTTATTTTTTTTTTACTGTGTTAGCAACTGACCCACAATGCCCTTTGCTGATAGATGGAAGAGTGAGAGTTTGGCAGAGACAGGTCAAGATCCTTTTTGAGTTCTTTTCATAGCACGGAAAGTCTCTAAGGAGGTAGGTGGATCTTTTCCTGTTCATGAAAAGGATGTCTGACCCTCAAAAAAATGAGGAATATGAAGAAGGGGAAGAATACCAGCCAACAGAAAACTCACGCTTGAATGTGTGTGTGTGGGAGGACAGTGTAGAAGCCAGCCACTGCTGGAAAAGGATGTTTGTAAAATGGCTTACACTGGAAGAGCAGCTGTTAGCAAAAGACATGGAGGATGCGTGTTGCTTGCTGATGGGAAAAGGATGTAGGAAGGATGGCACATCTAAGTCCTTGGCAGAAGACAGGTTCAATTTGCATTTGGTACTTTTCCTCTTATTTCTTTCCCTGCCCATGTGGTATGGAAAGTCTATTTTAACTAGTGTATAAAAGCATTCCAAATTAGACCTTGTTATGAGTAAAGGAGGAAAAAAGCAGATGTGAGTACACGCTCTAATTAAATGGAATGGTCCAGCTGCATCCTGGCACTGCTTTTGCCGAAGATTGGCATACAAAAAATATTTTTTTAAAGTAATATATTTCTATACAGAAAACTTTCCTGTTTGGCATAATGGTAAGATGAGTTTATTATTCAGATTCCAACAAATGCTGTTTTCCAGATGTGACTTCACTAGTTACTCCAAGCTATTAAACTCTCAGTGCCCTCGGACTTGACACATATTTGACATATAAACACCATTACACAAATAAAATATAAATTCCTCAGAAAGCTGAGCTAATAACATTGGAGGGATAAACCTTTAATGTTAGTTGAGGATAATGTGAATTACCAATAGCAAATAACAGACTTGGAAATTGTGTTAACAGGACAATGCCTGTGGTGTAAAGAAACACAAACAGGCAGAGCAAACAAAATATTATGCCTGGAATGTGATTTGGAGAACTGCTCCGGTGCGTAGCTGTGTATAAGACAAACAAGACTGTGTGTGCATGTCTTTACACGGGTGGTGGTTGCGTCATAGTTTCTTTTTGAATAATCAGTAATTAAAGAAAGGCCTTCAAAATAGCTGTTATGATTTATTGGCTTAGAGTAGACTCTGTTGGTTTCTGTCATAAACTCAAGTTGAGATTTGTGAGGGCTTCCTTCGTATGGCTCACTCAGGGAGAAAGTGGAACTGATTTAGCACTTTCTGCTTACACCTTTGTATGAAATGACTAATGCTTTTGTTTCTTCTGCCTGACTTTGTGGAATGATTTACATTCAGGAAAAATGGGTCCCCGTGGAAATAACAGTTATTAATTTCTAGTACCAAGGCTGTTAAAACAGTCTTGGTACCTTCATGATAAAGAATAGTGTGGTTAGAATCACTGTGGTATAGCATTCACTATGACTTTTTTAAATGTTAATTTTTTAAAATGTTAATTTAGTCTCTTAATTTGACCTCCTGTTAGGCACTTTATGAAATGAAGATAAAAGTGGAAAGTGCTTCATCCACTTAATCAAATAGGATTTCCTTTGTGATTCCATATAAATTAGAGTACAACTGCTACTATTTTACCTGACACAATAATAGAGATGAAATTAATTCTCAGCTGTAAATGCTTGCAGTGGTCACTTTACCCTTGTGGATTAGTGCATTTTACCATTGTCCAGAAAACTCAGGTTATTTATTTATTTATTTTTTTACTTTGTGCTGTTTTCAACTTACTGCAGTTGTTTTCCTCCTGTGTCTGATACCCTGCAGATGTGAAGAATGCTGGGGATTAATATACACCAAGGGGAAGATTAATAATGGTATGTTCCTCATACAGGACTGTTTTAAGGTGGGTTGCACAGGTCACTGTATTGTTTCACTTTCTTTTCCAAACTCATGGCAAGTGATTAAGAGGTGGAGGAACAAGAGAGGCTTTGGAAGAAATAATTTGAATACCTTTTTGTCTTCATGATGCTTATTATAAGACATCCAGGTTTGAAGGCTGTGTCCTGTGGATATTAAACATTGCTCCCTGAGGTGAGCCTTTCCATGGTGTCTATATGATTACTGGCACCTCAACAGACACACTGGGGATTGAACCAATGATGTCAAAACTGTGAACAGCAACAGCTTGAGCTAAACCTCTCTCACACTGGGAGGTCATTGATTCTGTGGAGTTTGCAAAGGGGGAAGACCAGCAGCATGCACTATTGTGCCTTCATGTTCAAGGACCTTTAGAGCATTAACCAGTGGTTAATCTTCCCTCATCAAACCCATGCATTTCAGAGAAAAACAAGCAGGTAACAAACTGATATTGGAGTAGATGAACTCTTTAAAGGACCAGGATGCTATTTAAAAATGTACTTTTCTATTCAGATGCAACATTATTTATGTTTTGCTGATGAGTTCATGAGGCTTGTGGAGCCAATAACACTGTGGGCCGATAAAGATTTCTTCCTATCTATTTTGCACTCTTGCAACCCCTATGGAAACACTGGAAGTACTCCTCATTTATAGGCATATGATATCATAATCAGCTCACTCTACCACCACTGGCTACAGGCAGCTGCTTTTAACATGAACATGTTTTCCCCCTTCTGCCGGTGGGTTTGACTTGTACCAACTCTGTATGTGGTTTTGGTTGAGGAATAAATTCCCAGCTATTCAGTGCAGTGTTCTGCCTCTTCGTTTACATCAGCAGGACTTTTCCATTAATGTACAACCTTGTATTCAGTTGGGACCAAGTAATATTCCATGTGTACTGATTTTAGTCCATTAAAATATTACACATTTTATATTTTTAAAAGGAACCACAGGAAATTCAATTCTTTCTTTCTTTGAGTTTCATTATTCCTATATCAAAAACCATATGTGGGTTTCTACTCTGTTGTTTGTTGTAACATGTGGCTGAAAAATAATATAAAATTGGTACTTAATTGGACTATGCTTGGCAGAGTAGCTGCATCTGGTTTAAAGAAAACCTAAACATCTTCCTTTCTGAAGACTGTGGGGCCTAGAGAGTAGTAAAAAGAGAAGGCTTTAAAATAATTGTCTATCTGGTTAGACAGGAGAGCCTGGGTTATGGGGCCTGATTCTGATACTTCTTGCCTTGGTAAAAAACAAAACATCAGTGGTCCACTAGAGTCAGTCCACTACTTTAATTCAAGTAGTATAAAACCCATTAATGTGAGATCAGGTTAAGGTCAATTATTTGGAGTTCAGAGGACTGTAGTCCAAGATCTGCAGTCCCTGCCTTTTGAAGTGTAATAGCTTAGAGCACTGGGCCCCAACAGCTTTATATGCTTTGCTGGGAAAATCTGCTTCTGGCCTTTTAATGATTAGAAGAAATTGGAAAGGAGTTAGTTTCACCTGGTGGGGTGGCTGAGAGATAGGAGAACTTGCAGCAGGCAGGCAGATTTTGTCACTTGTGACACTGTAGTGGACACCCAGGTGAGGCAGGGCTTGGGACATCCAACTTGGCCCCACTTCATGTCATCTCCCAGGGCGTCCTGGGCTGACAGAGGGTTTACTTTTGCTTTGGTGAAGGGTGGGCCAAATCCCTACGAATGGCAGGCATCACCATCTGAGTGCGGAGGGTTGGCTTGGGGTGGAGGAAGGAGACAGTCAAGCTGGGACAGGATTCTTATGTATTAATGTATCAGATTAAGGTAAACAGAGAAAAAAAGGAAATAAGTAGCTCATAAAGCGTATTTTTCTGTTGGAAGTGTTGTTTAAATTAAATGTGAACTTCCATTACCTAGAAGCTCAGAAAGCATCATCAAGTATCAAACCAACTAGAATCATTAGGGAGAATGGCAAATTTAAGTGTATCCTGAACTTCCTTTTAACACTATGTATGTCATTTCAGTTGTGTGCAGCAAGCATCCAGCCAGAAGTGTTTGAACCAGATTGGAGCAAAAGCTAGGCAGGCTTTCTCACTTCAGGAACATTTACTTGCTTTAAGTGATAGCAGGGCATTTTCAGGCCTTCCACAATGTTTCTCTGTGCTCCTGCCGTTCAGGAAAAATATCCTGAAGCCGCTTAAACTAGAATAATTAAAAGTACTTAGCACTTGTATGTGGTGATTCCCGTCTGTGGGAATGTAAGCCATGCTTTTCTGACAGTGAAGATGAGGTGTGGGGAAATTAAGTGGTTTGCATATGGTGAAACATTAAGTTGGTAGCAGCTCTTGGAAAATGGAAATTGGATCTTCATATTGCCCACCCATTTTCTCCACAGCATGGTCTCTCAGCATGGACATTAATACCAACATTTGTATTTCTGTGTCAGTTTTTTTTTTTTTTTTTTTTTTTTTTCCAATGAATATTTATCAGAACGTGGTTGGGGGAGGAGAATAAGTGTAACCCTCATCTTCCCCCCCAGGGTCCTGCCTTTAGCCATTCATAGGTACATTACAGATGAAGATGGAAGATTTGTGGGTCAGTAAGTTAATGGATTTCTTTATCACCCACTTGGGTTTCAACCTATCCCACTCAAAACCTATCATTTGCAAAAAACATGCCAGCTCTGAAGGCTGTAAATTCTGAATGTTAATTCAGTGAGTGGTGATTCAAAAGGAAAACAAGGAATTAAAGGGTAAATGACCTAACGGAAGAGAAAACAAAAATACTGACTATAGCTGGGTTCAAGTCCAAATGAAATATAGATTGCTGCCTGTTTTGTGACACCAAGGGTAGTGTTTCTAAATCCATTTTTCTTGATTGCCATGAGGTACTTAGATTGTGTCAATAGTACTTTTGGAAGCAAAACAAGCAAATGAAAAATTATTTTTTCAATGGGTAAGAGAAACCAAAAAATCTTGTCATATGTATATATATATATATAACTTTCCTTGGGATTAAGACACAGGAAACCAAATTTTCTCGCCACTGAATATGAATGAGTCCCATTAACTTCAGTAGATTCAGAAAATGGGAGATTTTTTTGTTCTTTTTGTTTTGTTTGGAACTCATGATAGCTAAGCAAATTTTGTTTTTGCTCTCAATGTTGCATATCAGCACTACATTCAAATGGAGCATAGATTTTTAATGCCAAAAGCTGCAGAAACTCTGGGTCACTGTGTTTTGCAAAGTGGCTGGCTGTATTGAACAATAAAATACCATAAAATGAGACACAGATTCCATCTGTAAAGCACCTTACAAGAATGGTGAAAGAAAGACATTCCCAGGCTAGCAAGTTTTTTTCTTCTCTTCCCCAAAGCTGAACCCTTGGAATAGGAATATACTAAGACTGTAGACCATCTAGTAAAGTTGCTGGTTGGGAAAGAGCAGTTTACTTTATTGATTTTTTCAGCTAGAAGCTTGTTACCTCCTCACACTACCTGGTGGAAATGAAGTTTATGTTGCTAGAGTCAGGCGGCTGAGATCAATAATGATATGGTGAAGGTAAGCAATTTCTGTGTAAGTTAGCCTTTATAGACAGATCAGTCATATAATGAAAATAAAAGGCAGGGATTTTCTTGAAGTACAGGTGTTTAAAGGGTTGCTAGAACTCAGCCTAGATTCCTGGGGAGTTTTTAGGAAGGCTAGTTGCTTGCAAAGGCAAGTGATTTTTGTTGAGCATACAAAGGGTGGCCAAATCCTGAAATAGTGGCCTTGCTTGGGAATGGTGCATTAAAATGATCCTTCCCGGTTTTGAAGCTAAAAGTTGTAATGAACATTAATTGCAAGCACTCTTGCATGCTTTGGCTCCAATTTAGCCTCCATCTAAATTAGCTAAAAATCTATGGGCTTGATTTATTGCATTTGCAACAGTCGCACTAAAGGAAGGTAATTCCTTCTGAAAATGCCACATGCAGGCAGGAACAGGAAACCAATTAGGAATCAGTGGATGATAAATGGGCATTTTTACCAGCAGTTTACTTAATATCCCCATTAAATAAGCCTCTTTGCATTTATCATTTCATTCTCCCTCAGTCTATAAGGTCCTTTAATTGCTGCCTAAATGAGCCCTGTGTTTCAGTCCAAATTTAATCTTGGATTGCGAGAGAGATATCCTTTCCAATGCTTCCCTGCCCAGCTGCCAAGAACTGTCAGAAATGATCACATAGCTTTGCACATTTCTCACAGTCTCATTGGAGAAATATAAGATTGACAGAAAAAAAAAAAAAAAAGCACACACACAACCACCAAGGCCATATTTTTGCTTTAAATTGTAAACTGTAGTGCAAGCAGCTCTTTTCCTCAATTGCATTTCCTATATATTTTTTTTAAAGTTGCACTAAAAATAGATGGAAGTTGTAATGTTGCCCTGTGCTTTTTTCGTTTGGGAAGTTACCTTCAGTGGAAGTAGATGTGTGGCAGAACTAATGAAGTGTTACAGAGTTTGTGCAGCAAACAATTACTGGCTAGCTGTGGCTGTGTGGATTGGTTGCTGAACATGTGATTTGTGGGTGGGACAAGGCATCTCTGGCTAAAAAGCAGTCAAAAATGATAAAGAATTCCAGAGCAGTTGCCTTAACCTATTTTATTTTATTTTATTTTATTTTATTTTATTTTATTTTATTTTATTTTATTTTATTTTATTTTATTTTATTTTATTTTATTTTATCTTAATATTCTATTTTATTTTATTTATTTATTTTACTTATATATATATTATTTTTTTTTTGCAGTAAGGCTCAAATTTGTTTGTATAGGGCTTGGGCTCTTGGAAGCAACAAATCAGTTGTGGTATTTATTTGCTTCTGTTATTTCTGTTATATTAAAGGTCTTCTTCTGAGCTCGGTGGGTAAGCAGATGTTTGCAGCATGTGTAGAATTCATGGATCAGCCCCTAAACACCATTTTGAAAGTGGACATTCTTAGGCATTTAGAAGGAACTGACTCCTGAACTGCAGTGGACTTTCACCTGGGTGGTCCAGATGTCAGACCTTGTGCCAAGAGTACAAAGCGTAATCACCAGTGCTCTAAACCTCACATATTTATGAAATATTGGCAGCAAGAAACAAGGGCCAGTGGAGGATTATCATGCAGATATTCACTGTTGATTAGTCTTCCTAATGTCAAAAGAAAATGTCTGCCTTGGTACAAAATGTGAATCAACACAAATACTACTACCTTGTTTTTCATCCAGACTCTTCTGCTGCTAATTTAAAATATCAATCAAGGTAGAGCCAGGTGTTAATACTACAGAGACTTTTAGTTAATGGCAGTGGGAAAATCTAGGACCCAGCCACTCAAATCTGGTGTTACATAATGGCAAGTGTTTTAATAATCTCCCCAAATAAAAGAACAACCTAATTTATTGTATAACTTGTCTTTTCAACACTATAAAACAACAAATATGACAAGAAAAGCAGAAAATACAGCTTCTGTGGAGCATAGACATGGGGTTATAAAGTGTTTGTTTTATATATCAGCTTGCTTGCTATTTTTCTTTCTTTAAAATAAATAAATAAATAAATAAATAAATAAAGAAATACAGAACATATAGATAATAAGACCATGGGAAATATTAGATGGATCTCAAAAATATTTTTCTCTTAATTCATTGAAAGGTGCTTGGGCATGGACAATGTCATGTGGATTCAAAACTGTAGGAAAAATCATAAACAAAGGTAATCATATTCTGTTGAGAAAGGGAAATGATTGATGGGCTCCAGGGTGCACTAATATAAGATTTGTCTTATTTTACCATCTCCATTAAAGATTCGCAGGTGAGAGTAAGCAGGAAGTTATTTACATTCTGACATGATACAAAGCTGTCATCCTATGCCATCCAAAATCAGCCACTTTTGAACATTTTTGTCTTAATGATTTCCTTATATCATTCGTCATCACAGGGAGTCTGGGGAAAACCCGACCTGAAACCTAATATTTCAGATAATGAAGATGAGATTACTGCATAAGAACGGCTGTACCTAGCTAGACCAAAGGCCCATTTATCCCAGCTTCTGTCTCAGAAGTGACCAATGGCAGATGCCTAGGGAAGACTATAAAAACAGGGCAACCATTTAGGGAGATTTTCATTGAATAAGGAAGCTGAGGTGTGAAAAGATGAGACATCCATCCAAATTAATTCATTCAGCACCTGAGAGGCTAGTCAGGACTACTTGTTAGTTGTCCTCAGCTTCTGAGAACTAACAGTTACAGTTTTTATTTCTCAAAAAGCCACTGAGAAAAGCAAGTCATCAAAATCCTATCATTAAGGGAAGGGGAGAGGGGTGGAATTCTGTCACTGACAGAATTTGGGCTTTGAGGCCCCCCAAAAAAATGGTATAAATGGATGGTTTTCAGTACGATATGGTGATGTTACTGTGCATGATCCCAAGACTTTAGCAGGTCCATTTATAAACTGTAAGAAGATGGGGATGGAACTGATGAGGTTGCACAATCTGCAAAATTATTTAGCTTAGTCCAGATGAAATAAGAGTGTGAGGAACTCTGGTGGGACTTAACAAAGCTAGGCAACTGGGGAACATGATGTCAGATGAAATTCAGTGATGACAAGTACATGGTAATACATATTGGTAGGAATAATTTGATCTACTTTGTTCACATTGCTGGGTTCTAAATGAACAGCAGCAGCTGCAGAAAAAGGATAGCCTGTCACTGTGGACAAATCAGTAAGCAACAGTGTCTAAAAACAAGAAAAATGTGAAAACCAGGGGATAAGAGAACACTGAAAATACTGGAATGTCATCATGTAATTATAACTGAAAATATAGAGCATAAATAGGAGGGGCAAAGAATAGAAGTGATAAAATTTATTAAAGGCATTGGGAAGACTCTAGTGGGAAATGAAAAGATTACAGTGTGAGGACAGTAAGAAGGGAGCATGATAGAAGTATGTGATGAAGGATATATCATGGGTTCTTATTTATCCTTTTTTCTAACAACAACAACAACAAAATAGGGTTACAAAACAAAAGCCCAGAATAGGGCTACAGGAGTTCAAATGTCCATCAGTCCCTCTTTAAGCTGACAAAGAACTCGCCCAAAATGTTTATGCTAACGAGGTATGATCTCCGAGAGTCTTTATTGACCAATTTCTTTGCTCCTCTCCTCCCCTTTTACATCAGGGAAAACTGTATGAGGGAAAAAGAAAGCTAACCCTTAGCTTGGTAGATATAATATCTATCCATATATCACTCCCCAGTGTTTGGCAATAATGCATTTACCATGCTTCCTACTGGCCAGCTTTAACATCTGATACGCAGATCTCTGTCTGCCATGCTGTCTCCCTCTTCCACACCTCTTGATCTGCTCAAGGCTTGTGGCTGGGTGATGGTGTAGTGCCAGAGCTCTGGGCTCTGCCTGGACCAACCTGGCCAGCACACCCTGTGCTGAGGCTCCCTTGCTCACTTCTTCCTACTGATTTCAGCTCTCTGAAGGGATCAGAAATGTCAGCCTAAAACTCTGTCTGTAGATACTGTATGACCAACCACACAACTCCTTGACAACTGTTGCCACTGGGGCAATGACATTACCAGTGAAAAACATAGACTTGTATGGATAGAAAGATTCATTTACAGGTGGATAGACCATTATTACATGATGCAGGAGAGAGTCTTGTTTCCTTGATCATATTGTTTGGCAATCATCCCTTAAAAATTTTTGAAAACTTTTAGCTAGCAATCTGAAACTGTCAACTATAAGATACTGGAACTGACTTTTTCCCCTAAGTCTTAGACAAGCCCCATGCAAAGGGATATGGCCACTGTTTAGTGGCACAAAACTTCCTGTCATGGCTTGACACTGTCCAAGCATTCCTCTAAGCTGGTGAATTTCAGAACATCCCTTGAGACAGGCCTACAGCTAGTGCGACGTCGTAAAGTCATGGTCTGAGGATTGCACATGATGTCTTATGCAGTAAGAGCATAGAGAAAGATTTTTTTTTTTAATACTATGTATATATATGTGTGTGTGTATGTATACATATACACTTAATTCTTAGTTTATTCTTGAGCTACAGTAATAAAGATAAGGAGCTGATCCTGACTGAGTGTGGGTAGGTGGTAGGCCTGTGGGCATGCATGTGGATGCTTAGTAGCATGGCTGAGTCTGCAGTATTCCACTTTTCATGTCTGGTTCTTGACCCTGTCCCTCTCCTGCAGAAGCAAGTCTGTGACCAAGGCTATACATACAGCCTATGGCTGGCTATACATGTGGCCATGTGGAAGGGCATTCTGCAGTCAGCTGCTGTGCAGGAGCACTTCAAGATGTGGGGCAAGCCCAGGTCCCAGAAACAGAAACTCTGTCAGACCCTGGTCCTTCCATCACACAGGAAGGATGAGAGAGGGACATGTTAGCCACAGAACCTTGTCTAGAGCTGTGCAGCAGCTTCATAGTTTTGTAGGAGAAATATTCTCTGTAGTCTGTGGTGTTCCCTCTGATCCCACAATTTATTCAAGTTCTGAGAAGGAATAACACTTATTCCCTCAGAAAATTAGCCATTATACTGCACTAGCATCATGAACTATAAATATAAGTGGACTTTGTATGCCTTTTTTTTTTTTTTTTTTATGGCTGCTGAGGTGCAGAGAGCCAAGGTGGGTGCCCAGCATTGCTAGCAGACTACTGGCAGAGCCAAGAACAAAAGCCTGATCTATGGCATGGCATCTCGCCTTCGCAGCTTTGCAAAAGCTGGATTGCAAGGTCACTGGGGTAATGCTTGTGTCTTCCTATTTGTCCTGTAAAACACATGTCTCTCCTGATAAAAAAAATAATAAGGAAATGGCCTGTCAGAATAGGGTGAATTTCTGTACAAAGACTCTGCCTATTATTGCTTGGATTTTTTTTTTTCTTGACAGCATAGCTGTTATGCTGATGTTGGCCAGTGAACTATAAAAAATATAGAAGGGAAAAGGAAAAAAAAATTAAAAAATGAGTGCACAACTATTTTGTGCATATCCTAAATATTCTCCGTAATTTAATAGTTTGTCTGTGCCCTCATGAAAATCTGTACACTGCTCAAAGTGCTGAATGTCTTTGAAAATAGAGGCTGTACCAGCAGAAACATAATTAAGAGAAAAATGCTAATAGCCTTTATATCCAGGGTGACATTAGGGGTTAAGAGTGCATATGTGTTTGTGTCTGGATTTCAGTCCTAAATTTAGGGCTGAATCCAAACAATGTAACCTCATAAAAGTGGTGAATAATATAAGAAATTCCTTTCCAGTAAAGTGTCTTTGCCTTTGAGAAAGTAACTGTCATTAACTTGCAACAGCACATACTGGCACTTTTAAATTAGTATTTTCCAGGATAATAATCTCTCTGAAGAAATTTAATGAGAAAACTATTTCTTGCACACATTTCTTGAAACCAATGCCTGCAACCTGACCAAACTATACAGCAGTGAATGTCTCGATTGCATTCATGTTGCACAGACTTCCACTTTTTGAAGGATTGGGTATATTTTCCTAGCCTAGTCACATTTTCATTGAGCACCTGTTGTGTTTAAAATTATCAACCAATTTTCAATTGCCCATACAACTGTGGGTTCATTTAGTCAGTCAGAACATGCAGACACTGCCTTTCCTCTCCCTTATACTGATAAAGCTATCTCAGTCCTGCCGGAAGGCTCTATGGTATTAGTAAAGGTTGAACAGCCAGAGGTACTTCTTGACATTTTGCTCTGAGGAAGCACTGTGTTGGGACCAGAAGACTTTGAGATCGAGGACAATTAATCAGATATGGTGGCCCAGTGATACAGTTGCTGTTCTTCACCATGAAATGGAATAGTGTCTGTAGAGCAATTCAGAGAAGCATTAAGGTTTCACATGATAGTGTCCATCCATGGGGAGTTCATGGAGCATGATTATCTAGATGATGTTGCAGACTATTGGGCAGGAAGTGATTGGTGTAAAACCATCATTTTTATTTATTTATTTATTTATTTATTTATTTATTTATTTATTTATTATTACCTCCTTGCTATGTCAAAATATAAAATGATGAAATTTTCTAATTCATTTAATTGAGTTAGAAGGAAATTAATAAAGTATCTTCACTCACACAGCACATGTCTAAACTGTGCTTTGGTCCCTGTTAAATCTTGTAAGTGTTTCAAATGATATGGTCCCTTAGCTTCATTCCTCTGTGTTTGATGCACATTAAAATGGTATGGCACAGAACTCAAACAATTTTTGGAAGCAGCTTAGAGTTGTGTGTCAGCAAGGCTTTCATGCCAGATACTGTATTTCATCATATTCTTTTCCATTTCTATGCCTGAAAATCTTATCATGCATGTAATCCCTTAATTATAGATCAAGCTGCAGCAATTATTAATCCGTTATGTTAGCCATTGTACCTTCATTCATTTACATAAAATGATTAATAATAAAGTACAATAGAGTAAACTGCGATTGTCCATAAACCATCATTCTTCTCAAGCTTTGCAGGAATGGTAAGAAAGAAGTGTGCAGGGCTTTGTATCACCATTCCTCAATATAATCTTTTGTATTTTGCCTATTAAACTGCTTCAGCAAATCCATGGTGACTCAGTAATGTCACGGTTGTCACTATGCTCTGCACCGTGGCTAGTCGGAGCAGGGTGGCAGTAACAGAAATGGGATTCAGTCCTTCTATTCCTACACTCCAGGTTTTCCCTACTTACGATACCAGTAATCACGTGGGGTTTACAGAATGGACAGAGGTGCACAGTATGTTTGGTGGAGACTGGTACATACTCAAAGAATCAAATTAATAAGTATTGATGTACAACATCACTGAATTATGGCAATATTATAGTGAGTCCCAAAATCTTTAGTTCAATCAGTTTGGAAATCTGAAAGATAGGTGAAATCTTGGAATCCACTTCTGTATTTTTCATTAGTTTAAATAAATAAGTGATTTTTTTCTACTCATTTTCTGGATGAGGAGCAATGCAGCTTATATCTATCTGCTGTAATGTTATTATTTTAATTTATTACTGAAACTGGTGACTTGATCAATGATCTGAGACATCTGTAATATCCACTTTCAGTAACTCATGACTTTTGTCATGCTGATGCTTTCTAGAAGTAGGGGTTTTCTAGGAAGGCCCTCTTTCGCATGTCAATAGGACAAGGGGTAATGGTTTTATATGAAAAGAAAGTAGATATAGATTAGATAATAAAGAAGAAATTCTTTACTATGAGAGTGGTGAGGCAATGGAACAGGTTTACCAGAGAAGTTGTGGATGCTCCATCACTGGAAATGTTCAAGGCCAGGTTGAGTGGGGCTTTGGGCAACTTGGTCTTGTAGGAGGTGTTCCTGCCCATGACAGGGGGTTGGAACTGGGTGATCTTTAAGGTCCCTTCCAACCCAAACCATTCTGTGGTTCTATGAATCTGTGTTGATGAATAGAGGACCTGAAATGAGGACAAGAAGGGAGACTGGCAGAAAGCTTGCAGACACCATATATCAAAATGGAGCAGAAAATTACTGCTGTTCTACCCCTCAAGCAGGGTTGAGATCAGAAAGATATACCAGACAAGAAAGTAAGACCACATCTTCTGGTGGTGTAAGTAGATCTGGCATTGTGAAAATGCCCCATAAATTGTCAAACATGCTCAGAAGAAAGCTCTACAAAAAGCTTTGTTAAGGATGATTCTCATAAACTCTAAACCAGGCCCCAAACTGGAATATGTTGTGTCAGCTCCCTTTATTGATTTTTTTTTTTTTAATCCCATTTTTCATGTTGTTATTATTATTATTTTTAATAAACAAAATACTTTGAAAATAAGGAAAGCTTCACTATCTTATCTGATTCTTGTATTTTCCTAGTCAAGTCTGGAATAATAGCATCTGGCTGGAAGCTGTCTTGCTGGGGGAACTAGTTAGTAATGAATGACACAGCCTTATATCTCTCATCTGCTGATTTGTAAACACCCCGGACACAGGTAAGCCGAAGTATCAATTGCTCTTAGTGTTAATGCATAGCTGTTCAGGAGGCATTATGGGGTGTGACATAATGCCCACCTATTTTCCTCTAGATTGGTCTGCATTGTAGTACCTGAGAGCATATTCGATGGCAGTCTTAACAGAGAGCTTAAATCTCCATGGAAATGATCTTTTCAGGGTTACTGTCATGGCCAGACTGAAGACCTAGGCATTGCCCCTCATACAGAGAGCACTAACTCTAGAGATAACAACAAAACTTTTGCTTTTTAAATGTACTGGTGGTATTAAAAATACGGGCTCTTAGATTACTGCGATATGCTGTGCTTCTCTCCCTCTGATGTCTGCCTCTATCTCATTTTTATTGTCTTTATGGAAAAAATGCAAAGAGTTAGAGGGTAGAGGAGACTTTCTTGTAAAGTTGCTTTGTGTTCAATAGGTCTACCCTACAGAAGGCAGTATATAAGGCTTTTTCAGATGCTTTAAAAGCTTGCGTATTCACTGCCTTAATAGCTCTGTTTAGACCCTGTACTTACACACCTGCATACATACACACACTCGTATGAATGTTTGCTCATGCTGTAAGTTTCTTCTGAAGTATTTTGTGAAGATATTCTTATAATGCAGCCCTTGTCTAAACCCGCTGCTGAGAAATAATGGTGTTTGACTCCTACCTAAAGTTTTTCCCTGGATTTCCAGTTCTCTCTCTCTCTCTCTGAGAATCAGATCCTCAGCAGTGAGGGATTAAAGTCTCATGCTGTAACATTCATCCTTCTTGCTGAATGAATAACATGATTAAGGTATATGGGGAAGTGGAGTGACAGTAGCAAGTTCCATAGGTACAAACCCCCTCAGGGGTTGTGCTGCAATATACAATGATTTATTTGGCAGCTATTTGCATGCAACAAATGCCTGCGAACATTTCTGTGGAACTCTGGACAATTTCTGTGGTGGAGGAAGCAGAAGAAGGCTCATTTGGGAAAGGAGCAGCATTTCTTTCCGCTAGTACATGGACAGCTCAGAGCAGGAGCAGGGTAGGAAAAGAGACTAGAATGTTCTGCATGTATTTTATGTCCCATACATGAAACAAAGTATCTGGTCCTGTACTCCAGGGTGTGATAAAAACAGTCAGTGACACAGATGAAAAACTGGTGATCAGCTACAACAGACTAACTTCTCTTCAGTCAGTGCAGTCCTGGGCTAGGTGCATGGCTTCACTGATCCAGAGGGAAAGTGTGTTTTCTGAGAGCTTGCTGGTGGTTGAGCACAAACTTTGCAAAAAACATTTATGAATTATAGTTTCTGTTTCAAAGGTTTGCATTATTTCTTTAAGCTTCGTTCCTTCACAAATGTTGTTGTGTGGATTTTTTTCAGCGTTCCTGTTAGAGAAGAGTGTGATCCTATCTTCATTGTGCAGAAGGGGAATGAAAGCACTGGAAAAAAAAAAAAAAAAAAAAAAAAAAAAAAAAAAAAAAAAAGAGGGCCACATCCATGAAAGAATAAAAGCTTTAAAGTGGGGCTTTGATATTTCAGTCCAAAATGTAGGTTCTCAAAACTGCTCAGCAACCGCTTAAACTTTGCAGCTGCTTTTGTCTTTGACATTTGGATTTTTCAGGAACCTAAATTCTGCTTCTGGGCATTCTCAGAAGCACCTCCACATTGACAGTCCCAGCAGCTCAGAGCCTGTTTAATGTTTCAAATTTGTTTGAGTCCACAAATGAGGTATTCCTTCTGTTTTCTTGCCTGAGGGGATCGATGCAATAGGTGTTGTCCAAACATACCAACTTCTTTGGGTTCTGCAGAAGATATAGTTGCTACGTACCTCTCCATCTGCCCCTCCCCCTTCCCCCCCTCAGCTAGGTGGTTACCTGTTGTCTAGGCTGTGTGAGAAAACTAGCATTGGATTCTCTCTGTACCTAAAGTTATTCAGAGCCACATCTTCTATGCAGAGTGAAAAATCTTCCAAGATGGACTGAAACTGGACTCTTCTCTTGACAGAACAGCCTTGAGGAAGAAGATGAAAACACATGTGAAATAAGACACCTGAATCCTACCAGGTAGAAGGAAATAACTGTTTGTGGCTCATGCTATCAAAATTCTAATGGAGTTATGAATGAAAGCAGTGACCTCTTCTAATTTTGAACCAAAACTTTCAGATAGCTTCCACTGGGAGAGCAGTCAGGGCTCTGAATGTCTTGGTACTATGCCTGAAGCACAGGGAGGAGAAGCATCTCCATTTGGAAATACCAGCATAAGTCCTAATACCTGCAAAACCACATCAGAATGGTAATACAATTGGGTTCTTCTGGTCCACTTTCCTATGAGCAATATACACTAAATTGGCAGCACTGGGAAAATGGGTTGTGGCTTGAGAACAAATTCAGAGCTATTATGAGGATCTTTGCCTAGTGGATAGTAGCAGTGAAGGTCTGGTCCAAGAGCTTTTTAGCATCAAGCAAGAGTGGCGAAGTTTATATTGACTCCACATCTTCAGAAACACAAAATTATGCTTTGATTACGATTCATGTGTCAATTCAAATTCAAAATGAAATAAAGCTAAGCTGTTGTGGATAAATTGCCACAAGTAACTTCAAGATGCAGGCTGGGCCAAATTCTAGTCTCTGATGGGACTTCTGGCTCCACTTGCTTTGACCAATGTTTTCCATGTGTGTGGCTTCAGTTGTCTTTTGTATGACTTCTAGTATTTTTTCCCACTGCAAGAGGCCAGGTAGCTACCAATATAGATGTTCTGATTTAAAAACTGAAAACATAAAAGAAAATCCACAGCTGTAATAATGTGTGTTTAATCAACTGCCCATTGGGTATGGAAGAAAGCCTTTTTTTTTTTTTTTTTTCCTTTTCTTTTTTACTGCGTAAGCATGTAATTGCCTGGGAGACCAGAAAGATGAGTTTTGGTCTCTTGTGCAAATATTTTTTTTTAAAATCTGTCTAAATGTTTTGGAGGCAGAAGCTTGGTCTGATCTCTCGGGTAAATACAATGAGTTTTAGAACTAAACATGAAAGATATACTAAAAAATATTTTAAAGGAGAAGCCTGAATGTACTAACAAGAGTTGGCAAGTATCAGGAAGGCTCGCATGGCACTATCTTCTGTAGTGATCAAAACACTCTAACTATGGTTGAACTTCCTTTGCTCAGTGACATTTTTCCACTTGCCTTGAAAGAAGTACTGCAAGTGCTTGAATAAGTGATAAGAACATTTGTTTTAGCAGAGTCTCAAAGTGCCTCACTATGTTGTAGTGAAAAGTTGCTTGTAACTTCTTTTGCTGACTCTCTTCTGGTGAACTGCAACGTTCTTCTCCAGGAACCTGACAGTGGGATAGGGCAGTGGGCTGGGAGAAGCTGTGCTGGAGGTCATGGGAGAGGCAATAAGTACAGTTGTACTGCTGCTTGAATACAGAGCTTCATGCTGTTTGTTATTTGTATTTCTACACATTTTTGCTAGGAAAAAACAAAACAAAACAAAACACAAAATTGAAGCCTCCCTGGAAAGGTGAATATATTTTATTTCTTCTTCATCTTCTTCATCTTCTTCCTCTTCTTCTTTTTTTTTTTTTTCCTTTTTTTCTTTTTTTTTTTTTTTCTTCCCCTTCATGACCTCCAAAATAACTACCTGATAAACTACCTAGGAAAATTATTATTTAAATACATCTGTTTTGTCTGTATTTTTTCCACTGTTGCAAGCTGAATGGAAAGAGCTGAACATATGCATTGTCTGTTTTCCTGTAAAGCAGCTGTGCTCTCTTATTAGATTTAGTATTGAATTGAATATTTGTTATGAATTGGCTCAACATTTAAAGACTTGACTCAGCAACTAATATTCTTTTTTTTTTTTTTTCTTTTTTTTTTTTTTTTCTTTTTTTTTTCCTGTCTTTTTAGCAAACAAACATGAGGATTTTTATCAGTGTGACATTTTGGGGAAGACTACAATCTAAGGATTCTTTTTGATGTGGTGGATTCCTATCTCTATCAGAATCAAACTGTATACATCACTTTAAATATGGGCTTGGCTGCATTTTCTACAGTCTTTTACTTCCATGTTGACAGGAGAAAACATGTTGACAGGTGTTAACATCAGAAAGTCTTTTAACTTTTAAGATCTTCCAGTTCAATGGCCCTTAGGAACGAGAAGGGACGTGTCCATACCAAAACTGTTTTTCTCATGTTGATCCTGTGGTGATGATACCTAAATGACAGACTTGTGTGGAAGGGAGGAAAACAACCTGACTATCTGATGAAGGTAAGTGAATCAAATGACAAAGCAGAACTGGAGAATGCAGTTTGCACAGAAGCAAAGAAAGCTTGTGCAAACCACAGGAAATAAAAGTCAAGTTTTCATGATGTCAGATCATTTTTGAATGTGGATTTGCCTGAGAAGATAAAAAGTAACTGCATAGAAGAGAGGCAGTGAACGTCCATTATTTATAGGAGAAACCATGTGGGATTTTGAACTTTTGCTGGACTTTAACAGGTATCACAAAAGTGTTTGAGGGAGTATGAAGAAACTCGGGACCAAAAATAAGTATAAGCGTGTTTATAAATTTTGCCAAGAGTTATCTTTTCATTGTGCTGGTTTGTCAATCTAACAAGATTGTTGGAGAGGTTTACCCCATTTTTTTTCTTACCTATTTATGTCTATTATTTTATATTTTTCTCTTTCTATAAAAAATACATTTTCTGTAGATATGCTCTGGAGAGTAAAGAGGTAAAAATAAACACCAGGGAAACAGAAGAGCTACAGGCCAGTGTTAAGTCCAGAATTAATAAGCAGAAGCTTGTTATACTTTGAGGTTGCAACCTAGAATAAAGTTTCCATTTCTAAAGTATCTATTGCACCAGTGAGATTATGGAACAATCTTCCCGTAAAGGTGATAATCCCCAAATATACATATATATATACACACATATGTATATATGCACTTTTTTTTTGAGTTAGAACCTAGTCTCGTTAGTGAAAGGATTTATATGAGTGGTCCTGTTAAGAGCAAGGACTCTCAGTTTAGAAGTCCTTTCCAGTCTTTTGTCCCTAAAAATTAATTGCTTATGGAACCCTACTGCACCTCTAGGTTTGCTGGGTTCAGCTAACATGTCCCTGAAGAGTGAAGAGATTTGCAAATGCAAGAAAGGTCGTATTTCAAGTTCTGAAATGCATCTAGGTTCTAGGCCTTAAGCATCTGGGCCCTTATGACAGGCATTAATAGAGGGGTGTTTGAGAAATGTGCTCAAAAGATGGTGAGGTAAGAACAAGTACCAAAGGCATTCAGACCCCTCGAAACTTAGAGGTACACAGAGCCCAGGACTTAGACAACAGCTTGGTGGCTGTGCTGATGAGCAGAAGCACATCCAGATTCACAACACTTAAAAATATGATTATGAAATAAGAGAAATTTTCACTCAGTCAACTTGTTTATAATTTCCTACTTTAAGATCAATGTTTCTTTTGTTAAGGAGTCCTCTTAGGCAAAGGAGACTAATGCTTCTGGGGGTTATGGCTGTTATGTGTCCCCACCACACCCTGTGGTTCTCTACCTGCAGGCTGAAGATGACAGGCAGTGCTATAGCACTTCTTCATAAGCTTAAGCCTGATGTTGCCAAACCTTTCTTCCTCTTAAGCTGGTTGATACTGCAGCTATTATGCTGTTTCCTAGCAGGAAAATAAACTATCAGGTCTGTAAGTCTGACCTAGAGAAGTCTTTGGATGTATACCACTAGGCAGATACTAGGCAGACGCCTCACTGGATTTGGGTCTTCCAGGAACTGTTTGCAAGATCCTGCTATAACCGTCACCATCCTTCTTGCATCTAACTTCCATACTGCCATACTGTGGATAATATTAGTGGTCACCTTTTCATTCTGGTGGTCTTCTTATTATAGGTTGTCACAATCTGCCACTCAGTGTGTATGTACAGACCTTTGTGAATTTTAGCTGAGTTGAAATAGGACATATTCCAAGAGGGTAGCTCTTTATTTACAGAGGAAGATAAATGAACCTGCCTTTAGTTTTCTTCCTCCTTTTGGTGTGCACTTTTTTTTTTTTTTTCTTTTTTTTTTTCTTTTCTGTTGGGGGAACTAATCTGTCTTGATGTTTCCTTTGAAAGCAAACCAGACCCTATGAATAAAACGTATACTTTGAAAATGTGATGCTAAAACACAGAAGGGAAGCACCTGGAAAAAATGGATTCCTAGCTAAAATGCATTAAAAGAAAGGTAGTTATGTCAGGATCAGTCAGTGACAGTCTAAAGAGCATTATGCCAATAATTGTAAGGAGCCTTGTTGCCTGCAATAACTGGGGATGAGGCACTGTCACGAAAGGAGGGAACAGCCTGCAAGTAGACAGAGTGGAAGTTATGTGGGGTCATGTTACAAGGAAAACGTAGCAGTCCATGCCTAGACCTCTGCCAGGTGAATGCTGATACTGCCAGCACTAGTTACCAGAGATTTTTGTTTAAGATGCTCTGGGCTGTTTGAAGCAGGCAAAACTATTTGGAAAATCGCAGAGGTCAAATCCAGCAGAGAATATGGGTCAACAAGTGCCTGCAGAGAGCTACCTGCTCAGGTAAGTGCCATCAATTCCCCTCTCCATCAAGCAATGATACCTTAGCAAGGAGGGTCATTAAGTTTGCACCTTCTGATGCTGCCTGCTGTTCTGCTCTGTTTCTGCATTACAAACATTTTCAGCCACAATTTCTGACACATTAGAAGTACAGCAGACACTGCAAGGGTGCTTCTCTCTGGGGTTGCTCTGGCTACTGAAGTCACTGAGGCTCTAGATGGCTTAAGGAGGCAATGTGTCTGCTCCTGTGTGGGTTTGTTAGTGTGGGGTGCATGTAGGGGATCTGTATGGTTCTTGGGTTGTGGCAGACCATGTGTCAGACTGTCATAATTGTTTTAACCTCAGTAAGTATAACTGAGAACACCTGTTTTCTCTGAGTGATGTTTTCTCTTAACATATGTCACAGCTATTCTCATTATTTACAGATTATTTTTAGACCTCACATTTAATCACAGCATAAAAGTGCAAAAATCTCTTTTCCACAGGAAAAAAATTAAAAATATTTTTCATTATCTTGTTGTTGTTTTTTTTTTTTTTTTTTTTTTTTTTTTTTTTTTTTTAAATAATTGTATCATATTTTTGACAGCTAAATAAATGGATTTTATTAAACAGGATTATGGGCTGAGATTATTTAGTATTCCTTTTTTATTATCTGGTGTAGCCTCTGCTGGGAGCTGTGAGTTTCTTTTCTTCATTTCCAACATTGATTCTTGCATTAGACGGTTACATTGAATAATTAATATACTTCCCGTGATTGATGATTTGCATGGCCTGAATATTAGGTTATCAATCATGACCCACTTGTTCTAATGTAATCATATTGAAAACGTGTCAAAAGCTGTTTACCCAACAATGACAACAGGAGCTGCGATATTGAAGGTGCCTGATGCACTACAGCAGGAAATATCCTGGTTGAACATTCATAATGCAGAGATTATGAGTTCCTCAAATTGATGTAACAAAAGCCTGGAGCCCTTGGTGAGAGTTATCAGCTCCAATAAGAAAAGCTCTTTTTTCAGCGAGAAAATCATACTGATTTCTTTGCCTTTTATCAGCTGCTTAGTGACTTTTTGAGCCTACAGTGTAAAGTAATTATGTTCTGTGCTGCACAGCATAAAGAAACTGGGGGAAAAAAAAAGGAAAGTGCTTTTTGAAAAAAGGAATGACACTGCCTAGATCCGTTGTCACTGGAAGGAGAGAGCATTGTTAAGGTCTTGCAGTAGTTCACTTTCACTGGATTACCACAAACATTGAAAAAGTGGGCTTTGCCTCTGTGGGAATCATAAAAGCAGAGCACCATGTTTTAACACTCAGGATATAGTGTACATTTTGATTGCAATATATTTCTTAGCTCATACATGTTTCTGCAGACCATACTGGTTCCATATCAAGATCCTACTACTCTACCTAGGCCAGCTACACTGACTCTCTTTAGTTGTGCATGTTTATTTGTCCTTTTCTTTCCCTTTTTCTGTGACAACACAGATTAAGGTGGGCATTGTAGTGAGGTTCAGTCCTTCAAACTCATATTAATGGAAATGCTCCGTGACCACAACAAAATCACTTACTTGAGCCAAAGCCTCTTGAGGTGTAGGAGTCTGAAGCACTGGATTTTGTAACTCCAGACAGCAAAGCAAAACCACTTCCTTCAACCCCTACCTGGCTTCCACACTGAACAGTGCAGTACATATGCTTTCCAGGCTCCTTTGTTCACAGAAGGTCATGCAGTGATACTTTTCTTGGCATTAGGCAGTGCTTTAATCCTTGCATCACCCTTTAGCTTTGATGGAGTCCTCAAAAGCATAGCTGCTTCCAGCTCCCCTATGGTCCCAAAGTTAGGCAACTTAACTTAATTGGTAGATGTAGACCACAATCAGATTATTCACTAAGAGTACCACAGTTTTGCCCAAATGTAAGGACCCTGCTAGTCCTGGCGAGCCTCCAAGTTATATATTCATAGAATTCATGCTGGAGTGGTCTCTGAATAGCTGGAAGAGTTGACAGTCATAAGAAAGACAACTGAAAATTTTAAAACTTCAGGAAAAATGAAGAAAAAAGACCCTACGATCCTACACTTTAACTCCCCTTTTCCATTCTTTAGCCAGTAGTTTACTTGGATCTTCTAAAAGAGGGAAAGTGTATAGGAGCTATGCAGTCTAAGCAATGCAACCCAGCAGGAGGGGTAATCTCTTGGGATATCACTGCACTCGAAAGCCAAGTGTTTCAATTACTTAATATACGACAATATTAGCCTTGTTGTGTCTCACAATAATTAAAACAGCGAACAAGTATGTTCATTGTTATAGGAAAAAAAGATTCCTAAAGTAATTTGTAATAACAAAACCACAGAAACCTGGAACCAGAGAAAGTGTAGATGGAAAAGACCTAGTCATTTGATTTCTCTGCCAGTGCCTGATTTTAGTGTGCATTTTTAGTGTATTCTTTGTGTTACTTAGAAAGCTATGCACCAACCTGTTGGATCTGAACCACAGCGATTCATGGGCTTTATGATTTCTTGGCTTGAATGACCGTACTTAATTCAAAGCGCCTCAAACACTGGTGCTTCTACAACCATGGGAAATTAAGCAAATGAATTTTATTGTAAGAAAAGCTAAGATGCTTCTCAGAGTCAAAAAATTGCGTCTTCTTCTATTACTTTTTATCACACTATATTGTTCCAGAATTGCTAGCTCGAGTCAGTGAGAAAAATTGTGTTAGATTTCTCCCGGGTCATGAAATTGTGTTCAAAATGAGGGAATGCATAAAGCCAGTATATCCTGAACCTTCTCGTTTTGCCCTATGTTTTTAAAGACTTTGTTACACATATTACACACTTTATTACACATATTGCACACTTTATTACATTAGTAATCTTTTCTTCAAAACCAAGGGTGTTTTCAAACTTTTATTTGTTTTAAGGTAGAAACAGGACTGTTCATTGATTGAAATGACTGCAGG
Source organism: Aythya ferina (assembly GCF_964211825.1). Classification (NCBI taxonomy): domain Eukaryota; kingdom Metazoa; phylum Chordata; class Aves; order Anseriformes; family Anatidae; genus Aythya; species Aythya ferina. The sequence continues at coordinate 71,153,388 of NC_140296.1, forward strand.
AAAGGCATCTCTGCAAATTCTCTCTCTCACTGGTGACTGTTCTTTCAAATGTTTGTGTATTTGTTGTGCCATGGTGTCTTTTCTTGATTGCATCATAGTAGATTTTTGAGTGCCACATATTATGTGTGATGTTGTTCAGATGAAAACCCCATGTACATAAAGGAGAAACATAAAGCTTTCCCTCAGGAAAAGCTGTTCTCTTTTCTGAACCACTATTTTTACATTTTTTTAATTAACATTTTTTTTTTTTTTTGTTATTGCCCCAAGACTAAAAGCCCATGAGTTTTCAGTTGTTTAGTTTCTCAGCCAGTAGTCAGAATTTTCCTTGGAAAGAAGCAGCATTTTATGGAAACCTTCAGTAAACTGTTTTTCTATGGAAAATATTTGAGTAGCCCTCCTCTGTGTACATAGCTATAAAAATATTAGGGCAATATGTGCTAAGTGGGCGGCACAATTGTTTCAGCACACAGCACCCATCTCTGCAAGCTGCTGCCAAAAGCAAATTACTCCAGCGAGCTATTCTTTGCTTTTCATAATAGGGCATAGCAGGTGTTGGGCCACATCTTCAAATGAACAAAACCGGGCAGTGACTAATTTACTGGAAGGAGCTGTATAACCAAAATGTTCTTCTTCTGACCCACAACACTTATATTCCACAGAAAAACCAGCCTGCCGTCCTCAAGAACAGAGCTCGTGTGTGCAGGATACAAAACTTTCTAAGCAAGCAGAGACGTATCTGATACTGTGCTTGGAAAAGATCAAAATAGGCATGAGCTTCTGAGGCAAGATGTGAAACACATCTCTTTGACTGAACATTCCTCAATGTACCGCAATTATAAATAAGTACAAACAAAGTCCATTCCCTGCTGACTCTGAATGGAAAAGAGCTGGAGAGAAGAAGAAAAAAAACGTCTGTATATGTTTTCTTTATAATTTTGGAATGCATTCAGACTTCACACCAGGCAGCAGAGAGAGAGAAACAGAGTACGCTGTTCTCATACACGCTTGGAAAGAGTGTGAATTTTCTCATCAGCAATGTCCATAATGGTCTCTTGACCCTGATAGCTGGATATTCTTAGGTCTACATGAATGGTGAAGGCTTATTTTGCAGGTGGAGAGATGAGAAGTAACTTAGTAGGACAAGAGGCAGTCACAGAAGTGGCAGGGCAGCTCTTGGGTGGGAAGGTGGGCTCTCCCGAGGCCTCCTCAGGTAGGGTGCAGGGCGCTGCATTTCATTGAGCTGCTCCAGGGATGGCAGCGCCGCCAGTCCTGTCACCACCAGAAGACCGATCTCTCATTAGGTGTCCAATGCACGTGACAGCCACGTTATGCTTGATGTCATGGACACCAAGGTGACACAGTTCTCTCACTCTCAGCGTCCTCACAAATCCTGTTGCTGTCAACTGGTACTTCGCAAAGCTACTGTAAATGCCAAGATCACTGCAGAGAGGGTGACAGGATATTCCTCTGTTGTTTTGTTAGCTTATTCTGTGAGTAGCAGGAAATAAAGCTGGGCATCGTGCAGCACTTGGCTATTTCTTTGCTGGAGATTTTTTTCATTTTAATATCCTTTTCCCCCCTTTTCCCTGCCAAGGTCTCATTGGCAATTTTAGGATGAATGTATCCGTCAGGTTCAAACTGTGAGTTTTTTATTTTTTCTTTTTGTAGAAGTGTCCCAAAACATACCTAGAAGCTGGGAATATTAAAAAAAAAAAAAAAAGAAAAAGAAAAAAAGAAAGGACTGCACCACGCAAATGCTGCTCTTGCCTGTAACATGAACACCCATGGATGCGAGGGCAGAGGATGCTCATTAGGTGCCTCTGACTCCCACTGCCTTGGCTATTTTTGGGCCAGCTGTCATCATCTGCATGGGGTGATCTGCCCGGCCCTGAAACTCACTGCAGTGTCTCAATGCAATCTTTCCCCTGGCAGTGGGAGGAAGACGTAGCTGCTGTTGAGGGGCCGGGCTGAAGGGGCAGATCCACAAGCACATACTGGATGCGTCCCTGTGGGGTCTGGGGCAGGCAGAGGGGTGTGCAAAGCCATTGCCTCAAGGTGCCCTGCAAACCCCCCTTTCCACCTCTGCCCTGTCCTTGCAGCTGCCTGAGCTGGCTGCAGCGGTAGCGGTAAGGCACAGGGGAGCAGGGGTCTCCCAGGATTAATTAACGAGCATCCTGAGAATGCGCTCTCATTACAGCCACAGTGCTAGGGCTCTTCCTCATTTTGCAGAACATCAAACGTATTAGATAGCATGTGGAGAGATGGGGAGCAGTGGGGAAGGCAGGCTGCGGTCTGAGACAAGCAAGATGGATTGGGAGATTGAAGCTGACCCTGTCCAAGATTGTCACAGGACTTAATACTGAATTTGTTTCAATGGGTTTTCTCTGGCACAGTGCTGCTGACTCTGGGGGAATGAGCCTTGCTTTGGAGGGGTGAGAGGGTCCCTCCGGGAATGAGATGCCACTGATAATAAAGAGCTCGTGCCGACATCCTCTGCCGCGATTTTTATTTGTTTGTAGCTGCTCATCCTTTGTTAGCACACATAACCGGCCAGGCACGTGTGTTTTGTTTCTCTCATGTGATTTTCCCCGCCAGTCAGCATGGCTTATGCTCAATTAATTCCGTCAATGTGGGGTCCCCCCCAGCCTCATCTGCACTTGTGTGGTGTGACAGGCAGTTGTGAATATACCACTAGCTGTGTACAGACAAAGGCGTGAGGAGGCTCCACGAGGGGTCTATTAACTCCACTGACAGACTGCAGCTTTGGCTGGGGCACAGCCCCTTTGCAGGAGGGTTTTCTCATTTGGGGAAGCACTTAGCAAAAAGTGCTTCCACCCTCCTGGTGAATTAGCCACCACTCGGGTGCCGGTGAGCCCTGGCATTGCCTCCTGACAGTGTCTCACAACCACATGCACCACACTCTGCCCACTCCACAGGGCCCACAGCCTCATGTGGTGCGGTTGAGTGGTGTGGGCAGTGAGCACCAGCTGAGGTTTGTGAGGGCTCTGACCCTCTTCCATCCCACCCACATGGCCGAGCAAGGGATGACTTTCTTTGAAAGAGCGCTGAAGTTCATGGCCACTGTTTCATCTTTTCTTTGCAAAATGGCAGCAAAGACGGTTGCACTTCAGGGCAAGCTGATCCCCTCGGCAGAAAGGCGAGGTGCTGGCGGGTGGACTTCAGGGCTCTGAAGAAAAGGGAACAAAATACAAAATGGCAGTTTCCATCAAAAAAATAATATCTTTCTGAGCGCCAGCTATTTCAGAGGCATGAGGTTGTACTAATTGGGGTGCAGCCTAATGACTAATCCCATTAGAGGTGTTGTTTACAGATTACCCCCTCGTCTGAGAGACTAGAAAGCAACATTGGAAGGAAAAAAAATCAAAAAAGAGAGAGGATATTTTTTTAGAAGCGCCGTGCCACGAGAATGGGAGAGATGTTAGTTATATTGAAACACTCTTTCAGCCGACAAGGTCACTTGTGGCAATAATCCGCTCATTAGAGGTGTAATCCATCACTCAAGTAATATCAATTTAGTGCCAGGGTTTTAATGCAGGTTGTACTAATCATTAGCGGCAGTTTGTCAACTGCATAATTCACAGGGGATTGTGGGTATGCATGATTTAGCAGGTGACCCTTGACCTCTGCTGAGTAAGAAGCCTGCCTTAGAGGCAAAATCAAGAGGGACAAAAAGCAGTGCTCACTCATGAACAATTATTATGCTTAACAGCATGACTGTCATTTTAGAGGGAAAGGGAAAAAACAGTATGTCCTGAATAATGAAGGATTAAAATTCACCTGAGACTCGGCTCCAGCTCAGGCTCCGGCTGCCCGCCGTCACTTAGTGGGGCAGGCAGGCAGGAGGAGGCAGCACTGCCGCTGCTCATTGTCTGCTGGGTGCCCCCCCAGCTAACACCTGCGAGAGCTAAGCCCTCCCTGCCCCGCACCAGGCAAGGGGCGATCACAGCAGCAGCCTTGTTTATTATCCCCCAGTGAAAATGCTGGTTTACGCTGTCTCCATCCTGGGTGCCAAGCACTGGGATTGACCTGTGACTGTCATAGGTGAAAAGTATTAGTTAGGAAAGTCTGCATTAGTGTCAGACAGGTAGAGGATTTCCCCTCAGGCTGTTAATTCATTTGGAGGGAAGAGGAGAATAACCTGAAGTGATTTCTGTGCCCACCTGAAATCTACTCAGAGAGTTAAATGCATAGTTTGATTTACCAATCATTATAAATGTAGTATAGCATCATATTCTCTATTTCAACTGTTGGAAAAATCTATTTTTTTTTTTCACATCCCACTTGGGAAGTTAGCAATGTCTTGCCTTGCTGTACTGCTGCTGTTTTATAATAGCAATAATCCTCCTGAAATCTGGCAGCTCAGGCCAGTGAAGTGCCCTAAGCTTTACTGCAATTAAGGTGCTTTTTTGCTTGCAACTGTTCGGAATTGGCTTTGACTTAAAAACTGAAATTTAACAAGTGATTTAGTCCATAATGTGCTCTAATTGCTTTGGGTATTTGAAAAATGGGGGTTGGGTGGGAGAAAGAAGAAAGAGGTCAAACAACTCAGTAATTTAACAGAAAAGTGCCCAAAGATCTTGCGCATCAGGCAGTTTTTGGTGGGAGCTGTAATATGCATACAAGCCTCCTGTGCCTACGTCTTGTTGTTAGTGTATCTGTGCCTTATCTTAAAAAAAAAAAAAAAGAAAAAAAAGAAAAAGACATTTCAGATGAAAAGAGGCTGAGTGAAATGGGTTGCTCAATCTTTTGAAATGCCATTGGCGCTGTGAATGAATTTGCATTGCCCTGGTTGCAGGGAGCCAGCTGGGAGGATGCGGGTGAAAGCAGGTGGTCAAGCTAGCAGTGCTCCAGCACTGCAGCAGTGGGATGGATGGACAGACAGACTAGCCTGCCATACTCTGGGTATTTTCTACATGTGAAAGCTGCTGGGGGGATATTTTTGTGTCTGGCACTGGGATGGGGCTGGCGTAATTACACCCCTTGGGGCTAACTCCCTGGGTACCTGTGCTGCAGGGCGGGATGTGCAGGATGCACGGGATGCAAGGCTCCTGGCAGAGCCACCTCCTGCTTCTTTTCCTGAGCCTTGCGAGTGTCTCAGGGCAAGGTGTGTTTGATGGGGAGAAGTGGAGTCAGGCTTGCTCCATCTCCTTGTGACAACTATGACCAAAGTGAAGCTCAGAGCTGGGGAGGTGGGCTGGGATCCTGGAGGGCAGCCCCCTCTGTTTCAGGGCTGATCAAGTGACCTTCTGTTCCCTTCTGCAGTTGCCTGGTGGTATTAGTCAGCCAAGAAAAGTTTTTGTGGTGCTGATTTTGATGCTCATTCAAGAAGTGCTACACACTACTTCATGAGGTAAAAATACCAGTGAACAATAACTACTTAAATATTTGATGGGTTTATCTTTCAGAGGGGGCAAATTTACCTCTGGAGCTCTCCTGCTGTGGTGCTACATAGGTAAAGGCAGAGAAACAGGACTTCTCCTACATTTCCTGTAGATCAATGACAGTGCTGGCAGTACTGACAGGATAAAAATGAGAAAACTGTCCTTCATGAGGTATTGACAACACTTAATTTGAGGGATCTGGCTTATCTGCCTCTCTGTAAATGCAGCGTAGAGAGCCGGGGTCATCCAACAGATGATTCATCCCACTTAAATCAGGTTACTGCTCTGAACTAATTATCTCCCTCTTGGATATGCTCACAGACTTTGGTAGGTGCACCAGAGGGTTGCTGTGGCTCCCCAAGTGGTGGGACACTGTGGTGTGCTAATGCTGGCTGGTGCATGCATTTCCCTGAATGGGGAACTGGCTGATGAAGCTCCCATTGGTGCTGTTGGTGGGGCCTTTAGTGCTGGTTAGCTGATCTGAGATGGGTGTCTGCTTTAATGGGAGCTGAATTGCTAAGTTCAGGTATTTGAGCTGAATCACATCCAAAGTGACTTGTTCAAACATGGAAAGAAACAGGAAAATGAACTTCAATGCTGGGTCAAGCCCTAATTGTAGTTCAACCATCTTTTAGAGATTCCTTCTGTCTCAAAGGAATTTACACTCTATGTTTTTTGAAGCAAGAACTGTCTCCTACCACAAAGCAGATTTCACTTTTGTAATAAAAATAATTAAAATTCATAAGGATATCAAGTACTCAGCAGTTCACACGTGAATTAAACAGGTTTTTAGGAAAAGGACAGTTTTAATCTAGTTAGATATAGGATGCCAAATTCCTTCCTCAGGTACATGAGTATCAAGAAGGCGGCAATGAATCCAGCCAACATTTGCCTAATGAGTTAGCATTCCCCTCCGTTGGAAGTCAAAAACCTCCACAGCTTCAGGCACTATTCTTGCCCATGGACCTGGGAACAGTAAAGCTCATGTCTCCTGTGGACTGGACAGAAAAAGAGGCAGATATAAGCTGAGCTTCTATTTACTTAACTGCATTTTGATCGCATCCTTCATATAACTCTAACGTCTGTAGATAAGGTATTTATTGCCCCCCTTTCCCCTTTAGTCTTTTTAACTTCAGAAGATTCTGTTAGTAGGAAACTGGGGGGAAAAAAACCCACAAACTAAATGAAACATTATACAATCATTAACATTTTGATATTTGGGTATATCAGAGGATAACATAGTGCCCATCTGGGCTGCTTTAACAACACGCTTAATTGCATTATATATGGAGAAGGGATTCAAAAGAACAAAGAATTCAAGCTACTCTATTTAAGTAGCCCATTGCTGTGGTATCTAAGCACAAGAGTAGATCAGAGCATAAGGAAGCAGATTGCTAAAAGCTATACAACCTGAATATTGTGCACAGTTCTGTGCTGAGATTAATAAACTAAGCAGAGCTGCAAGCTGGAATACTAGTGGCAACAGATTTACTCCCTCCGAGAGTGTTCATAAGGACATCAACTTAAATGATTTCCAAAGTGAGCTCTGCCCACCATGGATGGGCCCCAGAATGTTTGCTGATGTTTCATGCACAGCTGCTGCTCATATGGGAGGCAGTTTTAAAGGTATCTCCTAGCCTTAGGAGGCAGATCTAATGGGGATTTGAAAAGTATCTAGCCGCTTAACTCACATGGAAATCTCATGCTGACCATCTCACAAGCTGCCTATTTTTATCGTTGTGTATCAGAAAAATTCTGGAAAAAAAAATAAATAAAAAAATAAAAAGTGTCCTGGTGGCCTCAGGGCTGCATCTGGCCTTTGGGGTGTTTCTACACTGCCTCTGCCTCAGAGGAAATGGAGAACACATGGGGGGATGCTCTGCAGTGCCCACTACCACCCAGGCTGGAGATGTAGGTGCTGGCTGCTGCCTTGAAAGTGCATGCTAGTGAGTGGCTCTTAGGGCTGAAGCTGCCAGGCACCACCTAGAGCAGTCCCAAAGTTAATTTGCATTGCATCCATGCCTGAGTTGGGAAATGGAAACCAAAGGTTTGGTGTTAGTCCTCTCAGGTCTGCACGTCCAGAATTTTGTCTACTGAAAACAGCACCCCTCTGTTTGCCAGTGTCAATTATGAGGTTCTTGATTTGATGGAAGTCTTCATTGGTTTGACCTCACAGGTTTTATCTTCCTGCTTTTACTGTTGTTTCTGCTTTTTTTTTTTTTTTTTTTTTTTTTGTTTTGTTTTGTTACCATTTTATTCAGATGTCTCATTTCTAACCATTTTTAATTTATCACTTTATTATTTTATTTATTTTTATTTTTCTATTTTTATTATTTTATTTTATTTATTTTATTTTTATGGTATTTTCTCAGGAGCTGGCTTTCAAAGAACCATTGTGCTGCCTCCACACAGTCTCCAGTAATACCAGCTATGGATGAGTCTGGGTGTCTCAAAGCATACCATTTTCCTGCAAAATTGGACATGTAAGATAGTGTGTTTGTACACTGAACTGGAACATTGTAAGTGGCTCTGTACATTCAAAACCCAAGTTTTTGGACTCATTACAACTGACATATGCAAACATTTCAACTGCAAAATTTAAGTAATTGATCTCTGTTAAACCCCAGGCTGCAGATGAGTCTACTAAGGAAAAAATGCTGGTCTTTTTTTTCCCCACTGCTTTTAGTATTTGCTCGGTATCATTAATATAAATACGCAATCACCAAAATCAACACAACTGAAGTTAACAGAGCAACTCCAGATTTACATCAGTGTAAATGAGAGCAAAACTTGATCCCTTGCATGTAATTTATCTTTAATTCTGGTTTAAGTCTCTCTCATCTTGCTGAATAAAAACTGATGTTCTTCTCACACACAATCTGTATACCATTCATTAGTGTCTTTACTGTTTGGAAGAAAGATTGGAGCCTGTGGTAAAGAAAGCTCAAATCCTGGGGAGCAGTGCACATGGTATTTTGTTTTAACTAAATGCTGCACTGGTATTCTCATGAGTGGCTTTGCATTACTTGAACATTTATGAGTAGCTTGAACTAATAAATCTCTAATTAGCACTAATTACTAATTAGATTATTGATTCCTCTGACTGTGGACTCCTCACTGGTTTTATTCATAAGCAGAATGTAATTTTAAAAATCCTTATAGAAACATGCCCAAACAGAGCTCACCCTTGCCATGCACAGGAGCAGAGCCAAAGGGTGGGGGCAGTCTGTCTGCCAGAGCAACATGTGGGCTTACCAAGTTGGGAAGGTGCCCTGAAGGGCAGAGGCAGTTTCGCTGCTACATGGGCAGCAGGGCACTGCCAGATTGCCCAGGTGCCCTGAGAATCACAGAATGGTTTGGGTTGGAAAGAATCACCCAGTTCCAACCCTTGCCATGGGCGGGGACACCTCCCACCAGACTAGGCTGCCCAAAGCCCCATCCAGCCTGGCCTTGAATACCTCCAGGGATGGGGCAGCCACAGCTTCTCTGGGCAACCTGTGCCTGGGCCTCACCACCCTCAGAACAAAGAACCCCAGCACATTTCTGCTCCCCCATGGGATGCCTCCCATTCGCACCCCTGGGGCTGCTGTGACCTGCATGCAGAGGTCATCTGCTGCGAAGGGCTGCTGATGCTGTTACAACGCTGAAGACATTTTGGGAAGTCTTGCTCTTTTTGGTCTCACGGCAGGACCTAAAGTACATCTGCTGGAGGAAGTTGGTGTCTTGAGCTTTGCTTCACATACATGTAGTCTGCCTTTGTTTCTGGTTGTGGGTTCACTGAAGAGAGAAGCTCTGCTCAGTCCAGGTACTGTCCTGTTCATTTTCTTTCTGACAAAGCAAAGTGGGATGTTGGTTAATGTACTCTGCACCATGTATTTACACAGTGCTCTCTGCAGAAGTGGCCCCTCCTGCCCCACCAGGCCAAGTTGCTCCATTGTGCCACTATTTCCAAGAGCTCAGAGAGCAGGACCCTGAGAGGAGGACCTACACCAAGTGCTCACCCAGCTGCTACCAGCACTACCAGGCCACCTCAATGGTCTTCAGCCAGCCCTACAAACTCAAGCACAAAGGATTTCTTTTTTTCTCCTGAATTGCTTACTGAGAATAGCAGTTGGTGCACTTTCTGCAGACTTGCTTCGCTGGAAGGCAGAGCACACAAGTGATGTGAAGAGATTTTGGCTTGCTTCAGTGACAGGAGTGATTTTATCTGGCAGCAGCTAATTGCCTCTGTGGTAGGACTGGCAGGAGAGGTCAAGTGCAACGTTGCTTTATTCGAGCATCAGGCAGTTTCCCTTGCAGAGGTTTTGCCTGTGGTACATCTTCAATCTGCAAGCCCAGGCAATGCAATATGTGGCTTACTCCTTGTTGGCATTTACTGTTGGGAACATATAAAAACTCTTTTCTGGTGGCTGCCCTCTCTCCCTGTTTATTTCTACACGCTACTCAATATGTTTGTTTTGATCCTTACAGCCCTATGTGGGCTATGTGATGAACCACTGTGGCACTGAAGATCGATGGTGCGACATTCACACTGATGTTTTCACTAGCAGACTCCAGGCTCCGCTGAAGTTTGCTGTTGCATGCACATAGCTCCCTAGGACAACTGTGGGAGATGTCTGCGTGTGGCAACGAGGAGATAGGGCTCCCTGGATAGCAACATCTGGGGACCAGAGATGGAGTGCTCTTGGCTGCGGGCCCTCAGCTCTGTAATCTGATCTGCCCACCCCTCCGGTCCATCTCTTAGCTGAGCAAAGGAATAAAGAAGGGAACGAAGCATCTCTGGATGGGAGTCCAGTCAGTTCATTAATATCAATGAGGTGCGTGTTATTTTTAGTTATTGCAGATGTGCTCATACCTCATTAGCTTAAACACTGAAGAGCAAATAAATAGCTGCTTCTGTCATGCTTAGAGGAAACATTTTATAAATAGGTTATTGATTTGGACTTCAGAGGGACCCGGTGGGAAATCTGTCAGGCTTCTTCCAGAGGTGGGGGGAGGAGAGGAAGACTTTACCAAAGTTAACTTCATGTGTGTTGTTCTGTAATGCACGTCAGGAAGAAGCCAAGAGGCCTTTCTACTTACACATGGGCCTGGTGAGCTTGCAGAGGTCTGGTTCCCACAAACACCTGCAGATGCGTTGCTGCTCGGGTGTCTGCGGGATGGCTGCTGCGGGGAGACTTGGGCCAGAAGGAAGGGTTTGTCCTGGGGCTGCAGGAAGGGACCAGGGAGGAATATTTGTTTGGCCCAGCTTACCTGATATTTTCATTTCCATATTTAGCAGGTCCCCCAGATGTGTGTTGCAGGAAATCAGTAACTTGTCAGTGGTTTTGAGGTTTCTCAGCAAAAAGAAGATTACGTCGTTTTGCGCTGAAGTATTGAAGGGAGTGTTTTATATTTTGAATGCTAATGAGCACATTTTTTTTCAGACGGGAGCCATAAAACTGTCATTATGTCAGTGGTATGTCTTTGTTCTTAGCTTTGCTCGTGCTAATCAAAGACAACAGTGGTATATTTTGAGTTAATACTGTAACAAGAGGAATGGCATTAGTGGTCATCATCATGAGTGACTCCTGGACATGTGGTAATAATTTCTTAAGTGTTTCTGAATAGTGAATGAGTGAGAGAGAGGGAGTTTAGCTCCAGCTTTGTGTGGAATGGAATGTACCATTCAGCTGAAATGATAAATTCATGGCCTGTTCTCGAGGGATTGTAAGACCAAAATCTGCTTCTTAATATAATTAACATGTCGTCTTCCACAGTACCTCTTTCTCCCCCAGCATCTCACTACACTTGGAATAAAGCAGCGACTTTTAGCATAAGCAGCTGAATGACTGCAATCAGCTTTATGTTCATAGGAAATTAATCCACTTTGGAAACCAAGCTCCCATCCTTTGAGTATTTTACTTTAGCATAGCTGGAATAAGTTTGAGAGCCTTCAGCGGAAATGGCATTTTTCCCCTTGTTAATAGATGCCCCCAGGTTTGGTAAATACCGGGAAATAGAATTGGTAACATTATATATTTAAGCACTAGTTTTTAGAGAAAAAAAAAAAAAGAAAGAAAGAAATACCACCCAAACCTTTTTATTATCAGCCAGGCAGTTTTCATTTATTTGGTGAGGCAGTCTGTTTGCATTGGCTGACAGGCTCATGAATGGCTCCTGCATAACGAATCATGCATTTTAAAAATTCTTTCCAAAGCTTTTATAAAAATACCAAAAAAAAAAAAGTTAAATAACTTTAACACAGTTATGTGATCGGCCTGATTAAGTTAAGGCATTTACTCTCGGTAAGCCCAGCGGGCTTTCGGCAGTGCTGTGCATTCCAGCGTGGGGAACAATTGGTGTATTTTCATTGTCTGACTGTGTTTCTCAGAGAGCACTGAACAATATTAAACATTCAGAGGCTGCATTTTCCCTTTGTTTTGACAAATGCTAATAAGTAGCTAACTGCAAGAGAGGGGAAAAAAAATCCTAATTCAAACCAGTTGCTTGATGGTAGAGCTCAGCAAATTCCCTGACCAGCAAGATGTAATCTGGAAAGAAAAGAGCAGAGTGGTAGCCCTCGTGAGCCTTTGAAATCACTAATAAAGTCATTAGACAATGTTTGGTTGAAGAGGAATGGCTAAAGCTAGGGAAAGACTTTTCTGAGGAGCTCTCAGAAGGAACATTAGCAGGCTTTGGTTTCTAATTAAGTGGTATTATTAGGAGCTTTGATAAAAGCCCTCGCGTGCGTGACATCTTATATTTCCCTCTGCATCAAGAGTCAGAGAGAAACTAAAAAAAGAGAGACTTTTTAATGATAATACCTGAAAAGTGTTTTTCAGCAGACCCATACATCATTGTCAAGTGAAAAGATTAAACTTTATTGTTTCTTTTTGAACCAAGAACTCAAGGTGAGTGGAAATGTCTTGAAATGCAAAGTAGTTTGGCAGATAAAGTAAAATGGAGATGAAAACAGACAATAAAAAGACATTGGCTGTAATAGAGGAAAGAGCAGGGAAGTTCACTTTTTAATGTTGCTGGGAGAACTTTCTTTTCGCTATTAATGATAATATTTAAATGTTACAATTACAAGCTTTTATTGAAATGAAACATTTCATTTCAAGAATGGCACCAAAATCATTTTTGTGTGTAATATGAAACATTAGTTATGTGATGCCGCTGCCAAAATAAACCCCGCCATTCATTTAAAATATCAGGAAACTCCATTTGAGAGGGTAGTTATACATCCATTGAGGATACTCTGTATATTATTTTTCCTTGGTATTAATAAAGTCTATTAACAACATAACTGCAGTTGATTCATTATGTCACATTTGTTTGCAAGTAATGGATGTAAGGTTAAAATGGTTTAACTATTACAATGTTTGAAAATGATTTCTGTTCCCTAAAGCCTCCTTTATTTTTATTACTTTTTTTTTTTTTTTTTTTTTTCCTTCAGCAACCAGTTGTTTTGCAGTTGTTAAACTGCTTTCAGCTGTAGATACTCTGCATTATCAAGACAGATGGGGCTTGCTGTGGGATTTCCACAAAGGTTGGTTGCTGAAAAAGTAACTTCAGCGGCGTGCCTTCCAAAGATTTATTTCGCTTGTCCCTTAATAGGCTGGGCCACACCGATTTCCAGAGGCAGCATTCATTTTGCTGTCAGATACCGCCGGTTCGAGCGGGGCTGTGCTGCCGGGGCATGCACAGCGAACCAGGTTCCCCCACCCTGGCCACCTCGGTTGATGGAAGACCGGGGCTTTGCTCTCATTTTGGGCTGTGCTCACTGACAGCATGCCAGCCATGCTTCACTGCTCACTGTCCCATCTGCTGCACTGCCCTACTGGACAGGAAAGCCACTTTCAACAAGCTCTGCCAGGGCACGGATGGCAGCACCCAGGCTCTGCTTTTGCCCCCTGAACTTTCCAGTTCCCAGCAGTTGTGCTGCCAAAATCATACCATCTACTGGAGCCTTTTTATTCGGGCATCTTCACTTGTAATCCGCTCCACATGGAGATTCTTTTTTTTTTTTTTCTCTGAGGTTGAGAGAAAAATGCGGATATAAGCAGATTGCTTGGCACATAATTCCTGTTTTGTAATGGGTTAGGCAAACACTCTGTGCAGGTAATCTGTTACAACAACTTGTTTTACCTATTATCTTCCTTTACAGTCATGTGGGATGATAATTATTCCATTTAGGAGAGTCATGCCTTGTGTGCCATTTGTACTTAGCTGACAGACATAGGAAGTGTTGGATATAGGTATTTTTAAAAGTGAAAATGGAAATCTTTTTATTAAAGAGAATGTATATGCTTAAAAGAAATAAAGCTCCTCAGCTTTCTTCACTTAAATCACTGTTAATATCTTAGAGAATTAGAAACAAAATAATGAAGAAAGAAACCAAACATTTAGCTATTTCTCACTGCGCACTACACATTTGTGATTTCATTTCTTTCCAATTGGATGATGAAAATATTACAGGTTGGTGAACTTCATTTTGTTTCTGGTCACCACCAGCTAATTTCACTTTCTGGTCCCTGTGCACTGACAGAGGGCTGCAAGTACAGATTTTGTGTGGATGGTACTCAGAGAGCCTTGTGATGGCTGGCAGCTTAAAATACTTGGACAGATGGATTTTTGGGCTGCAAATGCAGCAGGGGAATATTTATTTGGCTTGAATGAAACTATTTTAATAGGTATTTTCAAGAAATTGCGGACTCTCAGACTTGCTAACCATATATATTTATAGCCTTTAAAAGGCTCAAATTCTAATTGTTCTGCTCCTTTGAAGAGCCTACTGAATTTTCACCAGCATAACCACATAACAGGGTTACTTCTGGCATAACTGCACCTTCAGTAGAGGAATTGCACTCCTTAACTGCATCAGTTTCCAAATGTCCAATAACCTGTAGGCAGAGTTAAACCCTGGTCCTGCAAGCAGATCCAGTGCATCAGTGGATCCAGCTGATCAGACTTTTTGCAAAATATCTCATATATTTTGCACAGGGCTTGTAAAAAGGAGGTATGATTTGAGGTTTTATTTTATTTACTTTAATTGTTTGTTTTTTTTTTTCCATTGAGGTTTGCATGGCAGTCCCAGATAGTCTCATGTGCTGAGTCAGGTCTGGCGAGTATTTTAGATGATACTTTTAATGCTTTCTAAAAGGAAAACCACAGAAAATAAAATACCCAGTCTCTTTAGAAGAGCACAGTCCAGGTGTGTGCTGTATTCCTGTCACCCAGGCAGCACCAGGAAAGCATTGGAGCGATGGAGCAGCTGATCCACGGCACCACTTTCTGTTGCATGACAATGCTAGAAAGCAGCAGCAAACAAGCGGCTGCTCTCAGATTTGTTAGTTTAGGAGAGCTTTGCCTCCTCAATGACGGGATTGTGTTAAACCGGGTGCTTCTGGCTGGAAACAGCAGAGAGCTGGAGCTGAGTTCTGCGATAGTGTCATTGTTTCCAGAGGTAAAGTCACAAGCTGCACTTTGCAGTGCCATATCACGCTGGGGAAACACGGTCTCTAAAAGCGATACAAACTCTTTGTTAATGTGCATAATAGACTTCAGGACCACTTAAACCTCTTAAGACAATTAGGCTTGGGCAGCTGAAAGTATTAACTACATAATGTCAAACACATTCTTAAAAGTTTTTTCTTTCACTTTTTGGATGGCTTGTTAACATTTGTGTTAAGTGGTTGACTGTTCAACCCGCTTCTGTGAACGATTATTTTTTTTGAGTAGAATGAATCCTTATAAAGCTACAAACCAAACTGCTGAAATACAACCACCTCCTCAGATCAGTGGCTCATGCAATTTGTTAACAGTGGATATGATGTGTTACATTAAGAGCTGTTTGGAATTGGAAGAAAAAAAAGGTACTGCCAGTGCAGTATTTTAAATGACTTTACGGACTGCTTTGCATAAAGTAAAGGAACACAGTTTTATTATTTGTTTGTTTATTTATTTTGAAATGCCTTAGGTAATGCAATGTCAATCCTGGGCTTTGGATTTTGGATTTTTGGATATATATATTTTTTTGATTTTGGATCCTTCTTTGGAGCATGGAGTTATCCAGAGCAACCCTTTCTTCAGGCACTGCTGAGCGATGTGGATGGCGGGAAAGGGCGATGGTTTACTCTGGGGCTCAGACTGAACCCCAGCTCAGCATGGGGCTTCCTCAGCTCCTTGCGAGCCCCATAGGTCCCAGGTGGGTAAGGCAGGGCTCTGCTCAGTGCTAGGTGTCCCTCTGGTGCCCCTGCTCTGACTGGCCCGCTGGCCACACATGCTGACCTGTTGCTGAAATTCCCCTGCAGCCTGGCTCTCAAAGGTAGCCCTCTGTCCCCTGTCTGGCTACCAGCTTCTCTTACTCCTTTGGAAATCCACAGTCTTCACCTGAGATGAAGGATATCTGAATTTCCTGCCCATTTTGGCTGCCTGAGGCATAGGTATCTACTCTGAGGCAGCCTCTACATTCAGTGCCCACCCCAGGACAATTCATCATGTCTTAAAAATGATGTCTACAACTTAGGAATCCCTCTGTTGACTCTATTGGGTGTCCAAACAGTTGGTTTAGCTGAGCATTTAAACAGATAAAATCAAGTGGGATGAATGCCACCAAACTAATAGGATGTCATGATTAAGACACAAACTTCATTTGTGCAAATGTATCAGCACAGTCACATCTTCTCAGTGAAAGAAGAACTTAATGCCTCAGACCGACAGCTCAATAGTGCTGTCATACCTGGCTCTACATATTGTGTATCACAAATTCAGTGACAGCCAACGACAGCCATTCTGTCAAATGGTCTGATTCTGTTTGACATGTAATGCCCTTTACCCCACTTTGGCAGTGGCAAGAAGCCATGCAGAAGATGTAAATAATATTTAAACAGACCTTAGGGCATCTAAGCATTGCCTGAATGGCATAATGCTGGTCTTGTATAAGAGAGAACAAGCCCAGAGAATTTTGTCCTTGAATTCAAAGGATGCAGAATTGATCAGAGGTATTGTTACAGAGAGGTTAGACCAACCAAATAATAGCAGCTTTTATTATTCATCACATGATATTTGGTTGGGACTAATAGATTTAGTATGGTTCCATGAATTCACATGTTAGGTTGTATTTTGCCTTTCCAAGGCACATGGCTTTAAAAAAATCCATATGCACTTGAGCAAGATTATATTTTGTCATCTCAGTGGTCTCAGTAATGATTTAATTGCTCCTCACTTGATGTGGCAGCAGTGTTTCTGCATGTGTTTAAAGCACACAAGCTTCCATGTTGCTATTACTCATGCACAGGAGGAGCATAACTCATCTGAGCTGTCTTTTTTGGCTTTTTCGTGACTATGTACATGACCATGTACAAGAGCTATGTTATAAGGATAAATGACTGTGGGATTACACCCCCAATCGGAAGAACAGGAATGATATTCTTACGTGTCTGAAGGGAACTCAGCCAAGACCCAAATGAAAGCATCTTTTATTTTTCAACTTCATCGATCAAAAGCTTCTGTGTGAAACACTCTTAATGACATCTGACATATCTGAAATGCTGGGATAAAACACCGATAGCAAAAAGCCCCACCAATAACAGCCAGGGTTTTACTGCTAGTAAGCCAGGTCCTCTGCTGAGGAGAAACGTTAAAACTGCGTGAATTACACCCGAGCAACTGACAACTTTACTTAGCTATTCCATACATTAGAGGATAAATCTCCATTCTAGGAAGTTTCAATGCCATTTTAGTTATCCATTTAATCCACCTATTCATTTAGCAGGAATGGTAATTACGGGAAAATTGCTGCCAAACTATGATGTGCAATTAAAATTCAGGCTATTTTGTGTGATGCAAAATCTCCCTTTTTTACTATCATCTTACAAATCCTCTGATAGAAAGTTTGTGCCTTTTTGAAACAGAGCTTGTAATAATAAGCCATCTGGCTTACTTAAACATGAAAGATTAAAATGATATACAGTATGAAGGCTTCCTATTCAATTGCTAATGTCCAAGAACTCAACTCCAGTGGTGAAAGCTGTCATTTGGGGGGAAGAGGTAATTAAAAGATTTCCTTGTAGAGATGGGTCCTAGAGCAGGGGACTGGCACATCCAACAAGCACAACTAATTTTCCAAAAGAAAGCATTGCTGGCCAAATGTCTTGCAAGATAATCTTCTGTATCCTTTAGTTCACTAACAACTGCCTGAGTGGGACTGAAAGGTGGGTTGATGACTGGTGGGACAAAAGCCACCAAACCTCGCTTTATTTACCGTACTAAGCCAGCAGTGTTTCATAACATGGGCTTGACTGAGACAGGCAACAATGAGGAAAAATGCATGGTGATTAAATGGCAACCTACTCTTTTTAAAGAGAAAGGGAGAGTTTGCAAATGGTTTAGGGAAACGGCAGTGTAGAAATGTAAAATATGGATTCTGAGATGTAAAATACAGAAAGGCACTCTTCCAAGATTGGCTTTTGAAACAAATGCACTTAGTAGAGCTTATTCCTTTATAATTGGCAGGAGGCTAACTGGGGGCACAGCACTTGGGCTTGTGCAGCATACAGACCATCTGATTCAACAGAGTTATTGTTGACTGGCTGCAGGGGAAAAGCAAAGGACACCTCTGCTGTGGCAGTGTCACGTCCTGTTGATGTCAAGCACAGCCCTCCAGCTCTGACTGCGCAATTTCCAAAGCTGAAGCAACTAAAAATCCTGCTGATCAGATGGAGCTCCCACCCTAGGGTCTGAGCCCTAAGTGGAAGCAGAACTGGGTATGAATCGTTCCCAGACAGTGCTCCATATGGTCTAGAGCACTGGTAAGGAGTGCAGTATCTTTGACTTACAAAGCAAGGCCTAAATGTTATTACATGTAGACTGTAACCCTCCCGGATGCAGAGATCATGTCTCATTCCCTATGGGAAGAAGAATTTAATAGAGAAGATAAAACTCTCTAAATAATGTTGAGCTCTGTGTCTCATTTATAGTGGGGATCTACTTCTCACTTGAGTTTACAGAATTGCTTTAAAAGTCTGTAGAAACATAAACTTTGCCTATTTTGTTCCATTGTCACTGTTCCTACAGAGGCCTACTTAATTACAACTGAACTATATTATCTAGTCTCTATCAGGCTTTGTCAAAAGGGAGATGTTTTAAAGTGCTGTGTGCAGGTATAGCACTCCATAAATAAAGAAAGTGCTAAAATGAGGACCTCCCCCACTGAAGACACAATCCTCTTCTTTTCAGAAGAGCCTTTTTAATGAGGATCCTATTGCTATTAATTCTACTTTCAGGCTCCATTTAGGCTGAGAGGAGGAAATAATGAATCATGACATAATGGAAGTCCCTGTAAAGCACTCAGCTTGCCATACAGGAAACCAGACTTGCATGTGCGTTTGTTTTTGTTTTTAAGGCTATTTCTAACAATAGCAGCCAATGGGAGCCTATTAACTTCATTGTGTCTTAACTTTCTCTTCAGGCCTTGGCTATCTTCCAACTTAATTCCTCTGAGTCAGCAACACATTCAAGCCAGGTTAAATGAACTCTTGGATAAGAACCCTGACTAAAGGAATAATTGATCTTTCCACCCCAGCTCATCACCCCTTTCAAATAAAAACAAAAGCAAGCTAAACCAAAAAACAACCCCCCCTACATGACAAACAAACAAACCAATCACACACACACACACACAAAAAAAAAAAAGGCATTGTAAAGACAATAGTTTAGTGTGCAGCCCTGCCAAGGTGGCAGAAGGAATGAGTAGTGAGTGTGTGGTTGAGTCTGAGTCAGAGAAGCAATTGCATTAGTGTCATGAAGCAGCTGATGTGAAAAGCAATGCATACTTCGACAAAAGTGAGAAGAAAGGGAAGTAGGATTGAGGGAAGTGAATGGACAATATTTGCTTCTCTTAAGGACCTCCTTTTTGCCTTCAGCATAGTTTGTCATCATCCGTTTTATGACACCTTTGCCTCTTTAGTCTCAGTAATTTTGCCTTGTAAAGCAATGGAGATTGACACATCCCTTTCATGTCAGAAGACAGAGGATCTCCCTCTGCTTGGGAGCACAAACAGCTGCAGGAAAAGAGGGTGAACCCACTCTTTCCTTGGCCTAGCTTTTCCCCCCAGGAGGATGAGGGTGAGGAGGAGAGCAGCTCTTTGGCTGGGCACTTGCTGAACTTTCAGTAAAAGAAGCAAAGAGAAAACACAGGCAAAGAGAACACTGGAGCTAGAGCACTGAAAATGTGCAGAAAGCAGTCAAGAAAATTTATGTTGGATTTAACCAAAGATCATGCCTACTGCAGGCCCCATTTTTCTATTTTCTTGGAGAAGGATGGGTAGATGGATGGATGGATGAACCAGAAATAGCAGGTTCTACACTAAAAAACAGACCCAGCAAAAAAAAAAAAAAAAAAAAAAAAAAAAGTGATTTAATAGCTAGTATGCTGTCATCTCAGCTCATTAAACTCAGGTAAGTGCCTTCTAATGACAGCACATTTAAATGTCCTCTGGCCTCTCCACTGCTCAGTCCTTATGTCTGTAGTGCACTTATGCTCCAGGATGTTAGTTTTGTTTAAGTAAAAATGGAGTTGTTCACAGTTTGTCAATGAATTAAACCAGATATCTTGAGTCTCTCCACAGTCTCTGTGAAGAAGGTACCACAAATTTCATGTTCCTCTCCAAAATTCAGGCAAATCTGAGAGAAAGAATAAGCCATTTGCAATGTAAATGTGTCCATCAGCAGTGGCTGACATTCCTGCTAAAAAGTGATTAGGTGATGATGAAGACATTAAAGGAACCTGGAGAAGATAGAGGAGAGTTATAAAGTATCTCTGTGTGATCTCCAACTTAATTTGTCACGTCATGTCCAAGGCCCTTTAGAGAAGGCACCAGTGCTTTCCTCCGTCTTTGCCCAAAGCTGACACAATCGGGTTGTTTTATTGACTGGGATTTCAAGATAGCACAAGAATAAAAAAATCAAGGGATATATGGAAAGGAAGTAATCCTCTCTATAGAATATACCTGCTCTTTGCAGAGAACTGGTAGAGACAGAATAATATTTTTTCCTGAAAACCTTATTTGTGAGAGACTATTTGCATGTTGAAAATCTGGCTGGGGGGATGTATAAAGGAGTAGTTTTATTATTCTTCATTAATACTGCAAAGTTGTGGCACTTTGCTCAATAAATGCAGAAAAAAGTTTTCTGGCAGTTGTCTTAAATACTTTGTATGTCTGAGGTTTCTAGCCTTTTCCATACTACCTATATGTATGGCTGTGTAGAAAAAGTGACAGACCAGACCTCAGTTCCTTCATTGTCAGATGAAGGATGTCTATTCATCTCCTCATTCATTATAAGAATCAGCAATTAGAGAACTCCTAAAAATGTGCAACACGAGGAATGCACAGAATAAGATTTTCCAGGGATTATTGTCCTCATTGTGAAATACGTGCTAAAAGCTGAAAAAAAAATACTCTCTGGAGGATATCCATTTCCTACAGCTCTCATTTGTGGAGAAACTGAGAGGAGTCATTTCTCCTCTGACATTCCTGGTCCTGCAGCACCTTGTGAATAAATAACTCATTGGGAATGAAATGATACACCCTACTGACTTCAGTTCTGACATCATTAGAGAGCTTTGAATTTCATTTGAGAGAACTATAGTGTGTCCACAGATGAGCACCATGGAATCATAGAATAGTTTGTGTTGGAGGAGACCTTAAAGATTGTCCAGTTCCAACCCCCCTGCCATGGACAGCAACACCTCCCACCAGACCAGGTTGCTCAAAGCGCCATCCAGCCTGGCCTTGAACACTTCCAGGGATGGGGAATCCTACACCTCTCCAGGCAACCTGTTCCAGGGCCTCACCACCTGAGTGAAGAATTTTCTCCTAACATCTAGTATAAATCTCACCCCTTTTAATTTAACACCATTGCAGCCTTTTCCTATCCCTGTCTGCCTGTGTAAAAAGTTGCTCTCCATCTTTTTTATAAGACCTCTTTAAGTATTGAAAGGTTTCTCCCTGGAGCCTTCTCTTCTTCAGGCTGAACATCCTCATATCTCTCAGCCTTTCTCATTGTCTTGTGTGTGCATTGACATTGCTTCAAGAGGATCTGTTCCATGAACTTCCCAGGCACAGAGGTGAGGCTCACCAGTCTCAGTTCTCCAGGTTCTCCTTTCTACTCTTTTAGAAAATGGGACTGATATTTCCTTTTTTTTTTTTTTTTTTTTTTTTTTTTTTTTTTTTTTCTAGTCACCAGGGACTTCACCTGACTGCCAGGACTTTTCAAATATGATGGAGAGAAGCTTGGCAACTTCTTCAGTCAATTCCCTCAGGACCCTGGGATGCGTGCTGTCAGGTCCCATAGACTTGTATATGTTCAGTTTCATCTGGTGGTCTCGAACCTGCTCTTTGCTTACAGTGGAAGGGACTTTGATCCCCAAGCCCCAGCCTAGAGGTCCAGAGACTCGAGAGATGTAGGAAGTCTGATCCTGGAGGTCTTCAAGAAGCATGTAGATGCCGAACTTAGTAGCATGGTTTGGTGGTGAACTTTAGTACTGGGTTAAGGGTTGGACTAGATGGTCGTAGAGGTTTTTTCCAACCTGAATGTTTCTGTGATTCTATGATTCTGTGACTGAAGCAAAGGACTTGTTGAGGACCTCAGACTTCTGAGAAGAGTGTGATTTTTTTTCCCCCTACTATTTTTGGTACCAAGACATTTGTCTGGCACAGCATGGCTGGAGGCTCAGGAAAGAAGACATCAGTGGGAGCAGAACAGCTCAACATCCTCAGTGTGAACCAGTGTATAAGCACTGTAGGTCTTTCAGCAATGGCACTTGCAATAGTGGTTCACTCAGAGAGATCTGACACTCCAGAGGTGTTCCCATGGCAGCTGATTTGACTGATCACTGACACATGCCATAACGAATCTGTCGGGTTAGCTGAAGGACACAGAATGATCAAGACAGCAAGGACAAGATGGAAGGAAGCCTTTCTGAGGTGAAAAGTGGTGGAGCTGAGAACCTGTTCTACTTTTAGAGAGATCTAAGGAAACAAGACATATGAAGTAGAGTAGTAGAATTGCTGCTGCTTAATCTGTGAATTGCAGGTAAGGGAAAACAGTGCAGAATAGCTATTAATTTCTGAGTGGCTGAACAAGTGGACAGAATACTTTGAAAGAAAGCTTTTCTTAAGTTAAACAAAATTCATTATATGGCTCAAATGAAGGGGAATTTGTAGTGATTTGATTGCATATCTTCATAATGAGAGGAAAAACAGTACCTAAATGCTACTCATTGACCAATTTACTGTCCAAAGCAAATAAAATATGCTACTATTCTGCTAACCATTCCTTTTCATCCTTCATGAGTGTCCATTTTAATCACTTACTGGGTTTATCTTTTTCTTTTAACACCTTCTGGATTGTTTGCATGCTGCCATAATAAGTATGTAACCACAGTAAAAAAACATCTAACTACTATTCTTCTCCAAACATTTGTTTAGGATTCCTTTCCTTCAAAGCACTGGGCAATGATCAGGTCTTCATGCTGGCCCTTATCTTACCAGGGGAACTGCTTTGTCTTTTCTTTTTGTGTCCTTCTGTCTCCTTGGCCTCCCATTTGTTTCTTTTTTTGTTTTTTTTGCAGCAACAGCTGCAAACTTTGTGGGGAAATGACTATCCCTAGTTCGAGGAGTTATTGCAAATCAGAACTAATGAAAAGCTACTAACAGTTAATTCAGTAGAGAATTGCTGCTCTAGGTAAAGGAGTAGATCCAAACTGCACTACTGGCTACAGCTGAGCAACTCCAACAGAATCAACATCTGTTCCATATCAACTTTAAACCTCTAGAAGACATTATGAAATCCTGCAGGCACAAATAAGGACAGTATGTTGATGATGCATGTTGCTCTCATTTGAAGCAGATACTGACTACATTTATCAGGCAAACAGAAAGATCTGAATGAAGAGAAGCTGGTTCAAATGCATCCCAGAGAAAACAGCTGTGCCCTCCAGCACAAAGGAGCATTTCAAAGCCAGTTCCTGGGAGAGTCCTCGAGTCCCTTGGTAGGATCCTCCTAACAGGTATGGTAGAGTGTCAAGGCTATGCAGCTGCTTGACTTTGGTAATGTCACATTAATGGAAAATAAAAAAAGAAAAAAAGCACTTATCTATCATTTGAGCAAAATACATAAATTCCTGTAGTACATAAAGACATAAAGATTTTTATGGAGTGCAACCATACACACCTTATGAGACTAGATTACAGCAAAGCTTCAAACCCTAGTCTGGCAGTCAAAGACATGACAAAGTTGTAGCTGGCTTAAATCACAGCAGCCTGCTACGTTGCATTTGCAGATAACTTCAACCTGAAAGTCTGCAGAGGACCAGACCCTCACTACAAGAGCTTTTCTGTCCTCTTTTGGGGTCGACAAAGCACTGATGTAAGTATATGGTACATGCTGCTGTAGCAGGTCACACAACAGTACTAGGGCTTATGCTGGTAGAGATCCTATTTTACTCTCCCCCATGACAGTATCCATATAAAATTTTATAATGCGTCCAGGAAAAAGACCAGCGGGTCTGGGAAACTGAGCTTGGTCACTGCTTTGCCATGTTCACTCTGCTCTGGGCATCCAAAAGGAAATATGCACTTTCTCAGCTCTCCAGAGCTGAACTTTAGTCATAACTTCTGTGAGTGAAAACAACAAAAGAGTCAAAATAGCAGGTCTTCATATTAAGTGTCTCTTGGATAAGGCTCTTCTCCCTCTGCAGCCACCCTATTTACATGGCAGCTTTTAGTTACATCAATCTTTCCTCATAACTTTTGTTATCACCACTGCGATTTCTGTTATAGGTGTTTGTTTTCCAAGGAAAGGCTGTACCAAGCCAAGAGGTTCCCTGTAGAATGGGATCATTTAAGTGGTGTGAGAATTTCAAAGCTGGAAGTTGCTTTTTGCCCTATTGATAAATATGTTTTGTGCATGATGTAATGCCACTTCATGCAGAAAAGTGTAACCCACTGTCCGTGTGTTTTATGGCATCACTTGTTTCTGCTTTGTATTTATTTTGCTATTAATGCTGGCTGCTTTCCAATAGCTTCTGGCCACAATGACTGCTGCAATCTTTTGTCAGCTAAATCAGACACAATCTGCAGACAGAAACATATTATCGTGTACATCATTTTCAAATAAAGCTATGCACATACAACATACTGTTGTTTTATATGGAGGTGTACTGAATTAAATTGAGAATGCTGTTGAGCCCATCTAAAAGAATAGCTGTAAAAAGTCATAATAAGATAATATATCATCTGAGTTTCAAATGGAATAAATATAGGAAAAGAATGAGGCTTTAAAGTGATAATCTCTAGAAGAAGTACAACAATTTTTAATTGTTCTGCCATCCATTGCAGCCATGAATTCTTCCCCCCAGAAGAAGAGTTTAGGAGAAAAGTAAGATTAGTATGTTTAAATAATAAGCAAGTGTCTATATTTTTCTGTGTTGAAATGTTGACTATGTAAACCAACATAACTCATACCCTGTGAGACACCTTAATGATTTAGGGGTTTGATGTCATTTTTTTCTGAAGTCAGAGAGTATTTTTCATTTGATTTTCAGGGGAATAAGATTGTGTCTCAATTACTTCAGCATCCTTTTCTTTGGAATAGATTAAAGCAATCTTGCTGCTCTTACATCCATTCAGAAAACTGTTGCGGCAATGTCCATTTCCCATGTCCATTGCTCTGAGCTCCTGCCCTCCCTGGACTTTTTCTTCTCTTTTTCATCAAACATAAGCTACTCTTCCTTGCTTTATACACCCTCTGTGGCCTGTTGCCACCCGTCCTACCACCACAGCTCTGCTTTCTGCCTCCTGCCTGATAAATTCAACCAGGCAACCTGGGGTAAACAGCAAAGATACTTGGTCTCAAACTCCGATTGTTTGCTTTGAAGGAAGAAGTTTTCTGAAGACCAGTGGGTAGCATCCCTTGAGTTTAGGACAGCACTGGGGAAGCATATTCACTCCTGCCCTTTCTTGCAGCAGGCACCTCTAAGATGCATTTGTTGTAGGACCTTTCCCATCCTTGCAAGCAGAGTATGGTGGCAATTCACAAACCATGAAGTAGCAAGGGCTCATGCACACTTCGCTCATCTGTCAGCCTGTCCCCGACATGTCACGTGCCTGGCATCCTCACCAAAGGTCATGTGCTCCCCAGGGCTGAGCTGCAGTCTCTTGATTTCCCTCATGCCTTCTCACACGATGAAGGAGGGTTCTTGTTTCATGTCAGGAGGACACTGCTCCCCCTGCTTTCTGGTGAGCAACAAGGAACAGGAACTGGCACTTGTACTGAGCCCAAATAGAGGGACAAACCTTGCTGAGAAAAAAAAAAAATAAAAAAAAAATCAGCATATGTCTGTAATAACATTGACACAAACTAAACTAACCTGTGCTGACAGATGAAAGTGAAGCAAAGCCAGAATCAATTTTCTCGGAGCACGGAAAGGCAGTGAGGGAGAATGGGTGCCTGTGGGTGTGCAGCGGGGCCCCAGTCTCAGCCATCTTCCAGCAGCTTCAGCATGGTGGCTACATGCTATCAGTACTTTGTGTTTAAAATGTGCATTCAATACTCCCACCTGGTAAGAGGAAATTGTGTATAGAGGATTCAGTCCTGTAAAAGACAACATCTGTGAGCAAAAACACACAGGCTCTTTTTGAGTACAGTAGCTGAAGGGAAGATGGCAATTCACAACTCCTCCCTAAGGGCCACTGACCTGTACCATGTCTTTCCTAGTTTGTAATAGCCCTTACTTGTAGGGAAGCGCCAGAACTCATGAACCTTTGAGGGTGTGAAGAGTGGGAGAAGGCAGGGGAGAAGACACTGAGCCTTACATGTTTTTGTCTGGATTTGCAAGATGTACAAGCTGGCTGGAGGTGGGATGGCAGATTAGGATGGCTAGATGGGTGTCAGGAGCAAAAGTCCTGGTTTAACAGAATACATATATTTTTAGGCAGTCTAATATCCCTTTCATTTTCTCTGTCCAACTTCTAGTAATTCAGGTGGAAGCAGAATAATAAAACAGCATCACAATTGTCATATCTCTTTTAACTGCTGCACAAGGGCCTACCTCTCTCAGACTCACCTCCATGTGGGAAACAAGGATATGGTCCTGACATGATGCTCTAGACTATGTAAGATTTTGCTTCCAGCTGACTGGAAACAATCTTTGGCTTTGTGAAAAAACTCAACCCAATTCTACTCCAAAAGAACTAGGAGTGAAAATCAATGGGGCTCGTGCTTTGGGTCATTAAATAAATCTTTTGCTCAGTACAGCACTGCAGCCTCCTGCTACAGTGGAGCTGTGGAGTATGCACAGTGCAGTGCTCCCTGGTGCAGCAGTTCTTCCAACATCTCTGGCTTCATCTAGCCCAGGCTCCTGCCAGGCATTACCAGGAACATGCTAGTTACCTGCCATCGCTCTTGGTACAGGGGGTTGTAAAATGTGTTGGCAAGATAGCAAAAAGGCATGTGGACAGGAAAAAGTGGTCTTAGTCAATCAAGGGATGGGTGTTTATGTCACAAATCCACTAGGATTCAGTGGAAACTTCTCCAGTGGGAGACAGGGGGAGCATGGCAATTGTGGGGATCACAGGGAGAATCCTCAAGCCATTTGAAAGTCTTCCACACCTTTTGGCAGGGGATGGATCGGGACTGTTATTGAATTCCCAGCCTGTTTACAGATCTGGAGCTGAAGTACTCTGATGCTCAGGGAGCAGGGAGGCAGGGAGGCCTGCATTACTGCTGCCCAGGCTCTCCTGGTCCCATGGACAAAGCCACCCCTTGGCAGCGCAGAATTTGTCTCAAGCCCTGAATCCATTTTAAACTTCCCCAGCAAAATCCCATTCTAGACAAGCCTCCTTTGTCTCAGTCAGTGCCTCCAGCAGGTTATCATAGTTCTTAGCTATTATTTTTAAGACTATTCAGTTCAGCTCTCCTACTTTTTGTCCAGAATTCACAAGATATCCTTTAATTTATTCCCTCAAAAATGAGATAAACCAAGAGTGACCAGTCTCCTGGGGCTTTACCGTTCTGCAGCAAGCCTTATGTAAAAGACATGGGGTACATTTTCAGCACTGCACGTTGTTATTAATGAAGGCTGTGCCCACAACTCTTTGTCCATAACAATGAAAATTTACCCTCATGTATCTTGTAAATCTCAGATGTAGATTTTACTTGCAGCATTTTTGGATATTCTTTGATTATTTTTTTTCATATTAGGGGACCATAGCAATAAGTCCTTGCTCAAGTGAATATACAACTAGACCTCATCTGACACTAAAATTTGCTAGTTTTTTCTTTTGGGGCTTAAAAAATTTGCCTTTCAGAGCTATTCAATAAGATAAATGTTAATGAGAAAAATTTTAACAAGGCAAGCCCTGGCGGTGACCCCCTCGGATCTAAGCACGGCTACAAACTCAGGGCAAGCCTGATGCATGAGGAACATCTTGCAGAATATCGCCAGCCTTCTGTTCTATCAGTGCTATAGCTCTAGAAACAAGGCTCTTAATGAGGAAAGATCAATCCCAACAGGAAAACCTGTGATATCTGACATCAGTAGACAAGCATCCATGCTGTACAAACCAACCCCCCCCTACGCCAGCCCCCGCTAACAAAAAATAAAATAAAATAAAGTGAAATTGTGTCATTTTCTTTCAAAGTTTAAAGACTCGGGATCACTTCATGTAGCATTTAACTACCATTTCAGTCAGGCTTTTGAAGCTGTTTAAGTTCTTTTGTACCCAAGTTGTTTAATGTTACTCATACAAGGTAAATCAAAGTCTAATAGAGTGGAAAAACAGTAAAGGCAGAAAATAGGTAAAAGATAAATCACACAGGAAGTTTTGCTTTTTTTTTTTTTTTGTTATTATATTCATTGAGATCAAAGTCCTTGTTTCAGCTCTAATTAACAAAAGCTAATGCAGATTGGAGACCTTCTGGCACTGAGCAGAGCCTTGGAGGATACAGTTGAAATCTTCTGAAGATTTAAATAATTAATATGACACCTTGAGCTTCGGATGGGAAAATAAAAAATAAAAAAAAGGAGAGGGGGGAAAAAAGAGCCCCATGTTCAAGTTTAAGAACAATGCCATTGCCAAGTTTGATACCATTTGTTCTGATGAAAATGAGCTGAGTAGACTGCACTGACTTCATTGTCTGGTACATTGGCAGTTCAGTGGATTGTTTCACCTTTTGTCATGCTAAGGGAGCCTTTTGTGCAGTACTTTGTTACCCCCAAGTCTGCCCCAGTTGAAGGAGGATAGAAAAAGGCAAATCTGCTTTAGGGACTTGGAGGATGGTCATTTAATGGTTTTTAATCCTCTTAATCCACGTAAGAATGGAGATCTCTGAGTGAAATCCCATCCCAGAAGTCCTTATGATTCAAATGCCTGGCTCAGGAGACTGTCTTTTGAAAAAAAAATGCAGCAAAATATTCTCCACTACTGTGGCATTGTGGTTTATTTCTCTCTGGTTTTCTGAAGCTGTCTGATGCAATATAAGCAAAATGAAATGGAAACCCACTTCAAACCCGGTGAAGTATGAGAGCAGAGAGTGCCCAGTGCCAGCCTGTGTATTTGGGGTACTCCAGTGGTTCAGTTTGATTTCAGAAAAATGATAAGGACCCTTTTTTCTAATTGTCTCAACTGTATGCAAATCTAGCCTAGATCTGGGCGTGCACTAATGCCCTCACCAAGCTGTTTTCCACTCGGTTATTTTCGAGGTAAATGAAATCCTCTATTGAGTTTGGATATAGATTACTTCTAAACTGTTGACATAATCATAGCTAAGCCCTTCTGCTGAGCTCATTATTACTTCATAAAAGCATGATTTCTCTTCCACTCCACCAAAAATACACAAAAATCAATATATCTAATTTGATAAACCAGTAAAGAACTGCAAAGAAGCAATTTTCATAAGTAAAATTAAAGAGGATCTGAAGATGGAAGAGGCTTTTCTTGTTGTCAATCTATAGACCTGCTGTTTTCCACCACAAGTTAGCTTTAAAATCATTTTTCAATTACATGCACAATGTGGCTTTTCATTTGTTTATGTAGTTCATCATTTCACATATTAGGACTGGTTAAAAAAGAAAAAATACAGCTTCCAACTTGTAACTGACTATGTAATAGATATAGAAAAACAGATGTTAAAAATTACATGATTTCTTAAAAAAAAAAAAAAAGGAAAAGTTCTCACTGCAATAATGTTTATCTAAGTAGATAGCAATTAATTTCAGCAAAATAGCATGACAAAGCAACTTAAAGCATATCTTGAAAAATTACTGCTTATTAAGGCAATGTTTTCAGTTCCAGTCAGTTCACTGACAATCATTTCTCAGCATCTATTTCTACAGCTCCCCTCAACCCTCCAAGACAACAACAGAAACAAACCCAACAACTGGTTCCTAGGAATTTAATACATCTTTTCTGACAATTCAGCTAGAATAAAACAAGCTCTCTAAAATCATTCCAGCTAGATGTTAATATTAATGCAGTCTAAATCTGCTGCAAGAAAAGCTGGGCATTATTCTGTTTTCTTCCCCACAGTTAACAGAAAAAGGTAGTTAGCAATGCTGTTCATTGCATCCCATAATGACTTTAGTTGTCTCCTTGCTGAGATTTCTGTTTTTCCTCCTGCATCATGTTAATATGAGGTGAGAGGGGAAGTATCTATTATGAAGCAGTCATTGGTGCTGCACACGTCCCTGTTTCTCCACTGTCTATTTGTACAGCACCCATTTATGCCTCACCTATACTGAGCCCCAAATAGGATGTGTGCTCTTTTTGAGATCTCTGAGATGGTGCACCCTGGGGACAAGGGCTGCACAAAATGGCAGCCTGGCACACATTTCCTGTCTCACCCCATTCCTATGACCATAGCTCTTCCTTGGTGATGCCTTGCCTTTTCATCTTGGCCTCTTCATGGGAATTGCAACCTTATAGGAGCTCTTAGCTAGCATTTGTGGCAGAAATTGGCCCGCAACCCATGCTGAATGTGTCCTTCATATGGTATTTAGCTCCTCCAACAGAAATGTTAGCAAGGTGTTTTACTGTGCTGATTCGTCTGTTTTTTAACCTCACTCTCCTTGATTTTACCTTCACTTGTAGCAGTTAGCCCCCTAAACCTACATCATGCCTGCAAGTGGCAAATGTCAGCTGATGTAAGTTCACAAGAGCTCATTTGGAGAAAGGTCAGAGTTGTGCTCAGTGGTAGAGCCGTGTCACCATGTGGCTGGGAGCTGGGATGGCCAGGAAACCCTCAGTGAAACTGCCTCTCGGGGGACTGGCAGCACCTCGCAGGAGCAAGACAGGCTCTGTTTGGATAAAATTAAAAATATCAATGCTTCTTTAATGCTCTGTATGACACTTCTTCAATCCTCTTTAAAGCACAGTGAATAGCCACTCTAATTTTGCTACAGGCAGGCTGAGATTCCCTGGAAGTAGTGTTGTCTAAGACACACACAAACAACAACAACAGAATGAAGGACTGAGCACAGGATGGAAGATGGCTTTGTCTTCTGGAGAACAGGATACATGGACGTTAAATGGGAGAAGGTGAAAAGGAATTTATGAAAAGGAGTTGTAAGTAGGTAGAAAAATATTAATGGGAAACTGAGGACACAATGCAGACCTGAGGGAACTCCTGCACTACTAGTAGGTGCTGGGAGTAATAAACATATGGAATAAATTACTGGGAAAGGCTGCTAAGGGAAAGAGTACAAATGAGTTTCAGAGTCACCTAGCTTTTCTATACAGAGAGAGGAATTGCGGAAAATTAAGGAAATTCCAGGGGAGACAGGAGATGAACTGCCTGGAGCCAGATGTCCTGTGCTAGGATAGACCTGCCCTGGCTGTAAACCATGTTGTGTTTGCAGGAATTCATGGGCAGCACCAGCAGTGCCAGCCTGCATGCCCTGACCTGTCTTATTGCTGAGTCCAACTTTGAGCCAGTATTTCAAGGACAAGAGCTGCTCCACCCATGAGCTTCTTGTCAACTGTTATGGCAGAAAATGGCAATGAGGAAGGTGCTACTTACCCATTTACCAAGCTCACCTGGAGCTGGTGAGGGGCCTGGAGAACAAGTCCTACGAGGAGTGGCTGAGGGAGCTGGGCTTGTTCAGCCTGGAGAAAAGGAGGCTCAGGGGTGACCTTATTGCTCTTTACAGATACCTTAAAGGAGGCTGTAGCAAGGTGGGGGTTGGTCTATTCTCCCACGTGCCTGGTGACAGGACGAGGGAGAATGGGCTTAAGTTGCGCCAGAGGAGTTTTAGGTTGGATGTTAGGAAGAACTTCTTTACCGAAAGGGTTGTTAGACACTGGAACAGGCTGCCCAGGGAAGTGGTGGAGTCACCATCCCTGGAAGTCTTTAAAAGACGTTTAGATGTAGAGCTTAGGGATATGGTTTAGTGGGGACTGTTAGCATTAGGTCAGAGGTTGGACTCGATGACCTTGAGGTCTCTTCCAACCTAGAAATTCTGTGATTCTGTTTACATAGCCCTTATGTCAGCCAGCTTTCCCCCCACGAGACTCTAGTCTCCTTTCATCTCTCCTGCCTCTGCAGCTCTGTCAGTGCTGAGTTCTGTCCGTGAAAATGTTGGGGAATGACCCTCCAATGCACTAAGCAGGGAGTCAAGAACTAAAAGAACACCAGTTTCAAAAAATAATAGTGTCCTGGTTTCAGTTAGCACAGAATTAATTTTCTTCCTAGTAGCTGGTGGAATGCTGTGTTTTGGCTTAGAATGAGAAGAGTGCTGATAACACCCCGATGCTTTAATTGTTGCAGAGCAGTGCTTATACTAAGCCAAGGACATCTCAGCCTTTGCTCTGTCCTGCCAACGGGCAGGCTGGGGGGTGCAGTAAGAGCTGGGAGGGGACAGACCCAGGACAGGTGACCCAAACTAGCCAAAGGGGTATTCCATACCATCTGACGTCATGCTAAACAATATATAGGGGTGGCTAGCCGGGGGGAGGGGGCCGGACTGCTCGGGGTTAGGCTGGGCATCGGTCAGCGGGTGGTGAGCAATTGCATTGTGCATCACTTGTTTGTACATACTATTATTACTTTCGTATTATCACCATTGTATCATCATTATTATTATTGTTATTATTATTTTGTTATTTTTTTTTTTCCTGTCTTATTAAACTGTCTTTATCTCAACTCACGGGCTTCACTTTCCATTTCTCTCCCCCGTCCCAGAGAGGGAGGGGGGAGGGTGAGCGAACGGCTGCGTGGTGTTTAGCTGCCGGTCGGGTTAAACCACGACAAATAGTAATTAAAATAAGAGATAAAATGGGCTAATTCTCTTCCTATATCCTCTCTTCTTCCACTACTGGTAGGGGTGGATGCATGGGGGTTACATAATCTGCCATGACCCATGGCTCATGAGTAGCCAAGTTTATTCCTGAAGTAAGTGGTTTTGTTTCTGCTTTGGAGTCTGCAGTATTGAGGCCACCCTACAGCATGGGTTGGTATGAATTTTTTTAATGGTGTGTAATCTCCCCACAATTCATAGTTACCGCAGCCCTAGGAAAGCTCAATATGACAACAGTTTTTAGAGTCTGGTAGTTTTCAACTACCTGCTTAAAAAGAAAGATTTAAAATTGTTTTGAAATATTCTGGAGTGTCCTTTGAATAGCAGTCCTTTTGGAAAGGAACCAGTTTTGCTCTCTGTTTTCTCTGTGCAAGTCTTCATCTTGCTAAGGCAGTGAATATTAACAACTCTAACTGTACCCCAGAATAAGAACACATTTTTCTCAGAGTGCTCTGATTCTACCTAGAAGCTGTAATTTGGATTTACAAATTTTTCTCAGCAAATCCCATTTCCTACACACCACACATTTCATAGCCACGCACATACTGTTCTTTAGACTATATCATATACATTAAATCATGCAGATTATAAATGACTTTGTTCTCTTGAACATTACTTTTTTATTATTATTTTTTTTTTTCTCTTCCTTTGTGTATTTTTTTTTTTGTATCTTTACCTGGCAGGATTATTTAAAAATGTACAAAATACAATAAAAGCAGAAATACCATGACAGAGGCATATGTGGAAGGAGATAGAGACAATAAACAGACATCACACATCCCACATCATGATGCAACAAATTAGTGTCTGACTCAAATCACTTTAAAGGACGGACAGTAGCCTCTTATTACCAAACTACAAAGGTAGCAATAACTCCTTTCCCAGAGGTGCCACTGCGATCAAGGAAAAGACCCCTAGTCGTATTTTTATAGCCTTTGCTTGAAATGTTTTTGAAGGAAAACTCTGACTTCTAAGGAGTTCTGAAACTGTGTGGTGTCTCAAGATAGATCTTAATGAAATTTGCCGCTATCAAAACTAGACTGCCTAGAATATGGCAGAGCCTATTAGGACGGCAATAACAACATTGATTTTAGGGATTTTCCCCTCCCTCCAAATACACTGCACACTTTTTTGATGTGTGAAGAGACTGAAGCTTCTTAAAAGATATTTTCAATGGGATAGTTCTGAAGACTTCAGATAAAATATTTCAACACAGTACCTGCAGGGACAGGAGAAATTGCTTCAGTTCATTTTGCCTTAGTTAGAGTCGTGTTAAATCAACTGCTCTTGGCGTTTGCAGGACTTTGTAGACATTCTTTCAAAAGTGTTTGAAAAGCTTCAAATAGATGAAGGTCTTCAAAAGGCAACTAGCACATGGGACTGACATCAGTAATGCTCCAAAGACTGTCCAAAAGGGCCAATACATGATTTAAATGAAGCTTTATTACCTTTTTTTTTTTTTTTTTCATCTTCGATACTAGACATATTCTGTCTTTGTTACATGATCCATTTGCTGCCAAGAGTATACCTGATAGATAGCCTGATTAGTAGGAGATATGAGGGCCTGAGTCTTCACAGCCTTGAAGGGGATATAGCTATTTGCATGTGGCTTTAATATGCTGCCAGTTTAACCAGTAATTTGTGAAGTTTCTCTATCAATAGCTGTGGGAACACAAACTGCAATGTAAATCAGACATGGGTGCATCTGCTCCTTCTGCTGCCTTTCTTTTTGGTGGTGTGTAACATTGTACAGCCTAATATGAACGAAAAGATGATTGTTTCAGTCTGAGCAACTGCAAGGTGAGCTGCACTCTTCAAGATGCGGAAAGGCAGGGATCTCACCAACTCCATTAACACAGGCAGCTCCCAATACCTTTTAGTGGAACTATTCATATAGATAGGGATTTAAAGACTCAAAGTCAAAAACAGCAGAAGACTTAAAATGAGTTTTCAAGTGTAAGAGAAGTGTGCACTGCAAACACCTGTAATTGTATGCATTCCTAGAATATGAAAAAGAGAATCTATTTCCTGATACATACTCGCACATGTGTCATTAAACCACAAATGGCAATAGAGTGAGAGAGCATCCAGCTACTTTACTCTCTCTAAAGGGGGAAAATGTATAATACTTTCCCTCCCCTGGAGATCATCAACAATCCAGTCCAGGCCCCTCTAAAATATCAACTGTCTGCGTGCAGGATCAAAGTCTTTTTTTGCCGTGGGAAATGCTTCTGCGTTTGCATAGGGAAGATGGTGACTAGATTTCACTCTGAGATATTAAAAACTCCTTTAAATACCCCATTGCCTGGCCCTGAGACTCACCCTGAGAGCCTGAGCTATTCTTGGGAAGTCAGTTTAAAAAGCAAAGAGGAACAATATGATCGTAGGCATGTATTGAACAGAGATGATGCATGACAGTGCTGTGTTTTTTCCCGGTGGCTCAGGGTGCCATGCTGAGGTTTATCACATCATTTTAGTCTTGTTAGGAGGTGGGAGAAATGTATATAACTGAAATAGGCCAGTGTGTACCTGCTTGTAATAAGGTTGCTCAGTTGTCTGCAAAGTCTGTTACTTGTGATAAATAATCTGCAATATAGAGTATTCTCATAAATATGCAGCTCTTGCTGTGCAACTTGAAAGAAAATCTTTTTGTCTCTTTGGTCATAGACTGAGGGACGTACTTACTCTTGTTAGTGAGAGCTGGTAGATTTATACCAGAAATGAATGTGAATCATGGAGTTTTCCAACAGCCCAATAAAGAGTTTACATACAATAATATCAGGAATGGCCTTTAAAATGAGTTATAAAAGTAAGTTAAGATAAAAGATTCACCCAAGATTATATGCTTTCTTGTTAATGCTAATCATATTTACAGAGTGTTGCTATAGAGACTAGAGAACCCAGATATTTTCTTTCTCTAGGAAAGTAACGATGTCTTCACATTTTGCTGTCAAATCTCTCCTTTTGCAGTTTGGGGCTTTGAAGCAGCTTTGGTGGAGGAGTTATCAAAGGGAATGAAAGCAGAAGGCATTTTCTGCATGGCAAAGGCACCTGTTTGAAACTTCTAACTAGGCATCTGGGAAAGTTTAAACTGAAGGGGAAGAGACAGCAGGTATTATTTATTTATTTATTATTATTTATTTATTTCGAGGTCATCGAGTGCACCCTCAGTAAGTTCGCAGATGACACCAAGTTAGGTGTGTGTGTCGATCTGCTGGAGGGCAGGAAGGCTCTGCAGGAGGATCTGGATAGGCTGCACCGATGGGCTGAGGTCAACTGCATGAAGTTCAACAAGGCCAAGTGCTGCATCCGTCACTTGGGGTGCAACAACCCCAAGCAAAGCTACAGGCTGGGAGATGAGTGGTTGGAAAGCTGCCTGGCAGAGAAGGACCTGGGAGTGATGGTTGATGGCTGAATACGAGCCAACAGAGCTCCATCTCCTTAGTGGCCCCCAGTAGGCACTGGCATGCAATGGAACTATTTAGGTGCCTTAAAGCTGTCCCTTCTCCAGCTTGAAGGCTGAACCAGCTCAGCTGCCCCAGCTGCTTGTCATGGGACAAGTGCTCCAGATCCAATGCCCTGGGGGCCCTCCACTGAGCTTCCCCCCAGTTTGTCCATGGCTGTCTTGTGCTGGGGGCCTCAAGCTGGATGAAATATGTAGACATGGTCTAATGAGGGCGCCATAGAGGGGAATAACCCCATGTGGGCCATGCCCCTGTTCATCTGCTATAGTGTAGTGCAGACACAGGCTGTTTACTTTCTACAAGGGATCTCCAGTCCTTTCTAGTAGAGCTGCGCTCCAGCTGCCATTCCTGGTCCATTTGCTGGTGTCCCCTGCTCCCTGTTTATGCTGAACTTCTCTGTTTCATCACAACTTGCAATGTTGGTAAATAGCCTTTTTCAAACCCTGGGTTCTTTGCCCATATTAATTGCCATTTCTTCTTTCTCTTGAAGGTGAGCTGTGTATTTTTGTGCTGTTTTAAGACACAGTGATTCAAAACACAAGTCCTTTTCTGAAGCTTTAGCATCTCTGTCACTGTTTCTTCCTTACCTGCCTATCTAAAATATCCTATGACAGGGCTTTTATTCACTGAAGGGTTATGCTTGATGTAGTCATATTCTCCATCTGACCTATCCACTGAAATTACTTTCAACAGCAAATATATATATATATATATTTAAGTTCTGCATTTATAAATCTGGCTTGAGTTATTCATCCTCCATATGCATGTCAGTGACCAAACGTCACTGTGATCTCCTTACAGGATGATTGGCCAGATAGAGTTATGCTCCCCTGACAAAGCAGAGGGACTGAGCTCCCCAGCACAGCAGACTTTGTGGGAGAGACAAAGTACTCTGTTAGACACAGCCACTCCGTCTGTCCCTTTCCTCACTGCTTGAAGCATGGCATCAAAGATGGGAAAGAAAAAAGGTTTCTGTTCCTACACACCTCTCTTCCCAAGCTCACATTCTTATTATATCTACCTCAAAATGCAGAGCAGTGAAACACACTGCCTTAGCTTGCTGTCATAGGAGCTACAGGAGCCTGCAGCCTCCTGCACAAACCTGAAGGTAGCCCCCTTTTGTAGAGGGACTACATCTCTGCCAGATTGCCCAAAAGACTACCAGATAGGCACTTGTCATCGTTAGTGTGTCTTGTATAACAAGCCAATTGCCTTTGACATTTCCGAAATGTAGGCTGGTCTAGACAAAAAGCCACTGCCTTTTCATGCTGAGTACCCCACAGGCAGCCATGAACCACATTCCTACTTTTTTGTATTAGTTGTCTAAATGTTGGAGGAAAACATGTTTGATGGTAAATATTATCATGTTCCTTAGTCACTTGGAAATTTAATAATGTGGTTTCTTTTTCATGAAGGTAATCTTTACCACACTCATGGCAGGTCTATTTGTTTAGAGGTTACTAAACTGATGAATTTACATTCCTAGCAGTCAGAACCCCCCTCTTCTGTTAAAAGCTTCTCTCTGGGAAATGGCTGCTTCCCAAATAAAGGAACTTAGGAAAGGAGGAAAAATTGTGCCATCACTCTTTGTCTAAGATAAAAGCTCATTCTCTTTGCTCTTTATAGACTCCCAGAATCAGGAGTTTCCTTGGCTTGCAAAAGGCTGTCAGGATTATCAACACAAGATGACTTCCGGCTCATCGTTGCATCGGACCCTTTGCAACTTCTTACAACCAGGCGACTGCTGGAAAATGGCTGGGGTAAGAAGAGCCAAGAGAAAAATGTGACTAGCTTGGGTGATTCTGTCTTCAAAAAAACACTGAGAGGTGAAACAATAATCAAGTCTCTGCAGTGTTTTACAAGAGAATAAGCCTCTCTTCTGTACTCAAGAATGTCAGTTGAAATGACCTTTTAAAAGTGGCGATATGTCATGGTTCAGGGAAAAACAGAAAGAAAATGTATTCTTTTGGATTAAGAATGTCATTGAAACACTGGTAAGAATCTTTGGATTTGATGATTATTTTTTTCTTTGCATTTTGCTTCAAATGATGAAGATGGGAAAACACTGCATTACATAAGGCTTTGTGATTTGAAACAGAAGAAGAAAACAGAGATCGTGAGTTTGCAGTGGGTCAGTGATTGATCACTATTTCTCTCTAGCACACATTAATGACTGTAGTATTCCCATAAATTCTTCCTCTGACCTTTCTGTCAAAGTACGTATGACAAAATGACAAGTGCATTTCTCACAGCTTTTGGACCAAGAACAGATTGTGTATTACCCCTTGAGACCCTGGGATAGCTTTGCTCCAAATGTTTTTCTTTTATGTGGTAGCCTAAATCTTTTGTTCTCCAGCCCTTCAGGATCCATATTTAATATTTGTCCAATGTGTGTTTTTGATAAATATTTATATTGCATGTCAATGTTCAGGTATTTCCTTTTTTTTTTTTGATTACATTGTCTCATGAGTTCATGAATGTTTCCAAGTTAA
This sequence comes from Aythya ferina, assembly GCF_964211825.1. Lineage (NCBI taxonomy): Eukaryota > Metazoa > Chordata > Aves > Anseriformes > Anatidae > Aythya > Aythya ferina. The sequence goes on from NC_140296.1 coordinate 71,192,089, forward strand.
TTCTAAACTTTATGAAGAAATTCCCTTGGTAGTTAGAGAAAACGTCCATCCTAGTTTCTGTGTGGAAAATAAATTTGTTTCAAAATTTTATAATAGTTGTTCTTATGTTTTATGCTAAAAGGCAACTTTAAATCAATTTTAGTCATTTTGTTCTGAAGAAGAGGTGCCTGCAAGCTCACAGCTTCTACAAATTGTGGTGTGTGTGATGGAAATGAGGAGAAGCTAAGAAATGGTGGCACTGTTGCAGTTGTAAGCTGTTGTTTGCAAACACCAGTTCTCAACCAGATGGAACATTTTATTGAACAGTTTCTCACACTTGCTGGATGAGATTTCAGAGTGATCTGTGGCTGAAACTAGGGATTTCAGATTGAAAATAAAAAGAGTTTTGTGGTTACTTTCCCGAGGCATCTCTGAAGAGAGCCAGGTGTCCATCTGAGCATGACTGGGGAGCGGAGAAGTGACCATCCCTAATGGTGCATTCAGCAGGGAGGGCTTTGAACACTGCAGGATTGTGACAAGATGGCCATGGCCATGTTCACAATCACATATTGCCTAATGAACCTTAAAGCATGTACACAGCAAACATGTTGGTGCAGGGTGACTTGGAGCTTGGGAGAACAGAGACTAAGCAGACCAGAGCTGAAGGTGAGGTGGGTCAGTGCTCACCAGCCTGGGGTGGACCTCGCTGCCTAACCTAACCCAGCAGGTCTGTCTGCTGGATGCCTTGCTGTATTTGATGCTGTGGCACACTGATTTCCAAATCTTTTTGTTCTGTTGGGGAAAAAAAAATAACAACAAAGGCTGGGAAGTTTACTACGAGTCTTTGATTTACTGATAATTAAAAAGCAGATAATTTGGATTGTTCAGATATGAAGATACGGTGGCCACGTTAAAAATTTACAGATGGTGAGTCATCACATGTGGTAACAGGATGACATTTAGTATTACTTTGGTATCTTTTTTGTATTATAAACAGCACTGTGTAGGGTAGTGTAGGTAACAATATACAGAGCAGTACTCTACAAGGAACTTCAAATAAAGAGGGACAGATCTTCAGATGGATCTGTAGTCAGATCTGGCAATAGTGCCGTTAGTTTACACTAGCTGAGAGCTTCACTATGGATTTTGTTGAGGAAAAGATCAGTGCCAAGACCATTAAGTATTAACTTTAGAAAAGGCTTCAGAAAAGTGATTGTCAGGTAATGCTTGTAATAGATCTGTCAAGGGGGCACTGGACCAAAAGTAGTAACTGATATTTTTGGGGTCTTATTAGCAATCTTATTACTTTGACTTTGGCCACTTAACTAGAAAAGCAATGGTGAAAATGGTATTTTCAAGGGTAAACTTGAGCAATTCAGTAAAGACAAAGTAATGTACCCAAATGCAGGAGATTTCCTGTTGGAATAAAACTGAAATCACAGAGCTTTCAGATGGAAATTAAACATAAATTCGTAGAGGTTTCTGAAGTCACAACATTTGTTTTGGTTTGTTTAATACATAATTTCAAGAAGCCCCAAAGAGGCAAGAAATATAGGTGGGAAGTAAAAAGGATTTTTCTTATTCAGTAAACTCAGCTCTGTCCAGAATGTAGTCCATATCATAAAAAAGTATCAGAAAACCATTTGGTGTTGTCTAAATTAGTGTTGGCAAGTCTTAAAACCTCTAAGCAGCCTGAAACCTGTTTTGGGTTTATGTTTCACTTTCAGATATGCATGGCAAATGGTGCACTAGATCAAGGACGTAAGGTGTATATAAATTCAAATTATTCAGCCTAGTTTTAAGGAGAATGAATTCAAATTTTACTGCTGATGTAGATGTATGAATATGTTGGCATTCAATGCACATCCATATTTACAGTGCTGGGCAACAGTCTAATAATTTAAACCATTAAAAGTACATAATGCAGAAGAACCATATTTGAAAGAGAAATTTTGTTTCACTAAATGATAAACTGGCACCTGGAAGCTAAATGTCTTTCTGGTTTGACTTATGTTTTCTTTTAAATAAAAACCTGATTCCTGTACATTATTTTTCATCTAATTGTGTTTTTTTTTTTTTTTTTTTTTTTTTTGAGTGGAGAACAATTTTATTTATTTATTTATTTATTTTCCAAAAAGAAAAGCTTGCAACTTGCAGGTATCTCAGACACTTCCAGGATGGATAAGGCTCAATCTACTTCTGCAGCACATACAATGGGAATGAATTGGGATAAAGAAGAGAAACTTAAGAAGGGAAAAATGAGTCCATGTCATTTTAAAAATCAATGTCCTGGGACATTTCTGCTGTCTATTGAACTTTCATGTTCAAATACAGCATGTTGCTGCATAGACAATTCACGGTATATGAAGAAAAGAAGAGTCAATTGGTTTGAGGGACAGGGAATATTTAAAAAAGGAGAGCAGTTTCAGTTTACATTGCAGACTCCAGGAATAATAATAATAAGACTGTTATGGAACAAAATATGGTGAATTAAATCTCTGGTTTTGGTTACTAAAACTGTTGGGCATTGATAGAAATTGTGCAAATGTAAAAATAGGTGAGTGCATTATTCACAGCAACCCCTTGAACAAGATATAAGTATATATAAGGCATATAGTACAGTATTCTGCAAGATGGTGACTGACAGCTCCCTGCACAAATGTCTTTCCAGATATCACCTACCAAGACCCCTAACATTAAGAGTCTGACTTAATAATAATGCGATTTTAAAGAGTAATTATTCTGGGACATTTTTAATTGCCTTATGTTATATAATCCTCTTTTATTTTTGATTCAAGTTTTTCAATACAATCCTAAGGCTGAGAAGCTTTCTTTCTTTAAGTTAAATTTGAAATTTCCACGTAAGCAACTGATTCCTGGAACTGACACTTTAAGAAAGACACTAACTGTCAGAAGGCTTGGAGTAAACTCTCAAGAGTTGATAACACTGGGATTTATATAAGCAAGTGTCTTACATCACTCGGGGATTCACTTAGTGATGTAATTTTAGGAACATGGAAAGATGCTCCCTAGAAGTCAAACTCAGACAAGAAGAGTTCAGATGGAAGAGAGTAATAATAATGGTAATGACATATAAATAAAGTTTAAGAGAGCTGCGGATGATGCAGAAGATAATTAATTCATAGTGTGAATTAATGTGCTGTATTGACTGTGTCAATAATTACTTGCAACAACCTCTGAACTATATTTTCTTGACTAAGATCTCTGTAATTTGATCTTCAAGCACTGTGGATTCACTACAGAAGTGAGTCTTATAAGTTTTAAGGGGATTTAAAGATCAGGTGCCAGACGAAAGTATTTTCTATGGTTACTGTTGCTATTAAATGCTCTTTTGAACATGTAATTTTTATGGGCATTTCAGTTTAGAAAAAATAATGAAGCTTTCAGATTTTCCTTGAAACAAAACCTTGAAAATTCTTGAGGTCTTACTGTCAGGAAAGTATTCAGCATCTTCAGTAAATCGATGCTTCAGTAAATTGATCTTTTTTTTTTCTTTTTTTTTAGTTGAAATACAAAATAATGAGCAAAACCAATACTTTTCTTATAAAATTGTGAGGAATAAAACCACAGGATCTCTTTCAGGACAAACTCAGGCTTAGAAAACTTCCTCTGTCTCCTCAAATTCGATGCATCAAAGCCTAATCCAACTTAGGTTTTCTATACCAGATTTTGGCCTCACTTCAAATATTGTAAAGCCACAGGCTATATTGTTATTGTCATTACGTTTTGAATCCAGAGGAGTGATATATGATCAAAATTTCCCTACAGATCTCACCAGGATTTGTTTCTTTTGATACTGTCTCTAGAAAGAGCCCTGGAGACCTCTGAGCTCTGATGGTGATGCTGACTGTGCACAAGACTCTCAGGCACACGAGCCAGGAGAGGGCCAGGTCTGGACCACAGAAGGATCATGATGGCAGGATTTACTGTGGTGGATTCTGTAAGTCTGGAGGCATAAGCCAAAAGTTCCCAGATCAGAAATGAGAACTTTATGTGGGATATGCTTCTCAGAGGAATTGTGGGAAGAAGCACATCCTACCCTGGACAAGTGCCTATGAACAGCAAAGGATATGCAAGTGCTGAGGGAGAGGATGAAAACTGTGGCATGGATATGTGTGTGACTTCAGTCAGGCAGTGGTGGTCAAGGTATCTGGCTGTCATATTGTCTTATGCCGAATGAAACAGTTCACTGTCAGGAGGATGAAATTTACCTTAGCCAGCAAGTTTTGTTTTTCAAACTTTTAACCCATTTATTTACAATGATACCTAGCCTTTAAGATTTTAGAAACAATAGATTACACTCTTCCACATGTCATCTGAATTCTTCAACTGGAAAACAAGATTTCCAAGCTTTTAGCTCATCATCATTTCCCACATTTGCGTGAGCCAGTTATTTAGAAATGATACTGAAGTAATCTGAAATGAAGAGACTCTCTTCTTGGCACCTGCAGAGTAGATTAGCCCTGTCAAGAGCTGGCTTATCACTTCAACAGAAGCTGGGTTTTGGCATTCAGACAGTGACTTCCTTAGTATCACCCATTTGATTTTAAAAGAGCAGAAAGCATGTACTTGCTTAAGGACTATTTTAATTAAATCTGATTGTTTACATGTATTATATTTAGGGCTAAATGCAGTTTGGGCTAATTTCAAATTAAATTGGAAGCAAGTTGATTGAGAAGAAAATTTTGAGTCATTTAAACGCAATTAAAGCAAAACTTTTTTTTTTTTTTATTTTTTTTTTCCCCACACACATTTTTAAACCAATCTTGCTGCCAGGCAGGAGATAAGTAGCAAGTACAATATGTGGTATTTTTACAGTGAACTAGGCAGCAAAAAGTGCCCCCAGGCACCTGGCCTGATGAATTAGATTGACTTCTTCCCATTGTGAGGACAGAGGCATGCTTCAAGTAAGCAAGATCTGTATCTGTGGATCCATGAGGAAATGTCCGGTGAGCAGTTCAAGGAGAGGACTGAAAGCAGAAGTCCTGGCTATTATGGGAGGCGGGTCACACCAGGTAACCACAGGACACCTATGGAAGTAAAACCAAGACCAGATGAAGGATGGTGAAAAGGAGGCAGCACCCCAGAAATGTTAGGGTGCTGACATGGGTGTGGGTGCTGTGGATGGGTGCCAGCACCAAAGGTGAGAGCAACACCAAGTCCCAAGGTAATCTCCCAACCCTCCAAGGATGAATTTGATAAAATGGCAGCAATGATTTCCCCACTATCAATGCACATTCAGGAGAGCCGGGAATAGCGCTAAGGGATCAACATTCTGGATGTGCTGTGCTGGTATCTGTTGTTGTGTCTGGGGACACCTTGCTCTCCAGGGAAAGAGAAGGGACCTGTGGCAGCCCCACAGGACACACCAAGCCTCGCAGGTCTGCCAGGGCCACCATGCTGTGCATTATGGAAACACCTTAGATTAAGCTGTGCATTAAGTGGCTCTGGCTGCGGCAAGTCAGGAGGTGGTGGCACACAGATCAAGCCAATAAAAGTTGCTAGAAGAAACCATTTAGCAATTTGTGTGGATCTGGGCCAGGTCTGCAGGGAGGAAGTGTTAGGAGGAGGTGTGGTAAAACCAGTCTGTAGGTACCTGGGTATGGTGCTAGCTGCAGCTGAAGTGCTGTATTTATTTTCTTACCAGGAAACCAGCTCAGCTTTACAAGCCCAGAGCCCTTTCTGTTATTTCCCTGGTGTGCAGTACAGGACGTAGCAATCACCTCCGTACCTTCCTCATGCAAGTTGCTGCAAACTTCCCATTACGTTTCTCCTGTGCTTTTTGAGGTAGTGCCAGTAATCTCTACAGTCAGAACAGGCCTCCCCTCTATTACAGCGAGATGAAGAGGTTTCCTTTACGCTTGTTATTGCTAGTCCAGTTTTGGGGAGCACCCAGGCTTGAAATGAGGTAAAAGCTTTAACGAGGCCTAGAGCTGTCTGGCTGATTTAAAAAGGTTTGCAAAGCTTTAATCCTTAGCTAGAGACTTAAGGCATACTTCTGTCATACTGTATAAGCTGTGAGCTGAGGAAGCTTTGCTGGGTGGGGAAGGAGCAGACAACTGCAGCTCCCATCACTCTGATATGGTTGTGCAAAACTGAGCAAACCCTGAGCTGCTGCTCAGCTCATCCCTTCGGGTCAGAGGGGCTTGGGGAACATCAAGTCCACTGCAGCACCTTTGCATACCCCAGTGGCTCCACTGAAGTTAACTGCTTGCATTACGCTGCTGGTGCTGACAGATATTGTCTTATTTGCTGAAAGAAATGTGCCACATAGATTGGGATGAATTTCAAATCAACCAGTCATCAGAAGTCAAACACCTATTTCTTCCAGACTTACTTATTTGTAGAGTAACAGAATTTCTGTTTTTGCAGAAACCTTGACCTCACTGCACATTGGCGCAGTTCTTCTTTTCCTGTGTGTTTCTCTGCGCATGCTGCTTGCTGCCCATGGCCTGTTTTCCTTCTCCTTTAGCTCTGCTACTGCTGTTTCTTTTAAAACTCCTCTTGCTGAACCTAGAGAGGGGGAGCCTGCTGCCAACAGGGCCATAAAGCTGAGACAAACAATTGCACAGAGTAAGCAAGCTGGGAAAATGTGGGGGAAAAAAAGATGTTTCTCTTTTGATCTTTCATTGCTAATTATAGCAATCTTTTAGGACAGCCATATTAATAATAGGCACCACATATGAACTTGATGGGCTTCTTTTAAGTACACAGGATGTTCTTAGCTCTGTGCAATATCTACGAAAATCTCTAGGGTCTTACAAATTTTCATGACCCAGCCACCAAAAAGCTGCATGGATCAATAGCAGAAGGCAACTCAACAAACTACACAGGAACCGGAGTTTTATGGGGCAGAGCTGCCTTACCAGGTTAGTAGAGACAGAAACAGTGGATACAGAAGGAACAAGTAACTTAGTTATTCAAAAATGGAAAAAAAGAAAAATAAAGTCCCTGAAGTTTGGAAAAGATGATTATTAGTTTGCTTATGAACACTGGAAAGAAGTGAAGGAGGAAGGTACAGTAATTTATCAAAGTGAGGGAGGCTATCTCACGCATAAGGGATTACACAGAGAAAACATTGAAGAGGGAATGAAAATAGTGAAGGAAACAGGCAATAAAGTTAACATTGCTGGCAGAGCAGGGAAGGTAAGGCAGTTAGTTAAGTGGGGTAAATGAGCCCACACAAGTTCTGCCCTAATGCACTGAAAATGGTTTTGGTGAGATGTCTTGGTTTTGGTGAACTTTCTCTGCAGAGCAGTGCCTGGCTCCACCTCCACGGTGCTGGGATGGAGGCTGGACTGGCACTTCACAGGGCTCAGGAGGCAAGCAAAAGTGGTTTAAACTTGGTGCGCATGAAGAATGTTGTAAAATCAGACCTGAAAAGAGGTCAGAAATTGTAATGATGAAATACAAAACCGATGCTTTCTGATTGCTTTTTTCTTTAGTGAAAAAACAGGTGTTCAGTGTTTCCTTCAGCTGCTCAGTACTTACCCCTTTTGACTCTTGCATTCTCTCTCAGTAATCAACAAAATGGTGAAAAACAAAAGACAAAAATAGAGGAAAAAGGGGAGAGAGGAGGAATAAAATTACAAATGACCTGGCCAACCTTAATTTTGAGTACTGCCCAAAAGGCAAAAATATGACTAATATGTTTCTCCTAGGATGGTTTTTCATAATCTTTTCCATAGTTTTTCAGGTTTATTTCATGGAAAAATTATTAGATTTCATAGAATATTGATTACCTTTCTGAGGAAGTGCATTTTCTTGCCTCCTCATGGCCTTTGCAAAAAATAGTACAAACAATTAAATAACACGTGAAAGGCTGTCTAAAATTTGTGCTTTCTGAGTCACTGCTATTGCAACCTAGGAATGCCTTTGTAATGGGGAATGTGTTCTGCCTTGCCTTCAGTTCCTGTGATGAACTGTGGCTTGTCTGCTCTGCTTTCCAGAAGTTTAAAATGAATAATCAGTTTTGCAGAAACAAACAAGCAACAAACCCAGCAACACACAAAAAGGGCTGTTTTTGTCCAGTGGATCATTTCCTTGAGGAACAAGAAGGTTGTACCCGTACTACCAGGAAAAAGTGGGCTTGGAAGTGACTGTGAACACAAGATACGCTGGCTCCTGCTTGCCTTGCTTCCCACCCAAGTTGCAACCCTACGATTGTAGAGGCAAATTTGTGGGTGGTTTGAAGCTTGAGTAGCGTGATGCTATACTGATGGGTGTATCTCTGCAGAAGCCCTTGTACTCCAAAAAACACTCTGCAGACATGCCTGAGCTTTTGTTTCTTAACCATCTCTCTGTATGCCCTTAAAGGTGGCCTCTGAGCTGCTAGTGCTGACAAACCCAGACAGGGCTTCACCTTGAGAGGCTGGACACACAAAGTGAGTCTCAGATGGGCTAGCCTGTGTGAGACTCCATGCTTGTCCGTGGGTGGAGGAGGACCTGCACAAGGAAGCATTGCTCAGTGAAGCAGAGGCAGTACACAGACTGCAGGTTTGATAGCAGTCTGAAGTGTTGTCTTTTTCTCATTTCCTGAGAATGAAGCACAGATGTGACAGAGTGACTTACCTGTCCAAAGATCTATTGCATTGTACTTTTTCATCTTCAGTCCTTGGTGTCACTGGGTTTGCTGTATTAACTTACTGCTCTATTAGCACTATAAATGTTCTCTCCTGGTTCTCTGTTACCTTCACTCTCCTTCATTGAAACCATTTCTTAAATATAAAGGTTTGATGACTGACAAGCCATTTCTCTCTATATCTCCTATGTCCCCTCCCTTGTGATTGTTTCCTGCATTCTAAGACTTTGTCTTTTAATATCTTTGGCATATCAAGCCTATGACTGCCACCTGACCATCAGGATTTAACTGTAGAATATCTACAGATGATATGGGATTCGATGTGACTGAACCCTCTGCATAAGTCTTTTATACCCTAATGCTTGTGTTAATTAACACACAACCTTGATGTCCATCTTGATATCCGCTTGCAGTACAGGTAGTATAAAGAAGGATCAAATCATATTTTTCTTCCAAGGAAGAAGCATATAGATTTCCCAGGTATATTTTTGGAAAGATTGAAAATATATTAAACATGCAGCACATATTTTTATATTTTTTCACCCATCAATTTTATTCTTATCCAGTGTGAAAACTGTCAGGCTGATACTTAGATTAATCTTCCAGGCTGCACACATCACCCGTAAATCACTCTGCTTCAATAGGGAAACCATTGGCTTGTGGAGCACTGGTGAGTATTTTTTATGGGCCACCTTTTCCCTAGATGCAATAATCTGCCTGTCTCATCAGAGGCACATTGGCATAACTGACATACACTGAAGTGGCTGATCAAGAAAGACCTGCTATGAGGCAGGGTGAAGATGGGAGCACGCATTGTCTCTGTCAGCTGACACAAGATGAGGAGGTCTCACTTCCTGTTGCAATGTCTAATTATGTATAAAAGATTGAGCAAAGAGAAATTATAATTTACAAGATTCATGAAATGGTGGAGAGTCATAAGTTGGTGACAAGCACAGCAATATTTGGAACTCGTTACTTTCAAAACACATTACAAGAGGAAAGGATTGGTCTACATTGTGAACAGATATAGTGCAACCAATATGACTTTGACCCACAAAGCTTGAGTGCTGTGTACAGAAAAACCATCAACCTGTTTAATTCATCCTTTTTTTTTTAAAAAAAAAAAGAGTTGTTCCTATGCCTTTACTTCATGTATTTTCCTTTTAATTCCTTTGCAAACTATTCCACAGGCTCGCTGCTTTCAAATGATACTCACTTTAAGTGTCTTTAAGTGTCTATTTCTTCCTGGAAAACACACCTTACTCAAGTTTCTTGTATATTAGTTCATTTTCATTGTTTACAGTGTTCAGAGGTATGTATGCCATTTATATTCATGCTGCTGCAACCACTTTCCAGTAAAATTCTCTGATTTCCATATCTGGCTTTGTCAGTCTCCAAGACCATTGATTTCCATGGGGTTTGAACAATTCTTCTTGTAGGGAAAAATACTTCCTATCGTCACCTCATGCATTTGCTGTTGGATGTATTTGAGTCACAGATTTTATAGATATTAAACACCATAACTAATATGGAACGAATTTTAATATTTAGGTCCTTGTATTTAATGGGGAAAGTCCATGGAGGGACTGTCCGTGGAAGCCAATTAGCCCAATTTCTAATCTAAATGTTTAAGTGACATGGCAAATCAGGACCCCAGTGCAGTACTGGAAATGGCGACCATCTTCATGTAGGGCTTATCCTAGAGTGAGAAGTTCAGAGATATATTTGACTTGGCTCATTTTGTTCTAGAGATTTTTAATCAAGAGTTTGCCTGGAATCATTGAAACTCATCAAAATTTTAGATTCCTGTGTTAATATTATTCATGACCAAAAGTAAATTGTCAAAATAATAAATAGTGATGATTGTGGGGTGAGAAAGAGATAATGAATAAGCATAGGAAAGAGTGTAGGTATATGTTTATATGGGGGTACTTAGATCTCATGAAGAAACACTTAATAGGAGGTAACCAGTGGTGGGTTTGCCTGCCACTGCTCAGCCAGGTGACACTTGCTCAGACAGAGCACTATGCGAAAGGACTGCATCTGGTTTGCTGTCTCCTCAGCTCCGTTAGATGCTTCAAGTCCCCAGCCAGTCCTCCCACATGTGGCAGAAATGGCAGAATCCCTGCATCCCCAGCTATAGCAGAAATATTATCCAATCCTACGTCAAAGCTTTGGTAAGCTTTGTGTTTTTTTTTTTTTACTTACTTAGAAAGATAAGAAAACCTTTCTGTGAGTATTTTCTCTTAGGTAATTATCTCAGTTCACATGTTGTTAAAAACAGTTAAACAACCATAGACCTGTCTCTCTGCCTGTGATGTGAAGACTAAGAATTCTTAAGGTTAAAAGCAGTGAAAAGGTCAGAGCAGAAATTAAGTGAGATACTGCTAGGGTATTTTGCTGGTTAGACAGAGCCTACATCAAAGAGGCCCTTAAATTAGAATTAGAGTTCATTTGCATATTTCCCTGACGGGGGAATGAATGGGTGAGAGGAGAGGTGAAAGGAGGAGAGTGAAAAGAGCTTCAGTGACAGGAAAGGGGTCAGAAAGCAGAGGACGAGCATCAATTCAGAGGCAGAAAAGGGGAGCAGAAAGGGAAAAGGAAAACAAGGGTGTTTCTGTACACCCGTTCTTGTTAAATATGTGAGAGGATTTGGGAAGGAAAAGCTACCTTCATGGGCTGGTGTAAGATAATTAGAAAGAGGTGGGCAGATGCAGATGCACACTGGTCCTCGACCAAGGGGATTTTATTTTTTTTTTCTAATTTTTTTTTTCCACAGGTCACATTCCCCGATGTGCAGGCTGGGGATTGTCCATGTGGTAAATATCCATGCAATGCAGAATTGTCAGGGAGACTATGAAGTCTAGGGAAGCTTGTGTCTGGGATGGGGGTGGATGGGATTTCTCTGAAGCTGTAGAAACACCGTTAGGGCTGGAGTGAAAGAAATGCACAACAGAAGCAAGAGATGATCCTCTGGACTTCATGTTGTTTGAGAAGGGAAGTGAGATTTGTCACGAAACAAATAGAAAGAACAAGTTTGGGTTATTCATGAGCTTAACAAGAAAGTTTTTCGTTCAGTGATATTATTTTTGATTGTCATAATGGGCTGGAGGTCTTACAACTGAGTTTATTGCAGAGCTCTGGAAGGGCAGGTATTGAAATAGGGCTTGGAGGACTAAGTCTGTCCTGGTCTGGAGGGTCTGGGCTCATACATCTGCACACGCACACACACACATAACCTCAAAACGCAATGAGACTTGGCTGAGAGCAGCACAAGAACATGCAGAGGCTCCTGGGTCGTGGTGAAGTTCAGCCGGGCTGGGCTCGCTAGGGCAGGGTGTGTGCTTAGAGCATACATGCTGCCATCATGAATATTTATTGAATCAACCCCCTCATACCTAGGCGTGCTGCCAATCATCCTCTAGATCCACGAATTACGCCCTCCTGCCACTGACTGCACACGAGCTGAGTCCCCATTTGGCAAATTTCTTTTGAAATTTTGATTTATATGCTCCTAAAAAATCTTTATTACACTTCTCCCTTCCAGACAATTTACTTTGTTCAATATGTTTGGTTGTTGGTGAATTTTTTTATTTTATTTTATTTTATTTTAAGTTTAATTCCTACTTTCCATTTTTCAGTATTTATTATGCCACATTCCCATGGGGCTGTGACTGGCAGGTGGGTCACAATATACATAACTGATAGGCCCATCTGTCTTCCTTTCACTGCATGCACCCCCCTTCTTTTTCTTTCTTTCAATCTCTCTCTCTCTTTCTTTCTTTCTTTGCATGTGTCATAAACTGTCAAATATAGGCACAGTCCTGCATGAGGACTAACAGACAGGTAGCAGCCTGAGAGAAGGCTATCAATATATAAAGGGGATTTAGTGACTTTACAGTAGGTTATGAAAGCAAATTGTTTCCTAATGGCTTGCATTATTTCTATTCAATATTTGCAGTTTTTATCTTCTGTAACACATGGAATCAAATAGAAACAAAATTGTGTTTCTGAGAAAAATGCAAGAAATATCTTCATTTTCTGTTCCTTCTTTTGTTCTCTGTCTTGGTTCCTTACTCACTGGTGTGAGAGCACCCCTTTTCTTAGGATCCCTGGTACCCAAGGATTCCAGTGCTGGGAAAAAAAATAGATGCTGATACGCTCTGAAAAAGCAATCAGCCTCTGAAAAACAGTCCGCCTGGCTTCTGTTCTCAGTAATGCTTCCCACCTGAGATTTTGGAAGCTCACATCTTGGTTATGTGCCTGGTTTTTAATTTTATTAAAGGAAAAGTGAAAGTTCAAAGTGCTGCAGCAGCTGTTCGCAGTGGGGTGCAAGCAAGGGCTAGTGGGGACTGGAGACCAGCCGGACACCAAAGGGCCTGATCCTGCAGCCCAATGTGCTCACTAACACCTTGGTCCAGTGGTGTGGCAGAGCATCAGACTCTGGCAGTCAGGGCTCTGGAGTGGTGTGCCTCCATTCAGTACTCCCTGAAGGCACTGGCCCAAGGGGATGAGGCTCAGAGCCTGAAAGCATCATGAGAGCTGGGGCAACAGTTCCTGGCATCTGCAGAGTGGGGTCGGACAATTCTCACACTCTCCTTTTTCTTTGCATATTGTGCTTTGTGTCAAGTCCCACGTTCTGGATTTTACCTCTCTGTTGTTTTCAAATGGCATCATTTATTACTGTTTTACTCAGGAGCCCCCAAAAACTGAAAATGGAAAGAGTCGTCCCACATTTTTTCAGCTCATGTTAAAAAAAAAAAAAAAAAAAAAAAACACAACAAAAAGCCCACAACAAAAAATCCATCGGCCTGTCTTTAACCTTTGGTAACCCTGACATTCTTTGCACTAAAGTGTCTGATATTAAAGCAGATTGCTTTCATGCCTACATAAGTAATATCATATGCTTCACATCAGTCTATGCTCAAGCTAGCTAAATTCCCACTGTATTATTGCCTGTGAATGTACACTCTGTGCATACTAATAATGGCCTATCTGAACCAGCTTGCCTTTCAACTTTTTGAAAAAGGAGTTTTATTGGTTTGTTGGATACCTATGACACAGGAATATAGTTTAATTAATGATGGTAATTCTTGTGTCTATTAGTTCTTGGCAAGTTGTGCCACAGAGGTAGAGCTGAGAAGAGAAAAAGCCTTAAAAGCTTGCTGGAATTAATGAAGAAACAATGTCCTCCCTCCCTTCATGACTGCTCACTAAGATCACATCCAGTCTTGGTGTACTTATAAAGGGACTTAAGAAGACTTCTCAATTTTGTTTTGTAAGCAATGTATTTGGACTTTTTTCTTCCTTTCTCTTTAGGCAGTAGGTGTTACTGGGAAATCTATCAGAAAGGAGAAGTTTAATATGGATGGGATTTATTATGATTTTCAGGTGGTCCATTTTTGTGTGAGAGAATTCTTTTCAGTTCAGTTAGTGTTTCTTCTTGTCTCTTCACCCTGACTGAAGTGCTTCTCCTTGAGATCTTTTCCTGCTTGTGTCTTGTTCTGATGCGACCAGGTGGCATAGCCCAGGTTTCTGCACTGTGGAGCAATAATCATGTACCTAAAATCAGAATCTGACCTTCAGCTGTTATTATCAGGATTCTGTTTTTTCCCTTCTACCTTCTAAAAGCCTGTGCATGCTGATTATGATTTCACAACCCCCTGTTTGGGGAGTTTCAAGATGGTTCTGCTGTCATCCCCGTTTCCAAAAACAAGTGATCACACCAGAGATGTACTACAAAATAAAATGAGTCCCTTTCTGCCAACCAGCAAAATCAGTCTCTTCTACCTATGATTATATGTGAAGATGCCTCACCTTTAACCTGCTTTCCATATGTAGAGTGTGTGTTAACTTCCATGTCTCTGTACTAATTTGGCAGACGTCATCCAGGCTATATACATATATATGTGTCTGTGTGTGATACATATAAGATAGATATATATCCTGGCCAAAATCTTCCTGCTGTAGATGTAAGTTCAGAACTAGAGACATATAACAGGTCAGACCAAAGGTCCACCTACATCTATATCCTCTCCTAGGCAGTAGCTGGTAATGATTTTTGAGGGAAAAGATGGGGAAGCAGGGTAATCAAAGAACAATCTTTTTTCCTGACATTTTTCCCCAGTTCTAGTAATCTGTGGTTTGGAGACTTCCTGGACTTCCTGGACAAAGATCACTTTGTTCTGTAGCTACTAAATGGAGCTCACCTCCATAAATTGTCTATTTAACCCATGCAGTTAAGGATAGTGTTAAGCCAACTTCACTAAATAGGGGGGAAAAAAAACAAAACACTGAAGAATTAAACACGAGCCTAACATCCTATAGCGTAACCTCTGGTCACTCTAAGCATATGGAGGTACTGCCCAAAAGGGAACATACACTGTCTTGATACAGAGTATAAACCACAGGTAAAATGCCTGTATTATCAATTTGAGTAAGAATCTTGATGTAATTTTTTGTCTTCTCTTTCCTAAACTGTCAAAGATGCATTATTAGAGCTAGAATATTAGTTTTGCTTGATAAATTTCAGGTCCAATACTATTTGTTGCGGTGGCCTTTTAAGAATTGATACACTTTGGAGAGGGAGGGGGAAGAGATGGGAGATGAATGGGCCATGAGATTGCTTTTTGATGTTGAAAAAGGAGCGAGGACAATTTTTTTGTTGTTGTTGTTTCCTATACATGAGCCAAATGCTAGCTGCTCTTTATTCCATGCTGAAGTTTCCATTGTGTAAGTAATCATATGGGCATATTTAAGTACTGGGCTTTTTTGAGTTAAATCCCATTCAGACTGTTATGACTGTGTTTAATCTTTGAAAGACGGGTGAGGAGGGGGAAATCTGTTCTTCAGAAAAGAATCCTTTTTTTATAGAAAACTATAGGGTTCTTATCTTTGATCTAAGTAAGCACAACTGTACCATGTCAGCAGCATATTAGTGCCAACGCATGTGTGTTGTAGTTTTTAAATGCTGTTTCAACATGTGTCATTGAATCTGTGTTCCTACAGGCTCACAACAACCTGCACCCTAGTAACTACATGTTGATTGAAGCACCCTTATGAAAAAAAGATATAAATGTTTGTGGTTAAGGTGATAACCCTTTTGTTTTCTCTGTAATCCATCACAGGGCTTGTCAGCCCTGACAGCTCGAGTGGATTTTTTTGAACACCTCTTTATCTGACAGCTTCATGCATCATAAAGCAGCAAATAGAATTAGATCAAAGTCTAAGAGTCACTGTAGGCTTGGTAAGGTATGCAATCCTGTTTGTATCTTTATCCAGGCTCTGACAGTTCATTTTAACTGGCAACAGGGGGAAGGAGGGAGAAGGAGGAAAGTTTCTTTTTCTTCTAAGGTACAGTAGTGCTGCATTTTTAAACGTACACTGCTTTCACATATCATTTCCCCCTGACATCTGTGATTCCCTGTGTACTGTAGCACACTATATATATTTTCAGAATGCTCAACAACAGCAGTCACATTCTCAAAGCAAAGGCTTAACCAGTGTTTGAGGCCATGTACCCAGATGCTTTAATAATCCTGACTTTTGTTTAATATCAATGGCAAAGATTGACAGAGCTCACTTTAAACAATGGAATATTGTCCATCTGGTACATGCCAGA
Source organism: Aythya ferina (assembly GCF_964211825.1). NCBI lineage: Eukaryota > Metazoa > Chordata > Aves > Anseriformes > Anatidae > Aythya > Aythya ferina. The sequence goes on from NC_140296.1 coordinate 71,208,291, forward strand.
TTCTATGAGTTACTGTGATGGATAACAGGTTTACCAACAGTCCACCCTGAACTTGCAGGATACGGCCAGCATTTACTTATTAAAGAAACAGCATAAGGGCAAGAGAAGAGAAGAGAAGAGAAGAGAAGAGAAGAGAAGAGAAGAGAAGAGAAGAGAAGAGAAGAGAAGAGAAGAGAAGAGAAGAGAAGAGAAGAGAAGAGAAGAGAAGAGAAGAGAAGAGAAGAGAAGAGAAGAGAAGAGAAGAGAAGAGAAGAGAAGAGAAGAGAAGAGAAGAGAAGAGAAGAGAAGAGAAGAGAAGAGAAGAGAAGAGAAGAGAAGAGAAGAGAAGAGAAGAGAAGAGAAGAGAAAGAAGAGAAGAGAAGAGAAGGAGAAAGGAGAAGCCTAATTTGGTAAAAATCTTAAGGGAACAAACTAAAGACATGAGTTTAAAAACTGGATATCTGCAGTTAGCTACCTTAGTATATGTTAGTGTATCCTGTTTTCCAAGACTGCTGAATAAATGGTGACTCCTGAAGGTAAACACAAGAACTTATGCCAAAGAGGTGCCATATCCCTTGGCAGTCTATAGTGGCAGAGAGTGGGGGAGCTTTCAGGTCTTTCTGTTCTCAAGCACATGGTGAATAAATAAAAAATTAGGTAGCCTCCTTTGCTTTCATCTGAAAATGGCACCCGAATGCTGTTTTTTTCTTTGGTCACACCATTTGCTGAAATGCCACATTAACACATGAATGATAAGTGGTATCTGAAGGAACATTGAAACAATCTACAACACAATGGTCCCATGAAGGAGAGAAGCAGAACCAGATGGATGCTGCCTTTGGCACAGAGAGGAAGAGGTGCCAGCTCTGTAATATATACAGAAACTGTAAAATACACAGAAACTGCTCTATGGGTGCTTGGTAGGGAGGAAGGAGTCAGAGGAAGAGAGTTTGTTCCTTCTGGCTTTTACCCTTTTGGAGGGAACAGCTTTCAAAGAAGGTGTTCATGCTCCTGTGGAAAGCATCCATCTTCCTGCCTTTGCTCCTCTAGTCTGCCTGTGTGCTGGAGTGTATTGGGTTTAAGTGGCAAGCTTTTGGTAGCAGGGGGCTGCAGGGTGGCCTCTGTGAGAAGAATCCAGAAGCTGTCCCATGTTAGATAAGGGACAGCTTCTGCTGGCTCCAAAGGGACCTGCAGCTGCCCAGAACTGAACCAATAAGCCATGTTATTTGCACTTCTGTGAAAACAGATTTAAGTAAGGGAAAAAACCTGCTGCACAACATCAGCTGGGAGAAAGGAGTTAGAAAATATGAGAGAGAACCAGCCCTGCAGACCCCCAGGTCAGTGCAGAAGTTGGGCAGGAGGTGCTCGAGGCACGCAGCAGCAGTTCCCCTGTGACCTGTGGAGAGGCCCCTGGTGGAGCAGGCTGTCCCCCTGCAGCCCATGGATCTCACATGGAGCAGATCTCAAGGCAGATCTCAAGGACATTATCCCATGGGAGGGACCCCACATGGAGCAGGGGCAGGGAGGGACCATGAAGGAGTGGTGAAGACAAAGAATTAGGGACTGACCGCAGCTCCCATTCCCCTTTCCCCTGCACCACTCGGCGGGAGGATGTAGAAGAGGGTGGATGGGGGAAAGGTGGTTTTATTTCTTATTTTTATTTTAGTTTCTCATTGCTCTAGCTTGTCAGGTAATAAACTTATCTTCCTGTGCAAGAAAAGTACTCACGGGAGCTCCTTCCTACTAACTTCTGCAAGAGCTATGTAGCCAGAGCTGAGCAGGGTCATGGGAACAGCGTGAGGTAGTGAGGAGAGGAACTACAGCAGTAGGGGACCAAGTTTCCTCCTCTCTCATAGTGCAGCAACATAGCTGGAGCTGGAGGCAGGGGTAAGCCAATGTCTGCCAGCATGTCCCTCCACCAGCAAATGGTCTGACATCTTAGTACTGTATTCCTCACACATTTCTGCCTTTCCTTCTGGCAAGAACAGAAAGAAAACTTGGGGCCACCACCTGTCCATACTGAGCCAAAGGTTGTCATGTGGCTGCCCTGCTTCAACATCCACGAGCAAGTTTTCTGAAAACTCTTAGTGGTGTGTTGTGTCCTCCCTGCCCTGACTGAGCTGAGCTACTCCCAGAGATCAAGAGATGAGGTGGCCAACTGACTTGCATTAGATATGACAGTGACCAAAGGAAATGGTCATTTCTTCTGGCTTTAATGGCAGCGATCATAAATAATAATCACTAATGAACTTTGTCAGTGCCATCTGATTTTTCTAAGTGTATGTTATTCCCTGAGTTTCCACTGAAAAAAAAATTAAGCATGTATATAGGCTGGGAGGCTTTCAGCTCTTCACATTCTACTTCAAAAGGCCCTCAGGAAGCTAAGAGATGCTAAGGGGATTTCTTAACTGTTTCTGACTTTTTAGTAATATTAACTCAGATTAATTAATAGAATTGCCTTTGCCTTAGAAAAAAATGAATTCTGACTCATAATGATGATACTGTGGAAATGGGAAGGATGCCCTCAGTCTTAAAAAGACATGACCAATAACACTTCTACACTATATATGTGAAAGGCATTCAAAAATCATTGTTTCCAGTCCTATGGAATACTTAGACTTTTATCTTAATAAGTAGGTCCCAGTGGAAATATCTGGGAATAGTGGGGAAAAATGAAAATAAATACTCTTCCTATACAGTTTTAAAAATTATTTTTTTTCCACTAAAAGTGTGTTAAAATATAAGCCTTTCCATGGCTCTTCTACCTCCTGTAAAAGCTCTTTTAAGTTTTATTTGTTATTTAAAAAGCCACAGGGTATATTCTCTTCTTAATACATAGGGATTTACGTGTGAAACTCCCTGTGCATCGAGGTGATAATATACCCCTTAATTGGAAGCTGTTTAATGCTCTCGATTTAACATTTTAATAGAAAAGTTACAAGCAGTCTGGCTGTGAGTGCAGCACTATTAAAATTCCCAGCCAGGACAGTAGTGTTTTTTTCTTTAAGTGGCTTTTTATTTGCTAAAATTCGTTGCAGCTTTCATTACAAGTTGGGCCACTTTTAAGTTTCACTCTACATTATGAAAAAGAAAATGGAGAACTGTAAAGCAATCCTAAGTCTCAAATAAAAGGAGAACTTAAAAGCGTCTTTGCCATGTGTGTCCCTCTATAGGTCATACTTGCCCAGGTCGTGCAGCACTGAGGCAGCTTTATTGAGTGTATTATTGTGCACACACAGTAGGAGGAACGCTACCCTCTGAGCTCACCAGGACTGCTCATGTGGCTGGAGTTTATTTACTTGCAGGTTTTCAGACCCTTATAACCATATGAGAACAGAGCCAACATGGAACCTTTATGGCTTGGACCTTATAGACAATACCCTGCACAAAGAAACCTCTGCATAAATGGGGTCCAAGACTTGATCCTGTGACTCATGTGTGCCTCACAGCCTTTCAGGTTTTTGTTTTTAAAACACCGCTGGGAGGCAGGAAAGTGCCTTCACTGCCATGTGAAAAGCATGGAAAGATATGCATAAAGGGATCAAAAGCATCAGGTATGACCAGAAGCACTTGAATTCTGCCCCAAAATCACAGAACATAATCTTTAGCTCTCCTCTCTCCTGCAAGCTCTAGAAGTACCCAATGACCTTAAGTATGTGCATTTTTGCAGCAAGTTTCTTGAGGTGCTAAAGCTTTCTTCTTCCAATGCCCTCAGTCTTCTGCAGGCTGAGTAGCTCTGCACAAGGCTCCCGTCCAAGTCCAATTTGCTTCGTTATGAGGATGTGTCTGTAGCTGTGAATCTTATGATATGTTCTCTGGAAACCCTACGGGTATTCAGGCATCAAAACATCACTCTACCCAAGCAGGTTAGCGATACAGACAAGCAGGAGTAAATTTTCAGTGGCTAAATAAAGGCTGAGTATATTCCCTATGGGTAAATGGTGTCTGAGTTTGTTGCTTTATCTATTTTAATTTGATGTACAGGAAACTTTCAGCAAACAAGTCTGTGTGTATGCATGAAAATATAGTTTGTATTCCTATATTCCTGAATCAGACTTCTGCTTCATGCCTCCTCCCTCCTCCCTTGTTTTGCACTACAGAGAGATGTATGGGTAAAACGGAGTTTACTCAGTTGAACATGCAGCCTGTTAAGGAAAAATCCTGCCAGCGCACAAAGCTTTAGCTGCGGGAAGGAAGTGTAGGCTGATGCTGTGGTTCCTGTGCAGGTCCCCTGGGTTGATCAGCTCCCCTGGGCGCGACGGCTACCTCCCCAGGCTCCACTCATGTCTGTGCAGGGCAGCATTCTGGGCAGCCAATGTGGTGCTGTGCCCTCCTTGCTGGGCCATGGCACTGCTCACATGTGCATCTTCTATCTGCATGGGTGAACAAGCCCACATACCTGCTACAAGCCTAGATACTCGTTCTCTTGTGGGCTGGGAACAAATCTAGTGCCAGACTTTCCAAAGCTGTATTTTGATGGATTTACACTTGTTAACCCGTCAGAGAAAGACTTCTTACATCTATATATTCATCTATATATTCATGCAATTTAACTTACCAGCATGAGATAAAGTCTTTAGGCAGACTTCATCTTGGCGCATGAACCTCCAGGAGTGTTGATAACCTTCTTGAAAGGATGGCTGATCCCCATGGCCGCTCATTCCTTGTCTTCTTGCTGAGAAACCAACAAGAGGGAGGCTGAAGACAGACTTGTTAGTGTGTTTTTTTTGTGATGTGGCCACTGGGAACAGTACTTAGGCAGCTACTCACTTTACAAAGGCTTTAATAGCCTTTAGATGGTAGCAACTTTTAGTTGTTCCTCATCTGGGCTGGAACTGAACCAGCATCCTGTTGGCTGAAAGACTTCATATCCCCATTAAAAAATATTTTACTAGCCTTCTCTACTTAAAATACATCAAACAGTTTCCGCTTCTATTTGCTTTTCTGCTGAAATATGAAAGCAAAAAAGTGGTCCTGGTAGAGTGTAGCTTATACTGAGAAATGCCGAGACAAAGCCATGGGTTGTTGAGGGCCTTTCAGAGGCGGGATGGAGAGAGCAAGGCACAGCAAGAGCTCAAAGCCTGAAAAACAGAAACACCTCGAGAGGCTTAAGTTCCTCCACTCTATAGCACAGTTGAAAAGTCTCATTAACGTTTGTGGAGAAAGAAAAACTTTCACTTTTCTTCCCTCCCTTCACTCCACATTTATAGCTAAAGACCCAGAGCTATTATCTAAATGAGGGGATCACAGAAACGTGCATTTTTTTGGTGAGAGTTTAGCTCTGAGTACAGCATTCCTGAAAAGGTCACTGCAGGCCATTTAGTTAGGAGATTTGAACAATCAAAAGCTATGCAAAAATTAGGTTTTCATACAAATTAACTCCATGCTATTTCTCCTGATTATTTTTTTTTCTTCTTTTTAGAGAAAGCTATGGTCTTAGAGCAAATAGATTTTTCTTCAACGTACAGTATATATTGTCTTTCAGTACAGCTTCCGACTAAAATTTATCTCTTGCTAAATGCAAACTAAATGAATAGTGTAGAACTAATACATTTTGTGCCAAGAAAATAAATGGGCACAGTGCTAGATGCTTAAGAGTGTCACTAATTATTCACGTGATTTGTGGCATCCCTTCTCAGCAAAGGTATGGAGGCTATAACTGGGAAACTCTTTCACATTTCTGTCCTGGAAAACATATAGCAAGGAACTCAGCAGACTCACAAACATGCCCAAACCTCTTAATTTCAGTATACCCAGAATGCTATTCCAGCTCCCAAGCTCCCAGAAATACCAGAGCACATCTAGTGCTTGTGTGCCGAGGACCGGAAGATTTGGGCGTTCCTGTATGTGAAGTAAGTTTTTTTTTTTTTTTTTTAACAGTGCATTTTGCAACCTAGAATTGATGAAGGCTGCTCCCACTTTTAACTTCCATACCTTGAACGCCAGGGCGTACCCAGCATAGTTTTTTTAGCGGGCAGCGAATATTTTCCAACCACACAGCTCCCAGTTCAGCATGACATGTCTGCAGCATCTGGGCAGTACAGACTGGTGTTTGGGGGCTTCCATGGTTTAGCAAAGAAATGAGAACTTTTAATGGCTTATTTTTTTTCCTTCTCCTTTCTTTTTGGCTATGGTTCACCAACAATGCAAATGAACAAAGGAGAAGGAAGAAGCAGGAGATGTCAGGGGAAAGTGTCATGTTGGTGAGGGGAATTTTTCTAACCTTCATATTTTATTGACAAGCGTGGGGTTACCGCATGAGGTACATTGAGATAAAAGTGGAAAACATTCTGCCTACGTGGCTTCTTTTAAAGGAGAAGCAGATTGTCATATACACAAAGACAAACACTGGCACACTGGAGGGCTGAGTCACCAGTGATGGCAGCAGAAACAAAAATCTATGTAAAATGTTGTAAATAAAAAGTCACCTTCTTTAGCCCTTGGGTAGCACTTTCGTTTTCTGGGTAAGTTACAATTTTAATTCAGCTGTGTGACAGTCCTTGATGAACATATTGAGTTTTGTCATTGCTAGTATCTCTTTTTTTTTTTTTTTTTTTAAAGGAAAAGATTGTCCTGGATAGCCTATATTTTAGATTTGGTTTTCTCTTGAGATAGCTATTTTATTTTTGTGATAGTCTTGATTTCTTCCACATACTGTTACCAGCATGGTCGCCAAAATTAAAGTCCGGGTGGCCAAAACTGCCTGAGTGATGGCAGCTTAGGATATTTTTTCCCTTTCTCATAAGTGTGTCTGGGCAGTTTAAATTCATATTTTTAAGGGGGGGGGAGGGGGGTAGGGGGGGCAGTGTTTTTTTATTTTTCTGTATTCCCACTGTAAGGCAGGAAGTCAGTAGCTGCCGTCAGAATAAGCCAGAATTAGTAGGAATACAGTTATTATGCTTTTGTCTTTTATTAGACAAAAAATGCTTGGCATTAACATAATCAGATGAAGCGTGTTCATTTCTGCAAAACATATAAAATGTGTTACCAGACAAATACTGATGTGCATGGCCATACAGCACACATTTAGATGTTTGCGTGAAAACATGCTGAAAGATAGGGATGAAACTCCACCTTTGGGAGCCAGCCTGCCCAGCAAAGCCCATAACAAGAAGCTTCCCACACCAGGGCCAGGGGGAGGCAGCTCAGAATTGGGCCCCTGAAGGGGACTGAGCACAGAAAGAGCTAGCAGGCTGAGCACTGTTGTTCTGAAAGATCCTGGAAATGATTCACATTTTGCGAGCTCTTGCTGGGGAAAAGCCCAAGTTCGATTGAGAATGCTTAAATGAGCAGCATTAAGATTAATTTAGACTCCAAGTTGCCAATTAGAAAACCTCTCTCTTGTAAACACCAACCTCTTAATTAGACAATCTTGCCTTTTTGTTTTCTAACATCAACAAAATGGATACATTAGTGCCATATGAAGCTGCCTTAGGAGGATTAGCTAAAGGAAACTGCATATTGAACTTCACCTTTTAATTAACTTTTAATGAATTGCTCTCACAGCAGAAAGCAGTCACAGAGGGACTCCAAGATTCAGGAGTTACCTAAGGTCTGTAGTGTGTTTTAGGGGGAAAGAAAAATGCTGATTTCACCACTCTACATCCATTTCAGCTTCACTCATAGCCTGGACTGCGAAGTTGTCGTGGGGTGTTTGAAAGGAAGAGAAGTTGAAAAAAAAGAAAAAGTTAGATGTGTAACTAATTACACAAGCATGCCATCTTTGTTTTTGTCAGTTTGGGTTACTGGGAAGCATATTTTCCTTATTTAGTGTTGCCTTTGTGCAGTTACATGAAGCCAAGAAAAAAAAACACCACCAACCCAGAGAGAGAGGGAGCGAGTGTGGGGGCCGGCGGCGGTGTCGCTGCTCTCGCAGCTGCAGCCTGCCCGCCCCTGCAGCCGCTGCAGCGCAGCCGCGGCGAGGTGGGATCTGGAGCCGGGCGGGTAATCACACTTGGCACCCGCTGTCAGGAAGACAACTTTGGTGCCGAGCCTAGAGATGATTGGGAGTGAAACATCAAATGCCGGAAAACAAATGGAGGCTTAATCTTCAATGAAAGAGAACATCAGCAAAGCGTGGCTCGAGTGGGCTGGGTGCATGGTGTGCTGGGAGTGGGCAGATTCACCTGTGCCCTGCTCCTCGTGTCTCATGCCCAGCATCATCCAGAGCTGCCACAAAAGGTGACTGATCTCTTCTGCTGCATCAGGAGCAAGAGGAACATCTGAGGCAGGCTTTGACCTGCTCCTTTTAATTTAAGGGCCTGCAGGATGTGCACTGGCTATACGTTGGCGCCACCACCACGAGACTTGTCTGACCCCGCACTTGCATCTCACGTCTCCAAAGTGAGTGCGGGGCTGCCACCACAACCGTGAGAGCCAGTTCAAAGCAGTCAAACCTGGAGTAAACCAACCCGCAGGAAACAGTGCTCCTGAAAAGCCTGCTGCATTCAGGGTACCCTACCCTTTGCTGCTTTTGTGCCCTCCCATTTGTTTTATGTAAACATTTGCTCACACATATTTTTGTCAGCACAATAGCCTTTCTTACTGTGAACTTCCGTGTGAGCAGCCAAGACAAAGGCATCTGTGAGCAAACTGCAGTGCTCATTGTTGCTCTTTGCTCCGCTGAGTGTTCGCTTTCCAACATTTGTCTCTGTGACACTTTGGGACTGCCCAGAGCTGTGGGACGTCCTTCTGCAGCCTGCCCTAGGCCGAGTGATGCCCACCGCTGGGACATCCCTCTCAGTGCTGGCCTGAGGCCTGGCCACCCCCTTGGTGGCAGACCCCTGAGCTGCCCGTTTTTGGGGTCCGTCCCCCCCCCCCCCCCCCCACTCCCAGTTCCCTGAAAAGCCCACATGCACAGTTTTAGGCTCTTTGCTGCCAGCACCAGCACCCATATGTGTGTGGGTGTGTGTGGGGACAGGGGCACACCAGTCTTGATAAGCCCTCCAGCTCTCAGCTCTGGACCCTCATGTCCTCCTCCCCACCTTTCTCCTGTCCTTATTTACAGGGTTGGGGCTTTGGGTTGCTTTATCTGGAGCCTCAGGCATTTATGGGCTCTGGCTATGTGCTCATCGGGTTTGTGAACTTTCTGAATGCCCATGTGAGCCCTGTTAGGGTCTTGGTGCTGAGGACACTGCCAGCCTATTTTCCCTTTACCTCAAATCTACATGTACTTGCTGTGAGAAGTCCCCATCCCATCTCACTTGCTTTCATTCCTCTTGTCCCCAGGTGGGGTTCTTCCTTCGCTTGTTGGTGATTTCATGAGCTATTAATTATACATCAGTTCTGTTCAGCTCATGATCACCGTCACATTATCATCTTTCTGCAGAGACTGTACATGACACTTGGGAATGCAGATGACAGGCTTGGTAAGCAGTGGTGGAGGTATAAGTTAGAAAGAGCTGCCCCAGCACTTTTGTAATGCCCAGACCCTCCCCAAATGCTTGTGACCTTCTTCTAGCCCAGTGACCATGCAACCAGAACCAAGCCCCCGTGACTGACACATCTACATTTTCCAAGTGATCACATGTAACCAGAGCAGGAGCAACCTGAGCGAGCAGTTTGCAATCCTTGGCCGAATACCCTTCATTATTCACAGAGAAAAAAAAATGCAAGAAGGAATATATTCAGAGAAGACAAGATTGCTCATAAACAAGTCACAAGCAGAGAAAAAGCCTGTATTTGTCAGATAATTTATCCTCAATGAATAATTCAACCAAGTCTAATAATGATTATTTATTATTTATAATATACGTACTGACATAGGTGTACACAGCGTTTCAATAAAAGTAATTAAAATAATTTTGCATTAACTTACCAGATTAATGGAATAGGCACAAAATATACTTTTTCTGCTCAGTGTATTACAGAAATGACCTTTGCAAAACATAACATGCTGAGAAATGTTTATCCAAAATTTTAGATGGGTTCTCTGCAGTTCTCAGTGCTGTAATGTGTCTTTGAATAATTTAAAAATGCATCCCTTGGCACGTCTTAGATATCAATTCTGATATTTGTCTCCTTTAATTGAGTTCAGACAGAATCGTTCAAAATGATCACCCATCTTTCTGTAGGTTATGTGTTTTAATCACAATAATATGGCAGTTAGTGATAAAGACACATATTAGACCTGATTTTACAAGTTCTCGCTCACAGGATCCAGTACACATTTTCCTTAAAACAGAGAACAAACAGTATAGTTTCAAAATGGAGGCTTAATAGGAAATAAGATGTGGAGATTTTTATTTAGAAAATCCAATCTGAAGCTTGGAATTTGCACTACACAATTGTTTAAAAATGATGCAAAGAGGAACAAGGAACACAGTTCACCCCAATCTTTGATCCAGTGATTTATTCCCCTCTATAAAAAAATACACTTTGATATTTTTAAATCCCTGAAACAATTTGAACATTATGCAGGATTTGCAGAGAAGCAAAATAAGAGGTGAACTGCAAAGCTCCTTGGAATTTGCTTCCATATCACTGCCGAAGCCGTGCTATGAAAGATGCTCTGGCTATTTCAGGGAAAGCATGCCCATTATCTGTTTTCAGGGCTCACCTGAAAATGTGCTAGCAATATGCTGTCAGGCAGATCTGCTGCATATTGTCTCTCCTGCTTCACTCGCATTTGGGCAGCTGCAGCATTTCCAAAGTAAGAATAGTTACTGTAAAAAGTGTGGTTTATTTGTAAGCACAGGACTCTGTGCTGTGACCTCCACAGAACACACGCTCTATAGCAATGTGCAGAGGAGGAGCAGTGCTAACTTAGATTCTCGCTCCGCAGAGCTCTGGAGTCCGCGCTTACTTTCGGAATGAAAAGCCGTGTTAAAGCTGGTGAGATAACTTATGTGCTTAACATTTAATGCATTCTTTCATGCTGCAGTGAATCAGACTTGGCAATAAAATGTGCCCACAGCAACTGTTAGAGAATTCTTTAACCAAACTTAGAAAAAAAAAAATAAATATTTTTATTGCATGATTGCACACTTTTTTTTTTTCTTTTCTTTTTTTTTTTTTAACTTCTTTTGTGAGAAATAGTCACTTTTTATTTGGAAATGCTCAGATTTTTTCTTTGTAGCTTCAGTGCTTTAAAAAGGGGCAACAAACCCACAAATGTTTAGTTCTTATTAATTATGGGGAGGGAAAACGTAATTTCCTGCCTGCGTTTCCCATGTACACACGAGCCCCTGGGGCATGGGGCCAGCTGGGCAGCGGCTCTAGGGAGGCTGCTGGGGGGGACAGGGCACCAGCCCAGCGCTGCTGCCTGGGGAGCTGGGAGCAACGTCAGAGACTGTTGGGGGCAGAGCGCCACGAGGCAGCTTTTATAGTGGAGATCTTAGAGGCGCAGATTGAAGGGATTTATTTAATTCGTTGCTCAAGAATTTAAGATGGGGTAAATTTCCAGAAATTGAGGCAGGACCAGATGAGAAGCTCGCAGTGCTGTTGGGGAAGTGGTGCTCTCCTGCTGCTGAAGGATTCAGCTGTATTTCAGAGGCCCTTGATCCTCTGCTGAGCTTCTTGTTGCTCACACTAAACACGTCTTCCACAATTTGCACGGAAAGGTGGGAGGGGATAGCACGTTCGGTGCAAATTTTCTTTCTTCTCCTATGAAGGTGATTTCTGCACTTTTCCAAGTGTGGGCTACAAGAATAAAAAAGAAAAAAAAAAAAAAAAAAAGAGAAAGAAATAAAAATATTTGATGACCTGCATTCCTGTTTAATCTCTTTTTTTCCTCGGTGACATGGTATACAGGGTGAAGTCTGTCTCTTGAGATTAATGGTTAGACTACATTTAACTTGCTTGTCTTCACCTTGCTTTTTGACAAACACTTACACTTACCTACATTAGAAAAGCTACAGTGCTGTCAACTAAAATTATTTTAAATCTGTCCAGTGGTACCAGTGCAAATCCCTCATGTAGGTATATGTAAACTGGGTTAAATATAGCTTAAATTAGTTTATCTTGATTTGGCAATTTACCAGTTTCAGATAAATCTATAGAAATCTTATTCTGAGGCCTTAAGTCCTTGGGCAGTTCTTCACCCACTGTGACTGGGACTTTCAGTGGTGTGTTGTGAGCTCCACAAATTCCCCATATGAAATTATTCTCCTTTATATTTCATCCCTTTATTACTCATACTGTCAGTGGTACTTGGCTTCCCCAACAGGTGGGTTTTAAAATGGTTCCATGTCCCTACTATATGAACAACTTATCCCTGATGAGATTTTTAAATGCAACATTAATATGTAGATGTAAAAGCTTATGAAAATCCGAAAATTCTTCAGTTTGGTGTAGGAGAGAATTCAAAAGGGACAGGAAGGAAGGAAGGAAGGAAGGAAGGAAGGAAGGAAGGAAGGAAGGAAGGAAGGAAGGAAGGAAGGAAGGAAGGAAGGAAGGAAGGAAGGAAGGAAGGAAGGAAGGAAGTGCATCTGCCTATTATTGAAATAACAGTAAATAAAAGAACTACCCAAGAGAATATCTAGAATACTTATTGTTCTTTCATTGTTTGTTGGAAATGTCACTCAGAATCACAACTGTTTCTCTGTTGGGATTTCTTCTAAATGTGATCCATCTCTTACATCACTGTAGCTATCTTTTCAACAGATTTTGAAGTGTTTATTTCAGTTTGCAAAACATCATCTATTGTGATTCTTCACTTGAAAGGCTGTTCATATCAAGGAAATAAAAATTACCTCCATATTTTTCTGGAAATAGACCAGTCACTGTCTTGGGAATGGTATTCACAAAAATTGTGTGGTTGGATAAAACTGCAGCACATAAAGCAAATTAACTGGCTCATATAAAATCAAAGAACAACTTGTCCACTGCAGAGTCCACATTGTCCTAAGATCTAAGAGGGGGAAATCCTTTAAAAATTATTCCAGCAAGTGGAAATACATAAAGTTAAGGAGATGCATATCTTCTCCTGAAGAACAATAGTCCACAAAAAACAAGAAATGTCTTACTTTTGTGACAATCTGATTCTTACAAAGCTGATAAAGTTAATATAATAAAAAATGATCAGAAGAATAAATGTTAGCTTTTTTCTTTTTAAATTTTAGATGTATAACATTCTTCAGTCAAAACACAGACTTCTTTAGGACTCAGGCTGGTTTACAGAGTGGATATGGAGATCCCTCAGAAATAATCTCCTTATCAGTATGTAGTTCAAGCTGAGGGTTTATCATGCTACTGATCCCACCAGCTCATCTTGCAATTTTCTGCCAAAATTCTCTCTTGGCCATGACTCACACCACACCTGCCAGTGGGAATTGTGTAGAGGAGCTTTGATACAAATGGGCAAGAAAGAAAGTAGGAGCAAAATGGTGGGTGCTGTGTTCACCTTTTCTAAGCTGCTGTATCTGCATGTTCTCCACCTGCAGACTGAGGGGGTACTGTAGTGTAGTTTCTGATGGACAACCCAAGGTCATTAGGAAGCTGGCACTGAAAATGTACTTTCTGCTGTCAGTGGCCTTTGGTTCAGGCTGTGCCAGCACACAAGAACCCTCCAAGCCCACGGGGCCCCATGAAATCTGTGTGCCTGCTTCTAAACTTTTACTCCGCTCATCTTGCACTCTTCAGGAAAGAACAGGCCCTCCAACTAACCTGTCCTGGACATGTGGGGAGATGCCCTAACAGTAGGTGGAGGAGCCCAAAATCCTTATGAGGGAACATCTTGACAAGGAAGGAAGTGTGCAACCCCTTGCCATATTTAAATTGATGCCGACCTGTCCTGGAAACACTTGCTGTTTTCAGCCTCTGCATATATGGAGGCAGCAGGGGCTATCTGAATGAAAGTGCATTTTCACACCTGCCAGCACCGCGTCTGGCTGTGGTGCAAGGGGACAGGACTTCCCAGGGCTACTGCAGGAGGGATGCCAAGAATGACGCCCCCTTGTCCCTGCTGGCTCCTTGGCCATAGGCAGGACCTCGGAGATGGTGGCTCCAAAATGGTGGCAAGGTTCTAGCAAGGCTGAGAATAGGGACTAGGGTGGGGCAGAGTGAGGCTGGGCTTGCTGAAGGCACAGGGAAGGGGCACACATCCTCCAACGGGGTGGCCTCCATCAACAAGGATTTGCAAGAGCCAGCCTCCGCTTGGCTTTTTTTCCCATGGAGTTGCTGAAGTCCCTTTGGAATATTAAAAGCCACATCATGGTGCTATACATATTAATGTGCGAGTTTTTTTTTCTATTGTCTGTACCTTTCAGTCTAAGTCTGACTGACAGCCTTATCTATGATATCCAAGTCTTAGTATGGCCTGATTTTAGATAGGCCACTCTTCTTCCTCTTCATTATCATCCTTTTATTTTTTTAAATCCATTACCGAATTTCCAGTTTTAGTGACTTTTATATTAGACGATGTATGCACGATGAAATGTACCTGTTCTCTTGGCAATTTACTGTTTATATTCCCTAGATTCCCTAAAAGTCAGGATATATCTGATTGATGCAAAAGCCAGAAGTGTTGATATTTCAGATAGATTGATTTGTCACAATGGAAAAGACTATGGCTTTTAATTTGAGTGTCTAATATCTATCGTTTTAACCTAAGGTCAACATGATAGTTAACATTTTTGAGTAAAATATTATGCCACTGAAATGTACAAAAATGGGATTTTTTTTTTCTGTTTGCTCCTTGTTTTCATACTAACATACAGTACAAATCCTTTTCGTTCATCTATAGAGGGGCTATCGCTGAAGAAGTTTTCTTATTGATAGTCAAATCAAATAAATAAGAACAAACCCATATGTAAGAGAAAAAAAATCCTGACATTTTTTTTCCTTTACCCTAGTAGCCATGTTTGTAGCCATATTTATTTTAAGTAGCCTTGGGCAAAAAGTTATGTGCCTCATTAATCTAAATCAACCTTGCAGGATTTTATGGCAACTGTTGTTGCTGTTGCCACATTATGTATGCTTTTTCCTTTTGTTCTTCAATATAGTGCTTATGAAGCTAAGGAACAATTGTCACTTCCTATTATGTGAACTAAATGTACAAGAATTGATGGGGCTTTCTACCTAATGTTGTTAGCCTGAACCTGGTTTGTTTATTTAATGAACAAAATGTCACAGTGTATCTGCATCCTCCTGACATCTGAAACAGTGGCAGCTGCTGGTGGCAGATTTCCTGAAACTGGGGTACAGAATTAACCAATTCAATTTGCATGTTATCCAAAAAAGGAGGGAGGATGGAAAAAAAAAAGAGGGAGTGAGAGAGACAAGACTCTCTTTTGAAAACATTCTTTAAAAAAGCGCGTATTTTGTGCACAGATGTCCCGAGTACTATTGTGTTGTGGGGGGCAGGGAGGAGCCAGCCTAATCCTGACACATAACCTACTCCGGCACCAGTAGATTTAGAGAAGTTCATTGAGATTCAGGGTTTAAACATGACTCCATTACCAGATAGGTGCTGGGGAGGTAAATAAAAACTAGGAGCTACAGGAGCATTTTAAAAACTGAGAATTGTCCATGCCTCCCTCCCTACAAAGGGTTCTTTTAAAGAAGAAATACTTATTTTGCAGCCGTGCCACCCAAAGCAAAGATACACTTTCTTCTTTCTCGAAGTTGGACTTTATAGACACAAATAAACAGTGATAATGAACTCTTTTAGAAAGTGACAAAATCTGTGGGAATTACTGAAGACATTCACACTCCCCAATTGCTAATCCCAATAATAATTGCTAAATCGCAGTGCTTTGGCATAAGCAACCAGGAGCCGCAGTCGCATTTTTAGTTCTGAGCGGTTGGCTGCAAATGATGTTTACCAGGCATGGAACGTTCTCAGACAAAGGTGAATCCTCCTTGAGATTAACTTTAGCTGCTCGGTGGGAAAGCGGTGCTGAGCCTCCGCAGGCTGCAGCCAAAGGATGCGCAAAGGCTCAGGGTCCTTGCTCAGGGTGCTGCGCGCGTTCCCCAGCATGGCTGGTGCTGCAGCCACGCTTCATATGCAAAGGGAAGAAAACACAATCTTTGTGTATATTACATGACAGTGCAGGGATCTGAACTACGCGGTAAAAGGCCCAGTTATGAGTATGTCTGGCAATTAAAAATAATTGGGAAGCAGGTTTGCCACTAACTCTTCCAAGAATGCCAGTTATGATATAATGATGTTTCATTAGACATGCTGAAAGCTGTGAGCTCCGTATGGCAATGGCAATTAGGAAGGATCATAAAGAAAAAAAAAAAAAGAAGAAGAAGAAGAAACATTAAAAATATCCCAGCTAAGATTAGCATAGCATTTAATGGCCACTTCATTAGCTAATTGATTTCTTATTAGTTACAGGGAAAAGCCCAGTTAGGGGCTCTGCACAGCTAATTAACAGCATTTACACAATTAGTCAGTTGCTCATTTTGTAACCAAACATTCTTGGAATCAACTGTGGCTGTGATGCTCTGGGCCATTTGATTAATTTTATTTTATTTTTTGCTAATATTGGCTTAACCTTCAAATAAAAAATTCACTCCCTAGGGCCCCACCATATTTAATCACAACATTATACAAACAGAAAAAGGCTACGTCACAGCATCTCAGGACATGAATCGGTTCCTCTTTCTTTTATTTGCAAGTAGTTTTATTGGCCCCATGAAGTCAATAGCATTCAATAAGCAGAATCGTCTGTCTTCTCTCCTGACAGCTGAGTTTTTGCCCATCAAACATTATTATTATTTTGCAATTGGCAAATGGAACAATGTAGGTTTGACCACAACATATTTTTTTGCTTATGTATTGGGAGAAGTATGCAGGAGGTCTGGCTGAGATATTTATTTCTAATGCAGTTGCTTCCTACTGCAAAAGAAATTTCTTTAGTAGAAAACTTGCCATTCAATAAAATGCTTGTTTTTGCGTTAGTTTATACCTCGAATTAAGGGTGAATGGGGAAAATTGCATGATGTTATAGAGGTCAGAAAGGGACAGGCTGGATTTATGCAGCACTTTGTTAGCAACTCTGAGAAAATTGATGACCAAGAACGTAATAAATAACAATAATAGCATTTAATAAAACAAACAAAAAGAAACTTGTCTGTTCATTTTCAGTTTATGGCAGCACTCCATAATCTCATAGCACCCAATTATTATTCTGGCAAGAAGCGATGTGCCTTTCGCTCCCCAGACTCTCATGCACCAAAAAGAGCCAAACTCTGATCTCACTGTAGGCAGTAATGATTTCCCCCTGATACAGTGGCTCTCAAGTTAGATGGAAGCCTCTTAGCATTGATGCATATAGGCTGTTAACACCGTAAGGCAGCATTGCATATGTGAGCAGAAGGTCAACGTTTTCACTTGCCAGTTTTCATCGGCACACTGGGATTCTGTATGACATTATCATAAGCTAATTAAATAAAACCAAAATCTCATGATGATTGATCAGGTCAGAGACGATACAAAATCATCAATATATTAATTATTATGCTTAGCTTTTCCTTCATTTCAGTCCTTTTTCCTTTTTTTTTTTTTTTTCCCTCTCTTTAATTTTTCCTCACAATAAGTGCAAAATGGGAATAGATTTTAATTTAGTATTACTGTATTAATTGCAGCTAATGGAAAAACACTCTTGCAGACACATAATGGTAATTATTCCACTTAGCCCCCCCCCCCCTTTTTTTTTTTTAATGAGAATTTATTCTGTAAGTGTATTTGCAACAGTGAACTATAATGGATGGTCATTTCAGTGTTGTGTTCTTTTTTATTCTTTTTTATTGTGCACATAGATAATATGTTCTTTCCTCCTGCACTCTTTCTTCTTATGTTGATAATGCATGTCTTGCCTAGTTGATTCAAAGGATTATGAGAACCAAGAAAACCTCCAAATTACCTCATTTTAAAGTGACATATTGGCAATTTTGGACTTTTTATTTTATTTTATTATTTTTTTTTTTTCTGGTGAGGACACCAACCATATCTGGAAGCACTTTCTAAATTCTGAGCAATATCTAAAGTGTTCACACTGGGCTTCTTTGTTTCCCTATTAAAAACAGCAGATAAAAAAAAAAAAAAAAAAAAAAAAAAAAAAAAAAAAGAGAGATTTATGAGGCTTTACGAGATTCCAAATTACTGAATCAGTGGAAAAGAGGCCCCTAGGTGTCTGAGGGGATCTGGTCCTAATCTGTACATGCTGGCCACCCTGGCTCCAACTCTTGTTCTCCAGTTTCTGTTAGAGATAGGTTTCTACTGGGCTCACTTGGTTTCTGCCCAGTCCTCTTCTCTGGGCTACTTGGATGTTCATATGTGCAGCAATTCCTTATGTATTTAGAAGATGACAAAAGGTAGTCTGCAGTTTCCCCAGCTGACATCTACTTTGCTCTTTTTTTCCTTTGCAGGCATAAACACTACCTGTTTGCTCCTCCTTCACCCTTCAGTCTGCAAACAGTCCAAGGTATCTTCTCAAGGTCTACCAGTTAGAAAGCAAGACAAAACAAAATCAATTCCTGACATTCTTTTCTACCACCAGGATGTACATCCTGCAGGCAGCTTCCCCCTTGCACCAGTCAGCAAACAGAAGCTGCAGCGCCACGCCTGACTGATGAGACTATTTTGTCTGAAATATAATTTCATTGCCCCTCTTCTCCTAGCCCTTTCTTTGAAAGTGTCAAATATACTTTCTCTACATATCGTGGTTTATAAACAAGTCATTTATATGATGTCTACTAAGCTTGGTTCTTCCAGGCACCAACACTCCTGTGACACTGTAAGTGCAGTAGAAGCAGCTTTTCTGAATTTCAGTCTCATACAGGACTTTTGTTAGCTACATCACTCAACAGTTTCTTGTTTTATCAGTTTTGCCAGCTTGGAAACACTCAGCTCCCTGCAAATAAACATAATTTTTCCATGGAATTCACAAAAACAAACAAACAAACAAACAACAACAAAAACATCCTTGTAGGTAACTTAACCTAACTTCCCTCCACCTTTTACTATCCATACACATGCCTTATTTTTCAGGTGCTGAAGTTCATTTCTGTTATCTGGGTGGGCTGTTTTTTTTTCTCATCTTGAGGGGTCATGACTGTGGATAAACACAGAAACAGATATTTAACAGGAATCTCTTTTCTGATGCTCCTCAAATGATACGTGTGGCTCTACCCATTTGGCAGAGATGACAATAGGTTTTGGCATTTAAATAGTAAAAACATTAAATAATGCAATTTGGCATTCTTATGGCACAGTAGGGAACCTGGGAAATTAAAATTATATTTTTGGCTCAGTTGTAAAAAGTGTAGAAAATTCTGTAGCTGCCCATGACCTCAATTTCTCCATCTGTAAAATGTTCATGTGAAAGCCCTGAGCAGGCCACCTTGATAAAAGCAGGTGAAAGTATATGTAAGAGACAAGTATTATGGCATTACTGCTGTGTGATTGTGTCTAAGCCCTACTGGCCGTGGGCAGTTACATTCTGGCTTCAGTTCCTGTGGTATTGAAGTGCTTGGGGGTCAGCTCTGTGGCTGGTGCCGGGTAAGGGTTGCACAGAGAATATTCCCCTTTGCTAGCAGTGGTCAGACAGCTGTGTTAAAACGAGACACTGTAGTTATTTTTTCCCAGGAACATCTATGGACACTTGTCACTGTCAAAAATGTTGGAGGAGGAGATCTGTTTTTGTTTGTTTGTTTGTTTGTTTGTTTGTTTGTTTTTGTTTGTTTGTTTGTTTTCTGGTAACTTTTTGCTGAGTATTTAGCAGTACTTAGGAAAGAAACACTTTCATGGTTTATTTTCCTGAAGCCTCCTCTTGTTCCAGTCCTCATTTCCTATTTAAAAAGAGGCAGAGCAGCAGTTTTTAATGTCTAAAGGGACTTGCCCCATGAGTAAGCACGGCTTGTCAGTCTTTGGATTGCAAAATCACCCCTTCTGTCCTTGGGAGCTGGCTATGCTGTGCAGTTTCTGGAAAGAAATGACTAAACAAAACTGGAAAGCTGAAACATTATTATGATCGTCTTATCAAGCACTGAAAAACAAACAAACAAACAAAAACAACAACAACAACAACAACAACAACAAAAACACATCATGTTGAGACAGAGAAGGAGCCACTCTGCAGACCACCCTGCAATTGCCAGACCCAGGAAATTGCTAACCATCCCAAGAATCAAAGAGAGGAGTCTAACCCTAATAAAGAACACAAATCACCAACATCCCAATTGCAGGATAAAACAAGAGATGGACAAGATATGCAGAAACTATTTCTGGACCACATAAAATATACAGATTCAACAAATGATGCATTAAAAATGACAGCACAAATATAAGCTGACTTCCTTCCAATGCTTCCCTTACCACACTGTCTCTCCCTGTAATACTTTCCTTCACTCTACTGATATAATAAATGTATGAAAAAAAAAAAAAAATAACAAAACAGAGAGGGCAAAATGAATCTGGGATTCAACTCTGCTTAGCAGGAAAGTCAGTGGTGACCAGCAAAGCCAAGCAATTCTGAGAGGCACAAAGATGATGGTATGGGAAATGCTTAGCAGATAAGTAGCAGAAAGAAAACAAATATAACTAGAGTGAGCTTAGAGTATAGACTGACTGTTGTGTAGGTGAACAGACAGGGAAGAAAACTTTCTGCACACTAACAAAGGTCTCACTTGAACTTGCTGAGCTCCATATGTGCCTACCAAAGAAAGCGGTTAGTCCCAGTTTGAGCTGTAAGGCTGAAAAGTCAGTGGGAAGGGATGGCCTTGTGGCCACTCTTCTCTCTGAGGGCTGCAATGAGCAGCCTGGTGTCCACCTGTCTCAACTGAGCCCTGGTTGCCCCCAAAACCTTCAATCTCCCCTGGTCCAGCACAATAGATAGAGTTGGTAATCCCAAATGGCATTAGTTCTTAATGGTCAGGCCATTAAGTCTTGTCTTTATACTTTTAGGAAAATGGGGGGTGCAAAACCCAACTTTTTCTTTTTTATTTTTTCCCCCAAAGAACCAGATTTCAAAAAAAAATCTGGGCTGGATGCGTTGGAGGAGAGTGTGCTTGTGGAGGGGTAGCCCTCTCTGATGACTGTGCTGTGCATTAGAGATCCAGGGCTTTGTGGTGTCCTACCAGTTGGCAACAGCTCCAGAGATCATGGATGGACTAAAGATGCACCCAAAAGAGGTACCTGGAGGTGAGCTGCCAGATAGCATTGGGAGAGCTTCAGGGAAATATTTCTCTCTCTTGTGGAGATGGGGGGGAAAGTTGAGTTAACTAGCCTCAGAAGAAGTAATTGCAGTAGGTAGAAACTAGTTTTCTGAGGTACAGGTTGCTTAGACTGCACTGAAAGGTCTTAAACTAAACAAGAACAGTGGTAAAGGAGATAGCAGAAAAATCAAGATACCCAGAACAATATTAACCAAGGTGCCAGGGATGTGAAAAAAGTCTCCACTTGCCTTCAAGGGCCACAGGGAGCCCAGTAATAAGAGAAAGGATATGAATTTGCTAACTGATGAGCACACACACACTTGGTATTATAAGACTCCGGAAGAAAAACTGGCATGACTGGACTGTTAAAGTCAGCAGCTCAAAATTTCTTTTTAAAGACAGATGAAATTAGGATAAAAGGACAGGGCATCCTATGACCAAAATGGCATTTGCTGTCTCAGAATCATTGTCAGGTGATCTTCAGTGCTTATGGGCTTGTGTTCCAACACACAGAGCAGAAGATGGAGGCTTACTGATGTCTATGGCTGTCCCCAAAATCCCTCTAGAGTACAGGATGACTGGCTGCTTAAATGCCAGTCTCACAGGTGTAGAAAAATGAAAAGTCTTTTGTAATGGAGCATTCCAGTCTGAATGGCATGTGCTAGAATTTTCGTGCTGCCAGTACTAAAATATCTTTGGAATTTTACTGAATTACAGATGACAATTTTCTAGCTGAGAAAGGGTGGCAGTTGACATGGGACATTTCTAGACTGGATGTCATCCTGGCAGAGAGATAGAAACTGATCTCAGAACCAGAAATCAGCAGTTGTTTAGACTCAAATCAACTACATTGGTTCATGCAAAGCACATAAAATTCATATCAGTAAAATATATATATATATATATATTTAGAGTTTCTAAGAGTCCAGTTTTACAAAACTGGAGTAATGAAGACATATTTCAGCTTGGAAGACTGGAAGTGGTAAAATATGAAATATTTATTTAATTATTTTATATTAACAATAATAATTAATAATTTATGTTATTTAAAAATACTTTATAAATTATCCAAGATCTAAAAAGCTAAAGTCAAGAAAGAGGGTTTAAAAACAGTCAGGTGCATATGAAAAAAAAAGAAAGCATGCATAACAATTAGAACCCTGTACATAATATATGGAATAAAGAAATATGGATAGCAGTGTGCATAAATTATGAAATGTGAAAAGTTGCTGAGGGAAGAAAAAAGATACAAAGGGAAAGCTATAGCCAGAAGAATTTAAGACAGTGGGAGGAATGTTTGGGCATCTAAAGAGCAAAAGGAATCCCAATAAAAGTGTTGCTTTACTAGTTAGTCATGGCAGAACTGTCAATAAGAAGCTGGAATATCCAATAAACCTTTCTGCACTGGGGCTGGAGGAAGAGAGAAGGAGAAAACAGAAAGTGTATTAAAGTCATGCAATAATGATAAAATATATCCACCTTCCACAGTAACTATATACGGTCTTAAATTACAGATACTAAGTAGGACCCTTTCAAATCATCATGTTGGTGAGTTTCAGTCTGCGATCTGAGAAGCCTGGTGGATCATTAATAATGAGTTTCAGTAAATCCTGGGGAATGAGAAGACTTCTTAAAAAAGCAGATGCACCCATATTTAGGAAAAGCAGAAAAGATACCTCAAGTAACCAAAGCCAACTGATAACATTCCCTGACAAAGTAGCAAAATAGCAGATGTGGGACCAGATTAATAACAATTTAAAGGAAGGAAATACCACTAATAATGATTTGTAGAAAAGAATCTTGTTGAACTAGCTTAGAATAAATTTTAATGTGATTACAACTTTTGTTGATAGAAGTAGTATTTGCAATGCAATAAAATTGTGACATTATTGCATATGGGGCCACACATCTTGAATAACAAAGCAGAATGTTATAAAATCAATGTCACGTTAAAAAGACTGAGAATGTGTTCAATGGTCTGTTCAAATCTGATTATAGACAGGGAGTCTCCATCAAGATAGTCCAACAGTGATTTTTTTCCCTGTTTTCCATTTTAGCAATAACTTAAGGGGTCAGGATGGAGTTCCTCACAGCGGAGACAACAGTTTCTCACTGAAACAGAGAGAAAACATGGGACCTGGTTAAATAAGTATTTTAGGGTGGCTGAATACAAAATGAACCAGTCTGGGAACAACACATGTAGGTTGCATTTCCATGGATTCTCTGCTTGTGGAAGGAGAAAGTTAGGGAAACAAATCTAGTAGTCAAGATGAAAATCACCTGAGCATAACCTTCTAGCATGTCACTATGGCTAGAATTCAGTCTCTGCCTGTATAAAAAAAAAAAAGAAAAAAGAAGAGGCTGTGAGAGTATTTCCATAGCTGTCAGTACTGGCACTGTGGTCTCTGGTGTCACATGTTCAGATCTGGTACCCAAACTTCAGGAAAGATGCAAAAAAAATTGCAGTGAGTTCAGAGAGGAGCTCTGAGAATAATTAAAGTATAACTAAGAGTAAAAGATTTAAGTAATGGCTAAGAAAGAAGGTTAACAGAGACTTGATCATAGCCTGTGAGTATCTCCACAAGGAAAAGATTTAGGTAATACAGAGCTTTTCAGTCTGCCAGACAAAGGTACAGTGACTAATAAGACCAGTGGCTGGAAAGTGCACTCAGGCAAATTCAGACCAAAAAAGAAGGTGCATGTTCTTAACAGCAAGGATAATTAATCATTTGGAATGATTTACACGGGGTTGTGCTGGATTCTCCATTACTGGAATATTTTCAGTCAAAATGAAACACTCTTTTAAAAGAGCTATTCTGCTGAAAGCACAGCTTTTAATCTTAAGGCATGAATTAATATAAGAAAGTTGTAGAGTTGTACGGAAAGCAATGAAACTAGTGAGACAATCACAACAATCTCATTTGGCTTTAAAATTGATCAGTTTAAGAATCTACATCAGTAAGGGGTATATATGTTTCTTTGCATAACACTTGGAGGTTTTTTTTTTTTTTTTTTTTTTTTTTTTTTTTTTTTTTTTGTGATGGAATCTGATTTCTTACATATTCACAGGATTCTAGGTGTCAGAGCTTTAAGAGCCATAGTGCGACAAAGGCAAATGGTTGTATTTTCTTAAGCAGAAAAAGTTGAGATCAGTCACAGGATGAGATTCAGTTTTAAAAACACAGCTATCCAGAGCTGAAGCACTTGTTATAACCTTTCATTATAAGATTTCATTAGTTTAAGCCCCTTAGGAATGAATATTCCTCATTGGCTTGATAAAAATTCATTGCAACAAAGTTAATAAAATATCTCTTCACTTGACAAATACAGCAGGGAGTATTTTTTTTTTTTAATCTGTTACAAAATAATCCCCCCAAACCCTTGTGTGCATTGTAAAAGAGTTAACTTTAAATAGCCAGAAGTGGTGACTCGTCTTTTGGTCATCCTGTGTGCCAAAGGTGACCCATTAGACTTCAGAAGAAGGGAAAAATATAGGAAAAAGGTTGTTGATAAGTGAAATGACAAGAGAAACAGAACTCTGTGCCTCTGATTCTCTGAATCTATGATTTAATTTCCTAAAAATCTTTTTGTTTTCAGCAGCACTTGTTAGTCAAAGTATCTCCTAATTTCAGTGCTGTCAAAAAAGGCCAGATGTCACCACCAAACCCAGAATTTTCCTTAAGTTAAACTTGTCCTCTCTTGTTGCACCCAAGTGCCTTTACCATCAGTTGGATGTAATGCCATGTTCCAGCTCAGGGATTGTTCCCTCTGTGCTCCGACAGACATTTAGGGACCTGTGTGGCTGAGACCTTTGTGGAAGAGACCATTTACCTACACACTCATATTTACATTTTCAGATCCTATAGATTTGCAGGCACACTGGGTCATCCAATGTACCACTAATGCCAGGCTGAATGTGTGGTTGTGCACCCAGGGATGAGTTATGTGTGCACCAAGTCTACCTAAGCACATGTGTTTCCCAACACAAACCCCTTACATCTTGCCTTGCACGTGGGACATTGAGGCACAGTGAACAGAGGATTTATGACACACAGGTCTGCAAAAGACTTTCCCTCAGATGTGCCTGAATTTATTCCATTCTTCGTTGGCAAGCATTCTTTACTGCTGGGGCTGTCCTGACCTTGTAGCTTGCACACAGAGGATGTTCCCAGCAAGTTTCAGACTGAGCTGAAAATTTCTCCCTTGTAAAAAGAAGTGTCTGGCTAAAGAATACTGAAAAATATCATCTGTGGGATTATGTAGAAACTGCCTTTTTCTAAAGATCTGAGAGGGTAATTTTCCTTCATTCTGTACTGCACTGTAGTGCATCATGAGTTCTTTATGCATTTTTTTGTTAATACAAAAATGATTGTGTAATTAACTTTACAACATCTGGGAGTAAAAAAAAAAAAAAAAAGACTATATCAAAAAAAACTTGCAAATGGGAAATAACCAGGAACATGAGATCATGAGATCATCTTTATATCACTGCAGACTTTTATTAATGTTTGACTCAAAGGGATCATTTTCTCTAGATTCTTTGGAATCCAATTCTTCATTTTCATCAACATTCTGGCAATATATTAAGCATTTTCATGCACTTAGTTCTAAAGTTGACTGTTTTCTCCCTCCTCTTTCCCCCCCTTCCCCCCTTTTTTATCTGTGACTTGTTCTTAAATTAAAAGAACAGAGTTCTTCCTTTTACCTCTGTACAGAGAATTTCAGATGTGACCCTTAGATGCATTAACTTGCTTGGCATAACTCTCTGGTGGTGCAGAGCTGGGCAGCTGGTTCCCTCCCATATCTTCTCCTGCTTGGGTGGAAAGGAGAACAGGAAAATGCATTTTGGGATAGGGTGGGGCATACCTGTGCTTGCCTAACACTCAGCTGTCACACAGCTTCTTACAGTTTGAAACCATCTGGTATAAATTAGAGCTGTCCTTCCTTAGATGCAGGGAGGAAATCTATGTCAAAAGGTCCAGATTTTGTGTTATTTAAAATTATATGATCTGATGGTTGATGGAGGTCATCACAAGAAGAGGAGAGGAACAGATCATGTCCCATAGTAACATGAAGTTTTGATTTGTGTCAGTCTGGGATGGCCACTTAACTCTTGAGTGATGAAATCATGGTAAAGGTATGAAGCTCTTCTCAACAAGAGTTTATACCATATGAGGACATGTTTTGCCCATGTCACAATCTCAGAAATGGCATTAATCTATTTCGCTAAGGAGGTGTTGAAACAGTCTTTTTGTACATTCTGTATCTCTGCAGATAGAGCCCTGCAGTCCTGCTCAGCAAGGTTTTTCAATGTATTAAAATCTGCTTTGCCACAGAATCAAATGCATTTGTTAGCCATGAAGTGTTCAGAGCTTTTCAACTGAAACACATAGCACAAGCTTTGGAGGGCAGACGAGGCAGTCATTCAATAGCAAGGGCTACGCTTGTCCAGAAATCCTCTGCTGACTCTTAAAGTCTCCTTGGTTTTGCATTTTTCAGCCCCAGACTCTCAGCAACAAGCCAGCAGCCTCTGTGACCACCTCTGGAAGCTCCTGGACCTCTTGGGCATTGTACATCCTGTTACCATCCTTGCTCCCCTTGACAGGGGCAAGGCCAAGAGAGAGCCATCAGGGAGCTGCAATGGGAATAGGTGCACCTTGGTGTAGCCTCTGACAGAGCCCAATGGAATCCCCACTTCAGGACTCTGCTGCTGTTTTTGCACACTGATATTTATATTTTTTCTTTCTGCAAGATAGAAGGCAACTGTCTATAACAAAAGCCGTGGCTACTGCTCTATCCTGTTGTAGTAACCAAAGGGTGCAGGTTTTTCTGTTTCCTGAGTCCATCCCTGCAGAGACAGCACTAAAGATGAATAGACTCCAAGATACTGCTACAAGACCAAAAACTAGGAGCTTTTTCTACTTAACTGCAATGTTCTTTGAGTGACAAAGGTGTGGTGGGCCAACTTGTACACCTGGAGTGACTGTGATGGACAGGTAGTATCTCTTCAGGAGAAGACAAAGAAGATGAGGGAGCAAGGGCTTGTTTGTGCAAAGCAACAGCTTGGGTATAACTAGCTTCTCAGTGGGGTGGATGATTGGCTGGTGGAGAGCTTGGAGGTCAGAGAAAAGACCTGTAAAGGCAACATCATGGTGGGGGTGTGTTAGAGGCATCCCATCATGGTGAGTAAGTGGAATAAGCCTTCTTCAAAGCCTCTGATTCACAGACCCTGGTTCTCATGGAGGAGTTTAACCTTCCTTGATAGCTGCTGGAAGATCAGCGTGGTGGGACATGAGCAGTCTAGGAGGTTTCTAGAGGGTGTCAGGAATAACATATTGAAACATGTACTGGCTGGGCCAACCAACGGTGACCCACTGCTGCATCTGCTCTTCACTGATATGGAAGAATAGGTTGAAGATGTGGAAATCTGCAACAGCCCTGACTATGGTAACTATGAAATGGTGGGGTGTAAGATCCTGAATGCAGTGAGGAAGGAGAGCAGCAGAGGGCAGACCCAGGTCTTTGGAAGAGTGTATTTGAGCTCATTTAGGAAACTAGTAAGTGGGATGCCAGGGGAGGCAGCTCTGAAGGGCAAAGTTGCTCAGGAAAGCTGGCAGACCTTTAAGGACTTGCATGCCCCAAATGCAAGAACAGCCCATTCCAGTACTCATGAAGGCAAGCAGATGTATCAGGAGAGTGCTTTGGCTGAGCAGAGAGTTCATGATGGAGCTCCAATGCAAAAAGGCATCATGCAGTGATGCAGTGGAAGCAGGGACATGCTGCATCAACATTTAGGAATATTACCCAGGCATGTCAGGATGGTGTCAGGGAAGCTGAAGCATGCCTAGACCTGACACTTCCAGGTGAATAGTAATAGGATAATAGGAAGGGCTTCTACAGCTCCATCCATTTTCCTTGTTGAACAAGGAAAATATTGGTCGTTGTTGAGCGGTGGATTAGTGACAGTGGACACACACAAGACTGAGCTAGGTGTCTTCTTTGCCTCTTTACTAAATGTGACCCTTGTGCTACTCTCTATGCTAATAATCTAGGTTACTATGAAGTAAGCTATCACATTCATGAATTGTGTTATTGTTAAAATATTTATGTTTACCATTTTTAACAGGTCTTGTGTACTCATAAAGGCATTATCTGGAAACAGGAGGAAAAGAAATGGAAAAATAATATTGCTAGTTTTATTTTTACTCCAGTTCTTATTCTCTTAACTTAGATAATAATAGGAGTAGACTGAAGTTTAAGCTGTATTTCTGCATTGGCAGAAAAAAAGAACAAACATGCATGGGCTTCCTGGTGATGGCTGAAACTCTCCCGCTTGTGGAGATCAATTTTCCACTGAAATGTTTTATCGAGGGCAGAACCCTTTACACAACAACACCTCATTGTTTCTCTACCAAGATCCAACCCTGCAGCCATAAGCAACTGCAAGCCCACTGAATTCCTTCCACAGAGTTCAACAGGCTTCGAAGTAGACCCTGGAGCTTTAAATAATTACAGTTGGCTTTCCTGAAAAGTTAGATGCTCCTCTTCCCCTCTCTGAGCCTCCCACTTCTCCTACGCGGATGCTGGAGGGTCCCAGTTCAAGCACTGTGGGCCAGTCCTGAGAGCAGGCGTGCTCTGGGATAATATGAGGCACTCCTGCCCTGGCTGCAGTGAGGCGTCTACCTAGCACTGCACATCTGTGCACACCTTGTGGGCTTTGTGGGGGGACTTCAGTGGGTGACCTTGAGTACACTGTCCCCACTCTGTGCACAGGAGTTTTGCAGGGGGAGAATGGGAGCCCCCCAGGTTCAAGAATTCAGGAGGAAGCACATTAGGGAATTGAAGCAGATTTTACAAAGGAGAAGGGGAAATATTTGACAGATAGGAAAAGGCAAAAGTGCTCCTTCAGGTGCAAGGTATGGGATGAGAGGCAATGCAAAAATGAGTGGGACAAAGTGTGAGAGGCCATGAGCCTTGCAAGCTGCTTGCTCTGATGTCCCAGGGATGCGTCTTGCTTTTAAATCTCCTTCCATTTCCTGAGCTGCGAGGAGTGAGGTCACTTTCTTAGAAAATTTCCTAGGACTAGAGCCCAGCACATGAAAGTCCTGTTAAAATATACAAGCTTGCTGCACTAAGCCCATAATTTTAACAGATCGGTTGGTTTAACAAGACCTATTTCAGAGTGCAGACCTATGTTCTGAAATATGTTTTGGATTAGTGTGGTGGAAATGCGTTGGTTTTATAGGTCAATTCTCTACTGTAAATTGCTTCTCACTTGTAATGGATTTTTATCCTCTACCAGGTTTAGTCTTTTAACAGGAATTCATTGGATGGACACACAAGTCATTCTGTCTCAAAATAAAAGCTGCTTCACGATGCTAACAATAATAGAGGACTTTATGCTAAGGGCTGGATCCTCAGCATCAGTAGAGGGGTTGTTCACACTTGCCCATGCCCCTTTCTTCCCTGTGTAGCTGTATTAGGACCTCATATATCCCCTGGAAGATGTGCATGCTTCCTTGTGCCAAGGGGCTCTCCACCTTGCCGGTCAGAGCAGCTCTGGTTGCAGGAAATGGGTGAAACAAGGTTGAGGGAACTTCATCCTAAATACTTAGCTGTGGGCCAACATGGTCCTTGCTTTTTTTTTTTTTTTTTTTTTTTTCCAGACTGCAGATGGATGGGAATCACATCACCTAGCTCAAGTAGCCTGCATGTGAGATGCTGCCTCGTGGCAGCATCAGGGACCCCAGCAGGTGACTGATCTTCCCCACTTGCCTTATGCTCCTGCCTTGCGGTATGGGGTGGCTTGTTCTCAGGAGAAGCTTTATCTTTCTCTGTGGGCTACAAAATGTAGCTTGATCTGGACCAACCATAAATAGTCTAACGTTAGCTGAAACAAACCCCATCCTCTGCTGTTGGCCTCTCACTCCCTTTTTTTGGTCTGGGACTGTGGCATCTGTCATACAAAGGGTGGAGTTTTTTGACTGTGGTAGAATTGCAACTGGGAATTCATTGAGGAACAATAACGTATGGACAAGTGGTTCACAGACTGTTCCTTTACCTCTTCAAAACTCTAGCAACATGTAGGATTTGATATGGGAGCATTTTATGCAGACACCTTTCAATTATGTCTTTATCTCTTTACACTGTGCTTACTGTATATCACTAATGTTTTCCTGCAGGTACAGCTTCTCCAAGTGAGTGGAATGTTTTTGTGGACTAGTGAAATTGTTCCAAAAGCCCAGATGCAGGGGACTGAAACTATTTACTCAATTAAGACAAAGGAAACAACCTCTCCACCCCCAAAATATAAAGTGCTAGTTTCTACCGCTTTGGAAGCAAAACATTTCAGTTTCTCATTAGGAAATGACATTTGGAATGTTGGCTAGTATTTATTAAGAAAGAAAGAAAAAGAAAAAAAGAAAAAAAAAACAGCTTCAGAATGAGGAAAAAAGTTTTAATTGCAGGTTAGACAGAGCATTCTGCACTGATACAAAATAAGCTTTCTGTTTTGGTTAGAATAATTTTTTTTTTCTTTCTTTCCTATTTTTTTTTTTTCAGATTTGGCCACCACAGAACCAAAAAATAAAAATAAAAATAAATCTGTTGTGCCCTGAGCTCAAGTTTATGTTGTGAATGCTAATGGCCACAGGAAGAATAGCTCAATGTAAATAAGTTACGTTTTCAAAATTAATGAGGTCTGCTAATTGAGTTTATCCAGGTAATAAAACCCATCTAATAAAATGTACCCATCAAATATAATTCTTCCAGTTCTATAAAAAATATATGTTTCTTTGCCTGTATATCATCTGTGTGGAGATAATGAATACCTTGTGACATTGGGGTCATAGGTCAAATCCCAGACCTTATTACAAATCTAGGGAAAATTACCTTTTCGCTGACCTATAGTACGACCTAATAGTCTAGGAGGAGTTAAAGGCCAATTGTTCATTCAGCATTGCCAAATAATATATATATAAGTGTATATATATATTTAATAACACTGATGCAATGAAAACTTACTGCTGTAGATATGGATTTACAGCACGTCCACAGGGATTTCTCATGCAGATCTCAAGATGTCAAAAAACAACATAACAGCAACACTCTGAAGTGCATGTTTGAAATGAATGATGACAGACCTTGGCGTGTGGGGTAGGGTTTTATTGTTCCTCCAGTGATTTGCAATAGACCCGAGAAGTGCATCTTTAACAGCTCAAGACGACAAGCCTCTCTCACACATTTAAGGATGTGGGTTAATTGCAGCTACTTTTGCTGGCTGCAGGGGGAGGAGGCGCTCAGGGGTGCCACTCCATGCAGCAATGCCACAAGCCCTTCCAGTAGATCCCAGCTCTCCCTTGCCGCAGCTTCCAGGTGGTGCTGGAGCTGGGACTGGGCTGAAAGACTGAGCTAAGGAGACAGCCCAGGGTCTTCAAAAACCCTTGGAAAGGGTTTTTGTGTTCTATATGTGTTCTTTACACTGCTTTACAGGAAGGCCCCTCAAACAGCTGTGGTGGAAAGTAGGAAGGAGCATGGTGCCCTGTGTGGTATGCAGGACCAAGCTATGCCCTAAGAGGTTTTTCAGCTCTCTGGCCAAAAAGTTTGGCTTTTACGTGAAGAAGAGCGAGAAAGCTGTCTTTTCTGTGGCTGAAAATACTGTCCAGTATCAATTATTATGAGGCCTTTTGTAACAGCCTCATACAGTCAGGATGGGGGAGTTTTAAATAGTCACAGCTGTTCTCCACATTCATTTGCTCCCTTCTTTAAAGGCTCAGCCCCATTCCCAGCATGTAGGTCATTCACACGTCTTTCTCGGTGAGCTTTTCTCCTGATTCCTTTCCAACCAGCCACACAGTCACTTCTCCCGTACTTCCCTGCATGGTCATGTTGAGCAGCATCCTGCATGCTTGAGCCAGCCTTGATTTGCAGGTCTGCTGCCCGGTAATGACTGACAAACAGGCCACAGATTACTTCCATTTTATGACTTGAGTTTAGGGAAATTGAGCATCCTAATTAAGCACAGATGTAAGGTTAAAGTGTAGAACAATCTGGACTGGTTTTCATTTGAGTCCCTTTCTGATTCATTTGGTTCCATAAGAGAGTCACAATTAGAAAAAAATATTTTGTCAATGTTGAAAGACATGTGATGTAGAACTGATTGGATTAAATCTGAGTTCATGTGAATTTTGGCAAATTCAATTAGGAGAGGCCCTTGCAAGTACTCTGTGGAAAACCTCCAATGGCTTTGCAAACTGTATTTGGATTTTCCAGTCCATAACGCTGCATGTGTTGACAGCGCGCCATCCCGGCATAATGTGCGAGCATTACAAACAAGTTTCTTTGCTTTGCAGGAACTGTAAGGTCAGACATGGAGTGAGACTGCAAACCCAGCCGCCTGTGAGGCTTCCCAGACCATGCAAAATGCCAGGTGAGCATGCTTTGGGGGGCAATGTGAGGACAGATTGTGTTGGGCTGCATTGAATGGGGCTGGTTTCTGGTGCAACAGAAGTCCGAGGCTGAGTGGGAGAATTTTCTGAAGCAGGGAGTCCTTCTTGTGCCATCATTTGTTTCACAGCTAGTGCAGAGGGACCCTAATTTCTGTCTGCAGTCTCTGCTTGCAACCACCATGACCAAGTTTTTGCATGTGGTACTAAAATGTCTCATGAAATGTGTTTCTGTGTCTGAAAACTGTGGGTCTGATCCTGCTGCTTTTTGACAGTTATCTGTTTGCTCCTCACTTTGGTTTGTAGCCCTTGTGTGGGGAAAATACTTGCAGAAGTTCCTGTGTCAAGCCATATCTACTCCAGGGGAGAATTGGCTGAATTTTGTCCAAACCCAACTTTGCTCCCCCCAGCCTCTCCTCCCCATGCAGACACATACGTATCCCTGCTAGAGGTAATGAGCCTGAAACAGTTTTATTTTCTGACTTTGTTCAAGATAAAATACAGCTCCTGGCTTTCCCCACAATAGGTAGAAATGTGCATCAACTTTAATACCAGTAACATATGTCGTAGGCTTATATTATTTTTAATAACCCTTTGTTCTGTCTTTGTTGGCAAAACATGATCACCAGGGCTCCTTTAGCTTGATAACTGCTCTGAACAAACCAACAGGCAAGCAGGCACAGCCTTGTTTGTGAAAAGCAGTTATTTTCCTTTCCTTAGAAATGCAATGTTTTGTTATTGATGCAAAATGGATTTGCTTCTCCCTGCTCTCTCTTCTTGTCATGAGCTGGATAGCATGGCAAAAAACAGAAACAATAATAAAAAAAAACATCAACAAAACAATAAAAACAGCACGTAAAAATGGACCCCTGCAACACAGTCAAAATAGAAAGCAGGGAGAAAGCTTGGTGAGAGAACCATGAATTTTGTTGGCCGTTTCCCATCTCTTCCCATAGTGGGGGATTGTCCCATGTGTCTGACAGGGGTAAAGTCCCTTTTTAATGCAGCTTTCTGAGAAGCCCCTAGCTGTGTCAGCTTTGCCTAAGAGCTTGAAGTGTTTTCAGAAGCTTTAGAAATACTTGCTGCTTTATGATGCAATTTACAGAGCCCCTTCTTCTTTCTTTTTCCTGTGTAAAATATGGAAAGAACAAAGTCACTTCACGAGTGTCCTGAAAACAAAGAAAGCAAAGCACACACACATACACATACCGAAATGAGAACCCCCTGAAACCAGCAGCCAAGGATATCTGAGCCCTGACGTAGCAGCCATGTGGGCTAGAGCAGCTGTGGCTGCAGATCCAGCTTCCCCGCGATGTGCACAAGATTCAGACAAGCCCAAATCCATGGTTGAGGCTCCTGAGCAGGCTGGGTGTATTCACAGTGTTACCTCCCATCTCCTGCAGTTCTAGCAGCTGGCAGTGAGGACAAACTTGTGCCTTGTCCCCACTCAGAGTCCCCCAAATCAAAGCTGATTCTGTTTATGTCTTGTCAAAATGTTAGAGTGTGATTCTGCCAGCAGCAAGAGCTGTTTATGTTGACCCTTTCCAGTACAGGTCTCTTCTTCTGCGTGTATACCGGTGTTGGCTCGTGGCACTGCAGTTCACGAGAAAGTGTGGTAGTTCAGTATACTGATGCATCTCAGACTCCTGCTCTTTAATGGCAGCTCTCCCTCACAGCACAATTTTCCCTCTTGGAGGAAATTCTGGGCTCCACTGAGTCAGTGGGAATTTTGCCTTTTCCTTTCATCCAGCCAAGATTTCCTCCATCATCTTCAGATAGCATCGTGAATTTGCTCCCCCTTTCATCATCTCTGCCTGTTCTGGAACTTGCTTCCTGTGCTCCTTAAGTCCTATTGTCGAGCTGTTCCAATGCCCTTCCCCTTAAATGCCATACTGTGGTCAAAAGTCCTTGTAGGAAAGCCCAGGGAAATTTTCTCTGGATAACCTTAAAATAATACATGCAATCTTCTGCAATCTGGTATACCACAAGGCAGAAGAGGAAATTATACTTGGGCCTTTTGTACCATTAGAAGTGACATAGGGATTAATCCTTCAGACTTAGGTGGAATCTGATCTGTCTCTTCCACCTCTCTACGTTTTGGATGCATAATTATGTCTCTGTGGGGAGACCAGGGATAGATTCTGTATGACACAATTATTCTTCCCCTTGTCTGGCCATCACAAACAATGAGGCCAACTTTCTTGATACTTCTTTGGAAGTGTGCATGCAAATCCCATTAGCAAATTAAACGCTACAAGGAAAATCATCTTGAAGCCTAGCTGTAGTTGTTGAGGAGCCAAGCTGGGTCATATTGCAAACTTGAAAAGAAAATGACTAAGCTAGTGATCTCTGTTTTGGAAATAAAGTTTTGTGAATATGTGAATTATTCAATTATGTCTTACTGAACTGTGGGTCGTTAAGTTATTTTGTTTTGAGGTACTTTTACAAACCCTCTGTAGACAAACCAGTTCATATTGGTATAGTCTTAAAATGTTATTGTTAAAATGATGCGTGAAATGTTACCCATTTTTTTTTTCTTCTTTTCTTATAGTGCTGTTGTGGGATTCTATAGAATTAGCAAATGTGAAGCCACTGCTTACCTCTCCCATAGTTTGAGGAGATAGATTTTGGAGTTACTTGCCCAAAATGACAGCAATGCTATATCTTCCACAAATCAGTTTCTGCATCAGACATCTGAGTTTTATGAACCTAATATTTATTAAGTCAATGGACATTGCTTCTGAAGCAAGGCTGAGACATTCAGGTGTACTGACAACATCCGCTTCTCAAAACCAACTTAAGTACTTGACCTTAAAGCTTAGCACCATCTGTGGACCACTGATGGGCAGGAGGAACCCCTGAAGCACAGCTCGGTTCAGCAGCATGGGGGGAACATACCTAGGTCAACAACCTTCCCTCCCCCTTTCCCTCCACCCCTGTGAGCTGTTACATAGTCCTGTCTAAATATCTTGTATCTGGCTCTGGTGTCCTTCACTGCAGAATGTTGTTTCTAGAAAATGTGCCTCTCAGAGACACCGAGATGGATATCCATCCAACTTGCATGGGTTTTGCATGGCTATGAGGTCTGCAATCAAAATTTGTCCAGGAGGACATGATTTTAATCCTGTTTGGAAATGACAGAGGAAACAAAATAACCACTGTTATTACCATAAACACACAAAACCTCTGCCACAGCTGGCATGCCAACAGACTTCAACACATTCAGTGTTGAATCCTTGTACATTAGGCTTGTTCACTTATTTATGCCCAAAATCAAGCTTCTAGCCATGTATCTCCCTGCTTGTAGTATGTATGACTTGGTGCAATTCTGATATATTAATTTCAGACTCGTTAAGAAAAACTCCAAGCATCGTATTACTCTGTGCATTGCATATGTACATGGTAGCAGCTGATGAAATATTCCAGGAAGGAAGGGGAAATCTGCAGCCTTGTTAACTAACATTTTTGAAATGAGAGGGAGAAAAAATCTCAGCTGGAAGCATGGATCTGTCTATTTACCACCATAAAACGGATCCTTCCCAGCGCCTTTGCAGACATGCAAAGAAGCAGGGCAAAAGCTCTCCTAAAAATAGCTTGGATTAACTAGTTTGGAGATCTACCAACCTTGTTAATTCCAGGGAACTGGTGAGAAATTTTCCATATAAATTGGAAAATATCTGAAAGGAATGAAAACGTTGCCAAAATGTTAGCAAATTCTTCATGCCCAGCCTCTGTTTTCCTGTAGTTCTCCTTGGGCCTGACTCACTTCCTCCTGGAATCACTGGACATCCTTCTCCTGAGTTTGTTGGAAGCTTATCTGGTCATGTACATTTTACTTTGAATTTCTGAGAAATTTATGTACAATGCTGTGAGTTGATGTAGAAGTAAACATTTATTGTATAGAGAATAAATACTGAAAAGCAATGTTATTTTATGGAAAAATCATTCTGCTGGAGACACTATACACACAATCTAATACAACTCTTAGGAACACATGAGAGAAATGTGGGGTTCCTTCACTTTGGGGTGAATTTCACATGTAAGACCTCAGCTACACTGACATCATACTATGAAGCAACCTATTGTAAACATTTTGCATTGAAAACAAAAGGTAGAACTTCATTGAAATAATCATAAAACTACTTTTCCTATACTAACTACAGCTGTGGGGCATGTTTCTATGGAAACAGTTTTCCTTATGTGCTTCTCTATAGCTAAAGGTCTCAAATGGACCTTCTGTCTACTCATTGCCTGTATAAACTGCAGATTCTGTACAATAATCTCTAACACAGATCAGCTGAATCTCCTGATATGTGTCAGAAAACATTATCAGGAGGCAAACACCAGTTATTGCAGGTTCCCATAAATTTATAGATAATCAGGTCCTTAGTGGCAAGCTGGCATCTTCAGTGTAAGGACTGTATTGAGGAGTTCTGATTAGAGGTCATTGTCCTACCCAAAGATGTAACACAGCCAGGAATTCTGTGGCTTCACCTTTGCTGTACAAAGATTTATGTTGCTTTGATTTGAATAATTTATGCTGCATACCGCATTCTAGATACCAGAAGCTGAAAACAATTTGTTCTTTGTTGACATAAGTAAAACACTCACAAAATAGGTGATTAAATGAACCACGCACTTTTAATATTTTTTATTGTAAACCATCCTTGTAGGAAGAGAAGGCGTAAGTAAAGCTGATATTTGTTCGGTGATACCTGACAGCATGAGCTTGTTGGTAGATAAAGCCATGTAGATTGTGAAATAGCTTCTATTTAAAAATACAGGATACATTTTTTTAGGTATGCTCAGGTTATAAACTACTAATCTGTACAGTGTAAGCTATCTCTTTATATTTTTCACATTCAGAGATACTTCAGTGTGAAGGTATATAGATGCAGTTGTTTTTATGTGCATATGTATACATACATGTAGTATTCTCTGTAAGAATAATGCAGATGCAGTTGGGGTGTAGAAACTGTGATACCTACATGACTGGATATTATTGACTTCAGCGGAAGGCAATAAGTACATCCACATTTATTACAACAACCAAAAGAGTTTCTTTTCAAACTGCGGGATGTTATCATTGATAGAACATGGGCCATGGTCATGCATTTGGTTGCCAGAATACAAATGTGATATAACTACTCCTAATCAATTTTGAAGGCAGCAGGGGGTAACTTTAGAGTTCTTTGTATTGCACAGGAGGGTAAGACCCATCTTACCCTGCTTTGGAGTTAAGCCTGATGCCAGAAGAGTTGATTAGGATTACTCTGGAGTCAGCAGAGAAGGACCTCAGAAAGGGAACTCTCTCTCTGAGGCATGCAACATGGGAGGAGATAGGTGGGATAAATGAAACAGGACAAATTCCCTCATAGGGGAGACAGCTTCTGTGTGCAGCATAGAAGAGGCAGCCCACACTACCAGCTTTAACTGGGCACCCGACTCTTAGATAAGTATATTTAGCTGACATGCATACAGTCATGCAGCTACTTCTCATTACCTGATACCTCCAATGTCACATTTTAAGATGTGATTAATTTATGCATTTAATTTTAAATCAACTTCACTTTTCATCAGATACATTCTCAGTTTACACTCCACTCAGTTCAGACAAAATAAACTAGCAAGTCTGATATTTTACTTTAAAATTTCCTCTTTCTGGTTCCATTCTGTGCCACAGTGTTTTTGGACACTGATGGGAGACTTTTACAGTGTTTATTTTACACATAGTAAAAAGCAGACAAGTCTGTATCCTATCCGAGTAAGTGTGGTTGGGTTAACCTGCATGGCTGGGCATGCTGCATTTGGGTAAGGGGTGGCAGAAGGAAGTGAGAAAGAATGAAATCAGGGTGAGCCCCAGCCTACTTCTTGCCACTTTCTGGGAACATTTGGGGATTGAAAACAATGTCCTGTTAATATCTCCTGTGCAGCCCCCACATGTGGTTCCTGTTGCCATCATCCAATATTATCAGCCATGGACTGGGAGGAGAAATTCATGTTATAAAAATGGTTATGGATTTCCTGAACTCACTGCTATTATGACTGTTTATACTAGACCAAAGTGTGCCCAAAATAACCAGGGGTTGCTGTAAGCATTTTGGGATCAGTCTGTGGCCTCTTAAAGGATTTTGAATGTGCTGTAATTCCATTTATTCTCATAGAATTTCACTAGATTTTTACCTGGGTCCTCAAACCATTTTTTTTCCCCACCTTTCTCCTGTAAAATTAATTCCATTGCTTTTGCTATTGTTTGGGTAGGTAGGGTTACCAGATGAACATTCTGAAGTGTGTGGAGATCTGAAAGAGCACATTCAGATCAGGGAAACGCTGCAGAGCATATCAAGGGTGGTGGACCACATCGGACCAAATAAAGGAAAAGCTGTTGAGATAGGGGATCCTGTTCAAGAGGATTTTTGTCAGGAAGACAGAAGAAACTTAAATAGATAGACAATAAAAAAAAATAAAAATCCTCTTGCCTTCTCAGTTTATCTTTTCTGGTTCAGTACCAGATACTTTTCAGCCATTATACACCAGCCATCTAAGAATACCTCAGCCTGTTGAAACATCTCAGAACCGTGTTACAGGTGGGATGTATTGAAACGCTAAGTACTTGTTCATTATTTTTTATTAGGGATTACTGGCTGGTGAGATACAAGTACAGACAGATTACAGACAATCATTACAAATACATGTCACATCAATACACAATACAATCAATACACAGTACACATTGTTAGGTCTCACTTGTTTCACCGTCAGGCTTAAGAGTCCAATACTCTTATCTCCAGACCTGTGCAAGAGGTGTATTAAGGAGATATGGCCTAACACTGAAGCATTTGCTATCCTGCAGGGTGCTTTTTTATTGACTTTTTTTTTCCTCATTATTGTTAACATATCCTTATATAGGCATGCCTATTGAAGCTGTAGCTAAGCTCCATGCACCTGCTTGGGCTTACGTCCCTTCTCCCAGCAGTCAAAGTAAATTTCTGCTAGGGTTAAATGCAAAGAAAATGAATAAGCTAGGAAAACTGCATTAAAAAGAAGGCTCTTTGGAGCTGAGCAGTGAGAGACAGAACCATATCTGTTCCATAGCCCTCTTTGTCCTTGACAGAAGCCGATTTTGCAGGACATACTTCTCAATCTGAGCACTGGCATGTGGGGTCACTGAGCACTGCATGCAAACTCTCTTTCCCTTAACCCACGTGATGGGAAGCCTGTTCACCTCTTGAGCTGTGTCTCCTCTGGTTCCCATTCTCTTTAACATTGGTGTTTTACCAGCATTGCAGATCTGCCTTTTCCACATGAAGAGGCATTTTGCTGATATTGTTTGTTTCCATCATTTATAAGTGCTCCTTTCTGCTATCGCTTTAACACCAACCACGTCAGCATGCATTTAAGCCATCAACACCTGTATCTCAACTCACCCTTTGAATTATGGAAGAGTTGTAAGGGCTGCCTAACAGAATGGCATCTTTATTAATCAGCCTTTTAATTTCACAGTATATTGCTGCTAGAAGTGAAGAGAAGCCTGATTTGGATTTGGCTAAACCTATTCTAACTGCAATGTTTACAAAGGAAAGCACCACACAAAAATATAAGTATTGGGCAAGAAATAATCATATTTACAGTTAAGGACTGTTTTTTCTATTCCAAGCACATCCAGCCCTTTCCTTTCTCTTTGTAGTGACATGCAGTTTTTAGGTGGTTGCTCTCACTGCAGCTGTTTGTTTTCTGTGGGATGGAGGAACCTGAACAAATTTCCTTTTAAAACCTCTGTCCCAGATTTTGGTCTATTTGTTCTCTTCTCTGCCAATTAAGGTAGTCTGTTGTTGCAGCCTTGTAGCACCAACATAGCAGAGCTCAGGGTGAGACCTTATAGAACAGAGAGGTGATTTTACCTCAGAGCAGTTTTGCTGGCTCACGCTTTCACACCTGCATACTCCCATGCTCCACGTCACGCATCCACGTGGCCCAACTAGCAATCCTGTGGCAACAAACAGGGCAAGAAATGCTACCTAGACACTCCTCTTCACATCTCTTGGGGTTTTAGATTGATGATCATGTTCTGGTTTTGGATGTACCCCCTTTTAGGCATTGTCAGTGGTTACCCTCTTTTCTCTTTCCTTCTTTTCCCACCACTGTTGTCATTAGGATTTATTCTCCCACCTTTGTCACTTTCTGGGTGTTTTGAGGCTTTGGTCCCATTCTGGTCCCTGCTGTCTTCATCTGTCTTATGGCTGGAGGGGATGGAGAGGACCTGGTTACCGGGGGTACCTAATTCAGGTACGGACATCAGGCAGCTGATAGCTGTAGGCTTTCTGTATGAAGGTATTCTCCATTAGGGGGAGAATCAGGAAAAGACCATAAATTAGACACAGAATTTACTGCTTGAGGCACCTGTCTCAGCCACTGGGTGAGGTTGTGAGGCAGTGATTCTAGCCTCAGGAGGGAAGGATGGGAGCTTGGTGTTAAACTCATCTGGCATGGATGTCTGTCCAGGCTCTCAGCGTGGACTCCTGAACATAAATGGGGAGAATGGCATATGAACCCACCTGAAAATGTCAAGACTTTGAAAACATCTAGTAAGGCAG
Source organism: Aythya ferina (assembly GCF_964211825.1). Taxonomy (NCBI): domain Eukaryota; kingdom Metazoa; phylum Chordata; class Aves; order Anseriformes; family Anatidae; genus Aythya; species Aythya ferina. The sequence goes on from NC_140296.1 coordinate 71,249,413, forward strand.
GCAGGCAAATACTAAGTATTTCAGATGTGGCAATGCACCTAAATTCACTTTCCATAGACAAGTGTTGGGCAGCTCCACCATGACCATCTCACCCAGGCCTGCTGTATACTCTTGGCTCTGGTCTGGGGGTGGTGGTGGTGCTGGTGGCTTTTACATTTTGCACCAGGGATTTATGGCCCCGTGCATGCATCAGAAGCATGGTATATTCTGAGCTGTGATTTTTAGGATGGTAGGATAATTCAGGTAGGAAAGGACTGTAGGTCACCTAGTCCAACTCTAAGCAGAGTCAGGTCTGCAACTGAGCTATCTACTTTTACAGATGCATATGCTTTCCAAGACTCATTTTGTTTCTTTTGAAGAACATGATTATGGAGACTATATGTATTTTCCTAGTGAATATTGATTCTTCCCTCTGTACAATACACTTGCTTAACACTTAATCGATGTGAATTAAGGAGTCCATATAAGTTATTATTAATAAAATTATAATTTAAGCAAACGGAGAGAGCATTACTGATGTATAAATAGCTTTGTTTGGCAAACGAATTTCAGAGGTTTTGATGATCATTTTGGAAAGTCATTCTTTGTCATTCTTTACATTGAAAAAAGGCTTCCAGTAGCAGAGCTAAGTCTGACATCTTCCTTTCAACTTGGCAAGTAGGGGAACCATTAGGTCACCTGGCTTGCAGCACTCATCTAACTTGGAGGCAGAAAAAACTGGTGACTGTTGAGCCTTGTTACTGATGGATTGTCTAATAAAAAATAAAACTGAAGCAATGTTAAGAAACGTCTGTTCAACCACCACTGCCAAAAGTCTTTCTTAAACTACAGTTTAGGATTAGCAAATATACTAATGCAACTTTTCTCCCAGTGGACCTGTTTTATTTTAAAATCACTTTAGAAGTAATAGAAATTCAAAGTGTGCACAATTTACATTTGACATTTCATCCAATCTATCTATTATATAAGGATGATGTATCTGCCTATGAAGGAACTTGAAGCACAGGAAGGTTGCCTGGTAATGCACAAATAGACCACAAAGGAAGCTTTCTTTTCTCTCTCTCACATTATGATTCTCTGAAGAACAGTATCATTTTTATATCTCCTCCCTCAAGCAGCATGAAGTCTGTGTCCACAGAGCCTGAATATTTGCCACGGGCACGGGAAAACAAAACAACAAACGGAAAGAAACAAACAAACAACAAAAAAAAAAAACACCCAAAGCATAGTTTGAAAAATCTTAGAAAGTAAGAGACAAAAACACAGCCATGCTTAGTGGCTGTTACTAGTAAGTTATTTTTAAAATTAATTGCATCTGTGTGCTTCTGGAAAAACAATCACATGAGCTATTACGTAAAAATTTAAATACGGAAAATTATTCAGAACCCTCCAATGCATTTCACTCGCATATTCGTAAAAAAAATAGGGATTAGTCAGTCCTGAGCATTTACGTGTGCGTGTAACCGTCCAAACCATGACTGCAGCAGTGCTTGGTGCTGCTCCCTGCATGGGGTGCTACGTTTCTGTGCAAGGCAAAGCCAGCCAAGGCACAGCAACCGAGGTGAGGATTTGCTCTTTTTCTGCGAGTGGGAGGAGGAGGTAACCTCTGGCAGAGGCATGGCAATAAACAGCTGGTGATGGTGACTCCTTAAACTGTTCCAGCTAGGTCTGCCAGGTTTAATCTGATCATACCCCTCTTCTGCTGTAATGGAAAAAACCCCAACAATTTGTAATTGCTTAAACCTCCTCTCTCAAGTGCACTCTCCAATTTAGGGTGCCTCACCTCTTGGTGATTTATGAGATATATGGAACATGAGAATGGTGCTTAACTTGCAAGTGTTGAAGACAACAGGACTTGACAACACACACCACAGCTTGAAATCCGGACATGTCTCAAATTAAAGAGGGACCACCGGTGTGTGAAATGACCAGCCACTTCTCAAGCCTGGGCTCTGTTCTCCCCAGCTGCCTGGGGGCAGGATCTATGCATCTCCTTGGTGTAGGTGTGGGGTCCATGTCCCTCTCCTTCCATGTGTCATCCTGCAGAGAATCACAACACTGCTTGGTGCTTCAGCCTGATGAAGAGACATTGTTTGGCTGGTGAGCACAGTGGGTGAGTTGGGTTAGTATGCTGGATTTGCCCCCAGTTGTTTGGTGAGAGGCAGGGAGCTCCCAGAGATGCTGTGAGATAGTGCCCTGCCTGTGGCTCACAGGAACGAGATGTGGTGAGCACTGAGGTCAAAGGAATGAAAAGGAAAGGACCTGTTAAAATTATCATCTGTGTTATGGAAAATGCCTATGGGTCCCAGGGAACATGACACTGCCAAGTGCACAGACACAACAGAAATGAAAGCAATGCCCTAAACAGTAAATAAGGCAAGTAAATGAAGAGAAGCCACAATGCTCTGCTATAACTCCCTTTTTGCAGGTGGGAAACTGAGGCAGGGAAAGATTAAAAAGCAACTTGCTTAACACCACACGGGTAATGCATGGCAAAGCCCCATACCCCCTCATGCTCACTAACCCCAGGTATTCCTGCATCCCAGCAGCACAACCACCCAGATCCCTTTTGTACCCCACTCCTTTACTCCTGCTTTTCCCTGGTGTTTTTCATCCTCACCATGGTCTTTGTGTTACAGCAATACTGGCCTCCTGTTTTCTTTTTTTCTTCACTGATGCTTGTGCATTGCATGATATGTTAGGCTCGATGTCGCACCGTAGATCAAAGCATTTCCTCTCTCAAAGACAAATGGTGGCACTCTGGGTGGGAGAGGCTGACCCCTCTCCTGCCCTGGTGTCCCCTCCTGGGCACCTCACCAAGTCACGGGAAGGATGGACGTAGCTAAGAGAAAGGCCGCGACGACCTCTGCTAATGCTAACAAGTCTCTCTCCCTGTGAACACAGCGAGGATTCATTAGCACAGGGGGGAACCAAAAATATATAGGATGAAGAAAATTAGGCAAATTAAGGATGCACTCAGTTTCGCCTCCTCTCACATGGGTCCCCAGAGGAGCGCAGTCAGTTTAAGCACTTGAAAAAGCCGCAGGGTCTGGAGGCAATGTGTTTAACTGCACCGGGAGCACCTGGCCCCTTGTCTTCTGCTCATTGCCAGGAGGGTTCGTGCAGGGCTTTTCCCCCACAGCCCAACACCAGCTCCCAGCATGTTTTTCCAGGCCTGCAGCCCCCATCCCCAGGCTCACCTCCACGGGTGGGCGGCCAGCCCTCCATGAACCTCAGTGGTGTGGCTGTGGCAGGCTGCTTCCCACCTTCCTGAGCCTGGAAAGGCACTGAGGGACTCCTTGGCCTTTCCTACACCTCCAGTCTTTCTTTACCGTCCCACCACGGCCATCAGCTGGCACCCTCCGTACCTAGGAACCTGCCTGCCACAGCCAGGCTAATGGTGGAGAGCTGATAATCTTCTAATTAATAACATGGAGTTAGTGAATAGCTCATGCTTTACAAATAAGTCAGCAGACAGAGGTCTCAAGACCCCGATGCATCTAAAGGAAGCTCAAGAGAAAATAATTGACATCTGTGGGGGCTACAAGGTCTGTTGGCTAGCCTTGCAGCTCTCCACAGCTGCTCACACGTACTCAGGGGAGCTACGGGGAGGCTGCAGGCGGCCAATTTTTAAACAAAACCAGAAATCTCCACAACGTCACGGGTGGGTGAATGCTTGCACGCGTGGGTGCATGGCGAGGAGTTCAAGTGGGAGTGGATCCACAAGGAACGTGTGGCTTCGTTTGAGTGTACCACAGCATAAGTTCTGCTTATTTAGTGACCTTGAGGACTCGATTTACTTCTTTAAGGAAACATAAATGAATAAGCACTCTTCTCCCTGATAGTGACTCCCACCCCCTGCCCCAAAAGGAGTAGCATGACTGTGCCGTTAAGCCTTTTCCTTCCCACAGCTTTTCCTCGCTCAGCATTAAACAATGAGCTGGTGCAGCAGAGGGACCTGCTGCCAATGTCAGCCCTGGGCCTCCGCTCCCTTGGGCCTGACAGCAGGGAACCCAGCTCTTTCTGAAGGCCTTCTCCTTGATGCCAAGTGGCTGAGCCCTCGCAAGCAAACCCAGGACAAACCACTGGTGGGGCATTTCTTGCTGCAGAGGTGGTGGAGGGGAATGGAAAGGAGAAAAGATGAGCATCAGTTGGGAAAATAAGCCCCAGAGCCCCTCAAAGTAGTATTAGGAGGGAAAATACTACACTTTGTTCCTTCTGGTGCCAGCAGCCCCACCAGTGTCACCCACCCAGCACCCCCATGGGGCTGGAGGGTGGTCTCACTTCTCCCCAGGTGCCCCAGGCATCACAGGTGCCAGCCCCATCACCACCTCCAGGGGCTTCTGGAGGCCAGCACTGGCCCAGGGCCCCCCAGCGCAGTGCAGGGCCTGGCAGCCACCATCAGTGCTTTCAGAGGATGGCCACTCACTTGGCAGGTGCGGGGAACCTTTGAAACAACACTAAAATGCACGACAGAGTTTTGATTATCCCTGCATGTCTGAGTCCAGTGAAGTCTCTTCAAGCATCTCTAAATCCAATTTGTCCCCAGAAAGCCTGTGTGCTTGCAGGTAATTAGCCTCAGAGATGTCCTTGTTGCCACCGCCTGGCTCTGTGCAATATGCTCTGGGGAGTAGGAGACTTCAGTCCTCTTAGAATGGGGTCGTGTAAGAAACAAGCTCACAATCCTCAGAGTGCCTCTGTCACTGAAAAAATAAATCCTGCTCTTTCAGGTGCTACATACGGAGGTGCAGCATGAGCACCCGTGGGTGTGTTGTGACCACCACATGTGCTGGGTGCTCGTGGGGCTGCATCCTTCTGACCACCGGCAGCTGCTGGCAACACGTGAAGCTGAGGGTGAACTGTGGGCACAATCCAGGGGAAAACCACAAGGACAGGATGTTCCCGCAGTAAGGAAATGTTAGGGAAATTAGGAGTGTGCTGCATGTATCAGGGAGAGATTTGGCTGTGTCATTCATAGGCTGAGCATGCTAAATGAAGTTTGTCATATCGCTCATCCCACTGGCCTTCCCCTGATGGGGCATGTCTTCCTGGCTGCTTCCACTCTTCCTTTTCTGTGCTAGGCACTGGGCTGCACTGCAGTGAAGGACGGCACCGAAGGAGAAGTTGAGGGTGTCTGGTCTGGGTAAACACCCCTCCCTATGGTGGGTTTCGCTCCACGGAAATTCGAGGATGTTTGAGGGGGGACGGCACCTCTCGAGACTGGGGGCCTGAAGGGGCTGGGGAGTGAGCCTGCAGTGGGGAATTAGGAGACTTTTCATGCTGCTAACCCCTTCTTCCCCCAAACCCCAAGGAGCAGGAGGAGAGAGCAGGGGAAGGAGGAGCAGACAAGCCTCTTGCCTCGCAGCCTCCATGCTCTGCTCACCACCAACCCCTTAGAGCCTCACTGGTGCTCGGGGCTTGGAAGCCCAGCAGACCGCCCTCGTGTAACTTCATCGCAGTGCTCGTTCGCTTCTACCTAGAGCTACTGTTCCCGGGCTTCCCACCTCCCTGAGTCTCACCTACAGTAATCCCTACCATAAGCACCTCTGCGCAGCCCCCCTCTGCGCGGCGCGGGGAGCCCGGCCTGCTGCCGGCGCTAGAATGTCTCCATTGTGGCCCCGTGCAGGCGCTGTATATAATCCTTCTCTGCCAATATATGTCTTGGTGAGCTGACCCCCTCCCCCCGCCGAAAAGAAAACGACTATTCTTTTCTGTTTTAAGTAGATTTCGTGCAATAAAAAACATTTTATTGCTTCCAGTAATTGGTATTTAATTTGCAGGCCTTTACAACTTGCAAAGAACAGACTGCTTTAGCCGGGGAGCTGGTATGTGTGTGCACTTTGTGGATTTTATTCCACTGGCACTTGCTTAGTTGACTGGTGTAAAATGATACAATTATGGTTTTGCAATCAGAAGGGCTGCAGATAAAGACCCGAAGAGACGTTATAGGGTCCTGGGTCCAATTTGAAGCAGCAGGCAGGACAATATAATTTTAGGGGGCGCTGCCAGCCTCAGACATCAAAACTTGACTCCTGTTAAGTGTTTTCCATTTTACTGTCAGAAAATCAAAGGCTGTTATTTAAACCTGAGTCTCCTAAAGTTGATTTTCTGCCCCCCTCCCTTTTTTTTTTTTTTTAACTGCCCCGTAAAGCCAAGCCAACCTGGCACTCCCTCTCCCTTCGGGGGCCTGGCCAGCCCCCAGAGCCAGCTCTGCCTCTGCCCGCGGGGGCTGCAACCGGCCCCGCTCACCCACCCGCGGCTGTGGGGCTGCTGCAAATCTCCAGCGGGGATGTGCACGCGTGTGCACCGGGTACGGGGGGGGTCACGGAGAGGGGAGGTGCGAGGACAAGCCCCGAAGGGATATTTCGCGGACAGCCGTGGGGCTTCCACGCAGCCCCGTGGCGCCGGGGGGAGCGCGGGTGGGCCGGGTGCCCACGCAGGGATCCAGGCAGCTGCAGGTAAGCGGAGGGGGCAGGCGGCGGCAGCTGCCGCTCTGCAAAAAAAACCTGGGCAAAGCCCCGGGCTTCTGCTCGTAATAAAGTCGCAAATGAATTACTCCGTCCCATGAGGCTCGAGCCGGTTCGTGATTTAAGTTCGCTCGAACGTTTCGCCGGTTTCATCCTGGGAAGGGACGAGAAGGAGGGAAGAGAGAGTTGCGCCCTTGGCAGGGTAAATAAATAAATACCTAAACAGTCTTCTGTAGGAGAGAAGTTAATATACTCAATTATTTTTTCTGAAAAAGATCATAACATCTGGAAATTGATATCAAATGGTGTACAATCCCTGAGAGACGATAAACTTCCAGTGTATAATATTTCCACTAGAAATCTTAATAATCCCATAAATCTTCCCTGTGAATTGGGAAAATGTAACAGTTCATTGAAATACTCATTGGGAAATAATTGAAAAAATGTAATAGTTCACTGAAATATTCGTGGGTTTTTTCCTTTCTTTGGTGCTGTTGCTAACTCTGTGCATGTGTGTAAATATTCCTACTTCGTTTTAAAGACATACACAGAATAGTCCCCTGAGCGCTGCATACCATAAAAGAAAAACATGCCCTTTTGACTTATTAATCATTATTACAGAGTTCAAAATTACAGCGTCCCTAGCACATTACTGGAGGAGGCAAACAATTCTCTCGGCGTGCTTTTTGTGTCCCTACCATCGGTACAAACTTTGTGGCTCAGAACTTTTCCCCTCCTTTCTTGGAGTTATTTATTTGTTTGCTTGTTTGTTTTTTCCTTCTGCCGGACTCTTCCAATTCCGGTCGAGTTATCCAGGGCGAGCGAAATCCAGGGGACGGCTCGCCCATCCTGCTCACCCACTAAATTGTAATTAATTACACACACAAAAGGCTACGGCTTATTGCGATTCACCACGCGAGTGTTTTCTTTTCCAGAAGTAAAAGTAGACGAGGGTCTGAAGGCGTCTGGGCTCCGTGTAATGAATGTATGAGTAATTAACGTGGCTGGAAAGATGGAGCTTCCTCAAAAATAGCTGGAACGAAGAAGGGACGGGGTGCGTGTGTGAGCGTGTGCCTCTGCGCACGAGAGAGGGGAGCGTTTGTGTGTTTTTTGCCTTGAATTAATTTACCCCTTTGGTTACGTTTCGAGAAGTCGGACTAAAGACAATTAAGCCCTTAGCATTTCTGTCACACTCCATTAATTACTGCAGCCCCTCCTGTCCGGAACGCTTCGTAACATATTCATCAGGTACGGCACCCGCACGGCAGCCTCCGCCTGGGAGGCAGCCTATTGTTAGCCTCCACTGCAGCCTTGCCTCTCTTCCTTATTTTACTTTTCGTCCAAGGTTGTTTGCCTCTCCTTCTAAACTGTTTTTCTAAAAATAAAAGTCAACGTAAATATTTTAAGATTAGATTTGCGGGGAAACGGTTTAATTTTCACCATATGTCGCCAAAGCGAATCGCGGATTAAAAAATAAAATAAAATATCTTTCCACTGAAGCTACCAAAAAAAAAAAAAAAAAAAAAAAAAAAAAAGATCTAATATAAAAATGTATTCTTCCCAATGCGTTTCCCTCCTGTGGGCCATTTTACGGCCCCCAAATAAATCTTTAAGGTTTCAGGGAGGAAAAAAAAAAAGTCCACTGATGACGGAAAAACAAGTCCTGCCATGGTAATGTCCTTTATTAATATTATAGATGTGTAGTGTGCTGGAAGGATCAATCATATCCATTCACAATCAGGATTAAGAGAGCCTATTTTAATGAAAATCTATTAGTCTCTCATTTGAGACACGGATGTTGCTTAAATCAATAAACAGCATAAAAGAGAATACGACGCAGGTTTCTAAATTAAAAAAAAATCCCATCTATGAAATGTGTTAAGACGTCTGTAAAATCCTGAAACCCCTCGATCGATACTTATAAATATTTAATGTTTTTTTTTTTTTTTTTTTTTTTAAATACACAAATTGAAAACCATTAACACTGCATCCATTCTTATTATTAAAACAAATTGTCCTTGGAATTATGTGCTGTGGAAATGGAGCCAGATTGAAAGGGCATCCTCTGAAATATGTTTACTCGCTTTCATGTAAACCAATAAAAATCTGCAGGAGTCTGTAGCATGAGCAGAAAGGTTTGATGTACAATGTCCATGATTACAGTCTCTGAATTAATCACGGGAGAGGGGGAGAGGGGGGGAGCGAGAGGGCTGGCGATGGAGAGAGAGGACTCCGTTATCTACTCAAATCTTGCTCCTCGGGTCAGCGCTTATTAAAGCGTGAATTAAGACGATGATTTTTCTGTTTGCTTATTTGCCCCATTTCGCCCAAAATAAGCTGAAGCGGGGGGAGGGAGGGGGGGAGGAAATTGGTCTCGCTCTACGTCATCCCGTGAGTCAATGTACAAATGTAAATTCCTCTTATAAATATGAAATCCAATCCTTCGCCTTGGAAATGCTTAAAGCCTATGCAACGCTCCAACTCATTCACAATTATTCCTCTCGTTTAATTCGGAGAAAGCCCCCGATGGTCAAGAGGTCCCTCTGCGAGCGGAACGGAGAATAACAAAACTATTGATATTACGATAATAATAATTAAAAAAACGCTCTTCTGTGGTACCTGGTCCGGAGCTGTTCCCCGGCAGGGCGAGGTTTCCCTGCTCACACTGCCAGCTTTATGGCCCCTCGGGCTCCTGCCCCGTGCGCTCCTGGCGCCGCTTTTCCCGCATCTCGCACCCAGGGGGGAGCCGCACGCCCGGCGCCGTGCGGCGCTCCGGGACGGCCACCGGGGGGGTGACTTTGCGGGGGGGGGAGGGCGGCTTAGAGGGGGTCCTCAACCCCCTGGGGAAGGCACGGGGGTAGTTGAGGAGAGGGAGGAGAAGGGGTGGAGAGGTGCTTCGCCCTGCGGGAGGAGATGGGGGGGGTCCCGCATCATGTCCCGGGGAGGGATGGGGAGAGAGGGGGCTTTAGGGGCGCGGCCCCCCCGCAGGTGACCCGGGAGCCGGGCAGCCCGTGGAGATGCTGCCTGGTCCTGCAGGGGATGGGGGACGGGGAGAGGAGGGGGAGCTTGTGCCAAGCCGGGGGGGCGGGGTGCAGAGCGGGCCGGGGGCGCCGGGGAGTTGTCAGTTTTGCGACAGGGTCCCGGGAGCCCCGTGCCTGCGAGGGAACGGGGTTTGGACGGGAGCTCCCTCCCTCCCTGCTTCCCCCCTCCCTCCCTCTCTCCCTCCCTCCTCCCTCTGCCCATCCCTCCTCCCCAGCCCGTTATCAGGCGCAGCAATGAGCGCAACTCCCCGCCGGATGCGCGGCCAAAGTTTGCAGCGGGGACGGGCAGAAGCGCCCCCCACCTTTGCCCGCACCCTCACCCCCTGCCCTCTCTGGCCGCCCGGCTGCTGGCTACGAGGGGGGCCGGGGGCGCTCCCCGCATCCCCCCACTCCCCGCAGCCCACCGGGCCGGGCCGAGCCCCTCATCCCCGCGACCCCCTCGGGGCGGCGGCCGGATCCCCGGGGAGGGTTACGATTTGCACCGCTATTTTTTTTTAATTCACCCCCCCCTCTTTTTTTTTTTTTTTTTTTTCCCTTTCCCTTTCCGGTGCTTTGTTTCGCTTTTTTTTTTTGCTTTCGGAGCCATCTGAGGCAAGTTCCCCCCGACCCCAGGCTCCTTGCCCGGCCGGGGGCTTTGCCTTTCCCGGTGGCTGCCCCGGGGTCCAGCAGCCCCTCGAGGGCACCGGGACCCGGGGGCCTTTGGGGGGTGGGGGGGCAACCGGCTCTCCCCACCGGGCGGGGAAGGAAAGTGGAACGGGGAGGGGGGTTGTGTTGTTTTTTTTTTTTGGGGGGGGGGGGGTCTTGGGTTCGCCCCAGTCCCCGGGGGCAGCAGCCCCGGGGGCGGCGGGAGGAATCGGGGGGGAGCACGGGGAGGGGGTGGGGGGCCGGGGGGTGCGAGCCCCAGTGGCTCCGAGAGGGGGGGAAGAGGGGCCGGGACTGTCTGTCTGTCCTTCCCCCGCTGGCTGGAGGAGCTGCGAAGGGGCTGGGAGAGGAGGGGGGAGCGGATCCCGGCCGGGAAAGTTTCCCCGGCGGCGGGGTCAGTGCGTCTGGGTGTCAGTCCGTCTGTCCGTGCGTGCCCCTGTCCCCGGCAGCCCGGCCTTACACACGCTCGCACGCAGGCAGGCACATGATGATAACACGATAGAGGCAGAAGCATCTTGTCTTTTTTTTTTTTTTTTTTTTTTTTTTTAAGATATACATCGCTTCCACGTCTATCGCTTGCCTTTATTATTTATGTGGTGCCGTGTGATATACATTAGAGCCTCGGATTTGATTGGCGTTTGCGATGACAAGACCTGTTTGTTAAGTTGTAAGGCTTCCTCGGCTCCCTCACTTGTTAAATGAACTCCGGAGGAAGGATGCCACCGAGACACAACAATATAATAAATGTCAGGGATATCCGCAGGGCCGAGATCAAATGATCAATCCTTGTCCCCTAGATAATCATTTTAAATTCGCACAGGGGGAGATTGATTTTTTAAAGCCCTTTATTAATTGCTTCCTCGATTATTATTTTTCCCCCTCCTCCTGTGGAGGTGTTAACTCTGGTGCTGGGGGCACCTCTGGCTTAATTAAACGTATTTTTAGGGTTTTGGCGTTCGGCTAATTTTCAGAGCAGTCGCACGCTCCCCTAAAAAAAAAAGAAACAATGGCCCCTCGCTCGGGCAAGAAGCCTCCTTTGGTTGCAATTGAGAGCAGAGGGCGGCGTGATTACGGGCTCCGATTATCGCAAAGTCGAGGCGAGGAACTGCCACGGGAATGAGGAGGAAGTCAAAAGCTAAACGAATAGAGGACCAAATTCCGCCAAACGCCGAAACCCGCCGCCTTACAACCCCGGGAGAAGAGGGGGAAATAAAATAGCCAGAAAGTCAGCTCCGCATGCGGCTCGAGCACGGGCGGAGAGGTGCTAGGAATGCCATCGCCGTTATCTGGAGATTAATTTCAAGCAGCTATTCAGGCGCACAAAGTAATAATTCTTAATCCGGGGCTACACCAAAGCTAACGGCAGCCTAGCAAGACCAAGGCGGGGAAATTAGTGCCGAGTCCTATCTTAAATCCAGCAGGCTGTGTTTCGTTAGAAAGAAAAGGAAAAAAAAAAAAAAAAAAAGGAAAAGAAAAGACAGACGATGTAATGCTCTATCTGTCGAGTACAAACTCCCGTGCTAACAAATTACTCCTGCGCTGCACGCAGCAGGGCAGCTCTCCAGCCAAAGACGCGTTTCAGACCGTGATTTCCCCCATCGGTATCTCCAGCCAACGTACGAGCAGCAAGCACGAAAACGGACCCCGCGGTGCTCCCCCGCAGCTGGCGAGCCCCCCGCCCCACGCCCCCTCCGAGCCCCCCGAGCCCCCCGAGCAGGACCCCGGGGGCTCCTCGCCTCTCCCTTCCCCGCAGCCCCCGGCCCCCTCCGCGCACCCAGCCCGGGCCGCCACAGGCAGCGCTTTGCAAAGAGCAATTTTTTTGGGGGGGGTCGCCGATCATTCCGACCGCTCGGTTAAGCCAAATTAGCTGAGCAGCGAAGCCGGTCGGATTTGGAGGGATCGCAACAAAACGCACGTCTGCAGCTTTTTGTTCGTTACCTTTTTATTGAACAATCATTTTCCTTTCCTCTCGGTAGCGACACACTTAATGGCAGGAGCACAGTTATTTGGTTAGCTGGGTCCGCTTTTACTCACAGTGTTGCCGCGCACAGGATGTCCTTACAGTCAATTAAGTCTTCCTCGACTTTCATTTCTGCAGCCCCTTTACGGAATGCAGACCCCGATTTTTATGTTTTGCTCCTTTTCCCCTCCCTTTTATTCCTCTCTCTCCCTCTCCCCCTCTTTTTTCGCTCTCGCCTCTTTGCCTCCCCAAACCGAGGTGCGGAGATGCCAAACAGTGATGAAATGAAAAGAAAGCCAATTGCTGGACTGAGGTGGGGGAGATAGCTGCTAGGAGTCCGCCTGCGACTATGGAGCAGGCAGTAATTGCTGGAGACAGGGAGAGCTGGGGGTTGGGCTGAGGTAGCCATGTATAAATAGTGTGATCTCAAATTGAAAGGCATAAATAACAGCAGGAGTGATCTAACCCTATACAGCCCATCTTCTACGTGCAAAAACAGCGTGCGGAGAGGACGGCCACATCTCCTACTGAAAACAAGTGGATCTCTGTGGATAAGATCACCGGGCAGCCATGGAAGAACTTACAGCTTTTGTATCCAAATCTTTTGACCAGAAAAGCAAAGAGAGCAGCAGCGGCAGTGGCAGCAGCAACAAGAAGGAGACGATCACGTACAGGGAAGTTTTGGAGAGTGGGTTGGCTCGCTCCAGGGAGCTTGGAAACTCTGACTCTAACCTGCAGGACATGACCGAGAGCAGCAACCACTGCCCGGTGCACCTTTTCAAAGACCACGTAGAGAGCGACAAGGACAAACTGAAAGAGTTCGCCGCGGGCAGGACGGCCGAAGGTAAGAGCGGGGCCGGCCGCCCTCCGCCCCGGCCCCCTCCCCGGCCGCCCCCGGCGCTGCGCAGCGGGTCCGAGCCCCGAGCCCGGCATTGCGGGGCTTTGCAGGGCTTTGCGGGCAGCCCCCCGGCCCCTGCCCTCCGTATGGGGTTAGCAGCACCCGGCCGTGCGTGTGCAAGGCGCACCCCGGCGTGCAAAAGGAGACGCAGCCTCGGGCCTCCCACCCCTCCCGCTCCCCACCGCCCCCCGGCCCGCAGCCGGCGCGGTGCTCTGGGCGATCTCTCGCACGGGGGAAGGGGGCAGACGTTTTTAGGTTTTCTTTATTTTTATTATTATTATTTTTTTTTTTGCCGGTCCGAGCCTGTCGGGACGAGGTCTGCCTCCGCAGACCTGCTCTTCCTGCTTCCGGGAGGCTGCCTCTCCTCCTGGGGGGGAGGCCGATGTGCGGGGGGCTCCCCGCGACCCCCGTGCTCCGAGCCCCGGGCAGCAACCCGGGCCGGGCCGAGCCGAGCCGGGCCGGGCCGGGACGAGGCGGAGCCTCCCCAAAAAGGGGCCCAGGGGGCCCTGCCCGCCCCTCTCACCTGGGCCGGGGGGCGGCCCGGAGGGGCTCGGAGCGGCGGCCCCGCTGCTGGCAGGAGGGAGGTGAAATAAAAGGCGATTTTCCATCAGGCTGGCTCAGCACCGTGCCCAGGCTCTCGGGGAAAGGGGAGCACCAAAGGGCAGGGGGGATGAGAAAGTTGAGAAAGTGTCTCCAGGCGAGTTGGACAGGTGGACCTGCCTGGGGAGCTACTGGCCAGCTCGGGGTAATAAAAAGCGGTTAATAGGTTGGGGAACAACAGCCAGCCTTTCAGCTGTTTCCTCCCGTTTGATCTTGTTTAATAATAACGTTGGGTGAACGGCGATTTAATTTACAGCCCCGACGCTTGTGCAATATCCTTCTCCCTTCCACCCCCTCCCCAAATGGAAGGACCGGGTGCGATAGCACGGTCCGGTACCCGCATTTCTGCGCAAGCCGCTTCCACGCAGCCCTGCTGCTTGCGCTGCCTTGGGTCGCGGGCTTGCAGAGCGAGAGGGATCAGCGGGGAGGAATTATCCACACGGAAGATATTAAAAAAAAAAAAAAAGAAAAAAAAAAAAAAGAAACCAGGGTAAGGTCCAGGAAAAAAAAATCTTAAAAAAAAAAAAAAAAAAGCAAACGAACGAAAAAATCTCTCTGCTACTCCCCTTTTTCCCCGTGTATCGAAATTCTGGCTTGTATGTTTAGCTAATCTAATCTATGGAGAGGGGCTGGGGGTGGGGATGGAAGGGAGGAGTTGGAAAGAACTGAGATGCTTGTGACAGTTTAAATTCATGCCAGGTTTCAGTCTAATTTCAACTGATTCCAGCGTGTGATTTCAGTCCCACCGATATGCTAGTTAATATTTTATACCTATCACGGACATGCTGTAGCCCCGTATCTCCGAAAGGAGACAGAGCTTTTGAACGCGGCCAATTTTCCCTAGGCATTTGCTGGGTTAGTCCCCTCGTCTTTTAATAGGGGTTCCCCTTACGGGAGAAGCGCGAACAAAATGCCATTAAAAACAACCAGCCAGCACCCCTCGGGAGGCCGGACCCGTCCCAAAGTTTTAGGCAGGCGATCGCTAGCCCGCAGCCGGGGAGCCCGGAGGAGTGGTTACTGTCGGGGACAGTTTGCATTTCAGAAGTCAACACGAGCTTAGTCATATGAATTTCGGAATGCCTCCGATTATATAGGCTTAGATATACGTGCATGCGCAGAGATGCGTGTAGATAAAACACGTATGCATGTGGTGAGGAGGGAGAACGAGACTGAAATCGGTACCGTCTGCGGATGCGGCTGTCCCGGCCCGCGGAGGGGAAGCGGGACAAAATGCCGGGACCCCGCCGGTGCCCTGCTCCCGTTCCGCTAACCGGGCTGAACGGGGGACAGTGCTTTAGGCCGCTGGGCAAAGTAGGGAGGAAGGAAACGAAAGCAAGACACCCCCAAAAGCACACGCTTAGGCAAGAAAGGGCAATCGCTTTCCCTCACTGGCACCCCAGTCCTGCTCCCCTCTGTCCCGGACATTCATGCCCAGGCGGCTGTCCTCATCTCCAGCCCTCCCCGAGCCCCCCATTGGGGCTGGGGGTGTTTGGAGGAGTTGGAGGCACCCTCGGTCCTTGAGCCCGCTGCCCCCCGACGGGCCGTGCGGCTGCTGGGTGCTTGGACCCGGGGGAAAGGGGTGATAACGGGAAGGGGGACGGGAGAGGACGCTCTCGGTCCCAGGCCCACGGAAAGTTTATTGTACGAGGCAAACATTTCCAGCCTAGCGTTTCTATGACCCCGGCGGGGAGCTTCTTACACAACCTTGTTTATTTCGAGAGAAAACAGCAGCGGAGAAACCCCTTTCCCCCGCCACGGGGTACCGGCGGTTCTCCTGACAGCCCCTTCCCCAGCCTGTCCCTGCAAGCAACATAAAGTGAAAATAATAATAATAATAATAATAATATCTACATTTTTATTATTATTTTTTTTTCTGCCGGGGAACCGGCCGTGCTCAACCCGACCCGGTGCTCCCCGGCCCTGCCCCGACGGCGCGGCCCGGCTCCGGGCTGCCCGGGCCCCCGGTGCCCAGCGGTGCCCCCACGGGCTGAGCTGAATTTGGGGAAGCGGTGGTGGGGGGGGGAGCGGCCGTGTGCTGCGAGAGAAACTTGGGAGCGGTGCTGCGGGGAGGCTCAGTGTCGTTTTCCCCTTCCCCCTCCCGGCAGGGATCTACGAGTGCAAAGAGAAGAGGGAAGACGTGAAGTCAGAAGATGAAGATGGACAGACCAAGCTGAAACAAAGGAGAAGCAGAACCAATTTCACACTAGAGCAGCTGAATGAGCTGGAAAGACTTTTTGATGAGACTCACTATCCGGATGCCTTCATGAGGGAGGAACTAAGCCAGAGGCTGGGACTGTCTGAAGCTAGGGTTCAGGTAAGAGAAAGGCTCTGTTCCTGGAAACGTCCTCACCTCACCTCCTCCCTGCCAGCGGATCCTAGCGCAGTGCCCCGTTTCATCCCAAGCGGGGAGGTGAAGGCAGAGACGACACGTGTGATGGGGAAGCTGTTTGCGATGCCAGTGTACCTGTCCTGCCACACAATAAGGCTGCTCCGAGGGCGTCTGCCCGGTCCTTGCAATGCCTAGGAAGGTGGTTTGATTTTTATTTTCGGGGTGGTGGTGATGACGAGTCTCTAACAACTGTGCGATTTGCCTTTTTAAATTTTATTTTATTTATTATCGTATTTTTCCTTGCAAACGTGTCATTAACTCTCCCTTAATCCTCATTTCTTCTCGCCTTTCCTTTTATGGAGCCGTTTGTATAAAAAAAGAGGGGGGGGGGGTGCAGAAAACAATCGCCGTGCATAAGGCTAGACGGTTCGGGTGCTCGGGGACGGGATTAGCCAGAGCCGGGGGAAAGGTGCCCCCTCTGCTTCGCACAGCAAGCGTATGAATGCATGGCACCCCATCTGCCGGAGTCTCCCCCCGGCCCTCCCATCCCGCTTCAGATGCAGCTAAATACCAATTAGCCTTCTAAACCCTGAAAATAGGTCCGGCTTGCTGTATTTCTGGGGCCATCGGAGCCGTCTGCTTCGGTGGCTTCGCATCGATTGTTTTTAAACTCGATTTGCGGTTTGCTGCAGGGGGAAAATACACCCCCTCCCCAAACCTGAAGCCAACTAGGGAACACATCCCCAAAACAGATGTCTCATAAAACAAACAAACAAACAAACAAAATAACCCAACACCCTAGAAATAATTATTATAATCAACCTGTGGCTCTCTGAGCAGGCCCGCAGAGCAGGAGAAACCTGCAGGAACCCCCTTGCTGGGTTAGGACTCGATGCTTGGCCTCAGAGACCCCAAAGCAAACCAAAATCCAGCCAGAAAAAAAAAAGTCACCAAAGACCAAAGCAGCCTGGAGGCGATGGATGCGTGTGCACATGTACAGCTGCTGCCCGGGCGCCTGCGTGCCCATAGGTGCCCATAGGTGCCCGTGGGGGCATCGGCGGCCGCACCCCGCCTCCCGTAGGGTCCCCGCGGTACTTTTGGAAGGCGGCCGGTGCTCCCCGATCCTGGCGGGCAGAGGAGGGGGGCGAGGGGCTGCTTCTTCCCGTGAGAGCCACGGGGGGAAGCCGAGGGGCAGGGGCCGACTCCTCCGGACCCCTCAGCACGCCTCCGTCTGAGCGAGTGAGCGAGCGAGCAGCTCGCTCCAAACAGCTGCCTCCCGGAGGCATTTCCCGAAATAAATAACGTAGCCGGGCTGTTTTCTTCCTTCTTCGTCTTCTTTTTTATTATTTTACTTTTTAAAGGCTATTTTCAGCTCCTGCCTCTCTCGGTATAAGCGAGCAGGGTAGGGGATGGCGCCGGGCGCTCGCCTTAGAGAGGGATGCTGGCAGGGGATATTGCAGGGGTTCAGAGTGCTGCTGGCCTGCACTCTCCCGGAAGATTGATCTAAGCACACCATATAAATTAATGAAAAGATTAAACTTTTGCTGAAGGGGACATCAACTCTTATGTCATCTTCCCAGATCTTCTTACTTGGGCTCTGTAATATCTTTCCAAGGCCTTGATGTACTGTTTCTATAAAAATAAATTACTTGTAATTGAATTCTGCACTCTTTCTTTCAAGTACTTTATTACTGAGCAGCACCTTAACAGGATGTTCATAGTTGCAGGAAAATTGGTGCTTCAAGTGCTTACAGATCTCAAAACAGCACACCAAAAAAAGAGAGAGAGAGAAAAGCGCTACTGATTCCAGTGGAGGCTATGAGCGAGACAAATATGTATATATAATCATCTTACAAAAGAGGTTTGCACAAATGAAAATACTAGAAATAAAAGAAACATCAAGAGGGAAAAGAGGAGAAATAGATAATTAATTAGGAAATAAACTGAGAGCTTGAGATCCATGAAGAAATGGAAATGGAAAAAAAAGCAGAAGGGGAGGGAAAAAAGAGGAAGATTTTTTTTTTAATACTTTCAGAATTGTTCCCTAATTCCTATCTGAAGCGCTTGTCCCTTGCTGTTAAAGGATATAGTTTCAATTTAGTGTGGAAATTTGCTGTAAATAAATTGAAGCTCCTATGGTAGCTAGTCCTTATTAACCTTTTATTTTTAGTGTTGTACTGGAAACTCATATCACCCAGCTGTCAGGGTTATAATTGAAAGTTATGAGACCATAGTGAGGAGCAGGCAGTAATTCAATTACAACAAATATCTTTGGGTTTATGGTGCAGGGCTAAATTAAATGTCATTATTCACTGTCTCTAATGGAAATCAAAAGGAAATCAGATTAGAGCATTTGTGAAAGAAATCACTGAGTGATCCTTAATGAAGAAATAACTGTCTAAAACAGTGTACTGTGCTTTACTTAGCATATTCATGACTAATTGGAATTGATCGTGAATCACACCAAGCCTGATTTATTATCGCTTAACGCAGTGGCTAATTCATCACTTTTATTCCTCATAACCTTATTTTTTCATAGCTAAAGGGAAAGGGCACTTCGTTTTCCAGATTTAAATATAATTTCTGTTTGAAAGATGTTCTGATTTGCAAGAGAAGTTGTTTAAACGCTGCTTAAATTCCTCCTGACAATTTATACTCCTTTGGAGAGGGAGAGAGAGAGCAAGGGGGGCTGGAGGGGGTGGCGTGCGGGGGGAAACACACACGAGGAGATTTCCTGCAAGGATTTACAACTGTAAAAAAAAAAAAAAAAAAAGCATTATTGTCGCAACCGCCAGATGATATTTTGCGTGCTTATCTAAAAATCCCCAGCAGCCCGACTTAAAGGCAGCGACGCTGCCGGTGCGCTGCGGCACGAGACGCAGCCGGTGCGGTGCGTGTCAGGAGGCGGAGGGGGCAGCCAGGGCTGCGGCGGCAGATGCAGGCTTGTCGCGGGGGGGGGCTGTGTCGGCGACAGGCGACAGCGGACAGTCCGCAGCGCCCCGCAGCGCTCCGCAGCCGCCCGATCTCCCCGGGCCACCCCGGGCAGGAAAAATGGTGCTGGAAATCAGAGAAGGCCAATTCCTACTTAAGAAAATCACTGAGGTACCCGAGGTAATTAATGCCTTTGGAAGCCTTTCTTTGCACTAATTACTCCGTTGTAAATGACCATCATTAAGGCAATTGAAGAAAGCTTGAAGGGAAAATTTGATGTAGGAAGTGCAGTTAGTATTAATTAACCGTATGATCTCTTGGCAAGTGCGAGAACATCAAAGGTGGAAGGTGTTTACTTAGCTCCAAGATTTTATCAGCCGTGAAAGTCAATGTTTGTCCACAAGCGGTGTCTTTGGTGTGCGGATCAGGGGCCGCGCAACATTTCGGTCCGTGCCTCTGACGGTCCCCCTGGGGAGAGTCGCTAAACCGAGCACCTCGGGAAAGTGACCAACATCAGAAATGCCCTCGGAAAAGTCGCGGTGGCGACTGGAGGTCCTGCGCTTTTTCGAGTCAGGGAGCCCAGAATTAGGGCAGGGTTACTGGTTTGCAGGCGTTTCTCGGGCAGGGGCATATGTACTTCTCTGAATCCCTGTCCGGGAGGAAGTTGCTCTTCTTTGCTACAGAAGCGAGGTTTCTTTCACTCTAACGTTTTGGGGAACGGGAGTGACTCAGCCCCTTTGTTCAGCTCGGTGTCTCGCATCTACTCTGAGGTCTCCGGCATTCCCACGCCCGGCCCCGTCTTTTAGGGGCCAGACCCCACGCTGGCTGTTGCCTGGACGCTGAGGTGCAATGGGATCGGATACCGGGTCGCCCCTGGGCTTGGAGTGGGCAGATTTAGGGATCTGCCAGCGCTGCCCCCTGCTCCGGGCAGGGGGCGCAGGGACAGCCGCAGCTCTCCCCGGCTCCTGTCAGCCCGGCCCGGGGAGGGCTCAGTGCGAAGCCCCTGGGTCCCCAAGCTGCGAGGCAGCTTCTCTCCTCCTGGATTCTCCCCCCAAAAGCGGGACCCCCCCCGCAGGCAGAGAGGCTGCCCCCCGGGCTGCACTGTGCCCCCGGGGACGGAGCTGAGCGGAGCTGCGCGGAGCCTCCCGGCCCGGCTCCCCCCTCCGGCCCCGGAGCTAATCCGCTTTCTTAGCAGCTGCCCCAGTCTACCTCCAATTTCTTTTCTTTTTTTTTTTTTTTTTTTTTTGGTTTTGTTTTCCTTTTCTTTTTACAGGTGTGGTTCCAGAACAGGAGAGCAAAGTGCCGAAAGCAGGAAAACCAGATGCACAAAGGTGGGCAGGGGGCGCGGGCCGGCCGGGGGGCGGCGGGCGCGGACCCCGGGGCACCCTCATTGCTCACCCGGCCCCGTCTCTCTCCGCAGGTGTGATCCTGGGGACCGCCAGCCATTTAGACGCCTGCAGAGTGGCCCCGTACGTGAATATGGGAGCCCTGAGGATGCCTTTCCAACAGGTAGTTAGCTCCGCTTCTCTTTCCCTCTCCCCTCCACCCCCCCTCCCGGCGAGCTCCGACCCCCTTTTCGTTTGCACGGGAGGAAGCCGGACACGTTTACAAGTGCCGTTTATACACAAGTTGGCACGTTTTAAAAACAGACCGTAAAAAAACTTGGCGAAGGAGCCCCTGCCCGGCTGCCGGCGGCTCAGCGCCCCTCGGGCCCCGGGGAGGGGGCTCCGAGACGCCCCGTGGGGGCACAGGGGGGGCGAGGGGGGCCTGCGTGTGGGGGAAACCCGGCCCCTGGCAGCCGGTTCTTGTCGCTGCTCCCCCCTCTTCTTCTTCTTCTTTTTTTTTTTTTTTTTTTTTTTTTTTTTTTTTTTTTCGGTCAATTAATCGGGGAATCGATTTTCCCGGCCCGAAGGGACCCTCCGCCACCTACTCCTTCTCGGAGACACGTGGAGCTGACAGATTAATTGTATTGATTTTTAAAAGACATATTTGGACCAAAATAATTAAATACATAAATAAACTTCCCCCCACACACACCCCTCCACACCCCCCAAACTCCCCGGAGCTGAAATTTCTCAGTCAACCCAGCGTGTTTGCGCAGGTCGAGGGCTCTCCAAAGCAAACACCGCCCTGGCAGAAAGGCGGCGAGTTTTTTAAGCTGGGTTTAAAACAAACAGAAGGAAAAAGGACAGAAAAAAAGAGAAAGAAAAGAAGAAAAGGGAAGGAGGAGGGGGGGGGAGCAAGAAGTTGGGTAGCAGTTGCAGCGCGGGTTTGTCCTTCGATCTGCGGTGCCGTGGCGGGGTTGTGGGGTGGGTTTATCCTTTGACTTGCGGTGTCCGGGCGGGGCGTGGGGTGGGTTTGTCCCTGGATGTGCCGTGCCGTGACGCCGTGTCTCTCCTGCTGCCCAGGTCCAGGCGCAGCTGCAGCTGGAGGGGGTGGCCCACGCGCACCCGCACCTGCACCCGCACCTGGCGGCCCACGCGCCCTACCTGATGTTCCCGCCGCCGCCCTTCGGGCTGCCCATCGCCTCCCTGGCCGAGTCCGCCTCCGCCGCCGCCGTGGTGGCCGCCGCCGCCAAGAGCAACAGCAAGAACTCCAGCATCGCCGACCTGCGGCTCAAGGCCCGCAAGCACGCCGAGGCCCTGGGGCTCTGACACGCTTCGGCCCCGGCCCCCCCCCGCACACACACACACACACACACACAGCCCCTTACTCGACCCCCTGTCGCCCACCCCACCCATCGCCCCCGGGCCGCCTCGCCTCCACCTCTCAGTGTTTTTTAATTTTTATTTTTATTTTTTTGTCCTCTTTGATTTGATTTGTTTCTTTTTGGTTTATTTCCCCTCGCTTTTTTTTTTTTTTTTTTTTTTCCCCAGAACTTTCCGGCAGCCTTCTCCCGCTGCTCTCCCCTCGCCTCATCCCGCCTAGCAGAGACTTCGTGGCCGGGGCGAAGACGGCGACCGTTGGAGGCCGTTGGTTGCCGTTGGGAGGCGTTGGCGGCCGTTGGCGGCCGTTGGGAGCCGTTGGTGGCCGTTGGCACGTGGGGAAACTCTCCCGGCCCCGGGTCCCCGGGCACACTCACACACACGCACGCACACACACACACACACACACACACAAACCAGAGACTTTGAAGAGGAGAAAGTAGGTGGGAGGACAGACAGACAGACAGAGAGGAGGGAAAGAGGAGAGAGAAAAACAGAACACCGCCACCACCACAACAGAGAAGGAAACGATCTCTAAATTATGTTAATCTGTGAACATTGGGGACCTTTGGATATTTTTTTTTTTTTTGACCCTGGCAAAAGTGATCGCTCCAGCGTAACGTCATCCGCTGCTGTCAGTTTTGCTACCTTGTGCATGTGTCTAACTAAACACGTTTTGAGGATCAAAAGTATATTAGAACAAAACTAAACAAAACAAATAATAATAATAATAAATAATAAATCCTTGGGGCTGGTCTCCATTAAAGATGACATTTCTTTGTTGCCAACAGTATTATTTCACTGCCATGAATCTCTTCCATCACTGAGGAGCTGCTGCTGCAGAACTGGTTTGAATTTAAATGTGGAATTTCAGATCTGAGGCAAGGCAGTTTTTTCCTTTCTTTCCTATAAAAAAGCAGCAATAACAGAAAAATATGCGTCTCAAATGGCTATGTCCTTTGAAAAGAAAAAAAAAAAAAAGAGAGAGAGACTAGAATTTACTAATCTTTAATAATAACTTGAAAGATGGGAACACTAAGAAATGCACCTGTTTTGCCAGAATCACCTGAACTCAAAGAGATGTGTTGTGCCATAGAAACAGGTCAATTTTTCTATTTTTCTTTTTTCCAAATGTCTGGATCATTGAATTGAAATCTTGCTGTTTTACAGGATGTAGAAAGAATGACTTATACAACAAAGATGGACATATGGTTTTAAGGCATAATACTGATGCAGTGTTAATTTTAGTGAAATGCAATTAAGTGCAGTAAAGTGCAATACTGTAAATATTATAGATTAAAAAGAAATAGCCGTACTTATTCTGTTAATAACTGATTCTGCAAGAACCATAACTTAAGTCCTTTATGCTCAGACTGGTGCATTGCAGTTCTTTGCCAAAATGACGGTCTGAGTCCTCTATGAATGGATAAAGTTATATGTATCACGTATGGGAAAAAGTAGATGCCATGATTTCTAGTTGAGTCAACGTGCCATATTTCTGGGAACTAAGCTGAAAAGTCTGTATGACATTTTTTTTGCAATCATTTTAAGTAAAGAGAAAAAACACACAAACAACAACCCACAGAAGTGTTTTGTAGAGGTGGACAAGTTTGATATTTGGCCATTTTAAATTTTGCCTGTGATTTAGTTACCAAGTCTAAAGGTAATGCTTAAACAAACTATTATAAATGCAGAAATGATGGGGACGATGAAAATCCTTTAAATTTTGTTACCAAAGTGTCTGTTTTTTTTGGCCCTCTCCCTTTCCTCCATATTTCTACTTTTTATGCTATTCACCTCTAATGAGTCTATTATAATTTTTTTTTTTTTTTTGGGGGGGGGGGGGGGAGTAGTGAGGGGAAAGAGGAAGGTGCAAATGTTGGTCTTTTCTACATCTAACAAGACAGCTATTTGTTGCCTTTGCTATCAAGGCCTGCATTCATGGAAGGTTATCCTCTCAACAGTACTATTAAGCATGCTTTTTATGTCTCTTTTAACAAATCACTACTAGTTTTGGCTTTTGCTGATGTTTATCGAATCCAAATATTACTGTAGGACAAAAAATCAAACTGTAGAAAAATTTTAGACACTTGTCTCTTTTTTTTTTTTTTTTTTCTCCTTCAAGTTTTGATATTTTCTAGCAAGCAAAATTTCTGAAATGTCAAGGTTGTGCCATTTCCCTTCTATTTATGATGTGAGAAGTAGTTATATTTTGGATTAACAAGAGCTGAGAATTGTTACCTGCCTTTTCTACCTCTCTGTGAAAGCCCTGTACCTTTTTAAAATAAGGCTAATATATTAAGATAGTATTACTTGTTGCTGAGAACTATGGACAAAAATCTCAAGCAATTAACATTTTCTTATTGAAAGAAAACATTACCTAGAAAGGAAAACATTATTCATGATGATGTATGATTTTGTGGCTAAAGTAAGAAATATTCAGAATGGTTCCAGCACTTCTAACGTGCACATATTAAAAATGATAAACATTACCATAGAGATGTTTTAGGCTACCAGAAGTAATTTGTTATGCTTGATACCTACAGCCACTGAAGGAGAATTTGATACAAATTGTTGAATACTGAAGGCAAGGGAGTTTTTGATTCGGTGATATGCTAGTTATCTCTGCCTGTGATCCAACTATTCCCCTTTCAAGTCCTCTTTTGATAGTTTATGAGGGGCTTGTGTTATTCTTCAGTCCTGTGCAGGAATTTCACAAACCAGTGAGTTTCAACCCTAAATAATTCTACAGGATGAACTCATTTGACATGATAGGTTTGGGGTCTGAATTTTCTTGGATGTTTTCAAATGAGGCTGCCCAGCACTCCTGATCTCACAGCGTTGCAGGATGCATGTGCTGTATGGATCCCTCTCAAATTGGAAGGTATAACTGCTCCACTATTGCTATTTTACTAGGTACCGACACAGCAAAAGTGGTTTTAGGTTTCTCTCAGAAATTTTAATGCATATTTTCTTTCTTGTATTCAAAAAACATTGGTAATACAAATGCAGTTCCCTGCTAGCTTAAAATAAAAGGATGATAGTGTAGCATACTTATTTACAGAAAGAAAATTTTTTACAGAATGAAACATTTTTACAGTTTCTCTCGATTACTAGGACCTTTTAATGGCTGTCCCAAGGGCAGTCTTGCTCTCCATCACAGAAGGGAGGAAGATGGCAAGAGTTATCAGTTTATCCTGTTTTGAAGGAGGTACCATAGATCGTCCTGGGGAAAGGGTCTGGACATCGCTGAGAATCTGCCAAGGTACTTTGTGCTGCTCTTGCATTTCATTTAACATGAAAGGAAATGGAAAGGTGCACTGAGCAAGGGCTGTAGCCAAAACCGGTTCTGCTTTGTTTATTTCTAGAATGGGTCAGTTGCATCAGTGGTGGTATAAAAACTTTGCCTTGCTTTGGATGGCTTCTTCTTGCCATCCTCATGTTACTGGAAAGAAATGAGGAGTCCTACTTGGGCTACAGTGTTATGGGCTGTACTTTTCACTGAGTGCAAGTCACTGTGGCTCTGTTTGCCCTGTGGAACTCCAGTGACCCATACAAACTGAGAATCTGGACTGAAGTGTCTACTCTGTCACAGTTATCATGTGTTCTTACCTTTGCCCTTTTTTTTTTTTTATTATTATTATTTTTTCTTTAGGAGATTGAAGATAAGATAGCCAGGGTCCCAAGGTGCTTATTAAAGTTTATAAGTATTGTAACTGCGTTAGGTTTTTAGGCATGCCAAACCTCATTTATGGTCCGTCATCATCCAACAAGATCTTTGCATTATCTTTCATGGAGAAACATGAGTTTTCCAAGACCATGAAAACAGCAGGCACTGGGCAGAATTCCTTTGGAGCAGGCCTTTGTTTAATGTGTTTGGATTGCTAAAGAATCTTCCTCGAATGTTCGGTCCGGTATTTTGAAAAAATAACTTGAATGATTGCCAAATGAATTGTTTACAAACAAGCCTATAGAAAAAGCTTTGTGCATTACATGGGTCCTTTTGTAATGAAAAAAACCCACCATCCTATGATCTTTTTTTTGAACTGTCAAATAAGCTTAAGTATTTCATCCATTTGTATCAAAAGAGAAAGCAGACTCCATGGTTCATTTTTATTGACTTGGAAATGTGTGAAAAAAATTATACTGGATTTTTTTTTTTTTTTTTTGCTTAGTAGGGTCATATAGATGTAGTGACATTTTGGTTAATATCATAATACTTAGCACTTATATAATGTTTATTTGCAAAGCACTGTATAAATGTTTATTATTTAATCTCACCCATTATGAAGTAGGTAAGAATTATTATCCCCATTTTTGTAGAAATTAAGGTATATAAATCAAAGACCAGTTTCCATCACCCATAGACAGCACCAAGTATTTTTACTTGTGATTTTGTAATGTAGCAGCATCCCCCAGATCATAATCTGACAAAAAGTTCATGGTGCCAGTCACCTTTCAAAACCGTGAGTAGCAGAGGCGCAGCTCCAAGGCATTTGAACACCATACCTGACTTTATCAGAAGTCTGAAAGGGAACATTGAGCATGATTCAGAGTGGCAGTGTGTTCTCCACAGAACAAGAAGTTACTGCCCAATCCTCTGACCTTGGACATCAGTGGGAGTTTTGTTTGTGACTCAGCGGGGCCAAGTTGTGACAGTGCTAAAGCTAGAGCTGAAAATCAGAATTCCCAGTAGCATGCACAAATTGCTAGAAAACGCCAAATTTCCAGCTTCCCCTACTATAAATTTTTCACAAAGACCAACTGTACTGATGTCAATTCTTTGCATGCTTTACCTGCTATATCTTTTAGTCCTGTGTTTGCCTATAAAATAATAATAAGACATGATTTGGATTGACATAACATTGACATGTTGGGACTGTTGACTCAAATACAGTAGACATGTAGTCCTACAGAAATTCAGATCTCTAAGGCAAGAGCAGGTTATGATTTTTTTTTTTTTTTTTTTAGTGACAAAAATATGCATGCTTACTGCTCTTTTAAACGTGCTAGGCAAAATAAATTGTTTATTTGTTTTTAGACAGATATTTTTTTTTGAGACATTCTTTGGAGATGGCAGATGGCAGGCTTTTTACCCCTTCAGTTTGAGAACAAATTTTGAAGTATGGAAAAGATAGATTACAAGTCTTTCTTAGAAATGTGTTTATTTTTGTAATGTCTAATATCTAATGATTCAGGTGACATCCTTGGAATTGCTAATGGTACTCAACTCTATAAAGTGCACACAACCAATATGGTTGGAAATTTTGTTGTGTTTAAGAAGGATTATCAAAGAGTCCCACTTCTCATCTGTGAGCAGCCTACTGACCCCACTATGGTGTTTTTTCCCCCTGATATGTCAGAGTTCCCATGGTTAGCAAGTTTCAAAAGAGCTGTGGCTAACATGGTCACTTGAAAACTTCTACTGGTTGCAGTAAGATTTGGTAGACCTGGAGAAGGCCTGGTATTGGAAACAGTAAAAAGAAATGCGGTGTGCTGCAGAGTGTGATCTCTCCTTAAGAGAATAATTGAGCCTTTTGCTTTATGACTCATGCTGTTTGTAAAATTACATCTCTAAGCTGCATCTTCTTTAAAAGGTGCACCATGGGTCTTATTGATGTAACCCAGTGGCTGTTATTATATTGGTTATTTTTGTTAATTGGCCTTTCTAGCTAGATCAGTGAAAGGCCATAGGCTTTGGCATTTGAGGCATTCTTCAAAAGAGGTATGATACCAGGTATACCTCAAATTTTGTTTGTCTGTTAGACAGATTTGATGCTAACAGTTGGTGCCTAATTTTAGTAAATCAGACTAGAAATTTGCTGATTTCCAATAAACAATTGAAACTTGATGCAGTTCATACACCTTATACTGAAAATTGATATTTAACTAAAATCAGTTGAAGAATGTAGAAAATATCAGATTTTGAAGCTGAAGATATTTATTGAAAGGCAATACTTTCATGAATCTAGGCTTATGGTATGTATTAATTACATCAAAGACAGGCAAATATCTCTGTTCCTTTGTATTAATGTATGTGGATGTTTTATTTATTGTTTTGTTTGAAAAATTCTAAATGTGTATTATTTTAATTATGTTGAGTGTAAATTTGACAATGTTTTGCATTTATTTTTATATTTTTTAAACCTGTTGCTTTTGCAAAACTATGAGCAGCCAGTGCGATTTACAGTACCATTGCGTTGTTTTGGTTATGTACACATAGTGTGTCTGAGTTTACAGACATTTCAGGGATTACTAAAATGAAAAAAAGTATTCCAAAACCAACTCGTCTTAAAAATTTGTACCCCTTTGCTATTGTGGAAGAGAAAAACAAATGAACAAACAACTTTTTAAGGTTTCAGTTATGCCAGCATGCTCCTACATGAATTCACCAGACATGTTGAGTTCCAGTTTCAGAGTGTATTATGTTGAATCACATGATATGAATGTACATCTTGTAAAAGTGAGATATGAATAAACTTATAAATATTTGTAATCATGTGTTAAAGAATACCCCAAAAATATTACCAAATGGTCTATAAATACTAAGGTATTTTCCCCTGTTAAAGCAGAACTTTTCTGTATTTAACACTTTATTTATTTATTTATTTATTTATTTATTTTTTTTAACATCATACTCCCTTTCTTCTTGCAAGGAATGAATGCAGTGCATTTTAATCTGTAGTTGTAGTTCTTACAGATCTATCACTGGCTCCAAAGTTAGTATTACAGAACAAGGTATAGCTTAGTGAAGACTAATGAGAACCTAGCCTCTTGCATCCCATCTATGAATAATTATTTTATTTTATTTTATTTTATTTTATTTTATTTTATTGATTGCTAAATTGTCCTTAGCATCAACTGAAATAAAGGACTCCACATACTGGACTATTCTACAGATTGAAATTGATGGGTATGATCTATTGTCTGCTCAAATGAATAGGAGAGGCATCAGATCATGCCCTTATATGTAAAGCAATTAAGGAATTTTTCCATGTCGCTGATTATCAGCACATTAGATATAATTTTCTCCTATAGTTTTAATCTTTACAGTAGTGAACTGTTTTTTTTTTTTTTTTTTTTTTTTTTTTTTTTTTTTTTCTGGTGTTGAAAAGGATACCTAAGAAATTCTCCTGTTCCCATGCATAGTGTTTTTTCATCAACGGCAAAAGCAAACTGGGTTTGTGGAAATTTGTTAGGGTCTGTGGGTCATGTTCCAACCTTGAGATCTAGTCACGAACATTAGTGTAGACTTGTCTTGTTTGAAGGCCATCTTGTCTGACACATATGTTGCATTTAAACTTCATCAGCCTTGCATGAGGGGCAGCTCCCTGTCTCAGACATTCCCACAGATCCTCCCAGCAAGTCCTTTTCTTGTCTGCAGCTGGCTGTATGAACTGAAGTAAGAATTTGTACCCAGCTTTTCTATCCCCACATTTTCTGCAAGTATTTACACCAGTTGGAGGATCTGAACTGGCACCTAACTGGAAAGCAATTGGTACAATATTCCCACATCATGATTACTGTTTCTCTCTAATCCAACACCACAAACTGACATCCTGTTTTTCCTGTCATTAACTATGTAAGAGACAGGCTATTATAAGAAAGTTAATCCTTCCTTTCTGTCTCTTAAAGGTACGTGGGCAGTGAATGCTTGTCAGTAGCATGTACTGTAAGAGCAATCAGAAAAAATATAAAGTGATAACAGCATGTGCTGAAAGATTAGCTTCACCAGAAGACCAATAGCAATATAAAATAAATGTTTAAGCACTTTTTTTTTTTTTGTATACTCATTTTTAGTTCAGATTTTGAAGAGAGAGAAATTATTTTAGCAATTAGTTTTTATGGAGATTTTTTTTCCTTCTTAATTTTTGTTAATAAGTGTGCTTTTCAATGGCTACTAGTTCAATTCATTTCTGAATTCACTGAAATTTCTGGGGGAGGTTTCTTCTCTCCTGTCTTTGGGTATATGTATTTTTTTCTTTGCATGAGAATTTATTTTTAATTAAAAAAACCCCAAACTTTATTACCATCAGCATTTTTGGCTACTGTCTCTAGTTCTCTCTGTAGGATCAAAATTGAATTGGATAAGAATAAACACAGTAAGAAAATAAATGCCTTATGAATTGTCACTAAATTTTCCTCTCTTTCTTGAGTAGCTTCTCATTTAGACTGTTACTTTTTGTGTTGCATACATCTGAAAATAAAATTATGAGGAGCTGCACAGGAAACTGGACTGAGTATCTGTAGGCATGAATACCCATGAACTGTGGAAAATTTACCAGTATTTGTGGTTCAGTCCTATGCTGCCTGCATATCTAAAACTCCAGTTAAAGTTAAAAAGAAACCTATATACTCAAGTCTGCAGAGGCAGCTACAGAAAGACAGATCTAAATTCATGGGCCACATGTAAATGACTAGCAATTGCATAACAAAACAAAAGGAAGCATATGTAATTTCATTTCCCCAAATCGAATACTCAGACTTTGTTAACAATATGATTAAGAGTAATGACACTAGTCTTACATTTAATTGCTGGTTTATAATTGCTACCAATAGGATGTAAAAATACAAGGTCAGAAAGCTGGATCCAAAGAAGGGTCTTTATGTCTCACTCTAAAGTTAGATTTCAGAGGAATTTAAGCCCTTAGTTCCAAAACCTTAACACAGGACTCTTGGCTGCTTCTCAAACTCTATTGAAGCCTGGGGGTTGCAGGTCCTCTAGTTTCACACATTAAATTTCTCCATGAGGCTAATGTTCTGCTTTTGTGCGTGCCTGGCACCTGTCAGATCTCTGCGGCTGGGAGGCTTTCTCCTCTGTTAGACTGACTGAATTACAGAAGCTGGGCATCTCTTTCATCTTGCTTAACTTCAGATATTTCCAGTGCAGTTATCCACAGCAGAACTTGTCAGTGGAAACAGACACTTTTAGCAAATAGGTGAGTGTATTAAGGATGAACTTTAGAAGCAGCCTGGCTCAGATGTAGCCATCTACCCTGTAGACACCTCTCTTTGGACAGAAAAATTCCATGACAGGTGTCTTCCACATGCTTCCTTTGTGTGTCTTCCACTGTGGAAATGATGTTCCACCACTTGGGTTTCTTCAGAGGAGGAGATTTCCTTTTACACAACAACTCAGTAGCTATTAGATTCACCTAGGAATCTACAATTTGGGTTTTCCTGGTTTCTTTTGTCTGAATAGATGGGGTAAATGAAAAGATAGAGCTCTTGATACTGGAGAAATACTTTACAAGACAAACTAGACAGGGATCTGTTGGGAAAATGTTGACTGTAGCTATGCCATTTAGATAGCATAACAAGCAAATGCTATGATTTCAGCTCTAGCTGGTTTTGCTAGCATTTTTTTTTTTTTTTCTTTTCCATGATATAATAGTCAACCAAAGCACAAATTGATTTTCTACAGGTACTTGGGAAAAAGAACTTTCATAGTTTTCCCTAGGTGTGGCTCAATATGATAAGGTTTGAATATTTCTTAAATATATCAGCTTTACACAGCAAAGTTCCTAGATTTCATGAAGTTTTCAATTTTCCTCTCTTTCTGGTTGTAAAAAGACCTCTTGAGGGGAGTAATATAGATGTACATATACATATAAACATTGATAAACAAATCCATCAAAGCCTGACAGAATTTCAAATACCACGTATACAGACTTAGGATCTTTAGTGAAGCAATCTCATATGGTTCCATCTTATG
Organism: Aythya ferina; assembly: GCF_964211825.1. Taxonomy (NCBI): domain Eukaryota; kingdom Metazoa; phylum Chordata; class Aves; order Anseriformes; family Anatidae; genus Aythya; species Aythya ferina. The sequence continues at coordinate 71,280,701 of NC_140296.1, forward strand.
TTATCATATGATTTTTTACCACAAGACCATTGTCTTAGTTGGTACATGAAGTAAGCTGTGCTCAAGGACTGAGTCAAGACTGTGAAGAGAATGAACCTTTTTTGTAGGATTGCGCCTCACTTGCTTGATGTACCTGTAGGTGTCCATATGTACAAGGGGGCAACACACTGCAAAAAAACGTAAGTTTGGCTTTGTCACTAACACAGTTAATGATCATGCAGGAGAAGCAGATCTATCCAGCTACAGGCTGATACTACTAGATACTTCTAAGGTAGTAAGGCATTTTCAGGATATCCTTTAAGGTGTGCTTTTTGTGTTTTGGCGGTTAAAGTCACAAGACCGGGAGTCTTATGTACTGAAATGCTCAGTTTTGTCTGTCACAACTTTAATTATCAGAGGCTTGGGACTCTGAGGAAGAGAGAAGCATTATGTAGCAGTGTAGATTTGTTCAGTCAATGTACCGTTGACTTATTAGGTAGGTCATTATGTCTTTCTGCTTCATTCTATGAAATGGGTTTAATGACAGTTTCCTAGCGTGTGCATAGGAGTGACACTCTCCTAGTGTGTACATAGAGGGATTGTGACCATAAATTCATTAATCTTTATAGTACATTGATATACTAGATTTGCAAGCATCAGCACAAAACCCATGAGGCAAGAAGAAACTCTGTATTCAATGCAATGTTCAGAGGATGTGCAGTAAATAAAGCATGAGGATAAAGAGAAATATTGAGCAGCTGCTGTATTCACTGAACACTTTGCACAGAATAAAGCTGGGGTCCTGTGGAAAAAAAAAAAAAAAGAAAAAAAGAAAAGACATCATATAATTAAAGTACGTATCATAATGTGTATACACATGGGAGTAGAATTCAATTGCACAGTAAACGCCAGTAATGTCTGTTCCTGACTTTTGGGTGTTTAATGAATTAAACGCTTATTTTTTCAGCCTTAAGTATCATTTCCTTCAACATTTACATATCTGATTGCCTAGTTATTCTTTTTCAAATTAAAAATTTAAAAAGCCAGACTGTATTCACTGTAGAACCATTAAGTCTGGGGTGCTGGACTATCTGGTGGAGTCTAAAGGTGACTTGATCCACAAAAGAGCCTGTTAATAGAAGAAAAGATAGTCATAAGACTTGGTCAAATCAGCTACCTGAAGAATTGAACTTATTGACACAAAATGTATGGAAGGCTTCATTTTATGGACATTGGAGCCCTCTGATTTGAGGGATGGTTACGAGTTTGGGGCCTCTTGTGATTAGAGATCAGAAAGACGAAGGTTCTCAGTTTACATAAGCTTTCAGCACAGTGAGTCTCTGCTTAACAGTAAAGGATATGAAAGGCTCACAGAAATTAATTGTAGTGAGCAATCTGTACATTTACTTTAGGCCAAATGATACTTCGACTTGGGAAAAAGATTCCCAGTCCCCTTTTGTTCTCATCCCATCCAGATGAGAACATCCTAGTCCATCCCATGCAAAGTGTGCTCCATCGTCACTTGTGATGTGGTGCTGGTGCTGCTGGATATATAACTGTTCAGAATGTAGAAAATTACAGCTGTGAACTGAAGGTATGCTAGATTAAAGCAAGGGGAACAGCTGGGAAATACAGAAGCTAGCCAAGTCCGTAGTGGTTTCATTAGGAGATGCACAAGCTTTAACCCGGTGTAGGGGGTGAGATGAATGACTGTGTTATCACTGGTTGACAAATGAGGTCTTTCTTCAAGGGCTAATTCAATTTAGTGTATGCCATGTTTGCCAAAGACTATGAACATGTATATGGATATTTGCAGTTGAACAGAATTTTTTGTGTGTCTGAGCCCTAGAAGTATTGATCAAGACAAAAAGTTTGCCGGAGATGCCAGCCATCATTAATATAGGAGGATTGCTACTGCTCCTCCTATAATTACTAACTTTGCTATAAAGGAAAAGCTGTAGTATTGGTAAAATGTTGAACCACTTTTCAGTGTGGTAGAATTAGAATAGTCTGATTTCCTGGAAATGTTTATTTCTGGACCTCATGTATTTTTTTTCTAGTGTTCGAGACTTGAACTGTTGCAGGGACACATAACTTTTTTTGGCCAGTGATGGGCAGAAATATGTTTGCTGCTATAAATAGATTTCAGTGGCTTTGGAAAGTCCAGTTTAAGATTGACACAGATTGGGAGGCAGGGCTTGGACTAGTGTTGTGCACAAAGGAACCTTTTTTCTTAACAGAGAGGTACTTAATTCATTTATCAGTACCTTGGAATTGCTTCCCACTTTATCCTTGTCACTAAATAATTGGGTAGTTCAGTTTGGAAATGGAGCATATCTAAGCCTTGAGTGGTGTTTAATATCTTTTCTTTGAGGAGGGTTCAGCGTTTTATTCATGGAGAAGCATAAGGAGATTTTTTTTTTTTAATTATTTTTTATTTTTCATAATGAACGCTCTCCTGAGCTAATGATAAAATAGATCATACCATGATCTGGAGTCATTTTGATGACCAAGAATCTAATAGGGAAACATAAAGCAGGACAAGGAGCTGGTGAGTTCAAATCACTTGTCTCTTAAATGTTCAGATTCTGTTTCCTTATCTGCTAAACCCCAACAAAACTACATGCATGTCAAGAACCTGGAAAAACATGTTTTGACACACATTACTGTAGAGGTCTCTTTCTGGGCTTCATTCACGTTATATTGGACCCTATGACTTTTGCTTTTACAGACAGGCATAGATTTCATTGGTGACTGGTGGTTTCTCTCAGATTGTTTTAATTATTTTAATTTATCTTCTGTCTTAGTTACTCAGTGTTCCTTTATTCCTTTTATCTGAATGCTTGCTACATCCAATCTTCCTCTTTAGTCCACAGTGATCTTTCTATAAATGGGCTAAAATCAAGTTGCAAGTTTTCACACTTTTCTGAAAAAACTGTGGTGGAGGTCCCTTACTGCCAGACCAATGCCAAATTTTGAAAGAGTAACAGCACAGTGTTATCATGCAACACAGCACAGCCAGCTCACAACTTAGTCTAGTCACAGCCTTTCACTTGGGTTGTAATCTGTGAAGTTTACAGGGTCTTGCAAATTATATCTTCTTGAGCTAAGTGACTTTATGCTGACATAAGGAAGCGTAATGCTAGCTATGATCTGTAAACCACTGTAAAATATAATATATTGCAAGTAGAGCTACATCTTATATTGACTCAGATGTTGGAGTATCTTTCTGGGAACCATACTTCTGAGCTAAGCAGTGGCTGATTGCTTGTTTTCTGGTGATACTGAATATGTTGCTTTCAATATCTGAAGACATGGGTGGCTTAGGTCTTATCTACCTAAAAGGCCGTGTCTCTCTTCATTTTTCCATTGGTCAGTAAAGAACATTTACTTTGAAGACCTTCCAGCATATGAAGGAGGCTGCTGTCAAGGTATTCCCTTTGGAATCTACTTCCTCAGCAGTCCAAAATAGCTTTAATCCCCTGTCCCTTAAGGTATGCTGCAAGGCATATCTGTCTACTTGGGCTCTGGGGGGTTGGTATGGCCTACTTTTCTCTGTGTTGATTATACTTTGAGGAAGCGTTCTTAAAAAAAGACGTTTACAATATCCACATATCTTTTACAACACTATGAGGGCTGAATACTGCTTGCATACTTAAGCATAGTTCTGCTGAGGGTACAGGACAACTGCGGATTTATATCCTCTACACTTCTGGTCCCTGCTTCAGGTCTGAGTTACGAGAATCTGTTTGTATCTTTGTCTGTCTCCTTGACGTTAGTTGGGTGTGGGCCTGGATGAAACTTGCATATGCATTTGTAGTTTCTCTGCTGGGATGTCATTTTATTGTGGCTTTATTTTTATTGCAAAGTCACCTGCTTTACACCCATAATAGGTGACAGAAAAGCAATCTCTGAAAATTTAGTTTCTTCCCCACTTCCAGAAGTTTGATATATTTTTTCGGATTGTGTTTCCTTCAGGTCTGTTGCATGAGGCAACCTTAGCATGGACATGACATGATTAAACCTCGTGGGCAGCTTCCCAAGTTTTTTGAACAGAGTGTTTTTTCTGGAAATTTTAAGTGAGACATTTGAAGAATACACAAACTCTCTGTGCTGCAGGAGGACAAGGTTAAAAGGGACTGTCTAACTGATCAAACAGAATTGCCCCAAACTCCACTCAGCCATGGAACAGTGTTTCTCTTCCAAGGCTCAAGAGACCACAAGGCTAGAACCGAAGAGTTAGAAAAAGCACACATTGGGGAACTTTTTTATTTAAACCTTTTCCCCTTCTCCAAGATCTTGTTAGTTAAACTAATGTTAGTTAAACTAATGTTACTCCTCATGTTTTATATGTTTACAGGAGTCCCAGAAAGGTTACTCCTTTAAAGGTTGTAAATATATATGCCATGTTGTGTTTATAAACTTTGAGAATTACCGTCTTTCATGCCACTTAAATGTCTGCATTTTGACACAATACATTTTTTCATCTTTAATAAGATTGCTATTCAAATTGATTGTTGTACCTACCTACAATGAATGAAGAAGATGACAGAGTTTAGCTTTTTGCATGTGGACATAGGAACGAGAAAGAAACAATGTTTATTTCAGAAACAAACTGTAGCTATGGCAACAGATAGATGCTGTATTTCATCTGGGAAACATAAGCAGCCATGTTAGAAAAGAAGAGGTTATTTCAATAATGGCTTTTCAATAATTCATTGCACGAATTTTACAAGCCAAGTTAAGATGTACTGTCATAGTCCAACTAATGAGTACTAAGTTCATTTTGATACTCAACAGTTATTATTGCTGCAAATAAACGCTCTTCTCAGGTTATGATTAAAAAGCTGCCCAAGAAATATTTCCCAGAGAGTCAGTAACAATAAAAAAAAGAAAGTTTGACTTTTTTCAAGTGGAAATAGGATGCAAACTTTTAATAGCTATCCTTGTTACTGTTTGATAACCATGGTGTCTACAGCAGGGTAACAAAGATTTCTAACTACATGTCCACAGGCAGAAAGGGTTATAGCTGAATACTTATTTAACTAGTACTTAAATGCTTACCTAATTCGTAAACATTTGTGTTAGGGTATGTGGTTCCTACAGGCACATTAGCAGAATTTCTAATTTAGGTTGTTTCTTTTTAATAATTCAAACTAGTGCCATCTTTCCAAAGCCGTAGGTGTTGTCCCTGGCTGCTGTTTTGCTTGTATTCTATCTGTATGAAGCTGTAAGTCTCTTACCCTCTTGCAATATTGCTGTCTCTGAAATTGCAGTAAGAAATATGAGAAAGCACTTTATGTCTTTGTTTATAGCAGTTCCTTAGAGCCCAGGCTGTGTGCTAATGATCTCAATAACGACTAATGAGTATAGAAGTTTTAGAAGCAAGAAAGAGAAAGAGACATGTTGAAAGAGAGTAAATGGCAAAAGCCAGAGAAAAAAAAAAGTCTTTGAACACTAACTCAGACCACCAACATTAAAAACTGACCACGGCAACCTGGAATTTTCAGGTGCAACTCACACCCATCCAGTGGATAAATATAGGACATATTTATATTTTTTTATCATTATTTTAATAGCTGTTAATTTTCAAATTATCAGGGGGAATTAATCATGAATTAAAAGGAGGTATAGCTTTTGTACCAATTACTTGTAAAGGAGTTAATTTTAGCATTAAGGGAACATGCAAAGAAAATCACGTGCAAAGTGAACACAGATCTGGCTCAGACACATACTTTGGCAGTAATTCCAAAACTAAATCCTTGACTGGCTACTTTCTTTGCACATGCACATTTTATGATGTTTAACTTAAAATTTATGTACAAAAATGGTTTGCACGGACCTGGGAAGATTGCACTCATATTCCTGAGTAGCTACTCTAGTGATCCTTCCTCTTTGTTATCCCCTCTGGAAAATGGAAGTCCATTTTATATGCTGGACATGCTTCATGGAGAGCATGGTGAAATGAAGCTTTTATTTTTTTGTGTGAGTGCCCAGACAGTCTGTAAAGGCCTGAAGTCACTAGGAATGTAATTTCTCACCTTATGAAGGATTACACAAAACTGATCCTTCAAGCATCTGTCCCCAGTGAGTCTGTTATAACAAAGAGCATTTTCATTCTGAAGGTAATTTATTTTTTTATTTACTTATTTATTTTTTTTTCTCCTGAAGACATAATTTTACCTCCACTTTTCCTCCAATAACCCAGAGCTAAATGTTTGTTTACATTTGTGAACACAGTATTTTTTTTTTCTGTGATTTTTGGTAGGCCACATTTAGATTTTTTTTCAAATGTTTTGTTATGACAGGAAATTACATTTTATGTTTTAAATTTGCTATTTCAGAAATAAACACTAAAGATAAAATTTTCCATCCTGACCTACACAGCAGCACTCAACTCCAATAGTCTGTTCTTCCTACATGAGGGAACTCCCATTGATGTGTAGATCTGAGAGGAGAATTCTGCCCTAAGGGCTCAATTTTGCTCTGAGATTGACATATGCATATCATCAAAAATAGAATAATCTATGCATTTGAGGAGCTATCAGCAGCTCCTGTGCAATGCTGTTGCTCTTGGAGATTTCTGACATTCCACTAAGATGTGTGATAGACTGAGAAGTATCTTGGGTCTAATGTTTGTTTTAACAACCCCTCCCCCAAATAGATGAGGTTTAAACAAAAGGGAGATCTTTCTTTGTTACTGTAATTGTTCATATTATGCCATCTCAGGCAAATTTAACAAATGCTTTTTGTCTGATATCACTTTCTTGAGTAGTTCTCATTCTAGGACCTCCTCTGACAGGTACTCTGTCAGGAGCTGTATGACTGCATGGAGTTTTTCACATCTTTTGACATTCTCTGAGAGTCATCGGCAAAATATGGCATATGTGACCCTTAAAGTAAGAGTGGGCTAGGCTGGTTGTAAGAATTATAGTTTCGCTGGGGGCAGAAGAGTACTACAGTGCCTTCCTGCTCCTTGTTGTTTTTAAATCTAGAAAACATCTGAAGAGCAGAAATCATCTCCACTTTTCCTTCTTGTACAACAATCCTCACAAGCCTCTGTTTTTTATTTTTTATGTTTTATTTTTATTTTTTATTTTTATTTTTTAATTTATTATTATTATTATTATTATTATTATTATTATTATTACTATTTCTTATTTATTTTATTTTACTTTTCTCCTCCAGGTTTTTCTGGTGGCCTGAAAAACATTGCCACTTACCTCCATTGAGCACAAGTTTGGATAGAAATAATTAGCAATTCCAGACTATTTCCCTTACCACAGCTTATCCCACCCTTCCTTTCCCATTTGTGCTGGTGGTGAAGTTTAGCTACAGTTTGGTTTGGGTAACGTTAGCCATCTAACAAGCAAATTCTTAGTCTAAACAGTGACATAGTACTATGATAGCAACAACTCTCGAACCACTTGATAGCTGAGTGATGCTCAAGATTCAGACTTACCACCCCTTAGCTACAGCAGGTCTTTATTACAAAAGAATTTTTTAGAGACTGTCCAGAACAGAAAGGCATGAATTAATGATGTTTGCATTGTACTAACAAATATAAGTGTCAGGAGACAGTGTCATATCAAAATAAGCTTTCATCCTGCTTTATAATTCTACCTATGCTATGACCTGGGCCCCTATTTGAAGTTGCAGTAGGAAAGGGGTTCCTCCTCTTGCCATATAATAAGAAGAATGGCAGGAGCCCTCTGCCCCCGGCCTCTTTTTTTTTTTTTTTTTTTCCTTTGCTGTAGTACAGAAAGAACCCTTTCTTCTTGAAAATAGCAGGAACAGCACAAGTCTTTTTCTCTGCAGTTTTTCTCTGGAGGAAAACTTGATCGTCTAAAGGAAGACATTGAAAAGCAGCTCTAAGGGTTGTTTGGAGCAATTGGTTAAAACACTTTACTATAAATGGGATGGCTTGTAACTCTTGGGAACGGGGCTCATATGCTTATTCCACTAGTTTTTTAACAGAAGTCAAATGTCCGTAGTTTGGAACAAACTGGTTTATGTAAACAATAATGTTCTTCAGCCTCAGGGACAGGTTACAGCTTGGAGTGGAATAGAGCTTAACTTCCATACAGCTGTTGACAATGTAGGTTTCTGTTAGCTCAGTGTCCGAGACTCTCACTGAAGTGGTTGGAGGTCTAGTTAATTCTGTCAATGGAGTTTCAAGAAGATACTTAGGGACTTACTCATCTACGTATGGGAGATAGTCTATGGTATCTGAGACCTCCAATTAAGGCTGTCAATTTTGGTGTAATACATATGAGGGACCTTCTGGAGATCTAGCTGGTACCTCACAGGATACACTAGAGCACCTGAAATGGCTGCTGACTGAATCATGGATCTTCCCTCTGAGTAGGTTGACACTTTGTTCTTTTTTAGCCATCGACATTGTTAACACTCAAGTTTAGGTATCTGAATCTTGAACAAAATCCCCACTCCACAGTCAGTGTGCCATGACTAATTCCTAGAATTTGGTCATGTTTGCTTTAGTGTATGATATGGGATTATTAAACAAAAAAACAAACAAACAAAAAACCCTACAAAAAAACAGTGGTGTTCTTTCTGACTTAGTAACTGATTGTCAAAGGCATAGGGAGCTAAATAAATACAAGAAAAATTACCTTGTGAATAAGGGTAATGTATTATACTTAAGAATAATAAATTATACTTATTTAGAATTTTATAATACTTTGTGTTTCAAGACAATTTCTCTTTTAAAAAGTATGAATATTTGCATACAATGCACTAAAGTGATTCCAAATATCATGAAAATATATTTCCAGCTGTTATTTGAATTTATGTTCTCTCTCTCACTATATCACCTCTCTCTCCTCATGACTATTTTAAGTGCTTCCTTGCTGCTCCTTGGAGCTACAACATACCTTCTCTACAATCTCACTTTTGCTTAAGGTAAACTTTAGCCAGAAACTACTGCTCCAAACCTTTCAACTTCAGAATGTTTCACAAACATTTAAAACTAAGCACAACTCCTTTCAATAGGAGATATAACACATTTTACAGGTGGGGAAACCGAGACAGAGAGAGAAAATAGCATCCCAGGAGAACACAAGAAATTCTCAATCTGCTTCAGGCCACTCAGCTTGCTGCCAGGCAAAATGGAAATGTGGAAGAGCAACAAAGCAATTTGTAGGGTTCTCATAATCCATGACTATCAGAAGTAGCTCTTACAGTATGCTCACTCTGGATGTGGTTGGTGACCCAGCTACAGAAACCTCCTGTGTTGTACAGGTGGACAGGTGTGATGGTAGGGCTCTGATAAAACACTGACAGATTGTCACACTTTTCGTATGAGCCTACTACAATGAAAAGTGTGTGTCTGAAGGTCATACACAAACCATTACTTTTTGGAAATAATGTCTCAAGATCATCAGATCAGCATATGTACAGCTGAAATATGATGTGGTTCCTGGAAATGACATAAAAGCCAGACTGCACTTGTTTCTGTAGCAGAGACACCTTAAATCTTTCACACTAATAGACATAACCCTCTGAAGGTGGAAATCCCACCTCCTCAAGCTGGTGAGGCCAGTAATGAAGCATCTGTCATACTTTTGATAGACACAAGAAAATATTGGTATTAAAAAAATAAAAATATTTTTCTGCATTTATAAGAATTAACTTCATATAAAAGAAAGAAAAGAACACATTAAGGAACAAATTCAGAATCTCTGAAACAGCAGAAACCTGCACTAAGAAAATCTAACAGGCTGAGAAAAAACCCTAAAGCAAAATAAAACACAAAAATCCAGAGTCTTTCCCTACAATTTATGTGATGCAGCTGAGTGCATCTGTAGCGGGCACTCCAGAAATCACTTTTCATTAAATCATACTTTTCCTGCCTTTAGTTTTTTCCATATGTCATAGAACATGATTGCCTTGCTCTACCAGTCAGATGAGCCAAATAGCTTCTCCTAGTGGCAGAGGAGACTGCAGGCTGCATCCTGTCTCCCATCATAATGGGATCCACTGTACAGGAGCACTGGAGCTGGCATTGCTTGGTAAAATTGGATTTACTGCATATGGGTAATAGACTGATGCTTCCCAGAACTGTTGTGCCGTTTGAGTCCATGCTAACCTCCATATCTGCCTCACACTTACATGCTTCAGAAGGGTCCAGGAAAGAAGGTGGGGGAGGGCAGACAACCACAACCAGAAAAATGCCAGATGCTTATAAGCACCTTCTTAGGACCATTCCCTGTTTGCTTGTAAGGAATTAGGGGCAAGCAAGGCTGAATATATTGTCTAGCAAGGCTATTGAGCTGGGTGTCCCATAAACGCAGGACACTTTTTTTTTTTTATTATTATTTATTTATTTATTTTTTTCAGGTCGAATTGTCAGCTGCAGACCATCAACATGTTTACTAAGAAAACATGTTACTTTACATCCTGTTTTAGGGCTGGATTGTGGTTCTGCTGATGGTGATATGAATGTGACGTGATTCAAGAGGAGACAATTTAGCCAATGGAAGTAAAATTCTGTCTGTGGGCCTCAGGTCTAACCATATGCTTATGCTGGTGCACACTGCAATGGGGTGGCCTATATCCCAAGCCTCATTAGGAATAACTTGACTTCCTGGAGATAACACTTCTGATCATGATATTCAGGAAAAAAATAACTAGAGGGCAGAATAGAGACCTAAGACTAATTTTTCAGGCATTGTTTCAGTACTGGAAGGCTGATTATCTTCCCTCATAATGTCATATATTTTTAATTTTAGCATATCTTGATCTGAGGACAAGAGAGGCAGCTTTACTCTCTTGACAGAAAATATGCTTTCCAAACCTTAAAGATAATAAAACTTGCAATGCTCATATTCATTTATCTTATTTGCCAACATTAGAAAGCATAATTCTATTTCTTCTTTCAGATGTCTTTTCAGTAAGCTTTTTTTCCACCCTCCCCTCTCTTTCTCTATCTCCTTTTTCTTCCCTCTTGGGGCTCAACCTTGTCAGTGTTCTAGTTCATTCACATTTCACATTACTGGTCAAGGTAATGTGCTTAGGGTTATGAAATGTTGATGGATGGCCAAATTAAGCTGTAATGCCATAGACCTCCTAATCTATTGTATTTAATTAGAAATTTCTCAGGAACTCTCAATCCTCTAAATCCTTTCTTGAGTGAAAGCTAAACACAGTATTTTGTTTTCTGTAAGAATGCTAGCAAGTATAGGAAAAATACTTGGTGTTGAATTTGGTCTCATCTGAAGGAGGATTTTTCAATGAGCTAAGGCCTGTGCTGCATGGGAAGTTATCTCTATATGTGAGTGTGATCACAGGACTTTAGGATAGTAAGTGTTTTCTACATACTATAGTTACCAACATTGATGGTCAATAATAATTTCTAGCTTTTAAGTATTTGTAGAAGAAATGACTCTACAACAGTATTGTTGATGATACTGCATTGTGTGATGAGAGGGATCAGATGATATGGTATCATTATTTCTAAAATTGCTGAACTGTCATTCTCTAAAGCTAGTAATAAGAATGGTAGTAGCATGACTGATGAGATCCCCTCTTCCCTCCGCACATCAGACTCTATATAGGGTTTTCCATAGCATGTAGCTTAATATTTAAACAGTTAAAAATTCTTTTAAAGCCAAACTCAGAGAATTTTTCCAGAGTGAAAGTAAATGACAAACCATTAAGCTTCCTTTTTGATCTCCCTAGCCTTTAGCTCCAAACTTTTGAGAAGCTTTTCTGATAACCAAGAAGGGAACATATTATCCTTACAATTGACTGCTTACAGTAGATTAAAAAATCTCCATAATAATTCCATTTTCACTCAGATTTTCTTTCATATGGTCCATTGGCAATAACAATGATCATGTGTCATCCCAGTTTAATGACAAATCTGTTATGAAACTAAAACTGATATCAGGAAGATTTGTTTAGTTATTTTGCAATCATGCATGTATGACCAGAAAGTGCAATTTTCAAACTGAAAAATAAAAAATAGTTGCAAACAAATTTTTATTACTTCAAAAAGTGCTAAATATATGTCTATATCTTCAGCTGGTGAAACCACGATATACCTTCAATGATGTAAACAAAACCACTCTTTTGATTTTGTTCGGGATGCAATGACCTATGAAGGTTCAACTTGAAACAATCATCTTTCTCACTGCTTCAGGAGAATCTTGCCAAATTCAAAAAGGAAAAACAATTAATATTTAAAGTTGTGAGAGTTTAAAGTGATGGATTTACTTGGGGTCAGGAGGAAAAATTTAATCTGACTTCTTGTTTTGGGTTAAGAAAAGTGCTTCCAAAGGCCTGAATCTGAATAAATCTGAGTTGGCCTTGTGCTGGTCCTTAGTAGCAGCACTCCTCTTGGAATCTGAAGCTCTGCAGGGATTATGAGAACATGGAATTTGGAGGAGGATAGTTTGGCTATGTCAAATAGCTTATTCCCCTGAATGTGTTGAATATTCCATAAACAGATGATAGACCAGACTTTATGTGAAAATCCTACTGAATTTACACAGTGGGAAGACCAAACCTGTAGTAACAGTTATTTAAAAAACATATGAAGTGTTAAAGCAGAAGATGAAAACTTTTCTGTAAATTCTTGCACTTTTCTACAGCACTTTGCTGCTGGATTGTAAGGATTTCAGTCAAACCTATGTGTCTTGAGAATGTGGAAAACATGTGTTATAGTGTTATTAATACATTGGGTCTTTCCATAGAGGTGATATTATCATCATTTAATTTCAGATTCAGCTTTGCTTGTAAAGTGCTTTATACTCCTATTTAATTTAACAAAATCCAAGAGTACATCCTACCTCTTGACAGGAGCTCACGGGCTGCTGATGCATCTTTTTCAGTTATGCTGATATTGTTATTGTAAAGATAAAGACTTGTTTATGTGGTTGGGAGAGAAACAGACAATAATTTGAAGCATTACTCACTGGATCAGTTTTTACAGCAGCAGACCTCTTACAAGTTTACAGGTATGCGTACATGTGATATTTATATAGAAGATGTTTCATTATCACATGGCATATTATCGAAGTGTACAACACATTCAAACTCTGCCTTTCATCAGAAAAAAAGGTATTTTTAACTTTTTTTTTCCTGTCTCTGCTTCAAACCTATCCTGTGTTGAGGTATTTCCAGACAACGTCCTTTTGTATTTTGGCAATTCCAACCACATGGGATCTGAAAGACTGTCCTTATTTACAAGGGATTTCCATATGTTTGACCACCTGCTTGGGCCTAGCATGTAGATTGATCCTTTCTCACCATGTTCAGAGATGAGCATGAGTAAGCTAGTCTATGAAGTAGCAAGCTTTGTGTTTTCATGGTGTTTCCATGAAGTACCTGATAAAGATGTAGTCAAGGACAAACAGAAGGAAATGATACTTTCCCACTTCACTTTATCTGTTGTAGCATTTGCCACTACATCTTATATACCCAAGGTGTGAGTTTATTTGCTTTTATTTATTTATTTATTTATTTATTACTGTACCACTGATTCTGGACCAGATGTGCTGTCCTGTGCATTTTGAGGGCAGCAGATTCACTGGCTGTGTGCAGACCTTCTGCATCCTGAATGTGTAACAGGTCCAGTTCTTCCAAGAACTGCTAGATTTAAAGAACATGTGCTACATGACCTGCAAACCTAAGAAATGATGAGAAGAATTGTGCCAGTCCTAGTTCTTCGGAGAGCTTATAAAGAAGAGGAGAAACATCTTCCTCTGTAGGAAAACTGACTTTAGGGAAGAAGCTCTTTCCCATTCAGGAAACTTTTTCTGTGAGCTTTGGACAGAAGATAAATTCAGTGTCTGTGAGAAACCTTAGTATCTGAGAGAGAAGTCTGTTCAACACTTAATATGGCTTCAGGCTCTGTAATCCCCTGAGGCAGCAAAGCAACCTCAGTGCCTTAGAAGCTCCTTCAGGGTGTCAGCCTTGTCAATGTGGTGCTTGTGAACCACTATTACAGGCAAGCCACAGGGTGAGGATTGGATCTCTGTCCTGTAAAGATAAGGGATCCCTGATGGCTGATGTGGTTAAGAACCATGGATCTGGGATAGGTATGTACAGCCATGGAAAATGGGTGGGCTACCAGGTCAAATTTTTGTCCATTAATTGAGCACCAGGATGTACCTGATGGTGCTAGGAATAAAAAAGAAGGCAGAAAGTATCCTGAGCAGAAGTATGAAACTATAGAAAATTTCACTGCAGAGAAAACTCTGGATGTATAGAGGATAACAGTAAAAGATCTGAATGACCCCATACTCTTTTTCTGTTTATGAAAGTGAAGACAGATAGAAAATAAATTCTTTCTTGGACCAGTGGTCCTGAAGTTCTAAGCAGAAAAGTGGATGATACACCAGAAGGCTATGCCTGGCACCTGGACAGGCTAGAGAGCTGAGTGGAGAGGAACCTCATGAAGTGAACCTAGGGTGGAATAACCCCATGTACTGGTAGAAGTTGGGAGATGATCTGCTGGAAAGCAGCTTTGTGGAGAAGAACCGGGGAGTCCTGGTGGACAGCAGGCTGACCACGTGCCAGCAATGTGCCCTTGTGACCAAGAAGGCCAAAGGTGTCCTGGGGTGCATTTGTAAGAGTGCTGCCAGCAGGTTGAGGGAGGTGATCTTCCCCCTCTACTCAGCCCTGGGGAAGCCATACCTGGAGTATTGTGTCCAGTTCTGGGCTCCCCAGTACAAGAGGGACATAGAACTGTTGGAGCGAGTCTACGGGAGGGCTATGAAGATGACTGTGGCACTGGAGCATCTGTGATATGAGGAGAGGCTGAGAGAGCTGGGTCTGTTTATCTTGGAGGACAGAAGACTGAGAGGGGCTCTTTTCAACGTGAAGGCCCTCTGAAAGGAGGGTGTCAAGAGGATGGGCACAGGCAGTTTTCAGTGGTGCTAGTGGCAGGATGAGAAGCAACAATCATAAACAGAAACACAGGAAGTTGTATTTGAATACAAGAAAACACTTTACTGTGAGGATGACAGAGCACTGGAACAGGCTGCCCAGAGAAGCTGTGGAGTCTCTGTGTCTGGAGATATTCAAAACCTGTCCGCATGCCATCCTGCAAAATGCGCTCCAGGTGACCCTGCTCAGCAGGGGAGTTGGACTAGATGATCTTCAGAGGTCCTCTCTAACCTCTGTTGCTTTGTGATTCTGAGTTAGACTTTGTAAAAATAGCAAATTCCCTTGTTCAGAATGAAAGGGAGAACATAATGGAGAAACCAAAATAGTGCAAAGAAAGATGTTTGAGGAATTTATAATTGGAATCCTACAAGAGCAGCATCTGGGACTGCAGATGGTGTGGAAAACAACACAAGCCATAAGCTGGAAAAAGGTATGTGCTGGATTACATCACTGTGAAATAGTTTGTAAGAAGCAGCATAGAGGAGATCAATGACAGCACCATTTGCTCTGGGGGATTCCTCATAAGAGCAATTCATCAGAAGATGAATGGACTATCACCCTGAAAGCAAGTAAGACATTTATTCATTTTAAATTGGATACTGGTGCACATGATGGTGTGTTGATTGAAATAATGTTATCCTCCTGACAAGAAGCAGATAATAGAGAGTAAGGGAAACTTACAGGGGTAAGCTAATAGCAACTAAAGTTAACATGAGGGTAAATAAAATGGACAGATACAGTCTGTATTAACTTTCTGGAGAAGAGTACCCATTATGGAATGAAAATGTGTCAAGTTTTTGTTCTCATCAGGATGATGTGCTCTCCTGAGAGGAAAGGAGTACAATATACCCAAGGAAGAGTTAGTGGACACCAACCAGGGAACAAGCTGTCTCTCAGCAGAATGCACATCTGAAGAGTGAGTCAGCCTCCTTCCAGTCCTTATTCCTATTCAAACTCTGTTTCTCTTAAGAAAGAAGCTAAAAGAGGAGCTGTGTGAGCTTATTACCCCAAGAATCACAAAATGCATAGGAGAACAAACTGTGGGTGCATTCCTTGTTCATCTTCAGGGAACAAAAGAGAAACAGTTTGTTTTGCATCTGGATAGACCAGAGGAATTGAACAAATATGAAAAAAAATCACACAAAAAAATCACACAAAAAATCACAGTAGCTGTTAGGGGATCACTTTCAGTTGAAGTTGTCTATATAAGGTATTTTTATATACTGGATGTCACAGTAGGATTTTGGGGAATACCTTTAGAAAAACACAGCGTATATTTAGTGAAATGGCCATGACTTATGGACAAAATCTTGTTTCCTTATACTTCCATTTAGGTTGTGTTCAGCACTTCATATTTCTCATCAGGAAATACAACAAAGTCTTTATAGTACAGAAGGAATTGAAGCACCACAGATGACATTTTAATCGGGGAAAGATGGTAAAAGAAGAGAATGACTGGAATCTCTGAGCATCCTGGAACAGAAGCAGAGCTGCTGGGTTAGTGTGACATGAGCAAAATGTAAATTTTCTGTAACAAAAATAACACACCTGAGAGAGAAGGTTATTCAGCAAGACATATAGGTAACAGGGAAAACACTGCTGTTGACAAAGAAATAGTAGATTTATTGGAATGATGGATTACTTCAGGACAATTGTGCCTTACACTTCTGACTATATAAATAAATGGAGAATGCTCCTACACAATGACATTCCCTGACCTTAATAAAAAATATAGGATGTAAAGGGAACTAATTTAAGGGTGTAATATGCACAAAACTATGTAGTCCACATGTGTCTCTATGAAGATTTTGGTGCAATCTTCTTGCAGTAGAGTGGTCACAGCTAGAGACCAGTGGTTTATGCATAGTAGATGCTAACAGGAAATGAGAGTTAATAAGCTCAGATAGAGAAGGAGGCTTTGGCATGGTTGTAAAAGTCTTCATGTCTTAGTTGTGGGAGGCCTTAGCTATTACTATTTTATTAGCTGAAATCGACTGCAAACCACTTATTGCTGTTACTGAAAATGGCCTTGCAAACACTCTAGAGAATTCACAGCCTACTTTTTTTTTCAACTACGAATGGATGATTTGTAAATTGAGCCTGAACCTGGAAGGAATTTGGTGATGTAGACACACTCTTTAAAGTGTTTGACAGAAGTGATGAAGTCCAACATTAGCGTGTTATGCTAATAAAAATAAACTTTGTGTTCTGCAATGGACTAAGGGCTGTGAGTTTCAAATTGATTACATAGAATGAAACACTACAAAGAGTAATTAAAATTAAAATCATATTGGCAAGAACAGCATATTCTTCACCACTGTTATCAATTTAAAGGGGACTACTACCATGTCATGAAATCCTATTTCAAGGATCATGACTCCAAAGTTGCTGTTAAAAAGTATGTGAAAAGTAGTCATGGAGGTCGATAGGAGTTCTTTGAGGGAAAAAAAATCTAAAGGAATAAAGAGATTTATTCTGACCTTATATGAACAGTAGTATCGAAGGGTTTCTTAAGTTTTGCTGCATATGCCAGAAATAAAGATCAAGGTGTAGGAAAAAGTTGTATTGATAGTACAGAGAAAAAAATGACTGGAGCAAAGTAGACATAGATTATTTTTATTGATTAGGGAAAAAAAAGTCCAAAACAGAACTGTAAGAACGATGTACTTACTATTATTCTGACTCCTGTGAGACAATTTTGTTGGGAGATATAGCTAAACAACTGATGATAGACATCAAAGATCTGTTTTACCTAATATGCTTTACTTGACAGCAGTGGGTCAGAAGTAGTGCGTAAGCAGTTTGCAGTGAAATATTGCCTTAACCAGCCACATATCAGTATCAGTGAGCTTCGGTCTGGTGAAATGTGGGGTGTGACAGAGGAAACAAACCCAGCATATTTAGACAATAGGTCTCCAAGTTGCAAGCCAGCCAGAATGAGAAACTTCCCTGCCTATTGGCAGCAACAGGTCTGCTGTGCCAGAGGAAGCAAGGCACCACCTCAGAGTCCACTGGACAGCTTAGTTATTATTGTGATTTCATGTATTTACATTAATAACGGTTTTAATTATAGCTGTCGTTACTTTCTGACTCAGAATGGAACGTGTGGTATTTGGGACTGTGCCTTCAAAGGCTGAGCAGCTTGGCAGGGCACTGTGAGACTCTTGTTACAGTTCACAGACAGCTGGAAGCAGACAGGGGATTATTCCCAGCACCTCCGCTGCTGAGTAGGTCTGGAGACCACAGAGGGAAGAGCTACTGAGGGCCAGAAGACAGCCTGGAGGCAACTTGCCCATGGCTGATGATTGATCGGTTAAGACCCTGTGGGAGATAGGTCATTTGCTTCAGCTGGGAGAGGAGATGCCAACCCACCCAGAAAGAGGGATTCTGAGAAGTCTCTGAAAAGGGAACCTCAAGGAATGTCCCTCCTCCTGTCGGCAGTCATTCCTGCGGGAAACACTGCCTGCCTCCTAAGGAGGTGGAGAGTCCCAGCAACGCTGAGACAGGGTGGGAAAGATAATTTTTCTCATTTTCAGGGCTATGTTAGGCCTTCAGGATTTGGTCCACGGATAGTAGAAATTGTAGTGCTTACGTTAGTGTGAAATAGGCTGACAGGTACTGCAGGTGAGACATTTTTCTGGTGTGTACAACTTAACTCTGGCAGGTTGAGATGGTGTTACTTGGTTCCAAGCCTAATAAACCAACTGAACTTGTGTTTCCTATGAATGGGCTCATTCATTTCAATGGAAATGTGTGTACATACGTGTTTGTGTGTGTGCGTGCATGTAGAGAAGAGAATCACTCTTCTCCCTTCTCCTTATGGCCTATACCATATGGCACGCCTAGGTATCCAGTGTATCAACTCTTTTATAAGGAACCTGAAATAAAGAGTCTGAGGAAAGTTTAACAGCCCCATAGTTTATAATTCTCTTTAGGCCACGTTTTGTTTGTCAGGGAGAGCACAAGAATGAGGCCACACATAATTTAACACCTTCCCCTATTTAGAGCTTGTTAGTTTAACTTTTTCTGAGATTGTTTTTTTTAAGAATGTTTGTCTGAATTTAGTGGTTGTGAAGGAAGGTGATGGACCTAAAGACTGTAGTTTGCCTTGCAGAACGGGCACTGGAGGAGCTCCAGCAGAGCCAGTTTCCCCATATTGCCACCCTGATTTGACCTTGAATGACCTTTTGTAAGGCCCAGTAGATTCAGTCTCCAGTCTTTTCAGTTTGTGGGCTTTTTTTTTTTTTTTTTTTTTGACAGCAGAGTTGTGCCAAATGTGGTGGTGCTTCTGGGAGGCTGATATATGTCCAAATCAGAGCCTGACTTCTTTCACATAGGCTCAGTGTTATAATAACCTTTCCAATAATAAGGGGGCTGGCAAGTGGAGCTAATGAGGCTGAGATCTCGGGGTGAGTATTTCAACACCTGCAGCCATGGAAGTGCCACCTTTCCCAAGGGCTCTATTATTACAGCAGTGCTTTAACTCTAATGCTTGCTGGGCCTTGTACAAACCCAGAGCAAGGCAGAAAAAAGTGTGGGAGGAGAAACCCTTAAAGCCACATCCCATCCTACCAGGTTTCTTTGATAAAGGGAGGAGAGGCACAAGGAAATTAAATAGCTTTCTCTACCATGGTTAAGCAGACAAAAGTTCTCAAGTATTCCAATGTCTTGCTAGTACAGCACATCAATCCTTCTGCATCCTGAAGTTTGGAGGATGAGAATCTGGTTTTACCTCCAGCAAGCAGGTAATGGCTCAGGCAGCAAATTATTACTCTGCCTTATCCCCAGATTTTGATATAACTTTTTTATTTTTTTATTTTTTTTAAACAAGTGCCAATTCACAAGTTTGCTTTAGAAAAAGCTTATGGCCAACCCATGACTTTTCTCAAGAATTCTCCAGTTTAGATGTGTTGTTTTCTGACCTCATACTGGCATTGCTAGAGGGCTGGTGTACACTCCCTCCACTTGCACCTCAAGGGAAATGTTCTCTAATCCAGCTGCCATGTGGTCTCACTGGGCTGGTGATGTCCTCCAGCTTGTATGGTAAGCTGTGCCAAATGTGTTGTGCCATGGCAACAAAGCCACCAGGACTCCAGCTCATAGCTCATGTTGTGTCAGCATGCTGGTCAGCTCGATGGGAATAACTCCTGACATTTCGTCCTCTGCAAGCTGCAAAGAAAAATTAGATGGATCTTTGGATGGTCCACAGAAGGTCCTCATCCTTGATCCACGGGGAACAAAACCTTATGGGAAAGAATTTATTTCCTTTATTTCTGCACAGCTCTGAATTATGGGTGTTAACGGTGTTTAGAAGAACCTTTGACTGAATATAGCATTCAATAGTGACCAAAATTTGAATGTGGATTTTGGTTTCAGTGCCTGGGAACATGACTCCAAGTATGTTCTCTCTCTTTTTTTTTTTTTTTTTTTTTTTTTCTGGCCATGATAAAGACAGAGATATTTAGCCCTTGTTTATGAACTCCATGCAAAATTCTGGCTGGTTAGATCCAGCAGGTTTGTCAGACCCATCTCCATAGAAAACCACTCTCTCACATTTAATCTTTTTCACATGGTATCAAAGTTAGCAATGGTTAGTGAAGAAATTACTATTACTATTCATTAACTCTGGTCTCTCAGAGGAACCGTATGTGCAGAACAGAAGAAAAAAAATACTGTTGTTTTTTAATACTGAGTCACTGCTGCTGATTATTTTATTTTTATTTATTTATTTTTTTTTTAAGAAGAAGAAATAAAAAAAAGGTTTTCCTTGAAATGTAAATGTCAGGAGAGTTGATTTCCTGTAGTTGCCACACTGTCTTCAGAAAGCTTCAGTCCAGCAGGCCACTGTGATATCAGCTAGCACTTGTTTTAAAGGATATCTGTAAAAAATTCATGGCTAGATTCCTGCATCTCAGGTCACAGAAGAGTGTGACTATTAACCAGTTCCAGCTGCTTTATGGAGTTTCACCAGCCATTCGTGGAACTTTCTATTTTTTTTTTAAGGAAATATTTTAGCTTTTTTTTTTTTTTTTTTTTTTTTAATTTCACTTTAAATACTCCCTTTGTGCCCACATTGAGGAAATCTTTAATCACATTAGTAAGAAAATAAAAAAAAAGGAGAAAAAGAAAAAACAGTTCTCATTTTGCTCCCAACTGTTCTATGATTGTGCTGCCGTCTCTAGTCCTGCCTTCTGTATTTACTTTGTCAGCATGGCGCCCATTTTAATGCTGCAGCTGATGATCCAAAAACACTTGAGAGATGATTTATTTATAAACAAGCCCCCTGTTACGGCCAGCTGGCTCTCCGGGTCTGGCTGAGCAGTGCCGTGCTTGGGGCTGAGGAGCACAGCTCTGGTCGAGCATCTCATCTGGCAGGGCAACACCTGAGCTTGAGGAGGTCCAGTCGTGCTGTCTTGCAGCCTCAGCATGCTGCTGGTGCCAGGGCTAGCCCAGGCATCTGAGGACCACCTTGCTCCCTCCTCGGTGCCACGCAGCTTCCAGAGCTGGGGTTCAGCGCTGGCCAGTGCATTTGGCCTCCGTTTGTGTTATTTCAGAGCAGGGAAATGCTGAGTAAGAAAAACAAACATAAAGACACTGTTTTTTCCCCTTCAAATTCAAGGGTCTAAAAGTTTGGCATGGAAATCCTTGTTTGGAAATTTGGGCCTAGATCATGAAGAGAGCAAACACAGTGACTTACTGTAATATCTGTGTTTGAATATAAATGAGAGTAGGTGAAGGGATTTCTTCATTTAAAGTTGCAGTATTCAGAAAACAAGAGACTCTTCAAAGATGCACGCTCTGAAGAAACTTCAGGAAAGACCCTTTGCCAACTGATTATTAATGGCAAAAAAATATGCAAATTCTTTCTTACAGTATTGGTGTTTGCCACACTTCTGTTTATCCTACAAGCATGTATAGCCTCCTGAATATATGTATATATATCCATATCACATGTGTGTGTATGGATGATACATATACATATACGTATACACATACTGTTCCAGATATTCTGTATGTGGGGTCATCATTCTAGGTAAGAAGAAATTAAAGGCAGAAGACATTAAATTTCAGCCAGTATCTATTCAGGACTTTGTAGGAAATCTGGGGCATTGCCATGACAATTTCAAAAATGGGAAGTTAATACCTTTTGTATTATTGTAAACACCTACTCATCTACTGAAGCAGAACTGAAAACTTATTAAGAGTACTTGCTTGTTCAGGCCAAATATACACAGAAAACTTAGAATGATACTCCTTTTTCTGTATAATTGTTGTTTTCTTTAATGTAAATGTAAATTGATACAAATAAATAAGTTCTAATTGCCACGAAACTCTGCATGTTTATAAAGTTTGGCATGAATTAGGAAGTGCACCTGGAACTTTGTAGCTCTTATGTAAAATTAATAATAAATGCTTTCTTGCCAACATCAATATGTTTATATTATGGTCATGGGACTATCTGATGCTTAAATTATTTAACACATTAATTTTTTATCTCCACTCAAGCCTGCTACATAAAGTTGCTGAGTTTGGAATCAAAGGTGGTGGTTCAAATCCAATTGATATTGCATTTTAATTAAAATAGTGTTAGGACACATCTCACAGTCTTTACTCAGGCAAAAATATCTTGGAGTAGTCAAAACTTGCTCTTTTTCTGCTTTCTGCCTTACCAGTTGCTGGCAAAACTGGAGCTAGGCAGGCAGTATATGCCAATGTTACCTCACTCCCATCTTCGTGAGTTTATTTGCCATGTTTAAATTGTGTCACTTAAGGCTGTGTCACAGAAGAAAAGGTCAGCCTGTGTCAAAGGCCACTCTCATCACACTGTAAAATACATGTGAACGTGACTGTGAAGATTCCCTGCCTAAAGACAGGTGTATCCTGCCCCCAAAGGATGGGCCACCCGTGGTACATGAGCATCAGGGTACCAATGCTTAGATAGGTGCCTGGTTGGGGAGATTTTGGTGTGGACCATGGATAAAAGGAATGCTTGGTCTGATAAAGTCATTTTCTTCTTAATGTTTTAATGCAAATGTTTTAAGCATACAGGACCTGCTTCTGTTTTTGATTTCCCAAGTTCTTTGCCATGGTCATTTTTAGTCCTCTCCATCTCCATGCTGCTCCTGGGTCTTCTCAGGTTGGGAGAGTTCTGCGTCTGGAAGAACTCTACATGCAAACAGATGACTGTAAGTTACTGACAGGTCTTCTGCTTCTACTTGCTCTAGCAAAAAAGACAGACCTTCCCCCACCTTTGGTGTGGGGGAAACTGTGTGGCTGCAGGAAGGCCGGATGAGCTGGTCAGTATCTCCTGGTCATCCCTCTGAGGAAAGAAGGGTCTTGCCCATGTGATTACTTGAGCTGCCACTCTTCTGGAACCAGAAATAATCATAATTTATTGACCATAGATAAATTTATAGCCCAAGAGTCTCCAGTATCACCCTATGTCCCATCTCATGCCTGCATTCCTCTTCACTATATCAGTATTTTGGGTTCACAGATATTTCATTTTACAAGGAATAACTACTTGCAACTATATCTACATACAAATATGTTTATCTCAACCATGAAAATCTAAACAGATGTCTAGCAAGCGGAAGAATAAATTGGTCAAACAACCACCTGGTCATTAGAAAACTGGTATTACAGCTCTACAGGATAAAACAAAGCTTCAGGAAAGTGAAGAAAAGTCCAGATGAAACCTGAAGAGTCTTGAGACCACACAGAGTTATTGTGAATCCTGTGCCCTCTTATTAATGATTTATTGGTCCAATGCCTGGCTTCAAAATTCAACCCATTTCCAGCTCTTTCCTGTAACAACTCTTGCAGACAGCACACTCCTTCATTGGGAGGTTGAACTGGTGTATAGACAGTGAGTTTCCATGTCCTGTCTTGTCAGAAACAACTGCTTCTCTAATGAAACTTTCTGTGGTCTCCTTGCTCCCAAAGAGAGAATACAGTCTTCTGTAAGGAGCAGCCACTGCTCTCTTCACCATCCCACCATGGAGCATCCCTTTCTTTATGAGTTCCTATACTAAGTAGGAAGGTGATACTTAGACTAAAGTCCTGCCTCAGGATGCCATCAATATATTTTCTCTATTTTTACCACATTTCTGAGGCCAGACCTTGTCACTCTGCTTTATATTCTTTCTCCACAAATGGACACAAATGTCATAATTGGTGACAAATCTACAAGAAAAAGCGTGTCAGATGCAAAATTACCTTTGTACATTCCCACCTACCACTAGTCTTTTATTTTTAACCGGAAAATCCTTATCCTAGGAGATACGTGCCTCAGGTCTGATGTTCTCTGATTTCTTCAGAAGCCTTCTTTCCTACATGTGCAAGATCTTTTTATCAGGCACTCTCTTTTGTAGTCATCCGGACAGATGCAACTCCTTGCTAAACTTTCTTGGTTTTAATTGGGACTCTTGTAAAATCTCTGGATTTAATACATGTTAAGGTCTGCCTGCCATACAGCTGGCAGTGCGTATCTACTGTGTCTGTCAGCATTCGATCAGATGAATCTTATTCCATGAAAAACAGGAGGAACCGCAGATATAGCCCAGGCTCTGCCTTTCTAAGCCTTTCCTCACAAATGCATGTCTAACTCATTTTACAGAACACCACTTATAAAATCTCCACAACATTTCTATATCTTTGGCCTTAGAGCAGGTTTTAAACTTTACTCTTTACTTTTTCTACTTTAAACTTTTCTTGCTGCAATTACAGCCTACTGGGTTCAACACATTCGTCCTGGATGTAGAGAACAGCACAATACCCTTCCCCCTTGCTCTACTCTTTTCCAATGAAAACTGTTCCATCAGGGCTATCCTTACAGAGAGAACATGCAGGAGTTAGGGACTGAACTGAAAACTCCCGTGACCACTGAGGTTTATTGCTGTTCCAGGGAACACCCTGCCCACCCTCTGCAAGTCTCTGTGAATCTGTAGATCCAAATGCGGGCCTTAGCCCTGAGGTTAAGAGTTCAAGTGCACTGAAACTGGTAGCAGTCTTAAGACTTCAGTGACTTAAGTGGACTAAAAAAACATAGGACCCATATTAATGTTGATCTCTTACAGAAGGTAGAAGAATGACTGCTGCAGAAAATGCCAGGACATTCCAATCACATCCAGCCTGGCAGTGCTGGAATGGACTATACAACATCATATATAACCTCCCAATTGTCTGTGAATGTTTGTGACTTAATAGTTAGTGCAGGATCAGAGACTGCTCATCAAAAGACAGTTGTCTGCCTACAGGCAAAGACGGGTGGTTTTCTCCTAGTCTCATCCTCTTTCTGGTTACCAGCCCAGACACCTCCTTTCCTCAGACCTGTTAATCCTAATCTCTGCTTCTGTGTGAAGAGTTTATTAGAAAAAGAGCTTTCTTCAACTAGAGAACTAGAGTGTCGTGTCCCCCCGCCCCCCCAAAATAATAATAATAAAAAAATGTATATATATATATACACACACACATATATATATATATGGCAGCAGAAACATGCATCCTTTTTTTTTACAAAATAACTAACCCATGATTTCGGACATGTGCTAGGTTCCTGCTCATAGGAAGGTATGAATAGCAAAGTATGAGCTTGCCCTTCTTTTCCTTAATATAGCATAGGTGTAAAATATTTTGTACTACTCTGCAATTAGGGCACTGAGCTATGCTTGAGTTGCTTCTCAGTGAAATCATGTGCACAAATATTTCTTAGATTACATTGTTCAGTGTGAAGGCTCTTACTAACTCCTTGTCTCCATGGAATGGACATGTGTTTTGGCTCTATAATTTAAAAGTTCAAGACTAGCATTTTTCTTATTCTTGTTGTCCTGCATCTTGTAAGCCGAGTATTTAAGTTTTAAGAGCAGCATGTTTATTTATGTATGTTGCTGCTAATCCAAACTGTCTGCTAAACTAATCCCTTGTTAAAATGAAATCAAGTCAGCTATTTTAGATTACAAAGCTAAAACAATAGCTCAGTCAGACACTTCACACATCTGTTTTACTTTTCCTGAATAGGTATGCAGTTTTTCTTACATTCTTTCTCTGCAAAAGTGCTACCAATTAGCTATACTTTCTTTTCCTTTCATTTCTCTCTTGTGACCTAAGTCTTTTGTTTTCTCAGTTCTATTGCTGATTACTTTTGAAATGCTGGCTTTTTTATGTGTTTGTTTTCTTTCTCAGTAATACATTTTAAAATGGATAAAAATTTCATGCTTATTACTTGTTAATATGTTATCATACTCTATTACCCAAATTTGGACCAGAGGTAATTCCAATGTGGGAAATGCCAAAATAATACATTCTTGGAGATGAGATCTTAGACAGATATGGAAACCTAAAGTAGGCTTTGATTTACTTACAGTCTACAGGAAATGAAGCATTACCGTCAATGTGGTACATAGAGATTTTAACTGAAGATAACTTTATTTCCAGCTTTACCTGCTGCTTTGATTTAAAGTGTTTTTCACATCATCTAATTTTTCATAAGCTTCCACGTGTTTAAAGTTTGGCTTTTTTTAAGGGTTTGTATAAGTTTTCATTTTGTGCAGAAACCCCTTCTTATTTAGTGTATTTGCAAAGCGTTTCAAAATGACATCAGGTGAGGGTTCCTCCAGCCTTCTGGTGCCAAAAATGTGAAACGACTCCCCTTGCTCCTTCACATGGGGTTTACCTCACCACTTTTTAATAAACTGTTTTTGCACTGGTATTTAGAGAGTATGGCTTTGTTTCAGCCATGCTAACCTTCAAGCACAGCCTCTGGTTTTATATCATTTTTTTCTTTATCCACTTACTTCTTTGTCCCTCTTTGAGAAACAGCCTCCTGAAGTAGCTTGACTCCATCTCAGACCTATATTTAACTCTATGTCAGCCACTTGAATGTTTTCAGCTGAGGAACTTTAAGGGCTCCAACTGCCCCAGAAAAATGAGAGTCACAGGGTGGTAGGAATTATCATTACTGCTCAGTTAAAGAGATGTTAAGGCATAGAGAAATCATCTATGGTACATTCAAACTGCTCCATAACACAAGGAAGCTGTAACATGCTCAGGAATTGAAGCTGGTCAAGCTTGCCTCATTGCTTTCATAGAATCATAGACTCGTTAAGATTGGAAAAGACCTCCAAGAGCATTTGTTCCAACCATCCACCTAACCACCACTGTCACCCACTAAATCATGTTCCTAAGCACCATGTCCAACCCTTCCTTGAACACCCCCAGGGGCAGTGATGCCACCACCTCCCTGGGCAATCCATTCCAATGCCTGACTACTCTTTCTGAGAAGAAATGTCTCCCAACATAAATCTCCCCCTAAAAGATTTTTTTAAGGTGCTCCAACTTTGGCTTAAAGAGATCCTTCTCTGCATTTCTTGCAGAGTGCATTTACACCGTGGAATTTCAGCCTAGCTGCATCAGAATTTAGAAAACAAAACAAAACAATACAAACACACAAAAAGATCCCTACACCATGCCCAAGACACCCCATGGTGCCTTGAATGGTGACATATAATCTTTCCTGTTCCATAACATACTCCTACAGGGTTTAAATTCTGTAGGGCTGCAATGCTAGTCCTCACGAGAACATAGTTGCAGTGATGGACTAAGCAGTAACTGCAGCCTTCACACAGATTCCTGCAGAAGGCATAAAAACACAGCTTACTTTCTCAAATGTGGGCCACAAGAGCATACTCAGCTCTCAGCCAGTGTCCAGGAGACTGCTGTCTCTCCAGACCTAGAGGAGTGATTGCACACCATGGCAGAAAAAAACTGCCAGACGTCTGGTTAGATTTTTCTGCCTCCTAGATTTCAGATCTCCTGGCTGAAGGAGTGACTTCATCAAGTCAGTGATAGCACAGAGATCTCCAAGTAATGCCCCTTCCCTGCACACATACACATACACCTTGGGTCCTTGGGTTGCAGTTCTCACAGGCAGAAGGGCTAGTTAGTGCCACTTGGGGATGCTGCCAAGGTCATGAACTGAGACAGTGCAA
Source organism: Aythya ferina (assembly GCF_964211825.1). Classification (NCBI taxonomy): domain Eukaryota; kingdom Metazoa; phylum Chordata; class Aves; order Anseriformes; family Anatidae; genus Aythya; species Aythya ferina. The sequence goes on from NC_140296.1 coordinate 71,308,582, forward strand.
CCATAGAGGCAAATGGGATCAGAGCAGTTAGTACCCTAACACCAAGCTTGACACTGAGGACACATGTGGAAGTCAGCAGGAGTTTTTAAAAATTTACTAGCACACATGGAACCTCTGCAGCCTGGATCAAACTAGTCTGTCACAGCTCCACTGACACTCCAACCACATGCCTCCCATCATCTTGTGTCCCTCAAAACCTTGCTAAGGTCTCTTCCCCAGGGATGGGAATCACTGCCTCAGACTTCTCTCCTGTGGACAGCTATATTTGAGCTACTCACTCAGCGCTCTCTCCATAGGTGATGGAAATAAGTACTTTTAGGATGTGATTCATATGGTTTCTGCTTTTGGAGGAAATGAGTTGGGTCTTGGAAGTGCCCATTTTCTTTTCATCAGCCTTAATGGGAATTCAGGATAACTATGACATGGATATCTTACTAAGGAAGAAAATCAATGCTATTTCAATGCCCTGACTTTACAAAACACCACACAACTACTGTGTAATGACATTCTTATGAAGAAGCATAAAAGCATGTGGCAAGGTAAAGTATGCAGTATTCTGTTTACCTAACACACTTTCTGGATAGGCTGTTAGATACTTTTCTATTATCCCAGTAGTGTGTAGACATGTTCGGTCCTTGATGAAATGTGTACAACTGGATTTTGATATTAATAATTTGAAAAATGTCTCATAATGGATAGAGGAATATTTCAGCAAGTCTGCTGTGTCCTGTTCTATAAACCTTCTCTTATCATCAGCAAACACGACAAATAAGAAATAGCACAGATTTATCTCCTAAAGTCTCACTCACCCTCTCGATGGAGAGAAACATACTTACCTAGTTTAATAAACAAGCCTATAATATTAGTGCTATGATGGAATTGGTTTTGAGAAAGACTATAACATTTGGAGGAAGTTACCTTCCATCCTCTGATCTCATTCATTTCTTCTGTGTTTAATACACAAAAGGAGTCCAGGTATCACTGGAAACTGCAGCAGCCTTGCTTCCAACATCCCCTGATCTAAAGATACATCATGTTCATAGAGTATTTCCTGCATGTGAACACCACACACCCAGTAACTGGCTAGGTGATGTCCCAGCCATGCTTTCGCTCTACCAGACAAATGTTACAGGTTACTCAGTCCTAGATGGTATGTCCAAGGAAATATTGGCTTACGTTAAAACGAGATGCTGGAGTTCTAACATTGATGAAAACAGATACTAGTATTACATTTTGGAACACTATGGGACAAAACTAACCCTGATTATTGGCATATGTTATATTCCTAGCATTTTCTATTTCATTTTTAGACATTTCCATGGCTCTTTTAAATATCATTTTCCATTATCATAGCCTTTGAGTTGAAAGATAGTGGACAAGAGATTTTTTTTTTTTTTTTTTTTAAATCTGTGATCTCGTTCACTTTCCATTGCATTTCTTTTTCAAGTCTTTTGGTACTTGATTCACAGGGCTGCAATATCCACTGCCTTTTTCATGTTCAGACCCCAGGTACTTTATGATAAGAAGGTGAAGGTGTGATTATGGCTGGCCTTCTTGGCTGCAGTGTTCAGATATGTTCAAAAATCACAAAAATATTTTAATGTCCAATTTCCATGAAATAGTTGAGTATCTGAGATAAAGTAACTTACTGAGATAAAGTAACTTACTTTAACTTACTGAGATAAAGTAACTTAAAAGTAATAAGGTCTGTGACAATGTAGGTAGCTGAGTAGGCAAAGTAGGCAAAACTCCAAATTTTAAATTTGAGGGTTTTCCACTGATTTCCCACTGACCATTTTTTTTTACAGGAAACACCAAAGCTATAGCTAAGAGAAAATGACAAGGGAAAACCAACATTACGCCAGACTTCTCACAGTTATACAAAACAAATTGAGCTTCTTGAGAGCTGCTGTCAGAGAATGAGCTACAGTAAACAGCTGGGATTAAATCAATTACTGTAATCTGGCAATGCTTTGCATCACTAGTATGAAGAACTGGAGGTGATTCTGGCTGTATTTTTTTCTTCATGTTTTTAACACAATAGAGTGTGAGTAGGTCTCTGAGACACCTATGACATGCTCCTTCACTGAACCAAGAAGTGCTGTGCACATCATTGGTTTTCAGAGGCTCTATGGGAGGCATATTGTAGTGGAGAGCTTGGTGAAAGGCAACTTTTTCCTTGTCCAGAACTACAACATTGAATCGTTGGTATATTCATTCCTTATGTTTACTGATTTTTTTTTTTTTTTTTTTTTTTTTTTTTTTTACACCAAGGAATGTTTTTCTCAGAAGTTTTGCTAATTAAGAAGTTGTAGTTAAGCTGGTGTTTTTGCTTGATCCCATCCTCTAAACAAAAAGCAAACAACAAACAGACATTCTTTATGAGGAGAGGAGAACGTTGCATGGGATGGGGGTAGGGGAAGAAGGAAGGAGAAGGAGGAGGAGGAGAGCTGTGCAGATTTCCTGCCCACACTTCAAAAGGGGCTCTTTTCTCCTGTATTATTTCCTTTCCCATTAGCTTCACTTTGTTGGCTTATGGTTCCAAAATGCACCAGGAGTCAACTCCAGTGCAAACCTGATATTAAAAACTAACAGGCTAATGCCAGGGAAAACACACTCTCCTCTTGGTTTCAAAGACAGATTTTTTTTTTTTTTTTCATAAGTGCAGCCATGCTTTTCTAATAAAAATTCATTAAACAATGGTTATGAAGGATGAAGGGTGGGGGAGGGGGAAGGGATACAATCAAGTGATTCCTTTGAACTCACTTGAAAAAATACAAAAGCAAACAACGAAGCTGTTAGTGTCACACGTTTCCCTTATGAACAGAGAGGCCTATCAAGGTTTGCTCACAGACGAGAGACTAAAGATGAGTTAGGCACCTTCTCTAAACTTCTCCCTCCAAAAACTGTAGGATTTCTATTCTGTAAACATGGATGTGGAGGCTCTTTTATGTTGCTTCAGTTTACATTATTGCGGGTCTAAACGAGTCTAGTAGAGACTGCTTAATTCGTTTATGTAAAGTAAAAACAAATGTAGAAGCCCTCGCTATTTTTTATTGTTAACATCCCATTGGGAGGCAGGAGAGTAAATATTTTAGAAGTTTAAAGCAATCTACTTAAGCTTAATAATAATGCTGGGTTTCAAGTAACAGAGAAGAGTACAAGTCACTGGAAGATCAAAGATTACACTGAGTTTTATAGCAAATCTGGGCAAAGATCTCCTGGGAGGGGTAAATCTTCAGAACTCTCCTTTCCCAGTCTTTCATGGTGATCGTTTGACATCTATAGAACAAGAAAGTGAGGAAGCAAGAATTCAGGCAGTTCTCCTGTGCCCACAGAAATTGAAGGCCAGAAAACTGAACAAATGCTGATTTTTTTGGTTAGTTTATGGCTTAAAAATGATATATAAAAAAATAGAAAAAAATAGGAAAAAAGCACCAGAAATACTCTTTCTTCTCCTAGATTAGTTCATAATCTCGTGCTAATTGATTTTTGAATGAGTCATCCCTAAATAGGATTTCTGACTGTTTTTCTGGGTTTATGTTAAATGATTGTGCTTGTCAGCAAATTTTCTGAATCGTTTACTTGTTGAGAGACACTAAACACTCTTTACATTCTTCCCAGCAACATTGTCTCTTTCATCTGAAACAAGAAGTGTGCTGTATTTTGGGACATGGGCATGACTGCATATTTAGGAAAAAAAAAAAAAAAAAAAAAAAAAAGAAGGGAAAAAAAAAAAGGAACATCAAGTAGAAGAGCTGATAATGAACAATACAGCACAACAATACTGTAATATCAGGTATATGTGTGAGTGGATGTGTTGAAGGGATTAATATTTAGAGAGCATAATCAAGAATCTCTAACATAGGAACAAAAACTGGGCCACATTGTTTTCCCATGACTGGAAAAGTTTCCACTGGCCTGGCTTCCAATTATAAAAACACTGGAGTCCTCAGCCATTACACCAAAGCTTGTAAATTTCCTAATGAATATTTAAAATAACCCTATGGAGTTTTTTAATGTTAATGTCTTTCAGCCTTTGACTAACATGAATATCCTACAGGGCTACCATCGTGTTTAGCTACATGGTTCCATTCTTTTCTTTTAATGCTAAAATATAATGTCAGAGAAGAAAAAATAAATCTTTGCTTCAGCCTCTTCTCCTCTTCTAGTGTGAATTTTATGATTTTTTTTTTTGCTTTGTCACAGTGAAGTTTCAGACGTAGAGCAGACCTACACAGTCAGTTTCTTTGTAGGCTCTCTTATGACACAAAAGTGATGCATGCACTCTACCTCCATCCCCTCCCACCCCCCCCAAAACAAAAGCAATTATTGAAAATCAATACCATAATAATGGTGAACAGAGCTGTGTTTTTTTCCTTGATAGCCAATTATGAGCAATTTACTAAAGTTGTCAACTCATGGCAAAACAAATAGTGTTAATAGTGTAGATTTCATAAAGACCTATCTGTCTTGTTATTGCTGCAGTCTGAATGGAGTTCTGGGTACAGGCCTGTAATGGAGCAATAACTCACCTGGTGATGGAGGGTACCAGCACCAACACTGGTTGCACTTGGAGCAGGGGGACTGAGCACTGCCACCATGCAATATGTCTAAATGTAATTCCCTCTCCATAAAAAAAACACTGTCTTTTTACAGAAAAGGTGGGGAACTGTAACACTGAGCAATTTTCTTGCATGCTTTTGGGGTGTTTCTGGACAGTGCAATAACATACTGCAGTATTTTGGGAGGAATTCTGAGACTGGAAAATTAATGTAGTATTTTCGATCGCTGACTTCAGGCCTGAAGGCAAGCAGGGAAAGTGTGCCATGTGTTTGCATAGCATCTAGCACAACGGGAACTTCGCAGCTTCTCAGTGCTACTGGTGTGCCAAATTATAAGACGGAGGAGCATAAAAGTGTTGTTAATATAGTAGATGAAAAGTTTGGTATCAAATCAAACAGATTTTTTTTGTGTTGATGACAGTGTTACTAGGCAGAGTCCTGCCAAATTGTTTTAACTGTGGGAAGCTATGTCTCATCCATTGCAGCAAATATGAAAGTCTCCGCCCTTGTGAGAGGAACACAGTGCTGATCTTGGCATTGTACACTTGCAAATTACTGCTTATAAAGCAGGGTTACATCCTGCTTTCTTGAGATGGAAAGCAGCAATGGGGATAAAGTAAGTAACAAGCTCCATGGATTTGAGGTATTCCCACCAAGGAATAAGTACAGAGGGGCAGGTTGCTTTCCATAGGCCTTGGGGAATTCTCAGTAGTGCAGGATGCTCACCTGGGGTCAGACATGCTCTGTGCATCTGCACAGTTGAGCTCAACTGTGGGATTTTCTTTAAACCCTCCAAAGTGTGCAAAAAGGTATTGTGTTGTGAGTCCACAGCATGCTGATCAGGAAAGGCCCCTCATGGTTGACCTGTCCAGGTCACCTGTGCTATTGCTGAAAGCCCTGGGAGTGTGGCCAGGGACATGCCAAGCACACAGTTCTGAGCTCAGAGCTCTCCTTGAGTCCAGACTTTGAATCTGAACTATGTCCAGGCTCCAGACTGGAAAATGGGTTTGAAAAGCTCTTTGGGACCTGGCACATTAGCTTATAATCAGGTTTCTCTGCATTTTCCAGATCAGCTGTCCATCTCTCTGGGAAGCCACTGTTCCTTAGTGTTACAGTCCCAGGCTCTGTCTCTGCGTGTGTGCAAAGGCAAGGTGTGGGAACACAGACCAGAGGCAGAAAGTGTTCATCTCTGGACTTATGAAAGAATGCTGCTGTGCAAAAAGAGATTCCAAGCCTTGTTCATTCTTGGGCCTTTCAGAAGCACATAGACTCACAACAGCAAGGCATTACTCCAGGGGAGAGAGGGAAAGGAGACACGAGGCTTCTTGTAAGCTCCTGCCCTGACTCCATGCCAAAAGATAAGTGTCTGTGAGTGTGTATTTGGCATTCAAAAGGAGTTTCCTCTCTTTTTATCCCTTCTCAGCTAAGCACTGGAGTACCGACACTGGCCTTCCACTTGCTAGGGGTTGCCAACAGCTGTGTCTGGTGCGATGTCTGCCACACACATGTGGTGCTCCTTAATGATAGTCTGGAGAGGGTCTGAAGACAGTAACAGCACTTTCTGGCAAGTCTGAGAAGCTGTTCAGCTTCTCTTTTGTGCGTCCTGGGCTTTGGAGCAAGTGCATGCTCCACTGTCCTTCCGTAGGCACAGCTGTTGGTGGAGAAGGGGTGTCTACACTTGGAGCTCAGTCCAAATGCTCCCTTAAGCTGCCTTGTCTGTTTTAATCTGCAGTCCCCTTTCCCACATACTGAAACAGCTGCCTTGGCTGCAATCTCCAGCTGCTGCTCATAGGGTGCCTTAAATGCCTTTAAATGTTTCTCTGCTGGATACTCTGCCATAGTCCCAGCTGTGTGTGGCAGGGCTGGGAGCTTGCACCCCACCTTTCCTGGACAGCTTTAGCAAGAAAATCTTTCTGGAAAATAAAGGGTTGATTTTTCTCCTTTGTGCCTAATCTGTTTCTAGCTAAGCTGAGCCTGGTGAGCAAATTTTAGGTGCCTCTTTAAGCGTTTGCAGATCCAACTAGCAAAGAAGAGGAAACTGGTTTGTGGAAAATAAAAACCAGGCTGCATATGAAGGAGAAATTGGAAGCAATTTCCATGTCAGGTTTAAGGTCTGTTTTAAAGTCCAGTTTTGACGCTGAGGTGTAGAACCAAGTTGGGTAGTTCTGAAACAGGGCAATGGTTTTGTGAGATTTCTTGACTGAAAGACATTAATTCAAAATGTCTGTTATCCTCAAGGGATTTATACCATCTTGGGTTGTATAGGAGAGAGAGCTGGTGTTCTTGGACCATTATCATGATGGATTTGTCCTAAAACTGTAAGTGAAAAGAAAGTATCTCACTACTTAAGAGTCTAGGGCAAAATGTGGGGATTTGCTTAACACTTCTGAGCAACCTCCTATGCCGTTTTAAGGCAGGAACTGGGTAAGAACAATCCCTTCAAGCAATCTGCAGAAAGTGTTTGTTGTTGCAACATTAATGAAATTTGGCCAAGATGCTGTTGTGACAACTCTTCTAGGGCAAAGAACTGTATGACTTTTGACCAAACTTGTCAACAACAAATAGTTTTGCCAACAATAGGTGCATAAACTGGAGGAGTAAGAATCACCAGTGAATTCTGCATAATTACTCACTTCAAGCTTCCAGTCATGGCTAGAGCAGCAAAGCAGGTCTGTGTGAAAAGGAACACAAGACAGAAGGTAAGATCTGGTAGTCTACTCAGTCTTCCTTTCCACAAAAATCACATCACAGCAAGCCTGTGTTGGCAGTGTAGAAGGAACATCAGATGGGAAATGGAAGGCCAGGAGTTCTGGCCTAGGAAAGAAATGCCTCAATCACATAAACATCTAATGGTTTGGAGAATGCTGCTCTTCCTAGTCACTCCATCTCTGCCTATGAGTAGATGAGGGATTTTGCTCCTGCTGTTGTGTATCTCTGTGCCCTGCTGCTTGTTTTACCTAGACAGTAACTTTTCAGAAATGTGGTCCTCCCCAAAAGAGGACCAAGAGACTTTTCTTTGAGATTACTTGCTTGAAAGTGAGGTAGCACTGTGTGCATGGTGCTAGTCCTTTGCAGACTGGTTCTTTGTGATCTCATGTGCATATGGGAATTGCCCCTGTTGGCCACTATCCAGTGTTTGCTGCAGGATGATATAAGTATTCACTGTATTTCACTTTATGCCCTTAATGTGTCTAATTTAGAGGCTTAGACTCATGTTTCTACAGTCTCTTCCAGATGGCAAACCAGAATTCAAGTCCAAACTAGATGTTGCAAATAGTCCTCAGAAGCAGTGTCTCTCCCTTTCTGCTGTCTACAAATTAGAGTTAATGTCTTCTGTATATCATGCCCTACTGAAAACATTGCATCAGTGACCTGGTCCACAGAAAAGGTGCTCCTGGTAAAACACTGTTTGAAGTAAAACTGGGCAATAGAACTCTTTGTCTTGAATAATTTATTTGATATACTGCCTCTCTTCTGGCATGTGAGTAGTGTGTTAATAGCTTGCAGTTTTCTCACATTTGTTGGTTATTTGAAACTATTGTCTAAATAATTTCTATGAATAATTCTTGATCTGTAGGTCTTTCACACTCATTTCACTGGGATTATTTGAAAACTGAAATTCATCTTTCAAGCTGAGTTGGTTTTTATTGGTCTCATAGATCATAAAGTGTATTTATTTTCATGGAACTGACTGTTGAAAAATAGCATGTATTGTCCTATAAAGAAATACATTCGGGTTCCTGATGGGCAAATCTCATCTGTTTGTAGGTTCTACTTGGTTTGTTTGAACGATCATTTATAGAAACAACCATAATATTAAACAAGCTCACAAGGTCACCTAGCTCAGTCCCCTGCAATCCCAGGCAGTCATACAGTAATTCAAAGATTTGAGTATTGATTCAAATACTTAAAGATTGTAGCCTAGCTGGGGAGTGGCTTTATTTATGCTTTCAATCAAATAGCAAGTCTTGTAAACATTAACCCTTTTCTTGAGGACATTTTATTTCTCCTACATCTGGTTAATGTCACATGTAGAAAAGTCAGAGAGAAAAAGAAACATGGAATATAAGAAAGGTAAGTTGTAAGACTGGAAAGAATCTCAGGTGTCAGCCTTCACCAAGGCTAGGCAATATTTTAAAGATGAAAAGTTAAATATTTATAAGCCTTAGAGAACAGTTTATTTTGGATTAGTTTTGCATATGGAAGTTTGGATTTGTTTCTTTTTATCTCAGGAGGTTCTGTTATGCCTGTTAGTCACTTCTCTGCAGAAGTATCTCAAGAAACTTCCTACTGTGTGAGTAAACTGCAAAAATTCATATCGGCTGGCTGCTTCTTGTCCAGAAGTGAGACCATGTGTGGAAGTCCATTTTAATATTTAAGTGACTTGTTTTCCTAACAGCGCTACCATGCTGTACAGCGTATTCTCCTCATTCATAACAGAAAATTGGTTTGTTTTTATGCACATCCCACAGTGTAAAAGCAGACAGATAAAAACTAGAGAATTAGGTCTTGAGACACCTCGTCGTTAAATTATCTTCTCAGTATCAGCCCAGAATAACTGTGGTAGCAACAGGGAGCAGAAGAAATGATAATGCTAGTGAACACAGCATGACAGAAAGCCTTTTATTACTAGCTCTCCAAATGCTTACTTTCTATTTACAAGAAATAATTCAATATCATTTACACCCTGGTTGACTTAGAACCCATAAATAATTTTTATTAATCATTAATTACTTAACCAACTCTGTTATTTCTCTAACAAAAGTAGACTGATCTTAAAATTTTGGTGCCTCTCCTGCAAATCTTTTGATTTTGCTCCTCCACCATACTGATATGAATATTTCCCCTGTGTACCAAGGACACTACACTTCTGTGTTCACTATCTATCTAGACTACGTCCTTTGAATGTTGTTTTCCCTATGTGTAATATTGTAGAACTGCAGGGAGGCTTTGGGATGTGAATTTTGGTTGCCTCTACATTCACAGATGTCTGGCTAACCAACATGGTCAGAAAGAGGAGGTTATGGCAGCACTGTTCCAGAAATGTATTTGAGTAGTGTCATGGTGTGCACCAACCCACAGGTTTGCTGAATTAGGTGAGTAATACTGGAAGCATGCATTACTTGCTCTGAGATGCCAGGAGATCATAGTGCTGGAAGGGATCTCAGGAAGCTGTCTGGTCCAGCCTCCTGCTCTGGGCTGGGTCGCTGGGATCTGTCTCATTCTGGAGGATTTTTGTCTAAGCTGCAGTGACGCAAACTTCATAGCCTTGCCAGGCTGTCTGTGTTGGTGCTCAAAGGTCTTCAATGTTAGAAAGCTTCTAGATCAAACCTGAACCACCCCACTTTTAATTTAATCCAAAATTTGATGAGTTATCAAACATAGGCATGAGGAAAAGACCATTCTATTTTTGCAGATCAATTACATACTTGAAGACTATCATTGAGTTTCTTCTCAAATTTATTCCTTAAATAATTCCAAACCCTTCAATCTTTCCTTCATTGAAGGTTGAGTCCTCTAGGCTTTTACTTATTTTTGTTCCCCCATAAATCATACCTTCCTGCAGTACTTGACTTGAATACAAGGACTCCTGTGGTGGTCTGCCTGCTGATAGGAAGGGAACTGGATAACATCATACATCTTATGAGTAGTATTTCTTTTTATATACAGCCCGGTACACTGCTTGCTTCTTTCACAGTAGCATGATATTGTTGTTCATCTTATCTTAACTCATAGCTGACAATTACTGATAATATTACTGATACGCTCCTGAATTAAGCCATCTGCCAGTTTCTAGCTGAGTGTACTTGTGCAGCTTAGCTGATCCATTGCCAGTTCACTCTATCAGGCTGTGCCTATCAGGCTGTACCTATCTTCTATAATATTTTGCTATATGACTTTGCAATTTCCTTTACTGTGTGTGAGCACAGCTAGGCAAAACCTCTGGTACAATGTTATTGCTATGAACTCTAATTAAGTGATAGCAACAGGCATTCATTACTTGAAGAGAACCTAAACCAAACAGCTTTCCTCTGTCCAGAGTAAGGGAAAAGACAAATTTCAATTCCTAAATGGTCAACTTCCTTTCAGCATTAGTTTTCGGAAAGCTCTGCCCTGGTCATGGTTATACATAAATAAGTAAATCCCACCTGCACATATCAGTGTCATAATATTTCAGGATAAGTGAGGCCAAGTTCATCCAAAGATTTTGATATACAGTGTTATTAGCCTTTTGAATACCTGGCCAGTTGGTACCTACCTGGGGCTGGAACCATCCAGGAAATCCTGCTGCAGCAGAAAATATTGGACTAATTTGTGCACCTGGCCCTCAGGGCTCCAGAAAATGAGGAGCTGCTGAGAGAGTCTTCAGCACCTGAAAGTTTCAATCAGGTGAAAAATTAGATCCCCTTTCATGCTTCAGCCTTACCCTACTCTGCATTCGCTCTTTCATTCCTTCCCCTCCTTCTCAAAACAGGCTAACTAGGTAGTTGTGGGCTTGGGATATGTTGGCAAGCATATCACAAGTGAGATCCACATTTTTCCCCCGAAATTTGAGCAAAATTTCACCACCACCTGTAGTGGTGAGTGGATAGATGCTTTAACTCATGTCTACTATTTTAAACCATACACAAGCCAACTTTATCAGAGTCAGCAGTCAAATGTGATAAATCCACCATTCAGCTACTTCAGATGTTTGTTGTGCTCACCTTTGTGATAAATAAAGTAGAAAACAATGGAGAAAAAAGAATACACAACTGTCTGTTTGAATTAGAGACGAGAATGTTTTGCTGCAGTTTTCTAACTTGGTAGTTGCCGACTAACAGGCATGTCATTGTTTCCAGTGATGTTTCTTGCTTTCTAATTAAGCAAGTATGTGCTCAAACACTCACATGTGCATGCGAACACCAAGGATTTCATGTCTCACAAGGTATAAAATTGCAAAGGTAGACTCATGCCTATGGCAGGCACTTGCATTTAACTGCAGGTGACTACAGAAATTAGATAGGGAAACACTTTTCATGCTCAGGTAATAAACATCACATAGAACCTCCCACCAGTGGATTTTCAAAGTTTGTTCAAGCTTAAGAAATGTGAAAATGACTGATCCCTTGTCCTTCAAAACCCACCCAAAGATAAACACAGATGCCTCCAGAAAGATAATCGGCACAAAGTAACTTTCAGGCAGTAGGAGACAAAAGAGAGAGGAGACAATGCTGCATGCACACAGCATTGGCAAGGGAAGGTTATGAGCTGGAGGTATATGGAGTGTTGGTTTCCTATCTGTGGCCATAGCTCCATTGGCATTGGAGCCACACATGGTGGTGGTGGAATAGGCAACTCAGCTGTCTATACCGCAAGTATTTGAACACCTGCAGGAAAAAGAGAAAGGGAGTTTCTCCATCAAAACTATGTACTCACTCCCCTTTTTGCAGATTTTCTAGAAATCTAGAAGTACGGTCTAGAAGTGTGGAGTCTAGTTGGAGGCCTGTAGATAGCAGTGTCCCCCAGGGTCAGTACTGGGTCCAGTGTTGTTGAACTTACTCATCAATGACCTGGACGATGGAACAGAGTGCACCCTCAGCAAGTTTGCTGACGACACAAAGCTGGGAGGAGTGGCTGATACCACAGAGGGCTGTGCTGCCATTCAGAGGGACCTTGACAGGCTGGAGGGTTGGGCTGAGAGGAACTTCATGAAGTTCAACAAAGGCAAGTGTAGGGTCCTGCATCTACGGAAGAATAAGCACCAGTATGGGCCGGGGGTTGACCTGCTGGAGTGCAGCTCTGCAGAGAGAGTCCTGGGAGTCCTGGTGGACAGCAGGCTGGCCATGAATCAGCAATGTGCCCTTGTGGCCAAAAAGGCCAATGGTATCCCGGGCTACATTTGGAAGAGTGCTGCCAGCAGGTCAGGGGAGGTGATCCTCCCCCTCTACTCAGCCCTGGTGAGGCCACTCACTGGAGTGCTGTGTCCAGCTCTGGGCTCCCCACTACAAGAGGGACATAGAACTACTGAAACAAGTTTAGAGGAGGGTTACAAAGGTGATTAGAGGACTGGAGCACCTGTTATACGAGGACAGGCTGAGAGAACCGGGCCTGTTTAGCCTGGAAAAGAGAAGACTGAGGGGAGACCTCATCAACACGTATAAATAACTGAGGGGAGGGTGTCGAGAAGATGGAGCTGGTCTCTTTTCAGTGGTGCCTAGCAACAGGAGGAGAGGCAATGGGCACAAACTGAAGCACAGGAAATTCTGACTGAATATGAGAGGGCACTTCTTTACCGTGAGGGTGACAGAACACTGGAACATGTTGCCCAGAAAGGTTGTGGAGTTTCCTTCTCTGGAGATGTTCAAAACCCATCTGGATACCATCCTGAGCAATGTGCTCTAGGAGATCCTACTTGGTAGGGGGGTACGACTACATGATTTTCAGATGTCCCTTCCCACCTCGGCCATTCTGTGATTCTGTGACTTATACTTCCTACAGACTAACAAAATACAAGCAGGACAAGAGGTTTCAGGAAGAGGAAGACTCAGTGGCATGGATGAGCTTCAGGAGTGAGGAGGTATCAGGAGCCTTTTGGCCTTTCCTTGCTTCTGCCACTGTCCAGTGCACTAAACCAGGGCTACTTACTGTGCTTCTCTAAGCTTCTGGCATGTGAAGTGTAAGAACTGGGACTTTCTTTTGCTCCATTTTTGAACAATGCTTAATGAAACTCTGTATAGACTGCTGTAATACAAAGGACAGTAATAAACCTCCCCCAGACACCTATTGGAGGTGTTTGTTCAGCAAACAAATAGGAAACAGGATGATATAAGGTGAAATATGCAATAGCCCCAAAATAATTCTGTAGTGAAGATGTAGTGACCATGGACAAGTGACCAAACAATGGTGTATATCAGCCACAGAAGACAAAAACTGAAAAAAAAAAACTGTGAAAACTGAGAACTGTGATCAGGAAGTCCACTTCACTCTAAACCAGTCTCTAATTAGGTAGCCCCTGAGCTGTCTAGAAGTGGTTTGGCAAACAAGTAGACACTTTTGAAGCTGTGACTTTTAACAAGAATGGGACCCAGCTGCTCATGCCAGTAGTTGCTGTTGGGATTGCTTTTGTGCTATTAACTGCCTCTTGGGTAATTTTGTGTAACCCTGGGCTCATCTAGTCACCAAAAACAGGGAACAATTTTAATTTCTGTTTTCAGAAGGGGAGGTGCTTACTAGCTCCTTCCAGATACCAGATTTGGTTAATAACATTACCCATCTGCTTTGCCACAGTACATATGTTTCAGCTTTTGGTGGTTTCCGTAAGTCTGAAGTGTTTGATCATCTGTGCAGGTGTACAAACAACTGTGGAAGAATGAAGAAATGGAAATTTCTCCAGGCAATGGGCAAGAAAGATACTTTTGTCTTTTTACTTTCTCTGAGACCCAAAATGTGGTAGAACTTAAATGATCAGTTGTGGGCACAGGAAGGATATTTTTGAGGTTACGGGAAACTCTGTGAGGTGACTGTTTACCTGAAATGAGATCAGATATAAAGCTCTGACTCATGACTGAGTTCTCCTGAGGCCTGAAGAGCACAGGGCTTGGATTTCCTTTCAGTACCTCAAGAGCATAAAGCCCCATCTCTGCCACTACAGGTGTAGTTCAGACCACAGAGCTGACTGCAGCTCCTACAAGCAGATCCATGTTGTTTTTTATCTACTCATCTCACACACCAATAACTGCAGAGCTAGAGCAGCAGGTAACTCAGGGCTGACTGTAATAACAACCACAACAAGTAACGGGGTATATACTTCATGGGCTAGCAGATTTTGAACTCTGTTCTGTCATGGATTAATGGCTGTTTTGCTATCTCTTCTACCCGCTTTGAAGATATGCCTACAGACTCTGCGAATAATGCTTGAACTGTAAGACATCCCCACATGCAGGTGGAGGTGAGCCTGCTCCCATCAGAGTCTGGGCTGTGTAGGGAGGAGAGGAGTACAGTGAAAACCCCAACAAATTGCATTTGTCATGCCTTACTGGGATTCTGCTAGTGCTGTTCAGTGTAGGATGACTTGGGGTTGGGCTGTTGATGCAGCTCAGGATGTTTCATCCCTTACTTTGTGCTGCTGAGGGCAAGCATCCTAATTATGGCTTTCTGTGATAGTGGATTTCTTGGTAGCTGAATAGGTACTTTGGCCCTTCATCCCTTTCTCTGTCCCTCAGCAAGGCAGACTGACCTGAAGCAGTGATTATTTCCTAAGTGAGAAGCAGGTGCTGAGTAAAGAGCATAAATCCTACAGAGCTACTGGGAAAAAAACAAACAAACAAACAAACAAACAAAGCACCAAACACACACACACAAAAACCAGCACTCGATAAAATAGATGCTAGGGAAAAAATAAATACAAATCAGTAATTCTGCCACCAGGCACCTGCTGGCATTGTCAGTGAAATTTAGTAAGAGAGGTGTAGTGAGCCATAGGGTTTGCAAATGCTTTTTTCAAAGCCTGTTATAGCTCTATCTGCATGTTTATTTATTACTGTCTTCACAGCACTTCATTCAAGCATTTTAAATGATTCTGAAAGGCATGAGATTTAGCATCCATGGGTCTGATGTCACGTTTCAACCTCCAGAATGGAACCAGCAAGGGCAGCAACTGGGTGGCATTTCCAACACTGTTCCAGCAGCGTGTCCGACTCTGAGAAAATAGGCTGCTAGGGCTAAAAGGAAGGAGTCATCTGCACACTCACACCATCATTCTTTGACCTTTCAGTTGACAATATCCACAAGGTGTTCTTTCTGACAGCTGTAGCAACAGAGCAGATTTTTGTAATAGGGACGCATGTCCAGGGAGATCTAGGCTGAAATCATCAACTCATTTCATCTAAGCCACTGGGCAGCTCTCTGAAAGTTAGCGCCTTTTGGTTGCTTGAACAACTGCTCTGGTTTTGAACTAGAGGCCTTTTGGTGACAGGCTTTGATATCCTATTACCAATTCCCAAGCCATCCAGCTCCTCTGAACACATGCACACTCAAAAAACAATTACACATAAATGTAAATGACTCCAAAGTGGCAAGTGACAGAGACATGACCTTCAACTGGGTCGGGCTGATTGTGTGAGACAGCATGAACCAGAGGTAAGCTGACACATACAGCCTCGTTGTCCTGGCAGTTTCAGAAACAGACTGTAGACCCAGACCCTTTGCTGCCCTTTGCTTCCCTTCACCTGCACCCTCCTCCCAGAGAATAAAAGTGAGACATAATACATCACTTCTGTGATGGCTATATTTTCAGTTGAAATGGGAGATCAGCGTCTTGCAGTGACTCGTAAGATTTACATTCATCTGCTGTACAGGGTTGTTAGGAGGCTGTAGTTTGGGTCACTTCAAAGTGCTTTTATTTTGAAAAATTGTCCAGAACTTCAGCTGGTGTACATCAACACAGATCTGTTGCTTCAGCAGAGCTGATTTACTCCAGCTGAGGATATGGCCTGATATCATATGGCTAGTTTTTAACTTAAAATTATATAACGCTGCCAAGTGCAAGACAGGCAGATGCAGGGTTCAGCATGGGAGTAAAAAAGAATCCTTGGTACAAAGGTCTTGATCCTGCATAAAGACATTTACAGCAAATGATTAAGAAATTATATGTCCCTACATTTTCTAAGCAAGCCATGTTTGGATATAATTGTGTTACTTAGAATATTATTACCTGCATTTAGAAAGTGAAATTCCAGCCCTGTTCTTTTAAAATTTTTCCCTTCGTACTTAGTATATCATAATTATACTGTCACAGCGGTTTCCAGTGGACCCTGAGGGTCAGAGGACTACTTCTAAGGGAATGACAAAAGGTAACTGAGAAAATCAAACCTATTGTTAATAGTCGTGAATTCATTATGCAAGGATGAACAGCACCACTGCAAAAATGTTTTGGGGATTGTAACTTGTAAAAGGTTGGAAAGTATTTTCAAGGAGGTTATTTTTCCTTCAAATTTCTTCATTATTTTTCCCCTTGTTCTGTTCCGATTTCATTTTCTGATTTTTTTTTTTTTTTAATGTTTTCTTTCCTTTCACAAATCAGGATCTTGACAGTGAGAGTATGGTCTTTGAAACGTATCTAACCTACAAAGCATCAGTGAACATTAAAATGCTATTCCTATCCTCAGTGCTTTAGATATAGCCATCAGTGGCGGTGTCTGAAGAAGGGCTTTAGGACAGAGCCATCTTCTCACTGGCCCAGAGTTTATGTGGTATTCCTGACAAACTAAGCGCTTTGTGAGTAAACTGTGTTGTGCCTATGTTTATTAGAGCTTTGACTTTCTTTGGTTCCTGACATTTAAAGATCATATTTGTGAGTCTTTCAGTTGAATATGTGCCTTATGTGAGAGTGGTGATCCTGGTGAAATCCCTGTCACAAACCCACAGCAAAGTGCTGAACAGATATTTATAGCCAAAAGAGAATTTCTTCATCAAAGAACATACAGTCTAGACAAAGTGGCTTTAACAGCTCCCTGACACACCGCTGACCTGTGTAAGTGGAAACTCTCTGTCCCTGTGCCCCTTTGTGCTGCGTCCAAATCCTACCATCAGCAAAATATGCATCTCTCTGAAGGAGCTTGCTCTCTTGTTTTTCATCCTTTGCTTCTCCCTGGATGCTGAGAGCTTAGCTGGGACAGAGGGAATGCATTTCCTTCAAACACCTCATCAAACAAGGACTTCAAAAAAAGTTCACTTCTTACTGGCTATTTTGAAATTGGAGTCGATTTAGAATTTCCAGGACAGATTCTCACATTGGCTGATGTATGCACTATTGAATCTAAAATCCACATAATGAACACCAGGATGAGTAGCAATGAGGATTAAATACACTTGCTATTAACAGAATTATAGCCTACCCTTACAATGATTGTAAGGGAGAAACTTCGTTGCTAGGAACTTTTCGGTCTGGAACATGAATTTGTGTGAGGATTGGGTAGAAGTCAAAGACAAGAAAATACATCTGAGATTTCACCTGCAGCTTCTGTGAGTGAAATGTATTTATTAGTGTGTACAGTCACCCTCAATGGGGTAGGAAAGTATCTCACAACTAAGGTGTTAGGATTAGTTGATCAAATAGCATGATTTTTAATTGCTTGTTTACTGAGACATAGTAGCTGAAAAATGTCCATTTTCAGCAGGAAAATGGCAACATATTTGTGATAAATACTATCTCATGCAGACTTTTTTATTTTTATTTTATTTTTTTCCACAAAAAGGAGAATCCTTTGCCTTTCCCATACTGTCTCCCCCACTGACAAATCAGAAAAAAGGACATAAAGGAAGAAGAGGGGAAGAATGTGAAAATGAAAAAAGCAAACCAAACCAAAACAAAAAACCCACAATGTATGGAAAAGCAAAAACATTGATATCCATAAATAAATGTGCAGGACAAAATCATTTTGAAAGAAATGAAAATATTCTTAATTTTCTAACCAGAAATATTTTCAACAGAAAACTGTCCTCGCTTAGAAGACATGTTTGTGATGTTTCTTGACAAGGGGTTCATCAACATCACATAATGAAAAATGCTTTTGTAAAAGGTGGAGACTTACTATTTAACTGTGAAATAGCAATGGAAAAAAAGACTCATTTAACTGCACACCTAGAATGCTGTTTAAGGTTGCAGGAGAGCAAGTTCTTATAAGTCCATAGAAGCCCATCTCCACTTACCTTTCTAATGAGTGTTCTTATCTCTTCTGTTTGGGGCTGGCCAGAGCAGTCATGCAGTTGAATAGTTAGCTGCATCAAGGAACTTACCTATCTGAAAATTAAACCAGGAAAATAAAAAGAGGTTTGCACATTTCTTACCAAATTATAGTGTGGCCATTGATGTGAGTCCTGGTACAAAAGGCCAGCCAGTTAATCTAGTTGGGAAAATCTTGGCCTTGTCAGTGTGCCTTACATGATGTTTCATTCAAGGTTTTGGGGATGCTGACTTACCCAGGGGAAATTAGCGGAATGGGGGTTTTTTATATTGTACATGATGCGACCTGACACAGAAGTGACACAGGACCTTTTAATATGAAACTGGTACTATAGTTAAACCTGAGCTCTGCTTCTGCCTTGACTGTTTGAATAAGTTGGTTTTACTGGAGCTACTTCTCACTCACATCACAGAAAACAAGAAGATATTCAGGTTTGAGCCTTGTAAAATTTTAACAAAGGGAAACTGGAAAAAATTGCACCAAATTTTCAAATTCAAATTGCTTCAAATTTTCTAACTTCTGAATATTTGCTTGCAGATATCAAAACACATCACAAGGACTTCTAAAATAGCAACACAACAACTTCCTTTCAGATATATGTATAAACAGATTTCTCTGTATTAGCTGAGAAACAGAAACACAGAAAAGTTAAACCTAAAACCACACAGTGAATTTGTGTCACAGCTTGGACTATATCTCAGATTTCATTCAGGAATATTTAACAATATAAACTATGCAAATATATGTGTCTTTACAGCCGATGTAACAGCATCCATATGAGAACTGTGTGGATAATAATGTTCAAAAGATATTCCTTTTAATCTGTCAATGGAAAAGCAAAGCATGCATTGCAACCCTGGATCTGATATTTAGCCATGGTTACATAGTCCTCTCACACTGCTGCCTTCTAAGTGCCCAAGCTGGGGTGAATGCCCAGCATGAATGACTTGCATCCAGTGCATACAGAAGAGTTTTTTGAGTACTAGAATTTGATTTCAGATAATTTTTCACCATGTCTGCCTGGATTTTTTTTTTTTTTAATGTATTCCTTCAGTACCATTAGTGAAGCAATGCACTGCCATTTTTCTAAGGTCCTGAATGTTTACTTCTCCAGGTAGGGTGATTATGGGCATGATGGAATGATGTCTTTAGTCAAGTGTAGATCTTATCTTCCCATGTAACAAGGTAGCCTAATGAAATGAGTTTTATTCAAAGACCTTGTCTCATAACGCTTCAGGAAAACATGATAAATTGAATGATTCTTTTAGCAAATGCATCACACAAAGCACTGGCATATTGCTTATGAAGTTTAATTTTGTAATA
The DNA here is from genome assembly GCF_964211825.1 of Aythya ferina. Taxonomy (NCBI): domain Eukaryota; kingdom Metazoa; phylum Chordata; class Aves; order Anseriformes; family Anatidae; genus Aythya; species Aythya ferina. Next base: position 71,328,197 of record NC_140296.1, read on the forward strand.
GTTCATGGGGTATAATATACCTGTAGCTATTTCAGTGGAATGAATCTTACAGGCTCATTACAAAAGCAGAACTGTTGTCCCAAAATATTGCTTTTCTTGTTGAACTGTAGCTTGGATTCAGTGCAATTTACATATATAACCTCTGAGGAATCACTGTATCTCACTTTTTAATTTTTTTTTTTTTTTTTTTGGTGCTATTATTATGAAGTATGGTGAAACTCATTTATTTAAGTAGCAAGAGCCTAGTTGTTATCAGCAGTGATTCTACTGACCAAATGTGGCAGACCAAATCTAAATCCAAAAATAAATTAGATTTTGTTTTTAAACTAAGAGAAGTTTAGTTGTTTACCAACTGTTAGCCTGTAAAACTAGGAAAAAAAAAGTAAAAATATTATGAATTGGACAGACTTTTGTTCTCTGGAACTCAGATGTGGTGTTTTTAACACTGTTGCAGTAGTATGGTGCATAATGTAGTGATATATGGGGTAAATCTGTCCTTGCTTGTCCTTCACTATCTATTTGGGCACTCCTCCTGGGCTTGTCTCTAGCTATGGTGGACCAGGAGAAAATATTTTTCACCTCCCTGTCTGCAAGTCCTTCAGTCCATCCCGGGTTTCCAAGTGTATTCCCAGAAGCAGTGGGGTGAACAAGGATCTAAACAAAATGTCCCCCTTGTTTCTTACCCGTTCAGCAGAACGGCCACATTTGAGCTCTATGAATGCTGGGTAAAATTTAAAGGTTGAAAATATAGTTTGTTTTAGTAGGAATGGGTATGGAGATGACCTATCTACCTAAATAGGTATAATTTATATGACTTACTAAGTTTTTGGCAAAGCATGTATTCATTGTCTCCTGGTGCCTCAAGACTGGTACCATAACTGTTTCACCATATGTCCTTTCTTAAATATCCTTTCTTAAGTAGACAGAGTTGCCATGTATACAATGGTAATTGCTAGAGACTGTTAAACTGACCCTCTAGCACGTGCTGTACTTATTTCCAGACTGTATACCCACTGACTCTTCAACCAGAAACCAGTGTGAAAACAAGAGTTGATAGAGATCAAGGTCTTACCCCCGTATCAGGTTGGGATGCAAGAGGCATAGGCTTGTAGACCAGGGATCACTAAATCACTCCCAGGTAGACCTGCTTGGACATAGTTTGTTGTCATGGTTTTGGCTGGGATAGAGTCAATTTTCTTTGTAGAGGCTTGTATGATGTTGTGTTTTGTATTTTAGATGAAAATAGCGGTGATGATACGCCAATGTTTTTAGTTGTTGCAGAGCAGTGGTTACACAGTGCCAAGGGCTTTTTTATTTCTTGTGCTGCCCTGCCAGCCAGGAGGCTGGGGGTGCACAAGGAACAGGGAGGGAACACATCTGACCCACACTGATCAAAGGGATATCCCATACCATGTGCAATCATACTCAGCAATAAAAACTGGGGTAGAGAAGGAGGAAGAGGGATGTTTGGAGTGATGGTGTTTGCCTTCCCAAAAATACATTACATGTGATGAGACCTGCTTTCCTGGAAGTGGCTGAACACACCACCTTTTTCCTTCCTGCAATATCCATAGAATTAGAAAGACTGAAAACTACCAAGGACGAGTTTGTGGAAGCAGGGTCAAAGAGCTGAGATGAAGTCCATTAAAACCAATGTTTTTGCTTGTTTGTTTGTTTTCCAAAAGAAGTAGAATGCTATAGACTTATTTCATGGTCTAATTCTATGTTGTTTGTGTTATGGTAATCTGTAGAGGCATCTAATGAAACCAGAGCCTTACTCTGTTAGCCATTACCTATGCAGCATTGGCTAGATCTTCAGATTCATTGGACTCATTGGAGTCATGCCAGGGCAGAGGAGAGAGGCTCTGAACCTATCTGTATTGCAAACATCTTACTGGATAGGAAACACCTGGCCCCAGGAAGTTCAGATCTGGAGTCTTTACATTGTAGCATAGCAGAAATACAAATTACTGCTAACATTAATGCTATGACAGGGGAGTTGAATGATTTGCCTTAAGTCATGCACTAGGCTGCAGCAGGACTGGGTCTCCTGAGACCCAGACTAGGACTCTGTCATTTTCTGTCTGGCAAAATACCCTGTCTGAGCATTGTGGCACTCAGAGAACTTGTCCTATTAGCAGTTTCCATATTTTGAGGGTGGATGGGAGAAGTCCAATGACACATTTCTGAGGAAGAGCAAGTGTGTACCTTTGTTAGAGTCTGAACCCCCACTTAAAATGTTCTTGGTTCTGAGATGTAAAAGATTGGAAAGTAATGCTTTAATATTATTTCACTTCATATTATTTGATCTAGTTATAATGAGATATACTACTTATTGATTACTATAAACTTTTGGCTTTTGAGTGAATAAAACAGACCTTCAATAACTTCACTTTGAACCATGAAAATTGTCAAACATATATATATATATACATTAATTATTGCTTTTATTAAAATCTACAAACTAAATTCAATTTGAAAACTTGGACTCTCAAGATTGTTGAATCTCTTTATCCATCATTTAACCTATTTCAGAGCTCTAAAAAATGCTTTAGGATCTGCACCTGGTACAGTATGGAGTCTACTTCTTCAAGTCTTTCCAAAGATTATTGGTTAGGATGTCATTGTCATTTAGCTTGAAACTCTGTTAATGAAACTTTTAGTATCACTGAGCATGGTAGAATTCATCATGAGATAAAGGAGTTAAAAATCTCTATGGAATTAAGTTTGAAATCTATATAATGCATGTACTGTATTGCACATATATACCACAGTCAGTATCTTTAATCACATTTGGTGTTTCTGTCTGTCTGCATATACTTCACATTTTTTTCTTCTGTAGCTTCAATTAGTGTTTAATGAACTTAGAGAGAGTTAATTATTAAAAAGTGACTTCAGGGGTCAAGCCTGTTTTACTTAGATCCACAAAGACACAGCATGAATGTGGCTTTGCCACTATGAAAAGCTCATTATTATTTTTTTAATCAAGGAATAAAAAGCTGACCAGTCTAAGTACTCTCTCCACTACACATTTCCAGCATTATTACTATACATATTTATAAGGCAGCAATCTGCCTTGTATTCAGGTGTACCACTCTTACAAATCTAACAGCAAGCATCCATTTAAGTCTGACAGCATCATTCAGTTCTTTTTATGTTTCTCCTCCTTGCTGATTTAAAAATGTTATGAAATTGAAGTAGACTGCAGTAAGTACAGTGACAATATGTTATTTTCCCATTAAGCACTATGGGATGTGGTCTATGTGCCCTGCTTCAACGCTTGTGATAATTAAACATTAGAGAGGGGTGCTGAATTTTTTAATGACATCAGAGTGACAATGTTAGTGCAAAGTCAACATGCCTGTAACATTTTAAATTCAAATCCATTATTTTTTACAGCCAACATTTGTGTTTTGATAAATATGTTGTACTGTCCTTTTAACGTTGAGCTGAAGCTCAGGCTGGCATGGGATACACCTACCCTTCTTTGGTTTTGCTTTATGTGGGACCTGGGTAATGTTTTAGCTGTTGTACCATGTGTTGGCCTCTCCTGATCAAACCATGAGCACTGGGTTCTCCCTTACCTTGCCTGCTATAAGGACAGAGAGCCAGCATAAAGCTCCTGTACACGTCTGTTCCTTCCATGTCTGTGGCCAGGTCACAAGTAGCCAGTACCGCAGCTGTGCCTTTGTGTCACCCTCTGGTGGGCGGCTATGGGGCATGGATGGACACAGCTTAGGCATGGCTAATCCATGCAGCATTGTGCCTCAAGCTTTCACTAACTAATACTGTTGGGCTGATTAGTGTTGCATGGCTGGTAATAATTTTGAAGATATTCAGATTTAGCCTTCTGGTCACTAATACTCTGCTTTAAATAATAGCAAATGCATGTTGTATGTTTATATTGACTAGCGAGTCCTGTGACAATGAACTCCTTGTCCCTGACATTCAGAGAGGTCAAGCTCTCATTAATCTTGCACTGTCTTCAAGGATCACTGTTGATCTCTGCTTGGAAGACTCAGAACTGTCACTGCAGTGGCTGATAAAGACTGAAGCTGACACCCTTTGCACATAGATATTTGGTGGTGTTCACAACCAAGACTCAAGCATCTGACCTGTAGGTTTTCAACCTATCCTGACATTACAGACACACAGGATGCCTTTCACCTGAAGTGCCATGGCAATTTAGACAAAAATCATGTAGTACATGTGGTGGTTATTATTGGGTTGTTTGAGCCTGCACAGCCAATCTGCAGAGGGATGGTGCATGTTTTGCAATGATGAAGCCTTGGTAAATTGAGATGAATTATTAAGTACTGACAATAAATGAGAATCAAAATGCAAACAAATAAGCAATGACAAGGAAAGGTGGGAGAGAGGGAAAGAAAAATGGCAAGGTTTCCTAAGGATTGGACATAGATGTTTCTCTGGGATTATTTTGACTGGTGTCAACTTTTCTTTTTATTTAGGAGCAATTTCTTTCAAAGCAATAAATATTTGAAAGCTTCATATTTATTAACTGTTAATTTTACCCCTAGGCCTTTTGAGCTAAAAGTTCAAAACACAACACTGGAAATAGACACAGGCTCCATCTGTTCATCTCTTGCTGCATGCTTTGAAAAATGTCACCTAAAGCCTTCATTATTATTATTATGTTTTTTTTTTTTTTTTTTTTTTTTTTTTTTTAAATAACCAAAAAAATAGACATTATCATTTAGGTGCCCTCTTTTGGCATTTACCATGGGCTCACAATTTAGATTCATGGAGCACTATTTATACTCTCAGTTTCCCTTCCACCCCCATCCTCTATTTCATTTCTTTCTGTCCTTTTGGTCCACCTCCTAACACTTTTCTTTAGCATTTACCTTTCTCCAGCAGCTCCCTAAACCTTCCCTGTCTCATAGGCTGAAATGATCAGAATTTGAATAATCACTGTTGACACTTTTGAGTGCTATCATTAGGGGTTAGGCTTAATCCCTTGGGAAGAACAGAGCCCTGGGAGCTCACAACTTGCAGAGTATTGTCTTTACTTGTCTGCATGTTCAGCACCATAGGGCTTAAAATTTGCTCAGTTTTTGAAGATTTTTTTGTAATTTTGTGGCTTATTTAAAGAGAACGACAGTTCAGGTTCTGCAGAACATCTATCATGAAAACACCAAGCCAGTCAAATCCTATGAATAGGATACAAGCAGGATCTGCTTTGAAAGCTTTTTCATTTTTTTTTTTCCTCCCTTGAGAATTAGGTTCCCGATTGTAATAAATGGAAACACTGTGCATTTAGTATTTCAATTCTTCTGTAAAGTAGGCTATTTATTTATGTGAAATATGGATTTAGATGCAACACTTACAGTTTCAGGTCTCACATATCCTCTTTTTAAAAAAAAAAAAATCTAAAACAAACAAACAACTGTTTCTGAGAATTGGCAAGAATTCCTCCTAATTTGAAATATTAAAATGTGCAAGTTCTTGTTTTTGGGGTAATATCTACTTCCCAACTTTAAAGAAGGTATCACTAAAATTAAATTTCACTGCTATCCCTGAAATTCCTAAACCTTATCAAAATGACTCAGGAAATATTCCAGTGAGAGGTCTGACTTGTTAGCAGTGCACTCTGATTGATATGGGAGGTGCTTCTTTTAGGGAACAAAGAGATATACTAGTACTCAGTGCGAAGTCAGGATATGAATTAAATGATGTATAAAGGCAACATCTCAGTGAAAAGGCTTGAACAGGAAAAGTTTCATCTTAGGAGATGAACTTCTGTAAAGATGAACTTATTTGGAAGAAAGGTGATGATGTCTTGTTTTAGAGGTACACTGAACAATGTTTGCAAATTGTGTTCAGTATATCCATTATCACAAACAGCTATCGTATGATAACACTGATCATCCTTGTAAAGATCTTGTGAACTGCAGTCCTAGGACTTCTGAGTATCTCTGCAGTCAGACCACTGAGCTGGTTATTTCCCAAGTGCAGACTTGTTCTCCTCAGTCCTCAGGTGAGCTACATTGATTCAGGCAGACAACATCTCTGACACAAAGGCATTCAGCCTTTCTTACTGGGAGTGTGCTGGTTCAGGAAACTGCTATTAGAGTGGTTTCAAAGAGTGATTACCAACATGGGGATAGGTGCTTTATATGTATAAATATATAGCCAGATTGATCTGGCTCAGGAATCTCCTTGTCCACCTTGCTGGGGCACTGTTGATTCAGTTCATCTACAGTATGACCAGCTGTCTTCTGGGAAGGTTGGACCTTTCCTGAAGAACAGAACAGAACCTTCACCCAAAGCCCGAAATCTTTCCCTTGCAACATGTCCCACAAGATGACAGAAAGGTATAACATGGGGCAAGAGGGAGAGAGAGAAGTCTTGCCAAAGACTGTCATAAAGCTATAGAGATCATGGGCCCTCAAAGAGAGTGGCTTTGAATTTTTGCCTAAGCAGTAGCCATTCCTGATGACCACAGCCTCTGTCCCAACATCTTGGTTCTATCCTAGGTGCTCATTTCCTGGGCTACAAGAGCCTTACAAGGTTACCTTGGTAAGCCATGAAGAGTGGGTTGCCTCTCAGACACCCCTCTCCTTTTTAATGGAATGGGCATCTTATTACAGTTGTTACTGACTATTTATAATGGATTTACACTTGGAAATCTAAGTTTCTCTAACAGCTTTTTAAAATTCCAGACATAGTGGGTTTGGATGGAAAAGGTTGGGAGAAGAACAAGAAGTCTTTTAATTAAGTGTACACATTCCCTTCGATACCCTGAATCAGTCATAAAACTGGTAACAGGACCCAAATGTTCAGATTCTAAGTCCAATTATTCAACTGCACAGAGTGTTCTTTTTAGTATTATAAAAAATAACAGCAATAATTTATCATAATTTCATCTTCAAAAAGAACAATGAAAAAAGACAGGTGAAAACAGATTAATACAAGGGAAAAGGGCTGATTCCCAGTTTCACTTAAAGGTTACTAAAAGCAAACTATATATTTTGTGTGTGCGTGTTTAAGAAAATATATCATTTTAACAACATAATTGTAGTGCCATATACTTTTTCTAAATGTTAGCCTTTACTTTTGTCTCATCTGCTTTTATGACGACCAGACTGCTCTCATTACGCAGGACCCAATGCTGGGCATCTTATACTCAAGATGTCCTGTTTCTTCACTTCCAATTTATCCTACTGTGGGATGTGGTAACATATTGAGTTATCAGTCAAGTTATTAGGCTGGCTGTAACTATTTTTAATAAAATACCACAAAATGATAGAAAATAATATTTAAAAGATGAAGATTTGACCACTTTACATGTGTTATAGATTCTGAACATGATGTACAAATGGTAAATTCTGAAAAGTTATCTTCCATATAATGTCATTTTTGCAGAACTCACTTGCCTCAGGGTTGTGAATTATTGTGCTGTGAACATTATAGGAGAGATTATTTACAATAAATCGTGTAAAACCCCAAATGTTTTGCAATCAGAATATGTCAAATGCTGAGGAATGAGGAACCCACTTTGGTTTATAACTTCCTTCAAGTATGAGCCAAAAACTGTACAGTACTGTACCTAATGGAAAATCATCCAGACCAATCTCTATAAATACTTAGCACAGTCCCATAAACTAACCTATTAGAAGCACTTGACATTTTCATTTATATCTGTAAAGCTGCTGAAAAAAGTTACATAGGCTGAACTCTAATGCTTTTTCAACATTTCTCATATGCAAAATAACTTATAATATACTCTAAAGAATGGTTCAAATAATTCTTTGTCTGATTATCTGTTATCTAAAATATGTTTTATCTGAAAAATATGAATTATGTCTCCACCAGTTCCCAATTTATGGTGTTAGAGGCATTCTTGTTTATTTCTCCAGTGCAGCTGGTATGCTGTAAAAATCTACTAGAATATTCCCAGGTTATAATGTAATGTGAGTCTTCATGATAGTTGTGAAATTAATATAAGATCTTACATCTGTGAAATGTTATTATTATTAGTAGTAGTATTAGTATTACCAAAAGCTCAGGAAATTAATTCTGCAACATTACTCTTCTGCAATATTTGATTTGCATTTAAGGTCACTTTTTATGTTGTATATCAGCATGTGACTTAAAAAAGAAACAGAAACTATGCTGCTGCAAAGGATGTGGGTAAATAGGTCAACCCACAGATTTTCTTGGACTGTTCTGATTCAAGTATTTTGGTTGCAGATAGAGAAAACTTAAAGAAAAAATTTGGGAGAGTTTTTGAAAGAGTGTCAGTATGCAAGGGACTGGTAATAGCACTCTGAAATCTACTGAATAGAAAACAGAAATGGCAAGTCAGAATGTTATCATACCATAGGAATTATACAACACATTTTTGAAGTGTACAACTATAATGCAAATAAAATATAAGATGTATGAGATGTGGAACAAATCAGAGGGCAAATTACTTCATGCCTAATACCATTTAGACAAACATTGGACCTGAATCCAGTCAGCGAGTAAGAAGCCCAAAAGACACTCACAACCTCATGCTAAAACTACATGACACTGTCACGTGTTGATGGTGCCACATCCTGCAGTAGCACAAACTTAGGTCTCTTCTGTGTACAAACAATTTACAAACTGTTTCACTCAATGTGGGTGTGGAGATTCCTAAGGCATAAGCATAAGAGCAGTAATGGGAAATTTTCTGCACCTGAATAACATCTCTTTGCCCGTCACTTCAAAGCAGTCTTTTTGGAAGGAAAGAAAGAATGCAAGGTACCCTGGGGAATCTATTTTATCATCTATGTCTATCAGTCATGGAGATGTAGCATTTCAGTGGAAAGAACAAAGTCTTGCAAACTAGTATTGACTAGAGTGCTGCATGCCTGCAGCACCACTTAATGTCCAGACAGGCTATAGCCTGGTGAGCTCACTGCAAGTGCTCACCTAAAAGCCCAGAAAGATGCAAATTTGATGAATGCTCTCATCTTCTGTTCTGTTCTTCCGCTCATCGGCACTTACATAGACCATTGTATGATAAAGACACTGATACACACAGTGGATATTGTTGCATGTACTGTAGTGTCTGAAGGACATTTTGTTTAGAAAAAGAGCAGTGAACTTCTGGGCAGGCTTTTAGGATTAAGAAGCCATGACTTTCCATATAATCTTTCTTTAGTCACAGCATCATGTTTTTCAGTAAAAGCTATATGCTCAAACTCAGCAAATCTTCTTATGTACTAGCAAGGCAACTGTGGAATTGTCTTGGAAACATGACATATACATTGTTATCCTACAGCATAATGAAGAGTGTATATTTTTAGAGAAATTATATGGACAAGAATTTTCAAATGTTACTATAATTCCATGTTCCCAACCTGACATTTGGTGGTTAAGATTAGCTGTTAAATATACCACCTTCTGACAATATCAACATGTAGAAGTAAGACCTGTGATATCAGTGTTGGGAGATGAGTGCTAAGGTTTAGTTTTTACTAGTTTTGCAGGGATTTTGGTGAAGAATGTAACTTGTAAAATTTTCAGTACTATTTCAATTTATGTGAGTAGAACAAAAGTACATTTCTGGTCAGTCCATAGACTATACTGATGCTAATAGCATTTTACTATCTGAGTTTTTTTATGTTATTTAAGAGCTCTTATGCCAATGCTTTTGACAAAACTGTGGAAACATGTAGGTCAGACAGCAGGTAAATTTTACCTCACACAAAAATAGTAATCAATAGCAAGAAAACTAGCAGATATGCACAGTTTTCTATGATATTTCAAGCAGAAAAACTGTCTAGAAAGAAAGCCTTAGTTATAACACAGAAAAAAAAAATCCCAGTGCATAGGAAACCAGCACAAAGTGTGGAGAGTTATAGAATACCAGGAATACAGCAGTGCTTGATAAAATGCATATCACTTTACAGTTCAGGCAGCTGTGCAGAAGATATATCCTGTCTTTTGTAGCTGTCCCCTCTAGATATCTTCCTCTCGATCTACTGATGATTGACCCTTGAGTTGTTCAGAAAATGCTGACTTTGGTTGCTCTATGGCTTGCAGGAAGCAGCAACTAACGTTCTTTGTCAAGGATCTAGAAAGGCTATGTCATTGACTCTGTTATTTTTCCTGACTTGGAGGGAATGGTAGGCCAGCATCATTGCTGAAAGTACAGGGATGTACAGATTCCGCTCATCAGCACTTACATAGACCAAGCAGCAGTTTTCTGTGCTTTCTCATGACGGTTTTGATGGCTTGGTTCTAGGGCTGGTATTCATCCCTTCTTATAGACACCTAGTTTTAGTGACTGCTAGGAATGTCCTCACTGCAAACAATCTCTATCATGAGTTGAAAGAACTACAGGCTTTCAGAGAGTCACGTAGCCCATCTTAGATCTCACTTATTCCCTGGAGATGAACGTTTTGACAGTAGAGAAGTCCACGCAAATAGGTGCTTAACTTAAATTCCTTAAATTAAGTGGGTAAATCTAGGTCCTTTTTCCCCCTAGAGCTACTCTGTAAAATGTCTGCAGCCCTTAAAATCCTTTCCGCACAGCTAAGAAAAGGCAGAGTTGTGGTGTCAGATACCCTCCCCCCATATTCTATGTTCTCTTATTAAAGGAAACAAAATGGTTTGGAAATTTATTCCAGACACAAGATTTTTTTCCTTAATGTATATTTCTGATCCAGCCACATGCTGGGTTCTTTACATTAAACACATTTGGCAATTCAAGTTTACTTTTAGAAACAGCCTGCTTTGTTTTCTGTTCTTAGTTGTTTTCTTTTTTAAAACCATGAGTTTACTTTTCGTACATCTTGTCCTTTTAAGGAATGCAGGCCTCTTCTTCCATCTCCTATTGTTTATTTAGTGCTTCATGGAAACACACTGATCTTCATAGCCAGCAGCCCATTGTCAGCCTTCTTGGGTTGCCTCTGGCATAGTAACTTTAAAAATCATGATTTCCATCCATTAAGAGGTAACTTAATTTTGGTTTGGAATCATCTCATTCAGCTTTAACTGAAGTATCTATGCCAAGTTAGCTATATGGGCTCCTTCTGAATTTAATGGGGAAAAGGGATCTCCAGTATCAACACTGTCATCCTGTATGACTCCATCAACTGAGTGCTTGGGCAATGAGATTAGGTTCGAAGTAGGTGTTCCCGGCTAACGTGTGTTTCATGTTTCCAGGATGACCTTCACAAGGAGAAGGATGAGCAGTACATTTGATGATAATGCCCCCAACTTAGACATAATGCACTGTACAGAGAGTGCTTTGGCCTAAGGTCTGTTTCAGTCTAGCTTATACATGTATCTCATTTTAGCTGTCATTCCTAAACATAGATTTCAATGGAGATAAAATTGTTCACACACATTTTTGGACCTGGTTAATTAACAGAATGATGGAAAATGGCTTGAGTTAAACTGCTGCAGCTTCAAATACATATAGCTCTGATCACTTACCTGAATCTTCTTTATATATCTGATTTTTCTGTAAAAGGCTGTTCATGGTCATAGGTTTTGTATTGGCCAAAGGCTAAACACTCTAATGCTGCTTTTCCTTCTCAAGACCACAAATACAGTATATTTCTTTTACAGTTTCACTTTTCCAGATTCTCTTTGTATTATTATAGATTCCCTCTCGGGATCAGCAAAATAATATGTGAAGAGTATTAGTGATATGGAAACTTGCTTCGGGGTTATCTTTAGATATCTGAGCTGAACTCTGCAAGCAAGGTACTAAATCTGCCTTGAGATTATCAATACAAGAACAAGTGAAAATGTAAGCTTTAAAAATAGCATGTATTCCTTTTATTCTAGGACAGGATAAGAATGAACCAAAACCTGCAGTCATTGTTGCCACACAGCTGGCTTCACTGAACATGCACTGCTGTAACTGAGAGCAGAGTAAGTCTATGCATATCTTATTTAAAACAATCAAATATCACAAGGTGTACATGTAGTATAGCATGGCTAAGGCATAACAGGAGGTGAAAATGACTGTACATTTTGTATATAATCATCCTGAGTGATGATGATAATAGTAATAGTGTTAAATTCTTTCACTGTGGCATATATAATAATGATTTTACAGCAGCTTAGAGAAATGAAAATACAATAACGTTGTGTAAACAAGAAAAAAAAAATCAAATTTCTGATATTCATTATGTATTCTATAATATCTTCTGCATGGTTGTCATTTAATCAGTGGGCTGATAAAACTTCATTTTTATAATTACTTGTTACCACAATGAGACTAGTTATTTTCAAGGACTAAGGCCAGTTTTCACTAATGCTTTTTGCAAGCAGTCAGGTATTGCCCTACATTTAAGGCTGACTGAATCAGACAAAAAAAAATTACTAGAGCTGGCTGAAATTTATACCAATAAAAATCTGTGTATTCTTTCTCTCTCTCTCCCCCTCTCACCCTCTCACCCTTTCTCTCTCTCTCTCTCTCTCCCCCTTAACTGTAAAAATCCATAAGTAAAATGAAGCGTAACCCTTAAGTGTGTAAAGTTTAGGTTATCGGGCCATTTGTAATATATATACATTTTTGTTTTATTCAAAGTTCAAGTATTATATGTTTTTCAAGGAAATTTTATACTTTATTTCAGGAGGATTTGAATATATGGAATCCTCTAATAATTCCTTTTGTCTACTAAGCTCTTCTACCACAAAAGTTTCTAAAATTTCATTCTGTTTTCAAAATTAAAATGCAAATAATCTTTTTGTATAGTTTGTACATAAAAGAAATGTCCTGCTTTTATTTCATATTTTTTTCCCTTCAATTAGCCAGTCTTGCCCAATAAATTTTAGTGTTTTGTTGCTAATAACTAATGAAGAACAGGTAACAAAAGCCACAACAGCATCTTGTACTTATTAAGAATTGGATCAAGCTAGCTTGCACATCACATGAAGCACGCCATCACATATAGAAAGCAAGAAGTGTCTGGGGCAGCATGCATTATTAATTAGAGCTGAAGCTGGACTTCTGTTGTGGCAATCATGACTTTCATGTTCTATTACTTTCATGTTCTAAAAATACTATGCCTGACAATGTTTTATGATTTCTGTTTGTGAGCGGGTGGACATTAGACACATTTCAAGAGGGGCTGAAGGCTTAAATCTGGGCCTCACAAAAGGAGATAAGTACACCAAGTGTAGGCTAACAATGTAAAGCCCTTCTGCTTGAGACTGAACATCCATGGAGAACAGCAGTTGGTTCCTGGCACCTTGAACTCTGTAGGATGAAGATGGAACATCTTTCATCTTCTGCGATGCCTGAAATTCTCTGGGTATTTTGTAGCCCCTTCGTTGTTTTGTGTTACTCAAGACTTCTGGTGCTTCTGGCACAGGAGGGGCAACATCTCCATTTTTCATACGAGAATTTTGGCCTTTATGGCAGTGTCTATCCATGTCTATCCCTTTTAAAATTTTGTGCCAGCTCCTGGAGTTGACTACAGAAATACTCTTCAGCCATTTCCTGCTTGCACAGTTTGAGTAGTCTGAGTGTAGAAACAAAGGCTGACCTTTTTTTTTTTTTTTTTTTAAATTAAAAAAAAAAACAAACTAATTAACTCTGTATTGGAGATATAGTGAATTTAAATATGATCAAGTTGATCTTGTCCTTCTGGGTAGTGATAGCTAGCTAGGTAACAAATCTGTCAGCATGACACTTTTCAAAGATTGAATCTTCCTTCAAACAGTCAAGTATGCCTTCAATCAGGCATACATTTGCAAAAAGCAAATATATGAGTTTGCTATTTGCTCTTTTAGCATGAACAGGTGCACAAACCTGGTAGTGCACATAAGGAGGAAGGTGGCCTTTTGGCAGGAGCTCCCTCAGATATCAATAGATTTCTAAGGCACAGTCAAATGTCTCCTCTGGGTCACACTTCAACAGCTAAAACATTTCTGTGGATCCTTCAAGCTGAATACTTGTATTTGTGCTGAAGCAGTTGGGGAATGCAAGCATAGCTAAATACTACATTTTAGATGGAGGCCAGCAGCTGAAGGGCGGTAACTTCCCAAACCACCTGAGCATGGTCCTTATGATTTTCATTCAGTTTTGGGGCAGTTTCAAGTAACAGTGGTCACAAGCAAATCTCACTGGGCAGACCTCTTCCTTCTCTTTTGATGCCACAAAACTGACACTGTAAAATTAATCTCTCATTTTGTTATTAACCCACACTTGTGGCCTAAAGAAGATGGAGATTCTTATTCTTATAATTGTTACAATAATTTTATGGAATTAAATCCCCTTGATCAGACTTTTTTCCATGTACCTGGTTCTTTTCTTAGGCAGGTATGACCTCTTCTATCCCAGTGCAGTGAGGTCATCTACAAGTCAACTGCTCTGCAAATCCATCAAGAGAGACATGATTCAATGACATCATCCTCATTTCATTAGAGGATGCTTAATGTCTTATGGAATGGTAATGCTAGTGTTAGACATTTTTTTCATTTGCGAAATCAAGCAATTGAGCAATCAGACCAATTAACTATAACTTCTAAGATCTTTTCCTTTCAAATAAAATTGTATGTGTTGTGAATGCACCTCTAGCTACCACATGGCTTTAATGGAAACGTTTTCTGTTTAAGAACATGAAAAACAACAGTAATAAGCTTACAATGCTTTGTGAGATCTATCTTTTGGCCACTGTGTAAAGTCTTTTTAAATACTTTTTTTTTTTTTTTTTTTTTTTTTTTTTTTTTTGGTTGCTTCAAGGGCTCTGTTTTCATTCCTGAAAGATGTTTGTTCAGTCAGTTTCTGAAATTACCAGCATTTTCCAGGGCCATAATCTACTTTGACTAAAGAAAGTCTGAGCATGGCTGATGTTCCAAGGAACATGTGTTTTGAATTGAAGAACAATGATACAGTTTTGTTTGCACTCATAAATAATGAATCTTCTTCTGACCACAAGTAAAGATTGTCTAAATTAGTCTCCCAATTCAGTAATTGATCTGAAGTGTATGCTGTGTCAGAGCTATCAATATACTGATGAATGCATGCATCTAAGAGAGCTACAACAGTGTTTATGAAGGACATTATAAAAAATATAAAGGGGGTTAGAAATGAGCTTTGTGGATTATCTTCAGTTAATGGCATGGCAAATGTCATTTTATGGACCTAATTTACTGAACATTAATAATGTTACTGTTGAGGTAAATCATTTTAACGGCAAGATTTATATGAATAACACTAACACTAATTTACCAAAGGAATTTACAAAATCCATTTAGCTCTTCTAAAGAGGCGCTAAGTGGATGTTATGGGTTGGTTTTAGACTGACACTATCATGGGAGTAAGGCAGGCCTGCTCCTTTTTCCCCTGTGCTTGCACATATTGAATGCCAGAAGATGAGTTCAGCAATAGCACTTTGGTGAGTCAGATAATAGTGCTGAGTGATCAGCCCACTTTTTCTATGCCTTCAGCCAAGAGCAGCTGACTAAAGTTATGCCAAAGCAATACCGGGAAGACGTGCTTAGGACTGCACCTCCTGCACAATGTCCTCCCTGTGTTAAATGCCTTTACTTTCAGATAGCTAAGCTGACATGAAATCTTTGGATCATTTAGGTATAAAGAATGCTATTGGGAGACCAAGATGCTGGGGGTGAAGAAAACTCATTGCCCATGTTCATTTTGCCTATGTGATTATTATCTGCTGTATTAAATGCAGAGTAAATTATAGCATCTATGGTGGGAAGGATGACTGCAGGGTATTTCTCTTCCCAAGTGATGGCTGTGTCTCCTTAAGCGGGATCTCTCATGGCAGGTATGGTCTACTACGCCAAGAAGACCTTAGTTAACATGGGAAGCTCCCAGGCAGAGAACCTTCTCAAGAGATGGAGCAGAAGCTCTGTAGAACCCTCTGACCCCATTGAGAGGATAGCGGTGATTCCTGGCTTTTCAGAAACAAATGCATAATTCAGGTATTTTTAGCCATAGCTTTCAAATTCCACAGGCACTTACTTTAAAGAACCTGTTTATACACAAGATAATGAGTATAATGCAAGTAATTGACCAACCTATAAATTAACCCAGCTGGGAAAAAAGGAGGGGAAGGGGAAGGGGAAGGGGGAGGGGAAGAGGAAGGGGGCAGGAAAGGAAAGGAAAGGAAAGGAAAGGAAAGGAAAGGAAAGGAAAGGAAAGGAAAGGAAAGGAAAGGAAAGGAAAGGAAAGGAAAGGAAAGGAAAGGAAAGGAAAGGAAAGGAAAGGAAAGGAAAGGAAAGGAAAGGAAAGGAAAGGAAAGGATAATGTTATTTCTGTTTTTAAATATACGAAAATTGCTTAGACACTGTAGCAATAGGGAGTAATATTAGCAGAAGATAGATAGATGGCCTCTGGAAGAAAAAAATGAGTAAATACTGTAGTGTTTGCTAATCAGGTGTCCAGTATAAGTATACAAGCTGATCAAACAGTGCATAATTATCAGTTTAAATATTATTGCATGAAGCACTTGATTATTCAAGAAAAGCTGAGTGTGAGATTTTATGCATGCCAGTTGGAACTGGTTGTTTATGATGTGACATTTTTTAATGGTAAAATGAAAAACAGCACAGTTCTGTGCCAGGACACAAAAGGGTCATAGGGGGAATGCATATTTATGAAGCAAAATAAATATGAAGATGTAACTTCCCTCTCCCTTTTCCATCTCCCCACACTTTTTTATATTTTTATTTTATTTTATTTTATTTTATTTTATTTTATTTTTACTGTACAAAGTCCATGACATGTAATTTACACTGGTTCATATAAACTGTGGGACAGCTCATGTCTTTGCATTTAGCTCTGATTATGGTGTAGTGTTGCAGGTACCTGTTTTGAGATGTGGGTGCTGCTGGAGACATAATTTGCCCTTTATTGCTTTTAGAAGATTCATGTGCTCCTGAAATGATGCAATAAGCCAGTTTTGCAGAGCTATAGTTCTATATTATCCATCTACTTTAAGGAAATGTAGATCCCTCTTCTATACAAGCCTCTTACCATAGGATTTCTATGAATTCCATATTGTGATCAGTAATGTACTTGGGGTAAGGAATCGAAGAGAGATAGCTTACATGTTGGTACTTAATGAAGTACCAACATGACTTTCATCTTAACATTATCTGGTATCCACTCTTCAGTGCTCCTCATCTACTTGAGAGAAAGAGGTACCTCTGGAAAATGATTTAACCCTCCTAAATTCTGATTTACCTATGGAAACGACAACCTCCCTAGGGAGGGGTCTAGGGTTTCCATGTTGGGGCTTCCATTTGGTGATTAAAGTTGGATGGGATGTATGTAAGTAAATGCCTTGACAGTGAGACAAAGCCTTGGTATCCTGCAGAGTCTAATGGATTCATGATGCATTCTAGCAGTAATTAACAAAAAGAACTGCTTTAAGGAATATGGGTAAATTGAATGCAGGGAGGCTGCTAGTACTTATCTTTACTCATTCATTGAGCAATTTTGCCAGAAACACCTCTTTCCCCTAAAAAGTCTGTTTTTCAGTCCTGGGCACAGACAGTTGCCAACTGTATCAAATAATGAGGTGTTTTTTGTAGTGTGCACAAATGAAGATGAGAAAAGTGCATTCCTTGTAAATGTGTCCTCAGAGGGGAAAGGAAACTAGAGTTCTGGATGAGACACGACACATGAAAGCATTCAGTCTGACTCATATTACCACTAACTCATCATCACCTTTCCCAATAAAACCAAGCTGCTTAAAAATTGTGTTGAATATTTTTTCCTAGTGAGGAACACTGTTTCAGGTGACAGAGAGAGAACACAGTAGACAGCAAAGAATTCGATATGGATAAAATACTATGTTTTTGCTCTATTTTTTTTTTCTTCACTTAAATTTGGTTTCTTCTGAATTCTTTATAGGCTATGTTCTACAGGGCAAAAATGACCCAAACAAAACAAGCCCTAAGAAGCAAAGTGAATTTCAAAGACAATCTGAAATGAAGAGTGAACATTCAAACAACCAAGAGGAAGCATATCCCTTCTTTGAACTCAGAGTTCAGTATGAACTGGCAATATTTTCTTTCAGACCGTTCCTCACAATTAAGTACAGCACTGATGAAAACTCAGAGAGGAGATCAATGACGTGTCCTGGAAAGAGTTTGAACCCATAATGGAACAATCAAGAGCAAATGCTTTCTAAACATGGGACTCAAAGGGATCAAAAGAATTACTTCAACAGCTGTTTATTTACCAGCAAAGGTACTTGTTTTATTATGCTACTGAGAGCAAAGAACTAGGGCTGCTACCTGGTTGGTTATTTTCATAACTGTACTATCACCATCAGTAGCAGAGACAAGTTTCTCAACAGAAACGAACAAACAAAAAAGGCCAGACTTTAACTTGCCTACAGCTATCTGGGTTGAGGCAACAGAATCATGGTGATTTTTTCTCATCTTATCTGCAGCTCTCTCCTAAGGAATGGAGGAACCTGCCTCTCTGCTGTGGAGCTTGGCTGCACTGCCCATTGCATAGGGTGTCTCAGCTCCCAGACAGGATCTTCTGCTTTACCTTACTCAGAAAGAGTTCCAGTAATCTTGTTTTGATATGTCCCAGGACAGGACCTCAGTTTGTGTGATCTCAGTGGGGTAAATTATAGCTGAGAGCTTTTGAAAGGCAAGTTAGTTTAGTTATGTCACACAGCTGAGTTTTATTGACAGGAGACAGGCTGACAATGGAAAGTTTTGTTTACATTTCATATATTCTGTGCTATTTCACTTATTGGGAATGAGCAGAATAATACATGCTTGGCTTTGTTTCCTTGTGTAATTTACCAAAAATTGATTACTTTCTGATCAAAAACTGAGAGGACATGACTGTCCATCTAATTCCGTGCTTAGATGCTTATAAGTAATGGGCTTGAGAAGCCCAGACACTGGAATTTGTATCTCTAATCCAAGAGATCACATAAGGATTTAAATAATAATAATAATAATAATAATAATAATGATAATGATAATGATAATAATTTAACATGGCTGTAATCCATGAAAATTAAGAGCTTTTTTAGATGAGGGTCAGAGAGATCATCATCTTCTGGTTGTCAGCCAACATGAGGGGCTTAGGGATGCATCCACTTACAGTAGCAGAAGGCATCAGGAGCCTCCTGGTGAATCTTGCCCATTGTTTTACATTCTATTTATATATTTAAAAGTGTAACAAATGGAAAGATTGTTATACATCATAAAATCATGCCAAGTGCTCATAGAATCTAGGGCAAACAAACTAAGCAGTCACAGACCCTCAGCTAAAAGAATGAAAAAGGAAAGAAAATTCACATTTTTTCTCCACACAGAGATGTATTCCCATGATGTACATTCTTAGTATAATTCATATCATGCAAAAAGGGTAAACACATGGAAAAGTCACAAGGTGAACAAACACAGAAAAGGAAGATGCAGAATGGCTCACTTAAAAAAAAAAGATCTTAACAAAAAATGCTATCTGCAGAACCTGTTCACAGAGCTTGTTCTACTGCTCAGATACAATAAACAGGGATCCTAACTTTTAAAATGAAGTATTGCTTTTATTTATTTAATTAATAATGAAAAATATCTTCAGATACCACCCATGACTTATTAAGGTTTTATCTAGATAGCACAATTAATACTGGAGGTGTGCATCAAGGTGAAAATGAGGGTTTCCTTTGTAGCTTGAACTTATCCGGCATACTGACTGTTTTCATCTTTACCATTTTAATGACCTACTGACCTTACCCCTTGCAACTTCCTCAGCTCTGTAAGCTTTTAGTATTTGGAATGAGCTTCAGGGCATCATCCAACATAGAAGCTAGTCTCACACAGCAGCTGAATTTGCTCTTTAACGAGATACAGCGGGACCAAAAGTCCAGATCTCTGCTGATACTGTTGTGACCAATGAAGGAAAAACCCTGCCCAGTCATGGGTGCAGGCTGTTGAGCCATGCCGCTGGCTGGGTGGGCTGAGGTCAGTCAGGCAAAAGTCCTCTTTCTCAAGCTGTTGTGCTTTTTCCATTTAAATTAATAATTCATTCAAAAAGACTTAGAGTTCTGTGTCCCTTTTGTCCTATCTGGACCTGATTCCTGCTGCAGGCTGGCTGCCCACTGGGCCTCAACATCCTCAGGGCTCTGCCCAACCATCCTGGGGCTCTGTGCAGGCCCTGGTCACCATCCCTATCTCTCCCCTGATTCCTTTCTGGCTGCTGATGGGCCTTGGCTGGGAAAGTCTCCCTCCTGTGGAGCAGCTGGCCATTGTGGCACACAGGCAGTGACAGACGTAGGCTTTTCTGCCCTGGTTGTTGTTTTATTTATAGTGTGAACTCTTTCAAGGGCAGGAAATGAATCAAGAACATTGAAGATCTATGGGGTTTGCTTCTTATTAGATATTATTGTGTTCAGAGTAAATGCTCCCAAGTGTTATGTGCTACATGGGCCTCACAAAGCCAGATTGTGCTAATGGGCCAGCTGGACTAGCCCAAAAGCAGCTTGATTCAGTGGATCTCTGTTCAGGATTACGTTTGCCATTTTATTTCTCAGCTAAGTGTGCTGGAAATGCTGTGTTTCCATCCCAGAGAGGAGAATGACTGTCATGCTACTTCTAAGTGTGAAGCAGTGTTTCTGGCTCCAGAAGGAGCTGGGCTCTCCTGGGTCCTCCTCAGACTGAGAGTCACCATATGGTGAGGTCCATAGCTGTAGAGGAAAGAGGAAGTCCTGAATCGCCTTTCCCAGGACCCAGAGCCTCCCATATTAAAACCTATATGAATGCTGTGCCTTTCTTGGAGGCTGCTCGTAACCTCTTTTCACCTGTTATAAAAAGCATTTGCAATACTCCCCAGATGAAATCTTCAAAAGCATTTGCAAAGCTCCCCAGATGAAATCTTCAGTCTTCAAAACTCCTTGAATACATCTGAGTTCATGGTTCGTGGGGTGTGTGTGAGGAGGAGCAGAAATCTGCATCATTGCTTTGGTCTGTAAAGGCTCATAATAGTCCTGAAACACTTGCTTATATTTTGTTGTGAGAAAGAATGACTGAGGGGAGGTACGGATCTGAAACTGTACAGGGATGGATCCTCTGGTCAATTTGCCTTTTATGGTAGAGTGATTTTAACTTATTTTTTAATATGTGGTCAGATAGCACATAACCAGTTTTTGAGTAAATTAGTTAAGTAGTAGTGGGCACGAAAAAGGAACTTCCTAGAATAAATGAGAGTGACCTACTGAAGCAAAGAAATTGTATACAGGTAAAGGTAGTTCTGACCACTAAAAGCATAGTATTTTTTAAATATTCAGCTATTGTGTTCTTTTATGTTATGCTGTCTACAATCTTCATGAGTCTATGTGAGGAGAAGAATCACCTAGCAAGGAAATTCCAGAGCAAATATGGGAACGGACTCTTTCTTAAATGCTTCAAATGTCCAAGAACATCTCTAATACATAATGTGGAAGTTATTATTTTGGATATTTGCAGAGAGAGAACATTTGTAGTGTATCATACACACCTTTGGTCTCTGAGAAATCTAATAATGTGAAGGATAAGAACACATGACATAATCACAGTTCCAGTGCTGTTCTGTTTCCATATTTTTGTGTCTCCATGGGATACTTATGTTGCAGTCTTGAATGCATTAACTGTTATGCATGAAGTCACATGATTTGAACTCTGTAGCAGATGAAGATTAATTGATTTCTAATGGAAAAATGCATGCCTGATGCTGTTTTCATTGCAACACATCCTTTCCTGGGTAGTGAATAATAGTAATCTTTTATCTATCTGAAAGTTAAATCTAGAGTGATTTTTTACCCTCACTGGTATAAACAATGCAAATACAGTTCTGCCTTTTCACCTTAATCACATGGTAATATTTCCAGTTCCCTTGGTTTGGTCTGCGGTGAATCCCTTCTATGCACAACTTTTCTGAAATACTTTTTAGAATCAGTGTAACTTTTTAGGTAGACCATGTGTCTTTGTGTTGGGGGTTGGTAGTGAATGTACCACATAGTCTGCTGCCAGCTTACTCCACTGAAACTGTGCACCTCCTTCCTCCCTCATATACAATTTAGAAGTATGCTGAGCCCACCTCTGGATTTTTCTCAAGCCTTCACCAGAACAGTTAAGATGTGCTTGCAATGACACACAGAATACTCCTTGAAGGGTAAAGTCATTCTGATGTGCACTTGAACAAAATATTGCTTCTTTTCTGGTCAGTGTAATAAGCTGCTACAGAAAGAATGGGTGGTTTTGGCTTTTCTACTTCTGTTCTCACAGTTCAAGCTCATGCCTGTTGGCAAATAATCATCTCCCCTCCATCTGTGGTGGTAAAGAGTCTAATAGTCGGACTTCACTTTCCAAGAGACTCTTGTGATTTTAGATAAACTAAACTTGAACTTGGATTCTGAGAAAATTGTGACTCTGTTTCTTGAAAAGATGTAGTCATGATTTGTAGCTGTAGAGTGGGGGATTTACTTAGAGGAAGGAATGTGTTTTCCAAAAAATGTCTGCGATGGAAGATGAAAAGAAACTGCCATGCCTTTAAATGCATTTCTTCCAACCTTGATGAGTTTTGCCTGCACCTATGTGTAAGGGGGCAAATTCTAAAATGGTGTATGCTTCTTCCCCCACTTTTGTTACACTCGGTACCATCCCAGACTCAAAGCTATCCCTTGTTTTGTGAGAGATGATCCAACTTTTTTAATGCATAGAGTTCAAAAGATGCCTCTGCCCCTCCAGCTTATCAGTAATTGCCCTACCCCATTTGCAGAGGTGTCAAGCCCAGTCCTGTAGCAGATTCTAAAGATGTATTCTGCCATCATCATTCCTAGTAAATTGATAGATGTGATTTAAGCTATCTTTAGAACACACATTTTGTTTCCCAATAAAGTATTCTTTTTTGTGACCTCCTAATTAATAAGATTAAGGGAATTTAGCCTGGGAATCTGACAAAAGGCAGCATTCTAGGACCCTCACTGAATATTAATATCTGTCTTGTAGCAAAAGCAGAACACTTGTTTGTGTATATTGGAGCCCCACTGGTTTAGGTCCTTACTAGGAAAACAACAAAGAAGAGAAAAAAAAATAACAAATTACAGCTGAAACAAATCATCAGCATTGCTGTTTTCAAATTACTATATTTCTGGGGAATTTCAGTCAGTTACATGAAAAAGAAGACATGAGTTTCAATGGAGCTTTGATAGTCAGGTTATGTTAATAATGGGGACTCATGTAAAATGCATAAGGTATACCTTACAGATGAAGAAGATTGCTAATAATTATTCTGTATGCTAAGAGTGTAGCTCTTTCTGAACTGATACATAAAGACTCCTTTACATCCCAGTCTAATTACTTATAGACAGTTGAGCACAAAATTACTTTCATCTGCTTGAACATGTGGAAGGAAAGAGATTAGAGATGTACCTTTCAAAACAGCTGGTTGGCATGTTAAAGAAGAAAACCTACCGGTTCTTTGGTTCTGATTGAAAAGTGCATTTCTTTATAATTAGACCTATTAAAGTAAATGTCGTGCAGGGGGATTCTCAGAGGGGGTGACTGGGGTGCACAGCATGAAAGTCAGTTGCTTTCTTATGGCTGCTCTGGAAACTGGAAGAGTTTTCAAAGCTGAGGAAAGGTAGAACTAGGTGTTTTGACACCTTGCCTTTTCCCCTAGCTATTCTGGGGTTCCTTTTAGTGTGCTGGCTCCCAGTGAATAGGATTGAGTGTCCCTGGGGTTAGCAAATGGTTGTGAATGACCCTTCTTAATGTATCTGTCTTACTGTCCTTCAGAAAGAATCAACGTGAGTTGTGTAGGAAGCACTGACTTAGCACAGGAAGAACCATACAGAATATCTCAAAGGGATTGTAGGAATATGAGTGATCAATGTCTTGAATTTCTAGTTGTCTGCTTTGTTTGATTTCAGGGGTAGTGCTCTAAGAAAAGAATGCATATAGAAGGGGTCTAGTCCTATGTTGATTTTATTGCATTTAAATGGAAAAGTGTGCATCTGTAGCAAGGAAAATCTCTCTCCTCCTTCAGGTTTCTAATTCTGTCCTAAGTCTTTTAGTGTGTCCTGAGCTAATAGCAGTAGCACTACATTCTAAGAAGTACTTCAGACTTCACTCAGCATTTCATGAAGCAGACATCTTGCTGTTCTCATTGTGCCAAGAGAGGAGTTAAGACTATTAAAGTTAAAGGTGCTACCTCAGAGTTGCACACAAGAGCTGTAGGCTGACTATGAGCAGACTAGTTGCCTCTCCTAATTTTTCAGGTATAGAGCAAAATAAATAGTTTCTGAGGCTCCACTGGAAGGGAAATACATAATGTTCTCTAGATCAGTTCTCTAGATCTAGAACTGTGCACCTGGTGCAACTTTTTAGTGTCTGAACAATAAGGTATTTTGCCATCTCTCTTGTTTGTTTTCGACTCATGCAAAGGAGCTGGAATTGCATCATGATAATGTGGTTAATATGGAAACCAAGAATCCCATCTTTGAAACACGTTGGAAGTTGTTCTT
Source organism: Aythya ferina (assembly GCF_964211825.1). Lineage (NCBI taxonomy): Eukaryota > Metazoa > Chordata > Aves > Anseriformes > Anatidae > Aythya > Aythya ferina. The sequence goes on from NC_140296.1 coordinate 71,352,658, forward strand.
CATTCAGCATTCATTAAACTACGTCTACACACTGCCTCTAGTTTTGGTCTCCTAATACAGGAAAATCAGGGACAAACAGATTGGAGCACTCTGTGAGAAGAGGTGGGAGGAGCTGGTCTGTAGAAGAGATGTCTTCAGGGACACCTATCAGGAACCCTGCCTTTCCCCTCCCTCCAGTGCCTACAGGGGTCATTGAGGACACAGAGCTGGGCTATTCAGAACAGCTCGGTGGAAAGATAAGAGACAGTGACTGCAAGTTGAAAGAAGAGAAATTGAAACTGGCCATGAGGAGAATTTTTTTCCCATGCAGACAGGAAGTAGACCACTTCAGTGTGGTCCTATGCCTGTGTAGACAACACGGTCTGATAGTAGGTATTCTGTCTTTTCTCTCTCCAATTTTTCCTAGCCTCTCAATTAAATTATTATTTTGCTTTCTATTATGTCTTCTATGAGAACATTTATTGTACAGCTACTAATGAGTGGTCACTGTTTGACTATGAGCCTGATGGTCAAGTTTCATCATGAATGACTATTTTAGGAGCTCTTGTCTGAGTATGCATCTGTTTTAGAGAAAAGCTGAAAATCCATATTGAATGGTAAGCCCTAAGCACAACATCTTCTTGCAGCACCTACCTTGATGATGCTCTAGAACTGTGCTAAGCTGCTTGTTTCAAAAGTCTAAGCAATAACTAACTGGTCACAGTCTGCAGTATATAAAACTCTCGTGTCCATGTAGAATGTGGAAAAATTCTGCATTTAACTCCATTTTCCAGCCCTGAAAATGACATTATACCATATTTAATAACTGATATTCTTTATGCAAAAATGCTCCAGACATCAAAATCATTGAATATTTTTTGATGGAACCTCTGGAATTCTTCTGGTCTAGCTCTCTTGTCTGAAAAGGTTGTTCAGAACCTTGTCCTCTCAAGTGTTGGACATCTCTGAGGAGATCTTAAGATCAAGTCTCAAGGACACCAGAACAGTTAAAGTAAGTACAATGTAATCTTCTATCCTATGTCTGAAAGTAAAAAATAGTTGGTATTTATGGGAAGATTAGTGAGTAAACCTACAATAGTCCTTCCCATTGCACAAATCTATGAGATAGCCTTCCTTTGCATGGAGTCTTGGGCTTATTTCCTGCCTTTCTGGGGTCAGTGGGATGTATTTTTGAGATAACTGGGATTAACAGTTCATGGTAGATATGACAGAGAGGATGCACAGGCAGATTTTGGATTCAGTCCAGGTTCTCTCAGTAATTTGATTTCCTTCTATGGAAAGGAAATCACCTGTTTGGTGGATGAAGAGAAAATTGGTGGATGTGATCTTTCTATATTTTAGTAAGGCCTTTGTTACTGCCCCTCCCAACATCCCTTTTTACATGCAGAACAGAGGGCCAGACTGTCCACAAGAGACAAGGAGCTGGACCCTTGTCTAGGTTTGGAGCAGAAAGAGACATCTGCCCCCGACACCCACGATGCCACCTACCCCCACGGTGTCCCTGGGAAATAGACTTGAGAATCTCAGGGAGGTTGTGGAAGAGGCTGAGGGTCTGGACAGTAGTCTGAAGCTGGGAAGCAACCCCGAGAAGAGAGTCAAGATTGGGGGAAGTGTAAAACATGAGGATCAGGGCCGGATGGAGCACTGCATTGTAACCTGTCCCACAAAAAGAGAGCGGAGAGTCCTGGTGATTGGGGACTCCTTGATGAGGGGTACTGAGGCTCCTATCTTCCGCCCAAATAACCTTGCCAGAGAAGTGTGCTGTCTTCCTGGGGCATGTGTCAGAGACGTTAGGAAGGCTCTGCCATGACTCATTAAGCTGGAGGACTACTATCCTCTCGTAGTCATTCAGGTTGGATCCCAGGAAGCTGCTATTAGAAAAATGAAGAATATTAAAAAGGACTTTGCATCCCTGAGGAGGCTGTTGAGGGGATTGGGGCTGCAGGTAGTGTTCTACTCTGTCCTCCCGCTGGGTGACTGGGATGCAGATAGAAGGAGCAGAACAGGACAGGTAAATGACTGGCTGAGGGAGTGGTGTCTGGACCAGGGATTTGGGTATTTTGATCTTGGGCCGTCCTTTGAGAGGCCAGGTATGTGGGCTATGGACAGACACCAACTGAGCAAGTGGGGCGCAAGTATGTTGGGGAGCAAGCTTTCTGGGCTGATTACCAGGGCTTTAAACTAGGTTTCATGGGGGAAGGGAGGGGAGCTAAAGGTGACAGAGAAGGGCTGGGGGAAGTCATCACTACTGTCACTGTTGAAGACAGGGAAAAACTTCTGAGCTCTCCCATAGGATTGTCTGAGGGCTCCTCAGAGAAGGTAGCATTCCTGATCCCCTGGCCAGTATCTTCTTGCAGGGCCACGATCTTGTTGCAATCACTGAGATGTGGTGGGACAGCTCGCATGACTGGAACGCTGTCATTGAGGACTATGTCCTCTTTAGGAAAGACAGGCTGGGGAAGCGAGGGGATGGGGTTGCCCTTTATGTGAGGGAGCAATTAGAGTGTACCCAGCTCCCGCTGGGGGAGGGTGAAGGACAAGTGGAGAGCTTGTGGGTAAGAATTAAGGGGTGGGCTGGTATGGGAGACACGGTGGTTGGGGTCTACTACAGGTCTCCAGATCAGGAGGAGGAAGTCGATGAGGCCTTCTATGAGAAGCTGCTAGTAGCCTCACGATCATGAATGCTGGTCCTCATGGGGGACTTCAATTACCCAGACATCTGCTGGGTAAGCAACTCGGCCAGGCACAAGCAGTCCAAATGGTTCCTACAATGAGTTGAGGACAATTTTCTGACGCAGGTGGTGAAGGAGCCAATGAGGCGGGGGGTGCTCCTGGACCTCGTGCTTACCAACAGGGATGGCCTTTTTAGGGATGTGAAGGTTGGGGGCAGCTTGGGATGCAGCGACCATGAGATGGTGGAGTTCCAGATGGAACTAGGCAAAGGAGGTAAGGCTAAAAGCAGGATTGCTACCCTGGACTTTTGAAGAGCCAACTTCGACCTCTTCTGGGACCTGCTTGGGAGTATCTCATGGGATAGGCTGCTAGAAGGCAAGGGTGCTTGTGAGAGCTGGGCTACATTTAAGCAGCACTTCTTCCATGCTCAGGATTGGTGCATCCTGAAGAATAGGAAATCGGGGAAGGGGGGCACGAAACCCGCGTGGATGAGCAAGTAGCTCATCAATAAGATCAAAAGGAAGAGGATGGTCTATGAAATGTGGAAAAAGGGCCTGTCCTCTTGGGAGGAGTACAGATGTGTTGTCAGCGCCTACAAGGATGCGGCAAGGAAGGCTAAAGCCCACCTAGAGATGAGGCTTGTGAAAGAGATAAAGGATAATAAGAAGGGTTTTTTCAAGTATGTAAACAGCAAGAGGAAGACTAGGGACAATGTGGGTCCCTTGCTAAATGAGGGGGGTGTCCTGATCACGGGAGATGCTGAGAAGGCAGAGATACTGAATGCTTTCTTTGCTTTAGTCTTTGCTTCAAGGACACTCCCCTGGGACTCCTCACCCCTGGCAATAGGACAAAGGGTCTGGGAAATGGAGGTCTCCCCCTGTGGTGGACGTGGGAGTGGTTCAGGAGCATCTGAGTGGGCTCAGTGCACACAAATCCATGGGTCCCGATGGAATGCATCCACGTGTGCTAAGGGAGTTGGCAGAGGTGATTGCCAAACCGCTCTCTATCATCTTTCAAAGGTCCTGGAGAATGGGTGAGGTGCCTGAAGATTGGAGGATAGCCAAAGTCACTCCGGTCTTCAAGAAGGGCAGGAAGGAGGATCCAGGAAGCTACAGGCCAGTCAGTCTCACCTCTGTCCCTGGAAAGGTGTTGGAGCAGCTTGTTCTGGAAGCCATCTCCAAGCAATTGGAAGAGAAGAATGTTATGAGTAGTAGTCAGCATGGATTCACCAATGGGAAATCGTGCTCGACCAACCTCGTTGCCTTCTATGATGGCATCACCAGCTGGGTAGATGGGGGGAGAGCGGTGGATGTCATCTACCTTGACTTTAGCAAGGCTTTCAATACTGTCTCCCATGACATCCTACTAGCAAAGCTGAGAAAGTGTGGGATAGATGACTGGCTGACTGGCCCAGCTCAGAGGGTGGTGATCAGAGGAGCAGAGTCTAGCTGGAGGCCTGTGACTAGCAGTGTTCCCCAGGGATCAGTGCTGGGTCCGGTCTTGTTCAACATCTTCATCAACAACCTTGATGAGGGAATAGTGTCTGCCCTCAGCAAGTATGCCCTGGGAGGGGTGGCTGACACGCCAGAAGGCTGTGCTGCCATTCAGCGAGACCTGGATCAGCTGGAGAGATGGGCAGGAAGAAAGCAAATGAGATTTAATAAGAGCAAGTGTAGAGTCCTGCACCTGGGAAGGAACAACCTGAAGTATCAGTACAGGCTGGGGGACAACCTGCTGGAGAGGAGCTCTGAGGAGAAGGACCTGGGAGTCATGGTGGACGACAGGTTGACCATGAGCCAGCAGTGTGCCCTTGTGGCCAAGAGGGCTAATGTGATCCTGGCATGCATTAAAAGGAGCGTGGCCAGCAGGTCAAGGGAGGTGATCCTCCCCCTCTACTCTGCCCTGGTCAGGCGTCACCTGGAGTACTGTGTCCAGTTCTGGGCTCCCCGGTACAAGAAAGACAGGGATCTCCTGGAAAGAGTCCAGCGGAGGGCCACAAAGATGATACGGGGCCTGGAGCATCTTCTCTATGAGGAAAGGCTGAGAGACCTGGGTCTGTTCAGCCTGGAGAAGAGAAGACTGAGAGGGGATCTCCTCAGTGTATATAAATATCTGAGGGGTGAAGGACAGAAGGATGTAGCCAACCTCTTCTCAGTGGTTTGTGGGGATAGGACAAGGGGCAATGGCTGCAAGTTAGAGCACAGGAAGTTGTGCACTGACATGCGAAAGAACTTTACGGTGAGGGTGACGGAGCATTGGAACAGGCTGCCCAGGGAAGTTGTGGAGTCTCCTTCTCTGGAGATATTTGAGGCCCGTCTGGACGCCTACCTGGGCAGCCTGCTCTAAGGAACCTGCTTTGGCAGGGGGGTTGGACCTAATGATCTTTAAGGTCCCTTCCAACCCCTACAGTTCTGTGATTCTGTGATCCTTTTGAAGAAATTGTCCAGCTGTGAGATAAACATGTTCACACTATACTGGGTGATTAACTGGCTAAGTGGCAGAGCTCAAAGGATCATATTGAATGGAGCTACATCTGGCTGGTGGACAATCACTAGCAATATTCTCCAAGGGTCAATTCTAAGAACAGTTCTGTTCAGAAAGTGTTCTAAGAACACTTTCATCTATGATCTGGATGCAGGAGTGGAATGCAACCTCAGCAAATTTGCTGATGACACTAAACTGGGAGGTGCTGTTGACTCCCTGGAGGGATGAGAAGCCTCACAGTAGGATGTAGATAGATTAGAGCTTTGAGTGACCATCAGTTCAACAAAGGTAAATGTTGGGTGCTGCAGCTGGGACGGAGTAATGCCGGACACAGGCACAGACTGGGTGCCGAATGGCTGAGGAGCAGCTCAGCAGAAAGGGCCCTGGGGGTGCTGGTGACAGCAGGCTCAGCATGAGCCAACAGTGTGCCCTGGCAGCCAGAAGGCAAATGCCATTTTAGGGTGCAATAAACACAGCACAGCCAGGTGGCCAAAAGAGGTGGTTCTCCTACTGGATTTAGTGTTGGTACAGCCTCAACTTGAATACTGTGTGCAGTTCTGGGCTCCACAGTGTAAAAAGGATGTTAAGGTATTTGAAAGCATCCAGAGGAGGACAACAAAGCTGGTAAAAGTGCTGGAAGGCACATCCTGTGAGGTGAGGTTGAGGACACTTGGGTTGCCCAGTCTAGAGAAAGGAGGCTGAAAGGTGACTTCTCAGGACCTGCAGCATCCTGAGGAGAGGAAGCACAAGGAGGTGCTTTTCTCTGCTCCCTGGGCATTGGTTATGGGATACATGGGAACAGTGCACAGCTGTGCTGAGGGTGGGTCAGGCTGGGCATTATCACAGAATCATAGAATATCCCAAGTTTGAAGGGACTCACAAGGATCATAGAGTCCAATTCCCAAGACTGCAAAGAACCACCCCAAAAAATCAGATCATGTGTCTGAGAATGTTATCCAAATGCTTCTTGAACTCTGTTAGGGAAATTTCTTTACCTTGAGGGTCATCAAACACTGGAACAGGCTTCCTAGAGAAGTGTTTGATGCCTCATGCCTGTCAGTGTTGAAGTGGAATTTGTTCAATGCCCTTAATAATATTCTTTAACTTTTGGATAGGCATGTGATGTGGTTTAACTCAGCAGGCAGTTAAGCACCACACATCTGTTTTGCTCAATCCTCCACAGTAGGATGGGGGAGAGAATCAGAAAAAGGTAAAACATGTGGGTTGAGATAAAGAAGACTTCATAAGACAGAAAATGAGGGGAAGATGATGATGATTTGCTGCTTCTAATAATAATAATAATATAGAAAACAAGAGATGCACAATGCAATTTCTCAGCATCTGCCTCCTGATGCCCAGCCAGTTCCCCAAGCAGTGGCACCTACCCTGGACAATTCCCCATAGTTTTATTTATTAGTATGATGCCATATGATATAGGACATTCCTTTGGTCAGTCTGGGTCATCTGTCCTGGCTGTGTCCCCTCCCAGCTCCTTATGCACCCCCAGCCTCCTCGCTGGCAGGGCAGTATGAGAAGTTGAAAAGTCCTTGGCTTTGTGTAAGCACTGCTCTGCAACAACTAAAACATCAGTGTGTTATCAGCATCATTTTTCTCCTAAATTTGAAACATGGAAACATACCAGCCACTGTGATGAAAATTAACCCCATCTCAGCCAAAACCAGGACACACTGAAGTGTTCAGGCAGTTGGACTAGATGATCTTTGAAGGTCCCTTCCAACTGAACTACTCTACTCTGTGCTGTGCTATGCTATGCTATGCTATTCTGTTCTTGAAATAAATTTTCCCATGTGTAAAGACAGGAAATTATAGATAGCATTTTATTAAAGATTGCATCAAATAAACATGAAGTCCATGGCCTTAATATGTACTATTGCCCTTTTTCATTAGATCATCTCCTGTTTATGTCAAAGAAGAAGCCTGACATTTGTGTTCATCTGGGTGTCCTGGTAATCTGATATTGCATGCCTTTTCAAGTCAGAGTCTTTTAGCTGGAAGTACTTGTGCTAGTCCTGATGAAGCTGAACCATACAGCAGCTCACAGGTTTCAGCTCCTGCTGAATTCACCCTGATCCCCACAATGGTCTTTGGTGGACTATTTTGCTGCTGTGTGAGGAAGGTGTTTTGGCTCCTCCTGAGTTTGTATCGGTCTTCTTTGTGAAATAACAAGGCAGGATGGCACATCACTCTGAAAGATGATAGACCACTGTACTGTGTCAATAGCGAAATTAGTGAAGAGGACAACATGGTGCACAGAGCTTGCTGGATATTTCCTGCTAAACCTCTGAGGGAGCACAGGAGAATGACTGCATTACTGAGCACAGAGCCTACCTGGGCTCCTGCCCCACACCTTGGCTGATGTTTTTCCAGCACAAATAAAAGTAAAAATAAAATTGCAACAGCACCAGTTATACCAATTGGTGAATGAGTTGGCCTTTGTCTTTATTCCTAATTTGGTTTGGACTAGCACCAACTTTGAATTCTTTATGGATAGAAGATACTTCTGATTAAAAGATACATCTTGATTTAAAGGACAGCTAGTGTGCTGGACACATAATACATGGCTACCAGGAGCGCTACTGATTGCTGATAATTTAATTCCTATAACAGACTAGAGAAAGCTTATTACCTGGCAGCCAGTATTCAATCACTATTTTCTGAAATAAATAGCCTATCATACAGCTAACAATAAAAAAAGCAAACATGATGTCCTTAATTTTGTGTATTTTAAAATGTAATATACTGTGCTAACACAGACATTCTAAAAGCTGTATCCTTGCTAATTCTTCTCAATTGCTTTTTCCTGTATTTGTGGCATGGCTTATTTAAATAAATGCTATTGTTACATTAACTTTAAAATCTGATGTATGGGCTAAATAAGATAGCATAACAGAGGATGAAATGCACTAAAATGCTGTCTTCTATGTTATACTCATGAAGTTCATGGTTGTTTTTTAGTGTACTATAGAAAAAGAAGCATTTTAAAATCAGTGAGTACAATTGATTGTGTATTTCCTTTCAGTATATTGCCCTTGGAACCATAGAAATGACTAGAGGAATCATGGCTGAAGAAACACTCATGCATCCGGGCCACAGAGAGCAAAGTATTTGTCGTGGTTCCGCTCGAGTGGGCAGCCGAGCTCCCCCACAGCCGCTCTCTCACTCCCCCTCCTCAAAGAGGAATGGGGAGAAAATATGTGAAAAGGGGCTCAAGGGTTGAGATAAGGATGAGAAAATCACTCAGTAATTATTGTAGCAGGCAAAACAGACTCGGCATAAGGAGATAGTAAGATTTATTGCCTATTACTAACAAGCGAGAGAAGTGAGAAAACAAAGGAAAAAGCAAACCAAAAGCACCTTCCCCCCATCCACCCTCTTCCACCTCCTCCCCCCGAGCGGCGCAGGGGAACGGGGAATGGGGGTTATGGTCAGTCTACAGCACTTCTTCTCTGCCGCTCCTTCTCGGTCACTCTCGTCCCCTGTGCTGTGGGGTCCCACCCACAGGATACAGTCCTTGATGAACTGATCCGGCGTGGGCTTCCCACAGGCAGCAGCTCTTCCAGAACTGCTCCAGATATGGGTCCGTACCACGGGGTCCATCCCTCAGGAGAAAACTGCTCCAACCTGGCTCCCCTACGGGCAGCAGCTCTTGCTTGATCACTTGCTCCTGCGTGGGCTCCTCTCCACGGGCTACAGGTCTGGCCCGGAATCTGCTCTGGCAGGGGTCTTCCACAGGCGGCAGCCTCCGTCGGTGCAGGGCCACCTGCTCCACCGTGGTCTCCTCCACGGGCTGCAGCATGGAACCCTGCTCCACCGTGGTACTCCATGGGCTGCAGGGGGACATCCTGCTTCACCATGGTCCTCACCACAGGCCGCAGGGGACTTCTGCTCCGGCGCCTGGAGCACCTCTCCCCCTCCTTCTACACTGACCTTGGCACCTGCAGGCTGTTTCTCACTCCCAGCTGCTGTCTGGCGCAGCGTTTTTTTCCCTGTCTTAAATATGCTCTCACAGAGGCACAAACAACATCGCTTATTGGCTCAGATCTGGAAAACAATGGGGCCCTTCCCAAACATGGGGCAGCTTCTAGATCTTTCTCACAGAAACCACCCCTATGGCTCCCTGCTACCAAAACCTTGCCACGTAAACCCACTACAGTATTGTAAAATAAAATACTTCCCTCTCCTCCCAGCCAACCCAAAACCTTGTTTGCTTCCACAGAAAACTTGGTGTTGTATTATGACAAAATGTAATAAATGGCTAAGCAGTGAGATGGATAATAGAGATAAGGTGGGAGAATCTCATTCATTTTAATTAATTAATAAACCAGATGATAGCAAATCTACAGAAAAGACAACAGTCCATTCAGTTATCTGTCTTTTACTGATGTAGAACCAAGTCTGAACTGACATTGGTTATAGATCAAATATAGAGCTGGCTGTGAATTGCCAATGTTTTTTGAATGAAAAAATATATATTTTAACAATCAAAACATAATAAAAAACAAAACAACAACAACAACAACAACAACAACAACAACTGGAATTGCTTTGTATGCTTTAAGTAAAAAATGACATAAAGTATTTACTTGGGTCACAAAGCAAAACATTTTATTTGCTTAAGAGATGTAAGGCATTGTTTTTCAGATTAGCTGAACATTAACCTGTGTCTAAGATACCCAGTGGAACTAGAGAAGCTGCACTTTGGGTTATCTCTCACTCCTATACTCTTCTAGTTGGCCTTTTTGGCTGGATGAGTTTTCCATACTATAGTGCTGTTTTCTCTCACTGAATAAGCAATATGTTCAGTTGAAACATAAGATAAATTAGTCCAGAGTTCAGCCCAGGACTTTTTTATGATTTACAGAAAGCATACTTTCCAGTGTAAAGAAGAATGAACTTCTGAATGCCCAAAATTCAGTTCCAGGCATTTTGACTCTGATAATGTATGGCATAAATTTCTCCCACTGCAATATATATACAATAGAATACGAAAATGTTTCTCTGTTGTTCTTGAAATTATTGAAGAAGAAAACAATCAATGAAATAAACTTCTAGCATATTTATATCCTGTTTAAAATGGCAATGAGAGAAAAGAGAAGAAAAGAAAGTGAAAATTGGCTAAGAGATAGAAGTATACGGTCAGAAAACATACAGGTTTAATATGAGCAACATAGCGGGATGTTCACTCTAGATACACCGAGGTTGTGGAGATTAAGGAATCTGTCCCCTTTTAGCCCTGCTTCCCTGTGCATAACCTATTTTGGCTATATTCTACATGTACTAATAAACGCTAAAGGTGATTGAAAAGAAATCAAGTCATAACTTCTACTTCCTTTTGAGTGTCCCTCTGAAATGATCAGCTGCAGAAAACTATATAATATATATATATATATACATACATATTATATATAACATTTTGGAAGAAATGGCACAGATGTTGCCAGCTATGCCCTCTGGCTCTCTGAGAGGCAGAAGCTCCTCTTGGGTTTTACGGTATGCTCTGAAGTAGAGTTGTGTTTTAATTGCTCCATCCATCCCTATTAAAGGAAAAATATTCTAATGAGAAAACAGATATTGTATATACATTACACTAAATACCTGTGGTTAAAAAAAACATTAAGGCTGCTAAATGGAGCACTGAAAATCCAGGAAATATGGCATGTATGGCTTCAGTGTAACATTAATTTAGCTTCTGCAGCCAACAGCATTATGATACAGTTCCAGAGACTCCTGCTTTCCTCAATGAATGGCTGTCTGGTCTTTCATGACTGTTTGACTCTTCACATTCAGTATGTAGTCCCAAGCCTTATTTATCATACAAAGTAGAAACAACCCTGTTCTAAGTACAGGGTTATTAATTTCCTCACAATTTTTCATTTACAACCTCCCCCCCCCCCCCCCCCCCCCCCGCTTCTTTTAATGGTACTCGTGGTACTCATTGTTACAATATTCAATGTCCTCATGGATAATGCATTTCTGCAAAATCCTGGGAAGGGGTGGGTGATGGCAGTTATTTGTTTTATCTGTTGTTATACTCACAATATTGTTTATAGGCAAAGAGGAAACACTTTATATATAAAAATTATTGTCATAACTGAAATTTTTGCAGTCTACTACAAGAATCACTATTTGTCCAAATTTAATTACTTCAGAAAAGACTACTATTACACAGAAAGTCTCATTAAAGTTAATATGGTTAAAATTGTTATACACACATTTAAGTTTCTCTCCCTTTTCCTGGTGTTATGCTCAACCTTCCCCTGCTCCCCTGGGTCCTAAGGTCAGTAGTTTCGTTATGGTGTTGGGGGTGCAATACAGAGTTGTCAGCATTTGGAGTCTTTCATGGGGAGGAATATGATGTTCCTTTTCATTGTTTCATCTTCATTACTCTAAAATATACTTGAGGTCTTTTTTATATGCCTGTTAACATACATTTACATCTTTGTTCTTTCCTCATGGGTCTGTGGCTTCACATTGCATGCAAATTGACTATATATGGTACTCTTTACAATACTAAGTCTTTATTTTCTGTTACATCTAAACCTAGTTTTGTCCAGCCGTAGGTCTGCATTTTTTTAACTGACCATTGGCAAGTTGCTTATAGCTGTTAGTGTCGAGTGACATTCCTTTGTCACATTTCTTATCATTCCATGCAGGTATTCCTCTACACTTTGTCCTGTCTTCTCACTTCTCTGCTCCTGTATCAGGCCTGTATTTCTCTGCTCCACATCATTACGTGTTAGAGTTGTAAAATTATGAAGGTATCATAAAAAGATAAACAAAAGTAAAATTGGTTAGCCATAGATACCTAGTAAAAAAATAAACAAAACAAATAAAATACAATAAAAGCCTTACAGATAAACCAAGGAAACTGAAGTTGCAGGCCTGTCAAGAAAAGTTCAGAGAGAGAAAGCTGAGCAAGCTTCAGGCCTAAGGCCTTACAAAACTCAGTATAGAACAATCTGTTACTAGCAGTGACAATACTAAATTACAGGTCTCACAATTACAGCACACACACTGAGAAACAGATTAATGAGAAAGAAAATGCTGCATTTCTTTACAGAACACTTACCTGTTAAAGGCTTTATTTTTATTTTTTTCCTAAACCTTAGGCTTCAGGTAGTGTTAATTGACTGAAAGTACTTTTAGTTCCCAATTAGATCATCACAATAACACTGTAAACAGAGGTGACAATGAACAGACACATGCTGAGCTATGATGTTATGCCTAGTAATAAAGGACAGATTCAGAAATTTTGGAGTTAGATTGCCATTCAACTCACAGCCTGGAAATTCAGGGTGAGTTCCAATGGTGTATATTGACTGCTTTGACCTGTTCTGGGGATGCAAAGCAACCATTAACTTGACTTAACTGGCCAGTAAAGTGGGTTTTACTGCTGCTTTGTGTCACTCGATTGCTCCAAAGCAGCTGGAATATCCCATGCATCTGGCCCCAGATGTTTATGTGGAGCTTATTCAAACTATTCTAACCTCTTTGACTATGAAATCTGTTAGAAATGTCATGAGAATAAGCTCTCTCCGTCTCCCACTCTCAACCAGAAATACCAGGAGACAGTCAGCCTGTCAGTTTCATCACACTTTTGATTTGGTAGACTGTAAATGGAAAATAAAATCACCAAAACTTACCTGGGTGTTTCAAAATCCCTCCTCACTTGTTATTAAATTTTAATTCCAAGAAGGCTCATTGTGTTTTGGTGTTGGTGACATCACCTCATTTCCATCTAAATTGATTACTGCTTTAGTGTTGTTGATATACAATGCAGGTTTCACCCTATAGCAAATAGTCTTATGCCTAATTGTTCTGATCTTGAGTTGCAAATAACTTCTGTGTTACAAATTCATTTATCTATTCTGTTTTGTTCCATTCTAGTTACCATGTTATCTATTGCTGTATTCCAACAGGTGGTCTTGTGTAGGATTCATTTCACAGGAGTTCGGGTGTCTGTCTGCAGCACAGTTAGTAACCTTACATTCTCTTTACAGGTGATGCTGAGAAAGATGTTTCTACATTTCACTCATCTGACTTCTTTTGGACACATAATGTATGATTTCCAATGAATGTTAGAATTATTTTATAACATTTTTGATCAGAAATGTCATAAAAATTGATTTTGCTTTTAGTGAAAGTTTATAATGCCTTCATTCATATCAAATACAGACTCATAATACATTGTCCGACCCAAGTCAAGGGTGGAGTAAGGTACTTTTTGTGAGTAAGATTATTGCAGTTTGTCCCATGCTGGTGCCAGCTCTGGTCTGGATCTGAATGGCTCCTGTGATGAAATTCAGGTAACAAGAAAGTACTAGCTAATCCATATTCTGCATACAATCATAGATCTCTGTGATATTTAGGTTAATTTTTATTGTGACACCTATGTCAACTCTGAGATATTTCTCCCCATCAGATGCAAATCCAACTTTTCATAAGAAAATAAAAAAGTAAAATTATATAAAAATATTTCTGGCTTGAGTCACTTGAAGCACAGCCAAACAAAACACTGGGGACTGCTCTGTGAGGAATGTCTTTTACTTTTGGCAGCATAGATGAGCTAGCTGACCTAATAGAAAAAAAAATCTCTAATATCTTTGATTAAAATTCCTTAACTTTTGGCATCTGTTTATAAAAATATTGAGCTTTCAGCTTACACTTTACAACATTCTTAAAGAAAAGTCCTGCAAACATGACTTTTCTCTATATTATCTCTCAGACTTCACTTTATTAGTATTCCAGCGATTTGTTGTTTATTGAGTAGCTGGACATAACTACAAGGACTTCTGTCCTATCTTATTACTTGAAGATTAACTTGTGACCTAAAATAAGTCACTCATGCTGCAAACAGCAGAGATCATCTTATCTAGCTGAAATACCTGTCACATACTTTTTAGTTTTTATTTTAAAACGGGCATCAGGAGAAATTGTTTGACATGTGGTGTCAAAGGCTTCCAGTGCTCCCTGTTAATTTCCCCAAAGTGTCACTAACAGCTGAATACAGATAAAAGTGTCTAGGGTTACAGACTCCATTGCCGCTTTGTGTTTTTGTCTACCAAATAATCCTTCAGCCACTAGCCTCCTTGCTTATGTCCACTCACTTTCCTGTCATCACCCAGTTCAACTGCCCACCCGCAACATCACATGGCCTCAGACTCCTGCGCCAGCCCACTTATCCCTCTGTTACATCTGCATAAGGCAAAGCAGAGGTACTTTTAAAATCTCTTTTGACTACCAAATTAGGCCTTGAATCTCACGGAAGCTCCAATTCCAAGATTGCATGGTTAATATAAGGTCCCACCTGTAGGATTAAACTCTAGAAAACAGAAGTCAAACCAACATGTGGGAGACTTCCCTCACCCATATGCTGTATGGACCATATACCAGGACTATGATCCATGTGTATAGGGAATACTTTTATTTATATGTTTTCCCTGTACAAGTGGTCAGGTATAGCTAGAAACAACTGCATCTACATACAGCAACTGCTGTCTGAATAGCAACAGGAACATCTTACTATTTGTACATAGTACATATAGGATCTTTCCATCTCTTCTGCACCTCTGTTAGGAATTACCATTTGGTATATACAAGCAAGAAAATGCCAGTTTTCATTGTAATCACAGAGATTACAATGAAATTGTAAATTTACTGCAAGCTGTGCAATAAATGCAAGTTATAGATGTGCTGAAGTTCTTGGAATTTATTTGGCTACCCACGGAAGTGTAGATTTTATCCTATTTCTTTTGACATTTCACCAAAATATTTCTCTCTGGGGGCATTATGGCATTAGTGTTTCAACTGATATGAAGTGTGTGCTTTGCTTTTTAATTTCTAATTGATCGCAGTCTTACTACATTAGGTACTTTATATTGGGTTATGTTAGCTGGTGCAGTATTAACAGTCCAGTTAGAGAGAAGACAGAGTTAGAAATGAATCCAATCCATCTAGTCTTATAGAAATAAGATGCTACCTATTTTGGACAAATCTATAGCTTCAGATCTGCTTGCCATTAACTTCAGCTAATGCATTGATGTTTCTTGCTTATTCATGCCCCGAGATCCTCCATTACTTTTGCATAACTACACTATGCACGTTTTTCGTGGTATGTTGCCTTTATGTATTTGAAAGATATCTCTTCCCTTGAAGTTGGCAGCCTTAACTGTCTGACAGGGGTAGCATTTATAAACATTACCCTTTAGAACTTGCACATCTGGCTGAAACCTATAGTTCACTCGTCTAGTTTTTATAGAAGAGTTTCCAAGGCTAAAACACTTTCATGACATTTCCAGTTTACTGTTTCCTAGAAAAAATGTTGAATTCCTGAATATGACTGAAACAACTCATAGTGTACTTCTCTTTCATTGGTATTTATTAACTTATCATTGTCTTCGCAAAAACAGGTCAACATATTTACATATTGGACACAATTTTAAAGTAATACTGAACGTTAAAATGAGAGGTATTATAAAACAAACCACATCTGAAACTATGCCCTTATGGTTTCTGGGTTTAAAAAAAAAATGAGAGGAAAAATAAAGGTGGTTGGAATAGCTTTGGAAATAGACTGAAGATTCTGGATTACTAGATAGTCTAGATAAAACAGACATTTTTATTCAGTTTATGCTTTTTCTCCAATCGAGCCACATCATTTGTTTAAACTGGGCATGATTTGTATTTTTTAAAATGGGTGCAGATACAATTGAATGTTAATAGAGAGACGTTTCCAGAAAGCATATTTAAATATATGCCTAACTTTACTCATGTTTTTAAGTAGTCAGATTTTGTCTAGAACTATGATGTGGGCAAAGTTACACAAATGTCTAGTCTTACCAGACTGGGAATCTCTCTCATCCTGACTTCACACCACAGTCAAAGCCTGGTACCTGCCAGCTCTTCCTTATACATCCCATAAACCCCTTTTTTGAAGGAAGAAGAAGTGGGCTGTTCAATGAAGAGAGTGCCAATTTAAAAAACAGAAATATATATAATGGTGTATTGTCTGCATAGCAAGACTCGGCAGTTACTAGCACTTAATCATTTGATATTAGCCAGTTTATTCCCAGCAGAGCAATACAAGTGTAGTATCATAGAGTCAGTAGAACATAGATGTGTTTTAGCCCTGAGCTAATGTCTTGAGCAACAGAACTCAAGGGGTCTTGAGTTTTTTCTTGGTTGTTATCACTGCTTTTTTTTCAGGGGGTTATGGAAATCTAAGCTGTGCTATCTTTCAGTATCCACATAGAGTACAGTTGTACTTTGTACACTTGTTTAAAGGATTCTGTTTGAATTCCAGTGAACCTCAAAAGTTGACACAGATAACTGACTGATCATCCCTCAGGCACTCTGGAAATATCATTAGGGAACTGTCCAGCAAAAAAAAAAATAATCTCCCTTGAAGAGCATGTTTCAGTATTATGCCCCTTTCATTGGTGTTACCTGCTGCAGAGAACAAGCTGGGCAAGCTGGGAACTGGTAAAAGGTGTGCTGTAACTGTCTGTTCTGGCTTATGCATTCTCCTCTCTCCCTGATCCTTAATGAAACATTTGTTCTTTATGTCAAGCAATAGGAGTAGACTTGGTTTTTAAAGATAACTAAAGTGGTAGCGGATACGTGAAGAGAAAGAAGACTCTTTTCCATTTAACGGTCTAATGCCACCGTCAGCCTACAAAGTGCAAAAATTGGGTATTGATGCATGCTAGTCTGGATGCAGGAAAGACAGGAAGGACATAAACTTGGCAGTCAGCTCAAATATTCAAAGACTCCCTTTCTCCATGTGTTTTTCTGGTCTTCCTTGGTCAGAGATTTCCCTCTTCTCATTTAGTATCCTTTCATAATTTGCTGGCGAATGTTTTTGCAAAAGTGACCTACCCATCTGTATATCTAACTATGAGAACTTTGAAGAGACTTCAATATTATTCAGTCTTAAATGTGGAGTTCTTTGCAAGCAGTTGGACATTTTTCTACAAAACTGTACTGGGTCTGGCTGGAATGTTAACTTTCCCGGCAGCAGCCCATACAGTGCCGTACTCTGTACTTGTAGCTGGAACAGCAGTGTTATCACACCAGTGTTGTGTCTACTGCTGAGCAGCAGTGGAACAGCATCGGGCCTTTCTCTAACCCTCCTAGGGGGTGGGCAAAAAAGTGAGGAGAGAAACATCACTAGGGCAGCTGACCTAAACCAATCAAAGGGATATTCCATACCATGTGGTGTCACACTCAGCAATAAAAGGTGGAAACAGGAAGAAGAGGGGAGGGGTGGGCTCTCGTTGAGAAGACGTCGGTCCTCCTCTCGAACACCGGCTGCGTGCGTTGAGGCCTTGCTTCAAGGACGTGGTCAATCATCGCTCATTTGTGGGAAGTAGAGAGTAATTTCTTTCCTCTGCACTTCCATATAGCTTTCATTTATTTTGTTTGTTTGTTTTCCTCCCTTTTTCCCCTTTCCCTTTTATTTCCCCTTAGTTAAATTGTTTAGTTCATGGTAGTCTTTATTTAATTATTATAATTATTTCCCTTTAATTAAATTATCCTTATCTCAACCCGTGAGTTGTTCTTTGCTTTACTTCTCCCCCTCCTTATCTAAAGGAGGGGGAGTGAGAGAGCGGTTGTGGGGTTTAGCTGCCCAGCACGGTAAAACCACCACAAAAATAATTTTATTTTGCTTTCTTAGAGATCAGCGATATGTATGTAGTAGAAACGATGCTTTTATCCAAGCCTTCCTCTAGGTTCAGTTTTACTCTTCCACGCTATTGCCATTTTCTTCTGCCATTAGTAACCTTGTCTGTGTTCCCCTGCTTAATAATGTGTTAACTGTTTCTGTCTACCCCATCACCTGCAATAAGACACAGCATTAATGTCCGGTTAGACACCTTGCATGGATACCTCAAGATGTCAGCAGACATAGCTTAAAGCATACAATGGTGATTCTCCACTTGGCTTATATAATTGTCTGTATCTTGATTTAAGATTCTCCTGCTGTCAGAAATGAGTTATACTACAGAATTTGTGTTTTTCCCGTTTGAACTCTGGAATGCCATTAGTGGTGATTTGTGCCAGATATCATTAAAATTATGCATGAAAAATATAAATGCTCTGCAAAGCAATTACAGATTTACAGTCACAGACCATTTTTTTTGGTTATCCCAAGCTCTCCCTGTTTGAATGAGGGGAAAATAAAAATGCTGTCATGGGTCCTTAAGGCTGCTTTCAGGATTTTAATTAATTAATTAATTTATTTATTTATTTCTCAAAAATGGACTCAAGTCTCATTTAGAAGTAAAGCAAATTTGGTGTCCCAGCTCCTTAGCAAATCTGGGCCTGAAAGCATCTGAAAATTCCACCCAGAAGCAGAGAGTACTTGAAACGTGACTCTTGCCAAAGTGGGAATAGTGAGAACTTCAGAGCACCACAAACCTGAACTGCTCATTGGTATACTTTCTTTCTGTGATGTGATTAAATTTCTAGAAATATGACTGCTAGCCATGATTTGAACTAGGTACAGTGTAGGCAGATATTATACAAATTTCCCTACACAAGATCTGCTAATGCATCTCAGTTTGAATTTGTAGGTTTGCCAGGTTTCACTCATTTGGCGAGAGGCTTCCTCATTTGGGATTAATTTTAAGACTCTTTTAAAAAGTGTCTCCACTTGTGATGAAACATTTTGCTGTGTGTGAATAAGATGTATAAAATCTCATTTTAAAGGCCAAATTCATCTCTGGTGTAACTTCTGGGGAATTCCCATGATGCTTTGAAATCTTCCTCATTCAGATGATCACAGCTCAAGGAGCCTGAATACTCCTTCAATTTGATCTCTGTGCATTTTGCACAGAGTGCCAGTTATACATTGGTTTTCTGATGTGTTCATATAGAGAGATGAGGTAGTCACATATCATTTTCATTTTAGCCTAAGCCAGAAAGAAAACTCTACTGATGAAGTGAATGTGACATATAGCTTAACTATTCATATGTAAGAATAATATACACTTTACAACATATATAAATACATATAAAATAGTAAAACTTTTTTTTTTTTTTTTTTTTTTTTTTTTTCTAAAATAAACATATTAAGTAAGTAACTGGTGAAAGAAGCTTCCTTCAGTGTAAAGCTGTTATATTTATTATAACTAAGTCATCTATCTGCCTTTTTGAACACAATAAATACCCAGCAACAAAACAAAACAGAAAACAAAAATCCAAAACCAAGCCCTGAACTGCTCATGTGAGCTGATAATATAATTCAGGACTAAAGGTTCCTTTTGTCTTCCATGTGATACTAAAAAACCCTCAGACTGATAAAATCAGCAAGGACAGGGCAATTGTCATTGCTCATTTTATGACCTCGGGCATTGCTCCAGTGCCTCAGACTGCCTTGGCACCATTAGTCCCTAGACTGCTTCTGCTGATCTTAAAGAGGCTTTTGTTGGTAATCAGTACAGACTCTGGAATCCCAGGACACCACTGCTAGTTATGCTGAGCTAAAATCATAAGGAGTGCGAGCAATAACAAGCACCAAGGCCCATGCTGACCCTTAGCAGCTGTTTATATGCAATCATAAGTGAGCAAATGACTTTCCAAATGAAAAGGCATGTTTTTGGAACTGATAATAAATCAATCTTTAAAGAACGAGAAATACTTATTAGTTTTATTCTCTGCTAGGTTGTAAAAAAAACAAATAAGAACCTCCGCCTTAGAGCCAGACGGCTTTCACATATATAGGGAGATTTAAAGGGGTTGTACATCAAAAGGGAGCATTTTTAATAGTGCTCACATGACAGAAGAACACTACCGCACTTCTGAAAGTGATACACTCCAGCTTAATGAAAGGTAACTTTCAGAAAGCCAGCTACATTCCCATCAGATCTCTGGTAATTAGTAAAAATAAAACATATATATGCTTAACAGGGAAAAGGAATAATAAGCAACACAATTCTGGTAGTGTGAATTTCAGTATCATGGATAATGTGGTGAGGCGGTTCTTACTTCAAAAAGTTTGAAGGTAATTAATAACAGAGGAGACTTTTACAGATGCAGGCGAGAAAAGGCAGCAGCGTCCTGTGTGAAGGGGGGAAGTGCTGCCCCAGCAGCTTTGCTCCATGCTCCTCAGGGCAGCCTTGGTGGGAAGTCCATGCCCATGCCTGGCCCCAGCGGCATGGGTGCTGGTAGGGCCACCATCGCTTTCCCCAGCCGATGTGCTGAGGACACTCTGGTGGCAGAGGAGCTGGGGGACACACACCTGTGCCAGCCTGATGGACATCCTACTGAGACCCTATATCTCTACAAATGTAAAGAAGTAACTTTTCTCTCTCTCTTCATACTGGCAGTGTATGTTGACAGAGGTTACGTGGAACAGACTGGAGGTAGGATTCATCTGGATGAATTAGGGGGTTACATCTGAGCTGGCCAGATTTTCTAAGAACAGTGTGTCTCATACTCAAGAAGACCTGTAAAACAGTTTAAATGATCCACACCACAGCAATACAGTCTTTCTGCAGACCTCGAACAGAGTTGACAATGACTGCTCCAGGTATAGATGTCTGTATGGCAGACATCTTAAGCTAAGGTAAAACAAAACCTCTAAGAACCATCCTCATGTATTCCTTTTGTTGGTTATGAATCCCAGGTCAAGAAAAGGTTGGGAATATTGAAGCAGGATGAGCAATATCATGTTTGTAGCTGTGGTGTTGTTTTGAACTTTTGCAGAGGACTACCACGCCCCTCTGATGTTTTCTTCATAGCATAGTGACTGCTGCAAGATTGGCACAATGTAATATTAATAGAAGAAATCTGGTTTGAATTCCCTTAAAGTCAACTTCCTTGTAAATCTAATAAATACTTGGATATTGACTTGCTAGTCACCATCTGCAGAATTTAAAAATCTGAAGCTCATTTTAGTCTTATAATTAATAAACAAAAGCCCTCAGACTTAAAAATCTCAAAGACATCATTAGCTACACCATATTTTTATGGTGCTATCCCTAAAAGGATATTAAAGTGCTTTGAAAGTGGGCTGATCCCTCAGTATAATGTTGCAAGAGGAAAGTTTTTTTATTGCCATTCAACCCAGAAATGGAAGAAATTACTGAGATATATAGGCCAAACTTTGAACAACAAGCATTGAAATGCTTAGCTGTGTGCTAAGGAGCATTCTCATGTTGATTGTAAGACACAAGGGAGAAGGTGAGAGATGCATTACAGTAGTAGCAGTGCATAAACAGTAGCCTAGTTTGTAGGTCCTTCCTCAGGGAAAAGCACATGTGGCCCATGCTGCAGCTGAAGTCAGTCTGGACATGTACAAACTACTTTAGGGTCAGATTAGCAAGTGTTCTCTGAAGTTCATTTAGAATTTAGAATAAAATAGAATAGAATAGAATAGGAGTAGAATAATTCAGTTTGAAGGGATCTTTGGAGAGCATCTGGTCCAATTGCCTGACCACTTCAGGCTAACCAAAAGTTAAGGCATATTAATGAAGGCATTGTCCAAATATCTCTTTGAAGACTGGCAGGCATGGTGCATCAACCACCTTGCTGGGAAGCCTGTTCCAGTGTTTGACCACTGTCATGGTAAAGAAAAGTTCCTTGTATTTAGTTTGAACAGCTGACACAGCTTTGCGCTGTTCCTTCACATCCTGTCCTCAGTCACCAGGGAGAAGAGACCAACACCTCCATCTCCACTTCCTATTCTTTTTAGGAAAGCAGCCATGAAAGCACAAATTGTGCTTGGCTGAAGTGGCTGATGAGGGGAAGAGGTAAGATGGAGGCAGGGAGCACCACTGGAGACTCCGGTGGAGTCAGCCAGGTGGTTGGACACATTTGCTTTTTTCCTGGCACAATTTGCTGTGGGCACTGTCAGGTGCCCAGTAACAATTAGGATATGCTAATTGCTGAATGAAGTATGCTAATGATCAGATGAAGCAGATGCTAATAGGATTGGCAGGGGTACAGTTACCCTGACAGCTGAGTAGCAAAATAATGTTTTGAGCAAAAAAACACTAAGAAGGTGAGGGTATGGGGAGGTGCCCAACTGACCTCTCTGAAGGCCTTTGTTCCCAAGAGCGAGATTGTAATTTAGTAGTATGTGCATGGACGGTGCTTATGCTGCTCTCTGTGGTAACCTAAATCTGATCTGGAATCTGCCAGCAGAATAATGTATCTTCTCTGACAGGGATAAGCTGCCCTTATCTGCCCAGTGTGACTGGTAAAAAAAGGAAAGTCAGACATGTGGTAGCTGTAGGAATATTCGGTTTTACCATGAAACCATTCAGTAAACACAATGCCATGTGGCTCATTCCAACTGTTGGTGCTATTGTACTTGTGTGACTGAGGCATGCCAGCATCTGGAGGGACTCTCCAGCATAAAAAATATGACCTTTCCAGATATTTATGGACAGTGAGAATGAAGGCTCCTGCTGGTGGCCAAGGGCAGATTTGCTAAGAAGAAGCAGGTAAAGCAAATGAGAGGTAGCGTCGTCTAACTTTGATGTTACCAATTGGTATTTTCTTCATTAAAAATAAATATATAAACAAAAATTCCAGCTAACCAAAAGAGTCTGTGAGCCTTGACAGTTTATCTTTGCGTGTATTTAAAAAAAGAAATGAACATTTTTTACTTTTGCTATTTTTCTACCTTTTGTGGAATTAACTGCAAAATTAAAGGTTTGCTGGGGGACCTCTGAAATAAGACTGTTTCTTAGGATCACTGAGGATTCAGAAGACTGCCACTGGGGTTCATGTTCTGAGTCTCTCTTACCCCTTAAAAAGGCATCTGCATCTCATGCTCTACTGAATTTCTGATCACAGTTTCTAATTCCACCTCCAGAAATTTCTAAGGTCTTAACAAACCATGTAATGCTTGGTTAGATCATTCAAGCAGAACATAAAGATTTTTCAGAAGTGCATGCACTTACTTCTACCTAGTCCCAGAACCACCCAGGTCCTCTGCAAACTTCTCTTTCTGACTGGAGAGGTCCCCAGAACACAGAATTTTGTCTTTCTACGTGTTTGGACCTGTCTTACCCTTGTCAGGCTTATCAGCTAATATCATGCTTCTATTTCACCCCAATCAGCAGCCAGAAACTGGCATTTCCACTCCTCAGTTCCCTTGAGCACCTGACCTGTCAGCTACCTTACAGCTCTCTTGGAGTGAGCTTTTAACACAAGGCAGTGGGAGCTCCAGCTTTCTTTTCAAAACCAGCTGGAAAAGGAAATGGTACAGGTCTGATTCTGAAATAGTGTTTAAGTGAGAACCAACAAAATTGGATTAACCTTGTCCTCTGCCTGTGGGAACATCTACTTCTCAGAAAAATACCCCAATCACCACATTATGCAGCTGGAGAAAGCAATCACCTTCCCATGGCTTGAACTAAATTTTCACTCCACAAGTGAGAGGGTATATGTTTGTGCTGAAGTATTAGAGAGCTTCTCTGGAGAGAAAGAAACACCAGCATGTGCTGCAATACCCATGTGTGACCTTTACGGCAGGCTCCCCATAGGATCTGTAGATTGCTCATTCATTCTGCATCCCACCCCTGGAGTCAGGGCCTAAAAATTAAACACTGTGATGCCAAAAAAGCCATTACTGGTTTTGGCCTCAAACATTTTAACAGTACAAGATCTGTTGCAAGTGGATATGGCTTTCACCCTGAAATTTCCTTAGCTGTTTCTAAATCTCACCTTTTGAGATGGAGTAGCATTTATATTCCTTGCATGTTTCCCTCTGGGTTTCATACTCAGTTTTAAGCTGTTCCTGGTGAGGACTATGAATTGATAAATATTTGTGAAGTGCTTAGGGTGTTGATCATCCAAGGACCAGCACTATCAGGTACTGAATCTGAAAGGACTAGTGGATGACTTGCAGTCTCCTCTCAGCTGAGGGTTTAAGAGACTTTTGCAAGGTATGTAAGATTGCTTATGGTCCAGGAGCAGTGACAAATTCAGTGGTGTAAGAAGTGGGATTGCAGAATATGTATCTTATTTATATATTTCAAGGTGATTTTCATTCACCTACTAATGTTTTTCCCTGTTTTACCTCTATTTTTCTTGTAGAAATCAAGCAGCAGTGAAAGTGCTCTCTGACTACTGCCAGAGGATGACACAAAGTTAGGGTCTAGCTGAAGTACAGGTAAATATAAGAATTTAGTAGCTGAGTGCTAATGAAAATATTAACAATTAAAAAATATGCATCCCTGTCACTAGGACCTTGCCCTTGAACAGTATGTTTCCTTCTGGGAAGTTGTGTGAGGGTAGTTAGTTTAAGTGGTAATGGATAATGAATGACCTGTGAATTGTAATAAAACATTTAGCTGGCACATGTTGGGTACAGACTCACTATCCATGAGTGAGAGGTGTTGTGGGGTGGCTTTGGAGTGGAGGAGAAGGAACTGAGCATTCAGCTTTAACGCAGTCGTACTGGGACTGAGACCAGACTGCCCACATAGTTTGCTGCTGTCTTCTGTGACAAAACAGGTACCAGAAATGGTGCCAGGAGATGCATCTTTCCTTTTTCAGACATCGAGCTTCCTTGCCATCTTTGCCAGTTGTGCTTATGAGCATGGACACTGAGGGAGACCAAAGAAAGGCTAAACAACTTTCAGGAAGTTCAGAGCAAAGTGAAAAAGAACA
The DNA here is from genome assembly GCF_964211825.1 of Aythya ferina. NCBI lineage: Eukaryota > Metazoa > Chordata > Aves > Anseriformes > Anatidae > Aythya > Aythya ferina. The sequence goes on from NC_140296.1 coordinate 71,377,462, forward strand.
TAATCTATGTAAGTTATTTTATGTTACGTTAAGTTTCTTTATTCCAATTCTTCATTTTATGTAGGTGTTGATCACTGTTCTCTACTGCTTTCAGCTATGATCTTTTCCTCGTAAAGAAATGAACTAAGTGAATGAGCTCGAAGAAGAATTTTAAAATATTAAAAGCTGTCCTTCACCTCAAATCTAACTCTTATGTTAGTTGTTTACATAAATAATTTAATAACTTGCAGTTTTTTATATATATTATTCTGACAGTTGTAAATGAAACTGGATTCAGGAAAAATATGCTGGTACATAGAATCTGAAAATACACATTTACGTTGGTAAGGCACTCGTGTATATTTTGGAGGGTTTATATTACCCCTCATTGTGGTTAGTGGTTAGTATGACTATCATGTTTTTGCAGTATTACGTATCCGAGAAAATGTAATTTTTTTCTATTCCTTTTAAAATCAAATTACAATGTGACATTCAATAAAATATCTTTTGTGCAGCTAATAAAAATGAGATCCCATCTCACTGCTTTGACAAATAAACCACACAAGTCAAAATACTGCCTCTGATACAGTTTATAGCTTAAGCTTTCATGTCAGCCTTTCCTATAAAAAAGCCCCATTATTTATTAATAGCCTTCTATGTCTTAAAAGTTTCTTTTTCTTGTGTGGAGAAAAAATCATTTGCCTTTTAATGGGGTGTCAGATTTGTTTTCCAAACCTTCTAAAAGGTTATCGTTGTTACATATGGACAAGTGCTTTTTTCAGAATCAATGTAAACTCTGTTACCAGGGTAATTTACTGCAGTCCCCTGGTAGCTGTACGGAAAACTTAATTTCACCATTTTGCAAAGTGGAGGGGTGGGACTCTTTCCTTGTGGTTAACTATTTTCACATGGAGTGAAAAGAAAATGCATGCTTCTAGCACATACTAAATAACTGATGGGCTCTTACCCTCTGTTTGAGTTCAGGGCACACTGGCAGTCTGGCAGGGTTCATGGCACAGAAGGATGACTGAGCCAATTAGATATACCATAAAACCTTTTGGCAATTAACTCCCAACTAGCCAAAAGATTCAGGCTAATGCTAACAGTGGATAATAAAAGCTTGTTAAATTTCCATCCATTACAACCCTCCTGCCCCCCGCCAATATATGAGCCACATTTTTGATGACAGAGAAGCCTGTACTGAGGGAAGAATATTATATGAAAGATCCAGAGGTGTCAGATTTGAGCCTGTCTTACAGTTTGAGTTAAGAAATGACATGAGACACCAGCAAATATCAAATTCAGACTTGTTCATTTAATTAGAGTTTGCATTAGCAGCTGCAGTACTTTATTTAAAAAAGACAATATTAGTGTTTTTCCTCAAATAAATGCTACTTAAAACCAAAACAATAAAAAATAAGCCAGAAATGACTGAGAAATACTTGTGACCTGAATCATGTTCTAATATAAAATTAATTTATTTTTATTAGTAATTTCTAATCCCTTTTCTAATTTCCTAGTATATTTGGGGGATGTTGGCTACATCTATACTGCCCAGTGAAGAGTGTGTTGTACAACAGTCATTGGATCTTCAGATGCAGTGATTTGTGATCTCTATGTCCACATGGGTGGCTGTTCACTTGACTGAAGACTTTTCTCCATAACCATGCTGTGCTTAAGAGGAAGCAAGCTGGTGATCACTGTTACTGAACCAGCCTGAGTCATGGAGGACTCTAGACTTTCTGAATTCCATAGCTTGCATTCATTTTGCACTGGGGAGGGACACAAAGTGCAGGGAAACTTGTGTTCATGCAGCATCAGTGGATTCTGGATGAACTTTCCCATGGCATGCTGTGCAGACCCCATCCGAAGAGAGGTTCCTCCTTCCTCCTATACTGTGGTGTTTATGTAACAAACAAAACCATATCTACAAAATCTACCTTTCTCCTGAGAGTTAGGAATGTCATAACACCCACTAGGACACAACACAGGCCAGGCCAGGGCACTGCAGAAGATTCCCACTTTACTGTGGGTGCTCCTGCTTACATACAGCTCTCCATCCCTAAGTATGAGGTCCAGCAGAGCAGACATAGCTGCACACACTAGCTCCTCAAATACATCTTCATCATGGCTGCCAATACAGCTTTAAATTACTAAATCTGCTCAGTGAGTCTCCAAAAATCCCAACAATGGAGGCTGAGTCACTATATTAACATTAGCTTGGAAAAGTATAAAATTCAAACCCTAAATTCACTGACTCTTATTAAAAGATCGACTATTCACAATACACCAGTTTCTAGTCATCAAAGTGCAAAGTCAAATCCATGAGACAAGAATCATTGATATTATTTTGAAAGACCAGTGCTTTTAAAACCATTTCTGATTTTGAAAGCCCAGCTCATTATTTTTGAAAACTTTGGGCTGGTAATATTCTTCCAGTGTTGCTATGTATAAATATGAATGGAGAACCACAAAATAGTCTGCTCAAAGTTTTGGAATATCAAATTTTCAGTCTTCATGTGGAAAAGAGCCAGTAGGACTCTGGAAAGCTAAGCCACATTCTGATAAAAGATCCTCAAACTCTCCTGGACAAAGGTTTAGTGGTCAGATCAGCTCCTCTGAGATGAAGGAAACTGACATAATGTTTTTCCTTGTTCAGATCAAGAACGTGCTTCCTTCATCAAGATCAGAGACCAAGAGCCTTCACCTCACGCATCTGAATTTACTCATCAGTAAAATATTTTACATCCTGGCAGAAATCTGATGAGAAATTCTAGCCTGAAATTGTGAAGCTTTTCCCGATGAAAATTTCATTGTAACTAGCATGTTTACTCAGAGACTTCTATCTAGCAGCCCTCTAATAGGATAAGTAGAGAAAAAAAAATTCAAATCTGAGCACCTTAATTAATTGCATGATGGATGCCAGTTTATGAGTGAGATTATGTAGCATCAGTTGCCTGTGATAACAAGGGGCTGAATTCAGTGACCTGCTGTGTCATATGGCATGAGTTATATGAAGAGTTCTCCCATAAAAACCTTTCAGAAAGTTGTAATTTTCATATTAAAGGTTTTGTCAGAGTGTCCTGGACTATCTCCAGATGGGTTGTGCTGGGAGTGGGATACAACATCCTTGGAACCTGCCTAGCTGTGCTCTCAGGAGAATTACCATCCACTTACATGCTGAGAGCATCTGAAAAAAACGGCTCACATTCATTTCTCAGCATGCTCATTCTGCATCTCTTTTCCTTCAGAAAATCCTAAACATAAGGTGAATGTCTGTGTTTAGTGACTTTGGAGCTTTGATTTCCAAGTTTCAGGGCTTTACAGGAACATATTTTGGAACAGGATAGACCTCTTTGTGGCCTACAGCTTCCTCATCAGAGGGGCAGGTGTTGAACTTTTCTCTTTGGTGACAGCAACAGGACCCGAGGGAACAGCATGGAGCTGCCACAGTGGAGGTTCAGGTTGGTTATGAGGAAAAGGTTCTGCACTGGGAGGACGGTCAGGCACTGGGACAGGCTCCCCAGGGCAGTGGTCACAGCACCCAGCCTGCCAGAGTTCAAGAAGTGTTTGGATAACACTCTCAGACACGTGGTCTGATTTTTGGGTGGTCCTGTGTGGAACCAGGAGTTGGACTTGATGGTCCTTGTGCGTCCCTTCCAACTTGGGATATTCTGTGATTTACAAGAATATATTTCAGAAACATTTTTTTTCTCTTCCATCTGCATACCCATGTATTTAGGAGACATGACTACAGCTTATTTCTTAGTGCCATTGACTGAAGAAGGAAAGGCTATTCTGCATCTTATTCATTTGGCTCATCTGTAGTAATTTGATTTTTGGGTACTTTTTCTCCCAGAATAAAGCTACATAAGATGTAGAGAACAGAGGTATTCAATGAAGTTAAAACTAATCAAGGTAGTCTACTTGAATCAGCATAGACACAGCAGAGCAGAACTTGAGCTAGGTTCATTCACAGATTGACTTCCATTTGGTCTAGCTCTAGATTGGGATGTCTAGAGCCATCCCAATCATAGAACACCCCAAGTTGGAAGGGACCCACAAGGATCATTGAGTCCAGCTCCTGGCACCACACAGGTCTACCCCAAAATTCAGACCATATGACTAAGAGCACAGTTCAAATGTTTCTTAAACTCCAACAGGCTTGGTGCCATGACTACATCCCTGGGGAGCCACCGATCGATCATGCTCTCAGTGAAGAACCTCTTCCTGATACCCAGCCTGACGCTCCCCTGCTTGACACCATTCCTCCAGGTCCTATTGCTGCTCACCAAAGAGATTAGATTGGTGCCTGCCCCTCCACTCCCACTCATGAGGAAGCTATAGATCGCAATGAGGTCTCCCCTCAGCCTCCTCTTTTCCAGGCTGAACAGGCCAACTGACCTCAGCTGCTCCTCATATGTCTTCCCCTCTAGGCCCTTCACCATCTTCGTCGCCCTAACTGATGTTTCCACCTAACATTTTATACTGAGCATGCTGTGTGCTGTCAAACAAACTTGTTGCTGTGCAGACAAAGCATTAGGCCTCAGAGGATGAGGATGTACAGCAATCAAGAAACAGAATTTTGGCATGTGGAGGTTGTCCTACCCTGCTTTGATGTAAATTGTTGGAGTAACAAGGTTATGATGCAGCAGGATGAACAAAGCAACTGGGCAGAATTGGCACAGCCCATAAATACCCTGAGTATCTACCCTGTGGTAGATATCCAAGGAGTATAATACATTGGTATAAAATAAAAATAGATCAAATATTGTTTTCACATGCTATTGTTGCACCATTCAGCTATATGTACTTATTCATAATTTTATCCCTAGAATAACTTTATATTTTAATAACTTCACACAAGATCTCTGTTTTTGCATACTGCAAGTATGAGTTTGTCATTGGAGTCTGGACTTACCTCTCCTCTTCACTGCAACGTGAGCTAATATTTGACTGTAGGGAAAAAAAAATTGAAAGCCCTTGAAATTTCACCAGTTTCTCCTCCTCATGGCCCAGGTACCACTGAAATAAAACAAACAAACAAAAAACAAACAACAACAACAACATTGGTCAGAGATACAGAAGTATTAAGACTTTCTCTACCCCAGAGCTAGCAGAGAGACACTCCTGTCATACACGGGAACTGTGGGGGGATGAATTGTGCTTGTCTCTGGCCTTTGTGAGCCCTGGATGTTGTTTCAGCATGTTCAGGCTAATGAGACAACAGGACATTCTGTATGCTGAGGAAAAAATTAAAAATACCTTAGCCTCTAACTTGAAATGAATATCCAGTGAACATTATCATTCACTTATTTATTTTTTTACAAAACTGAAAAATTTGGCAAAAAATGTGTAGATCTTAAGAGGGTGGGAAAAGACAAGTTCCCAGCTTAAATGGCACTCCCATATTGTTCATTCAGAGCAGATAATTTTTCTGTAATATAGTTTTAAGAATTATTCTAACACAGTGAACCCCCATTTTTCTTTAGAAACTGTTCATCTTTTGAAACTATTCCTGAATTTTTAAATATTACTACTACTACTTTTGTCACACTGTGGCAGTCACACAACATGAAAAATTTTTGCTCAGACTATTAGCATTTGGCAAAGTTACAACATCTGAAAATGAGGTCTCATAATGGGAAGTATTAAATAACTATAACTCATTAACCAGCTCTATCTACTTAAGCTCAAAAATATAGCTGTAAAGGCAGAAAAACTCTCCTCAAATACAGATTTCAGTGTGATTCTACTTTTTTTTTTTTTTATCAGAGGTTACACTGGGGTAATGAAGTCCTATGAAGGTCAAGTGATCTGCCCAAGGTCAAGGACTGGCAGTCAGTGATCAAGTTGCTATCACAGCCCATGGAAGTTCCTGGCTTTGAGAGAAGTACAAGGTAGGTGACACTAAGGTACATCTTCTCTCAGTTTCCATTATGTTTTTAATCTCTCTTCAGTACAGTAATGAATGATAATGAGTTGCAATCTTTTCTCTGGGTTGTTCTTGCCACTGCATCGGTGACACTTATTGTTACAATAATGATTTAAGTGGAGAAAAAAATAGTCCTAAGTGATATTATGAATAAGTAAGCCTAAGTAACTTACAAAAAAGAACAACAGTTGCAATAAGTTTAAAAAAAGTCTGTCTTACTCAATGTGTCCATATCATGCAGGTCACTCTCTCCTTCATTTGGAATTGAAAATACTGGGGAAAAAATGGACATGATTCAGCAATGGGTACATATATGAGCAAGAGGAAGGATGGGCAAGGTACATAATTGACCTGACAATATTTTACTATGCAAAATAAGAAATTCAGTACTCCCATTATGCATTTGCACTTTGGAACTACTGAGTATTAATCATTTCAGACTCACAGAGAACCAGTTTTCAAAAATGTTCAGTGGTCATAATCCAGGTCAGATTTTTCAAAAGAGTTCAGCAATCAGCAAAACATCTTCAAATGAAAATAGGCTCATAAACATGACAAGTCCTGAAGGGGATGATGGTTCTAAGTGTTTGGTTAGAAGACCTGGGTTTAAATGAAAGGAGTAGCTGAGAATTCCAGTGTCGAGGAGCCTCTGTTCTCGTTGGATCCCCCACTGCTGTATTGTAAAGGACACCTGTTGCTTGTCCAGTCCTCCCATATGTGCTGTGGCTAAATGTCTCCTCTTCATAAAACTCCAAGTAATTAATTTATTATTATTATTATTTTTTACAGCTCTAGCAAACATTTTGCCATGAATCAGGTACAGCTGTTGTGTTGGTTCTCCACGTGAACTGCCATTTCTGCTAGAGATGGGAAGGAAAAAAAGATATACTAAAATCATATTTTTTGTATTTAGCTACTCTGGTTTCCCAGGTCTCATTTGACATCAGTCAGAAAGCTTATTATCTGTTTAAAAGAACCATTTATAACATTCTGTGTTTTTCTGATACAATTTGGGTTAAGAAAAAGATTAAAGATGTTGTGAGATATTTAACCTCTAATTTGATAAAGTCTGGGTTACAAAGCAGGATATTTCAGTGGCCCACTGAGGTAAATAAAGTTAAAATTTCTAGTTTAAAGCATGCTGAAAGCTTTGAAATACCTATGATCTGTCTTTATTCATCCATGCGTTATAAAGCTTTAGTCATCAAGTGTTATTGCTATCTGGCTACTTGTGGTTATGAAATCCATTAAAAAAGCTCAGATGATGGTTTTGGTGGTTCCTGTCATGTTGGAGAGAGCCCCACCAAAGAAGCCATGCTGGAGAATTGTGATCACCATGAAGAAAACCATGGTGAGAGTGAAATTTCTGCTCTCCGTAGTTGAAATACTCACATCTGTACTGCTGTGTGATACCAATCTGTCACGCTGTGTATTTCAAACCTACAAGAAAGGGATCATGATAGCTACTTCTTTCATGAAGGACACTTGCTACTATTACCATAATAAGCAGCAATCATAGCTGACTAAATAATCCATTCACTGAACTTGTATTGGTTTTTGTGTATAATCTGCAAGCAGCTTTTGATTTTCTTGAACATATTTGTTATTCTAAGCAGTGTAATGCTACCAAGAAATACTTCTGGTTCTACAGATCTGTTTTGAGCATTTGATGCATGAAATTGGACCTTTGCTGGTTAATTTATCAGCTACATCACACAATATTGTCTCTGTTTCTATTTGGAATGAGCATAATTCTTCAAATTGCATATCTACTGGGAATAGAGTGTTTCTGAATTCACAATTTGTATTCTATGAGTATACTGTAGTATTCGCTTAACATTCATTTTCCATGAATGTTTTATGTACCTTGTACTGGCTAATAACATGAAGAGACTTTATGTTTCCCAAACTCTTCTTGTGGTGCATTAAGGGAATTTCACAAACCTGTTTGACTACAGCCAACTAGCCTGTATGCAAACAGACAGAATTTTTTGGGTCTCCTCCAAATTCTTCTATCTTGAAAGCTCTTCTACTTCCACCACAGTCCTCCATAGCACTGCTGTCAAAATCTGAATTTAAACCAGAATGTCTTCTGAAGGTTAATGCAAAAAGAACCTCCCCAAACCCCAGAGCAGTGTTTTGTTTGAGTCCAGATTCTTTTCTATTTTGGGAGGCATTGCCCCAGCTAGGGTCAGCAATTAGGAGATTACGTGTTCATTCTAGAGAAACATAATGAGAAAAATAAGCCATCAGTTTTTATGAGAAAACTACTACTAGCCCCTTTCCAGACAGCTGGAGGACTCCTACTGCTTTTCTTCCAACACACTGGGCCTGTTCATTTTGCTTCTATATGCAAATACTGGGAGCTATAAAATGAGCAAATTCCTCTGTCTGCATTTAAGATCCATTCCCATATTTTTTCCTCTCTTCCCTCCTCCCCCTCGCAGGAGCTCTTCCTTTCCTGTGGTCACTCTGGTACATCTGGCTTAAGGAGGGCAGTTTCCCTCTCCGATCAAACTTAGGCAGCAACAGCTGATGGATGTTGAGCCAGCAATGCTGGAAGTGGCTGTCCCTTGCCCTCCCTCCTTATCAGCCCTTGGTACCTGGCCGGTGCCTGGAGGTGCTGCACACCTGTGGGGAAAGGGCAGGCTGAACCACCACCCTATGCACACCCCTGGGACCTCCAGCTGTGGCTTTCAACTATATTCTGGGGAAAAGGGGTGGGATGTTCAGGACTATGAATTTTCAGAAACATGGCTTTGATGGGGCTGTCATCAGCCATCTGAGACCGCCCTTCTGGGAATGTCATCAGAGCCTGGCAGTTTGGCAAATGCACAGAGTCACTGAGGTACCTGCGGAAGAACAGCGCAGGGAGCTGGATAATCATAATGCTCACAATGCTTCCACATTTTAATCATGATATACTTGCCCATAAAGATAATTTTAATAGTGCTGCACATTACTCATTTTTAGGGAAGTCTGGCCGCTGCAGAAATCCTAAATCACAGCATTTTCTTCCTGCTTGATGCTAATTTGGGCTGGTTCCAGCCAACGGAGTTCCTTTTCCATTGTGTCATTTAATTACACATTTACCCATGCTTCTCAGCTAGTAAGAGCCTTAATATACAGCCTCTTAATCTAATACTGATCTATTAAAAACTACACTCAGTATTTTAAAGTGTTAGACAACAGATGGAATTGACAGTTTTAATAGGTAGCAACTAACATCATCTCCCAATCTACACCTCTGTATTGGATTTCAAGCAACTGATATCACTGTGGACATGTGCAGATATGGGGCTTGCATTTAAAGTCAGAAATTCAATCAATAGCTTGTCTCTCAACAGAGTTTACTAGATTATATCAGTTAGAAGTGACCATCTGGCCTAATCTTGGGAGTTCTGAGATATCATGTAGATCTTTTTCACTAATGTCATTTTTATTTGGTTAACATTAATAAACTGTAGCAAACATTGCAAATCTTGCACTCTGAGGCTGTAACTCAATTTTTGCCTTTTACATGAGACAAGTCAAACATCTGCTTCTCTAGAGGGAATGTGTGAGAGAGTAAGCAAGAAAAAGCTGCAGTTGCTCTGAAGATTTTACTGTCTTTCTGGGTTTTGTGAAATGATGGAAAGTATCAGTCTTACATTTTGTAAAAGAGTATTACTAAAAAAGGTATCCAACAACTAATGTGATTATTTGTGTGAATGCAAAATATGGAGAGAAATATGTACATAGCATTCTGGGGGTTAAAGTTTCAGATTATTCTATGACCGTGATAAAAGAAGAATGTGCCTCACATATTCATCTACCAGATTTATGCTACAAATAAAGTCTAACTTTTAATCTGGTACAGTCAATATATATCACAAATCTATGATCAGCAATGTAACTCTGTCATAGCCAGAATGTATAAACTCTGAAAGGACTTTTTTAATCCCACAGTCAAGAGCATTCTCTCTACTTGAGCTTTTTCAGTGTTTAAAATTCATTTCAAATTTTGTTTTGTGCATGGCTGACAACAAGCTCTGTTAGAATGTTCTGCTCACAAAATGGAAAATTAAAGTCACTGTCCTGGGTCTGACTATAACTTTGTACAAAGAAGTGGTACAACTGTGATTCAGTTATGCAAATTATTGTATTTACATTTTGATATTGCAAAGTAAAAATAAGGATTAATTTAGAAATTGATCGGAAGTGATTGGATCTCCTAAAATTCTGGACATAACGCTTTCTGGATTTTACCAATTTCTGGTCAATTGAAATTTTTAAAAATTTAAGCAGAAAAGGAGTCCATCATGAAAACACACAGTGGGGAGAGAGAGAAGCAAGACAGATGATATTTCTAAGCAGGAACAATGCAGAAAGAAACTGTAAAAAAAAATTTTGGGAACCTCATTAAAGTAGTGCCTGTTGTGGAGGTTCTGTTTCAGGGGGCAGCGGGCAGCAACTGAACAAGAAATATATTCCCTTGACCTTGGTACCCAGAGCTGTGAAAAGGTTGTCAAACTACTTCAGATCCACTCTATGTGCCCTCATTTCTCTGCCATAAAATGGTGAGACCAACGGTTTCCTGCCTTTATTTTAAGGCATTAAGTTCTAGCACTGTGTGTTCTCAAAAGCCAAGCTGTGTTACAGATGCCAAGCATTTCACTTACAAAATGGAACTAGATATATTTGACATTAAAAATAAATAAATAATTGTGCCTCCCACAAAACAAAATCTGAAAGAGACAATCCCCTTATGGCTTCTAAATAATAAGAAAGAATTGAATTTTAGTGGTGTTATTTAAAAAATAATTAAATAAATTCAAACCTGGATGGAAAATAGAACCTGGAAAAACTCTCGCAAAATCAAGAAATAGTATGCCTGACAACTTAAGTACTTTTTTTTGGAAGAAAGAAATTTTGGTAAAGACTGGCCTTGAAACCTTGAAGTATCTTTTTTTTTTTTTTTTTTTTTTTTTTTTTTTTCCAAATAGTATTCTATTTCTATTTCTATAGTCTATTTTCCTGTTTTATGGTGAAAGATGAAATGGATTTCAGTTCCTTATTTATTTTTTTGTCAGCCCTCCCCCATAGAATTCTTATTCAAAGTATGTAAAAAAGATTGTTTCTTTCAAAATACATCACAGCCAATCCTACCATTTTTCAGCTAGATCCAGCAAGGGAATGGTATTTTGCATAGCAAAGAGAGTCTGCAAACATGTCTTTTTGTGTGTGTGTGTGTGTGTGTGTGTGTGTGTGTGCGTGTGCTACCTGTGAATACAGCAGAATCCTGAAATTGTTACTGGGGCCAGCTCTGCTCTTGCACAAAGATGAAAATTTTGCAATATTTGTTTACAAGAAAAAACTAAATGCCTTTGCCAGAAGAAACCCCCTGCATTTATCCATTGCTAGTATTTTATTGATTAGTAGCAGAACACAGCTAATGGATTCTTCCATGCTAGCAGGCTATGCACATACAGTACATTTTTAACTTTCTGTTTCTCACTGTAGTTAATAAATCAGAATGCAGATGAGAGATTCATAGTTAATTTTCAGTAGCTAGCACAGCATGTCTCAGCCTATAAAGTCCTGGAAGTCTTGGGCTGTGAATTCCTTGATACTGACAAGCCAAACAGCTTAGAAATTATAATTATAAGTTACAAGTGTCTTAAGGGTTGTTCTTCTGACATAAAACTAATTTCATGTTTTTATTCATAATGTGAAAGAGACGAGAGGATAGGGCCTTATTTAGATTGAGCTCCCAGAGATATCACAGGCTCTGTGTCCTGATTATAATGGGAAGAGATCACTTCATTCCTAGTAGCTAGTTGATTCTATGTGCTTTTTGTGCTTTTTTTTTTTTTTTTTTTTTTTTTTTTTTTTTTTTTTTGACAATCAGGCCAATGAAAAGTGGGATGTCTTGAAAAGTGGGATGTCTTACACTTTTCATCCCAGATTCTTTCATAGGCAGACATCTACTGGCACCTGTTTTTTTTTTTTTTTTTTTTTTTTTTCCCCTACTGGTAGACTCTTAGCAAAGTGACTCCAGTTTGAAACTTCCTTTTGCATGATGGGGTCCTGACATACATCAGTGAATGCACTCTCACTTCTACCATCTATTTTGGGGAGGCAATTTTCTGAGTAAAGAATTTTGGTGAGACCTGGGAAAGACCTAAGGAGGAAACAACTTTGGAGGGTGAAGATGGTCTTCATCACCTTTCCTTTCCCTGAAAAGAAAGTAAATTCTGGAGGTGATGACTGACTACCCAGAACTCCACCCACAGCTTCAAAGCCTGGGGTGTTGAGGGTGTGCTGGCACCCTGAAGCCCATGAGAGTTCTGACATTGAAGCCAATACCAGACATATCTTGGTGCACCTGCTGGGATTGGCAGTAGCTAGGAGGTCCAGGGAGAACCATAGAAAAAACACAGGGCCATAGCTGATTTGATTCCATGAACCTACAACTGTGTACACGTGAACACAGCAAGGAAGATGGAGGGAATCAGCTCAAGGGGTCAAAGAAAATAATGAGCCAGAGAGTAGGTTTTCATTTGCTGGCTGAGGTCTATAAAAGCTTTATCTTCCTGTTTCAGAAATAGGATTTGACTCATTTGCTGATAGGAATTAGAAGTCACTCTGCTGTGGTGGTTGAGTTGTGCTGGCCTCCAATGAGCTGCTGCTCATTGTCAAATGACAATTTCATTGTCAAATTTTCACATATATCTGAAGATTTGCATTACTTACAGTGTAAGAAATTCCCACGTGGAAGTACAAAGTTGGCACCAGCAAATTCAAACATTGAACATAATTTTAGCCAAGAAATGTGAAGCTCCTGATATCCCACTTGGAAAGCTCCATAGAAGCTTTAATAACTGTTAGACACAGCCAGATGTTATTTCAGAGGCATTTGAATTGGGAGATATCTTACCAAGTTTTAATCATCTAAAATTAGGGTGCTGAGACTAAACAAGTTGTCTAGGCTCCCTTTATAGCCCACAGAAGTTGAAAGACTTTCTGAAAGGTGATTAGTTTCTCCTGTCTTTGTTATCCATATTTAAATGTGGGTGATTCACCTTTTGGTGGTTTCTTTTCTCTGGTTACATGCTGAGTCCAGACTAAATGCTGGACACACAGATTCCAGATGTGTAAATAGACGTCACTACAATCTATGGCTGGGATATTTGCCTTTACTGGTAATTGTAATAGCTTAATCTTTGTCTACGGCCTTGTTGCACTTATCCTCCGACCTATTATTTTGTAATGCCTGAGATGTGGCTTATTGCTGTCCAGTCAAAATACAGGCACAGAAACAGTATTAGTAATCCTGGAAGGCATCATCACCTTCATCAACATTTGTGGTTGCAAATGTTGCACTCTCTCCCGCTTTTCTTTTTTTCCTGCTTGCTAAATGTATATGTTCTTGCCTCTATATCCAAAAGAATATGATTGTAAATGGAAATAATTTTGCTGTGACATGGCCTTTCTGTAGAAAAGGCATTAAATCTCATATTCTATGATCAGAGATTGGTAAATTAAGTGAAAGTGATATTTTTTGAGCGATTTGTGTGTGTGTGGGGGGTGGGGTTGGAAGTGGTTTATTACTGAATGGCTTAAACAAATATCTACTTTCTGAGTACAAGGAAGGAGACTAACACAAATGCCAACATGTTAGCAAAGGGCTGAGGGTCACAGAGAAAATATTTTCTCTTTCTCCACTCCTCATATGTAGTTTCACAGGGGTTACAATGCATGAAAAGCAAAGAATAGGCTTAATATGCATATTACCTTTCTTCTTCTGTGGGAGATTAGTGGGGAATTTCATTTTTCATGGTCAGTTGTCACCTTTCTATGGCCCTAATGTGCCTGAAAATTGGCATCTTTTCTCTGTTTTTCCTACAACTTGGAATAAGAATTAAGAGAATCTCATCTGAGTTTCTTCATTCATCCAGATTAATTAAAGGGGACATCTGGACAGGGATTTTTATGATATAAGGTCTACATCCCAGAGCAACAGAGTATTGTATAAAGTTATTTACAATATTTACTGCATGTGGTACTGAACCAAGGTATGGGACTGGATGCTATTTTCCATTTCTGTCAGTGGCTTCCTATGCAGGTTTGAGATATTTTTTTCACTTCTTTGGCTGCAAGTGTCTGTGGATTAGACCACATGCCTCCATCTCAAACTCATCTTGCACCTTGTTTCTGAATGCAGATATTTGTACAGGTCCATGCTGGAGCTCAATCCAAATCCACTCAGTGGACATAACAGAGAAAATGATACTTGAGCTGAATCATCTCAGGTAATACATGAGACACTGAGTGGCTTGAGCTCTGCTAGGCCTCATCCTGCATGTGTCCTGGAGCTAGCAGAGGACAAGCACAGTGCTGGGCCACAGGCCAGAATGGATTTTGGCTTCAGTTGAGCAGTGCAAACATGAAGTTTCGCCTCCTGCTAGCATGTCTATATTCATCTGTTTGGACACAAATACTCTGGGGAGCAGGTGCCACTTCTTAGTATCCCTCTTTATAGTGCCAGATTCATAATATAAATAATTATTAATAATAAAAATATTTTACTTTTTTCACAGCATTCAAAACTGTCCCTTATCTTTGTTTGTCTTTTTCTGTGTTGCTTTTCACTTTCTATTTTGTTTTTGCCAGGGCTCTATTGTACTTGTGAATGTTGCTTGTATTAGATCATGATGCACATCTTTCTGGGCTGAGGCAGATTGTGGATAATAAATATCAAAGAAAAACAACCTGCAGCTGCTGGAAAACGCACTACAATCTTTGTGCTTGTATAGAGAAAGCCCTAAAATTTTATGCAAAAGAAAGTACTTCAAGATATTCAGGAGGTAGGCTGGAGCAAAGGAGATGCAATTCTAGGGTAGGGTAGGTTTGCAGGGTGAAAGTTGGTTAGTTCATTACATAGCCCATTTGGAGCATAGTTCTTAATGTAGTTCTTAATTGATTTTTTTTTTTTTTCACAGAATTTTGCTTTGATATTTTGAGCTGTTGGTCTTTTCTAGTCTTATTTTCTTTAATACGTCTGGAACTTCTTAAAAATAACAGGTGAAAAGTCTTTGGGAATGTTACACTGATTCCAATCTTGAAGAATATCTTTTCTAGATATGAAATATCTACCCTTACTATTTGCATTTCAAGTGAGAGAAAATTTAAATTTCTTCCAAAAAAAAGTGTACCAAACTGATGACAATATTAATTCCATGTAATTATATTTATGGTTTACATTATTCTGAAGCAGTAAGGCTTTGAAAAAAAAAAAAGGATGAGGAAAGAAGAGCTGGGCAGGGCAGGGCAAGGAAGGGCAGGGCGGGGAAGGGCAGGACAGGGCAGGAGAAGGGAAGGGAAGGGAATGGAAGGGAAGGGAATACATCTAAGCTCCCCCTTACAAGCAAAAACCTGCAAAAGCGGAAATAATGTTATGATAGTTCCTGAGTGTGGAGACTTCAGTCTAAGATAATGAGGCTGGAAAAAAATGGGTGAAGGCTGAGAACACAGGTTACTGTAGTGGGTGTGGGGTGCAGTTGGGAAGGAAAAGTTACACAGAGGGCAAGAAGGAGCTGCAAGAAGATGAGGAAGAGAGGGAAACAGAGGACAGGAAGGGAGGGGCTTGATGAGAAACTGTTTCTGAAAAACTGATAATTAAGAAACTTACCAACTAGTTCAGACACCACATAAAAGGCCTTTCTTCACCTTTGGGTGGATCACCCTCCCATTTCTCTAGCATGTCCTACAATAGATCCAGAGGTGTGCTTAGTCCTTAGATTACACCCAGCCCAACCTGACTATAACTAAAGTGGAGTTTAACATTTTCCACAATAATATGCCTAACAGCTGAATTTGATATATATAAAGGAAACAATATCACTGTCATCACTACTAATACATATTCAAAGTGTAGGATTTTTTGGTGGGGGTTAAGGAGAAATATCCACTGTATAGGATTAATTGTATGTCTCTCAAACACAGAATGCTGATATATTATGACTTTTTAAAAATATATGACAATAATATATTGCATACGTTGCAGAAGAAAATTATGTCTTTACCTTGAAAATCTAGTTTCTTTGACATGCTGATGTAATCATTATAGTGAAGGAAGAGGGCTGCAGAGAGGAAACCTGCAAATATTACAATGTTAGAAATGCTGGACAAAAGGCTGAGGATTTACTTTGCATGCAAATAAGTAATTCATCACAAATCCATAAACCAATTAGTAATGAACTAATGATATTGCTTAACAACTGTATTTTTGATTAACATATAAATAATTTAAATGGGTATTTCTTTAGTCATGCCAGTTTCTGCTATTATTTACTAGCCTTGTCATGGCTTCTCTTAGATCACATGCCCCTTATAAAACATTTCTCAATCTATTGCAAGGACCAGTTTGTTTTAATGCACTCAGTTAACACCACTAGAGCTATTAACAAGCTTATTAGCATAATCCATTGTGATATATCATTGTATAAAAGTTCAGCTTCACAACTGAATGGGACTGGGAAATGGCTTTGAAGATTTTATGATACAATAACTATCCATTTGATAAGCAATTAAAAAGATACTCTGAGACACTAAGAGTGAAGACAATGGCAACACAGGGAAAGGAGGAGAGGTTTGAGAGCAGAAGCTGCTGGCTGGTGTGGGAGCCATGCAAGTGAGTTGTGTTTTTTCTGCTCTCTAGTCACAAATTGCACACTGCTGCAGGGCTCTGAGGTGCCAGTAACAAGTTGGGTCTTACTTCGTCTTTTTAAGCAACAAAAAAAAAAAAAAAAAAAAAAAGTAGGTTAAGTCTCAATACCTGCTGCTAGCTCACTCATGATCAATTTCTTGACCTCGCAGAAGAACATTTTAATACACAGCTGAACTTCTGATTTTATGCTGCCTTTTTACTTCTCTTAAATTTCAAATTTCTTTTCTTAGCTGTATGCATTATCCTTAGTGAACTTCTGTGGAGAGAAACAGAATAAAGGTTACTGGACACATTATCACATATTATTGTTCAGAACTCACTCTGTATAATATAGTTGCATTGTGCTTTTAAAAATGAACCTGCAAAGAAAAAAGTAGCATCTTTATTGTGCAAAAAGTAGCTTTTCAAGAAGCTGTTGCTTTTTCTGATACGCATTAGCTCTGATATGCTAATAATTCTGTTCAGCTCAGTCCTGATTCTCTAGAGACTATCTGACCAAAATGTCCATTGTCCATATAATAGAAAATATTCATGATATCGTGCACTCACACAGAATATCTCTACTGGCATACTCCAATACTTCATACACATCAATTAATTCTTCCTTGTGATGAGGAATGGAATGGAAGACTGATTTCTGAAGGAAGTATGATCTAGTGTTTTCCACTGAAAATGGAAATTTTGCTTCTAATCTTATCCTCGTTACCAGGTTGTGTGATCATGGTTGAAACTCACCACTTGTCTAAGACTCAGTTTCGCTGCTTTAACAACTGGTATAAAAATCAGTTTTTCAAAATCATTTGACATTTTTGCATGAAAAACATTTACAATTTAAATGGAAGGTATTACACTGAAAGTGCTGTCTAAGGCACGATAAGTTTTAAATAAGTTATCTTAATCTCAAATCCCAGTTGCATTAAGAGGGGGGCTTTATAATTTTAACTGTTTTAAATTTCAAGTAATATAATGTATTAGATTCTAGTAAGCTAAGCAGTTAACCCCTAAAATGGAATACGTTGGAGCACTAAACCTTATATTTAATAGTAATGTAGAAATCATACTGTACTAGCTATAGGTGTGGGATAGTATATTTTAAGAAATTTTTCATTTGAGAAGAAATCATGGACCAAGGTCAGTACAGCCACTCTGATCAGTGGATACATCCATTTGGAGTTTCCCAGGTATTAGGAGAAATTTGGGGTAGCTTTGACCTGGTAGGGTGGCTCCATGTCCCTGCCTCTCCAAATTGGCATGGTCAGGGATGCTGAAGGAAAGGGGAATTAGCTGAATCTTCTCCATGCTCTGGTTCTTGACAGCTTCTGGGATTGCTCCTTAAAGTGTCTCAGAGGTTGGTGAGGAAGTGTTGGCCTGACACTGCCTCACTTGCATCACTTGCTGCACAAATTCTGCACCACCTGGGAATTAGGAAACCACAATGGTGGAGTAAAACCACCTTTGTCTTGCCATCTGAAGACCTGCCTCCTCTGAGGCTCAGTGAAGCCTGAGGACTCAGGCTTATATATCTATTTCTTTGCCAAGAGATTGGGTGATGTATAGGGTGTCACCATTTTAAAGTGGGTTCAAACTCAAAGCTGTGGGTTTCATTTGAGTGCAGTGTGAAGCATCATATACCTCTGGCTAAGGAACTGCAACTCATTTAATAGATAAATTGAGATGACAAAAATGGCACAATTTCAATATTAGTGATCAACAGGAACAGGAGGAGAGAGAGAGAGAGAGAGAAGTAACCCAGCTTCTTTTATTACAGCCATCTTAACACTTCAACAACAGGTAGCACTATTACATATTCCCTTTCCACTTTAAAGCTCTTGTAATTTCCTTCCTCGTGTCGGGGCGATTTTATTCATTGTTTCCTTGCAGCAGTGATTGATGTTCTGAGCTGCTAATCTCTCTGAGTGATAACTATTTTCATGTAAGTCCATGAGTCTATGACACAGACTGCTCGGCCAGGGCTACTGCTGACTACTTATTTTGTGCCTCATTTACATTTCAATCTTGGCCTCATGAATGTAAAACCTAGGCTGCAAATTAATAACAGGAAGAATATTAGACCGCTCAAGAGTGGGGGAACAATGCAAATTCACCAGAGCACAAGGCTTTACCATTGTGTTCCAGGAGGGACTCATTTATTGGCCGGCGGTGAATGACATTACAGAGAATGGCATATCCAGAGTGACACAAATTTATTTCTGTCCCCAGCGCTCCAGTATATTTTCATAGAATCAGGGGGCTATTTGTCTAGGGACAATTTAGTTTCCATGAAAAATTTAAATGGTTTCTGTGGAGATAGTGGAGTGAAATTTAATTTGTTTCTCATTTACTACAGCAGGTATGAAAAGGAGAAAAATTGGATGTCTGATGGGCTGAAATTGGTGCTGTCCCTCCCCACTATCCCCAAAAGGCCTGTGGGCCTATATCATAGAGATTGAGCAAGACTACCTCATCCCTCCCCTTAGAGAATGGTAACCTTAAACCAACTTACAGAAAACCTTTGGGGAGGCTGCCAATCACCCTGAAAACAACATTTCCATCGATCCCCTGTCTGTGTGATTTATGGCTTCATTTTACGGTAATTGAGAATTAGTGAGAAGATTAGCAAGGCTCAACACTTCACCTTGATATGCACACTAAGCACCGTAATTTGTCACTAAGGGATGTCGGACACTTTTTTAGTTACATGGGGTTCCCATCTAATTGAATTTGGGGATAACATGGAAATTAATTTGACACAGGAAAATTTTGAATACAGCCGTTTCCTCTATTGTAATGCACAATACCGGGCTGCATTCAGGGGCAGCTATATTGATCCTGATCACTTTCAATTGTGGCCAGCTGAAGGATGGAATACACTAAATCTTATTTAAGCTCATATGAAAGCAGTTCATCTGCAGCAATCTGTGGCAGATAAAGAATATTACCTTTCATTTTGTCTGACTGCATCAAGATGAAGTTTTGAAAATTTACTTCTTGCAGCAAATATACCAAATGTCTAAAGTCAACAGTTACAATTCAATTACAGATCAGCTCTTGTGGGCTGTTTACAGGGTAATTTGCTACTTAGACAGCAAATGAAAATACTAACTATACTCTCCATGCATAGAGAAGTTACAGCACATGGAGAAGCCCCAAGGAAAGACAAAGAAAAAAGATTTGAAAGTTCTCAGTGATTTCAAGCACTGCCCATTGGATTAGTCTCGTTATAGCTTGAGTGGTTTCATACACAGTCATTTTTTGTTTGTTGCCAAGCCATCTTGTGGAAAGTTTATTTTATCTTGGTTGCTTAGCATCACAATCACAAAGATGGGACACTCTGTACAGATCTTTTCATATCCAGGAGACACTCAACCACAGGATTTACATTTACATTTCTATCTTATTCCAGCTTTATTTCTTATAAACCCCATTTACACTGTACTTTACCTGTCAAATAAGAACTTTGGTTTCAGCAAACTGCTTAGAGAGATTGTTTCCTGAGAAAGGTGCTCCCTGCTGTGAACAGGGGAAACAGATCTTGGCACTGTGTGCCAGAGGGTGTGTGGCTGGGATATTTATGGACATCCTTTACTAGACCATCTGGCTTGCTTTGTTCATATCTGTTTTAGTGATAATTGGCCTGAGATGAGCTGTAATCAAGATATATTATTCATTACCTATTATTATTACATGATGGATTTTAGTCTAATCGTCATTGCATTACTGTTTGGAAAGACTTTCCAAAGGTTTAATGGTAATAGTTTAAGTTGTTATGTTTGCAGCCCTGTTTAATGGACACAAATACATATCAGTTCCACTGAACAGTAAGGACGTTTCCTGGTGCACAGGCACGAAGAGGTAGTACTTAATGGTCAGAAAGATAGAGATGTGGTCAAGATGCGACCATGCAACTTGGAAGAAACACTATGCTGAAAGCTGTCTTCATCCAAATTCCCTATTCCCCGGGATTACTGATGGCAAATGACAATCGTTGTCAGCACTTTTACATCCCAGAGTACTTCATCCTCCTATAGGCATATTATTTGGTCTCAGGAGTTTACCTGTGAATTTTCTTCCACAGGAGATGATATGTGGCAATACTGCTAGAGGTCAAACTGTTAGAAATGACATGGCAGCATTTATTCATTTTTTTTTTTTGCTAGAAAAGTTTTCTTCAAACTAGTAATCTGATGACTTATTAACAATGTTCATACTGCCTATGCAATTCTCTTATCACATTTTCATGGTTTGTTTTCACTAATGTGATACAAAAGGGTGCTAACATGACAGGAACGTCACTAATATAATAAGCTTAAAGGAATTTAGGTCATGTTAGCCAGGGTTTGCTTTCATATTAGAATGCCTTCTGGACCATATTAGAGAAACAGAGCTCTCCAATACAATGAGAAACATATTAACATAATAAAAAACTTGCTAATACAATAAGATATCCATATTTGATTTATAGGCCAAGTTATGGCATGTAGGAAAAAATAATAAACTTTCCTTCCTTTCTGAATGACAAGCAATAAATTCCGGTGTCATAGTTTTCTTTTTTTTTTTTTTTTTTTTTTTTTTTTCCTTTTCCTTTTTTTTAGAAAAAAAAAAAAAGAAAAAGAAAAGAAAAATAAAAGGATTGCTTGTACTCCAGAGAATAAATGGTTTCTTTCTTTTAATTTCCTGCAAGTGCACTCACTTAAAGATCTCTCCATTCCAAGGCAAAATAAAGGATTTGTTTTACAAGGTTACAGTAACATACTGTGTTGGGGATCTGTAGCCTCTATCTTCTCTCCCCCCCAAAAAAAGAGGAGAGGAGAGGAGAGGAGAGGAGAGGAGAGGAGAGGAGAGGAGAGGAGAGGAGAGGAGAGGAGAGGAGAGGAGAGGAGAGGAGAGGAGAGGAGAGGAGAGGAGAGGAGAGGAGAGGAGAGGAGAGGAGAGGAGAGGAGAGGAGAGGAGAGGAGAGGAGAGGAGAGGAGAGGAGAGGAGAGGAGAGGAGAGGAGAGGAGAGGAGAGGAACCTTTGCAGGAAGTGCAAAGAAGAAATTAAATCCCAAATATTCACTTTATCAGAAGAATACTGACTGTTCTCTGCATGCTGGCCATATTCAATGCATTTTCCAGCCAAGAGAAAGCAAACTTCAATGTTTCTAACAGATAAAATAGAAATGGGACCATAGGTCAGGAGAAAGGAGTTTCTGTCCCTGTAAAGTACTTATGTTTTCTATACTAGTCCAATTAGTCTGGTCTTCAATTTTCACAGCAATGAAATAATAGTTACTGTGTGTTTGTCCAGCTCTTCTGTATAACTTCTTACATTGTACTGTAACATTAATTAATGAGGCAGATGTCTTTCTATCTTATTTGAATACCTACTTTGCTGCTTCTCCTTTCTTTCTAGTTTTGATCACTCAAATTAAAATGGAGGACTAGGACTGTC
Source organism: Aythya ferina (assembly GCF_964211825.1). Taxonomy (NCBI): domain Eukaryota; kingdom Metazoa; phylum Chordata; class Aves; order Anseriformes; family Anatidae; genus Aythya; species Aythya ferina. The sequence continues at coordinate 71,399,517 of NC_140296.1, forward strand.
CAGGGTATTCAAAGGGCCCAAGGACAACTTCCAGACATTTTCATTCCTTTTCCAGTATTTCTAGTCATGTTTCCTTTTTCTGTCATGGTTTCTTTCTTTACTAATCCTGAGCTGATCTTTTCCTTCCATGATAGCATGTTTTGTGCTCAAGGCTAACAGAGTGAAACAAGTGTGAGACAACCTAGATGTTTATTTGGATTGCGGGTTTCCTGGATTTTCTTGAATCACTAAAAAAACTGTTGTCTCCACCTTCCCTTTTCCGTAGTGCTTCATAAGATGTGTGTTCTTGAGAACAGCTTCAGATTGCCAGCTGCTCTTCTGCATACTGAGTACCCTGAGTCTTTACCAGCCTGGCATGTCTCTGTGTGCTGGTTGGTATTTTGCACAATCCAAGAGAAAATAGGAGATCAGGATTACCTGATCCTTGGCATTGCAAATCTTTGAGAATACATGGACAGCAACTGAATCACGGAATCATAGAATATTCTGAGCTGGAACAAACCCACAAGGATCATGGAGTTTATCTTCTGACTCCACACAGAACAGCCAAAGAGTTAAGCAATGTGTCTGAGGGCATTATCCAAGTTTCTTGAACACAGACAGTCTTGTGGCTATGGCCAATCCCTGGGGAGCCTGTTCCAGAGCCTAACAGTTTCCTCTGTGAAGAACTTTTTCCTGCTAGCCAATATGAACTTCTCCTGAGGCAGCTATAAGCCATTTAGTTATATCCTATCACTGAGCACCAGAGAGAACAGATAGGCATCTGTCTCCTCTCTGCCTCATGAGGAAATTGTAAACACCAATGAGGCCACCCCTCAGTCTCCTCTCCTCTAAGCCGAACAAACTAAGTATCCTCAGGTGCTCCTTGTAAGTCATGCCCTCTAGTCCTTTCTTCATCTTTGTTGCCCTAATTTAGTTGTGCACACCTTTGCTTGTGAAGAAATCTGCTGTCATTAAAAGCAATTCTGCAATGCTAGACCAAAGAGATTTGTGGGTCAGAATGAAAAAACAAGTTGTGTAGCAGCAGCAGGAAGTAATGAAGCAAGAACAAAACTAACTTAAAATATCTCAGAGCTATAGTGGAGATGACGCAAAACAGAATAGAGCAACAACAACAACAAGAAAACCGACCAAATCAAATGCTTTATACAGAAGAAATTTACATAAGATGCTCCTTAAATGTGATTGTTGAAGGGGATGTATTTTATCATCATGACAAGGGGCTTACTTTATCTATGCTAAAATGTGTAAAGGGCTGTATTTCTGTGAATACTGCTGCACCTGTCCCAGACCAAACACTACTAGGAGGGACACTGATTTGAAAGTAGAAATGACCTATGATACTTGAGAGGATTTAGTCCCCATCTATTTCACTCCATTTTGCTTGACTGGGCTTCTATGCCTCTCTCAAGCTCCAGTCCCACAGCACTGCAAAGACATGTCACACCTGGCTTCCCACCACAACTTGCTTCCCAAGGGGCACAAAAGGGAGAGTCTCAGCCTCTGTGAGCCACAGGCAAGCTGTGATGCTCTGAGAAACCTACTCGAAAGTGGCTGCTGCCCTTCCCTCCTACAGCTGTAATGTCAGTTGTCTGAGAAGCTGAATATTGCTTTGCTTTGAAGGGGAGGGAGCAGTAGAAGGGAACATCCTGGATTGTCTCAGTCTTCCTTTTTCTGCTGTGGAGAGTCTGGGTGAGTTATCTCTCAGCTTTACTTAAGAGACACTAAAAAGATACATTGACCTCTTTCAAAGACTTTCTCAGATGTGCAAGATACTTCAAGCAAGAACTCAAGAAATCAGTACTTCCAATATTTTGTGTAAAGATGAGTTAGGTTGAGAACCTATTATTAAATATTAGTTTGCTGTATGCCTGGGTAAAGAACTATATGAATTTGAAGAATAATTCAAGTTTATAAAACACCATAAGCTTACACATCTTCAGGTGTCTTCCAATGCCTCTCCAGATGTTGCTGCTTTTTACCCTGTGCTTTGCACCCTAAGGTTCTCGGGGACAATAAAGCAACCGTGTGCTCAATGGGAGCAGGCAGAGGGGGATGGGGCAGAGCAGCAGGAGAAAACGTAACTGAGAGACTGATAGAGACATCCTGACAGCTGCAATGGGTCATCAATAGATCCATCATGCCAGTAATTTGCAACAAATTTAACATACATCACTTTAGTCAGGCCACGCTGTATCCGTCTTGTCATGGCATCAGAGTGAATAACACTTACATCGGGTGTCACTGCTGACCTTTCTGACCCTTGAATTGACACTGCTGTTTGAGCTTGGCCTAGCTGGCAGCAGATGTAGGGAAGATTAGTATGAAGGGGGGGGGGGGGGGGGGGGGCAATGGAAGACACAGCATAACAATACAGCTTAACCAGGCAAACAAATGGTATCTCTGAATTTTCTCCTAATCCTGATTTACTTACTGAAAAGTGCAGGTATTTATTTAGAACTAGTTCCAGCATTCTTTAGTCACAATTTTAATTATGTGTCCATTTTCCATTCTGATTGATTTTTTATGTATGTAAGCATCCATGTATGTAATAAAATTTGTAGACTTCAAGGTGACCACAACAGGGACTAAAGTTCCTTTGTATCCATAGAAGATGTAGAACACAAACAATTGTAAAACTAAACTGCCAACTTCTGTGTTTGAAATATAAGACCCAGTCCGAGACTTTGGTTTTGTGGCCACTCTCAGCGTGCCAGTGCAAACCTAGCCCTGTAGGAAAAGACCAAGACTCACAGAATGCTGTGTCTCACTCAGGAACAGAGGAGAGATCAAGAGCCTCATCAAACCCTGAGGTACTGTAATGACTTGGGTTATATTGAAAAACACTCCTTGACCTAAATATTTCCATCACTTAAAATGTGAAGACTGATTTAACTTACAGCCTGTGAACAGGACTCACCAACCAGCCAGATGACATGCTTCTGTTCAGCCAAGGGAAGCCATTCCCTCCATTTCCAAGTCTTCTAAATGAAGACTTTCTATAGATTTCTACAGTTCTTTCTACCAAATAGTTTGGAAATGACATGTTGCTCTGTCAGAAATGAGACACCCTCCACAGCCATGCAGAGCCAACTGAGTTTGCTCAGAACTTATGTGTGAATCAGCACCCAATAGAATTACATGATTTGTTTGTTTACCAGAAAGGTGCTTCGGGACCATTGTATGATCCCATTGTATGTGTGCAACTGGGTGTTGGGTCGGATCTTCCGCTTCAATCATTCATTCTTTTAAGCAAGTATGTGATTATGGCCTGAATTTGGATTTTTTTTTTTCTTGAAATGCTGTTCTTAGATGTGTGATTTTGTGTGGTAATAAAGGAAGAAGTTGTCTTTGAGTAGATAATTGGGAGTTACAAAATTAATATGTATATGACTTGTATAATAGCTTGTCTTTTTTTTTTTTTTTCTCTGACAGTCTGCTTGATGTTTGATATCTTCATTAACCTGATTTATCCCATCACTAAATATCCATCAACTAGAAGTGTAAGAAGCAGTTTGGTTATTCTTTATGCCTTATAATGTTCATATTTAATGAATATTAAGTGACATAGATATCAGAAAAACTAGAAAAGGTTAGAAAAAATACTGTCTTATGTAAGAGAAGACTTTTTTATGTAAGAGAAGACTTTTTTTTTTTTCATCAAATTCTACTTGTTTTTATTGTTTTCTGAGCATAGAACCGGCAACCCAGATATCTGGCAAACTCCCATTTATGCCATTGCAATTTTTCCCATTGTCCTTTCTGTGAGATGGAAGAGGTTTCAAAGGATTTGATTTAGGTGATGCTATTCACAGCAAGTGATACTGAAGGCTGATTATAGGATGAGTAGTGTCTTTAGAAGTAAAAATATGCCGAAGTTACTCATGTTTGTAGCATTTTTATAATTACCAACTAAATTCGTGTACATTGTGTATGAATTTCTGCATTGCTTAGAGAGGGAGACAAGAAATTGGAGGCAAATAATCATCATACCATATTTCAGTCAAGATTCCCAGGACTGGAGAGCTGGATGGAAGCACAATTACATTGGAAAGGTGAAGGCCTCTGCTCTGTTGCCTAGCTGTCCTGTGGCACACAGTGGAGTTGTGTCTCAGAGAAGCTGGGGGTCATGCAAAGGTGGGCTATGGGGAACAAGTGACTCCACATTCAGCTCATGTGACTCCACATTCAGCATCCACATTCAGCTCATGACCATGTATGAACTGAAGTTAGCCCTGATAGGGAGTCCTGGTTCTTGGGTTAAAGTAACTCTTTCCATTTTGCATATGTATGTTCTCTTCCTTCAATTTGCCCTTTAAAAAAAGTTTGTTTCATAGTGATCTGTTTGCATTCTGCTTAAAACTATTTCTTCCCTCATTAATTTTGATATGAAAGGAGAAATAAAAGAATGTGTTTGACAAAGTACCTTTGATGTGTGTCTGTAATGGTTTTGGGGACTTCTGGCAGATTCAGCAAGGAGTCATGCTATGGATCTGGAGGCAAGTCTGAGACTTTCTCTGGACTCTTACTATAGGCTGCCCTTGGGATTATATGACAGCTGTTTGGAATGGGAGGTCAGAGATAGCCAGAAAGGGTGCTAACCAGATGATTCCCTTGGGTGCTATTAGCTACAGGAACTGGCCTAACTTAGCTGTGTGAGCCCACTGGCTCTTTGATGAATACCTTTTTACTGTGCTATCACAATAGTTCTGTTATGGGGTATTCATTAGCTGTGAATACCCCTAGGTTTGGAATATATCAACACCTGTATATATATATACATATATATATATATATATACTATTATTTTTTTTTCTCAAAGGGAAACCAAACTTTGGTCTGAAATTTTAAAATTCCTGTATGGGAATACTGACAGAGTGTTTCAAAAAAATTGTAAGTTGCTTGCACAATGGCCCTCCTCTTTTTTTTTTTTTTTGGGTTGGGTTCCATCACTGAAGAAAATTACCTCTACCAGACCATGAATTTCTCAAAAAGAACTACTTCATCACAAGGTTCTCTGGTTATTGTGGTACATATTTAATCAGGGAGGCTCTCCTGGTGATGGTAGTATGAAGCATTTGCCCTCTTACCCCTGTAAGGCACTATCAAAACGAAGCTGTTCAGTTTGGGCGGAAGGTATGTATAACTATATTTTTGTTTTTCACATGTGTTATTAAATAAAAAGTTACTAACTAAATAAGCTAGTACTTCTGGTAGCTGTAATTCTAGTGCTAAGATAGGTAGGATAGAGTGCTGAGGGGTTGCTGTATTGCCTAACTATAATACCAACATCCATTGCTGTTTTCACAGGAAATTAAGCTGCAAATTTAAAAAGAGAATGATAAATACTGAAACTTTGCATGGGGAACAATCTGACTGTATTGTCTCAGAGACTGTAGTCAGATTGTTATTTACAGATCCTTCCTCCTCCTTTTATTTTTATTTTTTATTTTTTCTCCAAATTCTCTCCCACACGTTAATTTCATTTTTAATTTCACACTTTACAAATAAAGGAGACTGAACCTATATTCTAGCCTCTTCCTCTCCCTTCTCCCACACAAAAACAAAGCCTCTGCAGCCACAGCCCTCTTTTGCTTAGAAATCTGAGAAGCTTGGCAACAGTATTTAACAGATCAAGAGACCAACTTCACTTTCATGAATGGAATTTGTGGTAATGGTCTTGGTAAAGTTGTTGTGCATACCTGTAAGAAAGACAGACCACATGAGAAAGAAATTTCTGGCACCTCACCATCCTTCCCCATCAGGGGAAAAAACAAGGTAGTTCTGGCAGTGACCCTTTACCCAGGGATTGCCTTTGAGCCCCTTGTTGTCAGAAGGTGAGGAGCTCATGACTCACACCCATACTCCCACCAGCCCAACAGGTTGCACATGCTGGCTCTGGGGGCACAGCAGAGCTGGTATGCTGGGGTCTGAGCAGGGCTATTGCTATCCCCATGGGTGGCAATGATCACACCATGTGTGCCCACTTTACTCCTGCTCCTGGGATATGCTGCTGTAGGGGAAGGCTGCCAATATGGGTGTCAAGGTGCCAGCACTGGTGATAGCCTCACTGCTGGCCACCAAAGCCATTGGCATGTCCTACTGAGCCCTCGGGAGGGGAAGACCTCCATAATCCTCACACATTTCTTAGGGGTTCATTGGTGCTAACTCTCCTCCCACTGTCTCGATCTTAATTAAATATCCCTCTCCCTTATCCTGTTTCTGTACCTGGTCTTTGACCTTTCATCTGCTGCCTTTCAAATATTTTTCTTCAAAAGTTTAGCTATATATTTTTTAAAAGCAGAGGCATGGTAAGAGCTTCCAAATAAGTCTCATAGTGGGTTGGTCTCTGCAGCCTCTCCGCTGCTGTGGGGACAAATAAGGGGAAGAGAACATAATTATTTGGACCAGATTTATGTGGATATTTAAGAGTAAAATTCAAAGATGCATAGATAACTTTCAGAGGTTGAAGTAGTTAAAACGTCATGTTTTAGTTTTCAAGCATTTTATATTTGCAGTTGTTAAGTCTCACTGAACTATACCAAATACATCCATATTAAAAAATAATAAAGGTGTGCTAAGACACTTCCCCGATAATAAGTTTTATTAGGTACATCAGGTGTTACTGTAACACAGATATACAGTAGTATAGGTACATTGCAAACAACATCTTATAGTATCAGACAAAGAGAACCTTTTACAAACCCCATGTCTCTAATTTCATTTTAGAAAATTAGATACTCAGAATTTTGCATAAGATAACTATATTACTGGGATGCAATTTGGCCCAGGTTTCTAGCTTTAGTGCATGTGGCTCCTTAATAAAAAGTGTCAGTTAAAATGAAAATACAGCTTGGGTAATTAAATTTAATTGGATCTTGTCACTTTAAATCCTCTTCGTTTTTGAGTGTTTCTACAGAATTACAGCTTCTGGTTTGCTAATTTCTTTATTGCAAGCTGTGCGCTGAACCTGACTGTCCTATAATAAAGTGGGACCTTGTTTTTGTAGAGGGCTTTGAACCATGACTGTAATAACAAACAAAAGGAGGGTGGGAGCTAATTTATCACCAAAAGAAAACCTTTCCTTTATTTTCTACATGTTCTGTTAGGGAAAAATAATGGGTCTGAATTTATTAACTCTTTAATTTTCTTGCCAGTTAAGCACCATTTTGCACATGCTCTCATGAATGCTATAGTATGATGGTATGCCTGTGACAGGTAGCAGCAGCAATTATCATACTTTTTTTATATCTGAGTTGTTTGGGCAAGCAATAGGGATTAGGCAAACTGTAGTATTCATACATAGGTCAATCAGGGTGCAGGCAGACACAATGCAAATGATGAATACTGCCTACCGATAGCCACGGTGCTGATTCAGGGGTATCACCTTCTCCAGGGGTGAGAGGTAATTCAGTTTCTTTATTACGCATTGTACATGCACAGCATCCAAAGGCAAGGAAGATTTACGTGCAGGTGATGAAGAGAGAAAATATTGGCTGTACCAACAGACACATCATAAAAATGATCAGTCTGTCACAAATTGTACAGCTGCTAATGCTCATATTTCAAATTAAAGCCAGTTGAATGAATTTGTACACTCAGGTTTTATGTGTGAAATGCAATATCATTGCATCCTTGATTAGAAGACAGGTCACTTAGCGCCGACATCACAGAACGATTAAAGATGCACGACTGCCCTTCATAGCACAGTTAGTGGTCCCCTTACCCTGTGCAAAAGCAGATGGATATGATGTAATTACATTTTGCAAAGTGCTGGCAATACAAGTATCTCAAACAGGAGAGTTATGCCAGTGTAGTCACTGCTGTTTATAACCTTTTCAGTTACAGAGATGTGTCAGGACAATCTGATGTGCCTCAGGTTATATGATATATATATATATATGTCTCATATATCCCAGGCTTGTGGACCTGGGGCCCTTTGGATGAGATTCAGAGTATACATGAAGATGTGACTTCACACATTGGTACCTACATTGAAGATATATGCCTAAGTACCTATTTTAACTAATGAAGCTCTAGAATTTGGTTCAGCTGCCCAGAAACAATCACCCAGTGCCAGCTCGGATGCCTTTGGTTACCTCACCTGGCCTCTACCTGCTGGTCTGGAGGGCATACCTATCACATGTACCAGTCTTATGTCTATCAGTATTTTTCCTAAGGGGCTGTAAATCATGGTGTCTGAGGAGGAAATTCTCTCCTTACCCATATGTAGGTCTGTGTTAAGACCTGAGATCTGAGGGAGGCACGTGGAGGCAAGAATAGCCCGTGTTTTCTGAAATAGGTGGCATGCACTGTCTCTGGAAAATCTGATACTTCCATTCATGATAGATGGAACCTGGAAGAATAGTTTGTAGTATCTGTCTGAATTTTAGGTGCCTAACTTGATGGATCTAAGATGAGATGAATCCTGTATCTCTGTGTTTCTGCATTTTACTAATGTAGCCACATCATTTCTGTCTGGTTTGAATAGTACTGCACTATACTAAGAAAACGCCCTGGCTTGCACTCACTGAAAACAGTGACCAAGCATCCCATCAGTTTCAAAGAACTCAGAACAAATTGTTGCTGTGGATTTTTACAGTGTTTTATAATTTTGTTAGGGGAACACATAAGCAAAGGTAATTTTATTTTCATACTTATCTTCTTTTGATTGATTTTTTTAGAGCCTTGGGAAAGCAATAGACTACAAAGATCTAGTTAAAGACATTACATGCTTTATTTATATACAGAACAGATGAATAGATGGAAAATAGTAACATATGATATCTTAGAATATTTAGCCAACATAATTTATCAGGCTATAGATAAGTCTGCTAATATTTTTTTTGACATTGTTTCTTTTTATTTTTTTTATTTTTGTTTATTTTTGTTGATATTTTGACATTGGAATCTGGACTGAAATTCCAATTCATTTTGCAGATGAACTATCAGTTCTTAATTTGTGAGAATGATAGATGGAAATAATGGTTCTCATGTTCAGTGCAGGACATGAGACTCAGAGGAAGGACTGCATGAACATTTTTTGAATTATTCAGTGTTTTAGCATTATTCTGAAATTCAAGACAAGTAATCTCATTTACAATGGATGCCATCTTTAAAAATTTTAGGATTTCTGATGTAAATATTGGTAAGGTATTAAATCCTTCACCCTCCCACCCCCCCTTTTTTTTCTTTTTTTCCTTGGAAAATGTTATCTTGCATTTTCAAGCTTTAGATAACAATTAAGTTAGTTCTACTTCCTTTTTCTTGGTGTAAGAAAAAGGACATGTTGTACCCATGTGGGGACTTGATTCACTTTGTTTATGGTTTAACAGGTATACTAAACTGAATCCAGTATTACCAAATTGGTTTCCAACAAAGGAAAAAATACTATGTGCCCTGTAACAAGAAGTATGTCTATACAGATTAAACTGCATTAACACATAAAATACTAGAATTAATGCTGTCAGACTAATTTGCCCACGTTAGTGAGCAATGTCTTTTGTTTGTTTGTTTTTGTTTTTTAATGTAATGATATCCTGTTTAAAGATACATGATTACAAATTCACAAATTGTTTTTTGTGGTTTTATCTCTACCTCCGATCTTTGAGGGATTACAGCAATCTGGTGCTAAATTTTTATATTGCAGTGAGAGTAATTTTTTTAAATTTATGGATGATTTCCATTTGATCACTTCTGTCCTAAATTAGAAACCACCTGAACTACAGTTAAAAAATCACAGTAATATATTTTACTTGACTTCTTCATCATCATCATTCAATACAGACTCTTAAATGAACATTTTTAGTATCTTTTTGTTCTGCACTTACACACATTATCATGAAACACTCAATTTCAGGAACAGCCTGCTGTTGGGAGTAGGTAAGGCTCAATACATTTTTGCAAGAGATTATACAATGCACTGCCTGAGATCTCAGGGAAGAATCTTGGTGACCCAGGTTTTCTTCCTTTTTTTTTTTTTTTTTTTTTTCCCTTCCTTTCTGGTTTTATATTCTTATTAGGCCAAGCATCCTCTTTTGAGTCCATCATTGCTGCATATTTCTGTTGATTAGCCCTTATAACAGCTTTTCTGTGGAACCACTCCTGAATTCTGCCAAGGAGCAATTCATGTGAACATCCCCATTTTGCTGCAGGTTGGTCTCACTTGTGCAAACAGTCATGCCATTCAAACTAGTCAGTCTGACCTTGTCTATAGTGAACAAGAGATAGAAGGCAGATTACTGGAAGAGTTAGCCATCTTCAGGACAGCAGAAATAAGTGGCCACCAAACACAGATCATGAAGAGGACTTCTGAAACTTTTGAATTAAATTGGTGAGCTCTTATTCATGCAGGTAGTGTTACTGACTTCCATGGTACTATTTCTACACATGAGAGCAAGAGCACCACTTATATGATCCTACAATTTTTCTTCCAAAACCTGCATGTTTTTGAGAGACGAGACCAGTTACCATTTGCTTCTGATCTCCCTGATCAGTGCTCAGGCAGAGAAGGAAAGCATCTCCAGGCAGGTCATCATTTTTCTATTGTAGAACAAAGGAAAATTTGCTGTACAGCTCCCACTGTCTTACTTATTCTCACAGCTAGAGTGTCAGCATACCTAACAGTCTCCATGCCAGCACATCCCTGTTGCTGGCTGTGTAAAATTACCCAGACTAAGAATTGCACTTGAATTGCTCATGAGTTGCATGTTAGTAAGGCACTACACATTGTTTCCCCGTTGTTGTGAGCCAACAACAAACTAAATTGTAGATCTGCTTTGATAAGGTCTCCTAAAGGCAAAAGACATTATATCCCATCAGCAATTCCCCTTGTCAAGTTGTCTGTTATTCTTTATATAGGATGAATTCAGTGACAGTTGCCAAATGCAGCTGGCAGCCTGCACTTGCTCCATTGTTGGCAAAAGGACTAACAGCCCTGCAATATTATATCAGTGTTGTTGGTGGACATGTCGAAACCAGCTGGTTCTGTGCTGGATGAAAGTACGTCTGAAAAGGATTATTTTACATGAAAAATGTATATCTTGAATGTTATCCTTCATCCACTGGGAAAGGAAGCCCTCTATCCATTCTGGGCCATTATGATATTTGGTTTCCTTCACATAAAAGGTTACGCAACTTCTATGTTTGTGCCTCTCTCTCTTTCCATGTTTGTTCCCTTGATGACTTTGGAACCCCCTCCCAACAATTTCAGACATGGCTGGCAGGAGAGAAAAGATCTTGGAGATACTATTTTTCTATATGTTTAATTGAAATAACCATATACATAAGAGAAACCTTCCTAATGAGTTCACTGAAAGAAAAGCTCATTTTCTCTCTTAGACACCAGAGACTCTGAACAAGAGAGAAATGTTGTGGCTATCCCAGCTGTAGGAAAGCTTCAATCAGCTTTTGCCTTTTATAGTCAACTAATAGATCAGTTTTGTTGCAGAGCCACAGGAACCCAGACTTTGTTAGCTGTTCTTTCACCAAATGCCTCTCTATGCTTCACTCTTCACCAACCACAAGAAACTTATGTGGCAGTCACAGGTGATGGAAATATACATATTTGTGAGTGGCAACCCATTTTCTTTAAAAAACAAAATTTACTTGGTTTATTTTTGCACTCTGGATGCCTCTCCTGTGGCCTTTTTGTCCTCCTAGACACATAAATGACTTTGGTTGGCTTAATAATCCATTGATCAGCTATTTTGAGTCATTTCACAGGTCTTCTTTAGTGCTTCCTTAGCCTAACAGTGTCAGGTAGTATTAAAGAGGATGTGCATATGAAGAGAGAGGTTCATGTTACTCTCATGTGACCAAATGAACCCAACAATGAAGAGCGACATTCACTCCTTCACTAAAGGGATGCAGGAATGGTAACAAAGAAAAAGGATTCCAATATGGCATGAGGGGAGTAAGGAGGGAATCCTTAAAGGAAAAGGAATTTTGGTGCTACATAGAATTAACTGTATTTTCAAAACTAAGGTGCTGAATGTGACACACAGCATCACTAGCCTTAGGAAAATCTACCTGGGTGGACCCGCACAACCCAGCAAGTAGCTACACAGGGGATGACATGAACTTGCACCTCTTTTGGTGTGCAGGTCAGAGTAAAGGGCCATGCAGTGGTCTGGCCCTTTTGGGGAGAGCTCCAGAGAGACAATTCAGTGGACTGTCCCACAGGAGCAGTCCCTGTGCAGTTTTCTCCTGCCAAGGAGAAAACTGGCCAAGGCCACCTGCATCATTTCTGTGCTCCTTGCTGAGGTATATCAGTGTGGGACTGTTCTCATGTGGCTTTACCAAATGGTTGGTTTTTCTCAGGGAGGGATTCATCACCCCCCTTTAAAATAAGATCAGAATACAGCAGGACTAAAAGTTTTGTACTCTGTATGACTTGCACCCCTTGATAAGCTAATGTACTGGAAATGTATGTCACTGTGATATTTCAGAATGGATAAATAATGCATGACTCTGACAAATGAAAATTTTGAACTCAAGAAGAATCATTGGCATTTTTAAAATAATTTAGGAAATGTTCATAAAATAGAAAAAAAATGAGAGAAAGGCCTTTAATAAATGTCACTTATTTGGCATCATAACCTCTTTAGAATGGCTGGTATTTTTTATTAACTTCTTACGGATATAAATGTATTTAAAGGCAGAAGTACCTGCTTTCTTTGCAAAACTTGAAACCAATTATTACAAGAGAAAAAAATCATGTTGAAGGTTAGTTCTGCTTATTAAACCATAACAGTATTTTTGTTCGCTATTAAATCATCTACAAAATCAGATAACAGTTCTCCAGGCTGTCCTATTCATATTAGCCTAAATTATTTTTACCTGACTGGAAACTCATTCCCTTTTCTCCAACTTACTGATTACATTGTAGTTAGAAATCAGTGCTTTTGGTTCATGAATCTTCTGCAAATGCAGGAGGGGGAAAAGGGGATGGGAAAAAACACAGGATGGGAAAAATCTTTTTTTCTTCAGTAATTTTAGTCCTCTGATTCTTGTTGTACTAGAAGGATAGGGACAATTTTTTTTCCAGAACTTCTCTGGAGTAACAACAATATAGTTTATGAAGTATGAAGGGGAACTCATTTTGTTGCCAATGGCATTAGATGATGCCTCTCTTTGTTCAAGAAATAATTTCCTGATGCTGTGTAGTTGTTCTACAGTCCTCTGTTAAGATGTGGTTGTGATGTGACCCTCTCATCTCTTTGACCATGGTCAGGAAAGGTTACAAACCTGGCAAAAGTTGGAAATTAAGGTGCTGGTCTTTGAAAACATTCTCCTACTGATGTCTGAAGACCTGCTGTGTCTGCCTGGGGTAAAAGTGATCATGACAGATTAGTGATTTATCTGATATCTGCTGGGATTGTATTTGAGTCATCTCAGATGAAGATACTGTGCTGTATTCCCCAGAAATACTATTGTAGACTCACATTCAGTCTTGTCTTCTTGTCTTCCTGTTCAATACATGTGCACATTGAAGTAGAAGGTGGATGCCTTGTTTTACAGTATGCTAAAGATGTCTCTCTACAAATCAGTGTTTGAATTGAAGATGCCAGTTCTGTCAAACGTTTTAAGCAGTGCCTGGATGAGTCTGGAGCTTGGGACAAGAGTTACCTGGCATAATTTCATCATAACGTATCCCTTGTTTCAAGAACTCCCGCAAATATTATGAATGTAATTAATGGCTTGACATTTGTATTGATGTTTTTTGTAATGTAAATTTAGATATATTGATTAAAGAATTCAGCTTTGATCCAACATCTTTTGAATTCAATAGAAATATTCCCAATGGTTTAAAAGACTTCCAATGGGTTTAAATAACTACCAAATCCTTTTTTAAAATCCAATCCTATTGATTTCAGTCACTGTTGTATAGTATCTTCTATGCTGTTCAAAACTGTGTTTTAATGAAAAGATCCTTTATTAGAATCTTTCCTCAATGTAGTAATTTACTGACTTGTTCAAGAAAGAAGACAAGGGATTTTGGAAATTCTGCCAACATACAAATAATCACTTAAGAAAGGGAAATACTTTAATTTTGTGCTTTGCAGACCTAATTAGCAAGAGCTAAATCTTTAGTTTTAATAAACCTGATGTCTGAAAAAAAATACATACACATTATTTATAAATATATTTAGGTATGCACATATGTGTGTATATATATGTGTGCATACAAATTAAGCTTTTAACAATATCAGTCATTTAAATTCGTTTCCTCATAAAGCAAACTTGAATGTAAACAGTGTTTTGATCTATGACAGCACGATATCCATTTTATTCAAAGCCGTTTTTGTCTATTGGTGTAAACACTGTGGAAGTCATCAGTATTCTTTCAAATGTATATCAGAACCCATATTGTCAGAATGCGGCCCACTCACATTTATCTTGTTTCCTTTAACATAGCCTACCCAGCACTAGATATTCCTTGTCTTCCACTGTGCTAAATAGAAAAGTTGTTTTCAAAAACAAATAATAAGCACTGCATAAACACTTTGACTTTAAAATCTCATTAAATACCCCAGAGCCAAATAATAGAAAAAATGATGTTGCTACTCTAATCTAAATCCATAAATCATCTGTGAAAAAATTATTTCGCATGAAACATATTTGTCTTTTTTTTTTCTTTCCTTTTTTTTTTTTTTTTAAAAAAAAAAAAAAAAAAACAACAACCACAACACTATGTACATATACACACATCTATTACTGATGCAGGTAAGCTACAACTCTTTTTGAATGTGAAATTGAACTAGCAGCCTTTGATCTGAACTACAGGCTGATCTGAATTCAAGAAAAGCCTGCTGCTAAGCCACATTCCCATTCAATCCATTAAACCATTCACTTCCGTGCTCCTCATCACACTGACTCCTAATTTGACAATGACAAAGAGCTCCACGGTGATTTTAAATTTCATAATTTTAATCTGTCAAGTCTGACATTTAATTAGTGCCCTTCTAACCTGTGCCCGCTCACTTGAAGGTTACTGTTGGTTTTCCTTTAGAAATTTTTCCTCTGGAAGAGTGGATTAATAAATATGTACATAACTGGCAGGGATAAAGACAATACACACACAATGGTCTATTAGTTCCAAATCTAGACAGATGAGGTTAATAATATTTTAAAGTGCTGCTTTATTGTATTAAGAGTGATTAAGCCCTTGGCTCAACCCTGTATGAGTTGTTCATTGAAAACATAAAATATAAGGTCTATTAAGCAAAGTCTAGTGAGAATGCTTACCCAAACTACAGTAATACTGTGTTCATAAGGAATACTACAGGAGTGTATAATTTCTGAGATATAATTTCTTGACTTAGCAAACACAATGGAACATGCTAGGCTCACTAAACAGACTAATTAGATTTTGATCACTAGTCAGTCTGTGAGAACCTGCCTTATACTGCAACTGTTGAACACTGTGTTATTTTATTTTTTGGAGCAATGAATTCAAATAAAACCTAAGCTACTTGCTAAAAATGAGTTTGCTGGTCTCAGATCAGCCCCACAAGGACATAAATCCAAATCAGAAAAAATAATCCACAGTTTGTTAATACTAGGAGAGCAGCCAAAGTCCTCAGGGAATGAACCTTGGCCAAGCTTTCTGGCACCATATATGGCTACAGTCACCAATGTACGATCATTATATTGTCATTAAATACTGAACATCTAAAAGTGAAGATGAGAATACAAAAAATCATTTCCTTAAAACAAGCATTGCAGGAAGAACACCTGTGAGAATATAAGGATATCATAAGCCTCTAGGTCTCAGCTTTTTCTTCATCCTGTCCCACAGTGCATGTATTTCAGAAAATAACGATTTTAAATGAATACAGTTAATTTCTTTACTAAAGAAGATACCGCCATGATATAGCAGCATGGCAACTTAGACTCCTGCTAGTGTAATTTAACATTATTGAAGCTTCTCCATTTTTTATTTATTTATTTATTTATTTTACCCAGAAGGTTTAGATGAAGAAACAAGTAAGAGAATATTATATTTAAACACTGGAAATCTCAAAAATATTTTGTATACAGGTTTATGTCGTACTACTTTTACTCAGATTCTTTTGTCTTGGTAGCTTTGCTATAGTTAACTGTTGCTGAAGTTAAGCAAGAGTTGCCAAATACAGCTCCAAGTAACCTTTTAAAAATCAAAATGACAAGAAAAATGATTCACCTTTGGCTTTATTTAACGTATTGTTCTTCATGTACAGGCTGATATACACCAGTATCTCAGGATTAACCTCTCCCTCTGGATAACGTTCATCCACTGTAGCAATTACAGGAAACATAACATTTCTGTAAAGTTTCTGTACATTTCCTGAATTTATCATTATTTAGTTAAATAGAAACAGGAATGTATAATAAAAAACAGTATATTCTGCCTAAACATTTTCAGAGAAAATCTGGGGGAGATCAATTTTGGATTTGAAATAGAAGGATAACTGGTGTGCACTGTGGCACAAATATATGTGACAAAAGTCTGGAATTTGCTGTGATCGATCCATTTCTCATTTTCTTCATCTTGGCTCACTGATTCCTTTGAGAACATTCCTGGCATCTTTTAGTTACTAGAATATCTACTGTTTCACTCCAAGGTAAATCTGCAATTTTCTCTGGGTCTATTGATGCTGCTGTAGAATAGAAGAGTTAAATTTACATATATATATATATATATTATATATATATATTTACTATATGTATATTTACTCTAGTCCTACTGCTCTGCAAGCTAAACACTGGAAGTAAGTTAAAAAATGTTTGCGACAATGTACCACAACCTTCTAACAGACTCTCTTATTCTACTAGTCTTAGCAAATTTTTAATGTCTCTATGGGACTTAAAGAATAGGAGGACAGTGGTGTATAACATAGAGTGTCCTCCTTGGTTAATGCTGCCATCTTCATGATTGCCTGTACATGAGACCTATACATGTTTTTTGCATCTCAGCAGTAACCATTACATTTCTACTTTGCTCATGGATTCCAGACTCAGCATTGTCATCTGGACATACTATGAATTTGAAATTAGTTTATTTTTTGTTTAGGAAGTGAAGACCAGTACAGTCAATTTTTTGAATTGATGTATACCTATTTCAGCTGAACTTTTATTAGGAAATATTTCTCAGTTTCAGAAACTCTAGAGAGGTAGATGCTTTCTCATAATAACTTTTAAGAGACCCTAGCTCCCATTTGCAAGGAGCAAGTTCAAATCTCTCTGAATCAGCATCTTTCATCTTTTACTGACAATTCTTCATTTCATTTCTTCATTTGTTGAGGTACAGATTAAAAAAAAAAAAAATCTGCTTTCTGTCCTGGCATGGAAAATGGTCATTTTTCATATCTTTAATTTTTTTTTCCTGGATAGGTACACTATTTTACATGTCTTTCTCAAATTTTTCCCCATATCAGGTTTTCAAAATTAGGGCAGTTCCTTTGTGCTTAGCATTCCCAGATATGACAACTTATAAGAACAAATCTATGCTTCTGGTGTCCAAGTCAGGAGTTATCCATTTTGTCTGCAACCAAAATATGTCTTAAGTTTGGTAAGACTCTTTTCAACCTCCATTTCTGCTCTAACAATTGTAGTAAGTTATTATGTGAGCTGGTATGACCAATTATATAACAATATTAATGGAACACTCTAATATAATATGACATAGGGATGGATTTGTTCCCAAAAATTGTGGCACATAGGCTATTACAAAGATCTTAATGTGTTCTTTACAGTTAGGGCTGAGAGAACACATGCATATCTACTAAATTATTTGTGACAAATGACTGTCATGAAATGGTGATAGCAATGACTAAAAATGGAGACCAAGGCACTCAAATAAATTCATTTGTTATATGTGCGTTTTTTGTAAATAAGACAGCACACTGAAGACTACAGTTATTTCCACACCATTGGTCAACACCAGTTTAACTCAATGCATGCAAATGCTAGAACAGCAGCAGCTATTTACTTGAATGACTTTCATGTGAACAGAGATATTCCTGCTCAGCACACAAGTCCTGACTTCCATGCATCATTACATCAAATGTAGAAATGCCTACCTTGGGTGCTCACCAGATTTTATGGGGAGACAGTCCTCAGCAGACTCGAGTTTTAAAAGGAGCAGAAACATTTAGGTATGAATTCAATGCGGTTTAGATTCTGAGAACAGACAAATCTTTCACAGGCTTCAGGATCATGTGAATATTATTAAACACATGGAGGCATGGTCCACAGCTCAGGACTTTCCACTTCTGCCCCATGACTTTGATCCAACTGTTAGCCACCTGTTTCCAAGAGCAGATAAGGATGAGAGCTTTGAGTGGGATATCCCAAAGTCTTTTGTCTATTTTTTTTTTTTAGGAGTAGGAACTTGAATGAATTAAAGACATGAATGCATGAATCTGCTTAGCTGATTAGGCAATTAAAACTGAGCCACTCACATCTTGATCAAGGATTGCAGCTTCTAGCTTACTTCAGAACAGATAAAAAATATTGATCTTTTCTCTCTGCTGTTATAGATTAATGGCAGGTGCTTCCGCTTGCAAAAGGTGTTAGGGTTGGGATTTTAGTGGAGAAAACTTTTGTTTCATTCCTGCTTCAGAACAGGAGCTCTGAAAATGGGCGGAAATTCAGTTACATTTCATCTCCCACATGCTCATCAAGTTACCTGCCACTCCGTGCTTAGTATTTTCTATTGATTGGTTCTTGCTCATTTAGTGCTCTTTAGTGCTTGGAGCTTTCTAAAAATCAAGCTATGTCTTCTGCTTAGAGCTGAACTTTGGAAATTCTTCCTTTTGTCACACCAGCAGATGTAGGTAGATAGGCAGTAATAACAAGCAACATCCCAGACCATTTTAGTTGTACAGGATACATTGATTTAGTTAAGCAAACATAAATTAAATTAGTTTAGCAAGTTAAATGAAATAGAGTAGCAAAACAATACACATGGGAAGAGTGATGTCTTGCTCATGACCTCTCTGTCCCAGCTTCCAGTTGCAAGACGAGGGATATTTCTGTGACTTGCTGAGAGGTTCCTGATGCCTTGCTTGTACTCAGCCTCTCATTCTGCTCAGTATTTGTTTCCTAATTGCAGTAGTCTTAATTTATTTTCCTTGTCATGGAAATATACAAGAAACAGTAGTTTCTGTTTTCTTCCTTTTTTTTTTTTTTTTTTTTTTTTTTTTTTCTGGAGAAGTTCTGAATCTGTCTTTTATCTCTTATAGTATCACCTAGACTTTAGCTTTATCTTTTCTCACATCTGTTTTAGCATCTGATCCAAAATAATTAGGGATCTGAATGAATTTACATCTCTTTATATGAGAGGGATAAGAAAGAAAAGGAAGGGCACAATATGTAATTTGCTCACTTACATAAAATAAAACCTACACATTAAAAATAGTGTTTCTCTGAAGTGGAAGAAAATAACCATGGTCATAAGGCAATCTGGTAGTATCTCTATAGAGAGCTTTCACTTCATTAAAGATAGCTAAAACAATTATAGCTTGGCAAAACAATGTAATTGATGACTGGCTACAGTCTGTTTGGAATAGTAAGGGTAACTCATTGGTCCTTGCAAAATTATCTATCTATTTATTTATTTATTCTCCCCCCCCCCCCCCCCCCAATAATTTGCAGTTTTATGTAGAGATAAGATTTATAAAAGCTACCTTGGGAATCTGAGTGTTGCTTAGTTTGATGTTTCTAAATCCATGGTGCAATATATCTGTGAGATGTCAGCACATATTTCACAAATTTAAGAAAACTCATTCAATAATAGATGTAATACAGGCTACAAACAAAAGGAAAGATTATTAAAGTAATAGGTGACTTTCAAAATTTAGCATATTTTTTATTTTTGTTTAGAAGAGGAGGACTGTGGTAACATTGCACAAGATAGCTGGTGGATTTCCTCCAACATGATCACATTGGCCTTTGTTCTTGTAATTGCTCAGAAGTCCACCTATATTTGTTTTTTCTGTGAGAGAAATATAAGAGAGAATTTTAAATCAGGCACTCAGATTATATCAGTACAGACTTTTCCTATGGCTGATATTCAGGTGTATGTAAGGAACTAAAATCAAAATGAAATCCTACTGTATCTCTGTTACCAACCTTTACTTTGTGCTGCGTTCTAATAAACACATAATATATAAACAGCCCATAGGAATTTTAAATTTCAGTATCACTGAAATTAACCCATTAAAAAAATCAACTCATTGAAAGTTGTCAAAGAAAAATGAATACATTAAATTTCCTACCAAAATTCACAACTTCATTTTCCTTATGGTGAAAATTTTTCAGTGCCACCATCATGCTGCTGAAGCATCTCTGAAATGCAGATTTTTTAATCTCCTCCTGTTCATCTCTTTCCCTATAAATTGTCCAGCAGTTGCTTGCCTGAAAAATGAATAGTTGGAACTGTGCTGAATCCAATGCACTGCTTGCTCAGTTAAGAGATTTTTCTACAGTCATATTTTATGATTTCATAGAAAGAGGAACACATACTTCATTTAGTCTTGTTTGGATATGATAGGGATACTTTCACTCTTATACTTTATATGGTTTATCACTTTACTGGGTTTGTCTCGAATACCCTGAAAATACAGATATCTATTGCATACACAGTACGCATTACCCAAATGCCACAGTACCCAAATGCCTTTTTTCGTGTAGATGGAAAACCTCAGAAATATTTTTAAAGTTAGGTTTAGTTTTTTTTTTTTTTTTTTTTTTTTTTGAATTGTCTGTTTTGTGATGTATTATTTTAGTTTCAGAGTTCATTAAAAATCAGAATTTTGGTTTAAATGTCTAAACAGGTTTGTTCTATATGAGTCAGCCAGATCTCAAAACATTATTTTCAGCTTAATTAACCTCAAAGAGTTACTGTAGGAACTGAAGAGTCATTGAAGATATATATATTTTTTTCTTATTAGTCTTTTTAAAAGTGACTTTAATATTTCAGAACTTGATAAGCTTAAAAATTGCTGGATAAATATTTCTACAATTATTCTGGATCTTTTTTTTCCTCAAAAGACTTGTGTTAAGAACCAGCTGAAGCACCATGCAAGACCTTCCTGTACTGCACCTAAGACACACCTCTGCTGAAATTTTAAAGGTATTAGGTAAACATACAGATCTGAACAAAGGATGTTGGATTTACAGCTAGAAATTTCAAAGAGAATCTGCTAATTTCATACTGTTAAGATAAAGCCCAAATTCATATTGTTTTATGGAAACATCAGCTAGATGAAAGTAACCAACACCTTCTATATAATATTTTCTTATATATATATATACTTCTTGAAGCCTTTAGTGTGTGAATGGAAAAATATTTGCAATAATAATTTTTTAAATCAAAGAATCATAAAATATCCAAGCTGGCAGTGATACACTAAGATCACTGAGTTCAACTCCTGGGTCCCCAGAGGACCACACCTCAAAAACAAACAAACAAACAACAAACAAACAAACAAAAAAAACCATACGTGTCTGAGAGTTGTCCAAATGCTTCTTGAACTCCAGCATGCTTGGTGATGTGACTACTTGACTACTTCCCTTTTTTCCCTGTTCCAACCACCCTCTTGGTGAAGAACCTTTTTCTGATATCTAGCCTGAATTGCCCGTCACAGCTTTAAGCCATACATTTGGGTCCTATCACCGGTCACCAGAGAGAAGAGCTCAGCGCCTGTCCCTCCACTCCCCTCCTGAGAAAGCTGCAGGCCACCATGAAGCCTCCCCTCAGTCTCCTCTTTTCCAGGCTGAACAAGCCAAGTGACTTCAGCCACTCTTCATATGTCTCCAGACCCTTTACTATCTTTGTTGATCTTTGGATGTTCTCTAACAGTTTCGTATCTTTCATATACTGTGGCACTCAAAATTGCAAACAGTACTTGAGGTGAGGCCCATTTACAAGAACACTCTTGACCTGACCTGTCAGCCAGTTTTTCACCCATCTTATGGTTTTATTTAACTGTATTCTGTATATTCTGTTTTTCTTCTGAGGAACAAAAAGAAATAAGCTGTTTTTTTCTTCCTGGTTTATAGCTCTGATAACATATCTATGCTTACCTGTTTACTTCTAACATATATCCTTTCAGTCTTGCAAAATCAAACCTCAGTAAAACAGGAATATCTTAAGAAGTTTCTTTCTTGAAATAAAGATCTAAATTACACCACCCTGACTTCTTGTACATGGGTCCTTATTCTTTGAGAAGAAAGTCTTGTTGGCTCTCTTTTTCTCAAGTGGATGGCTTCCAGCTCTCCAACACACCTTTTAAAGGATATTTACAACTGGCAATTGAAGGTTCCTATCTAATGTTATATAAAATAGCAGAAACAATAATCAGTGCCTACATGAGTTTTCTAAATTAAAATACAAAACCAAAGTATAATGCAAATACTAAAAGTAGCTTTCCAGACTCTGTAAAAATCTAACTGGTTGTTCTGCGGTCAAGGGTGCCATGTCCCATAGCATAGTCCATTTTTTTTTCTAATTAACCAAAACATTTAATTTATTAGAACAGGCAACCAAATTATTTCCTGTCTCAGAATACAAACTTGCTATAAGAATATGTTATCATATGGTATATGCTTAGGGACAAGAGTTTGCCTTTAGGATTGTGCAAAGATATGGCCTAGTTTAGAAAGATTTGTGAGTACAAGTTGTAATAACTCCAGTAAAACTATTCTGAAGTTTTCTCCGCACAAACTTTTCTTGCCTGCAAAAGTATTAATGATTTCAAAGAAATTTCAAATTCAAATTGGGACAAAAATGTTAAGATCTTGAATAGTTTTTGAAGTATTAATTTGGTTTAAATCAACTGTATATATATATATTAAAAAAAAAAAAAAAAAAAAAAAAAAAACAGTTTATGTCTTGATCTTAAATATTTCACTAAAAATAATTTTTCATTTAAGAAAAATTCCAAAATGGATTTTTTTTTTTTCAAAAATATAAAACTTATAAAAGTTATTGTCTTTAAAACAGTATATTAAGTATTTTCTGAATAGGTGTTTTAGGGAGTGTTATTGGTAGGATAAAAAATATAGGCTACATATTCTCACTCTCTAGCCAGATTTCAGACAATTAAATCAAATGCTGAAGATGCCAATATCCTTTGGAACTCTGTACTTATACAGTACACTGATTGATATTTGCAATGATTATAATTAGACTATGAATGGAAAAACTGTACCAAGTGGTTTAAAATAAATTATACAGCTCTTACATCTTTCATGAAATAGAACATTTTTACAGATTTTATAATTTTTAAATGATTTTTATAATTATATACATATATATATTTCTTTTTAGAATGCACAGAAATGTGAAAACCCAGCAAGTCTACAGTTCTACTTTACTGTGGTGTGTCCCCCCCCCACCTTGTTCCTTACAAGAATGATGAGCATCAGCAATCTGCTGAGGCACTGCTTCTGTATATTCATGTTAGGTCATCCAATAGAGGAAAAGAGACAACAGTATTTTTCTAAGTATCATTTTGGCTTCTGAGTGCATAAGTAGGTGAATGATTACAAACATCAAAACAGTATTTGAGAATAAAGAATTCCCTAAATGAGTAATTGCAGCAAATTATTTGTAAAAAAATAAGCTGAAATTTGTTTGCACAAGTGTGTCAAACAATTCTGAATTGCAAACATTCATAAACATTCCTTTCTACTTTTGGACAAGTTTTAAGCAACTAAGCAAGAGTTGCTCTGAGAGACAAAATAATTAGTTATGAAATACTTGTCCTTCTTTATGTTTTGTATGCTTGGTCCTACTCATAGAAATGTAAGTGTCTGTTAAATTTGCTTTCAGAGTTTGCCCTGGTTTTAATTCTCTGGAGGATAAAGTGTTTTTAGGACTCCTATTGGACTTTGAGATAGAATACTGACATATGATAGGACAGTAAATGCCTCTGAAACAGACTATTCTAAGTTGCTCAATTTTGCTCCCAAAGAATGTGGCTCCCTTCACCTCTGTAATTGTGAGAAAAATCAAGTAATTTTTTTTAGACAGGGTCTTCTTTGAAGCTATTTCATTTGTGACTGCAATGGCAGGTGTCCTGCAAATAGGAGCGCACCGTAAAAGTGTATCATAACCTTATATTCCCTATTACCTGACACATGATTTTTCCTGTTTCCTCATTGGCTGAGTACTACAGGTTCACAAGCTACTCAACACCTTTCTATACCATATATGCACAATTTTATTTGACTAACCATTAATTTATCCTTTTTCTTTTCTTTATTTTTTTTTTCTTCTTCTTCTTTTTTCCTTCTTGTTTCATGACTAGAGGGCTCATGATTTTTGTTTTTACTGATTTCATACTACTCATCCTGTTTTCCTATTTATCCTCCTTAATGGAACAGTGGGGCCTTCCCTTTATCTACTTAACATACTGCTATGCTACTGTCATGCCTGCACAATCACCTTTGAATATGCAAGGTTAGTGGGATTCTCCACTGCAAAAACACCTTCTATTACAAAGACACAACTTTGTTTCTCACAGTAATCAATGAGGAACGTAGGACCCACAGTGATGTCCCGAATCACCACGTTAAGCTCTGTGTTATTTCATGTACAGCAAACAGGTAGTGCCTCTTCCCAAGCCAGGATGATCCATCAGGACAGCTTCAGTTCAACCTCCTCTTTCCTTCTTTTCCTTATTTTGTTCACTCTTATACTTGGCTGAGACTTCTTCCTTGCAGGACAACTTTTCCTTGCAGATCCCACCAAAAGCACTGCACAAAGCCCAAGGTTTGTTTCATATAACATTTGCAACCTGACACTTAAGGGACTAGGATAGTGTCCAGTTTGTGTATGAGTAACAGAAAAGGAGAGGTTGGTCCAGAGGATAATTCACTTATATAGTATAGGAGATGTCATTTCTGCCTATTCTTGGTTTAAGAAATCTTGTTTAAATCATAACAATTTAGATACAAAAAAATGGAGGTATGAATAAGAACTAGGAAAAGAACTACAAGTTATGTTTTTTTTTTTTTTTTTTTTTTTTTTTTTTTTTTTAATTCCCCTTGCAAAAGCATGAGATGCTCAAAAGAAGCCATCTACAGATGATTAAGTTATATAGTTATTTTAAAGTTTGTTTAATGAAAACTTGTAATCATAACTTCTATTTGAGGAATCAGCTAACAGAATACTTTTTTTGGTAAGTTTTTACTAACAGCTGGCAAACATGTTAAAAATGTAACAGATGGATTAGCTAAAGTTTGCAGTAAAGACCACATCAAATAAAGTCAGATTTGAATCTACAAAAATGAAATTGAAACTCTTGAAAAACAGACAGATATTTTGTCCCTTTTGTGCCAGATGCAATACCCTGCATAATGTGTTTTTCATGTAGCTCTTTTTGCTATACATCTCACAGCAGATGCAGGAGGAATACAGATATCACCAAAATAATAACTATGTGAAATAGGAAAACATCTTCGGTGTTCCTGTGCCAGAGTTCAGATTAGTGGCAGTTTATGTGGTTGACCTCTAATCAGTATTTTTATATTAATTAATCAGCATAACAAATTTTGCATCTTCAGCATTACTATATTTTGTTGAAATGCATAGCTAAACTAATCTGTAGTCCAAAATATACTGCTGAATTACAGCCCAGATCTTCAGTGTGCTTATTACTATTTCAAAGCAACAGGACACTCAGCATCCTGAGGTATGGTGTACAGGTTCAGGCCTATTTCTATTGTCCACATTATTGCACATTTGATGAATTCACACTGTAATATACATGCATATTAGAGACTTGGGCTCCTGCACCTACTGTTTTAAGTTGGGTTGCTCTGGTACTTCTGACTTGGGCATGGTGGCACAGTAGGAAGCAATGGTTGGCTATGTTGTTTAATATGTGAAGCAATGTATGCAGTAGAGCAAAAAAAAAGATTTTATTCACTACTTCCAATTGACAGGCAGATGTTTAGCCACTTCCTGGAAAGAAGGGCTTCATCAATTAATGGTTACTTGGGTAGACAAATGCCACATCCATGAAGATTCCTGCTTCCTTCTCATTTCACTGAGCTTTTTATTGCTGAACATGACGTCATATGATATCGAACATACCTCTCAACCCCTAGCCTACTTGCTGAAAGGACAGCATAGGAAAAAGAGAAATCTTCCACAGTATGCAAACACTGCTGAGGAATAGTATGTTATACTGAATGCTTTCATTGCTTCAGTCTTTGCTTCAGGGACTCTTCGGCCCTGGAAGGAGGAGAAAAAGTCTGGGAAGTGGAGATCTCCCCCCTTGTTGACAAGGGAGTTTTTTGGGAGCATCTGAGTGGGCTCAATGCACACAAATCCTTAGGTACCGATGGGATGCATCCACGTGTGCTAAGGGAGTTGGCAGAGGTGATTGCCAAACTGCTCTCTATCATCTTTCAAAGGTCCTGGAAAACAGGAGAGGTGCCTGAAGATTGGAGGATAGCCAGTGTCACTCCAGTCTTCAAGAAGGACAAGAAGGAGGATCCAGGAAACTACAGGCCAGTCAGTCTCACCTCTGTCCCTGGAAAGGTGTTGGAGCAGCTTGTTCTGGATACCATCTCCAAGCAATTGGAAGAGAAGAAGGTTATGAGGAGTAGTCAGCATGGATTCACCAAGGGGAAGTTGTGCTCAACCAACCTTGTTGCCTTCTATGATGGCATCACCAGCTGGGTAGATGAGGGGAGAGGGGTGGATGTCATCTACCTTGACTTTAGCAAGGCTTTCAATACTATCTTCCATGACATCCTGATAGCAAAGCTGAGAAAGTGTGGGATAGAGGAGGTGCGTTGAGAACTGGCTGACTGG
This sequence comes from Aythya ferina, assembly GCF_964211825.1. Lineage (NCBI taxonomy): Eukaryota > Metazoa > Chordata > Aves > Anseriformes > Anatidae > Aythya > Aythya ferina. The sequence continues at coordinate 71,426,335 of NC_140296.1, forward strand.
CCAAGCTCAGAGGGTGGTGATCGGCGGAGCAGAGTCTGGCTGAAGACCTGTGACTAGCGGTGTTCCCCAGGGGTCGGTGCTGGGTCCGGTCTTGTTCAACATCTTCATCGACGACCTTGATGACGGAATAGTGTCTGCCCTCAGCAAGTATGCCAATGACACAAAGCTGGGAGGAGTGGCTGACACGCCAGAAGGCTGTGCTGCCATTCAGCGAGACCTAGACCAGCTGGAGAGATGGGCAGGAAGAAAGCAAATGAGATTTAATAAGAGCAAGTGTAGAGTCCTGCACCTGGGAAGGAACAACCTGAAGTATCAGTACAGGCTGGGGGACGACCTCCTGGAGAGGAGCTCTGAGGAGAAGGACCTGGGGGTCCTGGTGGACGACAGGTTGACCATGAGCCAGCAATGTGCCCTTGTGGCCAAGAGGGCTAATGGGATCCTGGCATGAATTAAAAGGAGCGTGGCCACCAGATCAAGGGAGGTGATCCTCCCCCTCTACTCTGCCCTGGTCAGGCGTCACCTGGAGTACTGTGTCCAGTTCTGGGCTCCCCGGTACAAGAAAGACAGGGATCTCCTGGAAAGAGTCCAGCGGAGGGCCACAAAGATGATACGGGGCCTGGAGCATCTTCTCTATGAGGAAAGGCTGAGAGACCTGGGTCTGTTCAGCCTGGAGAAGAGAAGACTGAGAGGGGATCTCATCAATGTTTATAAATACCTGAGGTGTGGGAGACAGTGGGATTTGGCCAACCTCTTTTTGGTGGTTTGCGGGGACAAGACAAGGAGTAATGGTCACAAGATAGAGCACAGTGTTCCGCACGAACATGCCAACATGTAAAAGAATTTCTTCACAGTGAGGGTGACAGAGCATTGGAACAGGCTGCCCAGGGAGGTTGTGGAGTCTCCTCCTCTGGAGATATTTGAGGCCCGTCTGGATGCCTACCTGGGCAGCCTGCTCTAAGGAACCTGCTTTGGCAGGGGGGTTGGACCTAATGATCTTTAAGGTCCCTTCCAACCCCTACAGTTCTGTGATTCTGTGATTCTTTTAGTCACAAATCCAAAACATAGCACCATACAGGCTGCTATGAAGAAAATTAACTCCATCTCAACCAAAACCTGTAGACCTATCTAGCAGCATTGTATTAAAAGTCTTTTTTTCTTTGTCTTTTTTTTTTTTTTTTTTTTTCTTCAAGATGTTATTTGATGGATGATAAACAAAGTTCTGTATCTTCTTCTCTTATGAAGAAAATTGCATATAGGCTTTAAGTCAGTTTTATTTCCTAATAAGGGTGTTCAGTGTTCGATACTGTGGTGAAATGAATTACATTTGGAGTTGAAAGGTATATGTATTTGGCAATTCTCTTATATACTGGCAGTGATAGCTATAGTACTGGTTTGGCAACACTCATGAAATTTCAATGAAAGTACTAGGTATCTGTACTAAGGGTAGGGGTAGTTTGACAATAAGAAATAGGAGCACAGGACTTCCTTTTTGGTGTCCTCTCTACAACCTTCCTCAAAATGCTTTCCAAAGAAAGCCTGAAAATGAGATGGTTGCCTGACAGAATGTCAGCATAAAGGGAAAGACAACCTAAGCAAGGGTATAATGCTCTTCCCTCTTCCTTCTCCCTACAGAGTCTGGCATCTTTGCCCTCCCTTAGGGAGGCATTGGCAATCAGCTCCAATAATGAAGGAAACATTGGCAATCAGTTCCAATAATGGGTCCATTATTAATGGGTATGTTTTCTTCCTACGATATGTTTCTTCCTTGATTCTGTCTTTAGGAGTCTTATTCTCCTCACCCCTTTGGCTAGCATTAATTTGTTCAGCTTTTCTTTTCTTTTTTCTTTCTTTTCTTTTTTTTTTTTTTTTTTTTTTTTTTCCCTTTCTTTTCCCTGCAAACCTTAATTAATTCTGTATATTCTTGTTTAATAATACTTACCTACCTCAGAGGGACATTTTGAAGCTTAATTAATTATTGTGCAGGTATTTTTTTTTTCCAGTTGCATTTTGAGCAATCCCTCTTCACAGCTATTCCGGTAACTTCTCATTCTTTCCATTCTACCTCTGTAGCCCGTGTAAACTCTTGCATTTTCGTGAAGATAATTAAAAATTCTCTGCTCTTCCCCCACATTCAGGGACCCTTCCTTGCATTAATCTTTGTACACTCTGAGTTGGACTGGAAGGGAACCTTGGGCCCAGAAAATCATCCCGCATATTTATTATCCTGCATATTCTCATGGATGTGAGAGCTGAGAGTTGTGCTGCTGTCTGTGTACACAGCCATCACTGCATGCACTTAGATCTGCCCTCCCCCCAGTCCACATGGGGAAGGAAGCCTGCAACACCAGCAACATCAACCCTGCCCATTGAAGGCCCTTAGCCATTTCCTCCACAGCCTTCCCTACCCAAAACTGCTTGATAAGGTTTCTCCCAGTGGGTTCTGATGTGTTCTCAGTTTTGTTTCATGTATGCCTCATCTGTTTGTTCATAGGCCTCCTTCACAGAGATTATTTTGTCACATCTGCATAATGCCCCCTACCCTTAAGATGAACCTGTAAGTAGTTTTTAGCTAAACAAAGTTTTTTTTATCACTGAGAGGAGAGGATGGATGAAGCATTTCTTGGTATTCCCAAACTGCTCCCTCCAATTCTCCAATTACCTTAGTGGGAGCTTAAAGAAAAGACTGTTGAAGCCTTCTGATAATTAGGGATGGGGAGAATGTGACAGACAAGGAAAAACACCACTAATCTAAGACTCAGTGACACTCTAAGTGAAACAACCTCTTACAACGATTAAAAAGTTCTACTGACATTCATTTTTAAAATAGTAGCTAATTCTACACTTCCAGTTTCCTTTGATCTGAGACATCAGACTTCCACAGAACCTAGCAGAAGGGGACAACAAATCTAACTGATTATATTTAAGGAAGAGAGAAAGGAAAATGAAATCTTGCCTAAAAGTTCTGAGTGAGTTCACTAAAAACAGATCTGAATATGTTTTGTAGACATCAAGTCTTAATATGTTTTTTGTAGGCAGCATTGTTTTACCATTTTTTCCAGATTGAATTGGATTTTAAAACCTGATACTCTGTGCTTGCTCACCACTGCAATAGCTATGCTGCTTTAGTTTTATCTCTTGATACATCTTGATGTTAGGTGGTCATAGACAGAGACTCAGGCAAGACTTGGAAGCAAACTGCATTACAACTTAATAAAAACCTTGGTACTTGCACTAGCCCGATGATGAAAAAGTTACAATACATAGGACAAGACACATTTCTGAAATCAAGGCAGCTTGTAAAAGCAGTACATTTTAAATAATGTTTGAGGCAAAAAACATTGTCTTTGGCTTGCAGTGTGTTCTAAATATTCTATGCATTTTCCATAGGCAGTATTCCCTTTGAAATCAATAGGACAACTACAATGTGAATTAGAAGGCAGAATTTTTGTTGTTTTGATACCAAAACAGCAAGTTTTCCCAAAGAAAGCATGGGTTTTGGATTGGCAAGAGAGTCTTTACAACCCAGAGGTGAGACACCATGAAGCCTGTTTCGTTTCCTGTGGGTGTCTACTCCCCTTTCCCAAGCCCAAGGGCTGGGGAGGAGGGAAAGGAGTGGAAGCACATTTATGGTGTCATTGAAATCAATGGCCAAACACCCTCTGATTTGAGCTCCCACATCAGCTGATAGGTGTATTCTCTCTTTGCACCAGATCCCATGTCACAACAGCATCAATTTTCTTTGGAATATCTCTTCTGTGAGGTGACAAGGTGTTCATGGCTACAAACTGAGTTTGCAAAAAGGAATGGACAAATATGTTAGTGTATGTTAAAATTATTCAACTCCCCTTTCCCAGTGCTCTGAGAAGCATGTACTTTGCCAGGTCTACTCCTACTTGAAAGACATCTACTAAAACAGCAATAAAATAATACAACTAGTTGACATGCTTTAAATTCCGCAAGAGCTGTTACAAAGTGCTTCCAACTCTGAAGGAGCCATTAAGGAAATTCTTTTATTGTAGTCATCATCCATGCAGCATGAGCTTCAAAAGAGCATTTTGTTTCTTCAGTGTTATCCTGAAATGTTCCAGATATCTCCTTCAACTCTTGCCCAGAGCTGGATTAAAGCTCTTCCATCAATCCAGCACTCACCACTATGGTTCAATAAATGCAATACTTGGATACTTGGAATGGCTTGAAGAAAAAAAAAAAAGAAAAAGAAAAAAAGAACACATATCAATAGAAAAGAATTTGCCATATACAGACAGTATATTTCAATTGCAGATTTACTGTTAATCAACCTTTCTTCTTTCTCCTCTGCTGGACACTTTTATCATGTTTTCATTACACTTTTGCTTTAACTTTCAATATACCCTATTTTTATTAAGAAAAAAAAAAATCAATGATCTTAATGCAATGCTACATACAATATATTCACTGTGTTACCATTCAGCTTCTTCCACATGTAAAACAATTTTAAAAATTGCTAAAAGTAGTGACTTTTCACTGCTTCATTTAGAATGCAGCAAAATTACATTAAAAGATGAAACCACGTGGATGACTTATTAAACTCCCCCATATTCGTGTAATTTAGACATTACATAATGTATGAAGAAGCGCATCTCATATATACATATTTCAACAATAAACATTAATAATGTGTTAATATCTTTATTTCTATGCTCTTCCCTTAATCTAGCAAAGGAAGCTGGAAGCAAAGTTCATATCACAGCTATTTTCATTAAAGCTACCTTATTTTAAGAAAGGTCTAAGCTTTCCTCAGTGGGTTATGAATATTTTACCTTTCAGCATACACATAAATATACTAATATATGTATTTCATATACCTGCAACTTAACAAATGTTCTCCATCTGGACAAGAAGATACTTCCAGGACATTTGGACTCATTATGATGAATGAAACCATTATGAGAAGATCAGGTAGAGGGTCATGGAAAACAATGGACAAAGTTGGTAGGAGACTGATTTGAATTCTGCAGAGATGGATATAATAGCTGCTTTCTCAGTTATTGTCATATTTATTGCTTATACATTATATATTTCTACAGTTATTATTACAGTTATAGTCTCTATTTTATAACAGAAAACCATGCTGCTACTGCTGATAGAATTTGATGTTTAGATTGCAATGAAACCTAGAGACTATTCCACTTTGCCCTTGTAATATGCACCGGGCAAGTGCAAAAATGTCTATGGACTAGAATTTGGAGGTAACTGGCATGTAGCTGGCTTTGTTATCTGAACCTCCATGAAATCTCATCTTATTTTCCCAAATCCAAAATTTAATTTAAAAAGAAAATAAATCTGTTTATTATTGCAGATGGAAAAAAAAAAAAAAAGTCCCAAACCCAAGAATCTGGGGTAATGAAGGCAGAGAGTTTGGATCTCTGCTGTCTGAGTGGGACTGTTCAGTTATTTAATTGCATAAGAATCCTACTGCTGCTGACTGAAACAGTACTACCAACAAAGTATTATTCCAGACTGAAAAACAAAACAAACAAACAAACTAAAGCAATAATGAGAAGGGGACAGAGCAATGCCTGTTCTGATATACTTAGAGACTGGATATATTTAGAGACTACATATTTGGCAAAATGACACTGTGAAAGCACAAGTTCTGTCCCAAGACCCCCAAGTAGATGGAGAATGGAGCTGATCAAAGTTACTGATGCACCAGCACACAGACTAAGGTGACTTACAAAATTTTTATCACTTGATATTTCTGAGAACAGGCTAAACAAATAACCATTAGCAGAGTTTTACATATTGTTGATCTTCTCTTGGAGCAGTGGAATGGAATATGTTCTACATGTATTCCTATTCTGTCACTATTTGCTTGACAGTGTATTGTCCCATGCTTGACAGCATGGGACAGAGCCCTTGGGCCAAGCCATGCAAGCATGACAAGAACATGATGATCAAGAGTCAGTTTAAATGGCAAAAAAAAACATTCTTGGCACTCACAACACATGAAAAATGTGGCCCAGTGGTTATTCCAGAATTTGTGGGCTAGTGTTGAGTGGGTGTTTGGGCTCTTGGCTGGGCAATACGGTACAGCTTGATTTAATTAACCATTTAGTCTTTCTCCGGTGGCCCCGGGGTAGCTAATAACACTGAGGGGCATTGATAACATGTACACAGGCAAGGTGTCAAATATCAATAATGGGCTGAAAGATGCATGTGAAGAGCCTTTCATTGCTGCAGATGCCCTGGCCACAGATGATGAAGGGCAATAGAGAAGGAACTAACCTTAACAGGTAGTTTTAGGGCTCCCACAGTTTATTGTGCACATCCTAGAATAATGTTCAGCCAGTTCAGTGGCTGCTGTAAATTGCCAGGAGCTTTGAAGTTCTGGATATTGCAAAAAGCCTCAGATTTTGTCTGCAGAATTGTAGAATGTGGCTAAGCAAATCAATCTGATCAGTTCTCATACTCTCTTGGACATGTGTCTAGAAAACTCCCACTACTGGAAACAATAGTAACAAGCAAATAATGACATGACATACATTTAAATCAGTGTCCATCCTGTCAAACAACCAGCTTGGTTTGGAAACAGATCATAACAGCTGGAAGATAGCAGTAGTTGTTACTTTCATGGAAGAGTCAGAAACAAATACTATATAAGTATTACTATATAGTAATAATAATACTATATATACTATATATATACTATATTTAGTATCTTTATTGATGATCTGGATGAGGGGATCGAGTGCGCCCTCAGTAAGTTTGCAGATGACACCAAGTTAGGTGTGTGTGTCGATCTGCTCGAGGGCAGGAAGGCTCTGCAGGAGGATCTGGATAGGCTGCACCGATGGGCTGAGGTCAACTGCATGAAGTTCAACAAGGCCAAGTGCCGGGTCCTGCACATGGGGCGTAATAACCCCAAGCAGAGCTACAGGCTGGGAGATGAGTGGTTGGAAAGCTGCCTGGCAGAGAAGGACCTGGGAGTGATGGTTGATAGTTGGCTGAATAAGAGCCAGCAGTGTGCTCAAGTGGCCAAGAAGGCCAAGAGCATCCTGACTTGCATAAGAAGCAGTGTGGCCAGCAGGTCTAGGGAAGTGATTGTCCCCCTGTACTCGGCTCTGGTGAGTACCTAGAGTACTGTGTTCAGTTTTGGGCCCCTGGCTACAAGAAGGACATGGAGGTGCTCGAGCGAGTCCAGAGAAGGGCAATGAAGCTGGTGAGGGGTCTGGAGAACCAGTCTTACGAGGAGTGGCTGAGGGAGCTGGGTTTTTTCAGCCTGGAGGAAAGGAGGCTCAGGGGCGACCTTATTGCTCTTTATAAGTATGTTAAAGGAGGCTGTAGTGAGGTGGGGGTTGGTCTATTCTCCCAAGTGCCTGGTGACAGGATGAGGGGGAATGGGCTAAAGTTGCGCCAGGGGTGTTTTAGGTTGGATATTAGAAAGAACTTCTTTACTGAGAGGGTTGTTAGGCATTGGAATGGGCTGCCCAGGGAAGTGGTGGAGTCACCATCCCTGGAGGTCTTTAAAAGACGTTTAGATGTTGAGCTTAGTGATATGGTTTAGTGGAGGACTTGTTACTCTTAGGTCAGAGGTTGGACTCAGTGATCTTGAGGTCTCTTCCAACCTAGACAATTCTGTGATTCTGTGATTCTGTGATAAGCAGACAGTAAGTATTTAATAGAAATCTTCAATGTTTATTTGAGTTACTGAAAGTATCCCATATCTACATAGAAAGGAAAGAATGTACAAAGATTTATATACCTTAAGGAATGAACTATTGAACATGAGAATCTCTATGAAGTCCAATCAGAGACTACAGAAATCATTTTTCTAACCAGTCAAGGGTTGAATCATTATAAATAATAGCATCTGACAGAAACTATGTCTAATTGCTATGGTGTGATTTTTTTAAAGCAATTTTATGATAAGAAAATAATCAAAGTAAGCATGAAAAACCCCAAACTGAGTGCAATATAAGTATCAATCATACAAAACTTTCCTACAAGTCAAAAATTGGAAACGGAGAATGACATTTGCAAATTAAAGATCACATTCAAATTTTCTGAGAAGGTTGTTTCTGTCAGAGAAACCTGTGTTAACATGGCAACAAAGTAAGAATAGAACTTATAGATAATTATGGATAGATCTACAATTTGATCACCTAGTGCTAAAAAGAATTTACTTTTATTTTAGAAGAGAGAGTCTCACTAAATGCCTGACTGCAGCTTTTTGCATTTGGAACCTTAACCTTAGGTGCATTGATTATACTCTCTGAACAATACACTTTTAAAAATGTTTGTATAAAAATTATGCTTACATGAAAATTGTTGATTTGAACCAAATATTTGGAAATTGTTTGAAAAGCATCAAACATTACAGTAGAAATTTTTATGTAGAATACACCCATCAGCTTGAATCAACATAACCACAAAAATTAAGGCCTAAGTCTAAACACTCATAAAACACAGAACATAAATAAATCAGAAAAGTGAGAACCTGGGATGTAATCACACTTTCCAGGTTTCATTGAAATGTATTCACAGGTCTTGTCTTAAGCACACAGGTTTTTAGGGTAGTCATGTTCATTCCTGTACGGCAGGCACTGAGAGACAGTACCTCAATCCAGACACAGTGGGACTGAGTATACCCTCAGCAGGTTTGCCAATGACACCAAGCTGTGTGGTGCAGTTGACATGTGTGAAGGAAGGGATGCCATCCAGAGGGACCTTGACAGGCTTGAGAATTAGGCCTGTGCAAACTTCATAAAATTCAATGTGTCCAAGTGCAAGGTCATGCATCTGGGCCAGGGCAATCCCAAGTACAAATTCAGGCTGGGCAGAGAATGGATTGAGAGCAGACCTGAGGAGAAGGACCTAGAATTACTGGCTGACAAGAAGGTTGACATGAGCTGGCAATGTGCACTTGCAGCCCAGAAAGCCAACTGTATCCTGGGCTATATCAAAAGAAACATGGCCAGCAGGTCAAGGGAGATGATTTTCCCCCTCTTCTCTGCTCCCATGAGATCCCCACATGGAGCACTGCATTCAGCTCTGGGGCCCACAGCACAAGAAGGACATAGATATACTAGAATGAGTCCAGAGGAAAGCTACAAAGATGATCAAAGGACTGGAGCACCTTTCCTATGAAGACAGGCTGAGAGACCCGGGGTTGTTCAGCTCAAAGAAGAGAAGGCTCCATGGAGACTTTTTAGTGGCCTTCCAGTACCTAGAGGGGACCTACAGGAAAGCTGGAGAGAGACTCTTTATCAGGGAGTGTAGTGATAGGACAAGGAGCAATGGCTTCAAACTAGAAGAGGGCAGATTTGGATTTGATATTAAGAAGAAATTCTTTACACAGAGGGTGGTGAGGCACTGGAACAGGTTGGCCAGAGAAGTTGTGGGTGCCCTGTTCCTAGAAATGTTCAAGGCCAGGCTGGATGGGGCTTTGGGCAAGTTGCTCTAGTGGGAGGTGTCCCTGTACATGGCAAGGGGATTAGAATTAGATGATCTTTAGGGTCCCTTCCAACCCAAAACATTCTGTGAATCTATGATTCCTTGAGAGAGCCTTATTTGTCTCCTATGAGCCTTCAGCCGTTCCGCTAATTATGACATACTCAAAAGTAGATAAAAAATGGTTAGATATGATAATAGTATTTTTTTTTTTTTTAGTTATTATTATTATTTTAGAACAGAAAGTGAAGAGAAGGAGGCTTTTCAATGTTGGAACCTTATTTCAGTGAAATTTTGAAGTATATCAAAATTTCAAAGTATTTCAAACATTTTTCTCAAAGTATTTGCCCTCTGTAATCTTGGACCAAATTGAACTTAACCATAGATTGTGCAATTAGCAATTTTCAAACTATTGGGAAAATCTTTCAGTATTCAGAGGGACATAGAACTACTGGAGCAAGTCCAGAGAAGGGCTACAAAGATGATGAGAGGACTGGAGCACCTGTTGTAAGAGGACAGGCTGAAAGAACTGGGCCTGTTTAGTCTGGAAATGGGAAGACTGAAGGGAGACATCATCAATGTGTATAAATATCTGAGGGGAGGGTGTCAAGAGAATGGAACCAGTCTCTCTTCAGCTGAGCCCAGTGACAGGATGAGACGCAATGAGAGGACATTAATATGAGAGGACATTCCTTTACTGTGAGGGTGACTGAGCACTGGAACAGGTTGCCCAGAGAGGTTGTGGAGTCTCCTTCTCTGGAGATATTCAAATCCCACCTGGATGCCATCCTGAGAAATGTGTTCTAGGTGACCTTCCTTGTCAGGGGTGTTGGACTAGATGATTTTCAGAGGTCTCTTCCAACCTTGGCCATTCTGTGATTCCACAATAATTCCTGCTTTTAGACAGGTCCATTATTGGCCTGTGGCCCCTAAGTTACACTGTTTCTTTAGCTCAGATTTCTCCATTTTTTATATCTTCCTGGAAGAGTTGATGTGGAGACTTTAATAGAATCATAGAATAATAGAATCATTTAGTTTGAACCTTTAAGATCATCTGGTTCACCCTTTATCCTAGCACTGCCAAGTCCACTATTAAACCATGTTAAACTAAGCACTACATCTACATGTTTCAAGACCTCTGGAGATGCAGACTCAACTAATTTTCTGAGCAGCCTGTTCCATTACTTCTCAACCCTTTCAGTGAAGAAATTTTCCCTATTACCCAAACTCAACCTCATAGCCAATGCTAAGTCTATGTTAGAAATTGTGAGACTAAGATTAAAAAAATGATTTATTTTTCATCTGAATTAACATAAAAAGAGTAAGACAAAGTATTTCATCTGATTTATTTTCCATACTTAATAAAACTCTCATTACATTTATGTCATGAATATTTGAGCTCTAGCTCTGAGCTTGTCCTTCTGAATATCCTTCTGATTATACCAAAAATTTGGATGTCAATCTGAAAATTTGTTTCTAATTATTTCATAAAATGTAATGGAAGCCTTAGATTTCAGAGGGTGATCTTTGAAAGGCAAAAATTAAATGTTTTGAAGTCATCATATTACCACAAACCTGTGGTTCAAAATGCTGAAGATGCAGACGTGTAAGTCTAAAGGTTCTAATAATGAGTACGAAGGCAGACATACATAACACCTAATCCACTCTTGATTTTGGGTGGTAAAAAACCTACTTTAAAACTTACTTACTTTTGGCTGTGAAAAAAACTTACAGAACTACCTAAAGAAACTTGCAATATGGGGATTTCTTGTACTAGGGAACCTTGATTAACACATTCTTCTGCCAGCTGACATTGCCATTTAATTTTGCTATATGGAAAAAATAGTAAGTTTGATTTTGATCAAATGCATGACATATGTTAGAACCTGCCTTCTGCTCAGAGCTGGATAGGGGAGTAATTACCAGCCTTCCACTCTGACATCCTCATAACTGCATAATCAGTTCCTGCCTTGCTGCTGATCCTACTTCTTGATCCTTTGACTGCCACAGCTTTCATGCTTTTGTCTCATCCCGAGTCACCAAATTAAAATAATACAATATGAAGGAGTAAATGTGTTAATATATGAAATCTTCGGTTGTTTATTTATCACTGTCTCAAACCACCCACCTTCCATATCAGTGAAAGGAAGAAGAGTACACAGAAGATAGTTGAACATAAACAGCACAGTACAGAGGCAGTTTTGCCCCAGCAGTGGTGTGTGCAACACTTCTCTTCAGCAAAGCTGAAGAGAAGTGTTGGAGGGCCTTTGCTGAAGGCCCTGCTCTTCAGCAAAGCCTTCACTCCAGGCTGGTGGAAGCTGATGTGTACCATCCCGGTACAGTCCAGCCTCCTGGGTCATATCACAGGTGGGACAAATGGTCTCTTTAGCATTTTCAGGAGACTTCTGGAAGGACAGCAAGCTCTTGGATGCTGGTATTATCCCAGCAATACTCAGTTATGTATCCTAACTGATATGGCAACTCCACTGTTGTCATGTCATCATGCCATGAATGGCAGAGTAGATGAAGAACAGCTGTCAAGCAGAACATGGCCAGGCTACATTGATGCAGCTCAGAAACTGCTTGAGATGATGCTTACAATTTCCATTAACTTGTCAGTAACATCCACAATCTCAAAGTCCTACTGGTCTTTACATAATTGAGAATACCCGTTTCCAGGAACATCTCTCCCCATCTGCCTTCATGGACTTTGTCCTGTCCTTTCAGACAGTCATTTGGCTGCAGCATGTGTGCATTTGTCACCTCTTGGCTGTACAAACACATTTTACTGAATTGAATGTAAAACCAAAACAAAAGCCTACAGCTGATGCAACATGTCTGATTTCCTCAGAGCCTCCTGTTCTGTTGACATTATGCTCAAGTACTTCCAGTGGCCAGTCATCTTCTGATGCCAGAATTTGGTTCAGATTTCAGTTTTAATTTTCAGAAGAATTTAGTGAACAAGTTGAAGCTGAAGTAAAGTCTAATTCATGGGCTAGATCACAAAACTGAGGATGGAGCAGTTGAAGAAAAAGGATTTGTTCCCTGTTTTCAAGATCTAGTAAGAGAGAAGATCAGGTTGAACCAGAACTTTCCTGCCTTAAGAAATGTTGTGAAGCCTCCCTATTTAAGAGAGACTTTTCCACAAAAGGCGTTCAGCGAACTCCAGTATTCTTGATGATTCCCCACCTGCATCAGGCAACGAACACTCTAAGCTGAATTTTGTTTCAAGAGAAAAGTCCACAAGGAATGAGTCTTGAGGCTACAGTGCTTGATTTTATGTTAAACACAGATACTCCAGGGATAACTGACAAGGCAAATCACAAGATGGTAGGATTAGACAAAAATAAATAAATAAATGAGTTAAAAATCTGACATTTGAAATAATATTTGACTGTTATTTGTTTGAAATGCACCATAGAAAGTGAGTCACAAGCCAAGGTAGCTCAAAGTTAGGGTATTGTTATCAGTGAAGGTCTTTATATTTCGATGAAGCAGTCTCATAGTATTTGAAGGTCTGGAGAAAGCTAGAAAATTTTCTGCTATAGTGGAAAGCAGTTTAATCTTACCCACCCCTCAGGTCCAAAGCCATTATGTTATGTAAGCTAATACTGATAGCATAAACATTACTAGGGCATTAGAATCAAAGCTGCAGGAAATTCAGGCCTGCATAGTTGATGTTGAAATTTAATATATGGATTCCATATTTGCCTGGTGTCAACAACCGCTACTCACATGTTTTTAATGCTTTTGGTCTATGCATGGGTCGAGTATATGAAAGATAGGAACCATGTGGCAAACCATATACTAGCAATTTGTGTTGCAGAATGCAGAGAAAAACAAATGTCATACACCCATGATTATTTCTATGATTACACTTAAAAAGCTTACATATATGATAACCATCAAATCTATAACAAACAGAAGATACATATTTAACTATGACCTAGCTCTTTTGAGATATACAGCTTTTGGTACAAAGAATACTCAGTTCTCTATTGCATAAAAGTAGTGAAATGTTATCATTTTAAACCAAACAGACCTCTTTCACTACTACCTCTTTTCTGAAACTTTTAAGAGAAGATAGTCTTATAGAGTTGTCCTGTATGATCACTGTATGACAACACATCAAACAGGGATAGGACCAAAATTAATGATGAAGTAATTAATAACCTGAGCATTAGAGGTGTAGGTAGACTAGAAGTAATACTTTATACACACTCTTCCCTTACTGCAGTGTAAAGGGTACCTAAAGGTCAAATTTTATAAGAATGAAGACTTCACAGAACCTGATATCTGTTTAGGCAACCAAGGACACAGAATAATTTTCAGAGTTTTCAAGTAATGATGAAACATACTTCAAATTTTAGAGAAATGTGGTTTCTAACATTGTTAGGAGGTGAAGACTTGGTCCTGTGTTTTTTTTTTTTTTTTTTTTTTTTTTTTTTTTTTTTCCCTAATCTTTGGCCATTTTCTTCCATCACAGTTTACAACACAGCATGATCATTATGGGTGAGTGATTGTAGGAAAACTGTACTTTCCCATTGTACTTCTCCCATTTGGCCACAGGAGATTTTCCTGTATCTTAGAGCCACATTTGTATAGACAGAAGTAGTTGAACTGTGAAAATAATGATTCACAGATGTTTGTGAATTTGTTTCAGACACTGGAAAGATATATAAAATGTGCATTTTGTGAGCTGTACCATCATTTTCCCTAATGGTATGAGTTAAACTTCTGAGTAGGTTGAGTTTTTTTCCTAGCCATGTTCTTAGTATAGATTATGCAGTACCATATTCTGCTTTTTTTTTTTTTTTTTTTTTTTTTTTTTTTTTTTTTTTTTTATCTACCATGGGCTTGGTAAGAACACAAAGACTTTGCTGTTTCTAAACTTAAACTTTTTCTGCATTACATAAGCACACACAAGTTTGGGGAAATGGCAGACAACATTCAAGTCATTTATTTACAGGTAGATTTTGTGCTGCCTCCTTCTTCTTATAATCCCTCTTTTATTCCAGTAGTGAGCAGGACGACTTTATTTCTTTAATAGTTGGTGTTTTCATCTTTGGTCCAATTCTTTTCTCAAACCAGAATATGAGTGGAAAAGTCACCCCAAAAGTATGCTTTTTTTTTTTTTTTTTTTGTTTCTATTGTCCAAGGTCCATCATGCTGGTCATCAGGCTGATTATCTTACTTATATTTCTTGTATGTGATAAAGCAAGCAATGGAGAAGTTATTATTTCTCCTGCACTGAACTTTGTCCATGTGGCTCCCCAGGCTACATTTCCAACTCTTTTGGCTTAACTGACCTGCTTTATTTTCTTCTAATTTTCACTCTAGTCTTGTGGTTGAGATCACACTACTGTTGCCTTGACAGTCCAGCTAAAACTGAATAGGCTGTTAACCTAACAGTGTGTTAGCCATTGTTTGAAGCAGTGAAATGTAAATATATACCTCTCCTCTTCTTGGTTTCATGTCAGAAAAGAATGGTAGGTAGTCTCCTCTTCTGCCCAAATGCCCAGATTGTTATCTCTCTATCACCTCAATTTTTCTGGAGTCTCAAAGTTCAGAAAACACCTTTGTGAGCTGTTCCAATGTCTGGGGCATTCTCTTCTCAGTACTCTCTTCTTGACCTTTTTTACCCACTGAGATAATTAAAAATCGTTATTTTTTTTTCTCTATTACCCCACCATGGTCAGTTCTTCATGCGTGTTCTGTCCTTTACTGTGTTGCTTCCATTTTTTATTTTTTATTTATTTATTTTTTTCCTTCCCTGCAAAATACTAACCTCCCTGGTAGACAAAGTCTCTGGGAGCCTCTGCTCTTTCACTATGTGTCTAGCTGCTGTTTTGTTTTCCTGTTAATCACATTCTTCCCTAGCTGTGGGTCTCACTGGACTGACCATAGCCACTATAATTTATATAGTGTCTGTTGGGAAATAACAGGAAAACTCTGTGGCTCTGAAACTAAATTGTCACTTTAGTATTTAGAGAGGCACTGTGAGTGCAGTTACCATTTCTTCTAGGTGCTTCCTGCTGCCTGTACCAACATTTTTCCTTCTGGAAGATACAGACTGATGTGTGTGTGTGTCCAGGTTGCAGTTTATTGTATACAAATGCAAACATCAAAAATAGACTAGGTAACTGGCAAACTCTATGCAGCTCTTTCTCTCCACTGACTGAAAAAGGGGCACAGAAAATTAGATCAGATGAAGATGTCTACTCTGTCTAAAGTGAGGTGAGATAAATCCCATCAGTATGACTTATGATGTATAGTCTTTACTTCACATCTGCCATTAAGTAACATTTAAAGATATTTAAAAGGACCTTAATAAAAGGTGTTGTGAAGCAAAGTACATCTACTCTTAACATGTTGTAATTGCACACTTCAGCATGTCTGGAAGATAAGGCATTCATTGTTCCTTTAATGCACATGAGACGAATAGCACATTTAATTACCCTGTATGTCAAAATTAATACAGATCCCAAAGCAGGCAGTGTCAATACATTTAGTTATATAGCAATTATAGAACAGCCAGAGCCACTTAATGTACAGGATTGAAAACAGAAACTAAACAAACATGAAAAAAGGGGAAAAAAGCATGGATCAGTGCTTCAAAGAATAACCTTGTAACCTTAGGAAAGCAAGACTTGTTCATTAGTACTATGCTGCAAGTCCAAATAAATATGTAACCTCTCGAAAGTGTTCAGACCAACCCCAGAGCCTGTTAGGCCCTGTTGTTTTAGAGACCTCAAAAAGGTGAAGGTGAGCTCTTGACACAATGCTTTTCATTTGAATTCACTTCCTGCTCTCCAGTTTACTGGAGGTAACTTCCCTTGGTACCTCAGCTGGCTTTCTTCACACAGAATGATTCTCTATTTGCATTTTGGTTCTAATACTGAATTCGCCTAACATGATTCAATCTTATTTTCCCAGTGGTACCATTAATATTTTAATTTAATCAGAATTTCAGGAACTTGTTTGCCATCCAGAGCAACTTGGTTACCTGTCAGCCTCCATCAGCTTGTCATATTAGAGGTGATTGTTCCTTGAATCTAATCTACTTTAAATGATTTCATTGGGTAGAGGTCTATAAATCATTTCAGAATGGGTCTGACAGATGAAGGCTTAGGTAAGTAAACAAATCAGGCTTGCTTTACTTTAGGCAGCAATGAACTTGGCTTTATCAACTTCTCATTGATTTCTGCACTCCAAAAGGTCAAAAAAATCTCTTTAACATAAGAACATTATTAATATAAGTACAGTATTACAACCAACCATAATTAAGATAAGTCCCAACATTCAGTGATGAGGCTGACTTAAGAACATTGCAGACTGCATTTCAATAAAGCCTGTTATGCAGTTTGAATTGATGAATTCATTTCCAAAAGGTTTACTTTTGTCTTTCCAATCAAAACAGAAATTAACTGAATATTAAGCAGTCTAGAGTCCCTCTGGATTCTGAGCCAAGTTTATAGAGGATAATATGATAAGGCTGCAGCTGGGAGTCTAATGTACAGTATATTATTTGAACCTTATAGTATGTTCACATTTAGTTACCTAAATTGTAGTTAAAAGCAAAAATCTGGTCCCTTTGAAATGTTGCTGAGGAATCAAACATCACATTGTGATTCATTTCAGACGTGCACGGGCTGAGTTAATCAGTGATTGTCAGCATTGAGCTAGCAGCAACGAGGTGATACAGTGAAAAAGGTATTTTATGTAAGAGCACATTTTCTTGTAGTGTCTGGATTTCAAACTGTAATGGTATACGTGGCATGGAAGAACCATATATTCTTCAGTTTGGCAAAGTGGAAAGCTCTGCTTTCCTGCAGAGAATCTCAGTCTGTGGTAGGTAAGAGCAAGAAATAAAAAATAGAGGTAAACAATAAAATTAAAACAAACAAAACAACAACAAAGCAAAACAAAATAAAATAATAATAATAAAACAAAAACAAGATGGTATGTAGTTTGCAGTTGGTTAAATAGTTTACACAAATACTCATAAGAAATAGGTGAGGAGAGATCCTGCAGTATTTCTAGATGCCCTTCCAACGAAAAGTATGTCAATGTCTAGAGAACATGTCATGTATAACCCCCTTCTCCCACAGATCTGCTCTACAAAAGAGAATGAATGCTTATTTCTGTTTCTAATCATTTTACAAATCTGAATTCAGATAAAATATGTGTATAATAATAAATTTAAGGAACGTTTTTGTGGGGAAAGCTGTTGTGGCTGCACTGACATCTCTTGTCACATCACAAATTAGACAGTTACTCAGGAAAACATGTCAAAGTTGAACCCAACAAAAAAGGACCCAACTCTTCCCAAATCTGCATGTCCCAAAGCGATGTGAGGGAGATAGATATCTAAAACACTGCAGAGAATTTAGCTTCGCTTTGGGTTGCCCTCCACCCCCCCATTTCCCTCTCCCTTTTTGGGTAGATTAATATCCATATTCAAAGTGGTTTGAAGATTGTTGCTAATATTACAAAGTACATGGGCCATGCCATTCTACATAGTTTTTGAGATTAATGAAAGTTGATGTCTATTACCAAAGAATTGATAAGTCCTGTGTCATACACATTTGCTTTGGTACGCCAGTAAAAATAAAGAAGCTATTTGCAGATGAGATTGCTGGGCACCTTTGCAGTAATTCATGGCATACCATAAACACACAGCCCCAGTATGTAGAATGTATCTCACACAATCTGTTCCAACACCCCAACGCACTTAAAACCATTTTGTGGTTTCCTGGAAAAGCTTCATTCTGTCTCAGGCAGCAGTATTGTATTGCAGTTCATAGTTATGTGATTATGAATTGCTACAGGTCACTTTTCTTCACAGTAGCCAGCTATTGTGTAGAGAGTGAATTGGGTTGCTGCTGGTGGGAATACTTCCTCCTGCACTGGAACCTATTGGTGAGTAAGGCTGATAAATGTGGAAGGAGAACACTATATTTGCCTGAAAAGACATAATTCCAGTTTCCAAAATGTCTTGTGTCTGGTGTAGAAGGCACCTCTAGTTGCTGGCTTATCCCACTTCTCATTTATGGGTATCCTGAGACATCCATTTAAGATGGATGTACCCTAGAAATGCCTGCTTTCCCCTATCAGATATAGACAGAGCCTAGACCTCACTTAGTCACATAAAACTTAACCCTTAGTCTGGATGACTAAAATTGTTGAGAAAAAGTCCATCCTGAAGACGTTGACTATCTCAAGCCCACAAACTCCTTCCTCTGCTCAGAATAAGGAAACATTATACATATATTTTGGGAGATGGTCTTTATGTCTAGGGTCTAAACCGAGTCCATGCTCTGCTCTCCACAGTGTTTCACGAGCATACATGAGATGATATTATGGGTTAAAATCTATCTATCTATCTATTTATCTATCTATCTATCTATCTATCTATCTATTTATTTTGATAATACTGGTGAACACTAAGTGATTTCCTCTGCAAAACTGAAAGGCTAATGAAATTATTGGGTTGCTCTCCAGCAACACAAGAAAAAAAAAAAAAAAAAAAACAACAACAACAAACAAACAAACAAACAAACAAAACAACAAAACAACAACAACAAAAAAAAACTTGCACATGTTGCAACATGCTGCAACTTGAATGTTGCAACATTCAGGCTACACTACACAACATAAGTAAGAGACTAATTTTATTATGGAGCGGCTTTTCAATTGCCTCCAAATGTTCTTCAGGACCAACACTGGCAATTTCTAATATGGATTTATTTATTTATAGCTTAGATTATATTCATGTTTAGGAAAGTCATATCTCAGACACTTAAATGCTTCCATCCCAGTCAGGTCTGCTTTATGTTTTCAGATATAATTTTAGGAGCTATTACTTGTAAAACACTATTTAACTTAAAGTTGCAGCTTCATCAACTTCAGAAATAGTAGTTTATTTAAATGAGATGTATGCATAGTGGGGAATTCCAGTATTTCTACTCAGTTTTAGCTCTTCTACCTCATTAAAAAATGTCCATGACTTGAGATCAAGTTTTGCATAATAATGTTAAACACTACAGTAATATATACTTGGGAAGGAAGAAAATACAAGTCTTTAAGATATACAAACATAAACACGTACTTCTCTGTTGTTTTTTATACTGGTTCATTTGGGTCAGAAGAAAGTATGGCCTACATCCATGACCAAGAACCATATGGAACTGGTTGTTATGATATAATTACATTTTCTAGAGCTGTGCAGACCTCACTGATTAAAGTTCAGGCACTGAGAGAAGACTCTCTGTCAGATCCCTCAGTACTGAGTGTTTGCTGGACAAAATGTGGTAATAAGTAAGATGTGAAGTAAGAAGGTAGTCTGAGTGAAAAAAAGGAAACCATCAAGATCCCAGTTGGAGCCAAAGCCTGCTGGCTTTATCATAGAATTATTATAGAATCACAGATGCTGGTTTTAATGTGGGATATATCACCTGATCTAGCTTGTTCTGAAGCATTTGACATTTTTATTAATTTTCAGTTTATTTACTTCATTATGTCCCCCAGAACAGCTCTGATAAGAAAGAGTAACACTTCTGTAATTTGTCTAATCTCTTGGGTATGGCCATGACAAATATGCTGTCTGGATGATAGGAAGCTGAAAGCAATGCTTTATCCTTTGGCTGAAAAGCAATGCCTTATCAGCAAAGCATTGCTGAAAGCAGTGACTTATCCTTTCAGAGCTCTTCCTTCCATGGTAATATGGGAAACACTTGTTACACTGGCATTTTGAGAGTTTTATAGGCTGTAGTATTCCCCTCCCCCCCACCCCCAGCCTGCCAAATGCATCAAGGACAGACATTTTATCACAGCTATGCACGGACTGAAATCCACTGCTGCTAGCAGAACATATTTAATCAGAAAAGTTAAAAGTTATGCATAGAATCTCCATTAGTAAAGTCTTAGAGGAAGAAGGTAATTGCTTTGCTCAAACAGGTGAATGTCACATCTTGCCAAGAGCACCTACCTGGCCAATTGACTTTACGCAAGTAATTGATCTCTGCTCTTTAGCAAAGACATGAACTACTGACTCACAGCTGACTTAGACCTTTGTGATAGACATACTAGCATGCTTTTTTTGTGGGCACATGATTATCATGACCCGAGAAGAAACTGAAGCACTATTCTCAGGAAAGTAAACTTTATGTGGGGTATGTCTGCATTTTCTACCCTCTGGTGAGTAATCCACAGAATACATTCTTTTTTGAGCTTCTATGCACTATAGAGCTAATGCAAGAATTGGTAACCCTGAGGCTGTTGGCCAAAAGAGTGCAGCATCTTAACACAGCCAACTTCCAGGTTGATTTTCAGACTTCTACAAGTGGCAGATCTTCTACAAGTGCCAGTTTTCTATTTCAGCTTAATGAAAGGTGCTTCTAGAGGAAAAAGTCTTGGAACAACTGTGGGCTATACTAGCCCTGTGCAGCTCTTCATTTGGAGCCCATCTGCCTATGGAGAATCTACAGACATTGCAGTGTTTGGCAGCTGTCTCCATTGTTCTCTGTCAGCTTTTGATAGGAGCACTGTCCCTTCACACACCTGCTGCTGACTTCAGAGGACTAGGTAATACAGCAGGGACTGTCTCCCATCATCCCAGGTCCTGCAATAAGAATGCAGCTGTAAGGAGTAAAAGCCCATCAGATCATGATTTGATATGAGATGAAAAGCTTAGGAACAAAGATTTTATGGGATTGAATATCCAGACAAAGTTGTTGCTAGGTGCAGGACATTTGTACACAGAGGCCTGTAAGGACACACACACTTCATGATCAATCACTTTTAGCCACTGCGTCGGTGTACTGTCCTAAACCCCAGCAAGAACTAGGGCTTGGACAGATGCGGATCATACCTCTTGAGTGAAGGAAGCAAACCTGGCTACACTGTCACTTTGAGAATCAACAGGGAAGTACTTGTGAACTGTCACAAAGCAATCAGAAAGGTTTCTTCTGGAAAAGTGATGTGATTCATTGCCCAGCTGAAATGCCTCTACACCAATGCACACAGCATTGAAAACAAGCAAGAGAAATTGGAAACCATGATGCAGTTATACAAATATGACTTGATTGCTATCATGGAAACACGGGATGGATCACATAACTAGAACACTGGAATAGAGGACTAAAATCTCTTCAGGAGAGATAGGCAGGGACGAAAAGGAGGGTATGTTGCCCTCTATGTTAGGGAAGGGATTGATTGTGAAGAGATGCCTCTGAGAAACAACTATGGACAGGTTGAGAACTTATAGGTCAAAGTTAAGGACCACACCAATAAAGATATTTTGTGGTCAGGTTCTACTACAGGATGCCTGATCAAGGGGAGCATGTTGATGTGGCCTTCTTGCTTCAACTAAAAGAAGCATAATGTTCGTATGCTTTCATCCTGATGGAGGGCTTCAACCACCCTGATGTCTGCTGGAAAAGTTACACAGCAGGCTGTAAGCAGCACAGCAATGCTAGAGGGCAATGAGGATAACTTCCTGGTCCAGGTATTAGACAAACCAACCAGAGGGGAAACATTATTGGACCTTGTGCTCATCAGTACAAACTCCTTAAAGAGGTTAATATTGGAGGCAGTCTGGGCTGCAGTGAACACACCCTGGTTGTGTTTGTGATCTCAAGGAATATGGGCCTGACAAAGAACAAAGTCAGGACCCTGAACTTCCAAAGTGAATTTCAAGCTATTTAAAGACCTAGTATATGAGATCTTCTGGGACACTCTTCTTAGGGACAAAGAATCTGAACAGAACTGGTAACTCCTTAAGGATGTTTTCCTTGGAGCACCATAACTCTCCATCCCCTGTGTAAGAAAGTGGGCAGGGAGGGCAGAAAACCTCCCTAGTTTTCTAGCAGTGAAAGGACCTGATGGTCAGACTGAGGCACAAGAAGGAAATGTACAGGAAGTGAAGCAGGGACATGTGGCCTGGGAAGTGAACAAGGATGCTGTCCCAATGTGCAGAGACGGGATCAGGAAAGCCAAGGCATGGATGGAACTGAACTTGGCAAGGGATACAAAAAATAACAAGGGATCTATAGGCATGTTGCTCAGAAAACAAAAGCCAGAGCTTACCCCTCTGAAGGATGAGGAGGATGAACTGGTAACAACAGATATGGAGAAGGCTGAGGCACTTAACAAATTCTTTTCCTCAGTCTTCACTGCTAGTCAGGCTTCCCCTATCTCTCATTTACCTGAACCTGAAGATGGATGGGGGAGCAAAGTGACTCCAACTGTAAGCGAAGAGCAGGCTCGAGACCACCTGTTGAAACAGATCATGTACAAGTCTATGGGACCCAATGACATGCATCCCAGGGTCCTGAGGGAATTTACTGATGTTGTTGTCAAACTTCTCTCCATCATAGTTGAAAAGTTCTGGCAATCACGTGAAGTCCCTGGAGAGTGAAAAGGGAAACATCACTCCCATTTTAAAAAAGGGTAGAAAGGAGGACCTGGGGAACTACAGACTGGTAAGCCTCACTTCTGTGCTTGGGAAGATCATGGATAAGATCTTCCTGGAAGCAACATCAAGGCACATACAAGACAAGGAGGTGATTCAAGAAAGCCAGCACAGCTTCACCAAGGGCAAATCATGCCTGACCAATCTGGTGGTATTCTATGATGGAGTGACTACATCAGTTGACAAGGGAAGAATGATCAGTGTCATCTGCCTGGACTTCTGTAAGGCCTTTGACACAGTCCCACATGACACTCTGATCTCCAAATTGTAGAGATATGGATTTGATGTGTGGACCATTCAGTGGATAAGGAATTGGCTTGAAGGTCGCACCCAGAGAGTGGTGGTGTCCCTCCAGAGTCTGTCTTGGGACTGGTACTGTTTAATACCTTTGTCAATGACATAGACAGTGGGATCGAGTACACCCTCAGCAAGTTTGCAGATGACACCAACCTGAGTAGTACAACTGATACAACAGAAGGAAGGGATGCCATCTAAGGGGACCTGAAAAAGCTTGACAAGTAGGCCCACATGAATTTCACTGAGTCAAAGTGCAACATGCTGCACCTGGATGAGGGCAATCCCAGACATGAGCACAGGCTGGGAGAAGAACACATTGAGAGCTACCCTGCAGAGAAGGACTTGGGAGTGAGTTCTAGTGGACAAAAATCTTGACATGAGCCAGCAGTGCGTGCTTGCAGACCAGCAGGCCAACTTCATCCTGGGCTACGTCAACGCCAGCAGGTCAAGGGAGCGGGTTGTCCCCTTCTGCTCTACCCACATGAGGCCCCACTTGGAGTCCTGGATCCTCGTGTTGGGTCCCCAGCACAAGAAGGATATGGACCTGTTAGAGCAAGTCCAGAGGAGGGTCACAAAGATGGTTAGAGGGCTGAAGCACCTCTCCTGTGAAGAAAGTCTGAGAGAGCTAGGGGTGTTCAGCCTGAAGAAGAGAAGGCTCAGGTGTGACCTTATTGCAGCTTTTCAGTACTTAAAGGGGGCTTATAAAAAATATGGAGAGCAACTTTTTGCTTGGACAGATAGTAATAGGACAAGGGGTAATGGCTTTAAAATAAAAGAAGAGAGATTTAGATTACAGGTTAGGAGAAAACTTTTCACTCAGAGGATGGTGAGGCACTGCAACAGGTTGCCCAGAGAAGTTGTGGATACCCCATCCCTGGAGGCATTCAAGACCAGGGTAGATGGGCCCCTGAGCCCTGAGCCCTGACTAGTGGGTGGCATCCCTTCCCATGGCAGGGGGTTTGGAATTAGATGATCTTCATGGTCCCCTCCAATCCAAGGCATTCTATGGATCCATGGTTCTATGGTTCAATGTTATGAACTTGAAGTGACTTAGTAGAGTGGATGCTGAAAATGAAGTTAGCAGACCTGGGTAAACTAGGCTGTAAATCTGGACCAGGGTGCACTCATTGGAGGAGACTAAGACCCAGGGACTGCACTGTCATTGATACCAAACCCTCCTGTTAAGGATCTAAGGCATTCCATGGGGTAATCAATAAAGCAATAAAATTACCAATGTAATAATATGTTAAGCAATATTGTCATTATTACCATATGTACTGAGTGGACATAAAAATAATTTCATTTCATTCCTTAGGGTTTACAGTGAGTAGTGTAAATACAGATGGATCTTCAGATGTGTATCTAGAGTAATAAGGTATGAATGCAGCCAGATGTGATTTTGTCTGATTTCAAGAACCACAGTTGTCATATGTTTTCTTCATAGTATTTAGTTATGAGAGTGTATAGAAACGCACATACATTTCATTATGTGAAATTCTCAGGATTAGAAAATCCTTACATGTACTCTTAAAGAGTATTTTAGATGTTCTGTGGGTCATAATGCTGAGTATTCTATGGCAAAAGTTTCAATTTACATGGCTGAAGAGAACTATGGTGTTTATAGAAATGTTTCAAAGTTTAAAAAGTAAGTATGTTTGGATGAAATAGTCCAAAAAATCATCATTCTATACATCTTAAAATATAATTGTTTATGTATTGTGTATTATCAGAAATCCTATTAGCACCAAACCAGTATTAATATGGACAATGTAATTTTCAGACGAATGTGTTAAATGTATTCAGGGAATCCAATTTACTTCATCACATAATTTTCTTGTCTATATGAACAGGGTTGTGTTCCTTTTGCTCAGTTTTCTATTTATTTTATTTTATTTTATTTTATTTTATTTTATTTTATTTTATTTTATTTTATTTTATTTTATTTTATTTTATTTTAATTTAATTTTATTTTATTTATTTTATTTTATTTATTTTATTTTTGTCTAGCAGAAGTAGAATTTACCAACATTAGTTCAAGCATTTATAATAAATATCTTTGGTAGCAATTTCAGCAGTTCTTTACCAGACACATCTCATCTGAAAACAGAAAACATTTTAATTTGCTTTCATTTAATTAGCTATAGTCATTAAGAAATATTTGGTGGGAAAGAAATCTATGTGAATTGAAGTTCCAACATCTGGCTGTCTTAAGCAAAAGTTAAATTGAAGGTGTAGATTTGTATTTTGTTGTTTTGTAATTTTTTTGGTATGAAATCACTGAAGGGAAACTAGTAAGTGATTTATCACTGTTTTCTATTAGTGCTTGTCTAGAAACCTCAGGAAAGTATTAACAGTGAATACTCATGCATATATCAGAATAAATGAGTATATGCTTTATATTATAGCATTGCTTTTGCTTTTATACATTTCCAATAACTTAATCAAAGATATGCCTAGACATTATATTAAACATATCTTATACACATATAATATATACTTTCAATTCCATCACTCCTAGGCTTAAAATACAAATCAGAAGACATACTTTAAATTGTTCAGGTCTGGATCCTCCTCAGCCTCTTCACTCCATTGGAAATTTTTCAATTAAATTCACAAGGCTTTGGATTTAGGTCCTTATGGCCTTTAGCTATTGCCAGTGAGAAATGAGTTTCTCATTGTGGGTGAAATGCAAAGTGCTCCTTAGGCTGAAAACCTGCCTCTTGGTGGTCTGAAAGCCACTCAGTTCTTTTTTACAGGCTGAGGAAAGGCCAAAATCATTTTCAGATTTCATATTGAATTTTCATTACAGTGCTGGTCCATGTAGTTTTTCAGAGTTTATCAATGGGGAGGATTGTAATTGATGATTTTTTTTTAATTTTATTTTTCCCAGCAGAAGTGTCTGCATGTGTGTTGCACAGAATCATAGAATGGTTTGTATTGGAAGGGACCTTAAAGATCATCTAATTCCAAATCCTTGCCACGGACAGGGACAACTCACACTAGATCAGGTTGCTCAAAGTCCCATCCAACCTGGCCTTGAACACTTCCAGGGATGGGGCATCCACAGCTTCTCTGCACAACCCATTCCAATGCCTCTCCACCCTCTGAGTAAAGAATTTCCCCCTAACCTCCCTTTATTTTAAAGCCATTCCCCCTTGTCCTATCACTAAACTCATTGGTAAAGAGTCTCTCCCCAGCTTTCCTATAGGAACTTTCCGTTTAGGGTCTGAAAGGCTGCTGTAAAGTTTCCAGGCTGAACAATCCCAACTCCTTCTGCCTGTGTTCATAGGAGAGGTGTTCCAGCCCTTTTATCATCCTTCTGTATACAGTACATGATTATATACAATAATAGTGATACAGTTAGCTACAGATGGATTTTTTTGGTATGATCCAGACATTTCTTAACCAAACTTATATTTGAAAATTAACGAATGCAGCTATACAAGGACTTTATTTTATTTTTGACAATCACATTTTTGTTATTGTAAAGACCTATACACTTTTTATTTTGTGATACAAAGCATTTTGATGAGACTGAACCACAACTACTGTTCTCTGGAGCTACAATGAAACAGTGCTAAGAGCTCTTAAAAACTTGAGACAGGCATTAAAATAAATATTCCATATGGAAAATCGAAATATTCAAGTTTTATTTTTTTAATATAAAGATGTGTTTTTGTTTTTGTTTTTGTTTTTGTTTTTTTTTCCTTTTTCTTTTTTTTTTTTTCATTAAAGTTGATATTACACGATTGAAATGTATGTGGAAATAAATTGTTTTCAGCAGTCCCAGCCTCTATTTGAATAACAAAGAGGAAATACTAGTGTACTTGATTTGATGCAATTTTCTCTTCTGAATTTTCCAGGGAAGGGGAACGACTGGGACAGAAGCAATTCACAAGGCTATATTCTTGTTACTACTTTCCTGATGGCACAGATATGAATTAAACCAAACCTAGGGAAACATTAGAATATTTTGATCTTTATGTTCTCTAAACCTAATGTTGCTGTTTTATTATATGAAAATTTAATACTTCTTCCCTCTTGGTGCCCAAAATAGGACTCTACTTTGCTGACTAACATCATTGTAAATTCACTAAGATCAGTTTTTGTATTAAAAATGGATAGTGAAAGGGTGGAAAACTCAGTTGATAGTTTCTGCAGATCTTGTTTGGGCAACCCAGTTGTAGTTCTCTTTTGTTTTAGTTTCATCTCAGAGGGTTTTCTTGTTTGATCATTTTGGTGATATGTAATAAGAAAACAAAAACATATTGGGGCTTTTTTTGCCAATATGATATGTAGAGAACACCCAGAAGCTGTCTACAGTATTTTCCCAAGATGAGAAGATAGGTACAGGGATTGGCAGGATGAAATAGATGATCTTATGAGTTTCTCTCTCTCTCTTTCTCTCTCTCCCTCCCTCTCTTCTGTCCGACTTCTATTACATACATTTAAAGAGGAAAGAGAAAGGACACATTTGTCCCTTTGGCCAAAGTTTTGCAAATGCTGTTGTGATTGCAAATAGCTTCTGTTTAACAGATATAATTCTAATTCAGATTTTTTTTTTTTTTTTTTTTTTTTTTTCTGCAATGAAAATGGAAATCATAGGCACTGAAAAGTATAGATTTCATTGCATAATATAAAATATTTAATTTAAATCTTCCCTACCTATGAATGTTGGGAAAATGTATGTAAGACATCAGAAAAATGTGTCCATTGCAATATAGTTGATAATGATAAGACCAGGTTGTGAATACATGTTGCTTCATGTTAATTAATAACATTCCAATATTTATGGTAGAGAAGGCTGTGAAAGGAAAACACATAAAGCACTAAAATAATGGAAATGTCAAGAATAAGAATAGAAAATTTGCTAAGAAGTGTACTTCCATGCTTGCATTTAATGGGGATTACTAGTGTAGGCAAATTCTTTCTTACAAGATTTTGAATGCTCATTTAACTGCTAAGAGGAATTAAATAAGTGACCATCAAAGCAGAGGTTCCTTACTGTTTTATGTAGTCAGTATTTACATTTGAAAAAAGTGACTTGGCAATACATGATATAATACTTTTGGATAAAAAATAATTTTCTTCAATGTATGAGCCTATAGTTTTTGTGTGGTAGATTAGTCCCGGACATTTCAAATACTCTCAAATAACACATTCTTCTTTTCCAGTGACTGTGTCAAGAACATGATTGCTACAACATACATCCATGGGTAGGTGGTCAGCACAGCAGGCAAATGCTAGGACTATAAGACAAATGATAGGTATAAATTATTTGCAAGCTCAAGTAACAGCAATTTGACTTTTTATGAGCCTGTAACAATGCCCCCAGAGACGAAAGTGTGAATTTCTGTAGATCATTGCATTTTCATGGCCTTGGCATTAAGTAAAGGTTGCAGCTCTAGGTTTTGAATTTCCCTACTCATAAATAAGAGCCATTTTGTTTTTTTATGTCTGATTTTTTGCATGAAATATGTATATTCTAATCCTTGCTGAGAAGTCTTCAAGGAATAATAGTGGAGGCTTTTTGGTATAAAATTTCATCTCACATGCTTGCAGAAACCATACATCTTTGGTGTTGAAGTTGCAGCACCTATATCAAGGGCTTGTGTATCAAAGCCATGCTCTTCTGTATTCTAATGTTTAAAAATTTGCTGATCATGACTGACAGGTTTACAGAGCTAACATGTTCTGGAGTTGTGAGTGATTTATTCCAGAATAACTCAGGCAACTCAGAGAATTTAGCTGCCACAGTCTTCCTTCTCATCACAGAAAAATGCTTATTAGGACTGATTGCATTCCCTTTAATATTCTTCACTAGAGAAGAGACTTCACCCTGCAGTGTCCTCAAGCAGCAGGAATGTGGGCATCCAAACTCTCACTGAAGAAACACAGAAAAAGGTCTGTTAGTTAATTTTAATCGGCCTTTGCAGTTGTAGTTATGGTTATTTGCATTAGTTGAGCTTTTTTTTTTTTTTTTTTTTTTTTTCCTTTTTTCCATCTTAGTTGAAATGACAATTGATTTTTAATGTTCCCATAGAGAGAAAAAAATCTGTATGCAGAGCTCCTGAGACAAATAAGTGTCTGGCATAATTAAAGTGGAAACAATCCTTACACGAAGACAAGGTATTTGAATTGGATGCCACAACCCCAGGAAAGGTGAAACCACAGGAAGGCCTTAAAAACTGACATGAACTGGACATAGGTCCAGTTTGTTTCACATGTTTTTCTTTGTACTGGCACTGAACTTGGTCTCCTTATTTCCACCACAGAATACTGTGATGTACGTGTATTTTTATAAGTGCAAAAATATCCAGAATAAATAACTACAAATATTCTGTTGAAGTCTTCTAATCCGATCACCTTTTTATTTGGATTATTCTGTGGAAATTAACTTCTCTTGTTCTTTGTATTACTGCTGACCTAGAGGTCCTAGGAAATCTTAAACTCCAGAGTGCTAGATCCTATACAGAATGTAGTAGCAGGACAACAGCTGAAGACATGATGAGGCAGGTGGGTAAAAAATAGGAGCAGATGTGGCACAGAAGAGGGTGTTAGTCCTAAAACTAGAAATTTGCACGCCCTTACTATTTAATTTGATAGAATAAACCAGTCTCACTGAGAAGCCTCCAGCTGGAAGATTTGAATATGTACAGTCTTTATTCATGATTTTGTTGAGGCCTCTGATAAACAAATGCATTTATATAAAATTGTCCCATGAGAGATTTGCCTGATCTTGAATTCACATACAAAACAGGGTAGAAATCTACAGCTTCATTATAAAAACTGATTATCCCTTTCCTCAGTAAAGCCAAGTGTTAGAAGTTGCTTGCAAGGAATATGGAATTTTGAAGCAGTTCTTTCTCTTGGAAACCATACAAAAATGTAAGGATGTTACAGATACAGCTGTTATCTATGGGTTCTTTTACATATGCATCCTTCTCATTTATATCATAAAGAAAGAAGCAACATGGGTCTATGACCTAGGAACTTCTACAAGCATCTGCTTTTAATTGGTTTTATTAAAAAATAAAAAATAAATTCTTACACAGGTGAACACTTTTGCTTAACAGGGAAGGAAAAATAGTGTGTTGGTGAATTTCTGGTTTCAATTCTAAGCTAAATGAAGAAAAGTGATATTTCTTCTCTCATGTTCAAAGGTAGATTTGCTTTGAGGAAATGAGAACCAAATTTGAAACACAATTCCAAACAGAATTGGTTGAATACATGTAAAGGCCATTGGGACTAAATGGAGAGATTAACAAGGCCTCCAAGTTATTATTCACTGCCATGTTTGAAAGGCCAGGATGTATAGGGTGGGTAACTTCCAGTCAAATATAGGTGTTTACAATTTATGTTTATACCTGGCTTAGCTGCATCAGACTCTTTTTGAGGAAAGAGAGAAACAAACATTTTCCAACCATACACCTCCTTCACTTTTGGAAAAAGAAAAAAAAGTCTGAAAATGGTCAGAAAAATCACATCACAAAAGCACCAGATTATCTCTATTAAGCATAAAGGGGTCCTAGGGTAAGGAGTTCAGGGAGGGTAAATGACTCTGTAGACATCCCAATTTGACTGAAATGAATTGTGGTGAAAGAGAGTAAATAAAAATTACTAGAAATCATGTTACATATAGTTAGAAAAGGAAAGTTAGAAAGGTTTGTTTCAGCCAAAGAAAGAGGAAGAAACTAAACAAAATTGGCAAAGCAAAATTAATGGGAAATAGGATAGCTGTCCTAAAGTACTTCCAAACAGTAAAGACAAGAGAGGGAAGAGGTATGCTTAAGAAAAAAAAAGAAAATAGAAAATTTGACTAGAAAGAGTCCACAGAGAAATTAGAGAAAAAATTCTAACTACAAGAATTAAGCTGTAGAAAAATCTCTGGAAATGCATACCTATCAAGTTTAAAGGTAAGACCTGAAATATTTATTATAAAACTTACATGATGTGTTTTTGCCTATTATACTGAAGGAATGAAGCTGATCCAGGTTTATGCCTTATTTTGCTTTAAATTTTGTTTTTATTTTAAGAGCTTTCTGGCAGAAAGATGTTGTAAGGACATTATGATAACTGTCAAATTCTCCTTAAACTCTATTATTTTTATAGCACTTCGTAGTTTTGGTTTTGTTTTGTTAATTTTTTGAGAGTAGGTTACACAAGAGAAAGAAATGGTTTCTCCCTTGCCTCTTCCACTTATCACTATGCAGTAAAGCAAAGGCCAACTGTAACACAGAATTATAACACATATTTATGACCACTTTGACCACAATGGTTGAAGAACTTTTTGACAATGCATAGCTTAATTTCTGATTACTTGCTCTGCTACATGTTTTCTCTCTTTTGAGGATTTTTTTTTTCCAAAGGGTCTTGGATAAATTTATTTATATTATAAAATCCACTTTAATTAGTATTTGGATTAGCATATGAACATTTCCTATTGAGTTCTTAAGGCTTTGCACAATAACTGACCACAGAATTCAGAATTAGAAGGCAGATATGTAAACACATAAATGAGGACTATAGTAATACAGAATAACTATTCTATGTTCAACATTTGTAGTTTGGTATTGGTATTCTAATATTTGAGATTGCAGGTAGGTCTTTGATTTTTCCACTAATTTCTTATAAATAATATATGAGCTTTTTCAGATTTTAAAACATATCTGGCTAGTCCAGAGAGGCATTCAGGTGGGAAGAGCCTGCCAATTGTTTGAGCATGGTATTATCCCATTCTCATAATTTATCATCAATTCCATTGCCAGGGCATGATTTAAAGTTTTCTCAGGAGTTGCACTTTGAGGAGAGTTCAGATCTCTTTTCTTCTCTGCATGAGCAATGATATCTCTTGATCCAAACCAAAGCTGTCTGAACATCAATTAAAGTATATTGACAAATATTTTAAGGTATTTATACATAAATATGTATACATATATATAGCTTATTAGTGTTTCATGAGCATCTTGAACATGCAAAAAAAAATTAACTAGCTTTGACTTATGTTGTGTATCTTAAACATCTTAATCAGTAGGGCAGTTTTGCTGCAAGCATGAGGACACTCAGATGTACTGAGAGTTGTGGTCCTCCACAGCACCTATTTATCACAGTCTCTCAGTGCCCTTTTGTCCCATGGTGGCACCCCAGGACAGCTAAACCAGAGGGAAGGAATTTTTTTTTTTTTTTCTTTCTGTGATTAGTGTCTTTTGGCTTGTTGGCATTCTTATAAACGTCAGTGAAGAATTGGTAAACTTGCCCACTCTATAAAAATAATGTTGGCTCAACCTTCCATTCTGTTATCCCCTCAGCTCTTCAAATGTTCCTTCTGACAGAAGATTTCCTGATGGGGAAAGGAGCAGGGATTTCCTGATGGGGAAGGGAGCACAGGTATTCAATGCCATGTTTCTGTGGACACCAGCAGTTGAAAAGATACCTGTTCTTTTGGAATGATTTCCTCCCTCTGGATGCAGGTGAAAATGTCATCCCACATACAGATTTCACAGTGAGTTTTGATGAGGATCAGCTGATCATCCTGGATTTTCAATCAGCACCATGATTTTTTAAAGCTGGTAAGGGCATTAGGAGTAACAGATCTGCCAATTCTTCCTCAGGCACCTCCATCTGAGTCTTTGGTCCTAATCCAGCAAACTGTATGAGCATACGGTTATATGCAAGTGGAAAAGTAGCATTTCTGGAACTATGTACATATCCAACACTGAGAAGTTTATATTCTTTCCTGAATTGGAAGTTTCTGATGAAGCACCTCCTTAGTTCATTCATATTATCATCATAGCCTGATTTAGGGAGGTAGAGCAGCTGTACTGTGTATGTCTGTAGTGTACAGACTCAAGACTCAAAGCATAGAGATCATGTAGCACAGCTGGAGGGAAGCAATGATTCTTCCTCATTTTTCCCCAGATTTTTGGAAAAAGAACATATTAGAAAAGAAAGAGATAATGTTCTTTTTGTCACAGTGTATTTAAAATAGGTTTACGATGTTAACATGAAATAATAATAAACATCTGCAGGCTCATATAGCAAGTACACTTGCATCTTCTTAAATTCCTTGAAGTTAGGATTATTCTTTTCCTTTAATCTGTTATTACAGCATTACAGCCTTTGCAGAAATGTCAGTCTGTTCTCTGTTCTCTACCTTTAAGTGTTTAACATTCTGCACAGTTTCCTTGCTGTTATTAGCTGAAGCATAAAAGGTTAATAACTCTAATTGTACCTCACATGTGTATATGTACATATATTTATATCTATATATGCCATGTCTCAGCTTTGCTGCTGGTGCCAAGGAAAATGTTGGATTCTATTCAGTTTTCTTCATATTCATTTTCCTGCCCACTTAACAAAATTACATTCAATGAGCTGTGGGAGAAATTCACATCAACAGGCCATGTAATGCAATTTCTGGTATATATGCAGGAAGAAAAAATCCTACATTTTCTTTCATTTCTGTCAAAATCAATCAAATTGTACTGAACTGAACATAATCTCTTAAAAAAAAAAAAAATCAGCAGGCATTTCCAGTGAAATAAGCCTCTCTTACATGGTATCATGCACATATTTAAGAGGTCTCTGTTTTATTTTTTTTTAATCATGCCTAATTAGTTTTTTTTTAATCACCCACACAACTAAGGCTCTTTCCTGCATAATTTATGACATAGAGGGGCCGGTGTCAGAAATCAAATGTTGTAAATTAAAAATAACAAGTTTGAGACTAGTGATTCAATTAAAACCCTAGAAAACATTGGATTATGCATAATTGAGAGCTTGTATGCAGAGATGCATGTCATCCTTGTCAGCTTGGATGGGAGGATTGGATTGGAGCTGTCAAGAGCATTTAAATCAACTCAGTAAAAAAATTAGAAAACAAAGATGATATTTATTATTAACTTCCAGTGTTCAAAAATAAACTGAGAGGTATTTAAATTGAATGCTTAGATGACAAGGCTTTATTTATAGCAGAAGTTATAAAACTCAGTAATAACCCTAGCTGGCACAGATGTAAAGATACTACTGTGCAGCTTGAGCTGCAGCCTACAGTGTAAGGATTCAGCAGTTGGCCCTGAATCAGGTTCAGCTAATAGAAAGCTGTGTTGGAAAAGAAGAAATCCAGATTATTGAAGGGAGCCATGAATGACCAAATCTTTATTTTCTTCTCCCTTTTTTGCTTTTCTTTTCTTCCTCTTACAGAATGATGATGCTCTATGAAATAGTTTATGACCTCTGAGAATATATGAGTTTATCCAGGGGATTGGCTGACTTGTCCTGGTGACCCAGCTTTGCAGGACTATGTTTTACTGGTTAGTAACACTACTTGGTAGGAATAGCTGAAGTCTGAAGATTAACTATATCTTCTCTCTTCAGCCGCACATCCCAGAGTCAGTTCCAAAATTCGTTTGAAATTATTGAATCAACAATAAATATGGTTGTTGAGACTGAATATAAAAGCTAGATAGGACACTTTCCACATTTGAAATTAAAATCATTTTCATTTCTATCTTGAGGAGAGACATTACAGCAAAGCAAGACTGTGACATAGGACCAGAATATATCTGTATCTAAAACACCTACAGACTCACCAGGACTTCCCTTAGCCCTCAGAAATATACCAAAGAACTAAATGCTCAGGAAGATCACTCAGTTCCTAGACTATCTATCAGTCAGTTAAAATAAGCTTTTATTTTTATAAACTAACATAGTCCCTAATGGTATGTCCCTTTGGATTGCTTGAGCACTTGAGACCTTAATGCAAGCTACACAGAAATATTTGTATTCTCTGAATATTTGTAACTCTTTTTCTTTTAAATGTAACTCTTTTCCTAATTCTCTTTTAGCAATTCCAAAGCCATGAAAACCCAACTATTATTTTATTTTATTTTATTTTATTTTATTTTATTTTATTTTATTTTATTTTATTTTATTTTATTTTATTTTATTTTATTTTCCGTGAGGCTTCTGTAAATCTAAGTCTGCTAGTTCAGCCTGTGCCTTACCAGGTTATCTCATACCAAAGAACACATGAACACAAAGGAATTGCCATCAGCTTTAGAAAGTCTGAAGAAGGCAGGCAGCTCAGTGAGGAGATACCTGGGAGATACGATACCAGCTTTTTTAATGTTTTAAGATATTTAAACCTAAAGATAATGTTAGGGATTATTTTTATTTTTTATTTTTTATTTTTTATTTTTTATTTTTTATATTTTTTATTTTTTATTTTTTATTTATAGAAGAAAAGGCAAAAAGAACCTTCAGAGACTGGAGTAAGCTATATAAAGAGTTAAATTCTTCTCCTTTGGTATACCACTAACCGCTGACGTCAACGGGATTTGTGAATGCACATCTGAGAGTGGAATTTGGCCATAAGTGAGGTGGAAAAATGATTGATGACTGCCTAACGGCAGAGGAGTTGGATCAGTGCAATCACGCAGAGGAGCTGAAAGTTGCTCAGTTTACCCTTAGCAGATTTCTATCAATTTCCCCTGTGAGCACAGGGGCAGGTGGAGGATCTCAAGAAATACAGATGACTCTTGGTACCCAGATATCCCATCAGAACATGAGCTCTGAACAGAGCCACCAGGAAAGGGCTTTTAGGTGCCTGGCTCTGGAGGAACATACCACAGAGGAGAGCCTGGGCCACCTCTTGCATAGTGTATGCAGAAGATGCACTGCTGCCCTGAATTTAGGCAGTGAGGCAGAGAGATATATATATAGGCAACCTCCAAGGATTCTAAAATGAAATACATAGTTAAAGCTCCTTAGTGAATATTGAGGTAAGATTTTAGCAAATCATTTTTTTAAACCTCAATTGGCAATTCCAAATCTTTGCTATACTAAATTCCTCTTACAACCTACGATCACTTGGTAACATTTACATATACTATCTTTGTATCTCTTTCATCATCTTTCTTTGATGTTTTATTAGTTACAAGGTTTAGCCTAGAAAAGACTATGCATTCCTCTTTACTTAAAAAAAAAAAAAGAAAAAAAAGAAAAAAAAAGCGTGAAATATTTTAATTTAAGCCATTTCGAGAATTCTCCAAATTATAACAAGACTATAAATACGAGCAGGAGAGTTATGCGAGCAGGAGAATTATGCAAGTAGAAGAGTTGAAGAAATGGTGGATGATTTTTGCTGTATTTGAAATTGGAGCTTTATTCCTAAAAGCTCAAAATATCAAAAGAATTTTCCATTTCTATAGGCAAAATCAACTAAATGAGAAAGTTGTGTAAGTAATAAGAGATCTCCAAGTGCCTTCAACACTGGTCTAGATTTGCTCCTATTAACCTCTCTAACGGTTTTCTTATAAGCTTCAATGGGAATAGAGTTCAGCCAGAGTCCCTCCATTTATTAACTCTGGTGTCTGGGAAAAGGATCAAATTTGCTGTTTTTTGGAGGAACTGCTGGTGTCAGTAAGTTAATGGGTAATACTAAAAAAAAGTTAAATTCCATTTCTGTTAGAGCACAACCAGCTATCAGAGTTCCCCACTAAAAGATAAGCAAGCAATTTTCTTCTACACCAGAAGGAAAATGTAAGAATTTCATTTGAATAGCCTTTCTAGACTGAAAGGAGTGGAAATTAAGGACAAGTTATTGCATGCAAAAACATTAATCATTAGTGTTGTTCATTATCCTGGGACTTTTGTCTTTACTACATTCTACACCTCTACTTCCCACAGAAGTTTTTGTGTTCCCTTTGTGGACTAAGTCAAATGGAAGGATACTGTAAAAACAAAAAAAAAAAAAAGAAAAGAAAAAAGTTTTGTGGAGTAGATGAACACCACAAACATACCTAGCTACAAAAAAAAAGATGTAAATTTTTAAAACAAGACAGTGAGCAAAATAACATGCTGGAGGCTGGATGTGGATCTGTAAGGTCTGTAAGAATGGAAATTAAATTCTGGGTCTTTGAATTAGATGCAAGTTTTTACATTAATTTCTCTGAGCTTAAGACTTCACCTTTGCCCTTGATCTCTACTTTCTACCACTTCCACTGCTTCTGCAGATCATCTGCAGATCTGTGCAAAACCAAATGGCTTTCCACTGTTAGAAACTCACTGCACTTTTTTTTCTCTCTCTCTCTCTCTTTTTTTTTTTTTTTTCAAATTGTCCATGACTTGGTTTTTAATTTTGGTAGAAGCGTTGTGGGTTTCAAGGATGAGAAGTGTGAGAAAATAAGGGTATTTTCTTTGGCCACATGACAAATCAAGTGTATGTATAGCTGTACAGAGCTCTGTTTAATACTGTGTGATGCTTCTGTTTAATGGGATCACAAGGTCTGAGCTAGATGCCCTAACACTCTCTGCATTGTGAGGAGAGGACTCAGAAATGTTTTCTATGAAATCCAGCATGCTGCATGGGCAGACCCATAAGATAAACAATTAGAGAAACTGTGTGCAAGCACTTACCTCACCTTTCAACCCCCTCCTTGAATTAGAGATCTACACCAGCCCTTAAACACAAACTCCTCTGGAAGAAGACATGATGAAGCCACAGTGAGACTCACTGAGAACAAGAAAGGATGAATATGTGCCCAGTCTTGGGAGATGCGTGTTTGAATTTTGCTTGGATGCAGAGTGTCTGTTGTGGTCTCTCCATCCACTTTTGACAATAGCCTAAGCTGCTATATAAAGCAGGAGTGGGTGGGCTCCGTTTTCCATTTTAAAGCTGAAACCACACCAAGGTCACTATGTGGAGTTGCATCTTTCCAACATGCTAGTAGTGCCTTTGGATTGGACTTCACACATTCTACCTGTGTATACCTCTGTGGCTCCAAAAGAGTCAAGTCCTTGACTTCCATTCTGTCTCCTACCAGAGTTATGATTTATGGCAGAAATCTGGCACATGTTGCATAGCCTGAACAGAGTTATGAAGAGGATGTGGACATGCTTAAGGGTGCGAATCCTGCAGAGGCAGTTCTGAGGGAGACAGTGCTTTGTCTTGTGTGGTTTGGAGGTCTCTTCCAACCTAAACGATTCTGTGATTCTGTGAAATCTGGTGCAGTCTTGCTTATAATGCAGTTTGAGTGTGCAGACTGACATGGAAATATATGCAGGCTTTGCCTGATAGAGTGGTCCAAAGCAGAGCCAGGCAGCAAGCTACCAACAAAGCTGTGAGGGCTACACACAACCATTCCTTCATTCTCTTAGCCAGAAGTGCAGATGTACCTCAGAAGATTTAACTGGCAAACAACAAGTTTCTAGATGCCAGTTAGGCATAAGCAGGAGCCAAGACTAAGTTCAAAATGGAGGTATATCACAGCCAGAGAAACAGAAGCTGTATGTTTCCTGCAGAAACTTTCAAGGAAAGAATGTTGCTTGGGTGTGATTAGTGCCTGCCAGGTCAGGTGGCAGCTTAATGGAGATTTCCAGCATTACATTTTGGCATAGAGACAAATACATTTTTTTTTTCTTAATTCCTACTAGAGATTTTTCTAATTCCTACGTGTCTTTCTGGATGTGGTCTTACATATCTAGAGAACATTATTAGCAGAAATTTAGGTGCCATGGGAAGAAAATTATCTTCCTCTGGGGTGAAACAGCAGCTCAGCTGGGGTTTTGAAGATCTACATTTTGGACTTAGATGTTTACAGTAGCTGTTAGACTTCTAATTCTTTTAGTGGATTTAGGCCATAACATGTAGGCAAAGCTTGGTAGAGTCAGCTGAATTTTTTCTTAGAAGTTTTGAGTTTCTTTGAAGCTGAAACTCACAATGGAACTAATTATAACTTAGCCGTAGTTGTCTGCTTAATGCCTTATAATATTCTTGTGTGAGAGATACAGTACAATTATTTTTATACTTTTAAAAATGTGGTCTCATGTTTTATATATAAATTAAGAGTGTTTGTGATGAATATGAGTTCTAAATGTTGAATAACAGGTGTATTGTAAAACTAGATTTTCTTTTTCCTGATGAAAAACTTAAATTTATGCTATCTATTAAATAAATTAAAAAGCAAGAAACCAGCAACAGTGTTTCAATTAGTCCGTGTTGGTCATAATGAATCTGTAAAATGCATAAGGTAGTGAGTGTAAATAGTGATGCAAAGTTCTGTACAGTAACCATATTATCTTAGGAATCGGCTAAAGTCATAGGTTTCTGATCTAATCATTCAAAAACTGGGACTGAATTATATGTACATTTTAAGATCAGTTAGGAACTGGTACAATCATGCAGTCTGACCTTAGGTACTCAAATAGCCATCTGGCAGAAACTAAGGGAGATATTCCCATTTTATGACTGTACTTGATATAAAAAGTGTGCATCCAAGAGATTGCATGAGAACCACTTCATCAGAGAAAACAACTTAAACATTAGCAGACTTCCAAGTCTAATTGGAAGACTAATGATTATCCTAAAACCTCTTTATTGCAATAAACGGGAAACTTGCTAACAAGACAGAATATGGTGCTAATGTGATATATGTAACACAGTATTAACCTTTATAGTAATCCTCTTTTTCAAAAGACAATAAAAAAGTGAATCTACTAGTATAATATTAAGGAATTTATTGGGGCTGCTCCATTTCATAAAACTTGATTTAAAAAAAAAAAAAAAAAAAAAAAAGAATAGTGTGATGAGAAGCAAAGAAGATAGAAAACAGGAGACCTCAGTAATAAGAAAATGAAACAAGGGCTTGAAAATACAAGTTCCAAAATCCCAATTCATCCAAAAAAGTAGTAAGTGAAATCCCCAAAATACAGGATCAAAAAAACATCAAAGCAAGCACGTATACACTGTTAACAATTAGAACAGTATTAATTAGCAACAATGTTCTTTAATCTATAAATAATAAAGTGATCAAACGGTCCCACAGAGAGGTGTATAACAATACATATAATTTTACAGTCGTAGGTCAAAAAGTCTATTTAAAATCCCTGTGGTTAATTCATATGTTCAGATTTAAAGCCCTGTTTATTGTTCAGTTGAGAGATCACTCTGAGGTGGAAGAGATATGCCAAAATCAGACCCAGATTCTCAGATAAGCTACAAAGTATACAATGAAGAAAATGCATTCAATTTCTGCTTCTTTCTAATGAAGGAAAAAAGGTAAAACAATACAATAAGAATGAACCGATATTTTAGAAGAAACTTAAAGTCAAGGAATTTACACTGCATATCAGCAGTGAGCTATGCCATCAAACAGAGTTATGACAAGTGATCACAGAACAATAAAAATACATTACATGTATATATACATACATGTATATATACTACACTGTATAAAATACTGTAGGCAAAATACTTAGCAAACTTCATGATCAAATTACGTCAAAAGATTTATGTAATTAAACCACATGATGTTCTGAAGGCTTAAGCTAATGCTATCCCCATTTCATTAATGAGTGAACTGAAGTAGATAGATTAAAAGAAAAAGTTTAATTTTTGTCTTGTTACATCTGTAAAACCATTTTAGAACCTGATTACACAAGTAGTTAGGATTCTTTTTAAGACTCACCCAAATTTGCTAAGGTTTATTATGTTTAAACATCACATGATCATTAGTCTCTGTCCTTAGTTTTATATCACTTTTGACCATTTCAGGGTCATTCCTGGCAATATTATTAGCACCCACATGAATGAGCAGCATGTAACAGTATCAAGAAGGCTGTCTGGATGTCAGCCTTCCATAATGTCAGGCATCAGACAGGGAGTACTGTAGGTTCCTAGTATCTTGCTAAAATGTCTCTTTATCCTCTTCTTGAAAGAGATATCAGTCCATTGTTTTCTTTCTGGAGTAATCTTGAAATTCAGATCCCTTACAGCAAGGGGTTTCTCCTTCTCTGCTACTGGAGTTTAGGTCTGTACTCATGGCCTGCCAAAAGCCTTGCTGTGGAGTCTGTGGTGTGGAGCAGTGACAGCACTATTTTAGAAGGCAATTGGAGGTGCTCCATGACTAACTACAAACTCCACAGCACTTTTGGGCCAGGCATGCAAAGCTATTCAGCGTCTTCATTTTTATGCCTGAGCTGGCTATAGGGCACTTTGCTCATTTGGACAGGTCCAGGTCTGCCCTGCAGTAATGACCTTGGGTAAATCCTTTCTGTCCTTGCCTGAGATTTCCATCTCAGTGTCTGAAGCAGGACGCTGATTCTACTCCACTCTACTGAAACTGTGTGAGTCCTTGTATTGGGCTTACATGGAAAGCTTTTGGTAGTGTGTAAGCTGAAGGAGAGCTGCAAGAAGAGCCTAGCAACTGCCCCATGTCAAATTAGCCAGCTTCAAAAGGGACCTGCTGCTGGCCAGCGCCAAGCCAATAAAAAATGTTATTTGCACCTCTGTGAGAGCAGATTTAAGAAAGGGAAAAAAACTGCTGCACAAGAGCAGCTGGGAGAGAGGAGTTAGAAGCAGCCCTGCAGATGCCAAGGTCAGCACATCTGGAGGGCAGGAGGTGCTCCAGGCATGCAGCAGCAGCACCCCTGAGGCCTGTGGAGAGGCCCCTGGTGGAGCAGGCTGTCTCCCTGCAGCCCATGGGTCCCACATGGAGCAGATCTCCATGCTGCAACCTGTGGAGGAGCCTCCGGTGGAGCAGGCCCTGGGCCGGAGCTGCAGCCCGTGGAGAGGAGCCCATGCAGGAGCAGGGGCTCTGGGGGGAGCTGCCGCCCACCCGTGGGGGACCCGTGCTGGAGCAGTTTGCTCCTGGGGGATGGACCCCGTGGTATGGAACCATGTGGGAGCAGTTCTTGGAGAGCTGCTGCCTGTGGGCAGCCCCTGCAGGCTCAGTTCAGGAAGGACAACATCCCGTGGGAGGGACCCCACATGAAACAGAGGCAGAGAGTGACCATGAAGGAGTGGAGGAGACAAAGTGTTAGGCACTGACCACAGCCCCCATTTCCCATTCCCCTATGCCTCTCAGGGGGAGGATGTAGAAGAGGGTAGATAATGGGAGGAAGGTGTTTTTCTCTCACTGCACCATAGACTAAGCGCAGGATCCTTCAATCCTTCCTCTCTCCCTGACACTGTGAAATTTGACTGAATTTCCTCCACATCAGCTTCACTTCTCTGCATTCATTCCCTCATGTGAGACCACTTTTTTACCATTTGTCTTCTGGGATATAAGCATAGGAGTAATGATCCCATGAGGTAAGGTTGATATGAGTTACATTGCACTATCCTTGTTGTGGTTGTGACTGAGGAATTTTGTCCAATGGAACTTCTACAGGGGAGTCAGTGAGCACACAGAAAAAAAGAAGCCAAGCCAGGTGATGTATTTAATCTTCAAAAAGACTACAATGAGGTTCCATATCAAGATCATTAGAAAAACTGATTTCCCTTGGGACTGCAAGAAAAGTTATTTTAAACTGAAATCTCATCAAATGCCTAGACTTAATGGTCCTTTTTCAGAACTTAGAAATTGTACAGGTAGGCTCCAACAGGGATCAGTGTTGGTGCTGGTTTTATTCAACAAGGACCAAGGAGACTTCTCAAAGGGGAACAGTGGCTAACAAGGGGACAGAGGAACTTCAGTATGTAAGGTATGCTGTAGTAGTGAATTTGGAAACACTAATTTACTCTGTGCCTGCAGGTGCCAAACTCAGAGCTGATAGTTATAGCTCAGGAAAGAGACCTTGGAGTCATAACTGGCTTGTTTCTAAAGGCATCTTCTCTGTGCAGTGACCATCTTTAACCATGATCATGAAATTTAACTTTCAATGACTTCATGCTAAGACAATGTTTGTGACAGAGCTTTATCATCAATATCTTCTGGAAATTTTACCATTGTTTTACTAATGGTTGCATGAATCCTTCAACATCTGCCTCCAAAACTCAAAATCACTTTAGCAAGCCATTTTTTTCTCTTCACATATTGCAGAGTAACTCATTCTGTATTCTGCTTTTATTGGTCATCAGGAGGCTCACAGAGCCTTCTGCTCCTGAGCTTTCTTTGTCTGCTGAGCCCATACACATTCAAAAGCTTGTAATTCTCTGTTGGGAATAAGTTAAAGCAAAGAGAATGTATTTTTATCTATCTATCTATCTGTCTGTCTGTCTGTCTGTCTATTTATTTTGAGATAGACCTCTACCCTTACCCCCCTGTGTACACCCATTTGCAGTGCATGTCTTCTCAGCAAGGAGAACTTCAGACTCCTCTGGCTTGTGAACAAATGTTGCAATGTAGCAACTAAAAACTTTCTTCTCTTTACCCTTGTTTTTCTAGTATCTTTCCGTTTGTGTGAAGTGCAGCATTGGAATATATATTGCATTTGTCATCATAGCTTCTTTCATTGTTTTGTTTGAACACCCAACAACAACAACAAAAACAACAAAAGGGTGATTTGATTGTTAGTGTTAGGTCAGAGGTTGGACTAGGTGATCTTGGAGGTCTCTTCCAACCTAGATGATTCTGTGTGTTTTTTTTTTTTTTTTTTTTTTTTTTTTCGTTGATTTAAGCTCTGGGAATTCTCTTAGCTGTCTGTAACCAGAGAGAAGGGGCTCTCTTCCTATCCATTTACTAAAAGCTTGTTTACCACTGGAGTAGAGTGCAACAAATGAATCTCCTTGTACACAAAGATTTAATTTGCTTTTTTGTTAGGTATTTTGGGGATTTCTGGTTCTATGTTCTCAACTTTCTCAGCAGTAAATCGTATGCAAGCTGTAAGTCTTGCTGCTTAGCACCACTCACTTGTACTCAAAACTGCTAGATGTTGCATCTGAACAGGGATTTCAGAATTAGGCAGGCACATAACAAAAAATAATTTAGCTATGCTTTAAGCTACTAATGTTTTAAGTTTGCCAATAGCACGCACTGTAAAGAGTACTAAGCATCTTTTAGCTATAGCCTTTTCTTTTTACATTGCCTACAACTCATCCTTGAAGGTGAGGATAATTCCATCTTACTGCATCCTAGGCTCTTCTAGGCTAACAGCACATTGAAAAGGTACTCATATCTTTACCTCTAGAAAATCAGGATTTGAGGACAAATATATCTGGACCATATGGTACATGTGCTTCCTTATGATTAGCATTTAATTTCTGTAGAAATGTTGGTGGTTCAATGCTTGCAAAGAACACAATCATACGTGCTGATAGCTGTAAGTCCACAGGGTCTGCCAGCTTTTCATGAAACTGCAGGAGTTCTCTGTCACTGTTTGGTCTACAAATTTTAGCTCATGCAACTGATACTTTTTGCATTTCTGAATTTTCCACATGGGGACTAACTAGTGATTATTTGGATCCTTTCCTGCTCTTTTTGTCTCACTGTCTGCCCTTTTCCTGAACTGTACAACTCTCTTTAACAAATCTGATATGATTCATGGTACATGAGCCAAAGAGAAAAATTACCCATCTT
This sequence comes from Aythya ferina, assembly GCF_964211825.1. Taxonomy (NCBI): domain Eukaryota; kingdom Metazoa; phylum Chordata; class Aves; order Anseriformes; family Anatidae; genus Aythya; species Aythya ferina. The sequence continues at coordinate 71,470,837 of NC_140296.1, forward strand.
CTTAAAGTGAGCAAAAAGGAGATTGTATACTATACAGATAACACCAGAAAGATGATCAACATAGAAGTGTGTGTTTTCTTTTTCTAATGACATTTAATATGAGTATATTTTCATGTTTTCATTTCAGTAAAATTTCCCATGGCAATATCGTACTTGCACTGGGAGTGTCTCATAGTTAATTCCAATTTCAGAAAAGCTCATTGGCATGTTCCTCAATATTAATAGGTGAATAATCTAGGATTCTTTAAAAGTTTAAGCATAGTTTAATCATAGTTTAAAGACTGCTGTACCATGGAAACCATGGATCTACATTTTCAGATTCCTATTCAGAATCTTGGATTTTGGATGCTTATATGGACATTGTAGAATGTCTTTGTTGGAAAATGATTCCTCTCATACTTTTCTAAGAAAGCAGGGCCAACATTTTAAAGTTATATATAAAATTGTACAAGGGTGAAATGGGATTATAATTCATTTTTGCTGCAGCTGGAAGTAAATCTTGAGAAGAGCACAAAAAATGCAGATGAAATAAATAAAAAATAAATAATAATAATAAAAAAAAAGCTTCCTGCCTGTTTTTCCTTTCTGTGGTGAAATTCTCTGTGGTGTCTTGGATCGCTGTTCACCCTCTGACTTATATAGGCTAGGCACTATCCACTTTTGAAAGGCTTTGTTTTACAATCCATAGTCTGCAGTAATCAAAAAAGCACAACCTTCTGGAATGAGGAAGGTTCAATCAAGTCCATGCCTTTTTGTAGTTGTTCTTGGTGGTCATTTAGCAAATATATATACAGACAGGCTACAGAATATTTACAGAAGGAGAAACTGGTAATTGCAAGTATTTGCTTAAGTAAGCTGATTCTCATCTAGCCAGGACACAGGAATGTATATCACGCAACCCCAATTTCACACCTTAGAAATATATGAACACTGCATATTCTACATGCTGATCAAGACCTTGCAGAATAATGAATGCTGTGGTTTTTTTTTGTTTGTTTGTTTTTTTTTTTTTAATAATAAATACATTTGACAAAGTCAGTTTGTTCAGAAACAATCTGTGAACAGATAGGTATGTTCAGTGGATATGATTTTTGTTATAAATTATTAACCTATGACTAGTAATTAGCTTCCAAACATGGAATTCTGATGTGAGCCTTTTGCAAGGAGTTCTGAGTGAATAGCCTCTACCTCCTAGATACTGGAAATGTCCACTAGCAGATCAGTCGTTGCTGGTCAGGACTCGATTTAGTATGGGAAAATCATGATTTAATTGCAAAGGGAGCTTTGTGAAGTATTTTACATAAAGCACTTCTTACTCAGGCTACTTTCCTTTCACCCACTGTGAAATCAAGAATAACAGAGGAAGTTGGACAAGCTGATGATCAAAGTTTAAATGTTGCTCGCAGCATCTCATAGACCTCAATTTGAATTCTACCCAGTGTGATCTGTGACATTCCTATTGTCTTAAGGAAGCTTTGAAAGAAAAGGGAAAAAGAGAGCTTTTTTTTTTTTTTTTTTTTTTTTTTTTTTTTTTTAGGAAAAAAAGGGAATTAAAATGTAAATTTAAAAAAGAAAAGAACTGAAGATTTTCTTCTTCTGCTCTGCTGCTGATTGCAATGACGTTACTTGAAGATAAGCACTTGTATAGTTGTCCTCCTGAATTTAAGGTGCTCATGCAGTTGTTGATACTGCAGTACCTCTGCGTGTCAACATTTTTCTCATAGGTATCCAGACAATTCCCCTTTGAGGTGAAAAAGTGTTATTCTCTACTTTTTAGATACGAGGAACAAACAGTGAGGGAGGCAGAATTTTATGTGCCCACTAAGGTCTGAATTTATTTCACCTATTTTAGGTACTTAACTGAAGAACTGAAACTAATAATGCATTTGCCCTTCTGTAGAAATGTAAAGTTTTGGGTAGCCACTCCTCTCCTGTCCTTGTGTACTTTAATTGCCTATGCTTAGGCAAAGTCACACAGACAAACTGATGGAGCAAGGACCTTCTGAGTGTTTCTCCAGCTCTCATCTCTGAGCTTCCTTCCTCACTGGTCAAGTGTTTTCTTATTATTATTTCAAAAAGGGGACTATGTGGTGGTGTTAGATGATTATTTGAGTGCATACAGACTGATATTCATTTGGACTGTGGGGTTACAACTAAAATTGCCATAACATTTCCTGTTATTGCAGGCAGCTGTGACTGAAAGGCTGTCAACCAAAGGGACAGGAAATAAATTTATTCCTCTACAGCTACTGTGTCGCACTTGTGGGCAATGTGGTGGAATGCGCATTGCTGCATCTGTGGTGCATTGCTGCACCACCTCTGTGGACAGGAGGAACACTCCAAGCACTCCCACTGCCAGACATCTCAATGCACATTTTTCTGGAGTACTCGGTTAGCTCAAACATTCCTGAAGGCACACAGTTTACACAGGAGCTGTTTTACCTAGTTACAGCCCTCTGAGTTTTGATAATCTGTAAGATTCATGTCTGAGAAACAAACCTTGCTCCCTGGGCTGAAATGAATAACTCTGCTGACTTCAAGAAGAGTATTGGTTGCCATGAAGCAAGCAGAATTTGGCTCTTTCTGCTATCAGTGATAAAATATCAGTGAAATTACTTAAATGAGAAATTACTTAAATTTGCAGTTATATTAATGATATGTAGGTTCAATCATCCTTGAAATATTTTGACACTAGCCCTCAGAGCACAATACAGGTATGTGTTGTTTTCCTTATTAAAAAAAAAAAAAAAAAAAAAAAAAAAAAAAAAAAAAAAGCTCAAGCTCTCATGTTGTAAATATTGAATTATCATTAATATATTAGCACAGAGAACTTAAGCCCTAAGACCTTCAGTGTCTTTGCTGAAGTCAGCAGCTTCATCCAGAGCCTATCATTGGTGTCTCTTGTGTAAATCCTTTGAAGTTAGTACTGCTCTGAAGTGAGAAAAGGATTTTAAAGGGGAAAACAGTATTTATTCAACTGGCAGATGAGTTCTTCTGCTGGGAAGAGGTGGGACCAGAACAGGTGCCTATATGGTATGCACAGGACTACAGACTGCTGTCAAGGGCTGATCACCAGCTTGTATCACTGCATGCAGCTTCATTGGTGTTGGTGGATCTACACAGGTTTCCACTGGCTGGGAGACTGCACCTTTCTAGCTCCAGTCTCATTTGAGCCACTCTCAGTACACCTTCACCAAAGATGCCCCAGCAATACAGAGATAAATATCTTCATTCTCCTAACCAGTACAGAGGTGTCTGGAGCCTGGTCGTGGTCCTGGCTGGGAAAAGCCCTGTGTCTGAGAGAGGGCAGGAGAGGGGATGCATGCAAGGAGTTTTTATGTATGGCCCAAGTACCAAAAACACCACTGCTGCTTCCAACACCAACTGCAAAACTTCCTCTGCACTGACAGTGCTGAGGTAATAGCTTGAGCTGCAAGCATTGCCTTCATTGTTCATCTTCATAGAATTCTCAATATTTTCCAAAGTAACATTGACCCAGGCTGAAAAAGAAAGAAGAACAACCCTTCCCAAATAAAAATCCCAATCCAACCCAGCCAACCCCAACCCAAACAACAACAAACAAAACAAACAAACAAAACAACAACAACAGAAAACACAAGACAATACAACTAATCTTACTTAATCAAGTAAGAATCCAGTGAAAAACATTCTCCTCATGAAACAATAAACAACTCTTCACTTTTGTGTACTAGTCTGGCAGTTGAAATTAGATGGTGTTTCTAGTGCTTGATGCAGATGAACATGGGAGTACAGGTAACCAGATTTCTTTCATGGATAGATTTTGTTTCTTAATCCTTCATATCCACTGTGGTTACAAAGCACAGAACAAATCTGGCATTTGAAGAGGATACCAGGGGAAATATTGTTCAGTATATTATATAAACAGACAGGATACACTAACATATTAAAGACTCTGGACAACTTAGTGGAGAAAAACTCCACTCCTAATATCCTTTTCAATTTCTGTAAAAGAGGCAACAGTTTCAACTTATTTTTCTTAAAAATTGGAGTAATTGGAATTAATATATTTTTTTTGCTGGCCAAAGAGTTACAAACATCATCATTTTGCCTTTTTGTTAGTACAAATTAGGCAAATAGAGCTACAGATTTTTCTTTAAGAAATGTAGGTAGTTTGTTCCATCATCAGACTTCCTGACCTATAGTCACCTCAACTTTATATAGGTTGTTTTGTCTAAATATCCCAAGAGTAACCAGTAGTTCACTAATGAGAGGGCTGCAGATAAAAACTAAGGTATCTGTGCATTTTTAATCCTTCTGCTTTTCAAATACGATGGCTGTAGGATCTGGCACTGTAGCAATGGTAACACATGATCCTGCCAGTTTTACTCAGGTAAAACTGTAAATTGAGGCACTCTCAGTTCAATCCCATGAAGAAACATGAATGAATCTCTTGCAGCCAGGAGTTCTCTTGAACCAGACTGGAAAAAAAGAGTACAGCAGACTAGACAAAACTTTTTGATGCTATTTCAGAAAGTATTATGATCAGCCAGGGATTCATTTTCATTGCTGGTTCAATTCTTTAAGCCTTGTCTAAACTATGGAAATGTACCACTCTAAGAAGTGGTTGGCCCTCCTAACATGGTTGTAAAATACCTCATGTCCATGCCTATAGGCCTGGTTTGATTTGTGGAAGTGTGCAAAAAAACAAAAAATATCCCACTGGCGGGAGCCACAGGGTAGACAAGACGTCTATGAATGTAGCTATTTTTACCACCATTTTGCTTTGCTTTGCTTTTCCAATAGATTTAATGAAAACTGTGGTTGTGGCTCCCACTAGTTTTAACACATTCAGCAGCACTGGAGTCAAAGCTGTGGAATTTTAACCAGTTGTAAATTTCCTCACTATTAACCAGAAATTCCTCAGTCTGTTCCCTGCCCCTTCCCCCTCTCCCCTCCCCCTCCCCCCCCCCCACATTTATGTCTCCATCTCTCCGTCTCTCCTTTCTCTCTTTCCTTTTCTTGGTCTTCTGCCCCTCTTTCATTCTCCCTTACCCATCACTCTCACTCTTTCCTTTCCCTTTCTCAGCTTCTTTCTTTCTCTATGTATCTATCTGTCTCTCTGTCAATAGAGCTTATACTACATTTGATTTGTGCTAATCAAACCATTACTGGAGGCTTTAAAGCTGTATGGTTTTAATGCCTGTGCAGACAGAAGTCAATCTTCACTTCATCCAGTGACTTTCCTGAAGTTTACTTCTGGCCTTTCACATACTTCAGAACTCACTGCAATGACTTAGAATTGTGAAGTGTACACAGAGAGTTACTGCCCTTGATGTACACAGGCAGTATGTGAGTGCCATCAGTGAGATGGGCGGCAGCTCCGCTTTCCCTCTGAGGGACGTGTCAAATGCCTGTACAGACAGACCTGGGGGTCAGCCGAAGGGTTCTGGGAGATGTAGTTGGAGGAGCTGGGAGGTACATGGCAGTTGGTCAGAGATCTTAGCAGCAGGGCAAAAATAGAGGGTAAGACAGCTCCAGAGGTGGATCACCACCACAACAACAGTCCACGCAGCCACATGTGTGTGGCTCTGCTTATGCCACTCAGTATGCCTTGTTCAGCTAGCAATGGTGCCTTTTACTACTGTTTGCACATAGTCAAGGCGTTGAAAAGCTTTGTGTGGCTAAGTATTGGAGAGTCAGTTTCTGGTGTAGCTTTGCACTTTCCTCACATTACACAAATATTAGACGTGATACCAAAGGGGATACATTTTTTAACCTTAACAGTTCAGTGATGGATAGTAGGACTGATAGATACACTTTCTTTCTAAGAGTATTTCATTTACATTTGGGGCTCTCAGATGACAGGTTACTATTCCACCCTACTTCAGCCTGCTTTCAATGAATGTGCACAATTGCAGCTTAGCTCCAAAAACAATTTTAAAGCTGAAAATAAATGTTTTCTTTTCTCTAGGAGGGAGAGAGAAATCTGTATGTCTAAGAACCACAGGCTGTGGCTGTCTCTTTAAATTTTCAAATCTTTACAACCAATTTACAAATGAGTACATTTCTATAACCCCTGTGAATAGCTATGTTTTTTTAATGCAAGAATCTGTTTTATTTGGACTATCTCTTTCTCTCTCTCTCTCTTTTCCCCCAAGAAAATGCACCACATGAAGAAGGATGTGTGGGTGTTGTAAGAATGAATGATTTTCAAGCTGTAAGGATATTATGGCCTCGTGTACCCTAGGAAATGTACTTGGTGCTGACGATTGGTGTCAACAGTGACTGCAGCTGAACAGTGCTGAAAATGTTTTAAGCCCTTCTGTCCCCCAGCTCACACAGCATTCAGCAATGATTCAGGTAGTTTGATTAAAATCTGAAGAGGCACTGATTCCACTAGCCTGGTATTAACAGCAGAGTGAGCCCTAGTGTAGACAGCTGCCTGGCTCTAGAAGCCATCGGCAGTGCTCTGTGCACTCGATGTGTCCTGAAAATGGCTTCTGAGCCAGAAAGCTGTCTACACTAAAGCGCTCACTATATGTGCTACCCCTTTTCTCATGTCAGCATCAGAAAGGGGCAAAAATTAAAGTGAACTTGAAAAATATATATATCCTTTTTGTTTGATTTTTTTCACCAAACAGTGATGCTCACATTCTTTGGCAAAGTTGTTTGGTGGTTTACTTTTTTCTTCATATTGTTTTCCTGATGGTTAAAGGAAAGAAAGAAAGTGACTCAAAAGATAATAAAAGAAATAATTTTCTTTTTTTAAGATTTTCAAATAAAATAGATTTTCAACTAAAAATTGTTCTTAACAGGAATCTTTTTAATTCTTCCCAAAAGAAAACATTTTTTTCTCTTGAACTTGGCGTGTATCTATGAAAGGATAATGTGCATTGCACTTTAATGTTATTTTCACAGGAAGCAGCATGAATAATACTCTGCTACCCAACATATATACTTCTAAATGAAGCTCAAATGCAAAGTTAGCAGCTTTGGTCGCCAATAAAAAGTATAGCAGTAGGTGTCAGCACCTTGGTAAGAGAAGGACTTTTTAAGGGTCCTTCCCACCTACTGTATCTCAGTCCATAGACTGAGAAGGAGTGAAAAATCCCATGTTAGGAAACACACAGCAAGCTAAAACTTATTTATTCTGAACAAAAAAAAAAAAAGTGAAATTCTTTTGAAAAATATTGAAAAAAGAATTAAAACTGAACATTTGGCCTGATGCATGGATTCAAATGCATTGTGAGCAGAATCTAATTAATTTATATCTGCATAATTTAATAGATTTAATTCTACTCACTGCAGAACAGATGCAGAAAAGGGGTCTGAAACATCCTAACTCCTAAAGCAGGCTACATTAGTTTATGTCATTTGGCAGAACACTGGTAAGATTGAGAGTAGCCTATTATACACATGGAACAAGGGAGAAAAAGATACTCACAGGGAGCCTCTTTGCTCATGGGAAAGCATTTTTGCTGTGAGGTGTTATACCAGCCCCAAATGGATTCCAGTGCCAAATCAAGTCCATTCAGAGCAGCATGTTTAAGCTCTCACAGTGACAATTTCTGATTCCTTACTATGCATGGAGATGAGAGAGACCACTCATTTAAATTCATTCACCAAAGTGAGAGCAAATTTTTTCAAATTCCTTTACATAACTTTGTCCCTCTGGTGAAAACAAAAACAAATAAATACAGCAACAGGGGGGATTGTATCTACTCAGCTTAAATCAAATGATGTAGCTCTTCATTATAGTTTTGCATTCAGGTTCTGTCATCAGAAAACAATCACTCCCTTTTAGAGCATCCTGTCAGATAAAGAGTATCAAGCTTGATTCTTTGTGCAAAAGTGTTTATTATTATTATTATTATTATTATTATCATTATCATTATCATTATCATTATCAATCATTATTATTATTATTTGTTTTGTTTTGTTTGTGTGTTAGGAAGCTATTGGAGGTCTAACTGTTCAGAGAATAGACTCCATACAGCATGTTAAGCACTACACCTCTCAGTCTCACTGAAATTGTGTGTGAACCAGGTACATTTGAAAAGTATGTGGTTTATATTCTAAAATGATGCTTACCTCATTCTGTTGGTTTACTGATAATCCCCCTTCACATGCTCAAATATACTTGGTGCCCAACACTTCTCCTTTCACGTGTAATAGACTGAAAGGTCATTAGTGCTGTCAGTCAGCAGTACATCTTGTTCTCTAGACCTGTGAAGCACATTGGGCTTGCTGTCTATTTCACAGGCTTGGGAGATTCAGGAAGGATAGGTTATGGAACACAATGGAAAATTTCCTTGCATTAGCTACTAGAAAAAAGAGACACCCTGAAGGCCTTGTCTTTTTTCATTAAATTCATAAAAAGCTGTATAATTACAAAGCTTGTGCAATGCTAATTTTCTACATAACTTTCACACTTTATCAGCCCTAAAATATATCTGAAGTGGCAGCACTGATGCACAGATCAGGTGCCAGCCAGCATATCCTGCCACAGATAATGTGACCAACAGAAGCACAGTCTAGTCTGTAAAGAATTAGGAAGAAATACCTCTACTAAGAAGCAATGCTCTGGCCAGATTACTCAATGAGTGCTGACAGGAGAGGCATTAAACCTGGGCATTAACAGACTGCAAGCACTGCAGATTTGCCCCTGCTATGCAGAAATGTGCCTTAATCATTAAATTAATGGTAAACAGAACCACCAAAAATCACATGCAACTATTAATAAACTATCTCACAAAATTACCTTTCATTAATAACCATAAACAAATCTATAAATGGTGCCCATTGGAAGGATAATGTTTTTCCCTCTCTCTGAGAACATGTGTTTGTAAACCATGTAACTGGGCCCCGAGTAATTTTGGAGTGAGTAATTTCCGAATGTGCAATTACAAATGGCTAAAGTGCAATAGCTCCCCGAAGCATCATCACAATTTCTGCAGTGAGTGTTTAATTGTAGCCAGACTTTGTAACCTTACCATGGCCTGTGTCCTTGCCATAACCCTAGGCCTAAGCTCCACTCTTCAACATATGGGAAAATTTTTCAAGCTGATTGCTCCAATCTGATTAGGGGAAGTTATGTAGCTGCCATTTATTCAGAGTCTTGTTACCACACTCTAACAGCTGCTTTGTAAAAGATTCCCATTAAGGCCATTTTCTGCCTACTCCAATTCCAGCATGCCTGTCAAAGTAATTGTGATTGTACTGATTGCTCTGATGGTGCCAGCAATGAAAAAAATTAAAAACCTCTTTGATATCAGGTTGGCAAAAAGTAACTTCAAGATAACAGTAAATTGGTTAGGAGAAAGTACTTCCTGCCTTAGCCAACTTTCCTGCTCTGAATCCCTTGGTGTGTCACAGTGAATTCCTCCATGGGTGCAGGCACAGGTGTTTCTGAGACCATCCGAGAGGAGGAACTTGCAGGTGACTGCAAAAAAAAAAACAACAACACAAAAACAAAAAACTGTACAATTCCATCGTATGGCAAGTCTTTTTCTCAAGTTGTGACTGTGGCAACCTAAAAATCTTTGTTGGGTTTTTCATTCCCAACCATGTTAATGTTGAGATTGATGAGCTATGCACAGCTGAAATGTCATGCCAGTACTGCAAAGCTAGCAGAGAACAGGGGGCTTTCCTTCATGGTGATCTTTTCCAAATTGAAAGAAAAATGAAGGGAAGGGAAGGGAAGAGAAGGGAAGGGAAGGGAAGGGAAGGGAAGGGAAGGGAAGGGAAGGGAAGGGAAGGGAAGGGAAGGGAAGGGAAGGGAAGGGAAGGGAAGGGAAGGGAAGGGAAGGGAAGGGAAGGGAAGGGAAGGGAAGGGAAGGGAAGGGAAGGGAAGGGAAGGGAAGGGAAGGGAAGGGAAGGGAAGGGAAGGGAAGGGAATATTATCTGTTCTGACATGAGGGTGTCTAAAAGATGAGAAAGTACTCCAGAATTGTTGCCAGTGATTTAAACCTGTCTAGAAAGCCATCAGCCATGCTGGATAAAGGAATAAATTTTCTCTTATTTATTCAGGTACTTTATTAAGTTCAGATGTTTCAAATAAACACATGGAGAGACTTGATCTCAGTTTCTGATATGAATATGAAAATTATTTGGTGAATAAGACTTTAAAAAGTTCAGGCTTTTGGTTTGAAAGAGAACCTATGTAAGTGTTTGTTGAACTCCTTGGAGTTGCTTACACTTAGTTCAACGCAAATCCCTTCATCCTTTTACATTTCAATAGTGTTTCTACACTTACTGAAGCCAATGAAGATTTTATCATAGCTTGGTACTAAGAGATGCAAGATTATCAGATTTCTTTCTTCTAGATAAATGGGAACATTCTTTCTTCTAGATAAATGGGAACCAACATTAACATGATTAATGTTTGTCATATGTTTCAGCTCTTGCTACTCCATGCAGAAACTATAAGATCCAAAAGCAAATGAAATAAAAAAACACTTTTCTTTAGAGTCATACCAGCCTTAAGAAGCTTTTGGCTGATAATGGGCAATCGTTAAAATTACTTTGTATTACATATAATCCATGGATTATAGATTTTGGAATTTTGGTTTATATTACACCACTGGTTATAATGATTTGGATGAGATGGTTTTAACAGGTTTCTCCTAAAGTGAGAAAGTATTTTGGTTTTACTTTGTTTTGGACCAAAACTAAATGAATATAATGAGTGAAAATTCTCAAATCTGAATTTTACAGTCAAGAAAGTGTTTTTAAGATGGGAATAGGCTTATTGAGCACCTCTGCCTGGACTGTGCTAAACATTTAAAACTTAATCCCTTAGTTCAATTTTAGCTTAACCACAGTCTAAGCAGGTTAACTCTGCCCACTACATTAATTATATTGTTTTAAACCTAAGGTCCTCAGATTTTACAAGAGTTAAAACGAACCTCACATAACATTTCTCCCACAGGTGAGGAAGACAGATTTGACTGCTGAGTTATTCTAGGCCTTGATAACTTTTGAGAAGTTGACCATTGGAAAAGTTCCACTCTAAGTTATGAAAACAGTGAAGGTAGGTGATTTTTTTCTCTTTAGGTGGTGAATCCAAATTCTGGGTATAGATCAGATGAAAAGATAAGAGCTAAGACATCTGAATGTTTGGTCCTGTGTTAAGCTTCAAACCTAAACAAAATAACTAAAAAAATCTAAATGGGGTTTCTAAATCTTTACAGAGGACTTAAGTCTACTGTAAAAGGCATCCTTGAACAAGAGAATTTTGCTTTTTGGTTAGTTATGAAAATTGTCTACAGTACCATGAGAAGGGATCACATATGTTCTCTATTACTTCTGGCTTTCCAGGGGTCAGCAGCATTGAAGTTTATTTGGTGAGTTGTCCATGTTCCACGTTCCATGACAACTTGTCTGAAGGGGTCATGTTCTTGGACAGAGAGTATTATACTTTCAGACTATATTTGATTTGTTCCTGGTGGCTAATAAGACTTCTCAGATGTGGCTGAGCCTCACTGTGTAACATAAAATGCTTAGTTATTCCAGCAATAGATGCTGGCAGGGTGAACATAGGATCTTTCTGCCATCAGTGCAAATGAGTCGTGCTCTCCAGAATCCCATGTGTCTCATCAGCTTATCACAGCAGGTCTCTCACAGATTTACTTCTAGCTTCTTTTTGATGATGTATAATATAGAAAAGGACAGTTTGGCATTGCAGAGGCAAGGGAAGACAGGCAAAGAATTTAATGGCATTAATATTACCTCATGATTTCTTGGCAGAAAACACTTACATGAAGTAATTTTTGGAGTTGAGGCAGTCCAAATATTTTTAGCTTGAAAATGGTAGTGGATAGATTTTTATTTCCATCCAGAGTCAGAAATGGTTTAACCAAGGCAACATATTCGACATTTATGCCCACCAATAACCTAAGGGCTCAGTTCAAAGGACAGCTAGCTGTATACATTCAGACATTAACTATGAGAAATTTAAAGTTAGCAATTTAACTACTAAGCTTTAGATCGCTGTATTGAAAACTTTCTTTCTAAAGACATTGACATATCCTACTACTGCAACTCTTTTGAATTTTATAAGAATGTCTCCCTCAGTTTCTATGAAAATGCTAATTTTATGATGGCTTCTTGTAGGTCTCAGTGTTTATTTTGAGTCCATTTGAGTTAACTGTTGGTTAGTCTTCCCTGGGTACCTTTGTTTTTCCTAGAATTCTGTTGATGGGATTTTTTCAAATACTTGCTTTTTCTGGGACAAGAGAGTGGGTGGCCAGGCTTCTCAATGGTGGTGAAGTAGCGGTGTAACACCTTCTGAGAGAGTGGCAAAATTGTTCAAATCCCCACTGCTTTATAAGGATTAATTTAATGGGAGCTGTCAGTGAACATCGGAGGTGTGAGAGAAGACTAGGGTGTTACAAGTGCTCTTGAAACCATGCTCTGGCTGCATACCTGCCAACATTTCAAATGTTCAAAGTGATAGACTTGGCAGATAGGCCGAGTCTGGTTCCTATGGCTGCCTGCTCCTGCAGAGCCTCCTGCCCCCTTACTCCATGCTTCGATGTGGACAGAAGTTTCTTACTCTTACTGGCTGTTTTTTCTCCCTCTCTTCTCTCCTGGATCCAAACTGGGAGTCAGCCACTCCCCATTTGGATCCTCCTGCTGCTGTTCAAAGAAACAAGTCACCACTGATCCCCTGAGCCAGGGACCTTGCTTCAGTGACTGTGTGCCTGTCATTTTAGCAACAGCAGAAATTTTGCAATTACCAAAGAAGGTATTTGTAATGTATTTGTCCAAAGGTCTGGAGTTGGCAGGCATATTTCTAGGTCACCAAGAGATGCAATTTAGAGAAACACATCACAGCAGTGGTAAAAAGGATTACAGAGGGAATTAACTAACAAATCCGTTATTAAGTTATTTAGCAAAGAGAAGCAGTGGGTATGCTAGACATTGCAAGAAAAGCTCTTCTAGGTATGCAAAAGAGTAGGATAAAAGTCAGAATTGATTTCAGAGCTGAGCTCTCAGATGGAGGAAGGTCTCACAAAAAAAGTCCTGCTTTTTTTTTTTTTTTTTTAAGTAGGTAGTTTTATCTTTGATGGAGAGATTCTTGTGAATCTATAGATCTATAGATGCTGTATGAAATACAAAACTAGTAGGCTTGTTCACTATGTCCAATTATCTAGTCAGGATTTATACATAAGTATATACATATATACTTATATGTATATAATACATAAATAGTACATAGTACATAATATGTACAATAGTACATAAATATATACAGAAATTCCAAGAACATCCTGGATGCACCTGATTTCCTATGTTTTCATGTTAAATGTATCTCTGCATACTCAGTAAATTCAGATCATCCAGCATGAATGTGAAATGTTAAGCACGTTTACACGGGCACATGAACACTCGTCTGGGATTTGCAAATACCCAGAAACTCGGTAGATTCAGAAAACCTGAGCAAATGGCCAAGTTCCTTCTTAGCCCCTAGAAGTTAACAGCAACATGGGAAAGCAGAGGGGTGGTATATGACTCACAGAAATGAAAATCTATGGCCAAGAGTGTTAAAGTTGGCAGGCATATACATGTATTCTACTCAAAAATAAAAAAAGTCATGGAGGCTACACCTGGTCTCTGTCTATTGTGGCTGTGGCAGAAAAAAGGAAATAAGAAAGCAGAGCTCCCAAACCTCTAACCTCCAAGTATCTGAATTTCCCTCAGCATTACTCTTATTTTGACCTCACTTGAATCTAATGTCCTACCACACAAACAAACATTGGCTGGACTAGTCAGTTAATACTCTCATCAGAGGCAGTAACATTGAGGACTGCTTCTCTGGTTACTAAAAGCTAAGCTTCTCTTATTTCTGGCAGGTCTTATTTTTTCCTCCCTGCACCATTGATCCAGTTAGCCCTTTGTGCACTATATACCCTGCCCACATGCAGTGCATTTACTTCTAGTGAAGGGTGGGTGTATGAGGGAAAAGTAGTGGAACCTTCTGAGAACCAAGTACAGAATTATCCAGAATTATTTTTTTTCATTTTTTTCTTTTTTTTTTTTCCTTTTTTCTTTTTTTTCTTTTCTGTCCTAAGAGGCTAGAGATGTAGACAGCAGAAAGAAAAAGAGGAGACATGGCACTGGAGCACAAAAAAAAATTTAAAAAGATATCATTCTGGGCTTAAAAATCATAGTTGTTGCCCCTTAATGGAAGACTCTCACAAAGAGAACCCAAAGGAGCCTGCAACCGCAAGAGCAGGGGTAATTGCATTTAAACAGAAGCATGCCTGGAGAGGGCATCATAAGAAGATGGGGAAAATTAGGTGGAGCTATGAAGGCTGAGAGCAGGAGAAAAACAAAGAATAGCAGTGCTCTCCAAATCAGTCTTCAACAAAGTGGGTAGAGTACACCTTGCTATTTGAATGAATTTGAATGCCTTTGGTTGAGATTTCAGCATGGGTCACCCATTACCTCATGAATGCTCTAATAGGAACAACATGAGAGGATCCTAAAACCTCACATTTTAAAGGAAGAAGGGGAAGCTGTGTTGAAAAAAAAAAAAAAAAAGCCTAGACATCAAGCTTTAAGAAGAGCTTCCAGGGTCTTAAATTCAGACCTAGATCTCCAGCACTGAGAAATTATGACAGTTAGCCGAGTATCTGTTTATGTTGCTTCCCCGATGGTTAATTTGCAGTCCTGATGTGATGAATTTTGGTGGCTCCACTCCTAACACAGGGTGTCTTGTAGCCCTTTCTGTGACAAACTCTCTCCCCTCCCACGTAAAAGAAGACCATAACCCTACAGAGAAAACTACCCTCTGCTCTGACAGAAGCATGCCCATGTGCTAGGTGTTTCTAATGTTAATTATTATGGTTATATTTCTCATGGCATCTTTGGTGGTTCAGCATTTAGTGCTGGAAACATCACACAGGCAGGAGGCTATGCATTACCCCCCTCCTTCCCAGCCAGTCAGACTTAGCATTTGGTCAGAACAGCTGCTGATCTACATCTTGATGCTTCCTCTAATTCTGTGGGTGAACAAGCATGCTTCTGTCCTCACCCAGATTTGGGGGTGCAGTGGAAGCATGCACTCGGTTCCCAAAGCCAGGCAGCACTGCTGGGCTCAGCAGCATAGACATGGCCTTTGTGTCAGGCAGGGCTGTGGTGAGCAAGGCGACTCCTGCAGCCAACCACACTCCTTCCTTAATAGCAAGCATTTGGCTTTGAAGCTCTAGTCTCCCCTGATCAGTTTACTCCATAAATTAACGTGTTAATTGTACACACAGTGCTGTCTATTAGGGAGGTGTGTGTTTGACAGCCTCCAGCTGCGTGTTTGTGGGGATCCTGTTGTAGAAATCATTACAACGAGCAGTTTTCACAACCTTTTTAATGCACTCTTAAAAGTAACAATTACAGGGGCTTTACCATTTGCAGATGAAACATGTTTGGAGAATGGCTCATTCAGCTGCCTTAGTGTTAACTTGATGTTAGATCGGATTGCTTGATGCCAAATTAGCCATACACCACATATCATCCCACTAACATTGTAAGAGCTTTTCTTTTCCTTAAAAACAAATCAAAAAATGCCACCATTTTTAAAGCTCATACTTCAGAAATTCTTTTGTAACAGGTTCCATCTGTTCTTAATTTCTTGCCTAAACAGGCAGGCTAGAAAGCAAACCCTTTACTCACATTGACTCCTTGTGTGAGTCACAGCTCACAAAAGTGTGCAGGCAGTCTGGCCTTGAGACAGAGGCAAGTGCATGGTATATATTTGCAACAAATCTCTTTGACCTCTTAAATTCAGTGGGCATTGCCATTAATATATTGAACCAGGTGAATCACACAGAGTAAGAACAGACTTGTATTTTATTTTATTTTTTTTGGATTTGTCAGTCTTTTCTCTTTGTCCACTGATTCATACACCTGTAAAAACAAGTAAACATCATCTTCTTTCAATGATAGGAACTGAAGTCTAGCTGATGTTGGGTATAGAGGCCTACTGTCAGAAATGACCATTTCACAATCCATCAAGTTAGTATTGCTGGGGTTCTCCAAAGGGTTCAGACATCAGCAGGTTTAAGAGTATCCAGAAAGGCATTCACAGCCACCCTTGTGGCATACAACCTAAACAACAGCTGATTAATTGCTTGTCACCTCTACAAGCAAATGTGTATGTACAAGGACAATGAACAGCTCATTGCATTGGTAAAAAACACCTGCACATTCAGCAGTAGCTGTGACTGGAAGAAGTTTATCAGGAAAGCAGAAATTATACCTTATTCTTTCCCATCTTATGCTAATTTGCTGTGTCCAAACCTGGAAGTGCTGGGGCAAGGGGTGACAGTGGGGAAGAAGCAAAGCATTGAAAGGTGAGAAAAAGATGCAGTGGAAGTTAAAGCAGCTTGACCCAAGGAGACACCGATCTGTGTAATGTAAATGGGAAAACTTGAAGAGAGAAATGGTTTGCAGACGAATAATTGGAGTAGGTTGACCGTGGTACTGAAAGGGGAGGGGAGGGAGAGAGGGAGAGAAAGAAGAGAGGAATGAAGACCTGTGTAATGTAAATTAAAAAGACTTCAGTATAAGCATTTACAGACCAGTTGGAGCCCAGAGAATGAAAACCTGTGCACTAGCCAGAAAATGTTTCAATATGCAATTTTCTAAAGTAATATAAAGTGCAGCTTGTTTGAAGAAAAATCAAAAACAAACAAAAAGCCCACATACTTTACAAGGCTCTGCAATTTGCTATTTAAATTGCATTGAGGATTTTCATGTCGTAGGTCACAGGTATGCTGCCCTACTTCACCAATACTTTCCAACAGGCAACATGCTTAATGCATACTGTTACCTATCAGAGTTTTCCTGAATTTACTGGAGACCTTCACTGATGTAATAATACAGTAGGTTCTAAAATGCCTGAAAAATAAAATGAAGATTAAGATTAAACAAAACATTTTTCTTGGTGATAAATTTAAGCAAATTGAATGTAATTGCTCAATTTTATTCAAAGCAAGAGTCTGTGCTGACCTTAGACTCAAATATTCTTCCTGAATTTTGCAAGCCTGGATACATGACATCATTTGGACAATTTGCACATATTTATACAATTTGTCATCATTCTGTCTTTACAGTCTGGAGAGTTACAGGATTTGCCTCTAGGCTTACTTTTTCCCCTGCACAAGATGCTTTATGAGAATCATATGCTTGCAATACTATTTTTAAAAACTGAAAAACTAAAGTAAACACTGGGAACCTACTTCAAATTTAAAGCTGATATGAAGAAAATAACTTGTGAACAGAAAAACAGGGGCTGGAAATTTTTAAACCGAAGCACATATTAGAGGCACAAGTGTTCTTTTCCTTAGGTTACCTTTAACATGGGTATGAACAGCATGGGCCAGGATAGTATTTCAGTGATGGGGGAGGCATTAAATGAATTTTTTGTGCTTCTACGAGATGTAATTGACTCCTGTACCTCATTACCATATCAGTCAGTTGTGTGGATTATAGGAAAGATTAGGAAAGTGTCTATTTGGCATGCACTCCAAAGTTAGATTCTTGTAAGATGAAGGAAGGGGAAAAGATTGGTACAGTAAAGAGGAGGAGCAAGAGTTTACAATCTAAATGTTTATAAGTTAAGTTCCTATTAGTACATGTGTATGAGTAAGTTGCCTGTTTTTCTTTTCTTTTTTTTTTTTTTTTTTGAGAGGATAAGTAAATCCATAGATGTTTCAAATTAAATTTGGCATTAATTTTTTGAAAATATAAGCACTTATATATTGAGAGTTTTCTTAGGTCTGTTTTGTTTGTTTCTTTGTTTGTTTTCAAATAGGTGCTTTTATATGTCTAAACTGAGGTTGCCTGCGAAGTTGTTTTAAGTGTATGGCTGTGGTTTGAATCTTATCAGGGCAAGACCTGAGTAACAACTTTATTCCCTCCTACTTGCTCATTTCCTCCTGCATCCTAAAGTACAGATCAGAAATGATACATACAGCAGATTGGCTCAACCACCACTTGAGAATGGTAGTAAATATGAAGTTTAGAAAATTCATTTATTTTTTTTCTATGTTCAGTACTTTTCTTAGTCCTACTAAAATGTTCTAGTACAATTTGTTTTGTTTTTCAAAAGGAAAGAAAGAAAAAAAAAAAGTGAATTTAAATGAAGACCAAGTTCTTAGTACATAAAGATCAAAAAAGTCATTTTCTTCCTGAGGAAGGAAAAAACTCCTAAGAGACTTCTTTTTTTTTTTTTTTTTTTTCTTTCTTTTATATTTTGAATCAACATTTTGTTCAAATTTCACTTTCTCATAATTATTTGGGATTATAATTATCCCAAAACTAAACAAGAGTTTTCACCTCAGTTTGAATTAAGTATTCTGTTCAAATGACATTTTTTTTTTTTTTCACAATTAAGGCTTGATCATAGCATGAAGAAGAGCTGCTGTGTGTGTAGCTAGTAAGACCTTTCTCCCACAGAAAAAAACAAGCTTGGTCATTGATTTCAGCTAGCATAAAACGAAGTCCAAATTGATTCACACCAACAGCTTTTAACTTTCAGTGGGGGCTTACATTTGAACGATAGAATGAAAGTGAGTGATCCATAAACCTGGTAAATAACACTTTATTGCTCCTGTAACTCAGTAGATGTGCATTGAGCTTTATAGACAAAAGCAAATCTTCTCTCTAAGTTATTATGAACAAATAGAGAGGAGACAAACAGCAGACTTTGAAAGGTGAGGATGGATGAAGATGGTAACCATCAATTGAACTATATTTCCAGTGAGTAATTGGAAGCAGGGGTTGGATATTCTGGCTCCTTGAAACAATCGCTTTTTTAGGAGAGTTAGGGGGAGAAAGATGGAGAGTCTTAGTGAAAGCAGAAATGGATGAAAGCAGAAAGATAAACACAGAACCTAGCTTTGGGGGTATGCATTTTGGGCTCAGTGACAGATGCAAGGAAGGAGGTATGGTATGTGTGTAAAAGAGCAGGACATCATAGATAAGGCTGAAGAGCTTTGTTCTGACTATGTAAATGACAACAAACTTCAAGAGAGACTTTAAAAGATCCTTGTGGCTGAAGTCACACCGTGATTTTACAGAAAGGCTTAGTTAATTCAAATCTGCAAAAAACAACTGCATTACTAACTCATTAATGGCCCTGCAGGTTAACAGGCTCTTAACGTAGCATGTGCAGACCCTGTGCCACTTGTCTGCCATTTGTGACAGCAGATATTGCAGGCAGTGATGAGGCAAGTTTTTGCCCATGCTTACCTTTTTTCACCAACACTAAATCTTTTCACAATCAGGGCCTAAACATCTGTCAATAAGTCCTGACCACACAGGCACATTGACTTACAATCTGACTTCTATTCAGTATGCGCACAGGTTATCGATGCACATATTTGGTACCCTTCATTAGTTTAGTGTGCTATCTTTAGAGGAAAGTCAATGGCCTGCCCATCTCAATGGATACCCTAGAATAAATTTGTGAACTAAGTACAAAAGAGTACATAAAACCAGATGAGGCATGACAGAATTAAAGTCTTTGAGTCAGAGGCTCAGCTGTGGCAAGCAGCCAGCTGTGCCACTGCCAGTTAGGCCATGCGTATTACCATTACAATTATATCGAAGGGAAATGACTTCATGTGCAGGGTATGGCTTGAATATTAAAAATTCCTTGAGCGAAATGAAAGGAGCATTACAGTATGATAGAAAAAGAGTGCAAACATGTTTCATTTTATTTCAACACTATGCTCCAGCAGATGCACTGGTAAGCAAAGGAAATTGCTAGGTCTCAGTTTCATGTTCCAGGGCTTTACTGATTGGAGGACAGATTTACAGCACATGTAAGAAACAATTAGAATAGGGACTCCACCAACAACAAAGCGAGGGAATAAATTCCGATAATGAGACGGGAAAAGTACAAGGTAGAAATGATCTATGTGCTTGCATTCAGGGTATAAAATGTCAAAAAGCTCTGTGTCAGCATGAATTGCACTAGGCAACAGATGGTGTACAGATTACGGTCTCTCTCCTTCTCTCTCTCTCTCTGCATCTCTTTCTTTTATAGGTTTCTTTCCAAAAAACCTACAGATTTCCCCCAAACACTTTGCTATTTATTGGCTGTCAACTGAATAACCATAAATGTTTGGTTGGGAAACTGTCGGGGAAAGAAAGAAGGGAGGCAACAGACAAGAAAAACTTCAAAAAGTTTTCCCAGTCACATTGCATAGACAAGAGATCAACTCTTTGCATTCTGAATTGTTGCTTTTGGTTAATTTTTCTAGGCCAAATATATATACTTTTTTTTTTTTTTTTTTTTTTTTTTTTTTTTTTTCAGCCTGGAGACAATAACTAAGTGTCACGTGGAAAAGAAAGTGCAAGGATGGCAGTGTGAAATAGTGTCTTACAATTACATATAGTGTCTTACACTTACAAATACAGCTCAAAGAAACTTGTTGCTCCTCTTAGCATCTATTTACATTATACAAGCAAAGTGCCTGAGTCATGCAAACATCTCATTTTGTGAGAAAAACTCATGAGTCATGGAGAGATCTGATATTTGTGACCTACTTTTGCCTTGGTGAAACATCAAATATTACACTGTGCCCCTGCAAAACAACCAACATTGCAGGAGCCATACACGTAGGAATTGATGCGTCTGTCCTCCCAGTGAAGCCACTTTGTGTGTGAAACTATGATATTTAATACTTGTGATATTATACACAACAATTTAGGACAAGAGGTGAAGGAAGTACTAGTTTTAAAACAAAGATTTTTGAAACATAAACAAGACAATCACCAAATAAGTATTCACTTGCAAACCTGAATTTATGCCATCCCAATGAAAAACAGAACATACGAATGTCAATCATATTAGGCATTTTAAAGTCAGAAGCAGAAGAAACTTGAGATTTTATGTTAGTCGTTGCATTTCTAGAATGGTACCACATTTTCTGTTATTTATAACTGTATTGTGTTATTTTTCACAGAGGTTAAACGCTCTGCATGAATAAGATAAAAACAGTCCTCTGTAAGACATTTGTCTGGTTTTCAACTTCTAAATTTGAAAACTCTTAGATTCCATTTGTTTAGAATGCAACTAATATTTTTCTAATATTTTATTTTATTTTATTTTATTTACTTGTGTCTAATTCATTTTCTCAAAATGCATTTTTCAAAAAAAAAAAAAAAAACAACAAAAAAAAACACCACAAAACCAAAAACACAGATGGATCTCAGACAAACAAACCAAAATTATCTTAAAGTTCAAAAGTCAATTGTATAATTACTATGCTGTGCCTTGCTCTTTCCACCCAGACCAAAAAAGCCCACCCAAAGCCAGACCACTTTCTACCTTGCTTGATCACAAAGATGCTAGAGGTGCAGATTTACCAAAGCAGCAAGGGAGGGTTTTAACCAGAAGTTATGACCTCTACATGGCCCATTGACACCTTCTGGGGTGACACACATTTTCATGCTTTATGGTATGGCTGCAGCTATTTACTAACTTTGCCCATCATACCCTTGTCACTGCCCCAGTTGGGAGCAGAGTTGCCCCTGCTCCTGCTGCTATGTTCTACTAGCTCCATCTGGCAGTAACAGGCCATGCTCAGAGGTATTACATGGAGGGGGGATGAGGGATGATATAAGGGGATATTGTTCCTGAGACACTGTGACTGGTACTTCACTAACACCATGGGAAGGAAACAAAAGAACACCCACAGCATCACTTCATGGTTAGGCTAGTTACAGGAATAACTTCACTATGAAATGTGAGTTTCAGTGGCACGTTTAGGGTGGAGGCAGTGAAATGAATGTATGATTTGTCTAACTGTGGATATTGCAAATAGCACCCCAGGCTGAAGCTTTCCAAACCCAGCTGTTTGTGGATGGTCATGTTGGTATTTCCCTGAATGCATAATGTAGACATGTACTTTTTGTTTTCAGGTACAAGCCACCTGATTTACTTCACCTGTTGAGAAGTGTGAGAACTGCCATGCTGGCTGTGGCTGAAAACCTCCTGGATGAGTCCCATGTCTAAGGACTGTCATTTACCCTTACCACACTTAGTGATTCAGAGAGGCCTTCCCTTTGGGTATTCCTGAATGCCCTGCTTCTGAGGGAACTTGTCCTCTCAGAAGGAAGATGAAGCAGATTTGATCTACCTATACCTCATGAAAAACACATGGAAGTGATGTTTTCACTTCTAAAACTTCACCACTTATAAAACAAGAGGATGTTTGCTGTTCATTGTGTGTCTCATAGAAGGATCAGAAAAGGAGGAATAGCAACTATTTTCCCACCCTCTCATGGCCTTTTGGATTTGTACTTAGAGGATTCTCAGGAGTCTGACAGTATTAAAACTTGAAGGCCTTCTCATTTTAATCCTTTTCTCTGTAGGATGAGTGTCCCAGGATGCATGCCCCAAATATGTACTTATGTAAGTCTTGACCATGCTTGAAGTGGAACAAAATTTCTAAAAACATCAGTGGAAATTATAAAATACACATATATATATGTGTGTTAACAACAAAACAATAAGATTACCAAGATGGAAAGGATGGTGAGCAGTTAGAGGAAGATGTACAAGGGGCTGACAGAAACAATTCTGGTAAGGGATAACATTGAAGACTGAGACTACTGGACATCACATTATAGAATATGAGCAAAGCGATATTCATATACACAACAAAATTTTCACATTTCACCAATGCTAAAGAGACACATATGGCTCCAGATCATGTCGTTGGGAGTCAAAAGTTCTAAATTTTCAAATGGTAGAAATGGCTACAGTTTCACGGTCTGCAGCCAGAGGCTCCAGCACACAGGAGGATGATTTTTTCTTTCCATTCCACCCAACTTGGAATGACAAATTAATTTCTAGAACTTAATTAAAACTTCAGAACACCTCTGTAGTATAGATATTCTAATCACTTTCCCCATTATACGGATTGTGAACAGAAAATGAATGAGTTTTTAAAAAATACTTAGCATTAGGCTAATTGATTCGTCTGAAGTCAGTATTACAAGCATGAAAGCCAACAGAGTTAAGCCAGCTATAAGTGCCAGATTTTCAGAGATCTTATTAAAACTGATTAAAAAAGGAAATATTTCCCTTTGCTTAGGAAACTCTGAAGTTTGTATTTCATACCAAAATGGATTGAAAATTTCCCCTCAAACAAAAATTTATTTTGGAACACCAGAATATTCAATTTTCAGTTAATTTTTGTAATATTGTGACATCAATATGCTTTCCATCTAGTTTTCTATGTTAGTGAATATGTAACAAGTTGTCAAAATAAAGCATAAGTAAAAAGTTGCAATTTTACTTTATTTCAGTGAAATATTGGCTACTATAGAGGGATAAGAGCAAGCCAATCTGGTTTGTCGAGGGATAAGAGCAAGACAATCTGGTTTGTCTTTTAATTTTAGAAAATGTCATAACACTCTGGCACATCTCTGTGAAATGCTTTAAATCTGAGAAAACAAACAAACAACAACAAAAAAAAAACACTTTTCAGAAGGTAAACTGTTCTACCTAACATCTTAATGTCTTTTACCATTTCTAACACTTAGATCCTCTAAGTTGAACATTAGTTTGTTCTAGGAAGATTTTGGTAAGTACCTGAACTGAAGGTAAGTGTATTTTATTGAATTCTATGTCTCTTTACATCTTCAGGTTTCTAAATAACTTTATAAAATATAGCTCTAATATGCTTGAAAATCCTGCTGAGGCTGTTTGGCTACCTTGCTCCAGGTCATAGAGCGAGCTGGTGTTGCAGCCAAGGAAACATGATTCAAAAGCCTACAGTCTTAACTATAAAAATGAGTTTTTCTGTGTTTCCTTTTACAGTAATAAAAAGGAAATAATAAGAGATTTGTGTAGGAGAGAGGTACAAACTATACTGAAAAGAAAGCCAGACATACTACTTCCATCTTGATTGCACAACCTTTCAGCTGGCACTGGTCGAGGTAATATGTCCTTCCTATGATAGGAAGCGTCATTCCTCTTACCACTTTTGTGTTACAGCAGCACTGTTTCATTTCATTTGCACTGACCTAGATAATATGTTATTGTGCCAGGAACTCCTGAACTAAAATTTCTACTTAAGCATTGCTTTCCTCTTTTTTTTTTTTTTTTTTTTTTTCCTGAGTTAAATCTTGTAAGCTTCTCTCCTTCTGCTGCCTCACTTTGTCTAATAATAAGGTACACACCCTGTAGAAAAATTGTGAATACAAATTAATGAATACCAATTAACACACAGTGCAGAGGAAATGCTTATTAATTAGTATTTTATTGTTCAGGTTTTCTTTTTGGATTCCTATCAATTTTTAATCTCAGTTTGTTTTAGAATCCCTACAAGAGTCACTTTGTTTTTCAGTTCTCAAAATACTTATACATATACATATTAATTATCAATTAGTATGGCATTGTGTATTTGCAACTTACTTCCTATAGTAAGTTCAAATTTTCTTTGAAGAAAAATAGAATGTTGTGCTTTTGGTCTTTTTTTTTTAGGCTGAATCCATGAATTTTAAATTCCAAAGGAGGGCCAATTATGGACAAAAAACACATTTATATGTATATGTATATGTATATGTATATGTATATGTATATGTATATGTATATGTATATGTATATGTGTATGTGTATGTATATGTGTATGTATATGCGTATGTGTATGCGTATGTGTATGTGTACGTGTACGTGTATGTGTATGTATACGTATACGTATATGTATATGTATACGTATATGTATATGTATATGTATACGTATGCATTTCGTGTGAAGCTTATGCTTGAATTGATGTTTAAATACATATAGTCACATGTTCAAACTAAAATTTCTGGCATTGAAGTGAATATGAATGCTTTAAGAAGGAGACATCTTAGAAGGCTTTGTGTCACTAGGGACAGGATGATCATCAACTTGTGGGATTATTTATCAGAAAAGGAGCTCAATAGAGAATAGCCCTATTCTAAGAAATAGGCAAAATTAAAAGCAAATTTTCAGATATCACAGAATCACAGAATCACAGAATTTCTAGGTTGGAAGAGACCTCAAGATCATCGAGTCCAACCTTGGACCTAACGCTAACACTCCTCCACTAAACCATATCCCTAAGCTCCACATCTAAACGTCTTTTAAAGACCTCCAGGGATGGTGACTCCACCACTTCCCTGGGCAGCCTGTTCCAATGTCTAACAACCCTTTCGGTAAAGAAGTTCTTCCTAAAACTCCCCTGGTGCAACTTTAGCCCATTCCCCCTTGTCCTGTTACCAGGCACGTGGGAGAACAGACCAACCCCACCTTGCTACAGCCTCCTTTAAGGTATCTGTAGAGAGCAATAAGGTCGCCCCAAGCCTCCTTTTCTCCAGGCTGAACAAGCCCAGCTCCCTCAGCCGCTCCTCGTAGGACTTGTTCTCCAGGCCCCTCACCAGCTTCGTCGCCCTTCTCTGGATTCTTTTGAGCACCTCGATGTCCTTCTTGTAGCGAGGGGCCCAAAACTGATCAAAGGAAAAAAAAAAAAAAAGAAACTAAAACTGTCAGTCTCAAGCTGTGAAGAAGTTAATTCCAAAACTATCGTCTGCATCACCAGTTTTTGCAAGGATTTTTTTCTATGCTTTCTACATGTAAAACTGATCAAATTTAAAGAGTAGTAGCAGGAAGTTGGCAGTTAATCGGAGAAGACTGCAAAAGGTACTTTTGGACTTTTAGTTCTACAAAGGACTTTTAATTCTACAATGTAGTTTCCATGCTCCATTTTGCCACATGGTTACCAACCAAACCAAACCAAAAAACAAAACCACCACAACCACCAAAAAAATCAAAAACAAAAACAAACAAACAAGCAAAAAAAACAGTAAGCAGGAAAGATTTTTAGAAAAACTTTTTCACTGATTCCACCAAGAAAATGTATATATTTACCTAGACCAATTTATATATATTTATTTATATATTTATATATAAAATAGAAAATAATTTAAAAATATTAATTTAATACAACATCAATGGTTAAATCAATTACAATATTAGCAAAGCAATATTAATTCGAGAATACAAAAGAAATAATGCTATTGAAGGTTTTCTATCCTTTAACTCCTTTAACTAGCTTTTTTTTTTTTTTTTTTTTTTCCTCAACAGTGCATTGGGAACCATACTTTAATTCTCTGTAGTTTGTTTCTTCACTGAAACATCTGAAACAGATCAAATATAGTTATTTATTTTTCCTGATGTAGTAAATAATACCTCTATTATTTATGGATCATGACAGCTGATGTGTGATGTTCAGGCTGCAGTCTATCCTGATCAATCAATGGTAATTCTGATGGTGTTGCAGCTTCTCCTTTCACTTAAGAAGCCTGTCTTTTCAAAATGTTTCACTAAGAGCAGAAATGTTGGGTCTTGTTGGGTCTAGTTGTACAATGTCTGAAGTAAGCCTGAATTTAAATCATTAGCAATCTACCTTTTTTAGTGGTGAACATTGTCTAATTTTGATGTCTGAAAAGCTCCTTTTGAATTTCTGACATGAAATTCACTCAGCCTGATACAGTCAAATATGGGAAACCTGTGTGATAACCTCCCTGCCAGAGCTGTCCCTAGCACCTCTGATGCTGAGTTCACTGTGTACCAGGTCTGCATAAGCCAGAAACAGGGCACATGAGGAGGTGAAATAGGTGAAATCCCAACCATTGATCAGGAGATGAGGATGCAGCACAGGATGCTTGCTCCCCTCTGCTGCCTCCCCATGATTATTCCTCTGGGCTGGAAGAGTTATTAAAAATTCTTTGTAATGCTCCATGGGAAACAGTATACTTATATAAATATGAATATGTATATGCTTTTCTCTTTTGGCATCACCTTTCACCTGCTCCTAGCTATAAGTGTTAACATTCTCATAGCTATAAGAGCTATGTTACTGAGTATTAAGAGCTATGTTACTGAGTATGTTAAGTCAACTAGAGACCCTGCAGCTGATGGCTACAGTGCCATTATTTCCATGAAGGTATACATTAGAGGTAAACCTCCTCAACACAGTTATACAATAATGATTACATGTAGCCTTGAACATGTTCTGAATCAGTGGCTTTTTTGGGATTCACTGAAAAGTTCCACAAAAATGTCGAAATTTCTTTTAAGGTTACCTTCCATTTTAAGTGTCTGAGACTGTTAAACAGAAGAAAGCACATATTTCAACACTGTAATGAGAAAAAAAGTTTGAGATATACAATCTAATTTCACTCTACAGATACTACAGATACTAATGCCAGATTCACATTCTGACTTAAGTTTTGCACTGAGTTTGTTCAAAGCAGTAGACAATAACAGACATTAGAAGGCAGGTGATCTTCTACTAAGGGAAATATTTCTGGGGAAAAAAACAAAACAAAACAAAACAACTCCTACATTTGTTTGCACACACACATACAGATGGGGTATAGCATTATGCCATATGGAAGGTAACCTAAAATATTAAAATACATTAATTCTCTTGCCCTGAAGGCCTGCTGGTTGATTACAGGCAACTCACTGGGGGTTTATGCTCCAGTAAATTCACTTAGTTTCATATCGTAGGTATTTGCTGGTGCTGTGATACACTGTAGGGCAATAAGCCTATCGATCCACTGTTATTAGATGTGTTAAGGCTCTGAACCATATTTAAGAAATAAAATAACTGAATTCTGAAATTTTTCAAAAAGTTGAATACTATAAAGCTGCAAAAGAGCAGCAGAAAGTTTCGCACAATGCTGTCTCATTTCTGTAGCAATTGGTTCTGAATTTCCTTGCAGACCAGAGAGCTTTTTGTTTCATCCTTTGTTTTCTATTGCACCCATATGTTTGTGTACAACATGATTACAGAATCATGACTTCAAAAGGGAATGTGAGGTCTTTTCCAAGCAGCTTCCAGCCCTTCTAACTGCCTCCCACTTGTGACTGAAACTTAGATTTGTTGGACTGGTACTTAATAGTGGTCAGAGGAAGCTGTAAATCCTGTCACGATGATGACGTTCTTTTACTCATTGCTGGTATAATGCAGTTGTATGAGTTTTGGTTCCCTTGAGGTGTACCAGCCTTCAAACAGGATAAGATAGCTGAGTCCTTTCCATTGGAGGGAGAGACCTTTCAAAAAGGACAATAAATCAGTAAATCAACATTTTTAAGGAGAAAATATGAAACAAATTATATACAGCATGCTAACATGAAAAGAAACACTCAGGTGGATGAAGCTACCAATGTTGGAATGTCTAACTATAGTTAGAACACAAACACGCTAGAGAATGAAATATCAGTTGATATGTATATGTTGATAAAACAGGCAGCAGAGGTACTGCAGTCACCACTGCCCTACAGATACTGTGGGCCAACACTTTAACTTCTGTAACTTGCTTTAATTTGACTAACTATTCTGTAACTATAATGCTTCATCCTAGAAAACCTCTGGCCTTTTGAAGTCTCACTTCAGGTCTTTTTTTTATATTCTCATATAATAAGCGTATCTGTAAATTGTGATGGAACCTGTTCTTCATTTGCCATTTTTCAAAGGAAAGTCAAACAGCTTTTTCTTGCTGTTAGTCTTTGGTTCTATAGTGGACAGTCATGACACTTGTTATCACAAAAAATTGATTTTTTCCATGCACCACCTCATTTCTCAACTGCTTGGGCCTGATCCAATTTCTAAGGAAGTCAGTGGAAAGGCCTAGATTCAGTGGGAGCTCTGTGAGGCAGTTATAGCTAATTTTCCTGTTTTGGTGAAAAAAGCACACCAAAGAGAAATACTGTTTTGAATGACTCTATGTTAGGGTCTCTTCCCTGCCTGGTGCGGGAGCACTGGATGGGCAGAGAACCCCATCTGGGGTCCCTGTGCTGGGGCCTGTCTCCTGCCTGGTGGCTCTGACAGTTGCCTACCTCTTCGCAGCAACTAGGTGTATTTCTCTGTTCTCATTAATAACAACACTGCAATGAATTGTGGGATAAACATATACTTGGAGACACAAGGATACAACCATCCTTGGACAAGGGTCATCTAGGCCTTCCAAAAAATTTCAGCAGAAGATATCAAGGGGATGGTTCTACTTACCTACCTACCTATTTTCAACCACGTGATTCTTCCAATTTGACCTTTTTTTTTTTTTTTTTTTTTTTCTTAATGAGTGTCTGTTAACTGGTTGCATTAACTAATACACAGAAGACCACAGTCAAGATACATCATTGCATTTGTCACTCCTGCATTTATGTGAGTTATTTATTTCTTACTCTCAATTTTTTATTTACAAAAGTAAAATAAAACAACAAACAAACAAACAAACACACTTTTGATATAAAATTTTCTAACCAGCCATATATAATCATTACCTGTTACTTTATTATTTTCCACATCTAACACATGACCTTGCCTTAGTAATCGTCTCATTTTTAATGACTGAATTTCCTTTCTACATCTGATACTATTAAAAAGTGCCATTAGCTGATTATAGTGCTAATTACTGCAGCATTTTTATACACAGACAGTGATAGTAATATGCAAGTCCACATTACACAAGTCAGATATCCACTGGCATAAATGTAAGGCAGGATCTACTGGTAAGTTTTGAAAGACTGGAGTTTCTTATATAAAGGCTACAGTCCATCCACACACTGTAAAGAAAACTACTCTTTTTTAGATGACAAAGCACACAGCCAGCTAAATTCCGATTAGAACAGGTTATTAAAATATCCTCAAACTTCTACAACAGCCTAATAAGTAAGGACAGGTGATTTTCAATGTTTGGTAGTAAAACATTTCCCAGACTCTCATGTACAGCATTTCTGGTTTCATCATAAACCTTTTCCTAAGTACAGTGTCATTTGCAATATGGTTTGAGATCCACACCTATGAATGCTGAGATCCAACTGGTGAGCTGTTTTTCCCACAGCTGATTTGACATGGTATGGTTTATACAAGCTGTGATTTTTTTTATTTTACCCATAAAAGAGTTGATCTTCCCCAGAACACCCAAATTTATCCTGTAAATCAAATATTTTGATTTTTTTTTCAAGGAAAAAACAAAACAAAACAAAACAACACACTAAAATTTTACTGGAAGTAAACCTTTTTCATTAAAAAAAAAAAAAAAGAAAAAAGAAAAAAAAAGAGATTTAGATCCACTAAAATATGTGGGAAAATATTTTAGCCACTGTTTTTCAATTTCTAACCTCAAGGCCACATCAGACCACAGTGAAGTTCTGCTGTACAGCCTAAATGTGTTTGAGAAAAATTGGTTGAAGATCAAGGTGCCTTTGACTTAAATTTTTAAAAATCCATTGAACAAAAAAGACTTCTAAATACTAACATGCCAACATTAAATGCCAACATTTTAACTAAATATTTAACTAAATATTTCCATTGTCTTCTGCACTTCAGATAATTTAAGACTTTTAAAATTAAATGTTACTCCTTTGTGAGGGCTATTATTTTTTAACTTAGAAAGATAACTGCAGAGTCCCTGGACTGAGTTCTTTCAGCCCTTCATAGTACCAATTAGAGTGTTATCCCACAGCCCTTTCTAGGGATAGATATAACATATGTTAGAACGCAGCATCCTACATGATGAATATTGATCGTGAGGCAAAAAGCCATTTAAAGTTGTCCTCAGTTTTCTTATTTAATTTCATCCTTGGGACAGGATATGGCTATTGCATCCTGTAGTTTGACCTTCTACTCTTTCTTTGTCCCACATTCCTAGCTTTTTTTTTTTTTTTTTTTTTTTTTTACCACAATTTAAACGTATTATTTATCATCCTCCTAGCAAAAACAACTGGGCAAAAATCCTTTTGAAGGCTTCTACCTCCTTCCTTAATCATGTGAGGCGTGGTTGGTAAGTGATGTAAGGCATGCCTGCCCCCCAGGGACTGAGCACTCAAAACTCCTGATTGCTTGGGGAAAAAGAGAGCCAGAAGGGATCCTAAATCAAACCCCATCTCTCACTCATGGATACACTGACTCTTGAAATGGCTTGCTTTCATTAGGTACATTTTCTTCAATTAAGGCAGTCATTGTCAAGTGTTCTACCTTTAGAGCATTTAATTTGTTGTTTCATAGTGGCAGAATTTGTAATGCCATCTCAAAGTCCATGGCATCTTCTTGGACAATATATTGTCTACTTCTGTGCTATGACATATCACCATAAAACACAGGGCAGTAAGAACCTACAATAATTTATGAGAGTACATTAGGTACCCATGTATAATTTATCAAATGGGCATTATGGAGGCTGACTATGCCTGACTGACAAAGGTTACCTCTGTACAAGTGTCTAGTATAACCACAACAGGGAAGAATCCAATAGCCAACATTCACTGAATTATAACAAAGAATATTTTACTCCACAACATTGTCATTCCAAAAAGTGAAGTCAAAGAGCATGAAAATAATACTTTAATGTTTGGGCTCCAAGTGGATATTCTCCAAAAGATTCATATATGGGATTCAACACAAAAAAACTGAAGAAAACTAAGTTTTTAAGGAGAAAGCAGTATAAAGCTAGGGTCTGTACTGGATTTAGAAGAAAAAAATATAAGCACATTCAAAATTTATTCAAAGTGAAAGTAAGAAAAGATGAAAAGCTAAGATTTTCCCCTTATTTCAGGATGTCATTGAGTAGACCAATTTTTCAAGCTATTGCTCTCTCTGTACCCATAAACTTTGAGAAAATGAAACAGATATTAAGATTAACAGATGATAATAAACAGATATTAGATTAACGTTGCCCTTTGGTAAACCCCGGGACTCAAAACACACAATAACTCACACCTACTCTGCATAAAATTGATTATTCTTTCTTATTAGTAATACATTTTAGATACCCTTGAATTCTCTTTTACCAATTGAAACTTTGAGATTCCCATTTTCTAAGACCTGCTAGGCTTACTGCAGTAGCGGAAGCATGACTTTGCCTAGCTTTAGGGACTGATTACTCTTCAACTCAATTCTTCTTCCATTGAACTGAATGTGAATTGACTGTTTGCAGAAACCTCAGACATCCCAGAGGTTGATTCAAAATAAAGGTCTGAATCTTATTCATTCCCATTTTTTTTTTGTTAGACTGAAAAGTCTGAATATAGCCCTAAACAAAGCCTCTACCATACAGCACTGCACACTTGACTATGGGACAATGCAATATTCTTCAGAACGAACTGGCTAGACTCTAGGTCAAGACTCTATCTCAGTTATGCTCTGGCCACCCTGACATAGTCTTCTTCTCAACCAGGTTGGTAGCTGTGCTGGTGGTATAATCAATTGATAACAGCAATGTATGTTCAACTTTTTATTAGGTTCTCAGGGACAAGGAATTGGTTACAGCCTCTAGCTGTTAAATGTGGCTTGCAGCTCAAAGTTCAGTGGTACATGGTTTGAGGTTTTTCCACTAAAATCTCTAATTCTCTCTAATTCTATCATAGATCGTACTTGTCATAACAGATAATGGCAACCAGAGTAAAGCCAATAAATTCATTTCTACTTGTTTTTTGAGCAGCCATCATATAGTAAAAAAAAAAAAAAAAAAAAAAAAAAAAAAGGTTGCTGCTATTCTGAACTAAATTTGATCATTAATTCAAGAGTGAAACAACTCTAATATCCTTAGGAATCTGAATTTCATGCAGTAATATTATTTTCATGACATCAAATGATATGTTTCCACTAGGGAGGCATGACTTGGTGGGTGGGCTCTGGTCTGGGAGTTAGGGCATTTGAGTTTTATGTCTTGTGGAACCAGCTGAGAAATACTTTTAATGAGTGACAATTCTCAGAGTACAGTTTTGTTTCTTTTTTTTTTCTATGAAAAAATATAATTTCACTGTAAGAAAAAGGAAAAAATAATAAAAATATTTCCTTTTTGAAAGCTGGTATTTCACTTATCAGTTTCCTTTTATTACTTTTGGAGGAATAATCTTCCTTTCCCTGTTGCTCTTGCCCTCCAAGTTTTGAACGATATCACATTATTGTCACCAAATATACTTCTATTTACATAGCAATGTATAGACATGTTATTATCTGACTCCTTCATGATAACATCATTCTTATCTTCCAGATCTCTTTGAGGCAAGCAAGTCGTCTTATCTTCATTTTCTTGGAAGGAAGCTGAGGCAGAAGTCTGGGATCTCAAATTCATTCAGATACCCTAACTCAGGGTAGAGACAGAATTTCCTAGGTTGGAAGAGACCTCAAGGTCATCGAGTCCAACCTCCAACCTAATGCTAACAGCCCTCCACTAAACCATATCCCTAAGCTCTACATCTAAACGTCTTTTGAAGACTTCCAGGGATGGTGACTCCACCACTTCCCTGGGCAGCCTGTTCCAGTGCCTCACAACCCTTTCAGTGAAGAAGTTCTTCCTAACATCTAACCTAAAACTCCCCTGGCTCAACTTAAACCCATTCCCCCTCGTCCTGTCACCAGGCACGTGGGAGAACAAACCAACCCCCACCTCGCTACAGCCTCCCTTGAGGTACCTAAAAAGAGCGATAAGGTCGCCCCTGAGCCTCCTCTTCTCCAGGCTGAACAAGCCCAGCTCCCTCAGCCGCTCCTCGTAGGACTTGTTCTCCAGGCCCCTCACCAGCTTCGTCGCCCTTCTCTGCACCCGCTCAAGCACCTCCATGTCCTTCTTGTAGCGAGGGGCCCAAAACTGAACACAGTACTCGAGGTGCGGCCTCACCAGAGCTGAGTACAGGGGGACGATCACCTCCCTAGCCCTGCTGGTCACACTGTTCCTGATACAAGCCAGGATGCCGTTGGCCTTCTTGGCCACCTGAGCACACTGCTGGCTCATATTCAGCCGACTATCCACCATCACTCCCAGGTCCTTCTCTGCCTGGCAGCTTTCCAACCATTCCTCTCCCAGTCTGTAGCTCTGCTTGGGGTTATTGCGCCCCAGGTGCAGGACCCGGCACTTGGCCTTGTTAAACTTCATGCAGTTGACCTCAGCCCACCGGTGCAGCCTATCCAGATCCTCCTGCAGAGCTTTCCTACCCTCAAGCAGATCGACACACGCACCTAACTTGGTGTCATCTGCGAACTTACTGAAGGTGCATTCGATGCCCTCGTCCAGATCATCGATGAAGATATTAAAGAGGACCGGCCCCAGCACCGAGCCCTGGGGGACGCCACTAGTGACTGGCCTCCAACTGGACTTGGCTCCATTCACCACGACTCTTTGGGCCTGGCTATCCAGCCAGTTTCTAACCCAACGAAGCGTGCGCCAGTCCAAGCCAAGAGCAGCCAGTTTCTTGAGGAGAATGCTGTGGGAAACAGTGTCAAAAGCCTTGCTGAAGTCAAGGTAGACCACATCCACAGCCTTTCCCTCATCCACCCAGCGCGTCACTCTGTCATAGAAGGAGATCAGGTTCGTCAGGCATGACCTGCCTTTCATAAAGCCATGCTGACTGGGCCTGATCGCCTGCTTCCCCTTCAAGTGCTGCATGATGACTCTCAGGAGGATCTGCTCCATGAGCTTTCCTGGCACTGAGGTCAAACTGACAGGCCTGTAGTTTCCCGGGTCTGCCCTCCGGCCCTTCTTGTAGATGGGCGTCACGTTTGCTAGCCGCCAGTCGATTGGGACCTCCCCCGATAGCCAGGACTGTTGATAAATGATGGACAGTGGCTTGGCCAGCTCCTCTGCCAGTTCCCTCAGTACCCTTGGGTGGATCCCATCCGGCCCCACCGACTTGTGCACATCTAAGTGCCGTAGCAGGTCACCAACCAGTTCTTCATGGATAATGAGGGCCACATCCTGTTCCCCATCCCCTTCCACCAGCTCAGGGTACTGGGTATCCAGAGAACATCCGGTATTGCCGCTAAAGACTGAGGCAAAGAAGGCATTGAGCACCTCCGCCTTTTCCTCATCTCTTGTAACTAAGTTTCCCCCCGCATCCAGTAAAGGATGGAGATTCTCCTTAGTCCTCCTTTTTGTGTTGATGTATTTATAGAAACATTTTTTGTTATCTTTAACGGCAGTAGCCAGATTGAGCTCCAGATGAGCTTTGGCCTTCCTAATTTTGTCCCTGCACAGCCTCGCTACTTCTTTAAAGTCCTCCTTAGTGGCCTGCCCACTTTTCCAAAGCTTATAAACCCTCTTTTTCCTCCTAAGATCAAGCCACAATTCTCTGTTGAGCCAGGCCGGTCTTCTTCCCCGCCAGCTCGTCTTTGGGCACGTGGGTACAGACCGTTCCTGCGCCATGAAGACTTCCCTCTTGAAGATCGCCCAGCCTTCCTGGACCCCTCTGCCCTTCAGAACCGCCTCCCAAGGGACTCCACCAACCAGTGTCCTGAGCAGTTCAAAGTCAGCCCTCCGAAAGTCCAATACAGCGGTTTTACTGGTCCCCTTCCTGGCCTCGCCAAAAATAGTGAACTCCACCATTGCGTGGTCACTCTGCCCGAGACAGCTCCCAACGATCACGTCCTCCACCAGTCCTTCTCTGTAAGAATGACTGAATCACCAAACTATATTTTAGTGTGCTTACGTGTGTGGAAAGGAAAGAAAATCCTAAAACACTGACTTTTTTTTTTGGGGGGGGAGTCAGCATTGTGCTCATGTTGAATGAACAGCAAAATGGTCTGGCAACACATATATCTCTCCAGAACTGAAATCCCACTTCTTCCTCATTCAACCAATTACATATCTGTTGCAATACAAACCACAGAGAGTCTAGCCTCAGATGAATAAAAATAATTAATATGAACAATACATGGAAATTTTCCTATTTATTTAGTACTAGCTGTGCTGTGTGGCCTATAAATGCAGAAAGTGATCCTGACCTTGTTCCAGACAGTTTGGATGGTAACACCAAGTCACGAGTTCAAACATCTAATGTTGATCGGTGGTACATTCTCCAGGAATAGCGGTATGCTTTTGAAAAGAGTTTTGAGGTTTTTGCTGGAATGCTTTAGGGAAGAAGTGTGTTTTTAAAGATAATGTAAATCAGTAAACTGAAGATAAATAACCTGGTATGGGAAGATGCAAGTTGCATGGGGTATACATGTGACACACTTCCATGCTCTAAGTAAGATGTATCTTAAGACATTGCAGAAAAACAACTGGCTTTTTTTATTATTTAGAAGAAAAAAAAAAAAAAAAAAAGAGGTCTGCATGATATTATCTAGAAGTATGTACACTTGTTTGTTTTCAAAAGTTGGTTGAAGGCTTGCAGAACAGCAGGGTAATGGAATATTCATGAAGCAAATGCCCTTCACTTAGTGGAGGGCAAAGGAAAGCAGATTACTAAACCCCCTCAAACTTCCTGTGCAAGAAGCTTGAGCTACAGAATAATGAAACCTGTGTTTGCCCCTCTGTAGTCCAGTCAGAACCTGGCACTGCTTGCCTCTTTCAACTCTATCTTCCCTTTTGACTCCTCCTCCTATTTTCAAGTGTGGATCTCCATTGCTGTCACACACTGCCCCTTTGATCACAGACTTGTTTTCCCCAGGAGCCAGCGTGAGAGGATGAAAACCGCCAAGTCGCTGCTGTGAGTGTGGTCCCCACCTGCCCACAGCTGAGCACACCAAGAGGCAGTGAGTACCCAACACCAGCAACCGGGTTGAATTCATTTTGTGTCCTTTAATGAACATGGGGGCAACCTCAAGAAAATTGTACTTCCATGACCACAGGATACTGACAGACTTCAGGGCTCAAGCACAATAACGCACCAACCACTTTCAACCCCATCACTGAGCGGCACCTTGAACCATGAAAAAAACACAAAAGCAACAACATAAAAACAAACAGCTACCCCAGCAGCCCATAGCCCCACAGGGACTGTGCCCCCTGCAGCCGGGCCTCCCAGTTCTGCCAGATCATCCTCAACTGCCCATGGCCACAGGCCTCACTCCCCCGGGGTGCTGCTGAGTGAGCAGGGCTGGGGCGCAAAGGCAGGCGGCGCTGAGCAGCAGGTGGCCCCTGTGGAGGCAATCAGGGTCGCATTCAGCCAGGGAGCCGGCTCAATTTTCAGTCCTGTGTCTGCCAAGGGGCCTGGAGCTGCCTTGTTAATGCTGCAGGGAACACGTGGGACACATTGACTGCATTAATTGTCCCCACTCATTCAGCGGTGGATGAATTATAATGTTACCACTCCAGGGTAAAGCAAACACCTATCATAACAATCATGTCATTAGTGTGCAGATGCCGACTGCTCTGCTTAACCTTTTGTATCTTTTTTTTTTTTTTTCCTCTCTCTCTCTTTTATTTTATTTTATTTTATTTTATTTTATTTTATTTTATTTTATTTTATTTTATTTTATTTTATTTATTTTATTATGGCATGTAATAAGTTTTTTTTTATTGTTGTCATATAATTGATTTTTAGGTTGCAAGTGTAGGCTAAACCCTTGAAACAAGCACAGCCACATTACTCAACAGCTAGGAATAGGCACACAGAGTGGCAAAACACAGATTAAAGTTCCTTTAGAGAGAAATAGCAAGGCTTTAAATGTTTATGCTTACAGTTTGGTTTACCCTTTGCGGTGTGACTGACACATTTGCTATTCACACAGAGTGAGCTCCAAAAAGACATGGTCCTTAAACAATGTAACAGTCTTAGAAATGCTTTTAATTTACTTACTGCTACCAGTGACCAGAGATTATACATGCACACCCAGATAAATGCCACATTCTAGTTTGAAAATGTTTTTAAATATTTTTTTTCTGCTATGTACATATACAAACACATATGGAGACACGAATACAATTTCCCTTTAAAAAAATATGTATACATGCAGATGTGCATACACATGCATGTATGTATGTCTTTTTTATCTTTGAAGTGTAACATTAAAAACTAATATTACTAGGTATATTGATAATTTACATGTAAAAATGCATAAGCTTGAAGTTGTAAGGCACCACAAATCTTCTCTGAGTGTTGCAACATTATTATGCTGCAATTAAAAATGCTGAGTTTGTGCCATGTTCTTATTTCTCTTTAGTTGAGCTCTATTCTGTGTTCCACAGTTATTCTTAAATGGCACACATGATGGGCTTGGAACTTCTCACTATGTGTTCCTCATGCATTTAAGTGCTCTTGAAGATGTTACCCATAATCCCGTTCCTTGTGAGTTTTGAAAGCAGAGAGCCCACTCACCAGCACTTGTACATGCCATTAACATTTTTTTATCTAAACATTCTGGCAAGCATCTTCTCAGGGTGTGAAAGGGGTTGATGTGGTCCTGCATGACTCTGCACTGATGTCTGTTAAAAAATGTAGACATCATATTTACATGTTTGCAAGACTCTTATGCAGATGTAGACCACTGCTGTAGCCAGTGGTCTTGTTCACTTTTAGTTAAAGCTATGGTATTGCAATCACATGTAGTCCTTAACTGTGAATTTTCACAGGTGAGCTCTAGCATTCACTTGTGGAGTTGGCAAAAAGATGCGCTCCTGTCTCCACTCTGCTCCCAGTCTCCACCTCTCTTTGTTAGGAAACAAACTGAAGTCCCAGCCTTGCAGAGACTTATCTGCCACATCCTTAATGTTTCCTGCTGCAGATAAGCTCAGGTGTTCAATGGAAACAGCCATATTGAGTAAAGTCAAGCTAGTAGACAAATCTTTGAGTAATCCGTGCCTA
Organism: Aythya ferina; assembly: GCF_964211825.1. Taxonomy (NCBI): domain Eukaryota; kingdom Metazoa; phylum Chordata; class Aves; order Anseriformes; family Anatidae; genus Aythya; species Aythya ferina. The sequence goes on from NC_140296.1 coordinate 71,509,401, forward strand.
AAAAATTAGTGCAAGAGGTGGGAGATGTACTTAAGGAATTTTGGTTCACAGCTTGTAGACATACAGATATAGAATTGTATCATTCACTGTTTGACAATATTATTGTTAGTAGGGTTTGGAACAAGATCTAGTAGTAGAAACAGAGTAATAAAACAAGAACAGGTTGATACAGTACTATCAGTGCAATTATTTATACTAAATACAAGTAAATCCATAGCAAGAGTAAGTGTCTGGCAGGATGAGGTTAAGGATGAAGTTAAAATTTTATGGTTATTGTTTTGATGTTTTTAAAATCATTAGATGCCTTAGCTGACTAATTTTGTGTAGGTGCTTGTGGTTTGTGAAATGGAGAAGCCATTTAAAATGGTTTAGTCACATTTTAGCCTTTAAACAAGTATTTAATTTTTACATATGCATGTAAAACCATGTTGTTTATTGGTATTTCCAGTGAAAATTACTGTGATTCAGCTCTTTTGGATGCATTTCAAAAGTGTAAAGTAAATTTATGTTCCATAATCAGTAGAAGGTGTACTTCCCTGAAATCAAAAAAGTCCTTTTTTATTATGATGTTGGATTCATCTGAGAAAATGATATTATTTTCTGGTATGTTATATTTCTGTAAAAGCCAAATGCATTCTTGCATAGCCCTTATAATGCTATATACAAATATATTAAACAGCATAATCTTTTTTCCATATTTTCCCTTTAGATTGTTTGTGAATAGGAGAATTCATCTTTTGAACTTTCATTTGCTTTATGTGTGCAAGTACATACTGTCAAACTAAAAACTCTGCAGTTTCTGAAAAGTGTTTTTATGAGCAAAATAAAAACCTGCAATTGTATCCTGTCTGATTTTTTTTTTTTCCCCTCCAAATAATATTTATGGTATGTTTTCTTAAACACACTTATTTGGTTGATCAAAAGCAAACAATGTTATTCAGTGGCAGTTGGGTGTCTGTGTATGTGTTTTTCTCCACAAGTAACCTAGGCTAAAATCAACTTTATCCAGACATTTTCCCCCTAGTCTCCAAAAAAAAAATTACCGTAAAAATGAACCCATATGAAAATGAGCTCTTGTATGTAAAATATTTTCCCACACATTGCTGCTGCTGAATGTTTTTACTTAGCTTGCTGAAAATGGTACGTCTGCACAAATAATGAATGTGTGCTGCTGTCACATCCATTCTCACATTTTCCCACTTGAAAAATATGTGTACAGTATGGACAAACCATAGATTGTGAAATGTCCTCTCTTTTTGATTACCAAACATTCTACTGAAAATTAATAAAATGTTTGCTGATAATTTGATACACTGCAACATACTGGAATTTGATTATGAACTTTTAAACCTGTAAATATATGTTATTTGTTAGCATATGTGCAAAAATCTATGAACATTAAAAAACTTGATATTTAGATTTTTTTACTTGTACATAGTAGTAAATAATAGATATCTAGACATATTTAACACTTATGATATATTTTTACTAATCTCTTGATGACAACAAAACATTAAAAATCTAACCAGTGATGACTTGTGTTACAGTTTGCTATAATAGTTGCCACAAGAATATTATTCAGATATGTAAACCACTTATGTTTTTGTTTTTGTTTTGTTTTTGTTTGTTTGTTTGTTTGTTTTGTTTTGTTTTGTTTTCTGAGTAGTTATGGATTGTTTCATACACAAGCAACTGGATAGCTAAACTAGTTCCCCATATTCATTCCTATATTAACAACATTGCTGTAATGATTTAAGAAACATAGCATTAAATTCAGGGCTGTTTTCTTAAGCCATTCATAAATATTTTAGAAGTTAATTAAGGGACTACAGGTATGAATAGACCAAGATTTATTCATAATTAAGAATCAGATATCACATGTCACCTCTTCTGATAGAGAAAAACCTTTAATTGCTTTTAATTAGGCAATTGTCCCTGTAGTTTGCTGAAGCAGATTGAATTGGAATGCACTTGGTAGAAAGACATGCTCGTGGTAATAAGCTAAGTTTCTTGTTTCTTCTTTGTTCAGTTGCCTTTTTTTACATGTTGGTACAGAATACAGTAGAAATAGTGAAATATACATATCTTACTTAGTGATACATTAAATCACAGGAAATACCTTTCTGTATAATTTGATATAATTTGGCATCTGACCTTTATCTAATGCCTCACAACTTTTCATGCCAATTATTTTGTCTTGCTTTACCAAAACATGAAGAAAAAACTGAATTCATGAATGACAATATATTCATTCAGTTAACCTAAGATATATTTTCCAATGTTGAAATTAGCATTCCACTTTTTACAATGTAGAAATGAAACAAAGAAAAATAGATTTTCCAGAGCCCAAATTCTTGGGGGAAATTACTGATCAAAACAAACACCAGAAACATTGTTGCTTAGGTATCTGACCCTGAAATATGGTGTATTATATGTATGCATGGTCTTGATCAGTTTCCAGAAGGTATAAAGCTGGTTAAAATTTTAAAATTTGACATAGGTCAGATATTTGCATATAAGCATCTAAACATAAATGGCTTAATTTCCTGCAGTACGAACATCCATGTGTTTTGACAAACTCAGTAAGGACTACATATGCTGTTTGATTGTTAAGACAGTTTTAGCTAAGTTTCTAAGTCCTGTAAAATTTTGCAAGCATGCTTTACCTGGCGTATTGACTGTGCCTTTGAAGACACAGGAACTCAGGAACTTCTCACAGAGTACAAAATAAAGTCAGCAGAAGTTATTGCTGTGTCTAAGCCAAGGGGCTGGAATATTCTTGCCTGTATGTTTACTAAGTGTCTTTGTAATCAATTTTGTGATATTTCATTTTGACTATAAATTTCCACTTATGAACATAACTGGACTTGACTCACCCAGTATCATTAGGCATCCGGCTCTCAGCTCACAGTCCCACTGAGCTACATCCTCCTTTAACTTGGCCATGGTTTACTAAATTGTGGCCCAATAAGTCCATGTGTCCTCAAAATGCAGTGATAACACAAAGTATTAGTTAATTAGAACAAAAATATTTCAAGGTATTTCAAATCATTCAGTTAACCGGAATTTTCTATTCAAGTTCGTCAGACTTTAGACTTCCTCTGGACTCCCTACTCCTTCTCACATATAGATATATGCATGTATATGCATTTATATAAGTACATTGCTGCCTATACAGCTTCTGGATAACACTCCTTTCTTCTGTCCTTCCTAATTACTCTTTAGCTGTGTACTTTCTTTTGGCATCTAGAGTTCATCATCAAGACTATTGACAATGCCCTTGATTTGTCTTCTGTATTTTTTTTCCCTCTGTGGCCCTTAGGGCTTTGGGTCTTTTGTACTACAGATCTTTAACATTTGTTAGTTAGCATTGGTAAGTACCTGAAATTAGGACAGACTGGTGCATATAGTTGTTAACAGTGTCAAAGGATTGTATCGAATACCATCAGTCATTTCTAGTCCTGCATTTTTAAGTCTCTGGTTTCTTCATTCTGGAGACAGGAATCTTGAAGCCTACAGCTCACCTGTCTGTATTAGCAGTGTGTGCTACAATGTCCTTGCCTTTATTTGTCATGTTGTCTGAAACCGGCGTTTCAGCCTTTGGCAATACAGGAATACTAAAAATCCTGTTAAGGGGCAGTTGCTACATGGCATTGCTGCCTTCCAGCTGTGGCTTTCTTAAGTTGTTCAGAAAATCAATTATTACATCTCAATATTTCAATTATTTAGTTTTTCTGTATCTGTTATCGGTATGTCTGAGAGAGAGAGAAAGAGAGAAACACATTAACAGGTTAATTTTTAATGTGTTTCCAGCCACCTTCCCTACTTCCTACTGCCCAGTCTTGGAGTTTCTTAAGACCAGTCTCAGCAGAATTAGAGGTACTTAGGCAGAGATTTCAGGATAGTGTATGTTAACTGTAAAGATACATGTCATGATATTAATGAATTATTTTGCCTTGGCAACAAAACAGGCAGGATATGTCTTAGCCTAATTTTAGACATCTAACAGAGGGGCGTCCAAATTCAAGTAGTTATGTAGGCTCCATTTGTAGTCACTGCAGAGAGAGATACATACATGTTGAAGGTAATTCATTCCAACCATTTTAAATACTTATTATTAGGATCAGTTGCCCTCTACAGGTTTGTTGCTCCTTGCAGTGACATCAGATACAATCTAGCTTTTCAGTTTAGAGTGGATGCTCAACTTTTATATGCCTAAAGGTAGGTAAAATTAATCCAACTTTAGCTTTGTTGTCTTTGTAGAAGTGAAATAATTTTATTGACAGTCTATTAGATAGTGATCTGAACTAAAGAACAGGGTTAGATTCTGCATTTCTCGTTACAGTTAAGCAACTGTGGGCAAAATTTAGGTACAAATTTAAAACTAAGATTTTAATTAGTCCTTCCAATAAATATTTGAAGTACAGATAGAGCAAGTTACCATAACTAGATAAGAGAAAGAGACATTGTACAAAACAAACCAAAGAAATTTGAGACAAGGCTCAAATGTATGTACTCATGTACATATACTATATATATACATGAACATATATTTTTATACAAAGATGTGATGTGCAGACAGAAACTCACACACACACATACATACAAATTCACACATAGAGTGTCCAGTTCTGCAGACAGTGTCATAAGTTTAATGTGTGTGTGCATGGCAAAGTAAAAGCATATATCTGGAGAGCTTAGTGAAAAGAAGTAAGAGCCATGAAGCCATTAAACTTTACAGATCAAGACCTAATTTGCTTTAAATCTGAGAATACCATCAAGGGGTGTCCAACAGAGCCTAATATGCTGTACTTCACAACATAATACAGTCATAGAACACCTGTAAAGAGTTAGTCTGGTCATGAATAATTTGCCAGTGTTTAATGAACGTCAAGATTGATCAATGGTTAGACATTAAACCTTGAAAAAACATTTAAAGGCAGACTGAAAAAAATCTGAGGATTAATTCACAATTTACACATCTGATATAGGACAACTTCATTCTACTGCATCTGAAGTAGCATGGAGGTGAGGAAATAATGAACATTGGAATCACAGAATCAGAGAATGGTTGAGGTTGGAAGGGACCTCTGGAGATCATCTGGTGCCTGAAATGTCCCCTAGACAGGGGTCCCCTAGAGCACATTACCCAGGATTGTGTCCAGAAGGCTTATGAGTATCTCCAGAGAAGGAGACTCCACAACTTATCTGGTCAACCCGTTCCAGTGCTCAGTCACCCTCACAGTAAAGACCTTTTTTCTCATATTCTGGTGGAACTTCATGTGTTGTGTTGCTCTCATCCTGTCACTGGGCACCACTGAGAAGAGTCTGGTCCCATCTTCTTGACACCCTCCCTTGAGATGGTTATATACATTGATCAGATCCCCCCAAGCCTTCTCTTCTTCAGGCTGAACATGCCCAGCTCCCTCAGCCTTTCCTCATATGAGAAATACTCCAGTCCCTTAATCATTTTAGTTGCCTTTCACTGGACTTGCTTCAGGAGCCCTGTGTCGCTCTTGTACCAGGGAGCCCAGAACTGGACACAGTATGCCAGGTGAGGCCTCATCAGAACTTAGTAGAAGGGGAAGATTACCTCCTTTGACCTGCTGCCAATGTTCTTCCTAATGCAGCCCAGCACACCATTGTCCTTCTTGGCCACAAGGGCACATTGCTGGCTCATGGTCAACTTGTTGCTCATCAGAAACCTCAAGTCTTTCTCCACAGAGCTAATTTCCAGCAGGTTAGCCCACAGCCTGTACAGGGTTGTTCTTCTCCAAATGCAGGACCCTGTACTTTGCTGAATTTCAAGAGGTTAATCGCTGCCCATCTCTAAAGCATTAAAGATCCTTCTCAATAGCAGCACAGCCTTCTGGTATATCAGCCACTCTTCCCAGTCTTCTATCATCAGCAAACTTTCTGAGGAGGTACTCTATCCCTTCATCCAAGTCACTGATGAATAAGTTAAACAAAACTGGAGCCAGTATTGACCAGGGTCCATGGACTTGTGGATGTCAGGTTTGACTATATGTTCTCTAACCCAATCCTCCTTAACCAAGGGAAAGTCTTCCTTTCTCCAGACTTTCTCCTCGGTTTCTTTGGTCAGGGATTCCTGAGGGTTGACCTTGGCAGTGAAGACTGAAGCAAAGAAGGCGTTCGATATCTCTGCCTTCTCTACATTCCTTGTTGCCAGGGTCCCCACCCCATTTATGAGTGGCCCCACATCTTCCCTAGTTTCCTTTTGTTACTGATGCATTTGAAGAAGCCCTTCTTGTTCTTAACATCTCTAGCCAGATTTAATTACAAATGGGCCTTGACCTGCCTCATGAGAATTCTGCCTACTCTCTGTCTTTTTATTAATTTCACGTTGCCTGTCCTTGCTTCCTCCTCCTGTACACCTCCTGCTTATGTTTCATTTTTTTTCAGGTATTCATGGCTCATCCATGCAGATCTCCTGCTCTCTTTATTCAATTTATTGCCTAAAAGGATGCACTGTTTTTGAGCCTGGAGGAAGTGATCTTTGAATAGAAAACAGTTTTCTTGGACCCCTCTTCATTCTTGGGCCTGTTTCTATGGAATTCTTCCAAGAAGATCCCTGAAGAAGCCAAGGTTAGCTCTCCTGAAGTCCAGGGTTATTAGTTATTAGTAACCAGGGTACTGGTATTAGTTATTAGAGTCCAGGGTAATTAGTTATTGCCCTGCTTCCTCCTCACAGGACACTGAAATCCACGATCTCATTCATGGTCATGGTAGCCATGGCTACATTTCCAAACAGTTCTTCTTTGTTTATTAGTACAAGGTCCAGCAGAACATTGGCTCATCACCTGTGTCAGAAAATTACCATCAGTGTTTTCCAGGAACCTACTGGATTGTTTGTGCCTAGCTGTGTTTTCCTCCAGCAGATGTCAGGGTGGTTGAAAACCCCAAGAGAACCGAAGCCTGTGACTGTGAGGTTACATCAAGATTTCTCTAAAAGGCTTCATCTACCTCCTCCTCCTGATCAGGTGTCCTGTAGCAAGCACTCACAGTAGTGTCATCCTTGCTAGTCTGTCCTTTAATCCTTTCCCATTAGCTCTTGACTTGCTTATCATCCACCCTGAGGCAGAGGTCCATACTTTCCAGGTGTTCCCTCACATAAAGTGCAACTCCACCACTTCACCTTCCTGGCCTGTTGTCGTGGTTTAACCCGGCTGGCAGCTAAACACCACGCAGCCGTTCGCTCACCCTCCCCCCTCCCTCTCTGGGACGGGGGAGAGAAATGGAAAGTGAAGCCCGTGAGTTGAGATAAAGACAGTTTAATAAGACAGGAAAATAATAATAATAATAATAATAATACAATGATGATAATAATACTACTACTAATAATATGTACAAACAAGTGATGCACAATGCAATTGCTCACCACCCGCTGACCGATGCCCAGCTTAACCCCAAGCAGTCCGGCCCCCTCCCCCCGGCTAGCCATCCCTATATATTGTTTAGCATGACGTCAGATGGTATGGAATACCCCTTTGGCTAGTTCGGGTCACCTGTCCTGGGTCTGTCCCCTCCCAGCTCTTACTGCACCCCCAGCCTGCCTGTTGGCAGGACAGAGCGAAAGGCTGAGATGTCCTTGGCTTGGTATAAGCACTGCTCTGCAACAATTAAAACATCGGGGTGTTATCAGCACTCTTCTCATCCTAAGCCAAAACACAGCATTCCACCAGCTACTAGGAAGAAAATTAATTCTGTTCTAACTGAAACCAGGACATCTATCTTTCCTAAAACACATGTAGCCATTCATGACAACATTCCAGTCATGCAAGCTATTCCACAATGTCTCTGTAACTGCAATGAGATCATAGACCTACAACTGCACACAGATCTCTAATTCTTCCTATTTTTTCCCTGTGCTATGTGCATTGGTGTAGATGTGTTTCAGAGAAGTATTTGAGTGTGCCAATTTCCCAGGAATAGAAATTTATTTAGGAAAAAGGAAAGACAATAAGGCAGTTTTGAATGGAAAGCTCTTCTTTTGAAACTCAGACCACTGTCTCTGTCAGATAGGAGTTACAACTGTTCATGTTACTGTTAAGCTTAGGTAGTATTTTAAGGACTTAGAAGCAGAAATTACCAAGCAAGCATACAAGTGTCATATTAAATGTTACTATAACCTACCAGCTGGAGTGTGTCAGGTTGTGTTTGCTCAGTCCTATCCAAATGTACCACTGAAGTGTGCTTTGTCTCTTAAACATGCCCAGAGACAATGCTGACTGGTACTTGCAGGCTGCGGGCTGTTGGCAGGTTTGCCTTTTGTGAACAGGTGAACAGAAACACACCTTTGAATGTGCTAGAGAGACAGCCTCATGGTCTGTATTTGTCAGCCTTCTGCATAATGCAACCGTCAATATGGCGGCATCAGGAAAAACAGTAGCACAGAGGTGAGCTCCAAATCTCAGCCAAAAGATGAGGTCCTGAAAGGTTTTCTGGGCACGTGACCTTGTTCTTCAGGTCCTCCCTGCACAGCCTCACCTCATCTGAGCTGCTCCTTTAATGCATTGTAAATCATCTGCTGTTCACAAGCATAAATGTGAAGCCTATGTCCACCCAAACCAAATTGTGAAAAGGAGTTTCTGGGGCTGTATCCACACAAAACTTCCTCCCAAATTGTACCTCAGCAGTGTTAAACTGTTTGAGGTTTAGCATTATTAAGGCTAATGATTATGCTGAATTTCCAGAGAAGGCAGATATATTTTAGGTACTCTTTTTGCTTTATGAAAACCTGACTCACATAATTTGGACCCTATTTATGGAGATATTTCATAGAATAATAGAATCATAAAAAGGTTTAGGTTGGAAGGGACCTTAAAAATCATCTAGTTCCAACCCCCTGCCATGAGCAAGGACACCTCCCACTAGATCAGGTTGCTCAAAGCTCCATCCAGCCTGGTCTTAAACATTTCCAGGGATTGGAATCATCCCTGATATTCACAACTTCTCTGGGCAACATGTTCCAGGGCCTCATCACCCTTCCTAATGTTTAATCTAAATCTAATCTCTTTCAATTTAAAATCATTATCCCTTGTATCATTACGTGCCCCTGTACAAAGTCCCTCCCAGCTTTCCTATAGGTCCCCTTTAGGTACTGGAAGACCACAATAAGATCTCACTGGAGCCTCCTTTTGTCCAGGGGTAACAACCCCAACTTCCTCAGCCTGTCTTCATAGGAGAGCTGCACCACCCATACACAAACTCATGTTGCTTTTGCACACAGTATTCATAGATTTAAATGAAGTAAATATCCCCATATAAAGACGAAGGCATCGTATTTTTGTTATTCCAATAATTTCATTTATATTCTGAAATTAATAGGATTTTAATAGATTTAAGTGCAAAAGAATAATGACTTTTTCAATGCCCATATGTTATGCTGTGTTTCTTCATATGAGCCATATTCTCAATGAGAAGATTTCTAGGCTATGATCACTCATAATACCTCTTTCATTAATATGATCTTTATAGGAGTATATCATATAACACATACTGGTACAGCATTTTCTCTCCAACAAAAGCATACAGTCACTTTGCACAGTGTTTTTAAATGAGGACAGAAATAAAAGTCTTTGTCATGATTTTGTGTTTTATCCAAAGATAAGGTATGAAAGGGTAATCCAGCTTTCAAGGAGTCTGTGTAATCTGTAAGGCGGTACAAAAAAGACAGTGATAGTAATTAGCCTTTTTAAATAATTCCTCACATCACTAAGCACATTATGGAAATTTATGGTACACATCAGATGTTTGTGTGTGTGAAAGGGAGGATGTGCATGTACGTGCATGTATGAGCATGTGAGGGAGTGAAAGGGAAGTTTCCAGCCATCTTTGCATGGATGCATTTGTAGCTGAACTGAAATGATGAAGCAATTTGTAGTAATGTCAGCAGCTCCTCAGGGAATGCTCACTAAATGCATGTCATTAGGTGCCACATAATTTGCCTGTCTTTTTGCTCCCTCTGTGACACCAGTTCATGGTATATTCTTAAAGATTATAACATTCTGCTCTTTAATTTTAGATGTATTAATGTTTGGTTAATCTCAACTAATCCAAAATATTTCACCACTCTCACACTACCACTGGCTGTACATCAATCAAAAATCCCTTTTAGCTGCTTGCCAGACTGTTCTTACTGCTCTATTGACATGATTATATTAAGTGGTAACAAGTACCACAGGGGAATAAGGTGGTGGGTAAGGTTCATTGCCCACTTAAGTACTTTGTACATTTTACCACAAAAAAGTAAAAATAGCATGAGGAAACCAGGGAACTGTGTTGCCGGACTTTCTATGCATATAGTCATTGCTTGTCTAGGACTTTTGGACACCTCGACACCTGATCCAGAAAGTCAGCTGTGCAAAATGGGATATGGGGAGTCCTGGTGGATAAGAGGAACATAAGTCATCAATATGAACAAGTCAATAAATGAAGACCACAGGCATCCTCATCTGTATTAGCTATGTTCTTACCTATCTGGCAGGTGGAAAGGATGATCTTTTGTCTCTATCTGGCACTTGAGAGACCACATCTGAAATACTGTGCCCAGTTTTGGGCTCACCAGTACTCATAGCCATTCCCATGATTGGCCACTAAGCTGATTAGGAGCTGAAGAACATGCTGGCTGAGGAGAGGCTGAGAGAGCTGAATCTGTTGTTCAGTCTGCAAAAGAGAAGGATTTGGTGGAATCCAATTGCTGTCTACAGTTACATAACAAGAGAAAACCAAGCCAAACTCATCCCAGAATTGTGGAAGACTAGAACAAGAGGCAACAGACAACGTTTGATACACAGGTAAATCGGTTGAGTGGAATGTGAGTCAAGAGAGGTCTTGAGGTTCTTTCCAACTTACATGGCTTGATTCAATAACCAAGTCCCTTCTTCCCCATGTCCCTCATGGACTTGCATCACTGTATGGAGATGCAGTTCCATGCAGCATGCTTCAGTTGAGAAAATGAGACTAACATATGGCAGAAGTAGCTATGGACTGAGAGTTAGGCTATACATTACATTCTCACAAACAGCATGGAATGCAGGTCTCCTGTGCCCTATATGGTACTTTAACTACTGGTCTCTTGGATAAAAGGAGGGAAACATCTCCCTCCTTCTGGGATCTGGTTCTTTGCTTCATTTGCTTTTATATGCAGTGCCTCTAAATGAAGTGTTCTGTTCGCAATTGACCCAAACACTTTTTTTTTTTCTTTTTTTTCTTAATTTCTTCAAGAAGAAACAAAACCTGTTTAAGTTAGTTCAGGCTGAGCCAACTTTTCTAAAAAAATGCTTTGGTTTGGCAGCTGCATGTGAATGATTCTCACTGCCCTAAGAAAGAATACAAAGTTTGGTGGCTTCCTTCCCAATTTATGGGCCAAGACAGTGGCCAGGAAGGATTGTTTTACAGCTTTAGACTCTGGCCTAGAGGCTGAATTTCTTTCCAGTTTATCCTCTGTTTCATGCTCACGTTACGTTCAATCTTTACAATCTTTTTTTATAGGACAAAAACATCCAGAAATATTTTAAAAATTAAAGTACAAATCACTATTGGCAGCTTACTTAGCACTTAAATGGCAATCTCCCTGCTTTGATTGTTTTATTCACTAAAAAAGCAAATGCAGAATAAATAAGGCACCATTTCTAAGTGAATTCCAGCCTTCCAGTTGTCATTATTTAGAAGTTTACCAAGAACCATCTGGAAAATTCTTATTTATTTATTTTCTGTGTAGAATTATAGAAATGTCATTTCCAACATGAATATACACCACTACTCAGAAGAGCAGCAGCCAACACTAGTCTTTCCTCCAACTTGCTTCTATTAAAAAAATAACTTTTTGTTATAGGTTATATATATGAGAATGAACTCTAATATGGCCCATTATAGTAATAATAAATAACGATATATCTTTTTTTTTTTTTTTTTTTTTTGAAAAATAAATAAATAATAGAAGTTGAATTAAAGCAGCAGAAAAAGAGTATCTGTTTCCTGTGACCTCAGCTGCCAAGCAACTCTGTGCTCAACTTCCAGCATTTAAAGACCATTAACTTTACTTTTAAAATGCAGCAAGGATGCAGTGAGCAGATGTCCTTTGAGGGAAGATACCAAATAGAATTGTATGACAGTATATGGCTTCTGTCTTTTCATATGAGTAGTGAGCCTGAAGTGTATCTTCACAGCTTCCAAAGTGACCTTTAGACCTGGTAGAGTGGCACCTAACCTAGCAGTAATGGGGAAAATAAAGGCTCCAAGCCTGACACTGTGAGAGTCCAGTTCAGTGTAGAGCAAACTGCATGATAGCTGAGGAAGGAACAAGCAGGGAGAATGGCTCAGTTATAAGGATGCTAAAATATCTTGACACAGCTGTGTATCAAGGTATCTTGAGGTATTTGCATACATAACTACTTTGAGTTTCTCGGTTAGTCCTAGACACAAGTGAATCAGGGAGCATGATTCAATAATTTGGGGGCAGGATCCAGTAATGCAAACTGAAGCAAACCTTCTGATTAAGCTGTTTGGAATAGCAATGAAAGTGCATTCTGCCAATATCTCTTTGGACAGGTAAGTAATTTTTCATAAGTTTCTACAGCTATAAAACACAAATAATGATACTTATCTCCCTTGCAAGAGTTTTTGTGGTTTGCGTGTGACAAGAATTTCATATATGTGGGTGTTGCATTCCATAATATTGTCTTCATGGCTGCATATTGTCTTTATGTTTGACTACACTGGTAGATTTCGGTATTATGTTTAATACTAAAAACATAAGATATGTGTTTTAGCATTAAAGATAAATAGATAAATAAATAAATAAATAAATGGAAAATTGGAAAAAAAAAAATCTCTTCCATTTATTCATTTTTATTTTAAACATTTATGTTATAATAACAAATTACCTCCATTTTCTTACAAGAGAAACCCACCTGAATCTTCTGACTTCATGGAGTGCCAGAGACATTTTAACTGGACTATTTTTAGTAGAAATTTTTCCAGTTGTGTCATAAGCTTTCTTTTATTCTATTTCTTCTAAATATGCTATAGGTATACAGGCCTTTCATGGGAAACTACTGGGTTCTTTCCCATTCCTGACACATAACAGACTTAACAATATAAAGCAAAATGCATTTTTGTCTCTTTGCATCTGTTCATGCCACCACAAAAGAGGCCCTCAATGATATGAAACTTAACTAATATGAAGTATTTCATTTATAATTATCAGTATTAAAAATATTTTCTCTAAATGTTGTGTTTATAGTGATTAATTATTGCAAGAGGTCTGAACATTTGTTTAAAATGTGTTTAACCCTTTAAAGTACTGAGCGTTGTGCTAAGAATATAATCAGAGTTTGAGAACTGGGAAAGGTCTAGCTGAAGAGCACTTTTGTATATGACTAACTTTAAGTATTTAAGTTGAACTTCTGTGCTTGGCCAGGTCATGCCAGTACTCAGCACTTTGCTAGATTGCACTCCAAGCAGCAGAGATTATCACATAATTCCTTCCGACCTGAGGACACCATGTCCCAGATGTAGCTGTACAGCACACTTTGCCTGGCCAAGCCTGGCCTGATAAACAACTTCAGGCCATCAAGATACTTGGCTGAACAACAGAAAGTTCACACCTGCTTTTCCTCATGGCCGTAATGTGCTTTTGCACTGCCACTCTGGCGCCAGGGCTTCCTGCAGCCTATCTATCTGTCTTCGCATTTTCTCACTTTGGGAAAGGTGTGAACCAGACCCTGCAAGAGCGGCAGTGGGCTGCAAACCCTGGTGCAGGCAAAGCTGGGCTAGAAGAGGCTGGGCTGCCAATCAGCCCTGTCTTTAAGCTGCACTGCCCTTGTTCAATCGAGGTAATGGGTCCAGTGGGCAAGTAATAGGTCCAGTGGGTCTATTACACATTTTTATTGAAAAGCAAAATAAATAGCCCTGTAAAACTCACACACTGCCCCAGGGCTGCAATAATTTATTCACCTTCTTACACCTTCTTTTTCTTTCTTTTTCTCTTTGCCTTTTCAGAGTTGCTCAAGTGAACTTTTCCAGCATGTCAGGTAAGAGCTTTTGTAAGTGTATCACTAATGGTTTGAGTAAGGCAGTATTTGAAAATACTGCAAGTTGGTATATGGAGAACTGTGGCAAGCCTTTACTACTTGATTATACACATGTGTAGTACCAAAGGAGATCAGATTTTACTCAGCCAAACTTGTTTAATAGAAATGGCATAAAAATCAAAGTATGTATGCTATCAGTTTTGCTTTCCAGAGAGAATGTTTTTCCACAAAACTAAGGAAAAGGTAATTTACCACTCAAACAAGCTGCGAAAAGGGAGAACATTCTTTCCTAAACAGCAACAATTATGCATTTGGCAGGCAGTAGTAAAAGAAATTCTGCTTCCTTTCTTAACTCATAGCAAATCTGTACCTGGGACTGATTAGAGAACAACTGGAGAGGTGCTGTTTTTCTTTTCAAGGTCTACCAATGAGGTGTTTTTTTGTTTGTTTGGCTGGCTTTTTGTTGTTGTTGTTCTGAACATGTTTTACCCGTACACTTTAGACTGTTGCATCTCCTTTGTGGTAGGCTCACACTCATTCTTTATTTGTACAAATACAGTTTTCTTGTGAGCAGGGCAGATAAGAAACCCCAATGTTGTTGAAAAATCAGGATGATGAATTAAGGGGAAAAATATACAAAATTAGTTAAAGGGAAAATAAAGGAAAACACCCTGATGAGAATCCCTTGAGACCTGCAGGAATTCATGGGTTTCTTTGATTATCATAAGAGCAGTATTTTGTATTGTGCTTTGCGTTTTCCTAGCAAGATCAAGAAAGTGCAGCAGGGTAAGAAAATGCTTCTCATTAAACACCTTTAAACCTTAAACCCAGATTTGGACAAAATCTTAGTAAGTGTAGCCTTACCACACCAGACAAAATGTCTCGGTGCTCTGCTGCTCTGTCACTGGAACCTGTTGCTTCCCAAGAAATATTGCTGTTTTAAGTATCTTTGGAATGATATGTATTTGTAGGGAGGAAAAAAAATCTTAACCTCTGTTAGTTAGTGGGTAGCATATGCCCAAGAACAAGAGAACTGATATATTTCCTAAAACACTTAGTTGCTTTTAAACCTTGTTGTTAACAGTTTGGATAGTCTCATATAGACTCATTACCAGGTGGCTGTTGTGGAGGATATTTTTATCTAAAGCAGCATTTTTTTTTTTTAAGTCATGAGACCAAAACAAGAAGGGAAAAAAAAATGAAATAAATAAATAAATAAATAAATAAATAAATAATAAAAATAATAATAAACTTCCTAAATTTAGCAGAATACTTATGGCAGAGCACTTGAAGCAGATGTTGAAGAAAGAAGAAAATGCAATCTCTTTATTTCTCCTTCACCTCCCCCATAATTCTCATTAACACCTAAAAACTGTGAAACAATAACAATTATTTCAGACCATGAAATGGTGAATAAAACTTTATAGAAAAGATCCTGATAGGATTAGTGCTCAGCTGGAAGCGGAGACTGCCACATGGAGAATACCATGGAATAGCAAGGATGAGTAAGGCACCAGTGGTGAAACTAAACAGAAATTCAGCATGCAGGAAATTACAGAGAGCCCTGGGACTGCATCAGGTTAAGTTGTCTTGTTTGCTGTATTTGGCTACTGCTTAAGCAGAAATAGTTTGGAAGAGAGCTAACAGTGCAGAGCAGAATAGTAGGCTATTAAAACAGGCAGTGTTGAAAGCTGATTACTTGATGTTAAACCAGAAGACAAAGATTAATAAAGCATGAAGGAAATCTTTTTTTACAGTGTTATTTTTTTCTGAAGTGTTTCTTCTTCATATTTCATGTTGTGCCAGTGAAAGCTGCCAAGTCAAGAGTTCTGAAAGTCAAAGTGCCTTTTATCTGCAGAGCAGTGAGGAGGTGACTTGTAGTGAGCTGGCTTCCTTACCAGGCTCTGCCCAAAAGAATGGCCCCGAGGGATGAGAAAGGGTACACATTGCTTTCAGCAGTCTTAAATTCTGTCCCTGTCCCTTTTCCTAATATTTCCTTCCTCTAGGCAACCACCTTGTTCAGGGCCTTTCTCTGACTAAATGACCAGGAACCTCAGAGGCACCTTGCTTCTAACATGGTGGACCTTGCTCAGATACAGGTGCTTTAAAGTCAGCCCTGTGTGTCTACACTCACTCCGCTCAGGGAGTCTTGGTGGAGACAGTGGTGAGACTTGGGACTGATCTGCTAGAGCCCAGCTTTGGACTGCCAGTACATGTAACTGCATGGTCACAGAGTAAGCAACCTGATTACATATAGTGATTTTTACAGGTCAGGTTTCCTTCTGTATGGAGTAATGACTGTGCACCACTATTTGAGGAATGGTAATGAAATTTAAGCAATAGTGGTTCCATAGGCAGATAGAAGGAAGTCCCCTAAGAACAGAGGACTTACAGATGGACTGGAAATTTTCAGGTCTAATGTCTGGATTTAATTTAATTTTTATGCTGTTGTTAGAGACAGCCTGGAGATTCTCTAAAGAATAAGTAAAGATGTTGTCCTTTTACACTCCCAAGAGTGTAATCTTAAAAAATGTCTTCACTGTTTTTCCAGTGGCTACAGCCTCCCATCACATTGTGTTACCCTGTATAGTGAGGACATCTGGGGGGTTTCAACCCTCTGGCTCCAAGTGAAATTGGTACTGGTTGTCTCTCACCTTCCAGTCTTAAAAACACTTGACAATTTGACATTCTCACTGCTAAGTGGAACTGACAGAGGCTCATCAACAATAGGACATTGTTATCAGCCCTGGCAGAAATCATACCAACAGCCTTATGCGAAGTGATGACTTGCATTTACTTCCAGCAGGATGAATGCAATTGGGTGTCAAGTGTTCCCAGTGTAGGACTAGGGAACAGTGAGGAAGTTACTTAAAGAACTTGTGTTCTTCCTGCTTCCATCTCAGTCATCTTGGAAGTAGATTGCAAATTGTTTAAACCTTAAAATACCGCAGAATAAATGTCTTGTTATTACACTGTAGTTTGATATGGCTTGGAAAAAAAAAAAAAAAAACACAAAAACAAAAACTAATATGCTCCAATGATTGTTTTCAGATGTTGGTCTTTGTCAGGCCCAAGATACTGGGCAAAAGATGAAGGCAAATTGTTAGTATCAGTGTGCTTGCCAATAATCTTTCTTTCTTCCTTCCTTCCCTTTCTCTCTTCCCCCCCTATTTATTTATTTTTGAATTCTGTTATATTAGTGAGGCTGGTTGTTCAATGAACACTGCACTGGCCTTCCACATTTAGGACAGGCATACAAATCCAGCCTTTGCCAGAGTGATGGAAAGCAATTTGGATCTGAAGGCTATAAAAGGCAAAGCTGAAATGAACTCTGACAAGTCGTAGCTGAATTCTTCTTGCACAGAAACAGCCATTCCTTTCCCCCTACCTCTGCCGCCTTTTTCTTTTTAAATGGTCCAGAATTGGCTGTTTAATATCTGAGAGCTCCAGAGCCAGAGACTGTCGAAAATGGAAGGATTTTATTGACGCCAGCTGAAGGCGCTCTCATCAGGTGAATAGAGGTGTGCTGACAGCCTGTGAGTGTGCAAGTGAGTGACATTCAAGCCCTGCATCCAACGGTGACCTTGGAAAAAAGTCTATGAAGAAATTAACAAAAGAATTTCAAAAGGGTTAGGTTTCCATCCCTGTCATTTTATTTCATGATACTCACTTAATAAATAAAGAGATAGATTAAATATTTTCCTCTCATTGCCTTGTCGTTGTGCAGACCTGTTGACAAAAATGAGTAACATGATGTGACTGAAAAACACTGAATGAAAGTGGCACTCACTGTACTTAAAAAGGATCAATTATGCTGCATAAAATAAAATGCTGCAAAAACCTTAACTTTGCTATGGGAGGATTTACTTCCTCTTTCCTACCAGGAGGTTTTGTTGTTGCTGCATTTAACTCCTCATTTATGATGCATTTCTTCAATAAGGGCAGATTAGAGGACATCTCACTAAGAGGAAAATAAGAGCCAAAAAGACTCTCCTGAGAAAGAAGGAGAAAGAAGACATCCACTCATAGCTCATCCACTCATTTTTTTTTTTTTTTTCCTTCTGAATATACACACAGCAGCAAAAGCTATGGGTAGGAGAGAAGGGAAGAGGCCTTCACATTTGTTTTCTTGCCATAGCTATACCTCCCATTAGAGTCCAGAGGGTTGTGGATCTGCTCATGCTTGCTCTGCTCCAGTCCTGGCAGACTAAGAAATGCAGAACCAGTAGGTTCTTCCTCATTTCCTCAGCTTCTACTGGGAGAAGCTCAGGCTATGCAAACTCAGATAAACAGCTGAGAGAACACCTAACTGTTACCCATATTATCCTTTTTTATTATTATTATTATTATTATTATTATTTTTTTTTTTTTTTTTTGGCTGTATGGTGCTGTAGGAAACACCTGCACAGGGCTCTGGTCTCTTTCTACCCAGCTGACTTTTTTCAGCCGTGCACTGGCTTGGGGTCAGCCCTTGCAAGCAGGTGTTTTCCCTCAGAATAGCTTTCTTGTCTGCATCCGAGTGGATCACAAGGGCCGAACTTCACTGCAGGAGGTCACAGGTCAAACACGGCAGCACAGGGTCCCCTGGGTACTGTGCTTACCAGGTGTTTAATATTATCAGAGGTTATTTGCTGAAACTGTGATAGAGTGTTCTCAGCGATTCAAAATAAATTTAACGAGAACAGTTTTAAAAGCCCCCACATTAGAGGATGTCTGTTCAATGGACAGGGAGGTTAAAGTTAATTCGATCAGGCATGTGTACTTTCTCCAAAAAGGAACATATGCACTCAGCGGCTTGGCCCCATTTGTTGCAATTTTGGGTCTCATTTCCATTTGCAAGAAAGATAACTACTTGCATATGGAAGCAATAAATAAGAGAAGTCATTAAAATTTCTCTAATTTAGGAAAAAAAAAAGTCTTAACGAAGTAATATCTTTGCCAGGGCAGACAGAAATGTAAATTAGAGATTGGAAGGAAACCTATTAAAGGAATTGCTATGTTACTAGTCTTTTTTAATCTAATGAATTTATGAATTGCCACTTGTTAGGTCACAGACTTTGTTAATTTCCTATGGAGAAAGTGTGGGGCAGGAGGAGCCTGGAGTGAAAGTAAAATACTTGTGAACAATGAACCTGAACAAATATTTTTCCACAATGTGTTAAGGCTATTAGGTTCAAAATTTTTGAATAAAACCAGCTATGTTTAGAAATTTTGAGAAAGATTGTGTACCTACTAAACAGGTTAATATACATTTCTAAAACTTCTGTATTTGTCTTTTTCACTTCCAAGAACATTCTTTAGAGATGTAAAGAGGTGAAAGTTTATAAAATTTACTGAACAATTTTATTAAAAACAAGACAAAAATTAAGAAAACAGTACCAGTTTACAGTGCCAGTTTACTAGTCATTGGTGATACTGTCTTATAGCTAATCTGATACGTTTTGGGCTTTCTTTGGCCTAAAGCCTAAAGAAGAAATTTCATTCTCTTTTCCTATAAATCACAGAAATGATGCTGCATCTTGGTTCCTCTTTTCTTGCTGGTTAGGATCCAAGTTGCTGCTGAAGTGGACCAGCAAACGTTCATCTGCAATTACACCGATGAATGACAAACTGTGATTCTCAATTGTCTCAGTACCCAAAATTGGAATTTATTTTCTGAAGCTAGCCATTACACACAAACAGCAAAGGAATGATACCAAATCAGTCTTTGACTGAAAGATAACAATCAGAAGTGCATCAGCAATTGTTCACTAAAAGTTCATCAGTATCGCCTCCCAGACATGCATACAAGCGAGTGGCATATTGAACCTGCCTATGTCAGCCCTAGATAGCTGTTATTTCCTTTGTTTATAAAGGCAACCAGATTTTGAAAGTAATTTCTGAATGTGTTAGATTCTTTTTGATCAATGAAAAATGTTCAAAGAGTCATGAATTTATCTGTGTTTGCTGTGGGGGAATTAACTGCAATGGTACCCCTCTGAATGGTCAAGTGAGTATAGATTGAAAAATTAGTGATGTGCATATGTGGGCATTCACACACACACACAGAAACACAGACTCACAAGTTGAAAACAAACCTTTATGAGTTCTGATAAGACCCCCACTGCACTTTGCTTCAGTGTAAATCTGTGCTCCTGTGCAATACTGCTGGCTCTAAGAACTCTCTCTCTCTATCAAAGAAACAAACAAAAATCTACAAAATCACCATCAAACAAACAAACAAACAAACAAAAAGACAAACACACACACACACACACACACACAAAAAAAAAAAAGGCCAGTTGCATTTCTAGTATAAAAGGAAACAGAAATGAATTGAAATTTAACTAAAATGTCTGTTCTCAGGAGGCCTATGTCTGCATTCTTGAGGGTTCAGATCGTTTGGATAAACTCTGTATAAGCATCTGAACTTTTTGGTAGGTCTCCAAATTGAACCTCTGAACCTTCAGAGGCTCACAGGCGGCTAGCCACTTTTGTGTTGCTGTGAGGTTGGACTCTATTTGCTTGCTCAGGCCCCTGATACTGAAAATATTTACCAGGTAGTAAGTAGAATACAGTTAGAGAAGTCACAAGCCTGTCTTTTGGGTTTCACTGGCCGATGTAAGGGGAGAAGTGTTTGCTAATGAATTAGTCATCAAAGGATGAAATAGGAGTCGTTTTGTGGTTCAGATACAAGTATAGGCCTAAGAAGGTCTAGACTCTGTTCCAAGTCCTGCTACTGACTTCCTATGTGATTTAAACAAGCCACTCAGCGCTGGGGCTGCTGAAGGGAGATGTCTGCGTTACAAGAATAAACTTGTTATTTGTCAGATAGCATGGAAATGAAGCACATCAGAGAGCCTAGAAACATACTAAGTAATTCCATACTAAGTAATTCCAGAAGGATGAGTAGACTAGTGTGGTTTTAGTTGGCTAGTTCCAGGTAAAATCTAAGAAGGAAATTCTTAGGAAGCCTAATGGACTTCAGTTACTAATTTGTTTGGTGCTCAGTAATATTTAAAACAGCCTGGATTTTAAACCACATGAAAAATATGCCACCCTGCTGTTCCCACAGGCGTGAGCCAACAACTCAAGAAACTACATCTACCTCCTGCGCCAGTAATACATTTATTATTTATGTTTTCAATTACATTTCCATACCAACCACCATGTGTAAAACTGAAAAATTTAAGCATACACCCCCAAAGAATTATACGTGTTTTTCTTACAGCAGGCACTGAATTTTTGAAAAGGACATCATTCCTCTTCACCTAAGTGGCATAATTCCCACTGAAATTTTTTGAGCCAGAGTTAGATCTGGGAGTCCTTTTTCCCTCCTCATAATGAACATGCTGCAGAAAAAGCTTCTGAAGCTGTATGAAGTCAGATGCTCAGCTGGTTATTGAGCAGCTTGGGGCAGATGACTATTAACACTAGCACAGGAGCCAGGGCAATGCCCTGGAAATTAACTAAATCTTATTGTGTTTAAACAAGAAAGGAAATGGGTCTTAGCTTAGGGACATTTATGAAAAATGTCCTGTGCTTTGTTAACACTGACAGATTGCAATGATCAAATACTGAACATTTAGTGTCCAGCTCATTCACACAAGTTAGAAGACATCACACAAAACATCTAAACCGAAAGCCTTACCTTCACTGTACTACATGATCTTACATCAGATGACTTCTAAGAAAGATGGGACAAAGGCACAACTGACAAAACTTTATGGTCTTCTATATCATGTCCTAAAATATTTGTGGAGCATTATGATAGCTATCAGAATCTTCAGATTTTTCTTTTCTTTTTTCTCATTTGGACCTCGAGATCTGTGAGCCTCCAGTATTTTAATTTTAAAGGTCAAATCTGCCTATTGTAAGTAAGCAGCATTTTGATATATTAGTAAGATTTCAGGCACTGAACTTAGCAAAACCCACTCTTCATCACCTATTCTCCTACTCTGAATGTAACTTATTTTCTAATATTCAATATAAGAAAACATCTGTTGCACATATGCTAAAATATATGTGATATTATGCAGATGCATTTAAAATATTGTAAGATTACTTTGTTTTTCTGTTATGTTTTAAAATATTCCATTGTACAGTGCAAATTATAAAACATAAGAACATATTACAATCCCAGTGTCATGGTGCATGTTTTAAGTAACAGGAACACTGATGACTTTTGTAGGAAGTTATATGTGCATTCTAACTGATCATGTGCTTTTTTTTTTTTTTTTCATTTGTTGTCTCTCAAGTGCCAGACAAAAGATATGAGCAATATAACTTTTTTTTTTTTTCTCCATATTGATGAGTCCTAGTCTAATATCAATTTTCTGTGACATTATGCATTAACACTGAAAAATAGTCTCAGTATAGGAAGGAAAAAAACAAACAAACAAACAAAAACAAAAACAAACAAACAAAAAAACAAACAAAAACAAACAAACAAACAAAAAAAAACAAACAACAACAAAAAAAAACAAACAACAACAAAAAAAAACAACACTAGGATAGTACAAATATATAGGGGAAAGGAGAAATTCCTTCTCATGTTTTTCTGGAATAGGAGTAAATGATAAATGATAATTTCTTTAGAGGATTGCTTGAATCTGTACTGTTTACAGAGCTCTAGGCATTTGCTATCTATTTGATTTCTTACAAATAGAGGCATTGTACAGTCACAGGATTCCAAGAACCAGTTAAGATAATTAAAAAAGCTGTTAAAATAATTTAGAAATCCCTACTTGCTGAGATGAATTACAGTATTTTGGCAAATGAGTTTAGTGAAAAGGAGTTTGAACTCATTGCAGATTTGAGACAGACACTTTCAACAGCAGACAGCTACTGTAAATGAAATTGGTCCTAACTTCTTTTAAGACATCATCTTGAAATTACTCTTTCTGAAACAAAATTCAACACAAGCCAAACTACACCCACTAATTATTTGAGGTGAACTGAGCTGCCCAATTGTGGACTAATGTGAGCAATTTAATCTCTGATCCAAATCCAATTCTCCAAAAGAGAATATTTGTGCTTATTGCTGCTTACAGCTCCATGCATTATGCCTTTTGTTTCCTATCATTGGTCTTCACTGGTTCAATTGACTAAATATAAGTGCTCGGTGCTATTTGCAGTGTTCCAGTGTATGCAAAAAAAATCCACACGGTTAGCAGATGTATCACGGGAACTTTGGGAGACCTGTGCACCCTGGAGCTGCAGATGGAGGCCAGGTGTGGTAAGCTAGGGCATTTCAAGGGACAATGGAAAGAAATCTGTGTTTGACAACTGAAACAAACCCACTCTGAAAGGACAGAGGCCTTCCAATCCCCCTGTGTTATATCTGCAAATTCCAAGCAGACGTCTTGAATACCCCAGGGTGCCTCATATGGTGGCCAGCAACAACGTTTGGGCACCCATATCTTGTCATCTCAAAATATTCCAAGGATTAGTGGTGTTAAATTTATTAAAAGTAAAAGTAAAGTTTGGCCTTCCAGAAGGGAACTTCTTTTGAAACTCACTCATGCAGTACTGGGATTCACTCTAAAGAAGACTCCTATTTTTCATCAGTTGAAAAGCCCTCTAGATTTATTTGACCTAAAATTAGGTGTTTTGTGCCACCTAAGATACCTTCTAGTATTTGAAGTATCTACATCAGTCTGGCATAGGTGACACAGGACCACTAGGAGATCCATGTGCTACTGGGGTGGCAACTACTGTGTGTATCAGGAGGGATACCCTATATGGATTGACAACAACCCCGTCAAAGGGGATTGAGAGATCAATATATTGAGAATCGCTGATTGTATTGATAATCCCCTTTGACTGCAATGTGAGCACCAACATTGCTTAGGGAAGCCTGCATTTAAATACCTATTGTTTCAAATGGACTCCTGCACCCATTCCCCTCTGCTGTCAGTGGGTTCTTCCCAGGCACAAGAATTTGCTGGTCTTCACAGTGCTGTAGAAGTTTTTCTATGAAGTTTCATTCAGAAAAATATTGGTACTCTGGCCATGATTACAAGGATAATTTAATTATGGAGTTATCTTTAAGTGTCACTAGGATTGTTCATCACCTTGGCTGAATTAGACTATAAAACCATTTTCACTTCCATTTACAAAGTGCTAGTCCTGTTTCTGATATCATGTAGATTTGACAGAAGAAAAGTAATCTTTTTGCACAGGCTGAGCTGGTTCAGTGACTAAGAAGAGTTGGGGCTTGATTTGAGAAATCTTATTTTCCGAGTGTAGTAACCAAAGGAGGAGTTTACTAAATTTCACCTAACACACTAAAAAGCATGACTCAGTTGTTTGTTTCTTTATACATAGAACTTCTAGTGCTATTTCATGCTTCAGTGGTACATAACAACATTAATAGCCTCCTCTGTGGGTTTTTGTTCTCCTCTCTGGTCACTCATTAGCGACTGTCCTCCATACAGATTGTTCTATAGTATTTACGTATCTTTTCCTGGACCCATTTACTGTCAATTGATTTCACATTCAGACTACGTGTAATGACTCACTTACTAGCTCTAAAGTCTCCTTGTTTGCATGGGCTACTTGCATCAATATCATTAGCCTTGAACAGCCCCAAGAATCCTGTTCACGGCCATGAGCTTTTAAGTTATAAGATCAGTTCTTCTCAACGTTCAACTGTCAAGTTTTCAGTCAGTTCTAATTAGAGTCTCAGGTCAAAAATAAATAAATAATTAAGTAAATGTAATAACAATAACCAAAAATAAAACCCAACAACAAAATACAAAAAACACAATAGTGACACATTCTTAGTGGTTACAGTTTCTTTGTCACACGCTCAGAGGAACATTTTGATGTCATTGGAAGTTGAGCATTTTATAATGCCTGAAATGCTTCTAAATATGAATTACATATCTGAAAATTATTAATGACATTCTTGGCATTCCATTAATGTTATTTATTATTTATCATGTGTGAGACGGAACTGCCTAGAGGCCTTTGCAAAGGATCAAGGGCCCATAGTGCTAATCTCTTGCTAGGCATATCAATCCAGATGGATGAGCAAATGCAGGAGCACATGGCAAACAGCAAAACCTGTTTGTCAGCTCAGAATTCCAGTCTGTAAAATACAGCCCTAGAACAGAGTCGGTGGCATAGTCAATACTAACTGGCACCTTGGGCACTTTGGGCAGCTGTCACAGATGAAATGACACAGACTGAACAAAATCAGTCTGTTTTTAGGCTTGTTTACTATGAACTGCTTCATCTGTTCTTTGACCTAAATGATCATGTTTTCTAAAGCAGGCTTCAAAGGTAGGAGGGTGTGTTTGGTTCATTTCTGAACCCATGGTATCAGTGTGGTAGAGGAGCACATCCAGACTGTTAAAAATGAAAAGTAATCCTTTGTAGCATATTATTGTGGTAGTTTTATACTAATGGACAGCTGAACTCTGCCACAACTGCTCTCTCACTCCTCCTAAAAGTGGGGGGAGAAAACGGGGGGAGAAGGAGGGAAGGGAATGATGGGAAAGGAAAAGGTTCACGGGTTGAGATAAGGATAATTTAATTAAAGGGAAAATCAAGAGGGGAAAAACAAAACAAAACAAACAAACAAAAAAAAAACAAAACCAAAAACAAACAAAAACCATCAAAAAACAAGCAAAGGCCACATGGAAGCAAAAAGAGAGAGAAAGCAATTATTTCTAATGAGTGATGTCTGGCCACATCCTGGGAAACAGGGCCTCAATCCACATACCAGTTGTTCAGGAGGACAGATGTTTTCACAATAAACCTCCTTCCCCTTTCCCACCTTTTATTGCTGATTGTGACATTATAGGGTATGGAATATCTCTTTGGTCAGTTTAGGTCGGCTGCCCTGAAGATGTTCCTTCCCCACCACTTGCCCACCCTCAGCTGACTGGCTTTTTGGAGTTTGAAGAGAGTCTTGATGACGTGCCAGCACTACTCAAACAAAGAGCAAGGGACAGCAAGAGACAAAGCATCGGTGAGATACCAATGCTCTTCTAGCTACAAGTGTAGAGCATAACCCTATATGGGCTGCTGTGAGGAAAGTTTGGTCCATTCCAGCCAGACGCAGTGAAATGATTAAGCATCATCTCTTTAACTCTGGTAAAAGAGAAAGCTAATTCTCCTACTGTTGTGCTCATTTTGTAATGATAATGATACTGATACACGTAGCCCATTATTGAGGGGAAGAATCTGTTCAAGGATCTGTAGTTAATGTTTTAGGGACCTAAATGTTTGCTCTGTAAAATGACCCTTTCAAAAAGACCATACACTCCCACTACAAAACCCGGTATATTTTGAGTATGTTAATGTTCTTTATTATTATTATTATTATTATTATTATTATTATTATTATTATTATTATTATTTAAGCTTTAGGGTGACTTCCCTTAAAAATAAAAGAAATTATATTTTGAAAAGACAAAACTGATCTCCCACAGATGTTACACCTCTGCATGTGCATGACATTAACACTGTGAGAAGGTCTGGCACTTATGGGAGAGAAGTTTGTCTGCTGCCCTTTGCTTTCCTCCTTCTCCTTAGTGGTGGTTCTGAAGTGTGCCATCACTTCTGTCTCTTCAAGGCTCATGTCTACAACCCATTTGTAAGAGCCCTGTGTCTCTTTAGCACTTCATACTAGGAAATGGGATTGCCATCATCAACCTAAAACAAGAACTTACTTTTTTTTTTTTTTTTTTTTTTTTAAACAGGAATTACTATATTATAATTATATTGTTATTATATCGAATAACAAATTCTCTATGAAATAAGCGACATTAAAATAACTCTTAAGATCTCTACCATTACAAACTCCTTGCACCTCCAACAGTAATGTATTCACTGATATTTCTACTTCCTAATCCTCCTTCTCTACCTCTCTGTCTCTGCACTATCATGAAGAAAAGGGCCTAATGGTTAGGGCCTACTCAGTGACAGGGAAGAGCTGAGGTTGATTTTTTCTGTTGCAGGTTTCTACTGTGAGCCTGCATGGGCTTTCTCAGATTTTTTTCTCCTGTGTATTTTACGGAGGATGATGTGGCCTTCCTGTGGGGCTGTGAGATTTCATGAACTCGTTATTGATAATGGTCTCTGCCTCTCATCTCCCGATCTCCCACATCACTTTTTTAGCTACCTTTGCTCTGTAATGCTGGGAGGAAGAAGGGTGGGGAGGCTGGCGATGAAAGACACTAGGAGCTCCAGGGTGCAAGCAGGGCTGCTGTATGAGGCTCATGTTAACTGCCACAGTGCTCGATTAACCGTAACTGTTTCTCTCTTTAGATTACTCACGCTTAAAGGACTCTGAAACCAGCCCAGAAAAATACAACTGAAATCAGGAAATTTCCAAACGGCAACAAGGCCCAATAGCCAAATAAAATAAATGAGCTGGCCTAGGAAATCCTTGTAACTTGCCACCCAACAACAATAAACCAACCATACAGCACACAAACTAGAAAGGAAACAAAGAAGCCTTTTAATTATTTACAGTAGGCTTATTGTGGATAAGTAAACATTGGCCAAGGACTTATAAAAGTTAGCTTCAGTGAAGTGGCCTTATGCAGTAGTATATTGCCTGCACATTTCACACACAGGTTTTTTAACTAGTTCCAGCCTAGTGTAAATAAAATGATTCTCCCAGCAGCAGGGCTGTTAACTTGGGACATGGTTTTCCACTTACCAATTTCAGGGACTGCAGTCATTTTATAATTAGCTAAACTCCTTATCAGTTGTTGTCTTAAAGTGGGTAAGCTTTACAACCATGGAATACTGTGCTGACAGAAAAGCTACTAGGAAAGGGACAAGGAAGTTGCACTGCACTAATGTAGTTAGAAGAAAACTCTAGTTCTCCCAGGTCTATGGCCAGAAATGGCTACTTGTACCTTTTGGGTACACTTTTGGGTCTCCACCTCCACTTGAGAATGTCTCAGGTAACATGTCCCAACCCTGGCATGAGGGTGTGGGTCCTCATGGCTCTGGCATACTGCGAAGGCAACCAAGGGAGCCTGGTGGGGCTGGGCAGGAGGGAGGTGGGGTTGGGGCCTAGCCCTCAGGGCAGAAGGGCAGAGCCACCCATTTGGGCTGCTTCTCCTACCTGGTTTCTGAGTGAGACAAGCCAAAGTTGATCCCGCAGTCTTGCCCACAGCCTGCATCAAGCACACCGGCTGCTCTAAGCAAGTAAATATAGAAAATAGGAATAGCTCCTTCCTGATGCCAGCTCAGTCCAAGGGTGCTACAGATCCTTACACCTGCCAATTGTCCCATGGCAAGAGACATCACATAACATATAAATGTTAGTTCCCATTAATGTCTTTCCTCCAGTGATGCAGAATTTAGCTTTCTCTCCTTTACCCAGTCCCCATACCTCATGAGATTTTGCCATATTTGAGACCTTTATTGCTTCTTGAATTTGGCTGAATTTGACTAAAAATATGAAAGGCATTAAAAGGAGACTAGCAGACACTGAGGCATAAACTTTTAGGAAATCAGGTTACAACTGAAAGGAAGGTCACAAATAAAATGTATGCACTCTACTGGTGACTGAGATTATAATCAAGTAAATAATTTTCAGTCAACTAAATACTTTCGAAATTAGCACAGTAGCTGATAAAACAAGCAGCAAAACCCATCTCACCTTTAAACAAAGTCCTTCCTATCCAAGATAACGGATGATTTTTGGAACAGTGGTTACATTCCAGACTCCTTGAAAATAAGTCAAGGAATTTCAGAACACATACTAAACAAGTGCCAGAAAATGGTTGGACACAGCCTGATCCTTCCAGTTCTTCCTCAGCAAGATGAAGCTGTGACTTTGATGTTTCTGAATATTTCTTTTTGGGCTTTAATCAGGATTTTATCAAGGAGAAAAAAGTGTCATCTTTTGACAACTTTCCCATTATTTCAGTGCATAAAGCATGAGTTCCACAAGATTGCTTACAAAATATTTCTATAAAACTTTCCACAAATAGGTATGCGCATGTGTTGATCTGCTTGAGGGTAGGAAAGCTCTGCAGGAGGATCTGGATAGGCTGCACTGATGGGCTGAGGTCAACTGCATGAAGTTTAACAAGGCCAAGTGCCGGGTCCTGCACCTGGGGCGCAATAACCCCAAGCAGAGCTACAGGCTGGGAGAGGAATGGTTGGAGAGCTGCCAGGCAGAGAAGGACCTGGGAGTGATGGTGGATAGTCGGCTGAATATGAGCCAGCAATGTGCTCAGGTGGCCAAGAAGGCCAACGGCATCCTGGCTTGTATCAGAAACAGTGTGACCAGCAGGGCTAGGGAGGTGATCGTCCCCCTGTACTCAGCTCTGGTGAGGCCGCACCTCGAGTACTGTGTTCAGTTTTGGGCCCCTCGCTACAAGAAGGACATGGAGGTGCTTGAGCGGGTGCAGAGAAGGGCGACGAAGCTGGTGAGGGGCCTGGAGAACAAGTCCTACGAGGAGCGGCTGAGGGAGCTGGGCTTGTTCAGCCTGGAGAAGAGGAGGCTCAGGGGCGACCTTATCACTCTCTATAGGTACCTCAAGGGAGGCTGTAGCGAGGTGGGGGTTGGTTTATTCTCCCACGTGCCTGGTGACAGGACGAGGGGGAATGGGCTTAAGTTGAGCCAGGGGAGTTTTAGGTTAGATGTTAGGAAGAACTTCTTTACTGAAATGGTTGTGAGGCATTGGAACAGGCTGCCCAGGGAAGTGGTGGAGTCACCGTCCCTGGAAGTCTTCAAAAGACGTTTAGATGTAGAGCTTAGGGATATGGTTTAGTGGGGACTGCTAGCGTTAGGTCAGAGGTTGGACTTGATGATCTTGAGGTCTCTTCCAACCTAGAAATTCTGTGATTCTGTGATTCTGTATATATATATATATATATTTTAATTGTATAGAACATTGTTCTGGCTATGCTGATCTGTCACAGGTAACTGTTAACACACTCTGCCTTCTTTTGCTTCAAAATCTTTTGCCTTAGCTTTAAGGCTCTTTTCCAGCTTCCTGACCTTAGATACTCACTGTTCTCCAATTTAGTTGTATACTTGTCCAAGTCTCATACTGGTTGCATCTTCTGTGATACTAAATAACTGCAGGCCTCCCCCAGTGACCCTCAGTGTGATGTATAAACAAATGTTTACCCAGTGTTCGATTCAGCTATCTTTCTCCTGAAGAACATGAGCTTCTGCAGACCTGCTCCTGATTTTCCATCTCATAGGTTTAAAGTTATAGTCTGCAATATAACAGGGTGACAACAGCAATGTGTGTTTCCTCTCTCCTGAGCCTAACAGTTAAAAGACTATGAAAAATAAAAGCAAAATTAAGAAGTGTTGCTCCACCTTGGCTGCTTATGGCTTTCATAGACATCATCTGTCCCATTAAGCAGACAGAGTTATCACAGGAGACAGGGCATAATGCATTGCAAATCAGGAACTCGACATTATGTAACAATCTAAAAACTATGCAAGTATGGTTTGAATGAAATACAACTGCTGGGTTACCAAACAGATAGGAAGCCAAGAAAGTAATTACAAATACAGATAGAAAAGAAAGAAGAGACACAAGGGAAATGTCTTACAATATTTTCTGGTAATCAGTCAGTAGTTTGTTGTCCTTGACATGGATCAAAATAAAATAAAATAAAATAAAATAAAATAAAATAATCCTACAGGTTAAATTCTGTTGGGCTTTATGTTATTTTTTAATAAAAAATATAATTTATACAAAACTCCACAGGAAAAAAGCCAACAATGTAGCTACCTTTCAATATATTTAACTGATAATTGCTATTTGGAGCATAGGATATGACAGATGGTATCACTTCAATAGTTTATCTATTTTCCAGTAACAGTCTATATAAGATGCTGATTAAAGAGTTTTCTGAACACCCAGCAGAGGTGTATCATAAATACTTTTAGCTCTCTTAATAACCTTCCTCTTAACTGAAGTGTCATTTTCATTGGTTTTATTTAGCACAACTATTGCTTTGGTAAGGATAGGAGCAGTAATAAAAAACAAACAAACAAACAAACAAAAAAAACCACACAACACACATACAGAGAAGAAGTTAAAATAAATCTTTGCAAAAAAGATTAATTTTATTGCAAGGAAATCTAGTGTAGAAAGGTACTTTTGATTAAATGAATCCCATTTTTGCCCATGCTTTGACAGACTTAATGAGATACAGACAAGGCCCAAGATTATTTCAAGGAGCAAACGGCTAAAGTTCTTTTTTTTTTTTTTTCTTTTCTTTTTTTTTTTTTTTTAAGACATCATTTTAATTGCAATGTAATTTATTAGTTTTCTTCCGAAAAGTTTCCTAAAAGGATGTCCAGGCAGCAAAAAAGATAATTCTCCATCCCAGTCAATCAGCTTTGTTCAGTGATTTCTCCACCTGGTTGCAAAAGTTGATTACATGGAAAGGAACTTTAAATGAATAAACAAGCAAACAAACATTCTTCCATAATTCTTTCTATTCCATGTGGGTTATTTTTGATGTTAATTATTTTGGTGTGTGTTTTGTTTGAGTCAGGAGAAAAAACACTGATAATTTGGAAAAAAAAACAAAAAAACACAAACAACACAATACAACCATTTTATTAAAAACAAACAAACAAACAAACAAACCTCTTGCATTTTGCAGTGTGTATTTAAATAAATGAATGATTATTCTATTAAATAAGTAACTGTTTGGAAACTAGATAAGAAATGTCTAAGCATCTGAGACAATATTTAGGCAGAATGTAAGTGTCTGCATTCAAGATTGTGATCTACCCACCTAACTGGGAAAGTACTTCAGAGTCTCTAATCATCAAAGTTTTCACTTGAAAATGTATGCAGTTAGCTCACATTCTTCTTAAGAGCCTAGATGAATATTTAACTCATTATGTTATAGCTTAACAGCTTCAAATTTATAAATTGATTTTGCTTTACAGTGCAAGATATCGATCAGGATTTGGATCCCATAAAATATGGGAGTCTAGTGTTATTGTGGGATCTGGTGGTCTCACCTGACCTTCGACTGTTAAGATGGGTCTCCATCAGCACTGATTTCCTGATTATACTGATTTCCTTCCTGGTCCAGATAAAGGCTGGTAATTCTAATCCCCATTTCACAGAAGCATCAAATTTAGATGATATGGATAAAGTTTGAAACTGAAGCTATTCCTCTCTCTTTGATATTTGTTAATCATGGAGTTAGTTACTCCATCTCACTCCTGTTACCTGTGAATACGACTCAGAAGTATTGAGTATCCAGACAGAAATAACCAGACAACCTGGATAGTGGGAGAACAATGGGATTTTATGAAATCTGCTCTCAGGGAAAGACCCTAAAAGGATGTGCCAATGCTCAGCATTACTGTTTTATGCTGTGTTGTAAATACACTGTATGGAGGTATGCTATAGTCACTGTTCAAACACAGAATGAATCTTGGAAAAACAGTTCTTTTCGTCTGGAGAGATAAAGCTCACTATCTCTCCATTTCTCTTCCCTCTTCATCTTCTTTTCTTTTGTATGGACTACTTGGAAGATTCTGTAACTGAAGAGAAACTAAGGAAAAAGAAAGAAAAATGTAATTTCACACTGGCCTTTTTATTTTTATTATTTATTTTATTAATTATTTATTTATTTTTATATTTTTAACTAAGCACACCCATTGTAAATGGTAAATTATCTTAAGTTGCCACACAGTAGTTCTTATACTCGCTCTTGGATGTTTTCATTTTTGTATGACTTTCATCTAGTTCCATCATTTCAGAACAACTAACACAGACTGAAGTATACAGTGAGTTTGTAAAGACTTCCAGTTGGCTCCAAGTGCATTTCCTGGCTGGTGTTATTTTTCTATAGCTTCTGGATCTCAGGCAAACATCTAAGCTTGGCTTTAAGTGCATGCCAGGAAAAGTATTGGCTCAGATATCAAGTTTAAAGACACATCATTTTTCCTCTTCCTAATACCAAAACAATAAACTCCTAATAAAACGGGGTGTTATTTTAGTTCTTCAGAAATAATATTTTTCTTGGAGGAAAAACAGTTTGCAGCTGGGCATTAAATTTGGCTGTAAAGAAGAGCTCTCACTCTTAAAGCTGCTACCAGTATCTGGCTGTCTGAAGAGAGGGCAGGTAATACAGAGAAAATGATGGCAATAAAACCTCATATTCCTGTGTAATATAAGAGTTATTTCTTCTTTTGGCTGAATCTTCACAGTTTGGTGAGATTTTCTCAGGCCAATATCACTATGAATATTACAGTGTCTGGAAACCAACAACTGTAGTCCTCCTGAGTACTCAGTGCTGCTAAATCCCACCTACCTTAACCAAAACAGCCTTTCACTGGACTCAGACATTGATTTCTTGGACTGCAGTTTTTTAATAGATTTTTTTTTGTTGTTTTGTTTTGTTTATCACTCATTGAAATTTTAAATCTATGAGAAAATGTATCTTTTTGAGTTAATGTAATGAACATCAAAGCTCTGCACAGTGATCAGGACTAAAAAGAAAGTCAACCCATGCTATTACTTCTTCCATATTAAGGTGTTGGTCTACAAACAAATGAGAATTAAACCTAGAAGTTGTCTGGCCAAATTCTAAACATGAGTAGTTCTTAGTTTTATTTACACAGGATTAATTAGATTTTTAGATTGTTAATTAACATGTTGAATACCAAACAGTGCAAGATATTGTCCTATGCAAATCTATCTGTGTTCTGACCTTGCCCAGCTGGACCCTTACAGATTGTTTTGTTAGAGATGAGGAAACTAATTTTGGAATGCTTCTCCATCATCTAAAGGAAACTGAAAGATGCACAAGTAGAGTCTTTGTCAAAGGATTTCCATCTTGTCCTGGTTTTGGTTTGGTTTGTCAAAGCTGGAGTGTCATTTTAGTTTAGCACTTCTGTTTCCTACATTGGCTGCAGACACGGAAAGGAAAAGCAGCACAATTAGGATATTCATTTTGTAAAAGAGGGAATCAAAAATGTAAGGTTTGGAATAGTCTCTTTGTTTATTTTCAGTTAAGTTTGTCTGAATAAGTTCTCCCTTTCCAACTCTGTCTTGAAACAGAAGTGCCCTCAACTGCATAGCTGGCAATGATTATTTAGTGTGTGTTTTATTTGCCTCTCAGTATGTTGGACCAAATTCCATCCCCAGAGATAACTACAATCTAGGTTTTTTAATGCACTTTATTTATGAATATATTCATGACTGGAAGCAAAACCAGGTAGCTGGTATGGAAAGTTCTTCTTAGGAGGTATTCTTCTTGCCATTTTTGCACTATTGCATTGATTTCCTGAAAGAGATGTAAATCTGATGTTGCTTTGTCAATGATTCTGGATGCCATTCATTAAAATCTCCAACAGCCATTTTGAAGATGTCTAGAAGGGTCATAACACTGTTTTGTTATTGCTATGGCAGTGATTTCAAGCTCAATTCCATATGTGCTGTGAGTAGCTTTGGGAATTAGATTAAATAATTATTGTACACAGCTACTGCCAGAAATATATATACATATATTTTTCCCCTTCTTCTTGTATGTTGGGCCATTTGAATCCTTCTTCCTGAAATTAAAACACAAAGAAAGTCCAAACTAAGTTCAGCTTGTTTCCTAGATCCAGGGAACATTTTCAAAGTCATTTGTGGAATGGGGAAAAAAGTCTTATCGATCATATGTAAAATAAAGAAATGTGATATGAAAGATGCTGGGATGCAAAAAACGTGTTTCTGTTAGAGCTGACAAAAAATTTCCAGTACTGGTAGCAAGACATTGATGCTCTTGTATGAGGCTTCACAAGGTATTGCCAATAATGCCAAACTACTGCCATCATTCAAAAGTGCTAAGTTCAGCTTAAAATGGGTCAAATAAGATGGTCAAAGGATGAAAGCTTTGATTAGGAGCAAAAAATTGTAACTTGCAGAGCTTAGCAGAGAGGAGGCATAAGGAGGATTTGATTACTCCAGATAATAGAAATGAAGCATAGAAATAGAAATCTGCATGAGGAAACATGGAGTAGAAAGGGAGAAAAATTTAAGCTAATGAATAACATTGAGTAAAAGAAAGTCCTGATACAGAAGTGGTGTTCTGGAATAGCTTTGAATGGTTATTCCAATAGAAAAGACAGAAAACCCTAATTAGACAGCTGGGAGCAGACTTGATGATCCATTAAATCCCCTCTGGTGCACCATTCTGTCTAAAGCTTTCTGTTTAAAATACATGCAGTTTAGGAGATTTTTTTTTTCTTGGTTTTACCTAGTAGTGACCTCATAGGGCCAGAATAAGAAAATGGCTTGACAAATGATATTTGACCTTTGTTTCATCTCTGTGTCGTAAAGCCATGTTTTAGTCCAGGTTAATAGCATTGCCTTCATCATATCAAGCATGAACTGAATCACACCAATGGGAAGGTCTATTTTGCTCCCTCTTCCCCCTCCTCCCCCCCCTTTTTTTTTTTCTCTATAGAAATTGATGGCTGCCAACACATATACTAGTTCAGTTTCTTGCAAAATTTTTACATACTCCCCAGAGTAAGATGTTGTTCACAGTTCCTTGAAATATCCTCTTAATGAGTAGGATGTAATTTCCAGCAAGAATTTTAAGTTACACTGGTACAGTCCTGCTGTTTTAAAACAGTGAACCATGAGAGTACTCAGCTAAACCTATGGTAATCATGACAGCTTAGTGTTGATGAGCTCTGTCTTTCCTTCCTTTCTTTTAATTACGGAAACTAAGCATTATTCCTTGCTGTTTTAAAGAGAAGGATGGGCTGTGGTTCTCATTTATTATTATTATAAATATATTTTTTTTCAATCATGTCTGGTATTCTGAGAGCCTTTACCTGTGTTTAAGTGGTGGCTTAAAGTTTATTTTTTATTTTGTCCATCTAGATGCCAAGATTTCTTAGGATAGAAGCGAACACTTTTTATGTACAACATTAAGTACAGAAAATCCTCGTAGTTAATTTGAAGCCCATAATGGTATATATTGTAACCCTGACTGAGATTTCTTTCAGAACATTCACATTATTAAAGCCTTTTCATTAAAAACATAGATGAGTTTTTTCTGAAATCTTCAGTACAAGTAAGCACCATGCTCTCAAACTTTATAGCTTAATTCCATCAGTATAAATAAATTTAAACTAAAAATAAATTTTACCTCAATATTTATTTTATTACCAGTTGATGGGTCCATGGGCAGAAGTGCCATTCACAGCACAGGGGTGCTTCATAATAGACTAATTTGCATAAGTAATAAATAATTTACCTATATAAATTATATATCAAAATGCTCTCTAGAATCTATTCAATTCAATGATATTGTTGTTTTGTAGCCTTTAATACTGTTGAGTCTTTAATATTTAAATCCAACACCTCTTCCACAGCAAGCCCACAGGAATTCTTTAATATATATTTTTATTTTTTTCAGAACTATACTGACTTGGTTATTAAGACAACAACTTGAACTTGATTTTTCTGCACTGAGAGATACAGATGACTCCGTTAGAAAGTTTGGGCTCACCAAAAAGCTTCACAAGAAGATAATCTAAATATTCAAAAACAAAACAAAACAAAACAAAACATTAATTTTCTAGAGGTTTGTAGTTCTTCAGAAGGGTGCGTGAGCATGGAGGTACCGCGTCAGTGATTCTAAGATTGTTTTCTATTCAATGAACTATGAAAGCTTTACATCCAAAAATGTAAGCAAGAGAAGAAAAGCAGGCAGACAGAAGGTGGACCACAGTAATATCTCATCTACATTTATAAAACTTATAAAATGCCAGGAGAAAATGTATCACATTTAAGTGAAGTAGAGAAGATCTTTCAAGGATTTCCCAGTGGCTTTTGGAGTTAAGGATGAGTGGGTCTCCATAGTGCAGAGTGTTAAGTTTTCTTTTGCCAATATACTATACCAAAAAGAACTATTTGTATCAGGTGATTAGGTAAACCACATACTAATGATACATTGAACCTATAATGCAAATCCTTCTTTTAAAAAGCTATTTAAAATAGTTCTATAAATATAAGCACGACTATTTCTACCCTTCATGGTTAAAATGTTAAGAAACATTTAGCCAGACCTGTCACAAAATTATGAGCAAATCTATTTATTAGTGTGTAAGTCAAGACTACACCAAGAGATAAAATCCCTTAGATATTTATTTATTTTTTTTTTAATATGAAATTAGAGGAGTTCATTTAATCAAAGGCAGCCGGCACTGTGAATATCTGCATCTTTGTTAGTCACCTTAGTCTTGTCTTGCAGTCAGTGATGGAAAGTGTGCATTGTAATGGCATGATTTACATTGTTGTACTGTGCACATCTCTTTTACCTCTGATGAACAGAATCCTGGAAGTGCTTACTTTTGTCCACTGATTATAAAGAAAGCCCAGGGTGACATGTGTAGTCATTTGTTGGCTAAACATGATGTCTAATCATTTTTAAGTTGACCAAAGTAATCCAAACTGACCCCAGCTATGGAATAATCTGAAGGTCCTGTGTCATATCTTCTAGCCCTTGTGGATGTCTGAGAAACAACAAGACAAATGAAATATTACTGACTTCCTGTGAGCGAATCCAGCCTTAGGTATCTACTGAGGATGAGGTCATAGTTCTCTAGACTTAATACTCATCTGCCTGGGCTTGTTACAATTATCTAAACACAAATATCTTCTACCACAAGGGATGCCTTGAAGTACAAGAGATATGCTCATTGTCTATCAGATATAAAATGGGTCTGCGGAAGACCTGCACCACTTGGCAAGAGGTGGAGTATGCTACTTCATACTCAGTGAACCTATCTACTACTGTGAGAGCTTTCACACCTGTCTCAGATGTGGACACCTACCCATATTTGGTTCTTAGATATTTGCTGTCTGGTGCTGAATCATTTTCCCAAAGATAGAGGGAATTAATTCCACTGTTAGTACATTTGTAAATAAAATCTGTCATCAGCTTTTGCTTTTACAGATGATAGTCTGAAACAGGGTTAGGAAACTGAGATACGTGTTTGCTTTATTTTTGACCTACTGAGCTGCGTAATATTTGATACACGTATTTTGCATAGCCCCCAGCACAGGTAAAGCATTGTTAAAAAAATGAAAATAATAATGATAAAAAAAAACATCACCCTAAAATAAGTCCTCAAAACAATGACAGCAGCAAAGGTTTTGCTTTATAAATATACCTGACTAAATTTGCTATCAAATTCAAGTCTGGTAGCAAAGGTGCTTTAGAATAGTAAAAGGAGCAGAGAACAAATCAAGAGGAGCTCTGCAATACATATTATTTTGGCTGTTGTTGTAGACCTTGAGAGGGATTCAGTAGCTTGAACATAAATGTCTAGCGCTGTTTGATATGCCCCAGAACACCCAAGGCATCCGCATGGGACTGACAGGTATGTCACAGGACTTACAAGAGACCTGTGTCCTCCTAGACAGGCAGCTGGAGACCAGGTGGAGTAGTCTGAGATGTCTCAAGTGGCAACAGATGCCAATGTTTAAGCAATTGAA
Source organism: Aythya ferina (assembly GCF_964211825.1). Lineage (NCBI taxonomy): Eukaryota > Metazoa > Chordata > Aves > Anseriformes > Anatidae > Aythya > Aythya ferina. Next base: position 71,547,913 of record NC_140296.1, read on the forward strand.
TCCTGTTCTTTGTGTACAATAGGGGCTGGACCACCGTATGTGTTGCCTTGTCAGACACAATGCAGCTAGCATGAAAGCTTTCTCTCTGACAGGAATCACCATCAATGATTTGTCTTTTAAACCATGCTTAATAAATTATTAAGAAATAAAACCACATGCATTAAAGAAGCTTAGGGTTGGGTTCTGAGCTAATATAAATTATTGCAGCTGCACAGACTTCAGTGAAATGTCTCCTTTCTTTTAATCAGCTGAGGATCTAACTCTTAATAGAGCTTATACATGTCTTTTACATTTCAGATGTACTGAAATGGGAATTCCTGGAGTCAAGAACATGTGCTGCTTGGCACACTGTAGCAGGATGCACTTGCTTTCATTTGAATGGCTTCAAATAATGTCTTTTCTTTAGACACCATTAATGTGATTTATAATCGCCCTTTCCAGTCCAGTCACAAACAACAATATTAAACAATTAAAAACTAAACCAAACCAAGCAAAAAGCAAATAAACATACATACATACAAACAAAACAAACAAAAAAAAAAAACAAAACCAACCAACCAACCAACCAAAACCCCCACATGTTTCTTTGCATGTCAGAGCATGTGTCTTGAACCATAGCATCATTTTGGTATCAAGTAGGTCAGATTCCTGCAGGAACTGATCTTTTGGGAGGAAGTGGGTGGTGTCTGTATTAATTTCTGTAAATGACTCCTGCACACCCGGGGAAAAGGTGGCGCCCATGATACAGCCATATTCGTCCCAGGATATATGTGGCCCTAGAAGCAACTAATACAAAAATATTGATTCTCCCATTCCTAATTGCAAGCTGATCAGGACATTTGTATGTAGTCCTTGGCTTTATAGCTCCCAAATAATTTCTCAAACATGGCCTAGATTGCTTCCAGGATCAGAGCAGGGCAGATGTGTTATTGTGATAATACTATGAAGAACCCGGGGATGAAATCTAGTCCATCTTAATTAGGCTGAAAAGATAGCCTTTAGAGGCATCTGCCTCTTCCCAGTGCAGATCTAGAGACCTTGAGCATGAGGACTATTCATTATGAAGAACAATTTGGTTATATTTTAGATGTTAAAGGTAGTTGGAGTATATTCCACTCCAACAGTCTAAAACTTTTAAGCATATGTTGTAATTCCTGCAATAAAGAGTGGTGACTGATAAATCTTTTCATTTTTCTGTAAAAATTGTTAGAACCTTTTGTGAAAAAACAACCAAACAAAAAATTCTGTAATAAAAAATGTTCTGTTTCTTTTATCTTGGCATTGGTCATGCAGATATTAGTGTTTTAAATTCATTTTCTCTCTTCCCCTTTTTAAATATGTGTAGTATTTCTTCAAGAGGTATCTGTATTATTTTTATAAATGGAAAAAGAAATGTCTACACTGTAAGTGTAAAACATTATTGTTACTCTTAGGAGAAAAAAAAATAATAATCATGTTTACTGAAATGACTGTCAGGCAATGGCAGCTGTCAGACCAAGCATGACAGTATAGCAGAGATATCACATGAGTTTACCAAAAGCTCATTCACATCAGCATTTAGAATTACTTTTTTTTTTTTTTTTTTTTTTTTCTTTTCTGCAACATTTCTCTGCTTATAATCTATTTCATACTGAATAGCAATTTCTATTTCGACCTATTACACAGTTGCATAGTTCTCTGCTCTCCTTGAAGGGCAAATTGGCTTGGCATAATATTTAGTTCCTTTTTCTGAAGAGAGCTTTTGTCTCTGTAATTGGTTCTTAACTGGTGAGGGCTTAGACATGAACTCCCTGAAATTTGTGTGTGAGCTACAACTCGAGTTAAATGACTCTTGTCCATGCATGATGCATGGAAGATTTGGGGCAACTGCTGTCATCAGGTCTCTAACACAAGCTTTAGTGACATTTATTGATGGAGGATTCCTACTCTGTTTCCAGTTCTTGGGTGAAGTGAAGCCTGCTACATCACATTGAGGCTTTATGACGTGTTTGGTATGCCTCACATATTATGATTTTCAGCCAGCAAGGGGAAACAGTGGGCCAGATATGCTATGGTCAGCTAATCCAGAGAAGATAAAATGAGTCTGCATGCTCAGTCTAGACTTATGCCAAAACCTCTGGATGCACACTGTTTCCCTCCTCTGCTGCATTACACAAGAGTGGCATCCATCAGAACTCCAGGAGTGCTTTTACAGGTAGAAGATACTTTCCTCACTGCACAGCATACATATATCTTAGACTACAATGTAAGGAAGGGAACAGAGTCAGTCTAGCCAGTGTTTCCACTGCTGTGCAGGTGAGTAAACCTTAGCTTGCCACCACTGTGGTCAGTACAACAGAGCAGAGCAAGGAAAGAAATTGTGCCAGGAAACCTGATTAACTTTCCCCTGCAGAGAAATGAGGAAGTAGCAACTGAACCATGACTATGAGGTGTATTTTCTGGTAGTAAAATAGTGACACGGCCACAGCTGAAGTACAGCATTCAGTCCAGATTATTTTTTTTTAACGTAATCCTCCTTTTTTTTTTTTTTTTTTTCCTTTTCCCTGAGATTCAGAACATGAAAAAAAGAAAAATTGTGTGTGTGTGTGTGGGGGGGGGGGGGGGGGGAGGGGGAAGAGAGAAAGGGAAGAAGGAAATAATAGGAAATTAATACTGTTTATGTATTAGTAAAATAGGACACTTTCCGTGTAAGCAAAATAATGCCTCATCCTAGATATACTTCTTTATGTGCCAATAATTTTTGAGAGAACGACTACTATCATGAGTCTTCTTACCACACAAAAAGATGTTTGGACTTGATTCACCAAAAACTTTACTCAAGGTTTATGGAGTGAATTAGTTATTTTTGTTGGCGTTGCATTGCTGTGAGAAATTGCAGTCCTGTGAGGGTGAAGCCAGATGAGGTTCCCCTGCAATACTTGCCTGATTCTAACAGCTTACCCTTCTTCATTACTCTTCCCACATTGAATTATTTACCATCAAAAAGGGAAGTTATATTGTACTGGATATGATTAGATTATGATTTACTCAGCCATGCATGATTCTACATTAAGTAAGATTTTCCTGATTACATCATAAACTACTCAGTGTGATGTATACATTTCTTTTTCTTGCATGTCAAATATTCTTCATTTCATAGCAAAAAATATATATAATAAAGGATAAGTTTACTAAGTGGTAAGTGAAAACTAAAACTTGATGTGAGATGTTTTTGCATGAATCAGAGCAATTATTTTAACTTGTTTGCATCTTTCTTCAAGACATACTCTAGATTTCAGTCTTTTTTCTACTTAAGAAGTTCTGTTCCTAATTTGAAGAACAGTGGTTTATGTTTACATGACTTTAGTCTGGGTAAGAGAAACAGCTTCTTTAAATTCAACTGCAAACTGTGTTTAAGTATCTATCTTTCATATCAACTGAAAATTGAAAAAATATGAACTGAAAAGAGATTAAAAATACACCAGAGACTTTTTCAATGAAAAGATGATAAATACATAAGAATTGTAAAGAACACGAACCAAATGTCCATAGATATGATACTAATCTGATTTTAAATTTATCTGATGAATTCTGGAAAAATGAGAAGTTCAAGCTTAATTCATTGTTTACATTCTTAGCTCTGTTTTCTAGATTCTTTGCAATAGGATGGCAATAATGAAACCTAGAAACACATGAACTTTTGTATTAGAATGACTGGCTAAGAAAAAGTAAAATATTTTATGTACTCGCAGCTATGACATTTTAAAAATGTGTTTGAAGTTATATATACACAACAATAATACTAGGAAATCATTACTGTAGATGCTTAGTGTATTTTTATCTTTTACAAGGCAAACATTTCCTTTTAGTGTGCAGTCTACCTGTGAAGCTGGGAGTCAGTAATCTACATGATGTAATTTTATAAAATGCATCTAATTCTGTTGATTTGTGGTGGAATTAGACTTCTTATGTTAGGGCTGAACTTGGTCTTTTAACACCCAACTGGGATAACTGATAACCTCCAACTTTTAGGATACCAATAATTCTTTTAGCCTGTCAGAAAAATGAAGAAGAACATATCCTTTTCAACATTTCAAATTTATTCTGACCTATCAGAAATATAAAAAAAAAATCATTTAAATTGCTTTCTTTCTATTAATTTGTGTATGTCCTCAATTCCTTTTTATATATACCTTAGTTAACCCTTTTCTTCTATCATATAATCAACATATCAGTATTCTTTTATACTAACTACAGTACTAAAATATGGGAAAACATTTAGAAAACAATAGGTATTATTATAGTTATGGATCCAAACCATTCCTCTCACACAGAAATTAAATCCATCAAATTCATCCCTACTGGTTTCAACAGAACTTCACAAAGTTTCAATTTATCATCAGATACATAAGCAGAGTTATTAGTAGGCACTTAAATTTTATCAGTTTCAAAGTCAATAAGCACTTCAGTCAAACTCACACTGAGTGTAATTTAACTAAAAGTGATTGGAATTTGCTAAGCACAAATGTGGTCTCCTACTGTCAAAAATGTTTTCTGATTTACTTTGTGAGCTGAATTTCAGTCATTAATTAAACCTTCATACAGAAAGAAGTTAATGGGCTAAAACCAGTGAGGAAATAAAGGGTTATATAAGCATTCATTTAATTTACATAATAATAATAATAAGCCTACAAAGATCTTAATTGCACAAATTGTGCATTTAATTGAATTGAAAGAACTGAACCTTAAAAAGATGAAGAAGGTGTACGGGAAGAAAAGACTACCATGAAATAAATGTTTCCTAAAATTACATCCTCTCTGTCTGCAACATTTCCACTGATCTGCTTGGTTCTTTAATAGAAGTTTATAAAAGGATGGCTTTTCTGGATAGTCTAATATTTTGCCAACAGCAGTTGCCAGATTTGAATCAAAGAGTTTCAAGCAGTCCACTTGTACAGTAATCTCTCCTTGATACATTTTTTTTTTCCCCCAGCAAACAATGGTGTAGAGATTTCCTGACACAGAGACCATACCATCTCCATGATGTTAATAGCCACCAATGAACATATCCTCCATGTATCTATATAATATTTGGCGCCTGCAGTGTCTTGTGTCAGTTCCTTCCCTGACAGTCATTCTTTATGAAGACAAATTATGAGCTTCATAATTTTTTCAAACCTGTAATGTGATCATTACATGACCCTCTTATTAGTCCATTGTGTTTGAAAATGCAATGTAAAGACAATGGATTCAGAACAACTCTTGTAGATACCTTCTGCAAAGTGGGCTGTTGCATTGCACCTCAGATTCTTTTTTAGTAAAATGTTGCTGAGTAGTGTTTAATCAGCTTACCAAAACATTTTAAGAAATACTAAGTAGTAAAGAAGGTGGCTAAGTACACATTTATTCTGCATTGTAACATTTTATAACTAACTGAAGGATGAAAATATTTGTGAAATTTAGTGAAGTCCTTGTGGAAGTGGAAGATGACACAGTATACATAATAATTAGCACTTGGTATCATGGCATTGTACAAAGCATTGTCAATGAACTTGAACAAGTCTCATCAGGGGAAACTAATTTAAAATTTGTAAAACAACATTTATGGAGTCAGCATAACACTGAAAATCTTTTGTTTGCCACAATTTTATTATTTATTTATTTATGTATGAGGTGAAGTGCTTATAAGTGTAGTTAGCTGGCTAAGAGACTGGTTGCTGAGTTCAGGCTAGGCATAGATTAAACATGCAATATGTGGATGTGAGCTCATAAGTGAATTTCATTTACTAAACTGACACACAGTCTTCAGAGTTTGGAGTATTCTCTAAAATCCTGGGTAAGATGGATGACTTGCTTTCAGATTCACTTAAGCAAAGATGTTTGGCCACGTTTAATTTGCTAAAGTAATTTCCAGATGAGTAGTTTCCTCCAATTGTCCATTAACATTAAGTGAGATTAAGGGAGCTATTAAATACTGATTCCTTTACTCAGGAGATCTCTATGCCTAGACAGCTTTCCTGCTGATATTTATGAGAACTCTTCTGGTTTACTTATACCTCATATGCTAAATATTTTAAATTCCTCTGAAGAGACAAAGCAGGTGGCTTTGTACTCATTACAAGGAAATCTCATTTTGCTGTCCAAATTAGCTGTGGAACCAAAACAACATAAAAAGTATGCCCATCTCCCTGATAAATGTTGACAGAACCCTCTTGCCAAAAATACATCCATTTAAATCCAGAGTATTATAACTAGTTGTGTTCATACAGCTTTTATATACTGTGGGGAATTCTTTGCAATGATCTCTGACAAGCTATCAGACTATGATTAGTGATGGGTGAACTTCGAAAATATAGTTTAGTAAGGCATCTAAAACACTGCTTGTTTATCCAGACTTCACTAAACCTTTTTAGTCAGAACATCTGATAAGATCTGGCATTCTCCTGAGATGTTCACTACTTGTAAATTCTGGCTGAGCTGTATATTAAAGAGGTTCCTCTAGCATAGGTGAAATAGGTTTGGGAGAAGGAAATTCAGGCTGTTGTCCAATTTATAAGGACATGGTCTTCCACACTTGTGTGATATGTGACATGGCTAGATATTTACAAAGGCCACAGGAAAACAAATAATCATTTCTAATGATTAGTTTGAACACAAAATGTTAAGGATTCTATGGAAATTATTAAAAATATTTTGAAACCCGAAGGCATATGGATTTTAGTTAATTACCTTGCAATATTTACTTCTGCCTACAATTCAACACATTCCTACAACTATGTGATTAAAGCCATATTTCCCTTCTCAACTATTTCTGTAGCTTCTGTTAGAGTAAATGTGCCTGCTGTGTAAAGCACTTGACTTTTCAACACTGTGATACTGATATCTTGAGTGAGGGGTCTGTAAGGAGGGAGGATCAGGGCCATAATGGACAACAAGTACACCCACAGCCCAACCAGAAAGTGGAGAGGCTACACATGTAGACATACATCATGGCGTGCCAGAAGGATGCAGCCTGCCCTTCGAGAGGTGCCTGGAGCAGACAGTGCTTCCAGAGTGCTGTGGAGAAGATGGAAAGCAGAAGAAAGTCCCTGCTTCTGCCCCAAGTGGTGGCAGATGTCTGTCTGTTAGGTAGGCAAAATGGGTCATTCTGGTTTCTGCTGTTATGCTGTGTCCTAAACTGGGGCGTGAGGAAGGGAGCTCCTCTTTGCTGAGATGTCAGTCCAACAGATGCTGCTGCTCAGGAGCAGAGCTGCAAGCAGGAGTTGCTTCCAAATCTGTCCTGACAAGCAGCTTCTTGGCCGCCCAGAAGAATTGTCTTCTGCTTGTGGTTTTCTTAAGTGATTGGCAGCTGTGCCTCATTTTGAAAAAATGGCTTGAGGTGTGTTATCTTCCCACAGTTTTCTGCCTGGCAGACAGTGTACTGGACAGGCAGGCAGTGGGGGATTACTGGGAGCCCTATTCTTCTCAGCTTCCATCAAATAACCTCTGATGATATGTCTCTGAAGAAGTTCTCTAAAGGAACAGGGTCTTCTACATCTGAACCCTGGGATTTCCTCAGGCCATTTGGGCTAAGTATGCAGCTTTCCAAGGAGGAAAAAGTGGAGCTTGGATTTCTGCAGGAAATCTGGCAACTTAAAATTGCTCTGATAGGTAGGTGATTCTGATATCAAAAGGGAGATATGATGCTGCCTGACAAAATTTGCATAAGATTTGAGCCATGTTACAGCACAGCAGTCAAAGACAAACAGGTACAGAGCAGCCAACCCTCACTACAGTAGTGCAACACACTATGCAGAAGGACTGCCTAGCACAGGTCAGATGAAAATGTATCTACATGAACTTCAAAATGAACAAACGCAAGTAACATTGGTTTATTTAGTGTGAAAGAGGATGATTGCAACCTGGAAGGGCAGTAGCTGTGAATGAGAATGTAAAGTTTTAGAGGTGGAAAAAATAAATTTTCTTGGATGCAAAACTTACATGCATGGTGCATTCATCTTTGGATGAAAACCTATTTGCAGACAGTTATAAATTAAGTACAGCACTAAAGTAGCTTTTACAGTAGATGTTTCAATTGTATTTCTGTATATAACAAGTTTCAAACTCTCACCAAATGAAAATCAAAAGCTACTTGGAGCTGCATTTTAGAACTAAAGTTGTTCCTAGTTTTAAGAAATGGACAGCCCTCACCCCCGCCTTCATGTGTTGAAATTTTATGAGAGCTGCAGACCTTATTCTTTTTTCCTGTGTATCAAATCTCAATGTTTGGATTAATTTTATTCTAGAGAAGATTTCCTGAATAACTAAATCAGTTTGGAGTGCAAACATGCTGGTGAAGGTTTTGAACCTGTTGCCAGCAGATCACCAATACTAGATTCTTCTGCACATTGGTTCTAGTGTCGGCTATATAAACATAAATACATTCATCCTCACTTTTTGATATTTCAGATTCATTTTGATGAATATCAGAATGAAAGCAAGTTTTACTTACTAGTCTTTTACTTCTTCCTGTAACAAAGTGAATTTTGCTTTCATAGTTGATGCTGGTAACTCATCAAGTATACAATTTATTTTATTATACTTGCTTGTATCAATTATAAATCTGTAATTAAAAAAGTAAATGCAGCTATTCATAAAACCAAAGAGGAAATGTTCCCATTCCATAAAAATTCCAAGACTTTAAGAAAGTTCCTGTTTCCATTCCAAAACTTTAAAAAATATTTTATGTTTTTCATGAAAAAAAAAAAAAAAAAAAAAAAAGAGAGAGAGAAAGAGAGAAGAAAGCATACTAAGCTTACTAAGCTACTTTTTAAATAGTTCAGGTTAGTTTAGGTAATTCCTAGGGAGACCTTATGACTGAGTTCCTACTCCTGCCTAGGAAAAGTTGTTCTTTGTGTTGGATCCACTGCAGTCAGCATAAGGCAGTACATCTGAAACTGGCCTTGGACCTGACTCATCTATCTATATCCTGGATGACTGCTTCTATGTTTTGTTTTTGTTGTTCTCCTTAGTGCTGTCAATAGTCCATTATTCAAGAGTGAAAAATCTTCAAATCCTAAATAGTTCTTGCTGTTCTTATATGAAGTGGAAAATCTTCTAAATGACAAGTATTTAATCATATACTTAATTAGATATATGGATGTATCAGAAAGTGTCAGAAACCAGGGCACAGGCAGCACAATCATGATTATCTTCTCTTTTCTGCCAGTACAAATATATTGGCTACAAAGCAATACATGTGCATGTTTCACATATGTTTCAGGATTTTTGTCTTTAGTTCCATCTCTCTGAGATATGGACTATAAATTCAATTCAATTTTTCAATAAATTCAATTCAATAAATTCAAATTCAATTTAATTTTTTACAAATTTTATAAAAGTTATGAGTCATTAGCTCTCATATACTTCAGACAAGATGTTTATTATTCCAAAGGAAAAATAGAAGTGAAAAGCAAGATGTCCTGCAGGACGGTCTATTTGAAAAGAAAAAAAAAAGTGTTAGAGTAAGATATATTTGGTAGTAGTCATTTAAGTTTTTGAATCATAGAATGGGTTGAGTTGGAAGGGACCTTAATGATATTCTAGTTGCAACTCTCCTGCCATGGATATACCTTCTGCTAGATCAGGAATGAATGACAATGTCTAAGAGAGGAGGCCAGCTTACTTTTATTATTTAGATAAACAGATCAAAACATGGATGAAAATTTTACTCTAGAGAATGCAATAAGAACAGTGAAACTCAGAGATGCATTTTTATGCTACATATCACAATGGAGAGGAATAGACACTGAAATTACTGTTCGTGTGATCTATTTTAGACATTGTTCAGAAAAGAACAATGTCTGCTTCTTTCTGTTGACTATAACAGGAGCCTGGAGTAAGTAACTGAGCTGTAGACATCTGCATTGTTTGTTCCCTTGGTCAGATGAGCATTCACTATTAGAAGTGTTTTAGCTAAGTGTTAATTGTTCAAGTTAAAAAGTGTTGTCTAACACTTCAGAAGTGTTGAAAATACAGCAGGGATATAACTTCATTTCAAACATGCTGACTTCTGTAATGTGATGTTCTGATCAGCGTGAAATTTGGATCATCTTTAAATGTCTTTCATGCTCAACTTGAATCTATTAGGATTACTTCTGCTGTGTGTTATGTTTGTAACTGGTGTGTATGAAGGGAGCTGTGGAAAGATTGGATCTGAAAAAACAGCTCTTCTTCAGATGTTGTATTGACCAACTTCCATTGGCAGCTAGGAAGTTCCAGGAACTTCCATTTCTTTCAGCTCAGCCAACAAATGAATATCCTCAATTACTATGGAAATTAACTAATAAATTTTAGTATTGCTGGTTATTTATTTTCTGGAGAATGTAATGGTTAAAATTAAATAATTGAATTATTATAGCAATTTTACCACTCCCCCCCCCCCCAAAAAAAAAAAGAAAAAAAAAAAGAGGGGGAGAGAGAGAGAGAATAATGATCCTCATACTTACTATTCTATGAGATTAACTACTTTCCCATGAAAAATAATGAAACCAGTATTAAAGGAATGAACTTTCAGAGTATCTAAACACAATCCTGTGAACACTTATGCACATCAAACTTGATTGTTCTTGCTGACAGAATTATATAATGAGTAGATGAAAGGAATGCAGCAGAGGTCATATGTTTGGAATTCAGCACAGCATATGTTCTTGTGCCTCATGACATATTACAACGAGAATTTATTTACAGTTTGGCTATAAAAAGAAATTGTACTATATATGAATTAGGTACCGTTCCTTTAAATAGTCTTTACTCTGCCTCATGGGATTCCCTCTTCTCTATTGTTTGCATTTGTACATTTGCACAAATTACTAAGCACGCTTTCTGGAGTATAGATGTCATACTTTGATACTTCCCTAATATTATGCTGGGTGGAGAGCAAGGGAACAAACTAATGTTATCCTATTGTCTAAGAAGATTTATGAGACTCATAAGACTCCCAGAGATCCAGTCACTTTACAGATTGAAAGTGCCTATATTGCCAGCTGTTGTGCAAATACCAAAGTCGTGTGGGAAAAAATGGATATTTCAGATTTAGCTTAGACTGATCCATCAGTGCTTCTTTCACTCTCGAAAATGGCTAGTTCTTCAGAATTTGGACTATCTTTTCAAAATATTCAGTGTGAAATTATGCTATTTTTCTATGCCTTTGAAAACAAACAAAATGCTAAAATTGTGTTAGTGTTTCCAACTGCATTGTTTCCTTATTTTCTTTTCTTTAATTTCTCTGGATTTCTTTGAAAAATTCATTGAAAAATCAAAGACTTTAAAATGAAATTCTATGAAGTTCGGCTAATGCTAACAGAAAAGTTTATAGAAATACTCTTATGTGAAAAATAATTTTTTTAAAATATAATTTAAAATAAATATAATAATAAATTTTTAAATAAAATTTTAATAAATTGTTTTTAAATCCAATTTCAATATTTTTATATTGGTTTGTTTTCAGCCTATGAAGTCACATGTTGTCTTGTTGAGTGCAGCTGAGCAGAACAATGCAGGAATAACTGCTGTATCAGGCAAAGGTCCACTGAGCTCACTGTCCTTATCGACCCCAAACCTGTAACAGATGTTTAGGGAAGAAGCTGAGAATAAGACTGTTATTTGTTGTTCTTCAGAATGTCCTCTTGTCCTTCTTTAGTGATTTATGACTCTGGAACTTCTTTTGCCAGAAGTGTCTTCATATTTGAATTGATATCTCAACCTTTCATCACAGTGTTAACATAGAAGTCTATAGAAAAGACTATAGAAAAGACTATAGAAAGTTTAAAGAATCAGGATATTATTTTTCATTGCTTCCTAAATTGCATCAGGAAATATGGATAATAATGTCTCAAAAATATGTTTTGTTTGCTTGTTTGTTGAAAGAGCTAACATATATTTTCATCTGGGTATATAATTCTATTGTATAAATACATGTCTATCTCCATATCATGAAAATTCTTCTACTGAGCAGGGAGTGAATATGTAATCTCTCTTTATACTAAGACGTTAATGCTTTTAGATGTATGTTGGCTGACAGTTTGATTTGGCTGTTGGTTGCAGCTCTTTTTTTGTTTGTTTGCTTTTAACTATCAATAAATATATTACTGAGGAATTGTAAAGCTTTGCCACAGTTTTTGAATCCAGAATACCAATAAATACTAACAAAAAAATAATCTTTTATGCCAAAATCAAACAAGCAAATGTAGAATTTGATTAAAACCTCTGTAAGTGTCAGGTAAAATCTAAGGTCCTTTCTGATTTTTATTAGATACTGGACTCTTTTGTCAGCTGGTATAAATCAGTCAACTTCAATTTATGTTAATAGAACTAGGCTGACTTGTACCAGTTGAAGAACTGTCTCTTTCAGCTCCAGCATATGAAAGTATCTATGTTAAGTCAATCAAAAAATTTTCTATGACAAATGATGAAGGCATGATAGGAAGTAGATGGCAGGGAGTTGTGTAATATAGAGATTTTAAAATTCAAGGTCAAAGGTATATATGCTCTTCAAATCATGGTGATGAAGTTTTGAATATCCAGACATTTCCTTGGAATAGGTGCTAAAAATAAATTTTATTATTATTGTTTTTTATTTTTTTTATTTTTTTGTAAAAAAATTAAAATTATCTGAAACTGTCTGGCCATCTATACACTGTTTGATTGCCTACATGAACTGTCACAAGACAGTGACTGTTCACTGCATTTCACTGCATTTTAAATGAAAAAGTTGTCACGTAAAAGTGTCATTCCAATGTCTAGTCCTGTCATCACTCCCTGTAAAGAGCTGAAGGTCTAAATGGATCACAGAGGTTAAACTGCTTGTCTTTAGAGGTTGTTCTTCCAAGTCAGAGTTAAAATGCATTGGAGACATAAATAGAGATAGTCTGAAAAAATGTTTATTTAGCTATTTAACTATTTAGCATGGGATTTGGTTATTGTCCTGTGCATACAATGGAGTGAACAGGCAACCCTCTTTATGGTGACTTATCACACTTGCCTGGGGTGTAATCAGTTTTTAGGATGGGCTGAATCTCCCTCTAGTGGATTTTGTGTTTCTCCTTGAGTACAGAAGGAGCACAGTGCTGTAGCCTGCTCACCCACTTTTTGTGGAATAGGCAATTAAAACCTGGAGTTTTGTGATTTAAGAGACAAGGAGATGAGTTTTAAGAGACCAGGAGATGAGTTTTCTAAGCAAGACTCATTACGGTGCAGACAGAACATACCTTGCCACAAGGAAGCTGTAACCACACAACCATCCTGGGTGAGACTAATCACTGCCAACATTTTGAAGAATGGTCACGGCCCAGATGCAAAAGTTGGTGAGAAAAGAGAACCTCACATATGCTTCATGGGTACTGTATCCTACCAGGATAAGGACAACAGTAGGATCCAAGTTTGTCTGTCTAACCAGAGAGCATATTCTGTATCAGACCATGAAAAACAAAACCTTGTCAGGAAAAGCAAACAACCAAAACCAAAACCAAACCAAACCAAACCAAAACCAACCAACCAACCAAAAACAATCCTGGTCTCCAGCATCAGTAATCCCATGCTGGCATATTCCAGGATGTGGAGCTAGATAACCTCTGGGGCCCAAATGATTATCTGGTGCCATTATTTTCTGCAATGAATGGGACTGATATATTTGTATTTTGCTGCCATAAATAAAAATAAAAAAAAATCTTTTTGAAAATATATCTTTAGTTTGAAATAAAGATATAGTGCTTGAACTGCAGGGAGATGGAGAGCAGTTCATTAGCAGCAGTTGTTATGAGGAGCATGTGAAAATTTTTCAATGTTGTTTTCTACTCCTGGGCAAAAGGATCTACTAGCACCTCCCCCCTTCTCCGTTAGCAGCATTCCAAATGGGTTTAATGTTTATATGGATGGTAATAGTTTATTGCTAGATTCTAAATATGTTACATAAAACATGTGTTCTGATTTTCAGTTGATCATGCTGTACCAGAGGGGAGGAAATGCAATTAAAATAAAAACGACACACTAACTGGTATTTCTGAAGGCAGTTTTTAGAATTTAAATTGTGACCTCAGAGTAGACCATAAATATAAAATTCATATGTGCTCTGCTTCCTGCATATAATTACCTATCACAAGGTTCATAGTTTAAATGAAATTCTTTATGAAGCAAGAAATAGTATAATAGTGTTTTCTGGCTTAGTGCCCTACAGGATACATCAACCGAAGATACTTTTTCTAATTTTAAAGAGAAATAAAAACACGTGGAACATATGCACTTTTGATGCTGTAATCCTATCAGAATATGTTTGTTTTTATTAAATTTTCTTCATTGAATGCTTCCTTTCTGCAGTACATTCAGGGGGTGACACTATGTTCCACATGAGTTTAATAGTTATGTGAGAAGTCTGAAGTATCTTTCAGATTCTTTTCTTACTCTGTGTTTATAAATCCATGAAGCCTGAAGTCTGCCTATCGGTAGTGCTTCCTCTCGTCTTGGCACAAAGCCTGAATAAGCAGAATTTGGGTAGGTGAATTGTGTGAGGGTTGAGGATGGATGGGGAAAAAGGATTAATCTTGCCAACCTGTATCTAGGCAATATAACTTCTAATAATGCAACCTTTGGGTTCATTTATTTGTCTTGTCTCACTGTGCAGCAGGTTCAAACCATGGTATGTGCACAAGCATGTACTTGTGTCTCCATCCCAAGTCACTGTCTTTCTTTGCATGACTATGTCAATGCATCTTTAAAGCCATCTTTAGGGACACTTTGCTGCTTTGCTCCAGGTACAGAATCTCAATGAGGCCCATGTATACTTTAAAACTTCCCACACGGCAATCACCAATGAATGGGCATGTGACATAAATGCCCCTGTTGATCTTGGTCAGTAAGGAAGTCCATTTTTTGTTACATCATTTGCTCTTTTTAGGTTGGAACTTGCTTTTAAGCTTCCAAAACTTCACTAACTTGAGGGAGGAGCTTTGGTGGCTTCTTCAGTCTTCATTCTGAAAGTAGATTTTTAAGCTATTTATAAGTCATAAGGGTTTTTGTTCAAATACTTTTTGCGTTCTGTCGCAGCTCACTGTTTAAATTGTATTCTTACTACGCATATGAACATACTGGAAAAATGCATATTGAAAAAAATATTTTCTCTACATCTTTGTCATGAAAGCTGGTCTTCCAAAAATCTTTAAAGGGGGTTGATGAAAATTTCAGTTATGTTTTTATAAGAATATTGATATGAGTAGATGCGTATGACAATATTAAAGAATGAGCAAAGTAACAATGTATGGTAAAAATCAAAATACTAGATATATTAATTACTATTTGTGGTATCATAATGATTATGAAGTTTCACATGTATTTTTAACAAACCCTCTGGCTGCAATAACACCTTATTAAATGTAATCTTATTCACATGTGTTCTAAAGCTCCAATGATCTGTTTTGTTGTACATGCTCAAGGATGACTATGGCTATGGCTATTGTGTGCACATGACCATGCAAGAAAATGAGGCAGGTAAAGAAAAAAAAATAATAAATAAAATAAAGTGAGGAGTGACAGTCTACAAAGATGGCATTTAAAGATGTTCTTGTTGCAGTGATTATCTGATCAAGGCAGAATGATGATAGCAAAAAATAAAATAAAATTAATGGACCACAGAAATGCTAGCTGTTTCAGTGGAACTAATAAAGTTTAACATAGGTTTCAGGGCTCAGTTTGCTTAAATATATCTAATGCCACTAAAGACCACTCCAGTTATAGTCTGTGAAGATCTAGTCAATAAAGCCAAAGGAGCATGAAGATGTTTTCAGCTTAGACTAAATGAGACTACTGGAGATCAGCTGCATAGCTATCCAGACTATGGAAAGAATAAACTAGATCTTCATTGACTATTAAAGGAGCTTAGAAACCTTCTTCTCTATATAGATGTCTACTCCTGAAAAGAAGTCTTGGACTCATTTTCTTTGAGTTCAAGAAGCATTTGGACAATGTTCTCAGATGTATGGTCTGAATTTTGGGTGGTCCTTTAGGGACCCAAGAGTTGGACTCAATGATCCTTGTGGGTCCCTTCCAACTTGGAATAGTCTGTGATTCTATAGACTCTTCAGTCTGAAGTTGTCTTTCTTTTCCTTCCTTCCTTCCTTCCTTCCTTCCTTCCTTCCTTCCTTCCTTCCTTCCTTCCTTCCTTCCTTCCTTCCTTCCTTCCTTCCTTCCTTCCTTCCTTCCTTCCTTCCTTCCTTCCTTCCTTCCTTCCTTCCTTCCTTTTTTCACACTATTTAGTGTCCTGCAGTTGTGGTCTCTAGTATCTAATAAGATACATAGCCTTGGTCAAATTATAAGCTCTTCTTCCATGTTTTTTACATTATATCTTTCTGCTGTGTGTCCTAATTTCTGTGACTCATCCTATAATTTTATTTTATTTTTTCCAGAACAAGGACACTATTAAAGTATCTCTGTTATGTGAACACTCATTTTAAGAATGTGTACTCATGCATAATATACCTAAAATATTGCTCCATGGCAAGGGGGTTGAGACTGGCCAATAGGTTTAAGAGATACTAGTAGAGCTGGTGGCAAACAGAGAAAGATTATTATAACAAAAAGGAAAAAAAGAAGGCAACAACAACAACAAAACAGAAAATTAATTTCATTTATGTTTATTCTTTTCAGCCTGAGAGCTATGATGCCACTGACATAGATATTTATTCATATTCATATTTAGACATAAAACCAGTTTTGTGAATTAACCTGTCCTTCCTTTTCCCATTCAGATTTTGGTAGCACTGGGTGTGGAGGAAGATCACATCTCATGGATGGTATTGCCTTTTTACACTGTCCCACATTTGGTAATTCTAGAAGGAAAGCATTTTTCGTTTTTAATGCTTGTACCTTTCAGATGTACTGGATGTTGTAAGAGCTGCACAATGATTTTATCTATTCAGTTCTTCTAATCTGTCCTTGTCAGAACACCTCTGTGGCCATCTGTTGTTTAGTAGATTTTAAAAAATTTCTTCCAGTTTGTTACTAGTGTGCACATTCTAGTAGTGTGCACAACATTATTCATTTGAGAAGCATGTGGCATAAGAGAGTTACATTAATGTATGCATGTGTCCACTTGTAGATATTGTGACTTTTTGAAACATCAATGAGATTATGTCAGGTTTCACTTTCAAAAAGCAGTTGGCACTTGAAACAAGCACTGTCTTGTTCTTTTTTTTGCCAATATAATGCATAACAAAAATCACCAGTCATAGTTACAGAATCATGATTAGATGAATAGCCCAGATCGGAGACTGCTGGCCAGTAGAACAGCATCAGAACATGCATTCTTTTCTTTTAATGCATTTTTGGTAGCCTTTATCATATTTGAATGGAAATAGTTGTGTTAATATCCTCCAATGCTGAATGAAATCATGTTGGTTACGACTTATTGAGGAAGTAAATCTTTCTCTTACCTTTGCCCCTCTGCTTCATGTAATGTTTAGAGATATACAGCTGTTCTCTTCCCTAAAATTAGCTTTCTTGAGTCTCAGCTTATTCTTTTGTATATTAGATATGTGTCTTTTTCTCTTTAGATGCAAGAACTAAAGGAAGATGCTGCTTCTGTTATTCTTCTGCTCTAGGCTTCTTTTAGTTTTTATTTGGATTAGGCACATTTGAGATTAATCAGTCCACAGAAGACAGGCCAGGCAACTATCACGTCAGACTGTTGCCATCAGTTTTCATTTCAGTCCTTCAGATATCTGTATAAACCACTCTAGCAAGAATCAAGCTGAACTATATAGCACTATTTTTGCTGGCTGACTCACATTTTTGTCTTGAATCTTTGCATTATTTTCAAGTTTAGTTGCTTACATTTGGGTAACTTCTGTCCAGAGGGGATGTTAATAAAGACAAACATTCTTCATTCAGTGAATGTAATAATGTCTGGAAGTCTCCACGTGTTGTGGAGTGATCCCAGGCTTTCCAGCCATGGAGGTATCAGTTGAAAAACCTCTTATCTCCCCCAGGGAGGAAACCTGGGATCCATTTATGTGTTCTTTGTAGTTGATAAAAAGATTACAAATGGCCAGTTAATATTTCAAGATTATTCTAAATTACTGATTAGCATGGTAAATTTCAAAACATTAAAACAAATGAAGACATGCTTTTTAAATATATTTCCTTTAATACTTAGAGCTTCTAGGGCAGTTAGTTATAAAAGGCCAAAGGTCAACCGATTGGTTCCAGTCTGGAAATTTAGACAAGGGAAGTTCTTTAGGGCTTCTGCTTTGGATCAAGAACAAATTGAAAGAGCAACAAGCTTTCTTTCTTTCTTTTTTTTTTTTTTTTTTTTTTCTTCTCTTCATATTCTTTCCCTTCCTTTATTATTATTAT
Organism: Aythya ferina; assembly: GCF_964211825.1. NCBI lineage: Eukaryota > Metazoa > Chordata > Aves > Anseriformes > Anatidae > Aythya > Aythya ferina. Next base: position 71,566,273 of record NC_140296.1, read on the forward strand.
TATTATTATTATATTTATTTATTTATTTATTTTATCCTCTTGAAATGGATTAGTTTCTTGCTTGAAGAAATAGCAATAATAGTACAAGAGGTCCTCACTCCCTACCATGAGGTAATTTGCATCTATAATGTTTTGATTTGCTTCTTTCTATTTCTCAGTAAAGATATAGTAGCAGGGTGTCACATGAGATTCAGAATCATTAAGACTTCATTAAAAATATACTAAAGCACATTTACTAGTATGTGATGTAATTTCATCATAAATAATGAAAAACTAAATGACAGCTGCCAAAAATATTTCTTATTATGATTACTTTATTTTTTTAAATTATAGTTCTACAACCTCCAATAACTACAAAGGGATTTCTGTGTAATTCCATAACATAGATATGAAATAAATAATCCTTGTTAACCCTGCAGGTGAAAAATATGGGGATTCTTCTGAAATAGCTTCACATGTAAGCACAACTTACATTCACATATGGAAAATAAATTTGTTGCAAAACTTACTGTGTTTTTTCAATTATTTTATTTTATTGTAATTTTGCTAATCAGTTTAGTATCTGTTTAGTTCATTAAAAGAAGAACTTTTGATGTGAAATGTGATCGGGAAGAAATACCTTGGTAATCTTACTTAGATGTTTGTTCAGTAGAGAATTAACCAACTGCTCTCCAACAGCAGTTGCTGACCCTTTCACCCCCTTCATTCTGTTGCCTCTCTGGCCTTCCAGGACAGTATTCCAGCTGATAGAGAAATGAAGATCCTGTTTAATCTCTACCTGTTGACCTGGCTGGCAAGTCATATCATCTGTCTGCACTCTAAATCTAAATTATTACTAATTGCTCCCTTTATATCCCCTCTTCACCTAACCACCTCACTGGCACAGCTCTGCTTGAACATATTGATCACCTTTTCTTGGCCATAGGGTTGAGACCATGCCACAGACACTAACTTAACCCCAGCAACAAAAATACTTAACACTGTATGGAGGTAGGGTCTCTCTCCCTTCTCCTCTGCCCATCCAAACTGAAACCAAAACACAGCAATACAGCTTCTTTGTCCTGATTTTATACCCATCTCCTGTGTGGCTTTCAAAGGAGTTTATTATTATTACAGTGCTTGTTGTCAGAGCCCCTTCTTCTGTCTCTTGAAGTGCCTCCCACGGTCATTGCTGACTCCAGGGCCCCTTCTTGTCAGTTTTTACATTAATGACATTCCCAGTGTACCTGAAATCTGAAATATTTATGTTTGCAGATGACAATGTTCCTCTGTTTGCTGCTAATGTCTCCTTCTCTCCTTTGAAAAGACATATGTGATCAAGTAGCTTAATAATATACAGTACCTCTCTCCTTTCTGCCCCTCTCTTGACAGAATGTGGTTATTCTCTTTTCCTGCTCACAAATTAGTTACTATTTCATGCACAAACTTCACTGTTCTAGAAAAGTAGCGTATCTGCTTTTTTTAATAAGATACAAATGTTTCATGTCTATGGAGGTGATCTCTGTAGGTCAGGGCTGAGGCCTGCTGGCTCCACAGTACAGTAGGAGATCTGTGCTGATTTGACTCCCTGAATCATTTGGCTTTTCAGAACGGCTATATATGTGTGCACACAAGCATATACAAATCTGTTAGTGTATCTATGCATATGTACATATGTCTTCCTACAGATGTCTTCCTTCATCCCTCAAACACAGTTGAGAACCCAGCACTTTCCAAAAGCATTGCATCCATTTGGGAAGTCAGGGTGGGGAGAGAAGAGAAAGCTTCTTGACAAATATTATGACTAGTTCAAAGAACTGGAGTCCTAATCTATTTAGAATATAAGTATAGAATACTTATATTTAGAAGTATATTTGGATAACCCATATAAATTAATGTTAACTTGGGGAATATTCTGAATAAACAGATAAAAAGGGTGGGGATTGTTAAGGAAAATAAATTAGTGAGGGAAAAGGAAATCAAGAATATTTATTAGCTAGCAAGAAAGAAGGGATCTTTAAGTTCTAAGTGTATTTTTTGTGTGAAAATAAAAACCAGCTAAATGAGTGGACGAGGCTGTATCCATTAAAAATGAAACAGAGCATAGGATAGCTCAGCAGAATGATAATTCATCTATAAGTCACCAGTTCAAAAGAAAATCATTGAATAAGAACAAGGTATCCTTCCCAGCAGTTACTGTGTGGTTGAATGGAGATCTGAATGGCAGTTATCACAGTGCTAGGATTTCCAAAGTTCATTTCATAGCTGCTTCTGGGTAGCTGCAGGGCTACATACAAAATAGTCATAAGGTAAACACAAGATTCATCTGTGATGCTGAGAAAAGGCTTCTTTTGCTGGTGTGAAAATGAAATAACCCTCAAGACCATGAGATGTCACCTTCTACTCTGTCATTTCCCCAGCTCCTGGAATTTTTGGAGAAGTTGGAAAAAACACAGTGAGGTGTTAAGCCTATCTGCATGCTGGGTACTTGTTTTCTGTGATGGTGTTTCTGTAAAATGTCTCAAGACATAAAAGCTGTTTGGCAGTGCAGGCTGAGTAGAGCTCAAGCATCATGGATGTCTACTTGGAAGAGTGCAGTGTTGTACACAGATACCCGTTATCTCAAACACCAGCAGCTGTCTCACCACATGAGTGCAGCAGACTCTCAGTGAATGCATCCTTCTCCCCTCCTTAGCCTGGATGGAGCACTCTGCTAGCATGAAGACTGCTCCCACTTACACTCTACAGATGTACATAGAGTAGAAGCTGAGGATGCAATATTAACTCCAGACTCATAATTTCAGTTCCCAAGCTGACAAGAAATGAAACATCACTGGAGCAATGAAGAGGGGGCAGCCCCATTCATCCTCAGTTCAGGTTGAAAATGGAGATGATGTGGCTAATCCTTCAGCCTGTAGTGAGGGGCTTCACCTAGAAAGTTATTTGTGCTCTTCAAATAAGTTATTTTCTTGCTGCCAGTCTCCAGGCACACATGTCCCAGTTCAGGAAACAGCAGGCTCAAACAGAAGCCCCGAGAAAGAGTTGTGGTTCTTCTGAGACTGACTTGTGGAGTTTATTGAATCAATTGCTCCTGTGCCTCAGAGGTCCTCTGCCCATGCCAACTGCCATGTACAGGAAATCACTAAGCAGGCAGTTAGAAAACAGAGGCATAAGTGCCCAGTCTTGGCAACTGATGTCCATCTCTGAATCTTCTTTATGGAAGCAACTGTTTTCATATGATAGGCAATTATCAGGGACATACCGACTCTGCAATATGTCATGCAATTAGGTCATGTATATCTCAGACTTACACAAGTGCTTACCTCTTCTTTTTAGCTCTTCCATGCCTTTGGATTCTTGAATGACCACAAAAGCAAAATTAAAATAAAATAAATTGAAATGAAATGAAATGAAATGAAATGAAATAAAATAAATAAAATAAAATAAAATAAAATAAAATAAAATAAAATAAAATAAAATAAAATAAAATAAAATAAAATAAAAAACCACACAATTCCACCTGAAAGATTGTGCTCCACCCACTTCATCACAGATCTGATCTTAGAAGCCAATGAATGTACTTGTGATGTTAAGGCAGGATTCTTGAACTCATTTTAACTTGAAACAGAATTTTGTCTCCTGAAAGTAGCATAAAACAAGGCTGCCCTCCTATTCAGAAAGAGAACTTCTGTGAACACATTTCTCTGGGTCACCAATTCAGTACTGCCAGAACACTGGGTGGGCAGGAGATCAGAGTAATTGCTCATACCCTTTAGAGCCCTTGCCCTGTGCTACATTGAGAATCTTGCAGTGATTCTGTGATATGGATAGAGAATCAGTACTTTTCTGTTGTCCTGGATCTTTTCCGTTGAAACACCAACTTTAGCCGTCGTTTACCAAATAGAGACTTCATGGCTACATCTATAAGGCAATAATTTACAGAGTAAATGGTAAAGCATGCTACTTAGGGCTGGCTTTTTCTACCATAGATAACCTAGAATGTCTACACTAGGGGTTGTCCACACCCTAGAGAACTTGACCTTGGGTTTCTTTTCAATCAAATCCAATGACCTTGTGACTGTAAAACACATTATTTTGTATATTTTTTCAGTTCAGGGTATCTGTGATAGTGCATACGATATGACACAATTCACCAAAGTATTATTTCTCTAGCATTAAACTGATGCATTATATGTTCTTGGTGTGGCATGGAGAAATTGGGTGTCTTACAAATACAATACCTCCTGAAATAGTGTCAATGAGCCAAAGAGAATGAGGGATCCAAACTGCTGCAGTTTATTCCATATTTATTTTTGAGTGTTGCTGCTGATGAGAATTGTCTTTCCAACCATCCACAGCTTTTGTCTTGGGGAAACTGGTGTTACTCTTTAGCAGTCAGAGAGTCACCTAGCAACTAAGTGATGCAAAAGGTGAAGAGCAGACTGCTCTCTGAGACTATTGTGATCCTTGGTCCTTTTGTAGGATCAATGTCCCTAATGTAATTTTTATCTTTCACTTAAATTTTGACTAAGTTATAGTAATTCTGATGCATATGGAAGATTGCAGGTATAAAGTTTCCACCAAGCTGAAAGAATTCAAATATCCATCTGTGTCTTCTAGAGATTATACATATCTAAATGTAGAAGTCTAACGCAACTGTGAACTTGTGTTATTTTGACATTTAAGGCACATTTACCAAAAATGACAATATATTTGCAAATGTCATGATTTGGGCTTTTTATAATGTTTAAAGAGGAGGAAAGGATTAAGAAAGAAAGAACAGGGAGAAATATTCAATCATTCCCAGACTTTTGAAATACTTGTAATCAAAAATATGAAAAAATGCACTTCAGCAATAAAGATTCAAAATGTTGGCTGAAAAACAAAATCTTATCTAAAAATGGTTCAGTTTTATACACTATGTGTACTGTAAGACCTCATCCCTGTATACAGCCTTTGAAATTATATCATTCTGTATTGCACCCTTCAAAAATATCACCCTACATCTCGTAAATCACAACTCTGTATTAGAAAAGCTGACTTGGCCAAATTTATGTAAAAGCACATAAAGAGGACATACTTGGAAGATACCTAGCTAGACATAGGTCTGATGAATGATATAACAGAAGTGTCTGTTTCCAATGAAGCTCTAAAAGACCTACAGATGGATAGCTCATATATATATATATATATATATATATGCTACCATGTAAAATTAGATGAGATGCATTATATGTTCTGTGTTGAACTCAATTCATCCATGTTTCCACAAAACAGACATTGAAGTGTTAGACAGAGTTTGGGTTAACATGTAAAAAAATATATACTACACATTTGTGGTTATGAAGATTTCCAACACAGTATAAGTTGGATAATTTTGAACTTTGCCTGTCCTGTTGGTATTTTGTCCAAAATCTATTGCTATAATTTTCAACAGTCTCTGAAATACCACCTAGAAATTATATAATTCTTTCTCTCTTTTCTTTTCTTTTCTTTTCTTTTCTTTTCTTTTCTTTTCTTTTCTTTTCTTTTCTTTTCTTTTCTTTTCTTTTCTTTTCTTTTCTTTTCTTTTCTTTTCTTTTCTTTTCTTTTCTTTTCTTTTCTTTTCTTTTCTTTTCTTTTTTTCTTTTCTTTTCTTTTCTTTTCTTTTCTTTTCTTTTCTTTTCTTTTCTTTTCTTTTCTTTTCTTTTCTTTTCTTTTCTTTTCTTTTCTTTTCTTTTCTTTTCTTTTCTTTTCTTTTCTTTTCTTTTCTTTTCCTTTCTTCTCTTCTCTTCTCTTCTCTTCTCTTCTCTTCTCTTCTCTTCTCTTCTCTTCTCTTCTCTTCTCTTCTCTTCTCTTCTCTTCTCTTCTCTTCTCTTCTTTTTTTTTTTTTAATTTAATTTAATTTAATTTTCAACTGTTATTTTCAACTGTTAAGAAAAGTCATTGAATTTCAGAAAACACTTCAGTGGTTGGTGTAGGGTATAGAGTTTTTTTAATCACTTCAGGACATGCAACATTACTGTGCATTCTCTGTGGAAGAAACTATTAAATAATTGTTAGGCTATCTGCCTTATCATAATTGCAATTACTTCTCCCTAAATGTTTGCTTTCAACTAGTTTCTGCCTCTGTTACATATAAGGTTTTTAATCTTGGTTCTTCTCAACCATACATATTTACCTGAGGCTGTCAAAGAGTAAGTACATTGGTTTATTAGCTGCTCTACTAACCCAATCAGGCTGATAAATGTAGTCTTCAAACACTAACAATAAATCAGAAAGCATTTTGGATAGTATATGACTTTGTCCCGTTCAATCAGGTATGTTTGAAATCACTACATTTGAATATACACATTGTTGCTGTTACAAGAAGCACTGTTTAAAATGAAGGTCACTGAAGATTTTGAAAGCTGACAGGCAATGGGAGATGAGAGCAGCATAAGTTTGGGTCCAATATTGCTGGAACTACAATATGCTATAATAAATTGAAAGAGAATTTCCCCAGGGAAGAAGGAGCAAGAGAAAGCAGGATCATAAAATGTTCTATATTGGAAGTCCTGCAAGAAAGAATTCAGAAATCTTGAAAATTCCTTTCCCCATTGAATCAGAGAGAATTCACATAAAAAGAAGAGTGTTCTGCTTTGATCACAGCTTAAATTTGTGTTGCAGAGTTTAGTGGCAAAGAGGCATGTGTAACACATTTATCTCTGGATTGGATAGGTATTTGTTGTATGGGAAATACTGTGAAGACATACTCTAGTAGTGGTGAGTTAGCATTACATTCCTAGGATGCTAAAATTCCGTCCCAGTTTGTGTTATCTTTGTTCAAATAAAGGCAATACTGAAATAATGGCTATGACTTTCAGTTTGACTCACAACTACAGAATTTGTGTATATCCATATAAAGTCTGAACCTATTGTCTTTTGATAATAAGAAAAGGAGAAATATGGAAGAGTAATGCAAAAGATGCTTGGAGAACCTGACTGTACCCAGCACATATAGCTGGCAGGTGACTGTAATGGGTTCAGATACTGGCAGGTGACTGTAATAGGGTCAGATGTTCTTTGAACCTCTGGGTTGGAAAAAAAATATCTGAGGAATACAATGGAACCCTTTTAGTAAATAAAGTATTCAATTTAAGTCTGTAGACATGGAATCATTTAAGATCGCAAGACATGGGATTCTTATTTTATTTTTTTTAAAGTAGTGTTTGTTTCCACTTTGTAGAACATAATGCTAATAGGCTTGAACACAGTATGAGTTTATACTTTTCTTATTATTTTCCCACAGAAAAATATGCAACTCCAATTGCAAAATGCAGTCAGATTTTTCAGAAGTGTGAGATTTTAGACATCTTATCTTTGCAACTTGAAGTGGTGTTAGCCTAATGTAAAGCATGCTGTTTTCAAGATGAAAAATGTAGAGAACTGGCCATGAAAAAATGAAGATCTCAGTGGCATCTAATTAGCTTAGCAAAAGAGAAAACATCCAGTCCTATGGCAAGAGCCAGGCAATAAATATCCCTAATACTGCTGTTTAGTCTAAAATGGGTTAATGCTTGTACCTTTATAATCTTGTAAAACACATTCAGAGATCTATTCTTATGTTGTTTCAAATTATTTCCTCATAGCTTCTTTGTGAGAAATGCACACACATAAATTGTTTATGAAAGCTCATCTCCGACACCATTTATCCACTTTTCTTGAGATATCTGATTTGCCAAAACTGAAACCTTCCTTTATGGTATATGAGACACTTCCTGACAAAATCCCCATTTAAGGGCTAGAGACCGGGGTGTCTCCTGGGGACTGGTAATGAGATACAGAGCAGAGTTCTGCAAAAGTTCAAAACGAAAGTATAAGCCATGTGAATCACGCCTGGTTTCATGCCTTGCTGCAAAGAAACATTTCATGTTTCTGTGCAGAAATCAGACACAGCTTGTCATGTGGTCTGTTTTGGATACGAAATCACATGGAATCTTGGGTTTTAGCAGCTTTTGCCTTTTAGAACTTAATTGTACAAAACTCAGACTAACAGAAGAGATATCCTATCAATGTATAAGGAGTATGTAGGTGAGTTGTTGCTGCAGAGCAGAACAAAGTATAACAAATGTTTAAGCTGTTCTAATACCACTTGAAGCATTTCTTGGGTGTAAACACTTACCTAGTGTATAATCTGGAACAGTGGGTGGAGCAGTATTACATGCCCTTGTGCAAAGATTGTTCACTACCCAATGTGTTCAACAAAACACATTTCAGCAGCAGGTGACTTGTGAACCTTGAATGGGGCACAGGGGAAGGAGAGGAATGGCTGAATACATCATCTTGAATACTGTGTTCAGTTTTGGGCCCCTCGCTACAAGAAGGACATTGAGGTACTTGAACAAAAAAAATAAATAAAGTGTAGAGCTTAGGGATATGGTTTAGTGGAGGGCTGTTGGCGTTGGGTTGGAGGTTGGACTCGATGACCTTGAGGTCTCTTCCAACCTAGAAAATTCTGTGATTCTGTGATTCTGTGAAAGTCCAGAGAAGGGTGACAAAGCTGGTGAGGGGCCTGGAGAACAAGTCCTATGAGGAGCGGCTGAGGGAGCTGGGCTTGTTCAGCCTGGAGAAAAGGAGGCTCAGGGGCAACCTTATTGCTCTCTACAGGTACCTTAAAGGAGGCTGTAGCGAGGTGGGGGTTGGTCTGTTCTCCCATGTGCCTGGTGACAGGACGAGGGGGAATGGGCTTAAGTTGCGCCAGGGGAGTTTTATGTTGGATGTTAGGAAGAACTTCTTTACCAAAAGGGTTGTTAGACATTGGAACAGGCTGCCCAGGGAAGTGGTGGAGTCACCGTCCCTGGAAGTCTTTAAAAGACGTTTAGATGTAGAGCTTAGGGATGTGGTTTAGTGGGGACTGCTAGTGTTAGGTCAGAGGTTGGACTCGATGATCTTGAGGTCTCTTCCAACCTAGAAATTCTGTGATCTGAGAACATATTAATACATACATGTTGTGGGCTTCAAGATGTATGGGATAGAAGAATGGGCTGCTCTGGTGCAGCTCTGTAGTCACTCTTTCGTATCTCTCTGTAGTCTAGTAATATTGTCATCTGCTGTGTTTTGGTGTTCACACCTGTGCTTCACATCTGGCCCACGCACACCAGTACAGACTGCTGGAAGTTCATGTAGACACTTGATGTGGTTTCACTTCAGTGGTTTAACTGAAGTGGACAGCCAATCTCCACCACAACCACTCTCAGTCCCCCTCCTCAAAAAAAAAGGGGGAGAAAATATGATGAAAAGCATTCAAGGTTTGAGCTAAGGACAGGGAGATCACTCAACAATTATCATCATTGGTAAAACAGACGCATAGTAAGGAGATTAGAGAAATTTATTACCTATTACCAACAATATAGAGAACTGAGAAACAAAGAAAAACTAAAAACACCTTCCCTCCATCCACCTCCTGAGCAGCACAGGGGAACAGGGAATGGGGGCTGTGGTCAGTCCCTAATGCTTCGTCTCCCCGCTCCTTCACAGTCACTCCCTCCCACAGGATGCCATCCTTCCCAAACTGAGCCTGTGGGGGCTGTCCACAGGCAGCAGCTCTTCAAGAACTGCTCCCACATGGCTCCGTACCACGGGGTCCATCCCCCAGGAGCAAACTGCTCCAGCATGAGTCCCCCACAGGTGGGTGGCAGCTCCCCCCAGACCCCCTGCTCCTGTGTGGGCTCCTCTCCACGGGCTGCAGCTCCGGCCCGGGGCCTGCTCCTGCGGGGGCTCTCCATGGGCCGCAGCCTCCTCCAGGCCTCATCCACCTGCTCCACCGGGGGCTCCTCCACAGGCTGCAGCATGGAGATCTGCTCCATGTGGGACCCATGGGCTGCAGGGGGACAAGCCACAGGGGAACTGCTACTGTGTGCCTGGAGCACCTCCTGCCCTCCTGCTGCACTGACCTTGGGGTCTTCAGGGCTGGTTCCCTCACTTGTTTTCTCTCCTCTCTCCTAGCTGTTGTTGTGCAGCAGGTTTTCCCCTTCCTTAAATCTGCTCTCTCAGAGGTGCAAACAACATTGATTATTGTCTCAGTTCTGGCCAGTGGGGTTCCTTCCTTCCTTCCTTCCTTCCTTCCTTCCTTCCTTCCTTCCTTCCTTCCTTCCTTCCTTCCTTCCTTCCTTCCTTCCTTCCTTCCTTCCTTCCTTCCTTCCTCCTTTCCTTTCCTTTCCTTTCCTTTCCTTTCCTTTCCTTTCCTTTCCTTTCCTTTCCTTTCCTTTCCTTTCCTTTCCTTTCCTTTCCTTTCCTTTCCTTTCCTTTCCTTTCCTTTCCTTTCCTTTCCTTTCCTTTCCTTTCCTTTCCTTTCCTTTCCTTTCCTTTCCTTTCCTTTCCTTTCCTTTTTTTTTTTTTTTTTTTTTTTTTTTTATCCCAGGAAGTGATGTAGATCCTATAGTCAACTTCATCTTCTGTGTTTTTATTGTGAGGTATGATATATTTAACTCTTAGTTTTATAACACAATTTCTCGAGAATTCCATCTACTTTTTCCCTAGTAGGATAGACCTATCAAATTCTATGCAAACTCTAAGATGTAAACACAAAGTCCACAGAAAGAAAAGGTCTTATATTAGAAAATTTGTGCAAGTCTTTCGAGTAGTCTGGTAAATCAATGGTACCCAAGACACCCCTAAGCTATTCTGCCAGCACTAAACCCAGTAAAAGAAGAACAGAAGGATTTTTTTCTTTTAAAAACACAAGGGGAGGGGCTGCCTGTCTTGACTCAACATTTTAAACACTCAACAACAATTCGGGAGACATGGGTTTCTTTCCTCCAGGTAACACTAGATAGCTGTTTGTATGAAGGAAGGAATCACAAAACCTGGAGGGTGAGTAAGAGCAAGGGTGACTGTGTAATAGATAGGATATGAAAATGGAATGGGTAGAACTGGCCCCTACTTAATGGTATAGTTATGAATTTTACCTTGCCTTACCCATTTTACCCCCAGGTGGGATAAAATATGTTTAAAGTTTAAAATAAACAAAGAGCACTCTTCTCAGAGAGTGTACCAACCACTAGGAGGCAAATCTTTCCTCTTTGATCTGCTCCTGATTATGTGCTATATACTGGTGCAGTTTGGGCAAGAAGACTGGAAAGTAGTCTGGGTGCTTTATAACTCTGTAATTAAGGTACTCTCCATGGAAGAGAGAAATGAGAGTTCAGACTCCCATGCTATCTGAGGTAGAAACAGAATTCAAGTTTCCTGATTTTTGCACTGTGGCTGTAAATGTCAGGTGCCTGATCTCTGGACAGATCCTGGCCTCTTTCACTCTGAGATGACAGGAGCATTTGCACTCTGGAGGGAGGTAGGAGTTGAGACACAGCTGTGTGAAGCTGCTGGCCCGTTGTAAGCAGCAGTAACTGACTGTGACACTGATACTCTGAAGGTAACCTCCTTGCTTGATTTAGATAATCCACATTCTTTGGTGGTGCTAGGTACTTATTTTCTAGGCAGCATGGTGTCTTTATTATATCCTCAGAGTAGGTGACTAAGCTGTGAATCTGACCATTGCCCTCTTAGGAGAAAAGATTTTCCTCCAGATCACCACCAAGTTTATTGTAATTTATAACACTGATTTTGTCCTCTTTGATAAACTAGAGAGATATAAAAACCTTAGATATAGTAACATCATAACCTTTCTTTCTATAAGGTCATGAAAAACCTTTAAAAATGATTTGATAATGAACAGGGCATAGCTCAATTTTTATACTGACAAAGTAAATCTATGCTCAGGTAGCAGAAAGCACATTGTACTGGTGCTGTGACTCCTCTAGAATTCCTAATCTTCAGAGTGAGGAAACTCCTTCCTTTAATTTTTAATTTTAAATAACATAAATATGCATTGTTTTTGTTATTGTTTCTGCTTTGTTTGTGTGTTTGATTAACTAATTGTGTCAGCATTCTGCAACCACTGTGTTAATTTTATACTTCCAAGCAGCTTGAGGTTTTATCAGTACACCGAAAGATGACTGTTAAGAATCTCTCAGGATAAATATGCAAACTAACCAGAAATTTATTTTATTTTTAACTACTATGCTTGCTCTAAAACAAGGTTAAAACAGAACTAATCATCACTAGTAGCAAATAAATTATTTTGGTCTTTTTTTCCTAGTAGACATTTTCAAAACTTTTTTTTTTTTTTTTTTAAAGACTATTGGAAAAAAATCTAGATTGAGATTTTTTACTAAAAAGGAAAGACATAAAAAATCTAGTAGTGTACATAAGAGGAAAAATAAAGGACAGCCTCCATAAGACTTGTACCCATGGATCCTAGAGACAGGACACGTGATAGAGGAAAAATTCCATTTATGATCTGCTCACGTTTTATTTCACAATAGCTTTTATTTTTATTTCATGATAGCTTTTGGGGTACTGGCAGACTAACTTTCTTTCATTATGTCCCAGAGAAAAGACCTTATTCTCCTACTGGGGTAAACTCCTGTCTGGATTTTCTATCTTTGGTAATGGAGAATTTTTACAATTACCTTTGTTCAGCCTCAAAACATTTGCAGAAGACTATGTATGTCTTCTATGTAAAGATGAGCTTCCCCTTATATAGTATTGATCTTTATCCTGCAAGGGTGTTTGTTTACTTGTTTGTTTCATTCAGATAATCTCTCTCTCTCTAAAACAGCAAAAACCTGACCTAGCAGATTTTACACAGTAATTTCAGAGATAATAAAGATTTGGCCTGGTTGGAAGGGAAGATTTTTGAATCTAACTACTAAGCATGTCATTGTTTGTAGACTGTGGTTTACTTTGAGGTGAGACAAATGGAGATGATTAAAGTAAAATTTTCTTGACTTTTAATAGAGGGCTGATATGAGAGAAGATAGTATGGAGATGATTAACTGATTTTTTAAAAAAAATCAGTTATCATTTGGTCATCAGAAATGACCAGAATAATATATATGTGTATATATATATATACAAATGTATATATATATATATATATATATAAAAAATCTACAAAGCCTCCTTTACAACATATCTAGAAAGAGAAAAAAAGGTCTAACACCAAAGAGAGTTAAGCATTACCTATTACCTTTATTACCTTTTAGTAGGGCTTTTTGCTTTTTGGCAAAAGAGGATTGTCCTACCAGGAATTGTAGACTCTGGAAAATCACACACGCATGTGCACACACGTGCACTCACACACATGTGTGCTAATATGTTCCGAGCCATCATTTAAAATAATCCAGGAGGCACAAGTTCCCTGGTGAGGCACTAGAAATCTACTCCAATTTTAGAAACAGTGTACAGATTTTCACCCCTACAACAGTTCTAATATTTTTCATGTCCCTTCTCCATCCTTCCCCAGCATAGCGAGGTGGGCTCTTTCATGAGGGAAGAGAAATTTGCAAAGTCTCATAGGGGAGCAGAAACAAACTTTGTATTGGATAAGCTGTGTTAATTAAAACAGAAACAAAAAGTAACATCTTTGCTCTTAACAATACAGATAAATTGGTAAATGAAATTAAATCTGTATATATATCTTGAGACATACAGGAGATAGAAAATACGGTCACTGAAATGATTTTAAGTCTGACAAACTTCATCTGATCTTCACAAAACTGTTAAATGTAAATTTTGACTAAATCACTAGACAAAACAAGTCACTGGAGTTTCATCCTTGTGGTACCTTTCTAACTGTCATAATGATAATGTCTTGGGAAAACATATTCAAAATATGTAAGGATTCATAGCTCTGTGAAGCATATTTACCTAGAAAGGCAAACTGATGTTACAAAAAAAAAAATTGTTCATGTCATTAGGAAAGTTTTACTCTAGTACTACTGTCCCATACTGTCCTTCATGGTATTTAGCACAAAATCTGCCATTATACGTAAGTGTATATTGACCTAATTGCTTTCAAAGATTCTTACGAATTCTGATTCTCTCATTTATTGTCTACTTTATTCTACATAATATGACTTTCTTTAATAGGTGAAACAAAGAGAAGTGGTTTTAGGAACAGTCCAGAAAGTTACTAATATGCTATTTTGACATTCTGCTTTTTTCTCAACAAGCAGTTCCAATTTTATTATTTTATTTTATTTTATTTTATTTTATTTTACTTTATTTTACTTTATTTATTTATTTTTGGTGGGGGAGGCAGGAGATGCTTGGAGGAAATACAAGTAATAGACTTTTGTGACATCAACAGTAAACATAAATGAAGAATTTGAGAGAAGATCTCAAATTTTCTCATTTCTTTAAAAGAATAAACGCAAAGTTCTGTCTCTTAGTGAAAAAGGATAGAAGTGAGGTAGTATAACTTAGAGAGAAATATTTCCTTGAAGTGTCATATGAAGGAAAGAAAGAGGAAATTTTGGCTATAGGCAAGTGTAGGCCTTCTTTGTTAGAAAATTTACAATCTAGCAAAAAATTACAATATGCTTGTCTGGAATCTGAGTATTAAGCATTACTATAATGCTATTAAATGTGTTAAAATAGAGTGGTATTTAAAGAATAGGAAATGGATTTTAGGAAAAGTATGAGTTAAAATCACCATAGAACTGGAAAAATGTCTTTCAATTATACCTTCAGGGTCTTATGGAGAAGAACTTTTAAGATAAACACTTGTTATTGAGAAGTGTATTTGCCATTTTTAACTCAGATTTGCAGCTTAAAGGATCATGTTACACCTGACATCAGTCCTTAGTTTTCAGTAATAGTCCTTTCTTTTTAGTAATAACAATGGACAATGTGGATAACAACTTTTTTTTTTTTTTTTTTTACCGTGACAACTTGGTAAAGAAGATGCAAACATTTTATCTAAGTATAGAGCCTGAAACAGTTCCTCTATTTATTTATTTATTTGTTTATGTATTTATTACTATTGTTTTGTGGATTTGCCTGTGGTATTGCTTGAATGAAAATATATGCCTTGAGATCACAAGGAATGAAATGAGGCTCATTCCATTTGAGCTTTAATAGATTATCATAATTACTCATTTTTAATTGATGCTGCTCAGGTTTACATCAAAACCTATTAGTAGAACTTCCTGGAATGTATGTGTAAAACAAAATTTTAAACAACATAAGAGTTCTGTGGTAGTCTGTGCAGATAATTTTTAGTTTCTAAATTGTTTAGAATACTTTTGGGAAAGATTTGTTCTAAGGAGAAACAATGCAAATACTCAAGCGGGGTTTCACTTCTTTAGCCCACAATAAACAAACAAACAAACTAATAAATAAATAATTAAATAATCCTCCCTCCACCCCCCCAAAAAACAAAACCCAGTTTTAACTGTCTCAGCAAATAATTTTCCTTCTTTGATTGGTACACTAGGATGGATTTGTTAATCATGTGGGCACATTGCAAAGTTCCTTTCTGGTTTTGTAGGTGGTTTGGGAGGTGGAAAATGAACATGTGTGAGAGCTGAAAAAGTGTAAGTTTTATGCTTTTTTGATGAAAGATAGATGATTTCCATTTGATTAATTTTGTTTTTATATATGTTGGATGTGAAAAATTTTGATTTATTTTACAGATGTCCAGAGCAATGGATAGATTTTTGCTGTTGTTATAATTCAAAGATATAAAATATATAATTATGCTTGTGAGTTGTAAGAGAAGCTATAATAAAAAGGGAATTTGTTCAAATAAATTGGATCTTGAGGACAGTACATGTCATGAGATCAATAAACAGCATTTGTTAAGCAACTGTACTGCAGAAGAGACTGTCACAGAATTTCAGCTTCATCAAGCTCTTAGTGGAAGTGTAGGTGATTGGATGAGGTGGAAGAAAGGTAAATGTTAAATTATTAATGTAGCTACTGGGAAAAAATGCTACTAAATTGTGTCTACGTGAGTTATAATTTAATCAAGATGCTATTTGTCCTGTTAAAGATACCAATAAAAATACTTATGTCCAGTGCAAGTTTATTACTTTTTAACCTGAACCCAATTGGCAGTCATATCTAGTTAGAGGATAAAAAGACCCAAGATGGAAAGTCTTATTGAGAATATTAAGGTGTGTAGATCTGCACTTTTACATTTTTTACAATCCAAATCGCAGTGGAATGCAAGTCTTTGATGCCTCTTAGATCCACTTTTTATGAGACAGAATTTTTAATATTAGAAGTTGGATAATACTACAGAAACTTCTGAATCCCAGTTGGATGGGGGAAAAAAAAAAAAAAAAAAAAAAAAAAAAAAAAGGAAAAAAAAAAAAGAGGAATTTAGTAAGGAAAATAATTGGAGTATACATCAAATTTTCATCTCAGCCAGAGCTATGTAGACCTACTTTGAAATGTTTACATGCCTTGTAAAAATTATTTCGTCCTTAATGAATGTCTATGTGAAACTCATAGTTGTTGCTGACTGATGCTTATTTCTGTGCCATTTTGGTGTTTCCCAAAAATGAAATTATGGGTGTCAAATCTTTTTTGTGCACATTACTTCCAGGTTATAATAGGTTCCATACTGGGACATCTACATTCTTTATTCAGTGCTGTATCCAAATTGCAAGGAAATGGGAACAACAGTTCTGTTATTTAAACACAGGCGTCCATGCCATTTGAGATTCCCTGTGGTATCCAGATCATTGATACCTGGCAAGTACATGCATGACCTATGAGAGACCTCTGGGACATCTCTGGGCAACAGGAAACCGAGGAAGACTTCTAGGGTGTATCTACTTCTCACTTTCTAGGCAACTGAATCTCACAGAATTCAGCAACTGAAATTTATGTTTAAGAGATGAATGTATGTGGTGTTTAGGGACACAGTTTAATGATGGAACTTGGTAGATCATGTTGATGGTTGGACTTGGTGATCTTTAAGGTCTTTAACAACTCAGATAATTCTATGATTCTATGATTTTATGATTTCAGTGTCGACTCTAGAGCTGGATCACACCCCAGATTTATTTTTTTTAAAAGCCTTCACAGAACTGTGATACCTATGAAATACTGCAAATAATAATGATTGAAATCATATTATGAGGAAGAATGTTTAGCTTCAGATTGGATAGTGGTTTTTGTTTGTTTGTTTTTCATGGTACTATAATCGAAGTTTTTTACTTGTGAGTGAAGTCCAAAATAGTCATTAAATGGCTAACTTAACATCCCCATTTTCTCTTACTAACATGTCCTGAGAGCTCAGCTGAATGGACTTTCTACCTGGAACAAAGTACAGCATTAACTGCAGCTATATGATATCTAGAATTCGTTTACATGCATGTAGCCTGGAGTTTAGGCAGGGAAAGCTTGTAGTTGCCAGTAAAAGTATGTGTATCCTTGGAAGGGCTGTATCTGAGGTCCCCCCCTTTGGGATTCTGCCATCAAAGGTGAATAGTATAATCAAACAGCCTTCTTCTGTTTAAAATATTGTTTACTTCACATAATAGCAATGAAACTTTGCAAAATGGAGGGGACTGAAAAATAGTTTGCATTTTATTTCTTTATCTCAACATTTTCCATCTGAAGAAAAGCTAGAAAGGCCCAACATTTTTACTAGTTAGACATCTGTGTTTTCCTGCCCAAGGAGTTTCTGAATAAATTCCAATTATTAATGCAAATTAGTAGTAACTGTATTATTTAATTTCTACTGATACTAGTTGCAACTTCTACTAACTGCTTGCACTTAATTTTAACAAGCTAAATTAACTAAAAATATAGTTATTAATTACAATAAAATCAGCATGGGATTTTCAGATGTTGTAGATAAAACATTTTTTAAATTATTTTATTTTAATAAAAATAGCTTCTTTTGGAAATATGCCGTCTTTGTAAGAAAGTTTCATTTTTCTCTTTTAAAAAGAGTTTAACTGATTTATTTATTTATTTTCATCTACTGCACTGTACATTTTCAATAAAAAGGAGAGGCAGAATGAATGACTACTGCAGGACAGAAGGGATACTGTTCTCTTTTATAGTCACCAAGTAAGCTTCTGTGTTATACTGGTAAATGTGTGTTCTTACATGGGTGACGATGAGCAATATGCCTCAGCACACTGAAACTCACTATAGCTGTATGCTGTCTTGTAATTACCGAGGCTAATGCTGAAATATCTAAATGAACTCACACTAAACAAAATGGCTATAAGAGGCAGACTTGCATACAAATGCTTATCTTCATTAATGCCAGGGTAAAAACCAGCAACGTGACAGCTTACTACATGGATGTTAAGGTCAGATCATAATCTTTTTCAATAATAGCTACAGGTACCTTAATTAATTGTAAAATTACAGTAGAATTCCTATGATGCTGCATATCACATTTTCATGAATACCACATTCATTCTTGTTGGTTTATCAAAATAATAGCTGCATTAATAAGGACTGGTCATTTGTTTCAAAGTGATCCTGTCAGTTAACACATGGAAAATCCTCATTCATTCCTTCCCTCTTCATTGTATTAACATTATTCATGCTGAACCCTGCTGGCATGCATATGACAGAGTATGGAATTTGAGAATATTTTGGCATTGAGCAGCACCCAATTATCGGAAATTATTAACATTAACAGAAATTGCTCTAATCCTGTCTTTTTCAGTGAAGAATATGTTGCCTCTGCTCTAGCCAAATGATTGCTCTTTTAGCCTCCCCATTCTCTTTGTTGATTAAAACCAAAGCACAACTGGGTGAATATTTTTCTCCCCCCAGTATCCTGATAGCTGACTAAATTAACACTGCCCTCTGATCACCAAATGAATGGTCTTTGTGGGACCAAAATGTGGGTGATCAAACAGAGCGTCCGCCTGGTTTGACAGGTATGGAGTTGAGTTGCACATGTGCCTCTCCTGTGCCTGACATCAGCAGCAGGAGGGGTGGAGCAGTCCAGGGAGTTAGTGCATTTACAGTTGTTACCAGGGAAACAAGAAAAATTGCAGACATTCTCTATTATATATAATATGATCTGAACATGGCTGTATCACAGCAACATTTGGCTAATACAGCAATGTACTGCGTAATAGAGCAAGTAGCAAAAAAAAATATATATATAAAAATTTGATATTTTTATTGCTGTATCTGTCTTATGTAAAACATTAGTCATTAGAATTTAGATTAAACTTAAAATAGAGGAGAAATGGAAATACCATGTTCAGCTACCTTCTCAGAAAAACTGGCCCTGTACTGAATTTCCATTGCAACTTAATTCTTCTTCCTAGCTTTGGACAGCCAGCAATGCAGATGGTGCTTTGTCTTCTGAGAGCTCCCATTTAGCTACCCCTTTAGTCCCACCTTCTCCTCACTCTGTGAGTGCAGTTTAAATTTCTACCTGGTATTACATAATTCTCACTGAATTATTACCAATGTAGTCCCTCTTCTCCCTTTGACAAATCACAGATATCCAAATAGCTTGAAAAAAAAAAAAAAAAAAAAAAAAAGCTTAAATACACATATTATGAAGATAAGTTTGGAATTGAATTTAAGAATTGAATGAGAGCAACTTATGCAGCCTCGGTCCTGCCTCAGGTGGTGTTGTAGTGCTACAAGGTATCAATCAGGCAAAGATAACAAAGATGAAAGGCAGCAGGTCTGTGAAGTGAAGACATTTGTGCTGAGGAATTGAGGTCTACGGTGCATGAAGTTTAGAGTTTTAACTTAGACTAAGTCTGTTAATTGACTAAGTTAGCCCTGTGAAACAAATTCCTCTTAATGATCAGACCACGTGTTCTTGGACTATGCCCTTAGTTTAGTTTCATCTGATGTTTGTGCACTCTGAAACACTTCATAATACAAGCCAAAGTATAACAAGTGGAGCAACCCAGGAGATTTTTGGTTGAAAGGCATACTTCTGATCTGAATTGAAATGCTAATGCAGATGCACCCAATCCGACAATCTTAGAAAGTCAGTGATAAATCCCAAGAAAATATTCTCCTACTTATTGCATTCATCTACCTTTTTGCTGCTGTTTTTTCTCAGTAACAGTAGTGCGGATGATGGTATATTTGTAGTGTTTCTTGTGCTCAGAATAACTAAAGCAATGTATTTCTTCCTTCTCCTAACTCCAGAGCATCTCTTCATTTCTAAGCTTTGTATTATCTTGGCTGTTTCTTTATTTTTTTTTTTAATTATTTTATTTTATTTTATTTTATTTTATTTTATTTTATTTTATTTTATTTTATTTTATTATTTATTATTTTAATTATTTTATTTTATTTTTTTTATCAAAATTGTTTTAGGATGAAGGACAGCATTGTTTCCCAACTGTCTGAATCAGAAATCTTCTTAGATCCATCACACATTTCTCTATAATTTAAGCTAAAGCAATAACTGGTGAAAATGGAATGCTGCTTCTCTCTCTTGAGTTATAAGGACTTTCTCAGTGCCTTACACTAAGCCTTTGTTACATGTCAAAAGAACATTAAAAACCATGAATCTTGGCTTTATTTTCATGGCTTCTTTGCTGTAGAGAGCAGTCAAGTACGTACACTTATTTGATACATTCATCCTGAGTGGAAGACATAGGCTGTGAAATACCCACCAGGAAAGACATCCTTAGCAACTCTATAGCTGTTTTATTTTATACGAGTGCAGGATGTTAATGGGCTCTGCGCCTCAGAGGTGTGAAACAATGAAATGCTTAGAATTATCTCTGATCAGTAAAAAAGTAAGGTCTAAGGCAACACCTTGTTGCTTTACCATTGTACTGTGTTTGCAGTGATGAAATGGCCACTGTTGACATAACTTGCAAATCACTTTTCTTAGGTGGCTGCCATCTTAAGAGAAGGCTCAGACATAAGGATTTGCATTTGGAGCCTGAACAGAGCAGGTTTAGAGATAAGAAGTCTCTAACAAGCACTATTGGAAGTATGCAGCTGCAATATATAAAACTGATATATATCAGTTTCAAAAGCCTATAATCTAATAAAATCCAGCTGATTTTCAAGATGACACTAGAAGAAAGTGTTTTCTGCAATATTTATGCTAACTTTCATCTTCAATCTACCACTATCCAGAAAAATAAATAAAAATATAATTTAACTTTGGCAAAACTATTGGAAATTCTGTACTTTTGTCCTTCCTTACAAAAGGTTTTCATGTGTTTGTCATGTTCTAGGGACAACCTTCAGAACAGATAATAATGAAAAACAGTAATCAGTTAAATTTGCAGAATTATTAGCAAGAGAAAATAGATTAGATCCAAAAGCAATAGACCTACTCTGTGTCCCAGCAGTAAATGGCGTCTTTATTTCTGTCCTGTGGGATGGGGGTAGCTTACTAATATTGAGGCATTAAACTTTAGCATCATTGCACCAATGGCAGTGACAGAGACACTGTGGTGACAGCCGAGTGGTGGGGCATAGACAGCTGGTGCTGTAATTTGGGAGAACTCAGTCAGAGCTCACAGTTTCCATTTCCTCTCTGCCAGTCTCCCTTCCATCTCGATTGCAAGCTCATCCCTGCTCACAAAGTACATTAAACATAAACACCATTCAAATCATTCCTACTCCCTCTGGCTGACATCAGCACTTCGTCAGCTTCAGCAGCTCCCTCTGCTCTCTACACAGGGTGGGTGTGATAAAGAAGATGTATGGAAGAGGATTTTAATTAGATACATTTTTACTCAAGAAGAACAGTAAACAGATGAAAAATGTAGAAGTATGACAAATCTACATAATTAACTGAGACCCCACCTAGGAGGCCACTGGATTACTGGTAGTCTCTGGGCTTGGTAGCCATCATTTGAGGATGAGAAGAAGGAAAAGGAAAAGGCATTCAGAGCCTCAGAATGTATGTTTTAACTGAGGGCATATTAAAAACATTGTCACCACACTTGGTCATTTCAACAAGCTGCATTTTCATTTAAAAATATAAATAAAACGTAAAACTGCTAAATTATTTTCTTTCAGAATGAAAGTAATAAAGAACCTATAAATAAAGATGTTTTAATCAGCTTCCAAAAAGCCTTAGAAAAGCTACCTTTCGCATTCCCCTTTTTAAATGGAATTTGTAATCTAGCAAGGAAATTATTTATGAAGTATTTGCTCTGCACCTGAAAATACCTCCAGTGAAATTATGTTTGGCAACCTGAAGCACTTTGAAGTCGATGGAGTGGCAATAAAAATTAGGCCTTCATTAAAGAGCAATGCCTTCTCTCCAGCAGACTGGCACAGCCTCAAGAGGTCAAACTCTGGGAAGGCCCAGATCTCTGCCCAAACCTTGCCTATACAGCACACATGGAAGCAATTTTGTCCATATTCTCTGTTGCTCCTTATGAATTTCCCCTCCTCCTTCCCCCTCCCCATCCGTTTTTTCAGGCTTCCTTCTACAGCTTTCATGTTGCATTTAGGAAATTAACAGTAACTGTCAAATTACTCTGCAAATACGAGAATATAAGTTTGGAAGGAGTAGAACTTGCCTTTTGCCCTAGGGCCAAGTCAGTGGAAGAGCAACAAAGGGATCCTTGAGAAGTGTTTGGATAGACTGTTTTAGAAAGCCAGGTTCTTATTTTATCAAGTGCACACAATTTTTCCATTGGCAATCACACCCCTCACCCACACCCCCCTTCCTGTAAGTTATTCTTTCCCCTTGAGCCCCCCACTTGCTGCCTAGACTGGGAGAAATACTGGGAATGATTACAGCCACTGAGTGCTAGCAGGATGGGTATTAACCTCTGGAGAGAGATGGAAGGGGCTGGGAACCAGGGGTCCCTTGTGGGACTGCATACAAAAGGTGGAGCTCTGTTTGGAAAAAAAACACTTCTCACGCACCTACAAAGAGGATGTAAAGGAAGGAGTAGTTACTTTAATTAAATACTGAAATCTTTTGGAAAAAAAAAAAAAAAGTGAGAGAGGAAAGCTCAGAGGAATTGTAATCTATGGAGATGTAAGCTAATTACTTAATCACTTGCATTTGTAAATCTTATTATTGGAAAAGAAATTACTGTAGTGATTAAATTACAGATATTTATCTGCTAATAGCCCTGATTAACTGGTGATGCTAATCTGTCATTCTGAAAGCCAATATTAACGGCATCAATCTCGCAGAACAATAAACAGTTTATATGAAAGAAAACTTTGTCCACGTAAAGTCCAGATGTGCAAAGGGAATGTGGGATGTGGGAGATTATGGAACCAGTTGCTGGACCAAAACAGCCAACTCTCAAAACGTGTTGTTTTGGCCCATTAACCATTTGTCGGGCACAAAGTGCTACTTAGTTATGAACAAGCGCTGTCTTATACTGCAAAAGCAATTTTGTTAACAGCACTTCTAGAGTAAATAAATAAATCCCAGGCTTAATTTATTAACAGAAAGTTATTAGGGCTGGAGAGAGCAGGTAGGCCAGAGAGAGTTGTTACTAAGTCTTGCTTGCAGGTCCTGCAAAGATAGCTGACAAAAGCCAAAGAGAAGTATAATTTATTTATTTTTACCAGATACCTGACTGAGGCTATTGATTTTCACTTTGGCTAAATAAACTTTTTCTTTTTAATCAGTGTTTCTTACCACAAGGGAAAATGATGAAGAGGAAAAGTGGAAAGACCAGTACCTTAATTTCCTCTCCATGTTGCAGGGCAGGTTTTACAGGGAAATGAAACTCCAGCAAATAAACCCAAGTTAGAGCTTCAGAGGAAATTTGCTGTGAAGTGGACAACAGCACAGTACCCAAAGAAGATCAAGTTTCCTATTTAAACTCTTCAAGAAGTACTGCAGGGATAAGGAAGGAAAGGAAAGGAAAGGAAAGGAAAGGAAAGGAAAGGAAAGGAAAGGAAAGGAAAGGAAAGGAAAGGAAAGGAAAGGAAAGGAAAGGAAAGGAAAGGAAAGGAAAGGAAAGGAAAGGAAAGGAAAGGAAAGGAAAGGAAAGGAAAGGAAAGGAAAGGAAAGGAAAGGAAAGGAAAAAGAAAAGAAAAGAAAAGAAAAGAAAAGAAAAGAAAAGAAAAGAAAAGAAAAGAAAAGAAAAGAAAAGAAAAGAAAAGAAAAGAAAAGAAAAGAAAAGAAAAGAAAAAAAGAAAAGAAAAGAAAAGAAAAGAAAAGAAAAGAAAAGAAAAGAAAAGAAAAGAAAAGAAAAGAAAAGAAAAGAAAAGAAAAGAAAAGAAAAGAAAAGAAAAGAAAAGAAAAGAAAAGATTGCTGTTAGTGCTTGCTTTACAGGGCACCTATCACAAATATAACTGGAATCTACCAATGTAATCTTTATGATGACCAGATGTTACCATTTTGGGGAATGTCCTGATTTTCCAAAGGTTACTTCATTTTCCTGCCTGATTATATTGAAACTGGTGTTTGTACTAGTTACAATAAAACCTGCCAGCTGGCTCATCTCACCTTATCAGTGTCTCCCACTGCAATCTCTTCTATCCTCATGATTTGAAACAACCTTTCTTTGAGCAGAAATTGTTCTAGTAGTCTTTAAAGCAAGAATGAAGGCCTTTCAATTAAACTGTTTTAGAGATTACTGGTGAAGGAAAAAAGTGTAGGGACGGCAAGAGAGGCCTAAGGAATGATGTTTCTAAAACTGTATGCAAATATGAAGGTGTAGTGCTAATATCAGACCAGAATGGTAAGAAAATGCATTCAACTCGGCACATCTACCATGACTTTTTTTTTTTCTTCTCCTTTTTTCATTTCTTTTCCTCACCTCGCCTTGCCTCACCTTACCTCACTTCACTTCACCTCACCTCACTTTTTGCCTTTTCTTGCCTTGCAATAGTTCTGAGTGGCTGCCACATATCCACAAGTCCCAGATGAGTATATGCCACACGTGCACTGTTCTGCATACAGTGGAAAAGAGGGTGGCCTTCCTGTTAACTTTGTCCTCTAGAAAGTTAGGAAGTACAGAAGAAAACACTGGAATATTGAGTGGCAAAAGGGAAAAGTTCCTAAACACAAGATCAATTGCAATTGGATGCAATTAGAAATAATTTTATCCCTGGCAGTGGAGCCTTTATTATACAAAAAAATATTCAAATGAAAGGGATCTTCAATTTAGCATACATTTCTGGAATTAATATATACATTGATATATATCAATGGGGGAGAAGCTAATTCAAAAGAATGGAGAGTAATGAAAACACTGGAAGCTACTGATAGTTAGAATGGGAACTCAGTAAAACATTTTCTTTTCCATTTAGTTTAGTAAGCTAGAGGTGATCATAAAGAAACAAACAAAAAACCTCCCTAGTAAAGACTTTAAAAAAATATTTTAATACTTCCAACTTTCTGGTGACCACCCTGAATTGTTGGAATTTAACACATGATAAATGGAGCTGGAAGCTTTAATTCATTCTCTATAAATTGTCACATAAAAAATTAAAAGTTCTAATTGACATAACGATTCTGAAGACTGAAGTTTCTCTCTAAAAGAGAAAAAAAATATTTTCTCAAGAACAAGTACACATACTAAAAAGCTAGTTTAGATAGTTCTGTTTGCTGCTAAGCTTTTGGTATCTAGTACCAGTTATCAGGGAATAAATCACTACAGTCTAAACCTGAGTTCTGGTATGAAAGCACAAGGAGCTCTAGCATTTACTTTTTCACCCACTCAAACAAACCATTTTAGACGTTGTCAGCCAAGATCTTTTTAAAAGTTACTGTTGCTTTACACTCTGATTTTATTAAAGTAAAAGAATAAAAAGGCATATTCTTTACTTTTTTTCTCTCTCTCTCTCTTTTTTTTTTTTTTTTCTTTTTTCCTCCAGAAATACTTTAAGCAAGTGTCTGTCTTTATAAAGTATTAATGGTAAGTTGTTGAAATGAATATATATATATATAATTTACTCTAGGCCCTACATTTTCCTTTCCAAGTGTTTTGTCTGCATATTTTCTTTTCTGAGGTAATAATGATTATGGTATATTTATATCTATATAATTGCTGTTATCATTCTGGTAATAAAGTGGCAATTATGACAAAGCAAAAAAACTTTGTCTTGCTTTCATTTTGTCTTGTCTCTTTTGACTGGGAGCTCTGCAAGGCACTTTATAATTCCGTGTTTACGAAGTAGGGACACAACATGATTCTGCTGTCAACAGGAACTGCGGGAATGCTGTAATTACCTCTAATGCTCCCATTTTCTTGGTAAGGGAGAAGGAGCAATCCATTAAGATCAGGCGCACATCTTGAATCTCTTCTGAACACAAGAAGGCTGTGAACACTTCATCCTTCTGCAGTCCTGTTTAAAAAAAAAAAAAAAAAAAAAGTTATGTTTTTGCAAAAAGAAATGCATTTTGCAGTTTTAGGGCAACAATGCTGCATCACCAGTAAAGATAATAGACAAGTATTGTGGGAAGGGACATAAGTCTGGTCTTCTAATTGCTGTAGTACATACAGCAGGAACTCCTATTAGAGTTGAAATATTTCGAGATAACAGATGCACATCAGCTTTTATCTGACCCTAATAACAGATCCCCAGTTTTTCTTACTTAATGAAAAAAGTATGCTGTTCAGTCAATAGGGCACACATTTCAAGGAGCTTTACAAAACATTATCAATATCTGTGATGTCAAAATGCAAACAGGAAGTTAATCTGTTTGGACAATAGCTATGTTAACATCCTTCTTTCTGAATAAATAGGTCTAATAACATCTCATTAAATAAGAAATTTTCCAGATCACAACAACCCTAACTATAGTAACTTGAATGACCTTGAATACACAAATAGTACATTCTGAGCTGTAAAACGATGGTAATTAATTTATGAGAATAAAGCCATTACTATGCCAAATACCAGAGTAGAAAAATATATTGCTATCCATGTAGACCCTGAATATGATCTTGCAGCGGTTAGAATTTTGATTTTTCCATCTGTTTTCAGTCAATACACATATGATGTAGCAAAATATTTTCAGGATTATAACCTAATCTGTGTAAAACCAAATCTATCTTTATCTTCTGGATTTGGATGGAGAACAACAGCAGATGTAAAAGGGAATGATGAGATAAGACTTCAGTCATAACTGTTGCCTGAAAGTTTGTGCTCAAAATCTTCTTTATTTTCAAAACCTGTAGAACTGGTTCAGAAATGGGATTTTAATTGTCTTCACCTCTTTGTGTTGTCACCCAGTTTTAAGACTGTTATTGGCACTACTTAGTGAATTTGAACAACCTGACTTGCTTGTGTGACGTGTCCAGTTGCAGAGACTATGCTTGACCACTCAGATTTGGGTGCAGTTCCCTCTGCCCGAACCAGACACTCATTCTGTCTCCAGAGAGAAATCTTTTCCTGAGCCACATTGGGGCTTTCCTCTCCAATGAGGGTGTCATGACCAAGCACAGCAGAATGAAGAAGGCAGGCCAAGCAGAATACTCTGCTGTCAAAGGTTTGTGAGAAGAGGCTTCTGATGGAAACCTACTTCAGGTGAAATGTAGCCTTCAGGTGAAAGGCAACCTGGAAAGTTTATTCTGGGATTTAGATGAAAGATAACCTTCTGCCAAGCTAGAAAGAAGAGCTTTAGTTCCCACAAGCATCATGAAGGGTATTTTCCCTGGACGTGACTAGAGCTGGGGCTGACGATCAGGGCCACATATAGTTGTGCAAACAGCCTCTTTTCTAAACATTGACAGTTCTTCATGGTATTTCCTGTATCATCCTGGGGCTTGGGCAGTGATGGAGAGTAGCCAGGAGATTTGGGGATATAAGGTAAACATGAATCATCCACACTTACTGGTTATATTGTTCCATTTCAGTGGGTCAGAACATGTCTGTAAAAGGAATCTATTGTGAGGTGGGGTAGAACACATATGACTATTGGTCTGAGATGTGGGATGTTTCTCTTCCATACTTTTCTAGAATCTGTCTAAAGAACATTCCCCACTGTTCAGTATGTCTCCCATCCTCATGCCTTTAGGCATTTAGTACATTGAGAAATATGTAGTACATAGTGTTTTGTTGCTGCTGCTGTTCAACAAGTAATTATTCCCTTTCAACGATGTCAAAAGGCTTTTTCTATGGATGGAGAAATTAAAAAAGCATCATGCAGTCATGAACACCTGAAATTCTCCACTTTGGTAAAGCCTTCTTTTTTTTTTTTTTGCTGTCTTCATTAATGCAGGTACAACTGTGGTGGAGTGAGAAACAGAAAGTATAACACCTTCTGGAAAAAATAAAGAAAGCTATAAGGACATAATTAAAACAATATAAATAGTTTCAATATAGGCATTATATTTTTTGTTTGGGGATCTACAAATGACAAAAGGTATTCTGTGTTTAAGAGAAGAATTCTTTTAACAGCCTGATCTTAGTCACCTTTCAAGGACTTGCAAAATTTCATTGACTTACAGCCTATTGGTCTAAGGAATCATATAGATCTAGTTTAGGTCAGGGACATGAAATTCTCATTTTTCTAAAGAATGTTGCAATCTCTAGGGAAGAATGAATTCTGATACATGGAAGTACTTTGTGTGTTTTTGCTTGTTTGTTTGTTTGTTTGTTTTGCTTTGCTTTTATGTTTGTTTCGTATTTTTCATTTTATAAGAAAATAAATCATTACAGAATGGATAATGAAAAATGAAAATCTGAATCTAATTCAAGCTGAAATATGATTATGAAATATGAAGACAAACCATGTAAATTCAAACACCTCTCATGTCTAATTTAGATGAGGCTTCAACTCTCTCATGTGGGTATCTTACATGGCCATGATCAGGCCTCTGCTTCCTCTGTGTTGTGAAAAGAGCTAGTCCTGTTGTGAAGGTGACTCACAAAGTGTTCATTTAGACAATATTCTTTTCAGCCAGAAAGATTAATCAGTTTAATTTGCATAAAAAAAGTAGTTACAGTTACCCTGAAAA
The DNA here is from genome assembly GCF_964211825.1 of Aythya ferina. Taxonomy (NCBI): domain Eukaryota; kingdom Metazoa; phylum Chordata; class Aves; order Anseriformes; family Anatidae; genus Aythya; species Aythya ferina. Next base: position 71,594,938 of record NC_140296.1, read on the forward strand.
ATAATTTTTAAGCGGAGTAAGCTTTTTGTCTAAATAAATAAATAAAAATAGATCCATCCTGTAGCCTGAGAGTAATTTCAAATATATGAAGATTTCCCATACTGATTATGTGATATTCCTGTCCTTATTAAAAAATATTTTTTTTCACCTGAAGGTTTTACCTATAAACAACCGTACCAGTTACAAAGTGTGGATTGCACAGTTTTAACTCATCAGTACATGTTTTCTGAGCAATGTAAGAACTTATAAACAATCTCTCTTCCCCTCCTCTGGCTGTTTTGTTTTTCAGGTTCACTGATATTAAATGAATTGGTAAAGAAAAAACATCAGGAAAATAGAAATTTTTGATCTGGAAAAACAAAAAAAAGTGTAAATAGTGTCTTACAAAAGGTCTGCTTTCCTTTATTTCATTGCATGTTACCATTTTTTTAAACATTGCTAATAGTAAAGTTAAGTTAAAGTTGATTTTTCTCCTTTTTTTTTTTTTTCCTCATACTTTCTAACTGCTTTTCAAATGGAAAAGAATACAGGCTTTACTTCTTTTGTTTGCTCGAAAGAGAAAGTTAAAGTTAACAGATACTAATATTTAAAAATAATTTTATAAACAAAACCAAATTTTCCCATAATAAATTTTTAAAGGGGAAAATAACAAATTTTTGTTTGTTGTGAAATAATTTCTCAGTCATGAAACAGAATACCTAAAATAACAAACAAACAAAAAAAGCAGGCTACAGAAATGTTATTGATTTAGAATACAGATTAAACTCTTAAATAAAATACATAAAAGGATATGAAAGACTGAGTAAATAAATAACCTGTATATGCATAAAAAAGTAGAAGTGCCTATATTTTTGTTCAGTTTTGCTCATTTTGCACAGTTCCTGTTGGAGCTTATAAGCAAATGTGAAGGTACGTATTCTCAATATTCTCAATAGTCAGTGTTTATAAGGAAAGCCAGCAAAAATGTAGTGATTTTTATTTATTTATTTATTTTTTTCCATAAAAGCTGCATGTGGGTTTGTGTAGCTATGCATTATATATAACCCCAGCTGGGTTATATTACAACTGAGATATCTGCCATCCCCACATAGAAGCAAAGTCTCCAAGAATGTAAATATATACATATACGTATAGTATATTGGGAAAGCAAAGCTACTACTGTTGCACAGCTAAAGAGGGCACAGTCTTCTCATGATATTACTAATTATTATTGTGAGTTTAGTTAAGTGGGAGGTCTATTTATATGGTGGTTAAGGTGTCTGTCAAAGGGACGCTTGGCACTTGCTTCTCCTTTGCACTTTGAAGTTCACTTCCTACAGTAACATTTTTCAGTCATAACACCTCCTTCTTCACAGCTAAAAGTCAAGGCTGCTAGCCATCCCCCTGTGCTTCAAAATGTAGAAACAGTAATTCAGCCCTAAGGAAATGAACCAATTACAAGAAACTTGATTTAACTTCCTACTGTGGTAGACAAATGGAGATCTACTATGAAAGTAAGCCTGCAAGCTTAGGATATATATGTAGCTATTTAGCAATTACAGTCAACTGGAACATTCTAAGCAGCAAACCCAATCATTTTCTGTAAGGACCAGTCACTGCACATAGCATCAGAGGATAACGAAGCCATTATGATTACTACACTCTAGACAGAGAAGTGTGTGTGAAATTTCCTGTTCTGGTTGTAGATTTCAGTGTTTTAATGGTAGTGGGATAAGGGACTAGTCTATAAACTGTAAAGAATTTAGTTAAAAAATGTTTTCATTTCTGTCCACAGAAAAACAGAGACATCCTGCATTGCTTCATACACATTAGATGGTATGGATGTTTTCACAAATAAATGTTTGGTCTAATAAGGAGTAAAGGTCTGTGGCAGAAATTTAGAATGCCTTGAACTGCTGTTCATTCCTTGATGCCTGAGAAGGTAATACTCTGAAACCTGGGAAACATCGTGCTTGTTTATCAAATAATAGCATATAAATATAATTACCTTAATTACGTCACGTTCTGAGAGTGCTCTTTTAACAATAGCTGTCCAAAGATACATGGCAGACAAAGCTGGTATTGCTTCTCTCTATAAACTTTTAATTTATTAGCTGGGATTTCATTTCATTTATTTCTTCATTCAGGTATTTATCATTTTTTTAAAAACATTCAGGATTTTTTCTTTAAAATTCTTCATCATCTTTATCCCAAGAAACAAATCAGGTATACTGAGTGCCTTCAAGACAACTGAAAAATATGAACACATCACCATGTCACACTATATTACAAATCAGTTTAAAAAATGTTTTGGAGAATATTGCAATCACGTTTTTATAGGCACCAATACAAATATTCAATCTATTCAGCAAATATTCACAAAATAGCTAATAATATTAGCTAAACTGCTTTGCTGATGCTGTTCTGTTATGATAAATAAATAAATAAATAAATGTTTTAAGCAGAATCAAATAGCACCTCATAAATATTTGTGGAAAAAAAATATTCTTAATTTAATAGACTCTTCTACTTATTTCAATGTTACCTTCTGAGATGTCACTAATGTACTGTACTATATAATGCAGCAAATAATGTAAGCTGCACTATAAAAAATACAATACAACATTCTGGAAGAGACTTACTATGCTTTTATGACTCCCATTTCTTAGGATTGATTTTCATTCTAAAGCACAGAAAAATTAAATGATGGTATGTCAAAATAAGATGAAGTGGAAATTCTGAGTTTTGAGACATTTTTTGAGACATATACTTCAGAAAGCTGGTAGACATTCAGCCAAACAGGGGATACCTGGCTTCTCTTTTACCAAACAGACAAAAAGCATTCTTCCATCAGAATGTATGTAAATAATTTAAACATATGTTCAGTATGTCATATAGGGCGATTGCATAATCCGTAGTCAACTCTCAAAAGTTAAATGAGGTTGGGTCAGGCTGGGTTAAGGTTGCACAGGAAGTCTCCAAAGAAAGCTCAGGATGCAGCAGGTAGCAGTCATAATCCCAGGGCAATAGGCCAGCCTGCTGAAGTAACACTTCATGTGTTGGAGCAGCCTGCACATAGACCTGCTGGTTTGTTCTGGAGTCAAAGCTATCCTGCCCCCGTAATTACTGCATCCTCTTGCATACTTGGCAAGCATAAAAAATATTAGCACTACTGTCCTGGATAAAAACTTATTTGGAACGGTAGTGGTGCTGTCCAAACTAATTATCTATTTTGACTAATTCAGACATTTGGTTTAGTCAAGTGGCCTGTTGTTTTACCATTTCTTTTCCAGCTAAAACATAAATAAAAATTCAAAAAAATATTTTAGTGAACACATGCAGTGGACACTCTGAGCATTAGGTACTCATAGCAGAAAAAAACTTCAACAAAAATGTATATTTTAATACAAAAATATATATACATATCATGACAAAATTGAATTTCTAGTCTGCTCAGCTATAAATTTGTTTATAGCTAAATTTGTCTATGTTGTTTATCCATATCACTTTTCAGTGTCCTTACATAATTTCTCAGCATAGTGGTCAATTTTTATTAAAAAAAAAAAAAAATCTCAAAGTCAGAAACTCAATTATATCCTATAATTTTCAGACATATTAGTGTCTTGACATAGATATATTCAGAGCAGTATCCCCCACCACCAGGCATGATTTAAAGGCTCTCAATTATATATGAGAGGCAGGTGGGCAGTTGGCACGTAAGAATCACTCAGCTGAACAGCACAGGGTTGTCTCCAGACTAGCCATCTCAGAGTTGCCTCTTAACCACGGAGAAACAAAAGGGAATGAAAGTTATTCTATTCATCCAGTGGCTGGTGGATCAATGTATATAAATCCATAGGAAAGAAGGCTACATTAATTCCAGTGGTCATGGAGTAACTTTATTTTTTATTTGAAGGGAAGATACATCAAAATCCATCTTTGTTTCAGAAAATGTTGCAAAGCCATAAAAGAAGTTCAAAATTAAATTTAGACATTGATTTTTTTCCCCATTTTTATATTGTGTTTTTCATATATTTCATAACCTGCTGTGCCTGTCCAGATCAAAACAGGTGTCAAAATGGTAAACATTCTTTGCTCAGTGAGAATGTTGATTTTCTACTGGGCTTTGTTTCAGAACCTGTTATGTAGAGAAGAGTAGGGCTGGGCAGGGAGTAGTTTGGTTATTGGCAATTTTATGGTCTGTTGCCTTATGCTTATCATTTCAAGATATATGTGCTCCAGATATGTATTCTTGCAAGATCCACACCCTCAGACTTCAGCAGGCTCCCTGCCCATCTAGCTGTGTCCATCTAGCCTACTGCAAGTGTCCAGAGACTTCATCTTATCAGCTTTGTGATCATGGGAAGCTGCCTCCAGCACCACATCTGGAAAAATTCTCAGGCCAGAACCTGTGACTTACCCAGTTCCAAATAAAGTTGGTCCCCTTCTTGCAGCTAGAAGTTTGCTTTGCACTTCCATCCTCATGAGATCTCCAAGAGACTGTGTGGAGTATCTCCCACCACAAAATGCTCTTGAAAGTGCACCTTTGGCAAATAATATTTCCATGATAGTGAAAGGACAATGGAAGCAGCAACTAGAGAAATGTTGAAAGATAAGCTGTGCAAAGAAGCCAGCACCCCATGTTTAGCATGATGTCTCATGTTGACTCTAACAGAAAGCATGTTCCCTCACTTACTGTGTTCATCTTGATGTTCTCCTCAAAGTTAAGGATTTGGTAACACAGCAGGTTAGACTTCGGTAAAAAGGACATAATCAGCCATCTCTTGGCTTCAAAAATTATCTTATGACAATGTAGTACCTCAAACTGAGAAAGCAGCTTTTATCCCATGATTGAAGTTGGGCAGACTGAAGTAATTTCCACAATGTGTCTGAGGAGTTCATGGTAATGGTGTAGCAACTATTTGCTAGGAGTAAATGGGAACATGTCCAGCTCATGATTGTAGTCTATAAAACTTTCCCAACTCAGATGACTTTATCAGCGTATAGTACCGCCTGAGTTCAGAAATATTCTTAAAGTGGGTTGTTGTTGTTTTTGTGTTTAGTCGTGTATGGTTTTTTTTTTCTTTTTTTCCCAATTTTCAGTTTTCTTCCATCCAAACTTTGCATGTCCCTCAGCTCCCATTAAGCACAATACATCTGACCAGTAGCACTATATATGTGGTTAAAAAAAAAAAAAAAAAAAAAAGGGTCAAGGAAAGGTTGGTTGAATGGGCAATTAGTAGGAAAATTCATAAACAATAATGGAAATGTGCTTGAGAACAGCCTATTTTTTCTACATAAGTTTCTATTTCATCTCCAGGAATACTCTTTTCATGCATATTTAGTTTAAGGGAAAAACAAAACAAAACAAAACAAAACAAAAAACCCACCATGCATCTTTCAGGATATTTTTTCATTCTTCATTTGTGGTACTGTGAATGTTTAGGTAATAATGCTGGTATTGGAAACCAGTCAAATGAGCACGATTCAAATTAGTGGGCAAGCTAGAGCATAGTCTTTCATTTATAGTCTGCTTGATCAGACCACATTAAAATCAGCAAGACTTAAGCCCACTCCGTTTACAGCCCACAGGTTGTTATCTAGTTTCAAACCTTTCTGTTCAGAATCGTTAAGTCACCGCTGTACTGCATGCAGCTCACCATTAATTGGGAGCTTGGATTCTAATGGCTGTTTTTTGGGGCGGGAGCTGGAAATCCTGAAACCCACACTATGCCCCTAAATGTATTCATTTAATTTAAAACCTTTATAAAATATTACCAGTTATTTGAAAGTTGAACACTTAGTCACAGTGTTCTGTATCAGATCCGATGCATATATTCACACCTAGATTTTAGACTACCTCTTTTTGGTTTAAGATGCCAATTTCACTAGGTTACCTGAAACCCTGAAACATCATTTGCATTGAGTTATTTCATCAGGAAAACAAACAAACAAACAAACAAACAAAAAACCTTCCTCTGTCTTCTCTTGTATTCAGTGCCTAGTTTCTCTAATCCCCACTGACAGTGAGGAAGACAGGCTAGCTTTACATAATCAATTTCTTTTACTGCACCCATTGGTATTTGACAATATTATGTACCACACAAAATGTTCAAATATTCTAGGACATATAACAGCTTTAGAAGTTTCTTTCCACTTATACGTGAATGTAATGTAAATTTGTACACATTAATTAAAGAAAAAACAGGAATGTTTTGATGTTGCTAACCACCAAACAAAGCTCCACTGGTTGAGCTAATGAATCACTTCCATGAAATATGGTTACTCTTAAATTGCTAACACGTTATATCTATCTCTATCTCTATCTCTATCTCTATCTCTATCTCTATCTCTATCTCTATCTCTATCTCTATCTCTATCTATATCTAATCTATATCTATCTATATCTATATCTATATCTATATCTATATCTATATCTATATCTATATCTATATCTATATCTATATCTATATCTATCTATATCTAATCTATATCTATATCTAATCTATATCTATATCTATATCTATATCTATATCTCTAGATATAACTATATAGATATATACACATGTACATAGGCTGTAGAGTACCTTCCTGTACTATTCAGGGGCAAAAAGTCACTGTACAACTAATGGAATTTTGTAAACATGCACAGTTCCTTAGGGCTTTTCTGGGACTTTTAATAAAAAATGTTTCCAGTGTACAGTCTCCTGTTATTTTTAAACACGGGTTCAAACTGAAACATACACAAGATCTGGGGCCATTCGGCACTGGACCTGTAGTTTTTCCCATAGGTCAATGTCCTAATTACATGTATATACATTCTGCAGGTTTTCAGTATTGATAGTCATTCTTATGCAGTTGTGCACACAAATTCCCTTTCAGACAAACAGGATTCAGTCAGACCTACTTGCAGTCATTCTCTTGTCACACTGAGTTAGAGTGACCACTAGCAAATAAGAAACAATTGAGAATCATGCCAGTATTTTCTTTCTTACCTGACAATTCCTCCTGAGGAGCCCTAGGTGTTAGCCTTGGCTAAACGTAATTCGAGTAACTGAGCTCTGCCTAGTCAGGTGTCCCTGCAGTGATAATTCAATGATGCATACTTCTCCACTCCTTGCTCTAGACTGAGCTGGACTTGTTTTGTATATCATTTCTCAAAATGAGCAAGACTTCAGTTCTATTCTGGGAGGTCATTGAAATGACTTTTCCCACCACAGCCTGCTCAGTGACGCCGTCAGCCTTCCCTGAAACCAAGTCTAGAAGATGTATGTTGTGAGCCGTCTTGAAAACTTAGTCAAACGTCTCAGCTGGATACTAAGTTGGAGTACATCAGGGCTCCCATCTAGCTTATGCACATGATCATCCACCTTTCCAAAACAAAAACAAACAAACGAACAAACAAACAAACAAAACAACAACAGAGTCAGGAATATTTGAGTTTGAAAAGAAAAGCATACAGATCTTTTTACTCCCAGGATTCAACTGAAACATAGCAGGTGTGTGCATATGGATTTATGAGATAAAAAATGCTTCCATGTCCCATAATTTTAACAAAGTGTTAGAAATCAAGCACATGTACTTGTTTTGCTCAATGGAGCAATACATCCTTTGAGGACATGGTGTATTTGAATTAATCTGAAAATGAAATTTTTAGTTGAATGGTGTAATAAAGTAAACAAAACTAGAGTGGTTTTATAAAAAAAGTAGAGGAAACAAAGAAAAATTTTCACAAAATGGATGAAGACAGAAATTTTCTCTCACCCACAGACTAAGAGTAAGATTTTAAACCTGGGGAGTTTTGATAATGAAACACCCACATATATTCCCTAACCACCATCCACATAATCTGTATAATGCTTGCATATTTACTTGTTAGTGAACCAATTCAGTGTGTGGCAAAAGGGTAGAAAATCTATGAATAATGCCTTGCATTCAAAAATTTTACATTTATAATTTAGGACACTCAGTTTTCAATTTCTACATCTTTTAATATTTAGGCATATTATAAAGTTTAGAACAGAAGTTATTAAGGGTAATCCACCTGAAAGTTAACAACACCTGAAAGTTAGGTCACTTGTACTAGGAAATGCCCAAGGAAATCTCATCTGTGAGAGGGATTGGAAACTGAGCTCACCAAGTAAAAGCGCAATCTCCATTGCCACTTCTGCGAATCTTCCTTTGTTTTTAGGACAAGTGTCATAACTACAGATGTCTGGAAATACCAAAGTTCCTCATTTTGGTATTTACTTCTTGTGTTATTGTCACTTTTTTACATTTTATCATACCTTTGGCTTTACATTTTGATGCATACATCAAGAATCTTTCAGTTCTAGCATGTATTTTCCATTTACCTCTTCTTAGACCTACATACCTTTTACTGCAGCATAAAACATAAACCATCAAAACACACTTTGAATCCACTGACTCCTCATTCTAAAAAGAGCAAAATAATCTGTAGTGAAACAAAATATTAAAAGCAATCTTTAAATTGGCATTTATATATTTTATTTATTTTTTAATGGGGAGAAGTTTAACTGTGCAGAAAACTATTTGCACAAACACAGTAGGGCCTCATCCCCAGGAACACTTTTGAGGGCTCTGAGAAGAGGGACCTGAGTCCTTTGTATTGACTCTGTCTGATCTAGATGTGAGGAGTCTTTTCTTCATCATATTTGTGTCATTTGGCTTTTTGCCGAGTATGATCAGTATGGGACTGTTTCTGTGCTGTGTAATATTTATAAGTGAATAATTTGATAGGTATCTTATATATCTCCTACAACCTTTCTACATCGTACTTAAGACATTAATTGATACATCTACATGTATAATGGCAGCCTATTACTGTCAAAGTTTCTTTTAACCTATTGTTTAAGGTAATAATAATTTTAATAAACAATAATGAAAATATATTTAAATTAAAGAAATATTAAGATTTTCTCATTTTTAAGCAGAGAAGCTATTGAGATTTTCAATATTCATTTTCTCTTAACTTGTTGAGGAGACTAATAAAAGAAGTGAAAACAGGAAAAAAGATTTTTGTTTATTTTTCCCAACATTTTATTACTTAATGAAAGTTTGTTGTGTTAAATATGCAATATTTACACTACTGAAATAAAATGTAACGAAATAAGAGAAGTTAGTAACTCAAAGATTATCTACTTTCTCCCAAGCTTGAGTGCTCACTGACAGTGAATTATTAGATACAAGGGATACAAGAAATGGTATTAATCTCCCCTGACTTTAGATATCTGCATCTGACTGTAGGTGTCTACTTGTGACCTAAGAATCCCAAACTCTCTCTACAGTAATGAGAGAAACATGCTTTCAAGGGGTGACAGATTTCACTAAATGTAGAGGTTTACTTTGGGAAGAAATGAATCATATTACTCATATTCTAGAAATGTCTGCTTCTTTCTATTAACTATAAATAGACCCATAGTGATTAACAGAGACATAGACATCTATGCTATAGATTTTGACATGCAGTCAGTTGAATCCCATCCAAACACTCAAGGAATGCTTACAAATAAAATAACTATATTACATAGGTAATTTGCAGTGAATATTACCACTACTTGTCACACAAATCCTTAATCGTTTTCACTGAAATATAAAGGAACACTATCTTTCTGGAATGATGGATTTTATGTACTGGAATTTTATACTTAGACCAGTGGATCAATTTATGTGTGTTTAAATATGTTCTTCCTCCAAAATCTTTTAAAATGAAGGAAGAAAGAATAAATATAGCTGAAAAAAAATAAAAATATAAAAGATTAAAAAAAATATCTGGTGCACCAGATAGATATGTATAGCAACATAAACTAATTATTTTTTGTCCCAGTAATTATACAAACTTTGATTATTTTTTTTTTCTCTACAAGAGAGTGATGCATTTGCTATAACTGTCATACACTGAATGTAAGTGTTTTGTCTCTATTACCTAACTGTAATAAAGAATTTTCATGAAAAAAAATCTAGTGCCACCTAGACTCTGGTAAATATGTAAAAACTAATATTACATCATTTGAACTCTCATCCCTTCGTTTTGCCTGCCAAAATCCTGATTTTAAATCAGTGATGGAATAGTTTACTATATAATAAGGGACTTGAAAGCTTTCTTATAATTTGTTCTATCATGAAGAGGGGGTAATATTTCGTCTGAAAAGCTGTATTTAGGTCTTGTGTGTCTCATAAGATCTCTTTTCTACAGTCTATGATAATAAGCCTTCCCATTCTGTCTCATTTTGTACAGTTCATACTACTTTAAAACTTTCAATTTTGTATGTTTTCTTTGGAAACTAGTTTTTCATCATTGTGCTGCTGTCTGATGGTCAAAGGCATGAAGTGATATATGAGTTTTTTAGTAGTGAATCAGATATGTATGATATTGCACGCAGCATGGGGGTTAAACAGGAATTAGGTATCTGTGTACAGTTGCAGTGTTATGATCTTGCTAAGATGTGGTGGGATGGCTTTTGTGACTGGTAGGCTGCAATGGAGATACACAGGGTCTGTGGGAAGGACAATGGAGGTGGAGTTGTCCTTTCTGTGTGAGAACAGCAGGAGTGCATGTAGCTCTGCCTGGGTATGCCTGGGTATGGAAGAGGAGAAATGATAATATATGTGTACGGATTAAAGAGAAGACAAGTAAGGATGACAGTGTTATCATGACAAGTTATCACAGAGCCTAAGCCTGGTGCCTCCACTCCACTCCACGCTCATTACTGTTTCTCTTAAAGTCAGCACACCAAGGTTCCCCAGTGTGATTAGCATCTAGGTTGGATACCTAGGGAACTTTCATGTAGTGCAGCTACACTCCACCCTGGAAGCTTATTCAGTGCTGTACCTTTTATTTAAAATGTGAATATCAGTTTAATTTCCAAGTCATCTAAAGCAATTATTTCACAATAGTGATGTGGGTTGAAAACTGGTTGAATTCCAGCTGGAGGACAGTAAATTGTGCTGTACCTCAGGGTTCAAAATTGAATCCAGTCCTGTTAAACATCATACTAATGATGAAGATGATAAGACAGAGTACCCATTAGTACTTGCTGAGGGTACCTTCAGCAAGTTTGTTGGTGACACAAATCTGGGAGGAGTGGCTAATACTCCAGAGGGTTGTGCTGTCATCCAGAGGGACACATCAGGCTGAGAAATGGGCTGAAAGGAGCCTCATGAAGTTCAACAAGAAGTACCAATGCCTGCACCTGGACAGGAACAACTCCAGGTGCCAGGACATGCTAGGCCACCCAGGTTGAAAGAAATTTTGCAGAAAAGGATCTGGGGTGGGGGCAGAAGGGAGGGGGGTCTTGTTGGACACCAATTTAAACATGAATCAGCAATGAGCCCTTGAATTAAGGCAGCTCGTACACTGGGCAGTATTAAGAAAAGCATTGCTGGAAGTTTGAAGGAGGTAATCTTTCCCCTCTCCTCAGCACATATAAAGGCACAACTGGAGTGTCCAGTTCTGGATTCTCCAATACAAGAAAGACATGGACATGCTCGAGAGAGTCCAGGAAAGAGACACAGACATTATTAAGGTACTAGAGCATTTCACACGTGAGAAAAAGCTGAGATATCTGGGACTCTTCAGTATAAAGGAGAGAAGTTTGATACCTGAAGAGAGAGAGGGTAAAGATGGTGGATCCAGGCTATTTCAGCTGCCAGGACATAGGGCAATGGACACAAACCGGAACACAAGAGGTTGTGTCTGAACATCAGAAAATACCCCTTTACTGTGCTGGCAAATAAGTACTGGCACAGGTTGTCCAGAAATGTTGCAAGAGTGTCTCTCCTTGGAGATAACATCTGTCTGGATGTGGTCCTGGAACTAGATAACTTGAGAAGTCCGTTACATCATCAACCATTCTGTGACTGTGTGATTTTATGAAATCCACAATTTTAATTCAGTGAAAAAAAAATATAATTAGCTTTTGCAAGGCATTCATTTACCCAGCAAAATGATTCTTAATAGGAGGAAGTCATTTTAAGAAATTTCAATGCTTAACTTGACTTGAAGAAATTCTCAGCTTTTTTTCTTTGAAACTTAGGTAACTCGATTAATTTGCGTTCCATTGTCATATAATAAAAGGTTTGAAAGAAGAAATGACTCAAATATTTGTTTTGCCAAAAGCAATAAGATCTTGATTATCAGATCTGGGGCCCCCAGAAGGATATTGATCTGTTATAATGGATCCAGAGAACGACCATGAGGATGATCAAGGGGCTGGAGCACCTTTCCTACCAAGAAAGGCTGAGAGCCTAAAGAAGAGAAGGCTCCAGGGTGACCACATTGCAGCTGTTCAGTACTTAAAGAGGACATATATAAAAGATGGAGAGCGATTTTTTGCTTAATCAGATAATGACAGGACAAAGGGGAATGTTTTTAAACCAAAGGAGGGGATATTTACATTAGAGGTTAGAAAGAAATTCTTCACTCAGAGGGTGGTGAAGCACTGAAAGAAGGTTGCCCAGAGAGGTTGTGGATGCCCCATCTCAGGAGGTGGTTGTAGTGGGTTTACGTGGCAAGGTTTTGGTAGCAGGGGGCCATAGGGGTGGTTTCTGTGAGAAGGATCTAGAAGCTGCCCCATGTTTGGTAAGGGCCCCATTGTTTTCCAGAGCTGAGCCAGTAAGTGACATTGTTTTGCACCTCTGTGACAGCATATTTAAGACAGGGAAAAAAACGCTGCGCCACACAGCAGCTGGGAGAGTGAGAGGAGTGAAGAACAGCCTTGCACCAAGGTCAGTGCAGAAGGAGGGGGAGAGGTGCTCCAGGCGCCGGAGCAGAAGTCCCCTGCGGCCTATGGTGAGGACCATGGTGAAGCAGGATGTCCCCCTGCAGCCCATGGAGTACCACAGTGACGCAGGGTTCCACGCTGCAGCCCGTGGAGGAGACCACGGTGGAGCAGGTGGCCCTGAACTGACGGAGGCTGCTGCCTGTGGAAGACCCCTGCTGGAGCAGATTCCGGGCCGGACCTGTAACCTGTGGAGAGGAGACCAGGCAGGAGCAGGTGACCTGGCAGGAGCTCCTGCCCGTGGGGGAGCCAGGTTGGAGCAGTTTGCTCCTGAGGGATGGACCCTGTGGTACGGACCCATATCTGGAGCAGTTCTGGAAGAGGTGCTGCCTGTGGGAAGCCCACGCCGGATCAGTTCATCAAGGACTGCATCCCGTGGGTGGGACCCCACAGCACAGGGGACGAGAGTGACCGAGAAGGAGCAGCAGAGAAGTGCTGTAGACTGACCATAACCCCCATTCCTCTGTTCCCCTGCGCTGCTCGGAGGGAGGAGGTGGAAGAGGGTGGATGGGGGGGGGAAGGTGCTTTTGGTTTCTTTCCTTTGTTTCTCACTTCTCTAGCTTGTTAGTAAAGAGCAATAAATCTTACTATCTCCTTATGCTGAGTCTGTTTTGCCTGTTACAATAATTACTACGTGATTTTCTCATCCTTATCTTAACCTTTGAGCCCTTTTCACATATTTTCTCCCCATTCCTCTTTGAGGAGGGGGAGTGAGAGAGCGGCTGTGGTGGAGCTCGGCTGCCTACTCGAGTGGAACCGTGACAGTGGTAAGACCAGATTAGATGAAGCCCTGAGCGACTTGATCTAGTGGGTGGCAACACTGCCCATGGCAAGGGAGTTGGAACTAGATGATCTTTAAGGTCCCTTCCAAACCAAGCTATTCTATGATTCTATGATTTTGAGCTTTTCAGCAGGATTGCTTATATTGAATCCATACGGATTTCAACTATATTCAACTATATTATTATCATTATTTATCACGATCATAATTATCACAGTCCTTCTGCAGCATAGCAGTTCCAGAGTCCCTGTTAATTTGCTTTCACTTCCTTTTCTCTACTTCTAGTCATATACTCAAAACACATTATTTTTCTAACCTCCACTTTAAACATTGAGTTTTGTTGACACTTTAGAACAATTAGAACTCCAACGCAGGAAAATATGATGGATCTTACATTTATCTTTCCCATTTCTAATTTTCTATCTTAGATCTAAAATATCAGTCAGATTTACTCCCATGGCAGTTTTATTGAAAGACCATCTTTAGCTTCACTAGATCATGGATGTGTTTGTTCAGATTTAAAATCTATTTGCAATCACAGTGAATGTTATTTTAACAAATCATGAATCGACTCACCAACATATTTTATTTTATCTTTTTTTTTTAATCTTATGAGCTAGTTTTTATCTTAAAATTGCTTTCCATTTACTAACAAAATATTGGCTGTCTACCTTAAACAATAAACCAAAGCAAGTTTATTGTGTTGTATCCAACTTACATGCTACTGTTTCAACTAACAATAGGAAATATCACGTTAGGGGAATAGCCAGACTCATCTGTGGAACACATCCTGAAATTAAAAAATGATTTAGTGTTGTCTAAATTAAATAGCAAAATTTAAACTTGCAATTTTTTTTTGTGATACAGAAGAAATGCATTGAAGGGACTCATCTATAAAGCTGAATAATTAGCTTTAAGTTATCTCCTAAGTGGATTAGGTCTTTTTAATTTTGTAGGGGCAGCCTAGTGTCTTCAGAATTCCCTTAGATTTACTCTTTACAATAGGTTATGGGTTTTAATATGCATATTATTACTTTGTCTAGGAATAAGAAAACAACGAATAGGTATCTGAGATGATGTAAAGCATGTTTAGATTACTAGTGAGGCTTGGGAGCTGATGAATTTTGCCTGCATGGACTAAGGTGGGATTCTCAAGGATTATTTTTTTCCACACCGTATTCTGTAGTTCTCTTAGCACAATCCCAAGAGTGACATTAAATAATCTCCCCTTGCAACAAGAGTGAGATCAGATCCAGAAGGACAACACAATTCAGCCTGAGGATCAAGTTTGCAAAGGAAATGTGGTGAATGTAGAATGTGCTTGGAGAGAAATTAACTGGCAAAATTAATCACAAATAATATAATGGCAAAAAATCAAGGAAATGAGATAAGATTTACCTTCAAACAGGTTAATAGTTAAACCATAGAGGCACTTGTTATTATTGGTTGACTTTCAAAAATGACATTGAAATTCAGTGATGAAAGAAAGATCTATGAAGATGTTCTGATGATTGAAGAAAAGGACCTTTAAAAACTTAAAGCATGAACTTCTGAGGGGAAGGTCAGGTGTGAATCTAAAGAAGATTAATTAATGGTTCAAATACTGCCACGTATTTCTTAAATTTATTTACATTTCTAACTAACAAATGATTCTGGGTTTTGTTGTTGTTGCTGCTGTAGTTTATTATGATTTTTATTAACAATACTAATAATTGCTATTCCATCAAAGCATACTTTACTGTACTGAATTGCTCAGAACACATAAATACCTCCTTGTGTAGAAATCATTGAAGATTGCAGTATAAGAGAGTATAAAGGGAGTGTCTGGCCCTGGTGTCTCATTTTGAATCAGAAGACTGAACACTTCTGAAGTGAATTGCCCAGTTGTCCTGGCTTTCTATGCTTTGGTTGATATCACAGAGAGACCTTAGAGAGAACAAACTGTTTTCCCTTTTGATCAAATTAATTCAAACTGCATAATGGATGTTTGCAAACTGGGACCAGAGTAGAGGTAGTCTGAAATGTGCATACAGAAGACATTGACTATTCAATATTTGCTCACTATTAGTTAATAGAAATGGTCAAAAACAACAGTTCATTCTTGGTTCAGTGAAGAACCAAGATGCATTTGGTTAGTGAATATTTTCTTACTGCTGCGGGCCAGATATGTTGCAAATGAGACAGTTTAGAGAATTCAATCTCATTTTGATGATTCATGACGTCATTGTCCTTTTCCTTCCAATTTCTTTGCAATTGTACTGCTGCAGTCTACTGCTTCATTTTCTTTGTCATGGCTTATGGAAGAATTTTATAAGGAACCCAAGACTCTTCAAGTGTCATAATGACATCTGTCCTTTCGCTGTAAGATAACCACCACCTAGCTTGTTCAATGCACTGACTAGCATTTATCATATCAAACATGGGGATGACCAACAATTGCCTTTCTGAAACATTACTAGAACCCTCAAGGAGAACTACTGGCCAGTTAAAGTCTCTGACTATTATTTTACACATGCTCTGATGACCACTAAACTGTCTGCATCAGTTCTGCCCAGTTTTTTCTCTAACCTACTTGGATGGCCTGACGGAGTGTAAAGCCATTCATAAAATGACAGTCAGTCAGGCACACCATTTGACCAAGGTTTGCACAGATTTCTACCAAAAAGAGTAGCCTTGAAAAATTGTATTCTTTCATTGTTCAAGTGCAAGATTATGTAATTTCATTGCTCTGTGGACCACTAAGGAGATCTGTAAGTTGGTCCAAATTGTGTAACTTGAACAGTTTCATGCATTTTTTCAAAATAAATAAATAAATAAATATATATATACATATATATTTATGCAGATACGCAGAGTGTAAACATAATGGCACATTGGCATCGCACAAATCTGTAGGATTAAGGAAAAAGTTGGTTTGGCATGAATAAGTAGGCTGCCTGGTATTATTTCTGTTAGTTGATTAGCTAAATATAACTACACTGTTCAGATGTCTAACATTAATATTTGGATTAAATTCTAGTTTTTGTCTCCAAAGTTTCCGTGGATTTATTAAAAATAACATGTCACAAATATTTCTCCTGAATAACTGTTAGTGGAATATCTGAGATGAAACTATCATAGAAAATGTATCACTAATTTCTGAGACTAGAAACAACCTCCAGACGATAGCATGGTCTTTCAAAAACATTATCATTCTCTATATTTCTCATTGATTTTTCTTTAAATAACAGGGGAAATCTTGAAGATGTTAGATGTCCTTATTTTTTAATTGATTTCTTTAAATAACAAGAAAAATACTAAAGATACATTCCCCTTATGTTATTTTTAACAATTATTTTATCCTGTCATAACACATATATTATCATTTAAATGTTAACTAAGATAGCTAAAAAATCATAAAACATCTTTTCATTTGTTATCATACTTATCATCATACTAACTCTCACATGACTTTTACTTTAAGAAAAATCTTATCAGCCAGTGCTGGATCATATTTATTATGAGAATAATCATTTCCTTATACCTAAAATAACTTTTTTTTTTTTTTTTTTCCTTCTTCTTCTTCAAAGCTTTGTACTTTAAAAGACAGAGCTGATAGAGCTCATTGATCCATCCAGGCTTCTATTACTATCTGTATATATCATCTGGCTTCTTAATATTCACATAGTGCTTACACTTGCTTTGGGGTAAAATTCCTGTTTAACTAATCCAGGATGTTTAACTTCGTGACTGAAATCTTATAGTAATCTATTATTGTACATGAAAAAAAAATGGCATACTGGTCTGCTTATATATTTAAATTATATGTATGCTTTTTCATAAATTATGTTATTTTAAAGTACCAGATGACTTGACAATGTACTGTACAGATCAAAGTAGACTTTGCAGCAACATATGAAAGAAATACAGCAAATAAGATATACAGAGGATTCATTTAATTTTTATTTAATATGTGCTTCTACACTACTTCCTTTCATATACAGTAGGTTGGAGCATCTTTCATACAACTACCATTCTTAAGTGGCTATATTTCCAAAGGAGAGATCGCTGAGCCATATTCCAGAAAAACATTTAAGGTTGTTTAACTAACTTCAAAATATAAACCACTCATGGACAACCTCCAGAGTTGCCTAAATGTCAAGGTCCCATAGATATGAAGAAACCATATCTACGAAGATATGAAGACATGCTGCTCCACTTGCTGTTTGGACACTCAAAAGTCCATGGGGCCATGTGAGATCCACTGAGGGGTGCTGAGGGGGTTGGAGGATCTGATTGCTGGGCTGTTTTCCATCATCTATCAGTGATCATCTGGAGAGGCTATGGATGACTGGAGACTTGAAAATGTGATGCCAATCTATAAGAAGGGGTATAAGAAGGGCCAAGGAACAACAGGCCTGTCAGCCAGACCTTGGTTCCACGAAAGGTGATGGAACAGGTCATCTTGAACGCACTCACACAGCATATGTGGGACAACCAGGGTTCAGGCCCAGCCAGCATGGGATCATGAAAAGCAAGTCCTGCCTGACCAATCTCATCTCCTTCTATGACTGGAGAACCTGACTGGTGGATGAGGGAAAAGTTATAGACGTAGTCTACCTAGACTTCAGCAAAACCTTTGACACATTCTACCACAACATTCTCCTGAATAATCAGGCAGCCCATAGCTTAGACAGGTACACTCTTTGCTGGGTTAAAAACTAGCTGGACAGCTGGGCCCAGAAGGTGGTGGTGAATGGAGTTACATCCAGCTGGCGACTGGTCATGAGTGGTGCTCCCCAGGGGTAGGTGTTGGGGCCCATCCTCTTTAATATCTTTATTGATGATTTGATCGAGGGAACTGAGTACACTTTCAGTAAGTTTGCAGAGGACACCAAGTTTGGGGAAGTGTTGATATGCCAGAGAGTAGGAAGGCCCTGAGAGGGACCTGGACAGGATGGGTCAATGGGCAGAGGCCAATGAGGTTCAACATAGCTAAGTTCCAGGTCTTGCACTTTGGTCACACCACCACCATGCAATGATACTGGCTTGGGGGAGAGTGGATCAAAAGCTGTGCAGAAGAAACGGATCTAGGGGTACTGATTAATGCTAGCCTGAACATGAGCTGGCCATGTGCCCAGCTGGCCAAGAAGGCCAATGGCATCCTGACCTGTATTAGAAATAGTGTAACCTGCAGGATCAGGGAGGTGATCAACCCCTTGTATTCTACTCTGGTGGGGCTGCACCTCGAGTACTGTGTTCAGCTTTGTGGACCTCACTACAAGAAGGACATTGAAGCCCTGGAGCCTGTCCAGAGAACAGCTACAAAGCTGATGAAGGGCCTGGAACACAAGTCTTGTGAGGAGCAGCCGAGGGAATGGGGGTTGTTTAGTCTGGAGAAGGGGAGGCTCAGGGTAGAACTTATTGCTCTCTACAACTATCTGAAAGGAAAGTGTGGGGAGCTGGGGATCAACCTCTTCTCACAGATAACCAGTGAAAGGACTAAAGGGAATGGCCTCAAGTTGCACTAGCAGAGGTTCAGTTTGAAAATTCAGAGACATTTTTTCTCAGAAAGAGTAGTCAGGCATTGGAACGGGTTGCCCAGGGAGGTGATAGAGTCACTGCCCCTGGGGGTGTTTAAGGAAAGGTTGGATATGAT